>NC_060125.1:248698148-249948148 GCF_021461395.2 Schistocerca americana | reverse complement strand
TTAATCTTAGAAACATTCATTTTATGCAATTCCAAACAAATCAGAATGACTTGCAGGTACCAGAAGTAGAGATCAATGGGCACACACTAGATGAGCCTCCACGAGGGGAAATTCCTCAGTATCCAAATGATTAATGAACTGAATTGGGATCAGAATATGGATAAGTTAACCAAAAAAGCCGAATTCTATCAGATTTGCATTTACAGACCTTGTTGTATTGACCAGTATATGGACAACTATTATACTTCCACTCAAGATTGCCCTATGACATAATCTTCTAGGGCAATGCAGCTAAGGTAAAAATACTATGTCTTCTACAAAATCCCTTGTTTTGACCTAAGCTGAAGTCTGCTAAATTAACCGCACTAACAGTTCTGTATTCAACAGTACGACAGAAAACAATCCCAATACAGTGCAACATTGCAGTGCACAATGCAGGTAAGCTGTGGAACATAAAGCTGGCGGGTGCACAAGGGGGCAAGAGGAGAGGTGGGTGTAATACTGTATGACTTATTCACTTGTGCCTTCACTTTTGCATTTGTGCATAATTATATATATTTCAGTAATGTTTAATATCAAATAAGTCCAAGTAAAGTTTAATTAAACAGCTTCTTTTGTGCTTTGTGGCATTTTAGATCAATATAAAAATTTGGAAGCCTACAAAAGGCAGAGACCATGAGAATTATGTTTTAAAACATATTTCCTTATGCTACAGAAGAAGCAAAGTAGCATTATCGATTTTGTGAGGCGTGGTGACCAACTGTGTGTCAGACTGCCAATTGAAAGGTGCAGGGTTCACTTGTCAATCTATCTTAAGATTTTTTATATCATTTATCACTTCTTTCAGCAGTATATGTAAAACAACTAGCAGCACATTGGTTTGGAGTGCACATTGAACTGTAGCACCTCCTGTAACTGACTGGATAAGTCAGAGGAAGCTAAGGGAATGCCATCTCCACTAGGACTGTGCCTTGTAATGCACTATGGTGTTCAAACCAAACTCTGGGTTGAGGATGATCTATTAAATCTTTATGAAATCTCAATCTTTAAATGTGGAAATTCAGCAAAGCACAGAACAGGGCAGTTACTAGGAAGAATTAAAAACTGATCTTGCAGAAATAAAGTTCGTGAAACTGTAACATTGGTGGATAGTTCGCACAGATACGGTTCTGATTGGTGCTTGTTGATAGCAGTGACAATTGTACAGCAATATCACCTCAAGAGTTGTAAAGATGGTCATCATTCATCTGTGGAATTATGAAACCCTTGCATATATTATTAGTGCAGGTGAAATTCAGCCTGGTCATTTCACCTTAGCCAGCCAATGAGAATAGTTAGTTCTGAGGTCCATAGTTAAAATCTAATAGAAGTTCACTGCCTGACCATTCAAAGAAAATGTGTAATGTTATTTTACGTAACAGTATGAAGGTTACAAATTTTACATTGTACTTTCACACCTTTTGGACACATTCACATGATACCACATTAAAAGTTAAGCAGTTTACAGTAGTCAGGAATTCTGCAATATTCTTAAGTACATAATAAAATCTATGTACACTGTAAGATTGCTTTGACAACTTCTCTGAAATAATGAAATTCAACAAAGCTTTCAGATTAAAAAGTTTGTATTTTGTTGTGTTTGTGGGTGAAGTTGGTGATACTTTGAAAACAACCAAATTCCGCCAATCGCTGGTTTTTCTCTTTGATGCCACCCTTAGTCCCCTCATTGTGTACTGTTGAAGTTGTGGAGATAAGAATGTTTGAAGTGGTTGCCAAGACGTCTTCTGTCCATTTTCCACCAATGTATTTTTCAAGGGAAACTATTCATATTATTTTATAATGTTTTTGAATGTTAATGTCTGTTATGAAATATTCAAGAATAGTGGCTGATATCACTATGATCTGCACTCCTCATAACCAAAGAGTTGTGCAATGTAGTAAAGACAGATGAACAACCCATCAGTAAAGTGTATCCACTTATAGAGAGAAACTGTTGTGTGAGTTGGCAGTTTCAGCAACTAAAAAAATAACAGTTCAGCCAATAAATTGGCAAATACGGAATATGATAATGGGGGAAAGGCAAGTCAGTATTATACTGCAAATTCCATTCATTTCAACTAACTCACCATTCAGCACTTAAAGACTCAAATTTATGGTAAAATTAGCATACCATATGATTAGAAAGCACAAGAACAAATATTCTAATGCTGCAGAGTGAATTTTAGATGTTCTCCCATGGACTATTATAAAAAGCATATTCGTGTGTTTGACAACCACAAAGCTTTTTCCTCAGTGCACCCAAAAGTAAACAACCAAATGTAATGTATAACAGTATATTTAGAAAAAGTTAGTTGCTAACAGATAAGATAATTAATTGCATATTTTTCTCCAATTCAGAAAACAAACAGAAAAAAGACTAAGTGAGTCCCTCTCAGCCAGTGAGTCACTAAAATGTTTGTGGCTCTGAGGTGTTTGACATAGCAACATGTATAAGTAATTCATTAATTCAGTGTAATCTCTAAGAACCTCTTTACATAACTAACAATTTTTTTTTAGAAGCTAATGTAGTTAACATTATGCACTAATGGGATACTTCATTGATCACATCATACATGCCAGTGAAGTCACTATGCTGAGACAACTAATTACACATTTACATACAAACAGTTGCATCATTTAAAAAATAAGTTTTGTTGTGTTCATAGGTCCATTTGTTTGATTTGTAACTATTTGTGCTGTTTGGTTTCAGATACATCATGTATTCAGTTGTGGTTTTATAAAGATCCTGAATTGGGTCCCCGTAAAGTGCCTGTAGCTGGTAAAGAGACTCAACATGCTGTACGCATAAGCCTTGAGGGAACACTCCGTGTGAATACAGATAAACCTGGAATTGAACTTGAGTGCAATGGCACACGACAGTACATTGGAACAAACATTTTATATATAATTTCATCAGCAGAATCTAAGAGTGATGATGCATAGTGACTGTTCTCATGTATTAGTTCATCAGTGCATGATCAATCTCCATTAATAACTGAAATGGAACTTGCGGTATTTTGTAATTATGTGCATAGTTTAATGGCTATTTTAATCAGGACAACAGATTGGAAAAAGGAATATATTTTCTTAGGCAAATGAAAGAAAGGATATGATGTGATTCCTTATGTAATAAGTACACTAGATCATCTCAGTACCGCAGTAGAAAAATGAGTTGTGGCATTGTTTGTATCGGATCTTGCAACATCTAATGAAGGAACTTGAGAGAGGCATGTGTACTTAAATGTAAAGTAGTAATCTTGTAAGGAAGTATGCCTGACTTGCTGATGGGGTAAATATGACTGCCTAAAATGTACACACAATTCTCGCTCTTCTTCCTGTTGAATTTCATATTGTTATTCAAATTTGAATAGATCTGGTTTTGTAGCAAGCCTGATATACATTACATTCTTTACTCCACATTACTTTATTTTTTGTTAACAGGTGCTTCAAAGACCTAGTTTCCCATAGTAACAAATGGATTAATCTTCACTGAATAATGCATGCTGGTTTCGTTAATCTGGCAGTTCATTACTTTGTGTCCTGCTTTAAATATATTTACTGTTTTCACTGCAATATTTTGTTTTGTGTAATGAAGCTAGTGTGTGTGAAGCAGGTATAAAGTGAAAACTATTCAAATTTGAGTAAAGTGTCAGAATAAAAATGGAAGAAAATGGCAGTGGCTGAAAAACAGTTCAACGGATGTTATCATTGTTTTATGAGGATGTTGCATCTGCGATACCATCCTACATTGTAAGTGACATTTTATTACATGGCCTCAGTCTACTGTGAGGAGACTTGTGCTCATTCAGATTTTTCTGGTTCCATGAAGAATGTTAATATTTTCACATAATTTTACATCCTGGCTTTAATTTGGCAATATGTGTCATTTTGAAATTACATTTCTTGTAGGTTGCCTCAATATTCTGTACAATCAGACCAGTCTAGTTGTATAAAACTAAAAAACAACTTCAAATGCAGGTGTGAGTGTACAATAAAGTACAGTTTCTTATATTGACTGCTCTTTTAAGCTGGACATGTTTGTGTACAAAAGTAATGGTAAGCTATTCCTTGAAAGTACTATGGTTTTTATTGAATGTTCTATGTGAGGTACCAATCTTCTGAGTAAACGAGACATTTGCCTCAATGTTACAACTGACAGCAACAAATTACCTTGAAGAGCTCCAAACTTCAAATTCTACCATTCAATAAGAATGGACGTTTCACGGTTTAGTGGTGTATTTTTATTTCAAATTTCAAAGTTAGTAATAGATTTTCTCATTAATCTTTTTTTCTCATATTTTCTACAATAGCATCAAAGAATTCTTAAAATGTCATTTTATTTATGAGTATAAGAATTTCAAACAATGGAAAGTGTGATGGAAAACAGTGCTACTGTACGGAGATATTGCTACTCGCCCAGTAGAAGAGGCATTGAGTCATAGACAGGAACAAACACACGACACATGGTCAGTCTCTAGAGACCCAGATGCCCTTGGGCCTTAGTGTCCAGAGACTGGCCAAGTGAGTAACAGTTATGCTTGTGCATGACTTTTCTACTGCTGACGAAGCACTTTGTCCATAAGCTGAAATATTTGTAGCACTCTTTTCATTTTACCTGTCTGCTACTCAGTGCCTGCCCCTTGGGGTAAGTAGGAATTTGTCCTTTCCAAATTAATGTTATAGCTTCAATGTTTAAGATCCACACTGTAATCTGGCTGGCAGCAGGTTTAAATTTAATAGCACACTGAACCTGTGTGTATTTCTTGCAAACTTTGTTACCTATATGTCACACACACACATTTTACAGTCATAACCGGCTTTGTTTTATACCACTTAAGGTTCAATCCTGTTTTTCCTGATGGTTGTTACCTTACATCTTTGTTTTATAAATTTATAAATTATTAATTTAATATTTATTGAACAAGTGTGCACCATTTATTTATAAATTTTCCAATAAAATATTTTCACTATGAGGAAATGTTTACTTATTTATTTCTGTATTTATATATTCTCCAATAAAATATTTTCATTATGAGGAAATGTGTGTTTTGATACACATGACAGTGCTTCTATGTTGGAAGACTCTGTAGGGTAAAAAGGTTTAAAGAACTTCAGTTGATATGAATATTACACTGAAGTGCCACAGACACTGGTATAGGCATGGGTATCGAAATACAGAGATATGTAAACAGGCAGAATATGGCACTGCGGTCGGCGATGCCTATATAAGACAACAAGTCTCTGGTGCAGTTGTTAGATCAGTTATTGCTGCTACAATGGCAGGTTATCAAGATTTAAGTGAGTTTGCTGCAAGAATGATACCAATGACGACTGAAAAGAATTGTTCAATGTGACGGGAGGGCAACCTTTCCGCAAATTGCTGCCGATTTCAATGCTGCGCCATCAACAAGTGTCAGCATGCAAACCATTCAACTAGACACCATAGATATGGGCTTTCGGTGCCAAAGGCCCATTCGTGTACCCTGTTGGCTGCACAGCACAAAGCTTTATGCCTCGCCTGGGCCCAACAACGCAGACATTGGACTGTTTAGTGGAAACACATTGCCTGGTTGGACGAGTCTTGTTTCAAATTGAGAGATCTCCATCCCCTCGTACTCTTATGGATTTTTGGACAGCCCTGCAGGATTCATGGTGTCAGTTCCTTCCAGCACTACTTCAGACATTAGTCAAGTCAATGCCATGTCGTGTTGTGGCACTTCTGTGTGCTCGCAGGGGCCCTAAACAATGTTAGGCAGGTGTACCAGTTTCTTTGGCTCTTCAGTGTAAAAATCTTCCAGCAACTATCTGCTGTTAACTGATTCTTTCCAATTTGTGTCATTAACTGTGTGGTTAAATAGACACAGACGTGACTTCTTCATGATACAGTTCTGCATAACTTACAGTCGCACTGGTAGATCCTTATATCAAAGGAAGCATGATAATAGACTGGGGAATTTTTTTAGTGAACAGGAAAAAAAATTTATTTGGAACTGATATTCTGGAGGAATGTAAGGAGGAAATGAATATTAAAAATTATTGAAAAAATTGATTTTGAAGAAGTAGCTTTGACAAGAGAGTTTGGAGCTGTGCTTCGTTGCTGGAACTCCAAGATGACATATTCAGAAAAATGGTGCAACGTCTGAATCGATAGACTCATAGTTGAAAGGAGAGGGGTTCAAATTCCTGGCTTGCTATCCAGATTTAGGTTTTGCATGGTTTGCTCGAAAAAAGAAGGCTGATTTTTCACACTCCATTCTTGTCCAATGAAAACATGTACTCTGTCTCTAATGATCTCACTGTTGTCGGGATGTCGAACGATTATCTTCTTTCCAAGAAAATAGTAAGTAGTTCCCATTTAGAATATGAACATTATATATCCAGGAAAATGGCACGGTTCTGAGGCACTGGAACCTCCATTAAGCATCCTTGACATTGGTTTTATGTAGTTTATCTATACATCAATTCAGTGGAATACTGGCCGGAATCGTTCCTTAAAAAAGGCCACAGCCAGTTTCATTCCTCATTCTTGTTCCTCTAAACTACTCGTTAAGCAGTGGAAAACCCAAGATGGAATAATAACAATATTATGAAAAGATGACATTTTAAGTTGTGGACAGGCACAATTAAAAGATACACAAAGCTTTTGGCCATAGCCTTCATCAGCAAATGAGAAACACACACCATTCATACACACAAGCGCATGCACGCATGCTCGCTTGCTCTCTCTCTCTCTCTCTCTCACACACACACACACACACACACACACACACACACACACACACACACACAAGACTGCCAACTCTGGAAGCAGCAGTCTGGAGAGGGTGGGGAAGGGGAAGGGGTAATAGTGTATAGGTGGCAGGAGAGAGGAACGCTGTCTGGCCACACGTGCTGGGACTTGAATTTTAACGGGTACAAAGACTGGAGGTTTTGGGTAGAGAGGTAGGGAAAAAAGGAGAGCAGCAGGGAAAGATGGTGGGTGTGTTGGCAGGGGGTGGCAAATAAAGAGGGTGAGAGATGAGAATTGGGAGGATATGATAGAAAAGAGAGGCTGGAAACTGTTGGGTGAAGGATGTGGGGACAGTGTGTTACCATAGGTTGAGGCCAGGATAATTATGGGAGTGGAGAATGTGTTGTAAGGATAACCCCCATTTGCACAGTTCAGAAATGCTTTTGGTGGAGAGGAGGCTCCAGATGGCTTGGGTAGTGGAGCAATCACTGAAGTGATACATGTCGTGTTAAGCTGCACGTTGTGCAACAGGGTGGTCTACTGTGCTCTTGGCCACAGTTTGGCAGTGGCCCTTTACCCGGTGAACAACTGGTTGCTAGTCATACCAATATAAAAAGCTGTGTAATGATTCCAGGAGGGCTGGTAAATGACATGGCAGCTTTCTCTGATCGAGAAGGATAAACCTGTGACAGGACTGGAAGTGCTGGGTGGGTGGATTAGGCAGGTCTTGCACCTGGTCTTCCACAAGGATATGATGCTTGTAGCAAGGGGTTGTGATTGGGAGTGGCCTAGACATTGACAAGGATGATGTGGAAGTTGGGTGGGCAATGGCACACCACTTCAGGACGGGTGGGAAGTATCTGGGGTAGGATGTTCCTCATTTCAGGGCATGATGATAGGTAATCAAAGCTGTAGCGAAGGATGTGGTTCAATTGTTCCAATCCAGGGAGGTACTGGCTGATGAAAAGAGGGGGGGGGGGGGGGGCACTCCTCTGGGGCTAGAGGAGGCTCTTCAGGTGGTGTGAGGAGAAAGGCACATGAGATTTGTTTGCGGACTACGTCTGGGATATAGTGCCTCTCAGCGAAGGCCTTGGAGAGACATCAGCATATTGGGGAAGGGAGCTCTTGTCACTGCAGACATGCCATCTCCTGGCGGCAAAGCTGCATCAGAGGGACTTTTGGGTTTGAAAGGGATGACAGCTGTCAAAATGCAGCTGTTGTTGGCGGTTGATAGGTTTAATATGGACAGAGGTGTTGATGGAGCCGTAAGAGAGGTGGTCATCAATGTCTAGGAAGGTGGCATCTGGGTTGAGGAAGACCAGGTGAAGCGGATGGGAGAGAAGGTATTGTGGTTGTGAAGGAATGCAGATAAGGTGTCTGGGCTCTTCCATCCAGATCGTGGAGATATTATCAATGAACCTGAACAAGGCTAGGTGTCTGGCATTTTGGGAGGTTGGGCCAACCTGTTTATGGGCCATCCTGAGGAGAACTTCCTAGCCTGACTGCAGTTTAATATGTAATCTTTACATTAGGTAGCAATCTGTCTTTTCCCTACGTTGTTGATATTCTTAACTGGAGTTTCCTCTGTTTAATTTTACCTAACAGCATTTCTTTCATCCTATAACCCTGTATGTTTTTCTTTTTAGCTTCTATATAACACTACTCTTTTTCACTGTCCGGTCTTTCTCTTCTTTCTTGCCTCCAAACCACATCTACTTCCAAGCCATATTTTGTCAGCAATTGTCCACACACAACATAGGCTTTGTGACTTCAGGATTGTTGATGCAGCATCTGATGCCCCAGATTCTTTCCTCCAATATTCGTACAGTAACTATATTTATTCCTATTGATCTGACTTCATCCCTCACCCTGATGTGCTATAGTGTTTTATTTTCGAAATCTGCCCATTCCCCACGAACTTCTGATCCTCAACCTAACCCATCACCCCTCCGCCTCTCTTCCCTTATTACATATCGCAACACACACACACACACACACACACACACACACACACACACACACACACCTCATTCGTTCCTTTCCTCTCACGTTTCTGTATGTTTTTAATGTATTTATGCCTTCTTTTATGTGGTTTCATGTATTTTTGTGTACTATTTGTATGTATCAGTGCATGTTTTTGCTTGTCTTGGTGTGTTTCTTACAGATCTTTTCTCTTATCCAGCTCCTGTCACAGCTATCAACACCTATTTTGCCCATTTCCCTGTTATCCCCATGTTCTTTGCACCAATCCTGCCACAATGGACCCCTGCTCCATCTTTCTGCAGCAGTTCAGAAAAGTATCCCTTTTCCTGGCTAAAACCCATCCCACATCCTATTTCTCAAATGTTGTCTAAACCATCCCCTCAAATGGCCTAACCATAAAAATTCCTTTCTCTGGATAGCACCCCCCACCTTTCACAGTGACATTCACCATTTCACATTCTGCCAGTCCCTGGCCCTCACAAACCTGATTCTGGAAAACGACATCTCCATGACACAGACATCCCAGAACCATCTCTGCTCTCTCCTTAGGATACTACTACTACTATGCAATCCTTGCTTCATCCATCACTTCTCTGAAATTGAATCCCTTGCTCTCCACCTCCATAAATATCCAACCCATATCGTACCCAAGGTGTTCCTCTTCGTCCGCCTCTCAAAGCACATAAACATTTTCTCGCTGACCTTTTCAACTTTCCACATTCCCCAAAAATCCCTATCAACACTCCACCAAATCCAGTGCCAAAACTTTCCCATAACACTATTTTCAGAGTTGCCACAAGTTCTGGAAAAAAACACTGGAAAAATCTCTTAGCATGAAATTGTTTGTTTACTGAGATGACATGCTTCATCGCTGGCCTGGCGCAGCTGATTGTGTGTACCACTTCCTGACTCTCTCATTCTTACTGCTTCTACCCACCCCACCCCACCCCTCCATTTGCAGTCAATGCTGCTGCCACCACTATTTGCTGCTAGCCTAGCAGCTGCCAATGAGAGGCAGGGCGGCATGAGGAGTGGTTTGCCTGGATGTGGGTGTTGTGACTTGCCGATCATTCAAAGTGCCACTGCGCAATTACGCGTGTCCTCTACATGTAGCGCTGTCTGCCAGCCATGCAGCAGTCGCACCAACTAAGCTGCCGGCCAGCCAGCGGCTGCTAGACTTGGACTCAGTGCTCATTTGAATGTCACCGTGTTCACATGTCGTGCTTTGTCAACTTGCTCAGTGACTTACACGTATTGTGTCGTTTTGAAATATGTGTGTTCAACTTGACTTTATAACAATTGGTGATGAGGTAGTGGATTTTTCCTTTTCATTGTTGACCCGCCGGTTTCCATGGCTACTGTAGAGCAACTATTGTGAGGTCTCATTGAACAGCAAATGCTTCTAACATCAGCGATTCGCGATTTCGTCGCGGCATCAAATGCGGGCCATTTCTCGTTGTCGTCTATACCTCCTTTTCCTCCTTACGAAGAGACTGGAAGATTGGTCTGATTACGAAAAATGTCTTCGACAGCACTTCTTGGCATTTCATGTCACGGACGAACAAACATGTAAGTCTCTGTTCCTTTCATGGATTTCACCTCAAATGTATTGGTTGTTGTCGCAATTGGCTCCTTTGAAAGATCCTGCGTCTTTGTCCTTTGCTGAAATGTGCTCACTTCTGTCCGTCTATTTTCAAAAGCAAACACATGAGGTAGCCTCTTGTGTTGCCTTTTATCGTTGTCAAAAACAACCGCATCAATCCTATCGCGCTTGGGATGCTGAACTTCACGGCCTCAATCGAAAGTGTCAATTTGTTACTGACGTTCGCAAAGAATCCTATGCCGATTACATGGTACGGGATGCTATTGTCCGGTCGGCGCCCGACAAAGAAGTTAGGCAATGTGCCCTTCAGTTGGCAAATCCGACTCTAGATGAAGTCCTCTCCATCGTGCAATCTTTTGAAATTTCTCGCACCGCTGGGGCGCAAATAGAGGCGTGGGATGACGTCAGGGAAATACAACCTCTGTGCGCAGCCTCGGCCTAACCGTAAACAACCCTCTAAGAAACTACAGCAAAACCCCCAGCAACTTCCTTCATTTCTGCAGTGTTTTACGAAACATTCACGGGACGATTGTCCCCAACGTTAGGCCGTGTGTCACAATTGCAAAAAGAAGGGTCATGTGTCTTCCGTTTGCAAATCCGATCGCATCCATGACGTTCATGAACATGACGCTGATTCTGCTTCTGTGTTGTCTGTCAATTGCACTTCTTCCCTTCAGGGAAGTTATTCCTCAATGTCCAAATCCTTGGTAGGGATGTTCGCATGCAGGTGGATACTGGTTCTGCTGCCACTATCATTAATTCTCAGACGTATCTTCAGTTGGGTTCTCCAGTCCTATCACCTGTCACTCGGCAATTACGGACGTACAATAAACAGAAGATTTCTCTCTTGAGACAATTTAGTGCTGAGGCATCTTACAAATCCATCATTCGCACTGTTCCCATATTTGTGGTCGACCAGAGTAACGCAGAGATTCTTTTTGGTTTCGATGCCTTTCGCGTTTTTGGGTTCTCCATAGATGACTCTGTCAATATCATCTCTGATGCTATTCCTTATGCTCAATTGGATTCCTTGTCAACGACATTTTCGTCCCTTTTTTCTCCTGGGGTAGGCTGCGCAAATGACTTTGAAGCTCATATCACGCTCAAACCCACTGCTCGGCCAAAGTTTTTTCGGGCTCGGCCCATTCCTGTGGCCCTTTGTGATCGGGTAAAACGGGAGCTGGATCGTCTCACTACTTCAGGGGTCTTGCTTCCTGTCATCTCCAGTGAGTGGTCCTCTCCTGTCGTCGTCGTTGTCGTTGCTAAGCCCAATGGTGATATTCGTCTCTGTGGCGGTTTTAAAGCCACTGTAAATGCTCAATGCCTCATTGACACTTACCCTATGCCCCGACCTGAAGAATTGTTTACTAAACTTGCTGGAGGCCAGTATTTTTCTAAAATTGACCTTTCAGAAGCTTATCAGCTTCCTCTTGACGCTGCTTCCCGGCAGTTTCTGGTCCTTAACACGCCTTTCGGCCTCTATCAATACCAACGCTTGCCATTCGGGGTTGCCAGCGCCCCTGCTCTCTTTCAACGATTTTTGGAAAATTATTGCTCCCTGTCCCTGGGTGTATCAATTACATGGACAACATTGTTGTCACTGGCTCCACTGCTGATGAACATGTTCAGAATTTCCGCACACTTTTTCATGTCTTACAGACCGCCGGTCTTAAGTGTAATCTTCAGAAATCGCAGTTTTTTCAGGCATATATCATGTACTTGGGGTTCCAACTCTCTCGGGACGGTATTTGTCCGCTTCAGAAAACTGTCGCTGCGATCGATGCCCTTCCTCGCCCTACATCCGTTGAGGAACTGCAGGCTTTCTTCGGGAAAATAGCATACTATCACAGGTTTTTACCATCTGCGGCTTCGGTAGCTCAGCCATTGCATGCCTGTTGCATTAAAAACGTGTCTTTTCACTGGTCCACGTCAAGCGATGCGACTTTCCAAAAATTGAAGACTATGCTGAAACAGGCCCCATGCCTGGCTACTTATCGACCTGGCCACCATCTTGTTCTTGCCACGGACGCCTCTCAATGCGGGGTTGGTGCAGTCCTTGCGCACCGTTTCTCTGACGGTTCTGAACAACCCATTGCTTGTGCCTCCAAAACGCTCACGGATGCCCAACAAAAGTATTCTCAAATTGAAAAAGAAGCTTTGACCATTATTTATGCTCTGCATAAGTTTGGTGTTTTTCTCTATGGATCCAAATTTCATCTTGTTACAGATCACAAACCACTTGTTTCCTTGTTTCATCCATCAACGTCACTTCCCGACAAGGCTGCACACCGCCTCCAGCGTTGGGCTCTTTACTTGTCTCGTTTCAATTATGAGATTCATTTCCAGCCAATGGCTCAACATGCGAATGCTGATGCTCTGTCTCGCCTTCCCATGGGTCCTGATCTGGCATTCAATAGGGACGAACTTTTGTGTTTCCACCTGGATATTGCCAAGCAGCGGGTTGTGGACTGATTCCCCATCACCGGGGACTGGCTGGCGGCTGCTACAGGTTCTGACCCTACCCTCTCCCGGGTTTTACGCTGTATTCAGAAAGGTTGGCCAGATCGTCCATCCACTAAGACTTCTGATCCGTTGCGGAACTACTACGCTTTGCGCTACCGCCTCACGGCTAGGGATGGTGTTATCCTCCTTTCCACTGACAATGCTTCGCCGCAAGTTGTGGTACCTGCATCTTTGCGTGCTTTGTCTTGCGCCTCCTTCACCAAGGGCACTGGGTTGTCTCTCGCACAAAATCTCTGGCGCACCGTCATGTGTACTGGCCTGGCATCGACTCTGAAATAGCACACATGGTCGCTGCCTGCGGCCCTTGAGCGTCACAGGCCACTGCCCCGAAGTCATCTTTGTCACTGTGGCCTTCGTCTGAGAAACCCTGGGAGCATATTCATGCTGACTTTGCGGGACCTTTTTTAGGTACTTATTGGCTACTCGTAATTGACGCCTACTCTAAATTTCCTTTCATTGTCTGTTGCGCGTCGCCTACCACCGCGGCAACCACAAATGCTCCCGCCCACATTTTTTCTTTGGAAGGCCTTCCCTCTACTCTTGTTACTGATAATTGTCCGCCATTTGCCTCTTCTGAATTTGCGGATTTTTGTGCTCGTCACAGCATCATGTATGTCATGGCCCCTCCATTCCATCCACAATCAAACAGTGAGGCTAAACGACTGGTCCACACATTTAAGGCTCAGATGAGGAAACTCCTGACTGCTTCTGCTGCTGATGATGGCCTTTTCCAATTTCTGGCTTCTTACCATTTCACCCCCATGGGCGACCACAGCCTGGCTGCGTTCTTACATGGCCGACAGCCGCGCACGCTACTTCACCTTCTGCGGCCTTCCACCTCACGGCCACGGGTGCCTTCGCTTGGCCTGTTCACCGCCAACGACCTTGTATGGGTACAGGGATATGGCAGGCAGCCAAAACGGAGTCCGGGCCGCATCTTAAGACACTGTGGCCGACGCCTGTATGAAATCCAGATGGACACAGGTGTTACAGTGTGTCATTCGGACCAGCTTCGGCCTCGTGTGCCGGCAACACCTGTTCCGAATGCCGCTACACCACCTTCAGCTCTACCTGACGCTCAGGATCTTGGCATCTCTCATTACTCAAAATGGAGCCCTCTTACCGTCATCTCGGTGCCAGTACAAGAACGGACACCACCAGGAGACGTGCCCATGCAGGAACCGGATGACCATCATCTGTCGGAGCCTCCTTTTCCTATGGACGCCGACACATCACCCATGTCTCCTGTTATATCAACCGGACTTGCCGCAACTGGCAGATTGGTGCACGGGGCCCCAGCTGATTCGGCCCCTACGTCTCCTGTCATCTCGACCCGTTATCATCGGGGACACTTCCGTCCGTACGGGAAGCCGCCTCCTCGAGACTTTACGGCCAGTCAAACAATGCCTATGGACATTGGCAATCTACAGGCCACCCCCATCAAGACCAGTGCAAAAATTTCATAGGGGGGAAAAGTGTTGTAACTCGCCGATCATTCAAAGTGCCGCCGTGCAATTACGCGCGTCCTCTACATGCGGCGCTGTCTGCCAGCCATACAGCAGCCGCGCCACCTAAGCGGCCAGCCAACCAACCAGCGGCCGCTAGACTTGGACAAGTGCTCATTTGAATGACACCGTGTTCACGTGTCGTTCTTTGTCAACTTGCTCAGTGACTTACATGTATTGTGTCGTTTTGAAATATATGTGTTCAACTTCCCCCCCCATGAACCATGGACCTTGCCGTTGGTGGGGAGGCTTGTGTGCCTCAGCGATACAGATAGCCGTACCGTAGGTGCAACCACAACGGAGGGGTATCTGTTGAGAGGCCAGACAAACGTGTGGTTCCTGAAGAGGGGCAGCAGCCTTTTCAGTAGTTGCAAGGGCAACAGTCTGGATGATTGACTGATCTGGCCTTGTAACAATAACCAAAACGGCCTTGCTGTGCTGGTACTGCGAACGGCTGAAAGCAAGGGGAAACTACAGCCATAATTTTTCCCGAGGGCATGCAGCTTTACTGTATGATTAAATGATGATGGCGTCCTCTTGGGTAAAATATTCCGGAGGTAAAATAGTCCCCCATTCGGATCTCCGGGCGGGGACTACTCAAGAGGATGTCGTTATCAGGAGAAAGAAAACTGGCGTTCTACGGATCGGAGCGTGGAATGTCAGATCCCTTAATCGGGCAGGTAGGTTAGAAAATTTAAAAAGGGAAATGGATAGGTTGAAGTTAGATATAGTGGGAATTAGTGAAGCTCGGTGGCAGGAGGAACAAGACTTCTGGTCAGGTGACTACAGGGTTATAAACACAAAATCAAATAGGGGTAATGCAGGAGTAGGTTTAATAATGAATAGGAAAATAGGAATTCGGGTAAGCTACTACAAACAGCATAGTGAACGCATTATTGTGGCCAAGATAGATACGAAGCCCACACCTACTACAGTAGTACAAGTTTATATGCCAACTAGCTCTGCAGGTGACGAAGAAATTGAAGAAATGTATGATGAAATAAAAGAAATTATTCAGATTGTGAAGGGAGACGAAAATTTAATAGTCATGGGTGACTGGAATTCGAGTGTAGGAAAAGGGAGAGAAGGAAATATAGTAGGTGAATATGGATTGGGGCTAAGAAATGAAAGAGGAAGCCGCCTGGTAGAATTTTGCACAGAGCACAACATAATCATAACTAACACTTGGTTTAAGAATCATGAAAGAAGGTTGTATACATGGAAGAACCCTGGAGATACTAAAAGGTATCAGATAGATTATATAATGGTAAGACAGAGATTTAGGAACCAGGTTTTAAATTGTAAGACATTTCCAGGGGCAGATGTGGACTCTGACCACAATCTATTGGTTATGACCTGTAGATTAAAACTGAAGAAACTGCAAAAAGGTGGGAATTTAAGGAGATGGGACCTGGATAAACTGAAAAAACCAGAGGTTGTACAGAGTTTCAGGGAGAGCATAAGGGAACAATTGACAGGAATGGGGGAAAGAAATACAGTAGAAGAAGAATGGGTAGCTTTGAGGGACGAAGTAGCGAAGGCAGCAGAGGATCAAGTAGGTAAAAAGACGAGGGCTAGTGGAAATCCTTGGGTAACAGAAGAAATATTGAATTTAATTGATGAAAGGAGAAAATACAAAAATGCAGCAGGCAAAAAGGAATACAAACGTCTCAAAAATGAGATCGACAGGAAGTGCAAAATGGCTAAGCAGGGATGGCTAGAGGACAAATGTAAGGATGTAGAGGCCTATCTCACTAGGGGTAAGATAGATACTGCCTACAGGAAAATTAAAGAGACCTTTGGAGATAAGAGAACAACTTGTATGAATATCAAGAGCTCAGATGGAAACCCAGTTCTAAGCAAAGAGGGGAAAGCAGAAAGGTGGAAGGAGTATATAGAGGGTCTACACAAGGGCGATGTACTTGAGGACAATATTATGGAAATGGAAGAGGATGAAGATGAAGATGAAATAGGAGATACGATACTGCATGAAGAGTTTGACAGAGCACTGAAAGACCTGAGTCAAAACAAGGCCCCCGGAGTAGACAACATTCCATTGGAACTACTGACGGCCTTGGGAGACCCAGTCCTGACAAAACTCTACCATCTGGTGGGCAAGATGTATGAAACAGGCGAAATACCCTCAGACTTCAAGAAGAATATAATAATTCCAATCCCAAAGAAAGCAGGTGTTGACAGATGTGAGAATTACCGAACTATCAGTTTAATAAGTCACAGCTGCAAAATACTAACACGAATTCTTTACAGACCAATGGAAAAACTAGTAGAAGCCAACCCTCGGGGAAGATCAGTTTGGATTCTGTAGAAACACTGGAACACGTGAGGCAATACTGACCTTACGACTTATCTTAGAAGAAAGATTAAGGAAAGGCAAACCTACGTTTCTAGCATTTGTAGACTTAGAGAAAGCTTTTGACCATGTTGACTGGAATACTCTCTTTCAAATTCTGAAGGTGGCAGGGGTAAAATACAGGGAGCGAAAGGCTATTTACAATTTGTACAGAAAGCAGATGGCAGTTATAAGAGTCGAGGGACATGAAAGGGAAGCAGTCATTGGGAAGGGAGTGAGACAGGGTTGTAGCCTCTCCCCGATGTTCAATCTGTATATTGAGCAAGCAGTAAAGGAAACAAAAGAAAAATTCGGAGTAGGTATTAAAATTCATGGAGGAGAAATAAAAACTTTGAGCTTCGCCGATGACATTGTAATTCTGTCAGAGACAGCAAAGGACTTGGAAGAGCAGTTGAATGGAATGGACAATGTCTTGAAAGGAGGATATAAGATGAACATCAACAAAACCAAAACAAGGATAATGGAATGTAGTCGAATTAAGTCGGGTGATGCTGAGGGAATTAGATTAGGAAATGAGGCACTTAAAGTAGTAAAGGAGTTTTGCTATTTGGGGAGCAAAATAACTGATGATGATCGAAGTAGAGAGGATATAAAATGTAGACTGGCAATGGCAAGGAAAGCGTTTCTGAAGAAGAGAAATTTGTTAACATCCAGTATTGATTTAAGTGTCAGGAAGTCATTTCTGAAAGTATTCGTATGGAGTGTAGCCATGTATGGAAGTGAAACATGGACGATAAATAGTTTGGACAAGAAGAGAATAGAAGCTTTCGAAATGTGGTGCTACAGAAGAATGCTGAAGATTAGATGGGTAGAGCACATAACTAATGAGGAAGTATTGAATAGGATTGGGGACAAGAGAAGTTTGTGGCACAACTTGACCAGAAGAAGGGATTGGTTGGTAGGACATGTTCTGAGGCATCAAGGGATAACCAATTTAGTATTGGAGGGCAGCGTGGAGGGTAAAAATCGTAGAGGGAGACCAAGAGATGAATACACTATGCAGATTCAGAAGGATGTAGGTTGCAGTAGGTACTGGGAGATGAAAAAGCTTGCACAGGATAGAGTAGCATGGAGAGCTGCATCAAACCAGTCTCAGGACTGAAGACCACAACAACAACAGTGTTCAACTTGACGTTATAACAGTGGTTCTCAGAGCTTGTTGACGCAGTGGCCAGAGGCAACGGTCATGTGTGAATAAGTTGTGTCTGAGTGATTGTGTGAACGTGTGTGCGCTCTCTTTTTCTGACAAAAACTATGGCCAAATTTTAACTGTGAGAGAGTGATTGTCTTTTCTGTGTGTCTGTCTGTGGCTCAGCAATCATATTTACTGAGAGTTGCTACATCCTTATCAGTATTGATTCTCAGAGTATTTGCGCAAGTTATCTGTTGCGTGGGTGATCACTGAGCTCTCATTTCATCAACATGGTGTCTGTGACGTGTGAATAGCTTGCTACACGAGTGGACTTCCACGACAGGCCACAGCCACAGGCCATTTCTGTGGGTATCTAATGGATCAGGCCTGCCAATCTGAAGCCCATAGTTTCCCACTATTGTGTGGGACCTGCCTGTCAGATCTAGTATCACTGTTGTGCCCACAGGGTGGGTCTGTCAGTGTGTGGTGTAATGTGGAGGATTTTCATTGTTTATCTATGGCCCCAGCAGGACTGTGGTGCACCTCGGCAGGCCAGAAGCCATAGGCAATGGATTTCAGGAACTGTGATTGTCTCACTGCAAGTACATTTTACAGTGTGGCGTTTTATAGACATTCTATTTATTCTAGTACATTTTGGCACTTTGAAAGTAGTTTATATATTAGAAAACAAGAACGATAAGAAAAAGAAAATTGTGGCAGTTTGTACACTATGTACTCATATATTTCTTGAAAGAAAAATCACACAATGCCTGTAGAATAATAGACATAACACAGTGAGCAATAACCGACTATAACGAACATAGTAGAACCAACATTTTATTCGCGGTCACCTACAGCATTGGTTTACACAACTCTTCCCCACCTTATACATTTCTTTCAAGAGATCTACTTTTTTCTGAGGTTATTTCTGAAAGCAGTGAAGGTATTTTAAATCAGTCTTGCAACTCCAACAAAATCCGTACCTTTGCCACCAAATGTTTTTTGCTTTATTGAAATAAAATATCACCAGTGGTCCTAATGAAACATATATATCATTTGGTTTGCTTTCTCCATCTAGCAGTTCATTACACAAGATGTTGATGTTAGTACTTAAGATTTTTGCTTGCATGTTTAAAAATACGAATGTCCTTACATTTTTTGTCAACTTATGTCTTTACATGCCTTTGATATCTCAAAATTTGTCAGGGAAAAATGCCAAAACTTGTCTGGAAATCAGGGAATTTCACTTGCGAAAACATGCGGCAACCCTGGTTTCCAACATCTCCACCAAAACCCTCAGTTTCAGTCGTATCCAGAGGCCTTGTCTTCAGCACTACACTCAATTTTAACCATGCTGGACTTGTCAAAGTTCTCCTGTCCACCTCCCAATCTCTTCAATGGAAGCCCATCTGTGCTGTCAGTCCCTTTAACCAGAACTAACCTAATTCCAGCACTGAACACTGCCTCAGTGTTCATACCAGCATCTAACCGTGATGCTCCCCCCCCCCCCCTCCCCTCCCAACTAACCACCTCCACCTGCTGGTCACCTTCCTGGAATTCCTTACCTTTAAGAAGTTAGTCTCACTATCCTTCCTCAGGTCCCTTCCTCAGAACACCAACCTTTCAGCAGAAGAAATAATAGCTGTACACAAGTCAAAACAAATTTTGCCCTAATTACCCTACCTGCTCACAAAGGTTCCACCGCTGTTGTTATGAACTGCAATAACTACCTGGTAGAAGTCCTCCACCAATTAATTATCTGTCTCCTCTACCTGTAAACTCTGGAAGAGTGATCCCACCATAGAAGCCCAACACAGCCTCCAGGTTCTGCTTAAAGCCTTAGGCCCTTCCCAGAACCTTTCCCCTGCATTTATTTCCCTCCTCACCCCTTTGACACCCTGCACATCCACATTCTACACTCTCCCGAAAATCCACAAACCCAGCCATTGTGGCTGGCTGTTGTGCCCCCACTGAAAGACTTTCAGCCCTGATTGACCGACACCTCCAACAAATTGCCCGTAATCTAGCTTTCCACTACGTCTTACTAACTTTATTGTAAACCACAACTACTTCTCCTTTGAAGGGAAGGTATACAAACAAATCTGCAGTACCGGCATGGGCATCCACATGGTACCCTCCTATGCCAACCTGTTTATGAGCCATCTAGAGGAGACCTTCCTAGCCTCCCAGAACACCAAACGCCTAGTCTGGTTCAAGTTCATTGACAATAACCCCATGGTCTGGACTCGGGGCCAAGACACCCTTTCCTCATTCCTTCACAGCCTCAACACCTTCTCTCCCATGCACTTCTCCTGGTCTTCCTCAATCCAGGTGCCACCTTTCTAGACTTTGACATCCTCCTCTCTGATGGCTCCATCCATACGTCTGTCCACATTAAGCCCACCACAACAGTACCTGCCTTTCGACAGCTGTCATCCCTTTCACACCAAAAATCACCCCCATACCACCCCCCCCCCCCCCCCCCCTGGGGTGACCCGAGCTATTGCAGCCTTTTTTTCCTTCCCAGGCTGCTTTTCCTTCGCCGTGCCTCTCCCCTCTCCATCCTCGTTCTTTTCCCTCTCTCGATGTTGTTATTTATGTCAAGCTGGCTAGCCACCTAGTTCCCTACATTCCATGCGATTTGGTTCCTCTTGTCTGCCCTCTCTCCTCATTTTTGGCATTTCGGTCCCCCCTTGGGGTTTGACGTCCACTTCAAAATTTCCTGTCTTTAGTGTGAGCCATGTCAGGAAGAACTCCGTCCCTAGTGTCTACAGCATGGAGCCATCTCCCCCTCCCCCTTTCCTTCCCCTCTTCCTGTCCCGCTGTAGCTGTGTTTCATCCCAAGACAGTGAGCCTGGCCCTCCTCCCAGGGCATAGCCAGGGAAGGGGAGGCTGCTGGGTCATACAAAGCAGCATTCAATGACCCTTTACCATTCAGAGAGACAGCCATTTGAGAGCGGTCAGATCAACAGGTCATCAGCAGTCCATGTGGTGGGATTGTTACCTACCCATCGGGCTGAGCCCCCTGACAGCACAGGGATCACACTACTGATACTTGAGCTGTTGCTTCTCCATGTACGCCAATCAGGGGGGTGCTTGTCATCATGGACCACTGGAACTCCCAGCGGCAACGGCCGCCATGCCAATTGGCTGTTGCTGTAGCTGGGTGGCGGCCATGGAGAGACTGCCTGATCAGAGTGGGTGGTATCAGGGCAGACGCTTGGTGCATGAAGCATATCAAGCTCCAAAAATCTGACCACTCTCAAATGGCTGTCTCTTCAAATGGTAAAGGGTCATTGAATGCTGCTTCGTATGACACAGCAGCCTTCCCTTCCCTGGCAAAACTTTGGGAGGAGGGCCAGGCTCACTGTCTTGGGATGAAACACTTCCCTGCTACCTTGTCTCCACTAGGATGGGTGGGGACACATTCATCACCACAAACCCATTGTTTTTTGTGGAGAATGTAGAGGATAAGTTTGGCGAAGTGGAGTATGTCAGTAAGATGTGCTCAGGCTGCCTGTTGATCAAAGCTGCTTCTACTGCCTAATCTGCAGCACTTTGTGCTTGTGATCATCTTGGCAATATCCCAGTGTCTCTTACCCCTCACCAGTATCTGAATATGGTCCAGGGAGTTTTTTTTTCACAGGGACCTCATCCTGCAAACTGATCAGGAGCTCCGGGCTGATCGGGAGCGACGCAGTGTTTATTTTGTTTGGTGTACGCGGAAGGGTCATAAAGACAACTGCATCAATACCCGCCTTCATTCTGGCTTTCAAGGGAGAAACCATCCCATGGGAGATCAAGGTAATGTGCTACAGATGTGATATGAAGCCATACATCTCACCGCTCATGAGATGCTTTTGGTGTTTGTGTTTTGGGCATATGTCTTTCTGCTGTATGGCAGACCCTCTGTGTAGTGACTGCGGGACACCCACTACATAAGGGAAGCCCCTGTGTTCCGCCTGTGTGTGTCAATTGTCGTGAGTGCCACTGTCCTCACTCACCAGATTGCCCAGCTTACAAGAGAGAAAAGAAGATCCAAGATTACAAGTCCAGCATTGCCTGTCTTATGCTGAGGCTCACCGAAAATATGACTGACTCGGTCAGAGTCACTTTCTTCAACTTTCGCTTCTGTTACATCTTTTCACCCTCCTACCTCTTCCTGACCACAACCCCGTCCCCCAATCCCCTCCCTCTTCCTTGCAGTTCCCATGCCCTCCACTCTGGGTGCCGGTCCCCTCCCTGGCCAAAGACGGGGAGCACTTCTTCGGCACTGCCAGTGATAGGTCTCCCTCCATCATGATCCCTCCTCCAAATGTCTCTCAGGCGAGAAGCCTAGTACGACAACTCTGCCACGAGATGCACCACCTGTGTGCCCCAAGGTCACCTGTGCCCTGCCTCCCCCCCCCCCCCCCTCCATCTCCAAAAGAGAAAAACGAGAAACACAAGTCTCAGGAGAAAGGCTCCCTGGAGCCCCTAGGGCTGTCATCACTTCCTCCACGACCTGAATCTGATGTCTTATCTATGGATGTCACCCCATCCTTGTCAGTGATGACCACTGACCATATGACATGACCTCCCCCAGTTTCTTTGTCTAACCTGGACTCTCACCACAAGATAATCCAGTTTGACTGTAGTGGATATTATCGTCATCTATGGGAAATACAACACCTTGCTTCCTCTTCCTTCCCACTCTTCAAGAAATGTGCTTCCATGATGACCATTTTCCAACATTTCGTGGTTATCGGGCATTCTGCTGGAACCGGCCCTGGGATAGCATCTGAAGTCATCTGCACTTCGGTTCACAATGATGTCATTAGTGACTGGATTCCCTTCGTACCAACCTGGAAGCAATAGTGGTTAGAGTGCAAACAACCCCAGCAATCACTGTTTGCAATGTCTACCTCCAACCAGGTTGGCTACTTCCATACATTGAACTGTCGACCTTAATACAGCAATTCCCACCCACGTATCTCCCCAAGGATTTCAGTGCACACCACCCCATGTGAGGGAGTGCCATTTCAGTGGCTAGGGGTCTTCTAATTGACCAACTTATTACAGACTTTGATTTGTGTCTCCTCAATGATGGTTCCTCTACCCACTTCAGTGCTGCTCGTGGCATCTTCAGTGCTATCGATCTCATGAGCTCCTCACCTGCTCTCATGGCTTCCCTACATTTTTCACTGCATGATGACCACTTTCCAGTGATTTTATTGTTTCCCTGCTGCTGCCAGGCAGACAGGTCCCCACGTTGGGCATTCCACAGGGCCAATTGGCCTGTATATATGTCTGCTGTGCACTTCAACACCTCCCTTTCGAATTCCTTTGATGTAGTCATGCAAGGCATCTCTGTCACTATTTTTCATGCTGATGGTACTGCTGTCCCCCTACTCACAGGTCCCCTTCATCGTCAATCTGTATTGTAGTGGACCAAGACTGTAGCAGTCGCTGTCCAGGACTGTCGACAGGTGCTGCAGCAATTTAAACGACATCCTTCACCGGCCAATCATATGACTTTTAAGCATCTCCATGCTAAGGCTTGCTACTTTATTAAGCAGAGTAAAAAGGAATACTGGGAGTGCTACATTTCTTTCCTGGGGATGTTTGCCTCTTCATTGCAGGCTTGGTCCAAGTTTTGTTGCCTTCTGGGCCATCAGCAACAATCAACTGTCCAGGGTCTTATCCTCCAAGGTGCTCTGTGCACTGATCCATCGGTCCTTGCAGAAAATTTCGTGAGACACTTTGCGACAGCATCGCCCTCCTCTTCCTATCCTGCTACCTTTGTCCGGCAGAAATGCCGAGTTGAACAGATGCCCCTCTGTTTCAACCCCCACCAACCAGAGCCCTATAATGAACCCTTCACTGAATAGGAATTCTTGCAGGCTCTTATCTTTTCACATGACACAGCCCCAGGCCTGGATTCCATCCACAACCAGATGATCTAACACTTGGAGTTATCCAAAGGCAACACCTACTCAAGGTCTTCAACTGCATTTGGCTCACGGATGCCTTTCCCTCACAATGGTGAAACAGTATAGTTATCCCCATCCTGAAGCCTGGAAAGAACCCAACATCTCTCGACAGCTACCGGCTGATTAGCCTGACAAACGCACTTTGTAAATTGCTCGAGAGAATGGTTAGTTTACAATTATGTTGGATGCTTGAATCTCAGTGCCTTTTGTCCCAAAATCAGTATGGCTTCTGGGAAGGACTATCTGCAACTGACCACGTGTTCAGATTGGAAACAGCAATCAGCAGACTTTTATTCACCGCCGACACCTTGTCGCAGTCTTCTTTGACCTACATGGGGCATAAGACAAGCTTGGTACTATCAGATATAAGTATCCTCCATGACTGGGGCTTTCGCGGCCAACTTAAGATTTTTACTTGCGAGTTTTTATCCCACTGGCTCTTCCAGATTCGAGTTAGCACTTCGCTCAGCACCCCTCGGGTTCAGGAGAATGATATCCCACAGGGTTCTGTGCTACGTGTCACACTCTTCCCCATAGCCATCAATGGGCTTGTAACCTCTGTAGGGCCTCTGGCATTGTTCATCGATGATTTTTGCATCCGGTGTAGCTCTCACTCGATAGCATTTGCGAACCCTGGCTACAAGGCACTATCTGACGGGCCTCTGCATGGGCCCTCTCCCATGGCTTCCAGTTTTCTCCCTCCAAAACACAGGTTATGCATTTTTACTGTGGACCTATGGTACATCCCGAAACTTTATTAGGCAACCAGTGCCTAGATGTTGTAGCACAGTCTTGTTTCTTGGGACTTATTTTTTATATAAAGCTGACGTGGCTGCCCCTTATTTGCCACCTGAAGACAACATGCATGCAGAAGCTTAATGCTCTCCACCTCCTGGCCCACATATTTTTGAGTTGCAGACGGTGCTACCTTCTCCACCTTTACCGTGCTCTGGTCTTGTCCAGACTAGATATGTTAGTCAGGCTTCTGGCTCAGCAGCTCCTTCCACTCTGAAAATACTTCACCCTGTTTACCATTGTGGGGTGCGTCTGGCTGTTGGTGCCTTTCACACTAGTCGCATTGACAGTCTCTTCACAGAAGCAGTGATCCCCCCCATCCACAAATATGATGGAGCCAACTCCTGGTTTCGTACGCAATTGCCATTCTCTGATTCTCTGACCATCCCGTGTACCCTGTCCTTTTTGCAAACGAGGGATGTCTCCCTCCTGATACCCCATCCACGGGTGGGATTGCCAGTTGTCATACATCCCACTTCCCCCTGTCAAGAGCTCCATCTTCACTCACTGGAATGTTCCCCTTGTATTTCCTTCCTCTCCCCCTCCCCTGTGGACAGTGCCTAGATCACAGATTAGGACCAACCTATTCCAGGGTCATAAGGTCTGACACCTGTATGATCTTCCAGCATCTTGTACATTCCATCCTTGCTGAGTTCCAGGGTGCTACCATCTTCTACCCTCTAAGACGATAGATAAGGCGGGATATGCCTTCACGTCTCTTACTGACTTATAACACCATTTATTGCTGGGATCATGTAGTGTGTTGACAGCAGAGCTCCTGGTCATTAACAGGGTCCTCCGTTTTGTTACTCAGGCCTCCCTCCACCGTGTTTTAATACGTACCGACTCAATGAGCAGCCTGCAGGCTATAGACCAATGCTACTCTTGTCACTCTTTGGTCTCTGCTATCCAGGACCTTCTCTCTGGCCTTGGCCAATCCGCCTGCTTATTTGTCTTCCTCTGGGTACCAAGTCACATGAGCATCCCAGGGATGAACTGGCTGACTGTTTGGCTAGAGAAGCAGATACTGACTCCCCATTACTTTCCATGGTTCCGGCTGCAGATATGCGAATCTACATCAAGTCTCTCTTTGCCCGAAAGTGTAATGACATCTGGTGTGCTACTGCTCTCAGTAATAAACTCCACACCATCGAGATAACTACTGTGGTTAGCACTCTTCCTTCCTTGAGTGCCCCTATTTCACTCCGTTACGCGCCCGTCTACAGCTGTTGCCTGAAGTATCGTCCATTTTAGCAGATGACACACGCTCAGCCGATCGTGTTCTCGAGTTTATTAGTGCCAGTGAGATGACGTCAGTCATTTGAAGCTCCTTTTGGGAACAACAAACCCCTTTCTGTAGTGGTTTTTTAAGCTTTCCATCTGCTTTTAGTTTCTCCAATTTTTTGAGTTTCGTTCCCATTGCTGCTGGTTTCCATTTTCGTTTTTTACCTTTTCATAAGTCACAGACCGGGCGCTAATGACCATAGCAGTTTTGCGCCCAAAAAAAAAACTCTTCCTTCCAATCCTCTCATAAGAAATCCACTGTCTTATGCCATCTAAGCATTGGTCATACCAGGCTCACCCATTGTTTTCTCGTGCATAATGAGCCACCCCCATAATGTGACTTTGGAGCCAGATTGACAGTATCCCATATATTGGTGGAATGTCCCCTTCTTTTGGCCCTTTGTATTACATATAGTCATCCAGATTCATTATCTTTAACATTAGCAGACAATCCATGGATGGTTGAACTGCTCTCCAGTTTCCTCCGTGAAAGTGGTTTTTATTTTCAGATATAAGGTTTTGCTTTACTCCTGGAGTAGGGGCAGGGTGGTTTCGGTTGGGGCCTCTCTTCATGCCTGGGAACCATGACCACTCTGCCATGCAAAGACCTCTCTGTTTTTCCAGTTTTTAGATTTGGTATACCCTTTTGTGCCTTTGACTGTGTGTGTTTTAACTTCGTAATTTTATAATTTGACCCCTCTGACTGGATCTGTCCACTTTTAGAGAACCCTCCCTCATCCACAAGTAATTTTGTAATTGTGGGACTGATGACCTTGCTGTTTAGTCACATAACCCCCCCCCAACCCCCCTCCCCCTCAGTTAATCAATCAATCAACCAACCAACCTATACAGCCTGGCTATCTGAGAACTGTGTATATGCAGTGCCAAGAACTCCCTTCCCCAGTTTGCTGAGAGTCTCACCCAGGCCTTCACAGACAGGGACTATCCCCCCAGTCAGGAAACAAATATCCCATGCCATTTACCCTCTTACCCCCAATCCTCACACCACCCCAAAGAACCAGTACCACCCCAGACTGGAACAACTGAACCACATCCTTCACCAGGGCTTTGATTACCTATCAAAATGCCCTGAAATGAGGGACATCCTACACGAGATACATCCCACCCCTCCTAAAGTGGTGTTCCACCACCCACCCAACCTCCAAAACATCCTAGTCCATCCCTATGCTACTTCCAAACCCAGCTCATTGACACAAGGATCATATCCCTGTGGAAGACCCAGGTTCAGAACCTGTCCAATCCACCCACCCAGCACTTCCTATTCCAGTCCTTTCACAGGTTTATGCTACCCCATCAGGGGTCGGGCCACTTGTGAAAGCAGCCATGTCATTGACCAGCTCTGCTGCAATCACTGCACAGCTTTTTATATTGATATGACTACCAGTGTGAACGGTCACTGCCAAACTGTGGCCAAGTAGACCACCCTGTGGCATGCAGCTTAAAATAATATGCTTGATTTAAATGGCTGCTTCACGACGCGAACCATCTGGATCCTCTCTTTCACCTTTTCTGAACTGCGCAGGTGGGCGTTATCCTTGCAACAGATTCTTCGCTCTGTAACTATCACAGCCTTGAACTATGGTAATATACTGTCTTCCCACCCTCTCTTTCCTATCACCTCCTCCCTATTCTTGTCTCCCACCCTCTTTGTTTGCTGCCCTCTGCCAATGCAACTGCCCATCTTTCCCCGCTCCTCTCCTTTTTCCCCACCTCTCTGCTCCACAACCTCCAAATGCAGCACCTGCTGGCATTCTAGAACCTACACACTCCGCCAGATAGTGTTCCTCTCTCGCCCTACCAATACACTACTATTCCTTCCTCTTCCCCTCCCCTCCCCTTCCCTTCCAGATTGCTGCTTCCATCCCACATGATAGTTGCATTCTTGCCCTAGCTGCCAGAGTTTTGATGGTCATGTGTGGGTGATTGTGTGTATGAATAGTGTCTTGTTTTCTGATGAAGGCTGTAGCTGAAAGCTTGGTGTAAGTGTCTTTAATTTTGCCTGTCTGCGACTTATTACGTCATCTTTACAGTACATAGTAATCTGCCTTTTCCTGCATTGTTGATTTTTCTACCTGGACTTTCCATTGTTTAATATTATGAAAAGGATATATTGCTACTCACCATATATTGGAGATACTGAGTCCCAGACAGGCACAACAAAAAGACTTCAAGACAAGTAAGCTTTTGTGTGTGTGTGTGATCTACTCCAGAAGAAGGCATTTTGGCCAAAAACTTACTTGTTTGGTAGTCTTTTTGTTGTGCATGTCTGCCACTCAGGATCTCCACTATAGGTGAGTAGAAATCTATTTTTTCATAAATTGATCCTTCTCACGTTGGAGGAATGTACAGATCTATCTTACCTTCTTTGTTTAATTTAGAATATGAGATTGAAAGCACTGAGCAGAATATTTCAAAGCCTGTCTGTTATTTGTGTATATGTTATTTAGATTTGTTTAAACAATGGCCAGAGCATGGAAGGGTGGTCAGAAGGCCTGGGGTTGTAAAGAGAATGAAGTAACTTCACATGGTTAGATATACTTTTGACAGGAGATTGAATGCAACACTAATTTGTAATAGCTCCAGAGAGAGGGGGGAGGGGGGGTGGCATCTTGTAAAATGCAATACCTAATTCATAGTCATAATGAAGGGTGCCCTATCTTGATGGAATGCAATCTCAGGTGTCCTTACTAAGAAGTGGGATTGTTCGCAGTTGAAGCATGTGGAGATTACTTAACTGTAAGGTTTTTTATGCACCATCATCTTTTCTCTGTAATATTGCATGGAACATATTGAGTTTTAATGAGCTTCAGACATGCTCAATACATTCACTGTGCACTAAAATCAAAAAATTTACTCTCCCATTTGCACGGTAATATAGGGCCATCACAGAAAACTGGTCTTTCTGCAACAGGTATTCACATTCGATGTTGTCCATGTACTGATCACACTTCAGTCACTTGACAAAGACCATTTCTGGGATAATGGCAGTACTTGAGTTGTATAACACTTAGTATTACAAAAGTGTTCACAAAAATCTGTCAACAGTTTAATTGCTTACACATAGCTGTGAATTGCTCATTTGTCTATACACAGATCACATCTCAATGAACTGTTTTCATGAGGGCTATCCAAAAAAAAATAACCCCCATTAAGCTATAGATAATATACTGGAACAATCCAAACATGAAGATACAACTGTATTACTTCTCTACATAACTGTGATTTAGATTTAAGCTTATTTTGTCTCATAATGGGTTGACAAAATCTGCATAAAATTCTGCAGCCAGCCTGTGGCAGAATACTGAAGTTGTATAACAGAGGTAGTGTTGGTAGCCAAACCACATTTTCATGTGTTGAAGTGGAAACAAGATGCAAATCTAAAATGTTGAGTGGATTTTTGAAAACATCCCATTTTAAGTGATGCAAGAACACTCTGTTTGGTAGGTGAAATTTGGCTGAGCACTGTCAAGCAAAAACCCAATACTGGTAGTCAAGAGGTTGCCTACTTGTTTTGAACAGATCTGTTTTCTTAATGCCTCACTAGGCTTCACAACTGATTGTACTACATTCGTTAAAATCCACAAACAAGATTACATTAGTGACAGTTTAGTTTTGTTTGGTGAAACAGTATGACCCCACACCATTGAGTGCTTTTTGTCTGTGCATTAGCATGGAATACCTATGTTCTGTAACCAGTTATGATTCTGTTCAGTACACATCCTCCTTCCATGTTATGGCAAAAAACAAAGTCCTAATGAAGCACATCTGCCGAGCTTTGTGGATTTTTACAAAGGAATTTTGGAACCCAACAAGCACAGAATGCTACCCTACTTGTTTAGTTAGTCCCAGCACAATGTTTTCAGCTGGCTCAGAGTAACTGTTCAGGGCTTTACCCCTAAACTATTTAAAGATAAGCTCAAATACGTAAAATAAGGTAAAGACAACCACACGGCATGGCACACAGACAAATGTAATAGAAAATTCTTGCACTCACCTACCAATACATTTACTCTTTCACCACTTTTTATGCTGACAGTAAAAATCAGCTTCAGCTGAAATATGAATTACAGTCACAATATGAGACAAAAAAATAATTTTCACTTAGGCTTTGTGTCCTTATCCTGCATTCAGAATTAAGTTATGTACTCCAGTGGAAAGTTATTCAACAAGCTCCCATCCAGCACAAAGCAATGGTAGTAATTACTATAAATAGTACTCAGTGTCTACATAATACGTAGAAAAGTGTTTTTGTTTGAAACGTATTGTACCATTTCAGTCAAATAAATATTAAGTACTGATAGTGGATAAACAACAGCTATATAGTAATAAAATGGAACAGGCAGCAACATTTTACTAATTTACTCAATTAAATTGAGATAGCTTAAGTATAAAAAAATATCATTAAAGACTGCTAATGCAGTTTAAATATTAAGTTATAAGTTTCTATGATTTCCATTTCTCTTTTTTATACTATATGTTGACTCGTACCACATTCTTGATGGTCTTCCTTCTTGATGAGACCTGTGAAACACAAATAAATCTACAAGGATACTTTGAAAATCACTCTTTACAGTTCCTGGCAGAGGGTTCATCAAATCACCTTCACAATAATTCTCTATTTATTCCACTCTCGAACACATGGAAAAAAAGAACGCCTATAGTTTTCCATGTGAGCTCTGATTTCCCTTACTTTATGGTGATCATTTCTCCCTATGTAGTTCAGCATCAATAAAATATTTTCACATTAAGAGGAAAAAGTTGGTGACTGAAATTTCATCAGAAGATACTGCCGCAACGAGAAATGCCTTTGTTTTAATTATGTACACCTCAAATCTTGTATCATGTCATGAGACAGTTACCCATATTTCTCAATAATAAAAGGCGTGCTGGACTTCTTTGAACTTCCTCAATGTACTCTATTGATCCTATCTGGTACAGATCCGACATTGCACAGCAGTACCCCAAAAGAAGATGGACAAGCGTAGTATAGGCAGTCGCTTTAGTTGATCTGTTGCATCTTCTAAGTGTTCTACCAATAAATCGCGTTCTTTGGTTCACCTTCCTGACAACATTTTCTGTGTGTTCTTTCCAATTTAAGTTGTTCATTATTCTTATTCCTAGATATTTAGTTGAATTCATGGCCTTTAGATTTAATTGAGTTATCACATTTTAATAGATTCCTTTTAGCACTCATGTGGATGATCTCCCACTTCCATTATTTAGGGTCAATTGCCAATTTTTGCACCCTACAGATATCTTTTCTAATTAATTTTGCAATTTGTTTTGATTCTCTTATGACTTTACTAGACAATAAACCACAGCATCATTTGCAAACAACCTAAGATGGCTGCTCAGATTGTCTTCTACATCACTTATATAGACAAGGAACAGAAAAGGACCTACAACACTATCCTGGCGAATGCCATGACTTTGCGTCAGTTACCATGAACTGTGACCCCTCTGACTGGAAAAGTTGGTAATAAGCAGAAAAATTCAGCACTGGTTACTGGCATTTGATTGCAATTGACATACCTACTCCTATCAGTCATGTAATATAGAGTCTTCGTAGAGTGCGCTTATACTATTATTGTACTTAGAGGCATAATTTGTAATAAAACAGACCCTCTTTTGTTGAAATTAGTTTTTCCAGTCCGCTTAAAAGTTTAATGAAGATATGTTTTTGTATTGTAAAGTCAGAGGGGACACATTGAGACTTAACCCAAGGCCCGTCCTAGCTCTTACTGTTCTGTATAAATAAAGCATAAAGAAACTTCTTATAGTTCTTCTCATAACAGTGGCAAAATCTACAAATTTGTAATAAACAATTTACAAGTGTAAAATGACACACTTTTTTTAGAAAAATAAAAGCTTTTGTGCACAATTGACAATGCCATGCATACTATAGTCAATGAACTAGATAAAATCTTGTACCTTAGTGTTTGAGAAAATGTGTTACCCCGGTCAGATGACTAATGATTTTGCACAAGCAGCAATTGAAACAAACACATATATTTTATGGATGACCATGTTCCTTGAGAGTCAGCTCAATAAACTGCTGTGCAAAACTGAATAGTTCCCGCGCCGTGTGTCTGTACCCACCAGTAGTAGCAGGTACGGCAAAGTGGCAGAACAAAAAATTGGGGGGCTTTGTTTCAACACTGTTCTGCAAAGGACTGCCCTCTTGGGGTCTTGGTTTTGATTATGTATTGTTACTTTCCAATGCACCACCCAGACTGTGGGAGTATTGTTTTGGGAATTGGTGGATGGCATCTTATCCCACAAACAAGAAGGGAAAAACAAATGATCTACAGAAGCTCTGGGTTACCTAGATGAGACCAACACAAATGAAATGTGGTAGACATCCCAGAGATTGCCTGTTTTACCTCAACAGCCATCCAGCATGGGCTCACCTTGACATTCGAGGTTTTTTCTTAACCCTTTAAGTGACAAAGTGTCCCCCCTCCCCCCCTCTCCCCTGCCTCAGCAGAACAATGAATAACTGCACAATTTATTATGTATTTGTAAGTATACCATCAGATATGGGATGGTAAATATTCGTACTTATGAATCAGAAGAAAGACAATTATAATTGGTAATTCCAGTAGTGTGTGTATCTATTTACCAGTGCCACTTAAAGGATTAATTAAGTTTTTTGCATTTTAACTATCATAGTGGGTAAACCATAATCTTTGCTGGCAATCAAAAACAATGTTTCACCATTGTGTTCCCCAGAAAGTATGCTCACAGCTTACAGCTGTAGAGGATTGGCAGCACTCACTAGTGACCAACTCAAAATCTTTGGTTCATAAAACTCGTACCCAGCCAAGATTGTTCTAGTTATCAGAGGTGGAATCCCTAAAAAGTATCATTTAACTGTTGATGAGTTCATTTCAAAAATAACCTCATCACTGTTTTTGGCCCTCACAATTTTGGTGCATTCAGGTACCCATTGATAAAACCCACAGTATTCTTAATCAATTATAGAAAAAGCAAGATTTCAAACAATGGAAAATCCAGGTTGGAATATCAACAATTGCAGAAAGGTACAAGAAAAAGACTTACACATTACACATTCAACCAAAGCCTTCATCAGAAAAGAAACACACACAATCTGGCAGTTTCCGGCGACTAGAGGAAGCAATGCGGTACTGGTGTGCAAGACTCACACGTCCCCTTCATCATTGGACTTACTTGGAGGTGCTTTGCCGATCTTCTTCTCAGGGTCGCCAGCTGCGACGGTCTGCCCAACTTCTTCTCCGAAGATATGATGCTGTTTGGTGGAATTTTCTCTACTCTTAAAATGATTACGAACACTCAGGATACATTTAATTCAACCCTCCTATATTTCACTTCCACAAACAGAACACTACATAACAGTTTCACATCAATGAATCATATTTCGTAAATCCAATGACTTCCAGTCCATCAGAAACTATTGATTACTTTTACAATAAATACAGTTCCAAAAATCTCTTAAGGCTCTCACCAGTCTGCCATCCGCAACTCTAGAGAGTGTCAGTAAGTAAGTAAAAGTGTCTGTTTTTCTTTTCTGTTTCACAATTCAATTGTTCCTAATAATGACTGACACAGCATCGTCACAGATTAAGCTGCGCTTGTTCCTAATGTTAGTCATGTAACTTCTGTGATGAGTGAGGCAACCACTTGCCCGTGCTGACCAACCGTTCACCTTGTGGCATTCTCTCGACACACATCCACTCTCCACACACAGGAAACCAGCAAGGTAGACACTCTCTCATTTTTCATGCTCATACGTAAAATATCGGGTGTTCAATGCAGTGGAAAGCGGAGGGTCTCTAGAATTAGCGTCGAAATTCTCGAGGCACTACATAAGGTAGACTATCTCCCATTTTTCACACTCAATGTAAAATATCAGGTGTTAAAGATGAATGTGCAAGTCTTGTGCCCGCCTGTGACCTGTGACCTGTGAGTTGTTTCCCCCTTTGTACTCCATGTCTGTTCTAAATGTGTTTTTTCACTGCCTTTCAAACGAGCCATTGTTCTAACTTCCGAGCCATACTGGCGATGTGGCCTGAGCAGCCAGAGGTACTAATCGTTTGCGTGTGAGGTGTGCTTACTCATATGGATGCTTTGACCAAAAGCTTAATGTGTAACAGTCTTTTTGTTGTGACTGTGCACAATTCATCATTGTCTTTATGGTGAATAGCAACCTACCCTTGATTTCAGCTTTTGTACTGAATTACTGTTGCTTCTGAGAGAGAGAGAGAGAGAGAGAGAGAGAGAGAGAGAGAGAGAGTCCGAAAAGTAGCAAAGAGAGGACAGAATGAAGTAATTTTTTTAATACAATCTTTCACAACTTAAGGAACAAACGACATTTGGAAAGACATTTAATTTTAATTTCAGATACATGTGCTGGCCAGAATACAAAAAAACTACTATTATGTACTTTCAGTACATACTGGCTTATGGTATGATGATGTTCAACAGTAACTTTTCCTTTTTCCCATGAGAGTCCATTATTTAACCTAGCAATCAGGATCAGTATTAATCAGCCAATAACTTTTTCAGTGCACACATCATTGCAGAGTGAAAATCCATTCTGGAAACAGACCCCCCCTAGGCCGCAACTAACCTGTTTCTATGAAATATCCTCTCTTCTCGGAGCACTAGTCCCACAAGGTATACAGGAAAACACTCGTGAAGTTCGCAAAGGATGAGAGAGAGTCTGGCAGAAGTAAAGCTGTGAGGGCAGGTCACAAGTCATTCCTGAATAGCTCAGTCAGTAGAGCATTTCTCATGGGAAACACAAATATTTCCGGTTCGAGTCCTGGTCTGACACACAGTTTTAATCAGCTAGATGTTTCAACATTCATACTGTTTGATACTATTAGTAATATTACATCAGTTAGTTCTGCTAAGATATTTGTCAGTGGAGTAGGAATTGGCCACCACAATACATCCCTTAAGTTTTTCTTAAACTGAGCCTTATTAGCAGCTAATGTTTTTGTGGCTGCTGTATTTTACAAAATGTTTCTTGTTGGGTTGCATTACTTTACTAGTATGTCTGCAAAACAAGATTGAGAACAAAATGACATCATGAGTTGCAGACAGGAACAATGAAAAGACACTTACCCATTAACTTTTGGACAAAGCCTGCTTCTGAAAGGAAAAACACACACACACACACACACACACACACACACACACACACACACACACACACACACACACACGTTCCAGTTCGAGCTGCCGGTCGTACGTGCATGAAGTGTGCTCGCTTGTGTGAATGAATGTGTGCGTGTTTCTGAAGAAGGCTTTAGCTGAATGCCAATGTGTAAGGGTCTTTTTGTTGCGCCTATCTGCAACTCAATGTGTCATCTTTACAGTGAACAGCAATCCATCATTTTCTTATATTGTTGATATTCCAAACTTGAGTTTCCATTGATTGATTGACATTTCAGTAGTTAAAGCAGACACAAATCTGTGTGGCCAATAGATACAAGTAACAGTCTGGTGCTGACATCTAGTGGCTAGAAAAAAAAAAACTGCTAAAACAATCTCATATTTTCCTTGGAAGTGAAAGGGTATAAATACACTTTTACCTCTTGCTACAAGTGAATGCAAACAGTTCTTTGTTTTCCTGACTGAGTCTTTAACATAAGCTATCTGATTTAAAATTATTACATTGGTTATTTGTGATTTATTCTTATTATTTTATTTCCTACACACTTCGTTAATGTTATATAAGTTTTTAAACTATAAAAAGTAAGAGCAGATCTTTGGAAATGTCTGAACATTACAGAGAGTTTTGTGCAGAAAATAATTTACCGCCTGTTAAAGATAGTTACTATAGATTTGTGTTCAATACAGCTTTCAATCTGGTCTGCCATATACCTTGTACCAATTCTTGTGTGACATGTGACAGGTTGCAGAATTTGTTAGTTCATGGAGACCCAAAAATGTTCAGACTCTGACTCTTGAAAAGGAATTACATTTCCATAAGGCACAGGAAGCTAGAGAAGCACAAGACAGGGCAAAAGAATGTTCCAAATATGACAGTTCACAATTGATCTGCAGAACACACTCCCTAAACGTGTGTTTTCTTGCAGTGGAGTGTATTATGCAAGACAGCTATGGAGCTACAGTTTTTGTATACGTAATTTATCCTCTGGAGTTGCAACAGTGTACATTAGGCATGAGAGTCAAGTTTGTGGATGCCAAGGAATTGCCTCTTGTCTTTTACACTATGGAAGTAGATTACCCACATCAGTGAAACACATCACAGCTTTTAGTCACAACACTGGGGGTCAAAATAAAAGTAAGTATATTGCAAAGTTCTGGCATTACATTACCCAGAATACGCGCTTTCAGAATTTCATGATTTCTGACCATTCATATATGGAATATGGCCAAGATATTGGAACTATTGAAATGTTGCCTGGAAAAAATCCTTGGATTTTTGTACCTGATGAGTGAGTATTGTTTGTTTCCAAGGCCAGCAGGAAGTTTGAGGTAGTCCAGATCATTTCATCACACTAAGTGGATTCAATGATTATCTCAAGGGCTCAATGAAAAGCTTGAGAAAAATGAAGTGGTTGCATTATCATAAAAAATCACCCATTATCTTATTTTACAAAGAATCTCTCTATGAAGAGCTGGAAGATTTTCAAAATGTTAATTACAAGAAAGCACATCTTTGTGGCAGAAATATCAGTGTATTCCCTGCTCTAGAAATAAATGAAAAGCTTCAGTAAAAAGATCTGAAGTACAGAGACCTACAGACTCCACTTCCCTTTGTGCCACCAGTACATGATGAATTTTATGAGAAAGCTTTACCTCATGAAGCCGCAAGAACAATGAAGCCAGTTAATCAGAATCATGAAGAAGTTGATTGTTATTCAGAAAATGAACGTGACAATGGACTCTGAGTAGACTCACGGTCATGTTCAGTTCATATAATAAGTTACTAACTGCATGAAAGTGTTCTTATTAATGTCACCGTGATCCATGATTTTTAATTAATAATGAAAAATCACAACTGTACAAAATTCAACATTGATTGTTCTGAATAAGGTAGGCAATAAAGCTCCAAAAGTGTTGAAATAATTACTTTTCCTTAAGTTACTTATGGAATTTTCTGGAATGTGTCAACTTTGAATGTAATTTACTCAAAACTAACATTTTGTTCCTTAAATCCCTTGGCTTCTAATGGTCTCAAATGATTTGTATTTTTTCTTACATATACATCTATTCTCTGCAAAGCACTGAAGTGAATTAGGTCCCATTGTACCAGTTATTAGGGTTCTTCCTGTCCCATTCATGTACAGGAAGAATGCTTGTTTGAACGCGTCTCTGTGTGTGTGTGTGTGTGTGTGTGTGTGTGTGTGTGTGTGTGGGGGGGGGGGGGGGGGGGGCTGCTGTAATTATTCTAATCTTATCCTAATGATTCCTATGCCAGTGGTACGTAGAGGTTTGTAGTATATTCCTAGAGTCATCGTTTACAGCAGAACAGCAGATACCTGAAACTTTGTTTGTAGACTTCCTGTTTACAGCTGTCTTCAAGAGTCTACCAATGGCCATTTGTGCTGCTGTTCTCTGTATACTTTCAGTACCCCTGTTAGTCCTAGTAGGTTAAAGTCCCACATGCATGAGCAGTACCTAGAATCAGTTGCACAAGTGATTTGTCGGCAATCTTTTTTGTAGTCTCAATGCACTTCCCCAATACTTTACCAATCAACCAAAGTCTACCACTCACTTTATCCAAGACTGAGACTATGTTATCATTCCATTTCATACCCCCACAAAGTGCTACACTCATGTATTTGTATGAGGTGGCCAATACCAACAGTGACTCATTATTATAGTCATAAGATACTATATTTTTAATCTTTGCACCCATTTGAAATCTTATCAAGATCTTATTAAATATTTACGCACCTTTATTCAGACACTACTTTATTATAGATAACTGCATCATCTGCAAAAAGTCTGACATTACTATTAATATTGTCTGCAAAGTCATTAATATACAACATGAACAGCAAGGGTCCCAACACATTTTCCTGAGGCACACCTGAAGTTACTTCTACATCTGACAATGACTCACCATCCAAGGTAACACACTGTGTCCTCCCTACCAAAAAATCATCAATCCAGTTATAAATTAAACTTTATAGCCCATATGACTGAACTTCAGACAATAAGTCCAGGTGTGTGGTACGGAGTCAAATGCTTTTCGTATGTCATGTGAGAAAAGTGTGATGTTTTTGAAATCATACTGGTTGGAGTTCTGTTCAAGATACATCATTATGTTTGAGCTCAGAGAATATTCTAAAATTCTACAAAAAATCAATATCAAAGGTATTGGTCAGTAGTTTTGTGAATCACTTCTACTACCCATCTTGTAGACAGGTGTTACCTGTGCTTTCTTCCAACTACTGAGCATGGTTTTCTGTTCAAGGAATCGGTTAACTCAGCTGCAAATTCAGTATAGAATCTGATAGGGATTCCATCAGGCACTGGAGCTTTGTTCAGTTTTATTTATTTCAGTTGTTTCTCAACACCACTGACACTAACACTGATTTCACTCATCTTTTAGTGGTATCAGGATTAAATTGGGGCAATTCTTCTGGGTTTTCCTCTGTAAAGGAAATTTGAAAACAGAGTTCAGCATTTCAGCTCTTGCTTTGCTACCCTCAATTTTAGTTCCTGTCTTGTTTGCTGGGAACTGAACACTAACTTTGGTGCCACTTACAGCCTTTACAGAGGACCAGAATTTCTTTTAAGTTTTGTGAAATGTCATTTGACAATATTCTGCTACAGTAGTCACTGAAGGCTTCATGCATTGCTCCCTTGACAGACAAACACGTTTCATTCAGCATCTCTGTATCTACAGTCCTAAGCTTTGTTTCACACCTGTTATGCAGTAAGTCTCTGTTTCTTCAGAAGTTTCTTTGCAGTAACTGTATACCATGGAAGGTCTCTCCCATTATGAACTGTTCTACTGGTACATATCTATCCCATGCATTCTTTTAAATTTGAGCCATATTTCTTCTACATGCTCCTGGCCTGTGCTGAAAGTTTCTAGTTCCTTATTGAGAAATGACACAACTGACTTTTTATCTAGCTTAACACACACACACACACACACACACACACACACACACATATATATATATATATATATATATATATATATATATATACAGACACACACACATATACAGACACAGGCAGACATATCTGGGAAAAGCACACCACAGAACTGCTGAAGCGTCTTAACAAATCTCTATTTACAATGCGAATTGTGTCACACATAGGTGATACAAAAATGAAAAAGCTGGCATACCATGTTTACTTTCATTCCATAATGTCATATGGGATTATTTTTTGGGGTAATTCGTCAAGCCAAGCTAAAGTTTTCCAGGCACAAAACGTGCAGTAAGAGTTATATGTAGTGTGAACTCAAGAATATCCTGCAGAAGTCTGTTTAGGGAACTAGGGATACTAACTACTGCTTCCCAATATATTTATTCTTTAATGAAATTTGTCATTAAAATATATCACTTTTTCAAACCAACAGCTCAATTCATGGAACCAATACTAGAAATAAGAATAATCTTCACAAGGATTTAAAGTCACTTAAGTCTTGTACAAAAAGGTGTGCATTATTCAGGAACACACATTTTCAATAACTTGCCCAGCAGCCATAAAAAGCTTAACAACCAATGAAATTCAGTTTAAGAGAAGCCTAAAGGATTTATTGGTGGCCAACTCCTTCTACTCCTTTGATGAATTTCTCAGTACAACCAACTCATTTGTGTGTGTATACATAAATACAATATAACTTCTGCACAATTTCAGTGCAGTAATGTGTTCATTGTAAACAAGGGTGTGTGTGTGTGTGTGTGTGTGTGTGTGTGTGTGTGTGTGTGTGTGTACAATCTAACTTCTGCACCATTTCAGTGCAGTGTAGTAATGTGTTCATTGTAAATAAGTATTATAGTAGTTGTATTACACGTTTATTACCTTATAAATAAATTTTAAAAAAACATTTTTTATTTTAAATTCAGTGCATTAGTATTTGTAAAATGATTCTTTCATATTGTGTTCATTAAAAAATGACGATCATTCCACTTGCGACCTGTGGAATGGTACATTAGCTTATTTGTTTGAGTTGTAAATATTTGTCTTGTTGTTTTTCTGACATGTTCTACATCCTGGAGGACCTCCTTACTGCGGATCAATTGGAATGAAAATAAATCTTACCTAATCTAATCCATCTTCTAGCACTTCAAAGAACAAGGGTGGAAGCCCAATGAACAAAACCAGAAGTAGTATTCATACAAATGTGGTTACCACAAGCTCATATCATTTCCAAATACATGCAATGATCTTTTTGAGAGGGAGCTAAAAATCTTTGAAAGATGACACAGATACCTGACTTCTTCATTTTTGCACATAGATTTTTAGTTGCACTTTCATTTTCATCACTAAACATCAGTACGAAAACTGGCACACAGGACTCTTACAATACTACAAAGTGGTGCACGAGATGACAATTCTGGCGGTGCTTCTGTCAGAAATTGTTGTATCTAATATAAAAAATAGCTAAATAACACACACAATGATGATGTGATGGAATACTTATGACCATCCTACATTACATAATTGTAGATGTTGGGCAGTTTTATTTACTGTGGTTGATTATGCACACATCAAAAAACATCTTGAGCAGAATACACTGAGGTGACAAAAATCATGGGATAGCAATAGGCACATCTGCAGAAGGTGGTAGTATAGCATACACAAGGTACGAAAGAGCAGTGCATTGGCGGAGCTGTCATTTGTACTTCAGGTGATTCATGTGAGAAAGTGCCCGACATGATTATGGCCACACAGTGGGATTTAACAGACTTTGAACTTAGAATAATAGTTGGAACTAGACACATGGGACATTCCATTTCGGAAGTTATTTAGGAATTCAACATTGCAAGGTCCATAGTGCCAAGAGTAGGTTGAGAATGTCAAATTTCGGGCATTATCTCTCATCATGGACAACACAGCGACTGACGGCCTTCACTTAACAAATGGCAGCAGCAGTGTTAACAGACAAGCAACATTGCTTGAAATAACCACAGAAATCAATGTGGGACATATGACAAATGTATTCATTAGGATAGTGCAGCAAAATTTGGTGTTAATGGGCTATGGCAGCAGATGACCAGACTCAAGTGTCTTTGCTAACAGCACGACATCGCCCGCAGAGTCTCTCCTAGGCTTGTGAGCATATTGATTGTACCCTAGATGAGGGGAAAATCATGGCCTGGTCAGATGAGTCCTGATTTCAGGTGGTAAGAACTGATGGTAGGATTGGAGTGTAGCACAGACCCAATAAATCCATGGACCCAGGTTGTCAACAAGGCACTGTGCAACCTGGTGGTTGCTCCATAATGGTGTGGGTTGTGTTTACACAGAATGGAATGGGTCCTCTGGTCCAACTAAACCAATCGTGGAATTGGTTGTGTTTGACTGCTTGGAGACCATTTGCAGCCATTAATGGACTTCATGTTCCAAACAATGAAGAAATTTTTATAGAAGACAATTCACCATGTCCCCGTCACAATCGTTTGGAACTGGTTTGAAGATCACTCTGAACAATTCAAGCAAACAATTTGGCCACTCAAATCACCCAACGTGAATTCCATCAAACATTTATGGGACATAATCGGGAGATCAGTTTGTGTGCAAAATCCTGAAAGGCTATAGAGGCAGCAGGGGACTCTCAATGACTTGTGGAGTCCATGCCATATCAAGCTGCTGCATACACCAGGCAAAAGGAGGACCGACACAATATTGGGAGGTATTTCTTGACTTTTGTCACCTTAGTGTATACTTCAGGATAACTATTTCCTCTACAACTCGCAGCAATGTGAGTTGACTCAGAATAAGCTGAGAGAGGATTAAACTGTCATGTACTCAAAGACTTAGAAATGTCTTTTGCTGCTGTGTGAATCACTCCAGCATGTTCCAGAACATGACTGCTTATTGTTTCACTGTATATTCTACAACTAATGGGGGTGTGACAAATGTAGTTGCAGTAGGAGTGATTTGGGAGGTCTGTGATAAAATCAACATGTCATGCCTGGCTTTTAACTGAGTTACATGTTTGTTAGCATTGTTGAGTTTAACTATGTTCTGTAAGTTTTCCTCTGCTACATAAACTTTTGTTCAAAAATGTATTCCAATATGTTAAATACTTTCCTTTGATAGGTAAATACATTTCAAATTATTCCCCTGAATTGTAAAATTATTTCCTGCCTATTAGATTCTTTTGCTTTCATTTCATCCCAGAGCTCTTTACACATAACCAAAAACTTATCACCACTAGCATATTTGTCTACTCAACCTGAAAAACAAGCAAATAGCTAAACATAAATATAAAATCACTCCACTAATATGATTCAATAAGCCAATAAGTTTTCAAAATCTTATACTTGTTATGTGATATTAGTCAATCCACTGCCAAGTTCAACATTAATTTTTTTCAAAAATAAAAATATATACACTACTCCTAGGTTCCTCCTAAATTTAATAAGAGGCAATACATTCACAAACAGATTGTGAAATTTCTTGTTGACAGTCCCCCCCCCACAGGTAAATGGAGGCAACCTTCCCCTGGGCCAGCACACACTCTCTCTCTCTCTCTCTCCCTCTCTCTCTCTCTCTCTCTCTCTCTCTCTCTCTCTCTCTCTCTGTGTGTGTGTGTGTGTGTGTGTGTGTGTGTGTGTGTGTGTGTGTGTGTGTGTCCCCTCCCCCCACCCCCGAGTTTGATCAAATATGGGCATGTTGTCATTAATCGTTGAAGCTCAACACAGGACTGTATTGCAATACGTGCATCTTAGAAAACTATTCAGAGCTCACTCATGTAAAACACTACAATTATTTTCAGTCCAGAGTATGTGAGGCAGTAGATATGAATATGTCCTACACCCGCATGTATGTAACTACTTGAATGTGGCAGTAGCTAAGTAATATCTTGGGCAAGGCCACCTAGTTCCAAAGATAATATCTATCAAACATGTGCCTACTGACATGCACACACTCCTCAGCTTTTGGTAAGATCAATGTGTAGCAGAAAGGAAGGCCCCTTGGGCCCCATAATATGTTGTGGCACAGATTATGAGTCTTTCATCTTGAAGGCATATGTGTATTTCATCACATATGCTTATTATGTGTATTGCATCACATAATAAGGGAGGCAAGCAAGACACTCTATATGTACTGACATTTTAGAGTCTTGCTTGCATTAAAGAGATTGTGTATGTACCATTAATATATTAAAGTATAATCTTAAATGCCAATACGTCTGAAGGAAGACAACTTTCCAAACTTAAAGCTAATGAACTTAATGCAGAAAATTAGCCACTACTGTGGAAACCACTATTCACACATCATCAGCTACATTAAGTTGACGAGTTGGTGCATTCCTATATAAACATATCAAGTTAAATAATCACTCACTCACTGAGATGTCTGCAATCTGTGTTCATCGTGTCCTACTATTTACAAGACAGTATTGGATAAGAAGATGGATTACAATATGAATGATGACATGACTAAATTTATTCGTATTCTGCATGGGCAAAGTGTATTTCGTGGTGGTCAATTTCATTTTCTATAACTAGCAATCAGGTTCTGGTCAAAACTGCCAGACTATTGCTATCATTTGTTTTTGTACTGTATGAGTTTGGAAAGTTTCCCTCCTTGAGATGTATTGGTGTTCTCCCTGCCGCCGTTGGATAAGCAGCTGCAGCAGCAAGTCGTATACTCCTAGCTCACTCATTTGTTACATAGTTTAATTCTTAATTTCTTTGCGTGTTTTTGGTACTTGCATTGTTTAATTCATAAATTTCAGGCATATTATAGTATTTGAGAGTGTAGCATCGCGTTTTAGTACCTGAATAGTGTAAATTCGCGTAGTCTCCTTCCGCCGCCGAGCAGTGGCAGCAGTGCGCAAGTAGCAGCATTACTGCATTTACTAAGCAATCTTGTATTTTAATAACCGTTTAAATTTTGTCAATTTGTTTGCGCTCTCTGTAGATTAGTTCAGACGTTCTTTGCAAAACAGTTTTCAGCATGGATACGGACTGCAACTGCTGTGTTCAGATGCAGTCTGAGTTGGCATCCCTTCGCTCCCAGCTTCAGGCAGTGTTGGCTTCGGTCACACAGCTTGAGGCTGTTGCCAATGCGCATCACTGTGGGGGTCCGGATGGGGGTTTGTCGGGGACGGCCAGCTCGTCCCATGCATCCCCTGATCGGACTACGACTGTGGTTGCCCAGGATACTGCCCGCATTGAGGCTGATCCCTCACCTGTGGTAGAGTGGGAGGTCGTCTCAAGGTGTGGCAGGGGGCGAAAGACATTCCGGAGGGCTGAACGGAAAGCCTCTCCAGTTTGTCTGACGAACCGGTTTCAGGCTCTGTCGCAGGCCGATACTGATCTTCGGCCTGACATGGCTGCTTGTCCTGTTCCAGAGGTTGCCCCTCAGTCTGCAAGATCCGGGCAGTCGCAGAGGGTGGGCTTACTGGTAGTTGGGAGCTCCAACGTCAGGCGCGTAATGGGGCCCCTTAGGGAAATGGCAGCAAGAGAGGGGAAGAAAACCAATGTGCACTCCGTGTGCATACCGGGGGGAGTCATTCCAGATGTGGAAAGGGTCCTTCCGGATGCCATGAAGGGTACAGGGTGCACCCATCTGCAGGTGGTCGCTCATGTCGGCACCAATGATGTGTGTCGCTATGGATCGGAGGAAATCCTCTCTGGCTTCCGGCGGCTATCTGATTTGGTGAAGACTGCCAGTCTCGCTAGCGGGATGAAAGCAGAGCTCACCATCTGCAGCATCATCGGCAGGACTGACTGCGGACCTTTGGTACAGAGCCGAGTGGAGGGTCTGAATCAGAGGCTGAGACGGTTCTGCGACCGTGTGGGCTGCAGATTCCTCGACTTGCGCCATAGGGTGGTGGGGTTTCGGGTTCCGCTGGATAGGTCAGGAGTCCACTACACGCAACAAGCGGCTACACGGGTAGCAGGGGTTGTGTGGCGTGGGCTGGGCGGTTTTTTAGGTTACATGGCCTCGGGCAAGTACAGAAAGGGCAACAGCCTCAACGGGTGCGGGGCAAAGTCAGGACATGCGGGGACCAAGCAGCAATCGGTATTGTAATTGTCAACTGTCGAAGCTGCGTTGGTAAAGTACCAGAACTTCAAGCGCTGATAGAAAGCACCGAAGCTGAAATCGTTATAGGTACAGAAAGCTGGCTTAAGCCAGAGATAAATTCTGCCGAAATTTCTACAAAGGTACAGACGGTGTTTAGAAAGGATAGATTGCATGCAACCGGTGGTGGAGTGTTCGTCGCTGTTAGTAGTAGTTTATCCTGTAGTGAAGTAGAAGTGGATAGTTCCTGTGAATTATTATGGGTGGAGGTTACACTCAACAACCAAACTAGGTTAATAATTGGCTCCTTTTACCGACCTCCTGACTCAGCAGCATTAGTGGCAGAACAACTGAAAGAAAATTTGGAATACATTTCACATAAATATTCTCAGAATGTTATAGTCTTAGGTGGAGATTTCAATTTACCAGATATAGACTGGGACACTCAGATGTTTAGGACGGGTGGTAGGGACAGAGCATCGAGTGACATTATACTGAGTGCACTATCCGAAAATTACCTCGAGCAATTAAACAGAGAACTGACTCGTGGAGATAACATCTTGGACCTACTGATAACAAACAGACCCGAACTTTTCGACTCTGTATGTACAGAACAGGGAATCAGTGATCATAAGGCCGTTGCAGCATCCCTGAATATGGAAGTTAATAAGAATATAAAAAAAGGGAGGAAGGTTTATCTGTTTAGCAAGAGTAATAGAAGGCAGATTTCAGACTACCTAACAGATCAAAACGAAAATTTCTGTTCCGACACTGACAATGTTGAGTGTTTATGGAAAAAGTTCAAGGCAATCGTAAAATGCGTTTTAGACAGGTACGTGCCGAGTAAAACTGTGAGGGACGGGAAAAACCCACCGTGGTACAACAACAAAGTTAGGAAACTACTGCGAAAGCAAAGAGAGCTCCACTCCAAGTTTAAACGCAGCCAAAACCTCTCAGACAAACAGAAGCTAAACGATGTCAAAGTTAGCGTAAGGAGGGCTATGCGTGAAGCGTTCAGTGAATTCGAAAGTAAAATTCTATGTACCGACTTGACAGAAAATCCTAGGAAGTTCTGGTCTTACGTTAAATCAGTAAGTGGCTCGAAACAGCATATCCAGACACTACGGGATGATGATGGCATTGAAACAGAGGATGACACGCGTAAAGCTGAAATACTAAACACCTTTTTCCAAAGCTGTTTCACAGAGGAAGACCGCACTGCAGTTCCTTCTCTAAATCCTCGCACAAACGAAAAAATGGCTGACATCGAAATAAGTGTCCAAGGAATAGAAAAGCAACTGGAATCACTCAATAGAGGAAAGTCCACTGGACCTGACGGGATACCAATTCGATTCTACACAGAGTATGCGAAAGAACTTGCCCCCCTTCTAACAGCCGTGTACCGCAAGTCTCTAGAGGAACGGAGGGTTCCAAATGATTGGAAAAGAGCACAGATAGTCCCAGTCTTCAAGAAGGGTCGTCGAGCAGATGCGCAAAACTATAGACCTATATCTCTGACGTCGATCTGTTGTAGAATTTTAGAACATGTTTTTTGCTCGAGTATCATGTCGTTTTTGGAAACCCAGAATCTACTATGTAGAAATCAACATGGATTCCGGAAACAGTGATCATGAGAGACCCAACTCGCTTTATTTGTTCATGAGACCCAGAAAATATTAGATACAGGCTCCCAGGTAGATGCTATTTTTCTTGACTTCCGGAAGGCGTTCGATACAGTTCCGCACTGTCGCCTGATAAACAAAGTAAGAGCCTACGGAATATCAGACCAGCTGTGTGGCTGGATTGAAGAGTTTTTAGCAAACAGAACACAGATGTTGTTATCAATGGAGAGACGTCTACAGACGATAAAGTAACCTCTGGCGTGCCACAGGGGAGTGTTATGGGACCATTGCTTTTCACAATATATATAAATGACCTAGTAGATAGTGTCGGAAGTTCCATGCGGCTTTTCGCGGATGATGCTGTGGTATACAGAGAAGTTGCAGCATTAGAAAATTATAGCGAAATGCAGGAAGATCTGCAGCGGATAGGCACTTGGTGCAGGGAGTGGCAACTGACCCTTAACATAGACAAATGTAATGTATTGCGAATACATAGAAAAAAGGATCCTTTACTGTATGATTATATGATAGCGGAACAAACACTGGTAGCAGTTACTTCTGTAAAATATCTGGGAGTATGCGTGCGGAACGATTTGAAGTGGAATGATCATATAAAATTAATTGTTGGTAAGGCGGGTACCAGGTTGAGATTCATTGGGCGAGTGCTTAGAAAATGTAGTCCATCAACAAAGGAGGTGGCTTACAAAACACTCGTTCGACCTATACTTGAGAATTGCTCATCAGTGTGGGATCCGTACCAGATCGGTTTGACGGAGGAGATAGAGAAGATCCAAAGAAGAGCGGCGCGTTTCGTCACAGGGTTATTTGGTAACCGTGATAGCGTTACGGAGATGTTTAATAAACTCAAGTGGCAGACTTTGCAAGAGAGGCGCTCTGCATCGCGGTGTAGCTTGCTCGCCAGGTTTCGAGAGGGTGCGTTTCTGGATGAGGTATCGAATATATTGCTTCCCCCTACTTATACCTCCCGAGGAGGTCACGAATGTAAAATTAGAGAGATTAGAGCGCGCACGGAGGCTTTCAGACAGTCGTTCTTCCCGCGAACCATACGCGACTGGAACAGGAAAGGGAGCTAATGACAGTGGCACGTAAAGTGCCCTCCGCCACACACCGTTGGGTGGCTTGCAGAGTATAAATGTAGATGTAGATGTAGATGTAGGAGATTTATGGTAACTAAAGCAGAAACTGCTCCTCATACAGATACTTCAGCCAAGCAGCAGCAGCTTTCCATGATGCAATCCGACATTGGTATTTGTTAACTAGGTTGCATGATGGAGGTAGTGGCTTCTAGATTTACTACGTCACTGCTACCAACATCCACTTCACGACTATCTCCATATGCTGGCAGTAGCCGTGATCCTGTAGATCAGGCTTATGAGCACTCCGAACATATGTAAGTCGTGTACCAAGTGCATCTGTATAACTGAAGGTACTACACATTTTCTGAAGTTGCTGAGTGTGGCATCTATTTAGAGGAATACCATTCCCATTCAGGTATGCATTGTCATTGCCTTGTGTGTTATGTTAATGGTATTGGATTAAATGAAATTAATGAGGCTATGTGGTGGAATTCTGGTCTTAAAGTTCAGTTAGATACTCAAGACATAAGTCACCAAACACTTGATTGCAGTGCAGTAGTAAGAGTGATTGCTTTCCATCAATTAATACTAAGAACTCCCAGTTTAATTTTTTTTTTGTTCAGATTAAAATGTGGGTGGAATGACCGTCTTGTGATTGACTATGCAGATTGGTTTGTTATTAACAATTGTTTTTGTAAGAGCTCATGGTATTTCAATGAAGTTTAAGTCAGTTGAAATATGACTCTTAACATATTGTGTTTTGTATATTCAATAAATAGAACCATATATTAAAAATTATATTATGTCTGCTTGTGTCTGTATATGTACGGATGGGTGTGTGTGTGTGTGTGTGTGTGTGTGTGTGTGTGTGTGTGTGTGGGCGCGCGCGCGCGAGTGTATACCCGTCCTTTTTTCCCCCTAAGGTAAGTCTTTCCGCTCCCGGGATTAGAATGACTCCTTACCCTCTCCTTTAAAACCCACATCCTTTCGTCTTTCACTCTCCTTCCCTCTTTCCTGATGAAGCAACCGCTGGTTGCGAAAGCTAGAATTTTGTGTGTATATTTGTGTTTGTTCGTGTGTCTATCGACGTGCCAGCGCTTTCGTTTGGTAAGTCACATCATCCTTGTTTTTAGATATATTTTTCCCATGAGGAATGTTTCCCTCTATTATATTCATATCATTAATTTGAACCCAACAATTACGTTTGTTATTGTCACTGTTGTATTTCGAAATCTTTTCTGTCATCTTATTTTCTCTTTCTGTTTTTGCCAGTAGTTTCACTTTGTATTCACGTTCTCCTTTTTACCGTAATCTACTATACAATTTTATCCCGCCTATATATACTCAATAATACGTCACCCACTTCCAAACCATAACCAAAAAAATTTTTTTTCTGCTTTCAACACTACCGCTGCTATAAAATCCACCGTTTTTGGTTCACAAACAGTTCCTTTCACCTATTTAACAACCATTTCGGCTAGTTCTGATAACTTTCGCTTTATTTCCATTTCCGTTTTTCCCACATCACGGATAATTTTTAGCCGCTTCCCACAGGTTTTAACGTCACTATTTCTGCGCCAGACAATTGTAAGCCTCATTTTCATAATCTGCCACCACAAAACCACTCCTTTTAATACATTTACACCCAGTTTTTTCGAAATTTTCCCGAATTTCTCCATCCTTTAACGTGTTTTGGCGGCAACACAACCACCTAACCTTTGTGCACATCGTTGTCTACCAACCCAAGTTCACCATAGGATCAACATAGCCCAGCTTTAACCAACACTTTTTCGCCTTTTTTCACAACAGATCTCCAGTTACTTTCTAGTTCACCTTTATCTCTCCCCATATATTTTTATTTTCATTTTCATTTCAGCCTCATGTTACACTTTCCACCTTCTAATACCATGTCACCCTCACAACACCCCCACGACGACCCCATTAAGTTTTATTTACATTCCCTCCGCAAACATGCCTTCACCCTAGCCAGATTACACTCGCATATTTTATTCTCTCAGGCTTGTCTGACATTTGGCATTACCCCCAAAGGCCTCACACTTAAAGTTCCCATCTCTGGCTGCAACCCTTCTTTCCATCAGTCCCTATACCAGTTCCAAACTGAACAATCCATTGCCCTCACCCACCTAATCCTTCTCCTACACATCAACTCAGCCAATGAACACACCCGTCAACTCCTATCCTTAATAAAAGTCCTCAATCTTTCCTCTCCCACATCCACACCGGCTGTTCAGAGCATCCTCCTACAGGCCAACCGCAAATTAGAACAGCATGCCACCCTTCACCTCAAAAAACTATCCAATCTCCTGGTTTCCCACCTCCGGAAAGGCAACTCACTCACCCTTCACAACCTTTCCAGTAAACCTCAACCTCCTTTCAGTGCACACAAACCCAGTCTCTCCCATCTACTCAATCTCCCACTTCCAGCTCCACTCCCTCCAAAACCTCAAAATTCCAATCAACACAATCTGGAACCACAACACCCTAATTCAGCAGTTAACCTTTCCTCCAAACTTCTCTCCCAATCCGAAACCTCTGTCCTATCCAAAGGCCTCACCTTCAGCCCCACTCCCAGATTCAACCAAACAGCCCTCGTCAAAGATTTACTGTCCTACACTCGTACTCTCTGCTGGAAATATCACTTTGCCACGAAGAAAAATGATCCTAATCCTACTCCTAATGATCCAACTCCCCAAGACACTATCCAAATTGAACCCTGCCTGGAACAGTTCCGTCCTCCGTCACAGCGGGACCCACCTCCTCTTCCTCAAAATCACCCTCTCCAAACCTTCCAGGAATTTCTCACTTCCAGCCTTGCCTCTCAATCCTTCTTATCCCCCTGCGGGTCCGGGGTAAGAATAGGCCCGAGGTATTCCTGCCTGTCGTAAGAGGCAACTAAAAGGAGTTTCAATTGTTTCGGCCTTCCGTGTGATGGTCCCCCTTGGGGTTTGACCTCCATTTTTCAAAATTCTACAGAAGTACGAGCCTTTTGGGGAAGAACGCCTTACGTCGTGTATCACTGGTCCTCCGTGCACCAAGACCTTGGCACTCAGCATTGTAACGGCGTTGTAACCATACCCACTATTCCTCAAATTGGGCCTAAACGCCTGATGGGTTGTACAAGTTACGCCCATAGTGCGTCCCCATCTCCACCTACGATCATGATGGACTTTCCATGGCACCCGAAATCCAGCACGGTAGCCAGCCCGTTGTGGTGGGGTCGTCATGTACCCTCTAGGTTGTAGCCCCCTGACAACACAGGGATCGTACTGCCGATACCTGAACTGCACCCTCCCCACGTCGGCCAAGGAGTAGATGCCCGTCTCCTTGGGGCATTAGGACTCCCAGCAATGGTCATCCTGCCAGGTGGCCCTTGCTGAGGCTGGGTGGCGCCCGTGGGGAGAGCCCCTGGTCAGAGTGGGTGGTATCGGCGCGGACGTTTCGCAGATGAAACGTCAACATGTATCAGGTCGCTCTGCGGCCGAGTCTTTTAAAAAGAAAGGTACTGTCTCTGGTTCTGGTTCTCCTGCCCTTTCCCCCTTGGCCACTCCCTGGGAGGAAGGACAGGCCCGCCGGCTTGGGGCGAAGTACTTCCCCCGCTATTTGGTCTGTTCTCGGACCGATGGGGGGACGTTCGCCACCTCCAAGCCCATGTTCTTTGTTCAGCACATCGAAGACGTCTTCGGGGAAATCTAGGCTCTCAGTAAAATGCGTTCGGGCTCCGTTCTTATAAAGACCACCTCCGCCACACAGTCGGCGGCGCTCCAGGCGTGCGACCGACTAGGGGACATCCCAGTGTCCATTGTCCCGCATCTGGCACTGAATAGGACGCAGGGGGTTATTTTTCATCGGGACCTCCTGCTGCATTCTGATGAGGAGCTCAGGGCCAACCTGGAGTGCTGAGGCGTGCATTTCGTCCGGCGAGTCCAGCGCGGCCCCAAAGACAGTCGCATTGACACCAGGGCCTTTATCCTCGCCTTTGAGGGGGACGTTCTCCCGGAGAAGGTAAAGGTGATGTGCTACCGGTGCGACGTGCGACCTTACGTCCCGCCTCCTATGCGCTGCTTTCGGTGTTTGCGCTTTGGGCACATGTCGTCACAGTGTGAGGCTGAGCCCCTTTGTGGCGATTCTGGACGTCCTCTTCATGAGGAACATACATGTACCCCACCACCTCTGTGCGTTAATTGTCCTGGCATCCACTCGCCTAGATCTTTAGACTGCCCCGCATATCAGAAGGAGAAGAAGATTCAAGAACTCAAAACTTTGGATCGTCCCTCTTATTCTGAGGCCAGGAAGAAGTATGACCACCTCCATCCCGTGACGTTGACAACTTCGTTTGCCTCAGTCGTGTCCACTCCTTCCCCAGTATCCTCACCCCTATCCTGTCCCCCCTCCACCTCCTCCCCCCATCCGGGGTCTATGCCTCCGCCTCCCAAATCCCTCCCTTCCAAATCCTCCTCCCCCGTGGCCCCCGCCCCCTCTGCCGCAGGGGCCACCCTTCCTCCTCCTTCCTCCTCCTCACCCCCCCCCCCCCCCCCCCGCCGCCTGAAAAGCGATCCTCTTCTCAGGCGTCCTTCAGGGAAACGTTCCGGACCCCGGCTTCCGAGGTCCGGCATTCCACAACGGACCCCGCGCGTGTGGACCTTCTTCGGGTCCAGCCCACCATCCCTGTGCCTCCTCGGACTTCAAGGAAGGCCTCCAAGAAGAAGTCTCTATCCCCCTCTCCACCCCGGCGCACTTCGTCTGACACTCCATCCGTGAGTCGCTGCTCCCGGCCGTCCTCAGTTTCGCCGGGACGCTCTGCTGCCAGGCGCTCAGCTGGCCTCTCGTCGGCAAATGATGCTGCCCCTCCTACGCAACCCGGGACAGCGGCCGCAGCTGGCGATGACTCGATGGAACAGGATCCGCCTCCCGCCAGTTGTAGCGTTATTCCCTCGAAACCTGGCCCTCTGCGGCCGTCGAGGTGACCAGCTCTTCCCCCGTCTCGTTCCCCCCTTTTTTCTGACTAGCGATGGCCTTGTTACATTGAAACATAAGAGGTATTCGATCTAATTGGGAGGAATTACAACTGCTTCTCCGCCTGCACTGTCCGCTCGTCCTTGGTCTCCAGGAAACCAAGTTGCGCCCAACTGACCGTATTGCCTTCACCCACTATACCTCGGAGCGGTATGACCTCACCCCTGTGGACGGTATTCCAGCTCATGGTGGGGTCATGTTGCTCGTTCGGGACGATGTCTACTACCATCCCATTCCATTGACCACCCAACTCCAAGCAATAGCTGTCCGTATTACTCTTTCTGCCTTTACTTTTTCAGTTTGTACCGTCTACACTCCATCGTCATCCGCAGTTAGTCAGGCTGACATGATGCACCTGATTGTTCAGCTTCCTCCGCCGTTTTTATTGTTTGGTGACTTCAATGCCCATCATCCCCTTTGGGGCTCTCCTGCATCCTGTCAAAGAGGCTCCCTCTTGGCGGATGTCTTCAACCATCTCAATCTTGTCTGCCTCAATACTGGCACCCCGACTTTCCTCTCAGACTCTACTCATACCTACTCCCACTTGGACCTTTCGATCTGTTCTACCACTCTTGCCCGTCGGTTCGAATGGTATGTCCTTTCTGACACCTATTCGAGTGACCACTTCCCCTGTGTCGTTCGTCTCCTGCACCACACCCCATCCCCACGTCCTTCGAGTTGGAACATACCGAAAGCTGACTGGGGACTTTACTCCTCCCTGGCGACCTTTCCGGACCATGATTTTCTCAGTTGTGACAGTCAGGTCGAATACCTCATGGCTGTTATCATCAATGCTGCCGAACATTCCATTCCTCATACTACCTCTTCTTCACGTCGCGTTTCCGTCCCCTGGTGGAATGAGGCTTGTAGAGATGCTATCCGTGCTCGACGACGTGCTTTCCGCACCTTTCGCCGCCATCCTACATTGGCGAATTGTATTGGATACAAACGACTCCGAGCGCAATGCCGTAGAGTCATCAAAGACAGCAAAAAAGCTTGTTGGGCCCCTTTCACCAGCTCCTTTAACAGTTTTACTCCCTCTTCTGTCGTTTGGGGTGGCCTGCGCCGGCTGTCGGGCATTAAGGCCCACTCCTCGGTACCTGGCCTGACCTCAGGTAATGAGGTCCTTGTTGATCCTGTGGCTGTCTCCAACGCCTTCGGCCGCTTTTTCGCGGAGGTTTCAAGCTCCGCCCATTACCACCCTGCCTTCCTTCCCAGGAAAGAGGCAGAAGAGGCTTGGCGACCTTCCTTCCACTCGCTGAATCTGGAAACTTATAATGCCCCCTTTACTATGCAGGAACTCGAACGTGCGCTTGCACTGTCCCGGTCCTCTGCTCCGGGGCCAGATGCCATTCACGTTCAGATGCTGGCACACCTTTTTCCGGCGGGCAAAAGCTTCCTTCTTCATACCTACAATCGCGTCTGGACCGAAGGTCAGGTCCCCATGCGTTGGCGTGACGCCGTCGTCGTTCCTATACCCAAACCCGGGAAGGATAGACACCTTCCTTCTAGTTACCACCCCATTTCTCTTACAAGCTGTGTCTGTAAGGTGATGGAGCGCATGGTTAACGCTCGGTTAGTCTGGATTCTTGAATCTTGACGGCTCCTTACCAATGTCCAATGCGGCTTTCGTTGCCGCTGCTCCGCTGTTGACCACCTTGTGACCTTGTCGACATTCATCATGAACAACTTTTTGCGAAAGCGCCAAACGGTAGCCGTGTTCTTCGATTTGGAGAAGGCTTATGATACCTGTTGGAGAGGAGGTATCCTCCGCACTATGCACAGGTGGGGTCTACGCGGTCGCCTGCCCCTTTTTATTGATTCCTTTTTAACAGATCGAAAGTTTAGGGTACGTGTGGGTTCCGTATTGTCAGACGTCTTCCTCCAGGAGAACGGAGTGCCTCACGGCTCCGTCTTGAGCGTAGCCCTTTTTGCCATCGCGATCAATCCAATTATGGATTGCATTCCACCTAATGTCTCAGGCTCTCTCTTTGTCGATGACTTCGCGATCTACTGCAGTGCCCAGACAACATGCCTCCTGGAGCGCTGCCTTCAGCGTTGTCTAGACAGCCTATACTCATGGAGTGTCGCAAATGGCTTCCGGTTCTCTGAAGAGAAGACGGTTTGTATCAACTTTTGGCAATATAAAGCGTTCCTTCCGCCATCCTTACATCTTGGTCCCGTTGCTCTCCCATTCGTGGAAACAACTTAAGTTTCTAGGGCTCACATTGGACAGGAAACTTTGTTGGTCTCTGCACGTCTCTTATTTGGCGGCCCATTGTACACGTTCCCTTAATGTCCTCAGAGTTCTTAGTTGTTCATCTTGGGGAGCGGATCGCACTGTCCTGCTTCGCTTGTATCGGTCCATAGTCTGATTGAAGCTGGATTATGGGAGCTTCGTCTACTCGTCTGCTCGGCCATCCCTCTTACGCCGTCTGAACTCCATCCACCATCGGGGGTTACATCTTGCGACCGGAGCCTTCTACACTAGTCCCATTGAGAGTCTTTATGCTGAAGCTGCCGAATTACCATTGACCTACCGGTGTGACGTACTGCTGTGTCGGTATGCCTGCCGGCTGTTGTCAATGCCCGACCACCCCTCTTATCAGTCCTTCTTCGCCGATTCTCTCGACCGTCAGTACGGGTTGTATGTGTCTGCCCTGCTGCCCCCTGGAGTCCGCTTCCGTCGCCTGCTTCGACAATTGGATTTTGCCCTCCCTACCACCTTCAGAGAGGGTGAGAGCCCGACACCACCTTGGCTCCAGGCTCCGGTTCATATTTATCTCGACCTCAGCTTGCTCCCGAAGGAGGGTACTCCGGCTGCAGTGTATTGCTCACGGTTTGTCGAACTTCATGCGCGACTTGCCAGTCACACCTTTATTTACACCGATGGCTCCAAAACTGACGATGGTGTCGGCTGGGCCTTTGTCGTCGGGGCCGTCACCTTTAAATACCGGCTCCTCGACCAATGTTCCAGCTTTATGGCCGAGCTTTTTGCTCTCCATCAGGCCGTTCAGTATGCCCGCCGCCACCGCCATTCATCGTATGTACTCTGCTCTGATTCACTCAGTGCTCTTCAGAGCCTTGGAGCTCCCTATCCGGTCCATCCCTTGGTGCAACGGATCCAGCAGTCCCTCCATTCTTTCGCTGATGATGGCTCTCCTGTCAATTTTCTGTGGGCTCCCGGACATGTAGGAGTGCCTGGGAGTGAGGCTGCTGATGCTGCAGCCAAGGCTGCAGTCCTCCTGCCCGGCCAGCCTCCCATTGTGTCCCGTCATCTGACGTTAGTGGGGTTGTTTGTAAGAGGCTTGTGTCGTTGTGGTGGGATACTTGGTCATCCCTTCAAGGAAACAAGCTCCGGGCAGTAAAACCATTCCCAACTGCTTGAACAACCTCCTCCCGACCATCTCGGCGAGAAGAGGTCCTTCTGACCAGGTTGCGGATTGGGCATTGCCGGTTTAGCCACCGCTACCTGCTCTCCGGTGACCCAGCCCCGCAGTGCCCTTGTGGTCAAGCATTAACAGTGCGCCATGTTTTATTGTCGTGTCCCCGCTTTAGTCAATCTCTGTTGTCCTGTCCCTGCCATCTACTTTACCGGATATTTTAGCTGATGACGCTCGAGCAGCTGCTCGTGTTCTTCGTTTTGTAACTTTTACTGGCTTGTCCAAAGACATCTAACTCTTCTACTTATTTTATCTGCATCTTTGTAAGGACTTTCTGGTGTCCCCCCCCCCCCCCCCACCTCCCCTTGAGTTTTACTAGATTCTATGTGCTCTAACAATCGTGACTGGGCGCTAATGACCTCAGTAGTTGAGCGCCCTTAAACCCCCCCCCCCCCCCCCCCCAAAAAAAAAAAAAAAAAAAAAATAATAATAATAATAATAATAATAATAATAATAATAATAATATTAATAATAATAAAAAAATCCTCCTTAAAAAACCTCAATCCTACTCCCAACATCACCACTGCTGAAGCCCAGGCTATCCGTGATCTGAAGGCTGACCGATCCATCGTCATTCTTCCGGCGGACAAGGGTTCCACGACCGTGGTACTTGATCGTCGGGAGTATGTGGCTGAGGGACTGCGTCAGCTTTCAGACAACACCATATACAAAGTTTGCCAAGGTAATCCCATTCCTGATGTCCAGGCGGGGCTTTAAGGAATCCTCAGAACCTTAGGCCCCCTGCAAAACCTTTCACCTGACTCCATCAACCTCCTGACCCCACCGACACCCCGCACCCCTACCTTCTACCTTCTTCCTAAAATTCACAAACCCAATCATCCCGGCCGCCCCATTGTAGATGGTTACCAAGCCCCCACAGAACGTATCTCTGCCTACGTAGATCAACACCTTCAACCCATTACATGCAGTCTCCCATCCTTCATCAGAGACATGAATATGTCTGCTTGTGTCTGTATATGTGTGGATGGATATGTGTGTGTGTGTGCGTGAGTGTATACCCGTCCTTTTTTCCCCCTAAGGTAAGTCTTTCCGCTCCCGGGATTGGAATGACTCCTTACCCTCTCCTTTAAAACCCACATCCTTTCGTCTTTCGCTCTCCTTCCCTCTTTCCTGACGAAGCAACCGTTGGTTGCGAAAGCTAGAATTTTGTGTGTATATTTGTGTGTCTATCAATGTGCCAGCGCTTTCGTTTGGTAAGTCACATCATCTTTGTTTTTAGATATATTTTTCCCACATGGAATGTTTCCCTCTATTATATTTGAACCATATATTAAGATTGCCAAAAAGTTGAGAAGCAATTTCTCCTTTTCTTTTGCAGCCATTCTGGGCCCTCAGTGCAGTATCATGTTTCCTGGGGCTCCCTATGAGTGCTCAATAGATTTTGTAAGCTGTTGCACTGTCCTTGAGCCAGTAAAAACGTACCATAGTGATAGGTGGTTCTATATTTACTTAGCCACTGCTGCAGACACCATTGTGGCGTATTGTCCGCTACATCAACGTCATAGAGTTACCACATTGTTATATAAGCACACCAAGTTAAAAAATCACTCATTTATGTTGTGTACAGCATGTGTACAGATGGCATCCTATCATATACAAGACAATATTGGATGTAGAGAGAGATTACAATATGAATGTCGACAAGTCTAAAGTTATTGCTGACCTGTATGGGCAAAGTGTATTTCCTTGTGGTAGATTTGATTTTGCTTTAACAAGCATGGTTCATATTGAGTCTGCTCTACATTTATTACCTACATGTTTGGAAAGTTTTCCTGATTCAGATGTACTGGTGTTTCGGAATTTATGGTAACAAGCTGAAGTTGCTATCCCCACAGATACTTTCAGCAGATTTTTTTTAAGTCGTAGTAGGTGTGTACGAAATTGATGCAAGTGTAAATGTCCAAAGACAGTGCTGTACTCATACATCTTTTGTCAAATACATGTTCCTGTTATAAAATAAAGGCATAAATTTATAACTTCTTAAGTCTTCAATTACTGATTCTAATTAGGTTTTGCAGAGAACAATCTGGAAAAGAAGTATTACCATTAGCAGCACCAACATGAAGTATATAATGAATATATTTGCAGTGACTCCCACTATATACATAAGAAAATGAAACATCTGTAGCCATCCTTATGATGTCATTTATTGTATGGCTACCAGTTTTGGTGCTTCAGGTCACAATCTTTAGGTCTAAGCTGATGCTGAAGGGGTTAACACCATCCATACACACGATGCATCAGTGGCCTACACCTGTAACTGCTTTATGCAGACTACTTGTAACCTTGATGATGTCTCTTCAACTTTCAACCGACTCACTCACTGAGTCAATTGGTAGTTAATGGTTGGAGCGACAACACTGCAATTACAAGTAGCCTACGTAAACTAGTTACAGATGTTGGCCACTGATGCACTGTGTATACAGATGGTGTGTAATTACTTCAGCATAAGCAAAAGTCTGAACATGGGGCACTGAGGCACCAAAACTGGTAGCAATACAACAAATGACATCTTATAAGGAAGGCTGTAGATGTTTCATTTTCTTACATAAGTGAATAGCCGAAGTCCCCCAGACCTCCAATCACAGGGATGGACATACAGAAACCCAATATATATATGTTCCACAGTACAATGGTGTAGACTGTATGAGAGTTCTATGGTTCAGTGCTGCATTATGGTTATTCCTCGTTTTGTCTCATTTGGACATTGAATGTTATGGAGACTGCATACTTCTGTGTAATTACTTTATACGTGGAAATAAATCTTTTCATGATTTAACCGCATATAACTGGTACACCCAATGTGATTATGCATAACAGTACATCCGCGCCAGCTTCGACGTTCTGCACCATGTCAAAACTATGACTATTACTCCCGTGCCAGCCATGTCGGTTTTTCTTTCAGCACAAAAATGAATTCCTCGACAGTACCTAAAGAGACAGCCTCAAGTAATGGAGTTATCAACAGGGTTACGACCAAACAACCGCCGTTTGGCAAAATAGCTCTTTGCTTTGGTTCACATGATTAGTGAGCCAGTTCTTCTAAGCACAGATTATGGCAGATGTAATGAGTGGCCATACACCTGCTCTGTTACTGTGGCTTGAAGGCTGTTCGTAATCCTAGTAAATCAATCAGTAGTATTTCTGTCCACTTCTCTGTCATGTGACATTGAAGGGCTGATTTCAATTGTCAGTGCAGGCATTCCGCCACACTGTTCGCTGCATGATAATAAGTGGGGGTCCTCATTCGCTTGACACCTAACAATGTGGCAAGGGCTTTGAAGAGGTATGCCTCAAATTGACGTCCTTGATCTGTCGTTATTCTCAATGCCACACCAAAACGCACAATCCATCCTCTGAAAAATATTTTTGCCACAGTCTCCACAGTAATGTCTGCTGCAGGTAATGCTCCTGGTCATTTAGAGTGTGTGTACATGACTGTAAGGTCATAACTGCAGCCTTCAGACGTTGATAGTGAGCCAACAATATCCATGTGGACATAGTAAAATCACTGACTAAGCAGTATAAATGTACCCAGCAGCGCCTTCGACATGTTGTGTGATTTTGTTCTTTTGACAGACCATACATTGTCAGACATACAGACAGCCGAGGTTTTCACTTCGTGACATAACATAATAATTTCCACATATTTAATATTATCAGGCACTTTAATTACAACTGATATCAACATATAACTCATATGCTTTTAATACTCATAACAATAAAAACAGTACATATAAAATTTAAAGTAAAACAGTTCATAAATAAAATAGTAAAAAAGGTCTACAACAGATCATTCAACTGCATCACAATTAGAGACTCTCTCTCTCTCTCTCTCTCTCTCTCTCTCTCTCTCTCTCTCTCTCTCTCTCCCCCCCCCCCCCCCCCCCTCCCTCCCTCCCTCCAATACTTCCTCAAAACTGCATCAATGCATAGGATACAGTCTGTATTTAACACAGGCCCCACTGTTCAAAGAAATTTCCTGCTAGTGCCATAATATAAGCTTCTTCTGTTAGAAATGTGACAGCTGATTTTTCATCACATATGTGAAATTCTGCCAATAAATGATACTGAGGTGGTAGATAAATTCCAACATGGTAATGACTGCCATCTGAAAAACATTTAAATACCACATGGAAGATTAAACACACCTTGAAATTAACAATATTAATGTATTAATTTTATTATGAAATCTTTTTTCTCGTGAAGATGATGTACAATATAGAACTATTATTAACTAGAAATTTCCGACAACAATCTTCGAAGTTACACTTATCAAGATACTAGTTCATCTTTTATAAATTAAGGCAGTAAACAGAAATACTTCTCTGGAAGGTCATACAGCATTACGTTTATGCATATGAAATTAAAAAAAAAAAAAAAAAAAAAAAACAACACACAAGAAAATATGTGCTGCTAATTGCTATAATTACAGAGCTGGAAAAGGCAATTACTGAAGTGATGTGGAATCCAAAACAGAACAATTATAGGAAATCCCTCAGTATTGGCAACAGTAGCTCACTGGATTTGTCAAAAATCTGAAATGTGACTGTGCTGCTAAACATAGTTCAGATCCCTCACAAGTATCTTTTTCATTATCACTAACATTTTCATCTGTAAAGAATGCAAAATGAACAGGACAAAGATATTATCATACTTATAAAATAATGAAAATGTGGGGTCACAGAGAGGCACACACAAAATCACATATTTCTGAACAGCTACAATGCGCCAGCTGTGGTAGGTAAGGGGAGGGAAGGTAGGGGAAGGACAGGCAGCTGTTGTACGGGATGTGAATATAAAACACAGGCACCAGAGCTGGTGCACTTTCACTCTGCCAGAACTTTCCTTACCACAGTTCCTATAAGGTGTTTTGCAAGTTTGTTAAGGATGAGTTGCCATTTCACTGAGATATTGTGGTTGAAACTTCCTACAGCTGACAAATAATTCCGTAACAGGTTAGCAGCAGTGTGGGCTCCCATTTTTCTAACACAAAAAGAACCAATGACTTGTCAAAAATTAAAAAAAGATCAGTTTTCTATGGTTGCCACAGTGTGGGTACTGAAAGATAAGCTGTGGTTCAAGGTCCTATAACTGGTAGCCCAGTAACTGATAAACACCAATCACAAGATCATCACTGCCTTTTTTTTTTTATATAGTAGAAACAATATATTTACTTGAGAACCGGTTGTCTGGCATCCACCACTTTTATACACGTCCTATGGGTGCTACATGTGGCACTTCCATTGCTCTGGGAGTCCATCTGCAAAATGTTTGCACTAATATAAGCTGAATCTAAGCGATCAGTTACATGATCTTTTCTCTAAATACTACAGCTGATTTGTGAATCTAAACACAAATGTCCTTCCTCCTCCTCCTCCTTTCTCTCTCCCTTTCTTGTTGTGTCACTCTTTTTACTGATGTTGATGTCTAGAAGCCAATGGGAGGTATGTGACCATAATTTTTAATGAAGCTTACTGGTTACTCTTCACATTTTGTAGCCATCAAGGTCCTATCTGTCAGTATCACTAACTTTAGCAGATGAAATGAAGTTTTTCGCTCCCTGATATTTCTTCTCACTGCTGTATTGTTCACTGCTGAACACAGTATCTGAATATTGACTGAAATCTCAGTGATGAAATAATAACACAGATGGTCTCCAACACTGCAACATTCCCATGTGCACCACAGCTATCATTTATGCCAATTGAAACTACTCTAAATAGAGAGCACAATGCTGAATGCACACAATTTACATTGTTATCAGAAGAATGTGTGATTACTTGGAAGCTACAGAAAATAAATTAATCCTGAGAGTTGGGGTGTGGATGTGGGAGAGGATAATGAGGTCACTTCACTGAAATTTATGGATCAGCTCCTACCTGATTTGCTGTGTATTATAAAAGGTCCCAGTCTTTCTTCCAATTCTTTGAGAATTTTCTCTTTTGGAGCATACAGAATTGTGACAGACTCACAACATGATGCTTTCAGTTCACTCCACAATGCACTGTATAATCTCTCTTGAAAGGTGCTTTTTACAGCAGCATCTGAATCTAGAAATAAAAATTCCATAATGTGCGTTTATTACATTACAGTGCCACATAACATGCACTGTAATATATATATATTACTAACATTTTTCTGAAACTAATTCTTAATGGAAATAAATTAAGAACACACAAAATATTTCTGAAAAAGGCAGCTGAAAGATATTGCTTCAGAGACATCAATTTCCCCTTTCAGAAATAAGGCTGAAAAAAAAAAGACAACAGAGACTGCAGAGAAATGGAAAGGACAGACAGAAAGAAAGATAGGGCATGGGCTGCCTGATTTTCATTAATAAAGGATTTGCAATTTATTTGGTAATTCCTGTTGTTTTTCCATGAGTATTTGTCTCTTTGTCTGTACATTCAACTGCTTACGTAGGAATCTTATATTCTGAAAATCAGTATAACATTTTACAGCCTCAAATAACACAAAGTTAACAATATCATCTTATCTATCTGTTCAACACAAGGGTGTGTGAAACATGGTATTCCATTGAAACATTGCTTGTCCTTCTGTCATGAGGAGTGGATACAGGGAGAGAGAAGTGGGAGGCAGGGAGAGGGGTTGGGGTGGGTTGCTAGAGGCTTGAAGAGAGGCAGTTGATTTGTGGCTAGGAAAGTGGGAGGACGGGAGGGTGGCAAATTTGCGAGCTAGGTGTGTGATGTACAGTTGTTGGAGTCAGCAAGGAATGACACAGGCTGAAGGTGATGTGGGGATGTGAATTGGGAGGGGGCAAGAGAGCAAAGGGAGGAGAACTATTGGGTGGAGGGTGTTGGGCCAGAGAGTTGCTGGAAATTGGAACCAGGGTGATTACAGGAGTGAAGGATGTGCTGCAAACTTTGTCCTTGGCAACAGTATGATGGTGGTCACTCATCCTGGTGGACAGCTAGCTGGTAGTCGGATCGACATATAAAGCTGTGCAGTATTTGCAGCAGAGTTGGTAGATGGCATGACTGCTCTCATAGGTGTCCTGGTGTCTGATGGGGTAGGATAAGCCTGTGACAGCATAGGGGTAGTTTTCCACGGTCTTTAGTATGGACAGGGACTGCGACTGTTGTGTGCAGATGTGAGCCGAATTGGTGACACTTCGCTCTCAGCTTCAGGCTGTGATGGCTTCGGTTACACAGCTTGAGGCTGCAGTGGATGGGCACCACTGTTGTGGGCCGGCCGTGGGGATACAACGGACGTCCAGCACGCCAGAGTCCTCCGATCAGTCCTCACCGGTAGCCAACCCAGTTACTGCTCGCACCGAGTCTGACCCTTCACCTGTGGTCGAGTGGGTGGTCACCCTGGGGTGAAGCAGGCGGTGAAAGACTTCCCAGGCGGCTGCACATAAGGCCTCCCCAGTTTGTCTGACAAACAGGTTCCAGGTGCTGTCTGTGGCTGACACTGTCACTGAGCCAGATGCAGTCGCTTGTCCTGTTTCTAAGGAAACCACTCAGCCTGCAAGATTCGGGCAATCGCAGGGGGTGGGATTATTGGTAGTTGGGAGCTCCAATGTTAGGCGCGTTATGGGGCCCCTTCTGACGAGAAGGGTAAGAAAGCCAACGTGCACTCCGTGTGCTTACTGTGTGCAGTCATTCCAGATGTGGAAAGGGTCCTCCCAGATGCCATGAAGAGCACAGGGTGCAGCCAACTGCAGGTGGTTGCTCAAGTCGGTACCGATGATGTGTTTTACTTTCCATCAGAAGAGATTCTCTCTGGTTTCGAGTGGCTAACGGAAATGGTAAAGGCTGCCAATCTTGCTTGCAAGATGAAAGCAGAGCTGATCATTTGCAGCATAGTCAACAGGACCAATTGCAGACCTCTGGTACAGAGACGAGTGGAGGGTCTGAATCAGAGGCTCAGACAGTTCTGTGACCGTGAAGGCTGCAGATTCCTCAACTTGCGCCAAACGGAGGTTGGGTTTCGGGTTCTGCTGAAAAGGTCAGGTGCCCACTATATGCAAGAGGCGGCTACATGGGAGCAGGTGCTGTGTGGTGTGGACTGGGCAGTTTTTTTAGGTTAGAGGGTCTTGGGAAAACACAAGAAGGGCTTCAGTCACAAAGGGTGCAGGCTGAACACAGGAAGAACATAGATACAGGAACCATTGGTATAACAGTTCTAAATTGTCACAGCTGCGTTGGGAAAGTACCAGAGCTCCAAGCACTAATAGAAAGCACTGATGCTCAAATTGTTATAGGCACTGAAAGCTGGCTAAAGCCAGATATAAGCTCAGCTGAAATTTTAGCGAAGAACCTAACGGTTTTCCAAAGGGATAGGCTAAACACAGTTGGCGGTGGCAAGTTTGTTGCTGTCAGAAGTAGTTTACCTTGTCGTGAAATTGAAGTAGATTCTTCCTGAGAGTTAGTATGGGCAGAGGTTATTGTTGGCAACCAGAATAAAATAATAATTGGATCCCTTTACCAACCTCCCAATTCTGATGATACAGTTGCTAAAAGGTTCAAAGAAAACTTGAGTTTGATTTCAAACACATACCCAACTGATACGATAATAGTTGGTGGTGACTTTAATTTACCCTCGATGTGTTGGCGAAAATACATGTTTAATTCTGGAAGTACGCATAAAATATCATCTGAAATCGCTCTTAACTCATTCTCTGGAAAATTATTTCGAGCAGTTGGTTCATGAGCCCACGCGAATAGTAAATGGTTGTGAAAACACACTTGACCTCTTAGCAACAAATAGTCCTGAGTTAATGACGAACATCAAAACTGATTCACGGATTAGTGAACACAGAGTTGTCGTAGCAAGGTTGAATATTGCAATCCCCAAATCCTCGAAAAAATAAGCGAAAAATATACCTATTCAAAACAGCAGATAAAAATTCACTTGACACCTTCCTAAGAGACTAACTCCACTCATTCCAAATTAACAATATAAGTGGTAGACTAGATGTGGCTTAAATTGAAAGAAATAGTATCGGCAACAATTGAGAGATTTATACCAAATAAATTAACAAACAACGGAGCTGATCCTCCTTGGTACACAAAACGGGTTAGAAAACTGTTGCAGACACAATGAAACAAACATGCCAAATTTAAACATGCAAAATCCACAAGATTGGCGATCTTTTACAGAAGCTCAAAATTTAGCACGGACTTCAATCCGAGATGCCTACAACAGTTTCCGCAATGAAACTTTGTCTCGAAACCTGGCAGAAAATTCAAAGAGATTCTGGTCGTATGTGAAGTATGTTAGCGGCAAGAAACAATCAATGCCTTCTCTGCACGATAGCAATGGAGATACTATCGAAGACAGTGCTACCAAAGCACAGTTATTAAACACAGCCTTCCAAAATGCCTTCACAAAAGACGACAAAGGAAATATTCCAGAATTCGAATGGAGAACAGCTGTTGACATGAGTAACGTAGAAGTAAATATCCTCGGAGTAGTGAAGCACCTTAAATCACATAAAAAAGCAAATCTTCTGGTCCAGACTGTATACCAATTAGGTTCCTTTCAGAGTATGAGGATGCATTAGCTCCATACTTGACAATCATATACCCAAAGACTGGAAAGTTGCACAGGTCACACCAACAGTCAAGAAAGGTAATAGGAGTAATCCACTAAATTACAGGCCCATATCGTTAATGTTGATATGGAGCAGGATTTTGGAACATATACTGCATTTGAATATTATGAATTACCTAGAAGAAAATGGTCTATTGACACACAGTCAACATGGGTTTAGAAAACATCGTTCCTGTGAAACACAACTAGCTCTTTATTCACATGAAGTGTTGAGTGCTATTGACAAGGGATTTCAGATTGATTCCGTGTTTCTGGATTTCCGGAAGGCTTTTTGACACTGCACCACACAAGTGGCTCGTAGTGAAATTGCGTGTTTATGGAATATCGTCTCAGTTATGTGACTGGATTTGTGATTACCTGTCAGAGAGGTCACAGTTCATAGTAATTGATGGAAAGTCATCGAGTAAAACAGAAGTGATTTCTGGCGTTTCCCAAGGTAGTGTTATAGGCCCTTTGCTGCCCTAGATACACAATTTTGGAGACAATCTGAGCAGCTGTCTTCGGTTGTTTGCAGATGACGCTGTCATTTATCGACTAATAAAGTCATCAGAAGACCAAAACAAACTGCAAAACGATTTAGAAAAGATATCTGAATGGTGCAAAAAGTGGCAGTTGACCCTAAATAACAAAAAGTGTGAGGTCATCCACATGAGTGCTAAAAGGAACTCATTAAACTTCGGTTACACGATAAATCAGTCTAATCTAAAAGCTATAAATTCAACTAAATACCTAGATATTACAATTACGAACAACTTAAATTGGAAGGAACACATAGAAAATGTTGTGGGGAAGGCTAACCAAAGACTGCGTTTTATTGTCAGGACACTTAGAAAATGTAACAGACGTACTAAGAAGACAGCCTACACTACGGTTGTCCGTCCTCTTTTAGAATACTGCTGCACGGTGTGGGATCCTTACCAGATAGGACTGATGGAGTACATCGAGAAAGTTCAAAGAAGGGCAGCACGTTTTGTATTATCGCGAAATATAGGAGAGAGTGTCACAGAAATGATACAGGATTTGGGCTGGAAATCATTAAAAGAAAGGCGTTTTTCGTTGTGACGGAATCTTCTCACAAAATTCCAATCGGCAACTTTCTCCTCCGAATTCGAAAATATTTTGTTGACAACGACCTACATAGGGAGGAATGATCACCATGATAAAACAAGTGAAATCAGAGCTCGTATGGAAATACACAGGTGTTCATTCTTTCCGCATGCTATACGAGATTGGAATAATAGAGAATTGTGAAGGTAGTTTGATGAACCTTCTGCCAGGCACTTGAATGTGATTTGCAGAGTATCCATGTAGATGTAGATGCTGGTTGGGTGCTTCTGGCAGGTCATGCACCTTTGCGTTCCACAGGGATATGATCTAAGGGGCAAACTTTTGGGAGTAGAGAGGCATAGAGACGAAGCAGAGTGCTGTTTAGAATGCGTGGGTGAGAGAACATCACTTCAGGAGGGGTGGGAAGGATCTTGGATAGGATATACCTCATTTCAGCGCATGATGAGAGATAATAAAAGCCCTGGTGGAGGGGGGGGGGGAGTCTGTTTCAGCTGTTCCAATCTGAATGACAAGGGGACTGCTCCTTTGTAATTGATTCTTGGGAGTTGTGGAAGGATAAGGCAAGAGGAATCTGTTTGTGGACTATGGGAGGTTGTGCTTGCCTGTGAAGGCCTTCGTGAAAACTGCAGCATACTGGGCAATGGAGTTTTTGTCACTGGAGATACTTTGTCCACGTGTGGCCAGGCTGTATGAGACAGATTTTTTTGTGGAAGAGATGGCAGCTACCAAAATGCAGGTACTGTTTTAATGTAGATAGAGTTGTGGACAGATCCATCAGAGATGTGGATGTGGAGATCAACATCCAGGAGAGTCAGGTGAAGTGGCTTGGAGAGAAAATGTTGAGGTTGTGAACGAATGAGGGTAGGGTGTTTTGGCCCTGAGTCCAGATCATGAAAATATTATTATGGTATCTTGGCCCTGAGTCCAGATCATGACAATATCATCATGAACCTGAACCAGGCCAGGGGTTGGCAGTTTTGGGGAGGTTTCCTCTAGGTGGGCCATAAACAGATTGGCATAGGAGCGTCCACGTGGATGCCCATGACTGTGCTGCATACTTGTTTGTATGACCAGATATAGTTGGTAAGGTGTATAAGAAATGGGAGTGTGGGTTTGGGATCTGAAGCACATTGGAAGAGGTACTGTTTGACAGTAGCAAAGCCATGGGCACGAGGGATGTTTTTGTATATAGGGACATGGCATCAACTGTGATGAGGAGGGATCCAGGAAGTAAAGGAGTGGGGAGGGTGGAGAGTCAGTGAATAACACGGTTAGTATCTTTTATGTGGGACATTGGTTTCACACCTTTGGTTGGAGGTGGTGTTCATCAAGAGCATGAATTCTTTCAGTGGGAATACAATAGCCAGCTACAATGTAGTGTCCACAATTGCTGGGTCTGTGGATTTGTGGGAGCATGTAGCTGGTGGGAGTGCAGGATGTTGGGATAAGAATGAAGATGAGCTCTTTGGAGAGGTAAGTGCCTATGGGTTTTAGTAGAGATTTGAGGTTATGTTGGACTTCTGGGATGGGATCACTCTGGTAGATCTTGTAGGTAGAGATGTCAGCCAGTTGGCGGAAGTCTTCTGCCAGGCAGTTACTGTGACTCTTCATGACAGTGGTGGAACATTTTTCTGCAGGGAGGATGATTAGGTCAGGATCTGGTTTAAGGTTGTGTTTGGCTGTGCTTTCCTCTGCTGAAAGGTTAGTGTTCTTAGGGAGGTAGCTGGGGAAGGATGGTGGGGCCAAGTTGAAGGTAAGGAATTCCTGGAAGGTTGTTGAAACAAGAAGGGTTCAATATAATACAATGGTACTGATATATGGATGACATAATCTGTCTCATAGATGAAACACAAACTAGGACAGAAGAGCGACAAAGTAACATCAACACAGTAAACCCATAAATACACTTCACAATGGAAACTGAAAGAAACAAGAAACTAAATTGCCTGGACCTTACAATTACAAGAGAAACAACCAACATTAATTTTCTGTCTACAGAAAACCTACATCCACAACCACTGTTACCCATAGCTCATCCAACCACACGAGAGCTCAAATAAGCCAGTTTCAAACACATGCTCCATGGAATAAACAAAACACCACTCAAAACTAAAAATCACACACACAAACTAAATATAATCAAATTGCTGTTGAAAATGAATGCAAAACAGATATCATAAACAAGCTCAACAACAAGATAAAAATGAAAGATACTTATATTGGAGACCAACTAAGTGCACAACCGACGAGTCTGGAAACAGAGAGACGGAACACACAGACAACACAGCATGTGACAGCCTGTCAGAATAAAGAACCAAATGGTACAATCTAACATACAAAAATAAAATACTACATAGCATTGCAAATATATTGAAGAAGCAAGGGATCCCAATAGCATTCAGAACAAACGACACAGTACAACAAAGACTACAATCAGACAAAAGAACTCCACACAAATTCAGCAATGTAGGAAAGTACTACCTTATGCACAACTCCTGTCAATAGCAATACATAGGACAAACAAGCAGAAACTTTGGATAAGGTACACAGAGCACACAATAGCTCTGAAGTGTGACAGAACACATTCCACTCTCATAGAACACTTCATAAATACAAACCACCATCCCACAAATATTGAAACTGATCTACACAGCAGGTTATAACAGAAGCTAGCATTAGAAGAGAATTACTGCAGACAAAAGGCTACACTGAAAGCTAGCGACACATGTAAATAGCAAGGTTGCATAGTGTTTTGGATTACTGCCAAGGCGATAAGTTATGTTTTTGTGTGTTTTTAGACCATCCACAAGATGATCAACTAACATGAGTATACAACGGATTACAATATACCCTAGTGCCCACCACGACTGTGTTCATATCAAAACCACAATTCCTAATACTAGAACACTGACATATGCAGTTCACATTCTGATACATGTTAATAACAGCCATTCCTACAGTTGCAGATGACATGCTGTATGCCAAAATAATGGCAACAAACACAAACTATGCAGTGACTCAAAAGTAAAAAAGTTATTATAAAACAATTTACATCATACAGTATCTTGAACCAAGCAGTAATCCATGTAATAATGTTGTGGCTTTTATGGCTTTCCCAACATATCTGTTGCAAATACACTTCTTGGGTTTGCCACCAGACCTACTGTACAGCTCCCACAATAATTCGATACAACTGTTCAACATCTTCAGGTTGTGGTTGATGCTGTTGTCAGCGCTACAAGATGCAACTGACGATAATTGCGTGATGGTGTTGAAATTTGTCAGGTCAGGAGCAGGCAGCTGAAGGAAAGCAACGCTTATAGTGCCCCCTGATGGGCAGGGCTACTGAGAGCCAGGATTGGGCTTGAGGAAGGGTGTGTGATTGGCCTCCATGTCCAAATGCGGCAATCCAATTTTACTGTTATTTTAGAAAAGGTTTGATTTAAACAACACAATTCAGGAAATACTGGAGATAAACAAAAGATACTCATTGGGATGAAAAATAGGATAATCATAATTTCTTACTAAGCACTCAACATATGTTTACAAATATAATTTATACTATCATACAATATTTTGCATGAGATATTGTCGGCAGAATTAAAGCAAGCTAACAGCTGTTCACGGCACAAAATACTGAATCATGTAGCACTGTGCAACTACAAACAGCACTAAGTTCAGCTGCATGTTAGATGCAGCATTATCCTATATTTCACAGCCTGTGAACATTCGTGGAAGTTATACAGTCTGTGACGTGTTACTGCATTGCACTTAGAAAGCAGATACCTCCAAAGAAATCACTTGAAGTTTTCCTATGCAGAGCAGAAGGTGTACGAGCAGGTTTATAAGAGTAACTGTTCCTAATTTTTCTGATGTCGCACAAGATGTGACCATAAACATACCCATCAATAATACAGCGTCTGCAAATTCTTCATTTTCTATACATAAACAATGAATTACTAAAGTCTGTTTGTTATTATAAGTCACAGAATATCTTCTTGAAATTTGTTTACTTAGTATCTGGTGTTAAAACGTGTAACATTGTTTTTCTACAGATGTGATGAATGACAGACTTCCTAATTACAGAACTGACACTGAAAGTTAAACTTCCTGCCTTCAGTACATAATTTTTTTCCAAGCACACCTTCTGCATTCACATTTCTCATTTCCAACACACATTTTCAACCAGAATGAGAATAGATTGCAGTAGTTACAAATTTAAAATTTATTTGCAATTTTCATTATATTTAATTAAAATAATTTCATAGAAAGAAAACAATTTGTAGCAGACTTGCATAATTTTTCTATTGCTAAGATTGTGCTCTACATTTCACACTCATTTTGCAGTGAAGTCCTTCCAGAACTTTTATAACAATATACACTTTCCTTCATTCCAGTACAAGTTCAAAATGACACATTACTGGACATTGCTTTATTAATGACAATGTTTAATTTCAAGCCATCTGTTATTTAAGAAGTGTTACACCTTGTATCATGTTCTATCACAATCAACATCATTTGGAATGCAGTAAAACAAAAAATTGTCATAAATCATGTCTCCAATTTTGCACTATGGTTTTGGATGAACTAAAACACCAATTGGATGCATCATGAAAGAGTGCAAAGGTTAAACACATGGGATGCCCAATAAGTAAGTTTCCCTGCTTTATATTAAAAAAAAAACAGTTTATCATGTTGAATTAATTTTATTGACAGTGTGCAGTGCTTCTGTCACTTTTCTATATATTCACCATGTTTTTTCCATGCATTTTTGGTAATGTGACAAGTTTTTCCAAACTAATGCACTAATGCTGTACAGGTCGGGTCCTATGCTCATATCACTATAGTGGGCCTCTCTGTGTGCTGTTCGTCATATACATTCTTCGTGCCCTCCCACATACTGCACACACCAACATTGAACAATTTAAATGCCCATACAACCTTCCCTATAGATGGATATCAACAGTGGACAGTTGTTTTCCTGTTAAAAAGTGAATGACAGAGCACAGCTCACAAGCGGACACACTTTGTAGTAATAACTCCTTGCTAGGTGGCAACATACTGGCAAGATACTGCGGATGAATAACACTAACAACAGTCAAAACTCAATAACCAATCAAATTATCATAAAAATTACAACAAAAGAAAAGTCAATAATGATGACGTGTTTCCAAAAGCCACATAGCTGTATGAAGATGCTTTATTCGCAACTACCAGTTTTAAGTCAGTATAGATGCTTCTTCATGTTTATAATGGTTATATTTCCATAATGTAGATGAGCAGTTAAGCAGCCCAAGTTCTCGGGAAGTTATCCTTGTTAATAGTCAAAGCACAATAGTGGGTTGTCATAATAAAATTGAGTACACCCTAAAGAGGTGTCTCAAAATGTACAAAGCAAGACTGTTGCATAAGCCAGGTCGGATAACACCACGTAGGATATGATACAAGATCTGTTACACAGTAACTGCATAAACCAATGAAGTAAAACTTAAAATGTGTGTAGTCACGCCATATTGCTAACAAGCTGATGTGTTGTAAGCAGCCCATGGAAGCTGTATACTGCTAGCCTCCATGGGCTGCCTACACCACTTTGGCGTATTTGCAATACGGCAGAAGTACGCACATTTTAAGTAAAACTTAAAACATCGGTTTATACAATTGCTGTCTTAACAGGCCTTATAATGTAACCTATGCGGTATTATCTGCCCTGGATCATTCAACAGTCATGTATATACTGAGGAGCATCTTTTAGGTGTACTCAATTTTATTATGACAACCCACCATTGTGGTTTGACTTTTTACGTGGATAACTACCTGAAAACTGGGGCTACTTAACTGTCCATCTACTTTAAGAAAATATAACCATTATAAACCTGAAGATGCATCTATATTGATGTGAAACCGGTAGTAGTGAATAAAACACTTTCATACAGCTATGTGACTTTCGGAAACACCTAATCGTTCTTGAATTTTTAATTGTTATAATTTTTATGATAATTTGAATTGTTATTGAGTATTGTTATTGTTCTTCATAATGTGGAGCTGTGGTTGCCATCCCCAGAAAGTTATTTGTAAGATATTGTGGTAAGTACTTTAAGCAGGTGTGAGCACTGACAACACATACCAGTCAAACTCGCCAGCCTTATTGGATGACCTCTTATATCGAGAAAGAACAGCAGCAGCATGGCGCTTTCATGGAATAGAAGACTGACAGTATAGTACTAAATAATGGTTTGAAAAGTAGTGACAAAGACAGTGATTAGAAACCCAAGACCACCACTGTTAGGGACTGGATGACAGCTCGACTGAGACCAACACTGCAACACAGAAAACTGATATGACTGATAAACTTACATGTTAGAAGTTTGACTTCAGATGTTATTCAATAATGAATTATTGTAAACTTATGTATGTGCCATTTAACTTTATTTCATGAATTGGTTTAATTTAACTTCACTCTGAAACAAAAAGCTAAATATATACTGATTTCTAAGTCGCCAGTAATATTGTGATATGGAGTGTTCAGTAAACAGACATCAGTAAGCTTGCATGTAAACTGCAATGAATCATGCAACATGTAGCATATTATAACCTGCTTGCCCATAACACTGTCAATGGCGCTTTGCAAGCCTTTCCTTTAGCGACTGTTTGAATTATAGCATCAAAATATAGTTGCCTTGCCAAATTACATTCAGTGGCAAGGTTCCTAAATCTATGAGACATTGTTGATGCACAGTTATCTTAGACAATTTTCATCACAAGTCAAGGTGCTGAATGCTACAGCTTCAGCTACATTTGCTGCTGGAAGAGTGTAGAAGAAAGCATAGCAACACATAGATTCAGAAATTTTAAACTAGAGCAACTTACTCAAGAGGTCTGATGGTTCCAAAGTAATGTAGTCAAAGTTTTAAGTATGAATTATTTTCTGATATTTAATTTCTTCTTCTAAATCTTTTGTAACACCAATATGATAATCACTAATAACTAACTTACATGCCTCAGCAACCTGACTGTCAGTCAATTTCGATTATTTCCATAAAAATCCATGTGTTTCATCTAAAATCTTCCTAAAGGGTCATCAAGCTGGACACTAGAATGTCAATGGTGACATAAAAACATTTATCTTTAACAAATCTTCTGAATTCACATTTGTTACTTACTCCCTGGTTTCATAAAGAAACTATTTCTTCTTCACAATGTGCACCTCAGGAAATTCAGGACCTATATTAATTACACTGGCAACAATTTTAGTTTCAGGGACAAGAGTGTCCCAATTCTCATGATAATATTTTAAGTTATCTAATGCAGTCTCAACGTGTTTTACTTCAAAATCTATGGTAGTATTTCGAGCTTTTACTAATTTGTTTCTCTAGTCAATTAATACGAACAACTTTAGCCAGGTAGTTGCCACAGTTAAACACTTGAAAGAGCTCACATAATTCAAAAAAACCGATACCACTTACTGTGAGGCGTCAATCCGAACACTCCAATGGATATCAGACATGAAATATAAGGAACTTCCAACATACTGTTTCAGAGTTTCCCCATCATTGTGGACTGCAACTGAACAGTTTGTAAGAAGTTGAATCACTCCAAAAAAAAAAAAGTACTCATCGAATTAAATGCAGAGCAACAATTCATCTTTTCTGATTACAATCTAGGAATTCCAAAAGCACACAATTTATTTCATACTAGCAAATTTCCTTACTGAAGTAAATATAATGCATGATGAATGTTTTCTGCCCAGTATGATTTGAATCAGAAGTTGTATCAACAATAATTGAATAATATTTCTCCTTCCTCTCTTGTTCCAAGATGGCATTTGTGACATGATGGGTACAACTAGAAATAAATTTATTCCCAGGATCATTCGACAGATAATGCAGTTGCAAACACTTTCCAACTTCTTGTGCATCTTGACTTTGTTAATGCGTTTTGCAATAATTGCATCATAGTGACCAAAGAGCTCTAATGTTTTGAGAAAATTTCCATTATTGGACCTCCACTTTTGTGAGATGAATTTCTGAAGGCAAGCCTCTTTAACCAAGAAATAACATCTCATCAAGTAAGATGAAAGCTCCCATGTAAGTTGGGTATTCTACAGAAGAAGAACAGTATCTCTTTACTTCTGAGCATCAGCATGTCCAATGTACCACTTTTATGTCATTTAATTTCCTTGCTTTTACTGTACTTCCAGAGCAGTTATATACAAATACACAATCTTTTATTTTTGTTTACTCTTGAATGCAAAATATTTTCAGTCTATTTTGAGTAAAATCAGTAAGGCATTATTTTTGAATGTTGTTGGCAATCCTATCAAATTTTAACAATGTTTCACAGCTGTTGCCATGTACATTTGTTGGGGAAACGTTTTGGTAGGATTCCAACAATATTTTATAGAAGTGCATTTTCGATTTCATTGCAAGGTGGTTTAAGCAGATGATGTCTAAAGTATATATCATGCACTTAAGATTCAACATGAAACAGAACTGCATGTAATTGGCCTATAAGAATCACAAATGTCAATAGCTGAAGTGGAGAGCAAGAGCTAGATTGCTAGGCTGCTGTTGAGGTAATGTTCTTTAATTTTTTATAATATACAGAATTTATCTTACAATAGTAGTCTGATATTTGTCAACCGAGCACCCTTGGGAATCCGATCCCTTGAGACAGTTGAGCCCCCATGAGGCTAGCTAGGATCCTGGGGATTTTACCCTCCCCCTTCTGTCTCATTGGGCCTGCTCCCAGGAGGCGCAGAAAGGCCTTCTGCGAGTGTGCAGTGGGCAAGGACTGTGCTGCTGGATGCTCCTGTGGTTAAAAGCTGAATTAAATCTCAGCAGTGCACTGTGTCGTTTCATGATTTGCAAGTTATTGGTTCTTCTGTTTTAATTTAATGGTAGCCAGTGCTGGACTCCAGGCAGCATTTAATTGAGAACTTGCACCACTGTTGGTAAGATCTGCCATATGGATAAGTATGACCTCATTAAGAACACAATCCCAGAAAGATGACGTTGAGGATAAAACTTCAGTATTATCGTACAACATGCAATGTCTCATGTCCAGGCAATGCTCCGCCACCACTGATTTATCAGGTTTCCCCAGGCGTGTTTGACGATGGTGCTCAACATAACATTCTTGCAGCAAAGTTTGACATGAAACTTCCTGGCAGATTAAAACTGTGTGCCAGACCAAGACTCGAACCCGGGACCTTTGCCTTTGACGAGTTCGAGTCTCTGTCCAGCACACAGTTTTAATCTGCCAGGAAGTTTCATATCAGCGCACACTCCACTGCAGAGTGAAAATCTCATTCTGGAAAAAGTTTGACACATTTGCCCAACATAAGATTTCCCACAATGGCATGAGATCTTATACACATCACATTTCCTAAGGTTCAGATTGCCTTTGACTGTACACAACAAATTCCTCAAATTTTCTGCTGGCCAAAACACACACTTTATGTCATTTCCCTTGAGGATTTTTCTATTCTTGAAGACACGCTGGCAAAATACGGCACGAACACCATTGCAGTGGTTGCCTCCACATCTTTATTAACATCCCTGCTCTGAATTTGCTTAGAACAGAATGCATGGCTATTCTGTCAATCAGAATAGCCGTTCTGTTTGAACAATGTTCTTAGGTGTTGCAGCACATCAGGCAGACTGTCGTCGGTATCTGAAACCACATGTGGTTTATGTATTAAGAGTGTAAGTCACCACAATGTGTAGGATGATGACAGCTTGTGGCTTGCAAATATAATTCTGAATGAGTTGGTTTGTGGACAGTGTGTCCCAGTGTAACGTTGGCTTTTCTTCTAACCATGATGTCCCAGAATGGTAAGATGCCATCTTTCACCACTTCAATGGTGAACTGTATATTTAGATGGCACAAGTTCAGATGCTCGAAAAACATAGGTAATCTCTACTCTGTGGGGCCACACCACAAATGTATTGTCTATATACTGCCAGAAGCACGAAGGTTGGAAACTTGCCAACTGCTGTGCTTTTTTCGCAGAATCTTCCATAAAATAGTTGGCCACCATGGAAGACAGAGGACTTCCCATGGCGACACCTTCCACTTGTTCAAAATATTGATTATCATCAGTCGCATCTTGTAGCAGTGACATCAACCACCACCTGAAGATGTCAGTTATATTAATGAAATATTGTGGGATTTCCAGAATACGATCCAGCGACAAACCTGAGAAGTGTATTTACAACAGATCTGCTGGGAAAGCCTGAAAGGTCACATCTGGTACCTCTATGGGGAGGTGGTGGCCAATTATGTACACGAGTTTGATAAATTACATAAGAGAGGTAAACTGCTCTGCACTTTGGCCTTTTTATTGATATGCTGTGACAAGCAAACTGTCCCAACGTTTGCCAAGTTTAACCCTATGATGCATGAATTATTGACAAGTGAGAAAAATTTTTTGAAATGGGGTTTATATAGTGAAGAACAATGCCTATTATCACAAAATACAAAGTTTTATTCAAATTTTCTATTTACAAAAAGAAAAATACAGATGTCCACTGGAGTGGACACTATACACTTAAGAACTCCTGGGTCTGCGTCTGTTAATTATTTCTTTTTGTATGGAAGCTCTCAAAACAATTTGGACATTGAGGTTCCTTACATTTAGTGCAAACGTACTTGGTTTTCCTTTTGCACAATTGACTATGACATCTGTTTGCATTTTTTATGTCCAAAAGTTTCGGCCAATGAACCCCTTGATGAAATCTCACCTCATCTGCTGCTTTACGTTTGGTCTCTTTTTCTGGGCTCTTGGAGTACAAACAGGTCTTCCTCTCCTTACTGCTGACTGTTCATATTTTCCCAGGTTTATGACTGATAGTGCCACTGACGCCTTGAAATCAAGGAGACGGATGGCATTACTTGCCTGCCTATATAGCAACCAAGAGTTCACAATGGCCATATCAATAAAATGAAAAAAGACACGCAGGTACCACCACCTGTTTCGCTGACGATGTGGATATAATGCTAGACACTGGTCCATGAAGTCTACACCTCCCATATGATGATTGTAACAAGTGAAGCTGAATGGTTGAGGTACACTGATGGTCTTGTTCTCCGTTTTGCTCCAGTGATGAACTTGTGATATGGGCTGTGCACCAGCACAGGTAGAAGCAATATGCACACACCTATTGTCAAACCATTTTGTAATGGTTGTGCCCTCTTTACACACAACAGATGCACAGTCCCCTCGTGCACCCTTTCTCATGTCTGTCTGAAGGAAGCACCGACTGAGCACCTCAAAGCCGGTTTGCTTGGCATGTCCCAGTGCCTCAAATGCCATTTTTTTTAGCTCCTGGAATAGTGGGACACTTGTAAAAATAAGTTGTCAAAAAATACTTTGTGCTTCTTGTACTTGGTATCATCACAAAGTCGTAGAACCACATCAGCACAAGCTCCAAACTCACTAACTGGCTGCCTCCCACCAGACCCATCTTGGTATATTTCAAAACAGTACACATAACCAGAAGAACCAGCTCTCACCCAGACTTTCAGTCTCCATTTCTTCGTCTTGTTAGCAACACACTGTTTGATATTGCTCCTATCCTTGAAAGGTATGATCTTCTCGTCAATACACGGATGCTCCTCAGCTTCTGCGGCAAGAAGAAAGTTTTTTTGCAGACACTCCACAAATGGACGGATTTTGTACAGACGATCTGTGTTGCTTTGATCGACTGCACTATTATCCACAAAATGAAGAAAATGCAGTATGTTATCATACCGATTGACTGGTAAAGAGTTGGCAACTAAATCCATCCTTAGACCTTCCTCTGATGACCAGTATGATCAGGTACGAGGGAACTTGATATACGTCATCACTATGTTCACACCTAGTAATGTTTTCAGTTCAGGAACTGTCAGTCCAAGATTCAATTTGCCAATCTGAAGATCATACAGATTAGTTTGAAACACAATGTGTTCCAACATTTCACTGGAAATTATTTCTGTGAAGAAATCAATAGGACTGTCTCCAGTTACATTTATTTTTTCCACACCAGTAAATTTTGGTACCGGTACAGAATTACTGTCTGTCTGCTGCCACTTGTAGTTTGACAGCTGCGTTCTTTTCACTGGCTGGGAACTTGTAACATCACATGGAGTTTCACTCTCACTATCATCAGAATCAGAACCATTGTCATGAGAGCTGGAACTTGTTTCCACAATTAAGTTTCTCGATGACTGTGGTTCCCCGAATTCATTGTCAGTTTCGTCTCCCAGTGTGCAATCTGAATCAGATGGCAAATCTTCAATTACTTCCTAAAATTCAGAATTTTAGGACTAATTTACGATTTCTTGTGTCATAAATTATAAGATCTGTGCTTAACTAAGAAACTATACTAAAAACTGTAAAATGAGAAACAAACTAAATGTTTCAGAGTGCTGAGTTACTATGTCACATTGTAAGACAGCTCATGACCAATGCCATTATTGCATGATGTCCCCTGTAGTGGACACACACTTTTTGCTTCATAGTAATCGAAAATATATGTTTTGGCGATCTTTGATTATTTACAAATGGAACAGTATCTATCTAGATTCATTACAAATTTTCTTACCACGTATCTTGAACACCCATAGAAGTCTTTCACTGAAATACTACACGCTGGTCCACAACCACGCTTCCTAGACGCCATCTTGATCACTTGTGATGTTTGGACGCAATCAGACACTCTAATAGTTCTGCTACCGCCCTACTGATGGTAGCATCAGGTGGAGAGTGTCCACTGGAGTGGACTGCATGCATTGAAAACTAAAAACACGGTCACAGTGTAGGTAAAAGTGGCCAATTACAGCCGTCCACTACAGTGGATGCCATGCACCACAGGGTATCATTTTGACTCTGCAGCCTCTGCTAGAATTAAATGATGAGAGGTGTTACTCAATGGCCATGATATTGCAAGCTATGAGAGGATCCGAGATGCAAGATCCAGAGAAAATATCATACTGTCTCAAGAAGAGTTCTATTCCGACTAAAGTCATTAAGGGCCTGTGCCAATGGGCTGCAGTTCCCCCAAAGCTGTACAGCCTACTGAAGATATGTAACGATGGGTCCCCTCTTTGCCCAATAGTGAGCAACACTGGAGCTCGCTCCTACCTATTTCCTGGCTAAATATCTTACTTCACTGTTGGGATCTCTCGTAGGCAAATGTAACCATCACATCCAGAATTCAGAGGATTTCATAGGATGCCTGAAGACATTTAAGCTACAACCATTGGATATTTTGGTTAGTTTTAACATTGTATCTTTATTTATAAGGCCTTGTTAGAGCTTGTCAGCATCAAGTCTGAGAAAGACATTGTGGCATTTGTTTAGACATATGCTTACCTCAACTTATTTTCTTATACAACAACCAATATTTTGAACAAGTGGACGGCGTCGTCATGGGAAGTCCTCTATCTCACATGGTGTCCAACTAAGGAAAATTAAGCAACCATATAGCTGATTATTTCCAAAGCTGAATCTTTGAATGAATTGCAACAAAATGACTATGTACATTTCTTTTGTAAACAAATGCTTCAACTGCCTACCAAATTGCTCAGAGGGGACTTTCCAAGTAAATTCAATTTTAATGAGAATTCCCTATTTTCCAGACAAGTTTTCTACCCAATAGTAACCCCAAATTTTAATTTTGGACCCAACATTAGAACAACACGGAACTTTGCCGTGAGCCAGAAAATTTATTTACTCTTTTAGGGTTCCACCTATCAGTATAATAATGACCTTTCCCCATTTTTACACCTCTGTATCTTCGTACACCACAGTTTTCACTATCATGTTATTGGAAATTTCATAATGGAGTTAAAAATAAGGACAGACAGACGTGCATGTCGCCTCTCCCCCCCTCCCTCCCACACACACACACACACACACACACACACACACACACACACACACACACACACACACACAGAGAGAGAAACATAATCTGAAAAAAGAGAGATTATTTTGATTTTTGATTAAATATACTGCCCTGATGTACTAACCTTGCACAGGTAAACATTCAAAGAAGTCTACAAATTCAATTGGAAATGAATCCAAGGAACAGACATGACATACTTCACCAACAGCAAATTCTGCTCTGAAACATAAAGGTCATATTTACCAACATAATATAATGAAACAGGAAAGAGAGCTATTCAATGGTTATTTTGTATCTCACCTCACTTCTCCTGTGATCGGATATGGCTTACGCGGAAAGCAAACTACTTCAATCTGATAGATATCTCTGAATTCTCGGAAGTTCTTCTTGTTGATATGGCCAACCATAGTTGTTTCTATGTAGCCCCAAGTCTCAGGGACTGAAAACCTGAGTGCTAAACCTAGATGCAGAATGATAATAAATAAAATAATGTTTTATTATATCCAAGTGAATGATGAGACAATGAGCATGAACATGATAAACTTTGCTAGCAGGTTGTAAAAGCATTTTATTTATTAACAGAAACGAGAAATGCAGGCAAGTGATTTCAAGTTGGTCATGAATTACTCAGTTGTCTAACGTTTAGTCCAGCTCATGAGCAATGCAAGGACAGCTCTCACACAGTGTAAAGCCATTTGTCAATCGCAGCTGTATGATTGGAAGAATAAGAAAGGAAGATTAGGGTCTATGCTCACTTGACACTATGGTCATTACAGACAGAGCACATGCTCCGAATTTTTCAATAGGGTCCCAGAAAATACACACACACACACACACACACACACACAAGCGCGCGCGCATGTGTGCGCGCAACTGAAAATCGCAGTTTCACTAAACTGAAACCACACTGCAAGCAGCAGCACCAGTGCATGATGGGAGTGGCGACTGAGTGGGGTAAGGAAGAGTTTGGGGCAGGGAGGGGAAGGGATAGTACGCGGGGGGTGGCAGACAGTGAAGTGCTGCAGATTAGACAGAGGGCAGGGGAGATGTGGTGAGAAGGAATGGGGAAAGTAGCAGAAAAGCAGAGAAATAAAGAAACTGGGTGTGATAGTGGAATGACGGCTCTGTAGGGCTGGAATGGGAACAGCGAAGTGAGTGGATGGGTGAGGACCGTGACCAATGAAGGTTGAGGCCAGGAGGGTTACGGGAACCAGCGCAATCCAGAAAAGCTGGTGTTGGTGGGAAGGATCTATATGGCACAGGCTGTCAAGCAGTCATAGAAATGAAGGATGTCATGTTTGACACTGTTTTCAGCAAGAGGGTGGTCCACCTGTTTTTTGGCCACAGTTTGTCAGTGGCCATTCATGTGGACGGACAGTTTTTTGGTTGTCATGCCTACATAGAATGCAGCACAGTGGTTGCAGCTTAGCTTGTAGACCACATGACTGGTTTTTCAGGTAACCCTGCCTTTGGTGGGATAGGTGATGTTAGTGACTGGACTGGAATAGGTGGTGGTTGGAGGATGTATGGGACAGGTCTTGCATCTAGGTTTATCACAGGAGTATGACCCATGAGTTAAGGGACTGGGAGCAAGGGTTGTGTAAGGATGGATGAGTGTATTGTGTAGGTTTGGTATGCAGTGGAATAACCCTGGTGGAGAACTGTGGCTGGACTGTGGAACTTCGGGAGGTAGTAAGAGACTGGAAAGATAGGGCACGGGAGATTTGATTTTGTACAAGGTTGGGAGGATAATTACCGTCAGTGAAGGCTTCAGCTTTCCCATAGCCTTCAAACGGTCAGAAATTGTTTGTTGTGCAATGTTTAGCATTGCTGCCATTTGCTTCTGACTCAAAGTATCATCTTCATTCAATATTGCTTGCAATTCGGCGTCTTCAAACTTTTTTGGTGGTCTTCCATGTTCTTCATTTCTTACATCAAAATCATTATTTCTGAACCGTTGAAACCATCTTTAGCATGTTGCTTCTGATAGAGCATGATCACCATATGCCTCGGCAAGTATTCGATGCTACTCTGCAGCACTTTTTTTCAAATGAAAACAAAAAATTAATGCTTTCTGCAAATCATCACTTTCTGGTACAAAATTTAACATTGTTAACACGATGAAAACATATGATGATGTTTGTTTCATGACTTGATGTATACTAAATATCCTTGACAGATGTCATACCAACCAAACAAACAAACAAAATTAAGGCTCGTTCACAACAAATGTTCCCTATCGACACATTTGTATCTTAATGCTCATTTCATACCCGTACACCTGGTAGCTGTACCCCAGATTTGTTTGTAGGTAATGCCTTCAAAGGAGAAGTAATTGAGGGTGAGGATATAGTTGGTCGTGGTGATTAGGAGGGAGGTTGTTTGTTCAGAACCGTCAGGCGTTGGGAAAGGTAGTGTTCAACAGCGGTAAAGCCATGGGCATTAGGAATGTTAGTGTACAGGGAGCTGGCATCAATAGTGACAAACAGGGCACCTTATGGTAAAGGGACAGGAACCGTGGAGAGTTGGTGGAGGAAATGGTTGGTATCTTTTATATAGGAGGGTAGGTTCCGGGTAATAGGTTGAAGGTGTTGGTCTACGAGAGCTGAGATTCTCTCAGTGTGGGAACAGTAACCAGCCACAATGGTATGTCCTGGGTGTTTAGATTTATGGATTTTAGCATGTAGAAGGTAAGAGTGCATGGAGTGGTAGGGGTGAGTAGAGAGATGGAATCCGGGAAGAGGTTCTTGGATGGGCCTAAGGATTTGAGTAGTGACTGGAGAGCCTGCTGGTTACTGGAATGGGGTCACTGTGGCAAGGTATGCCGAGAAATATACTGAGGATCTCACTGAAGCCTTCACGGACCGTAATTATCCTCCCAACCTTGTACAAAAACAAATCTCCCGTGCCTTATCTTTCCAGTCTCCCACTACCTCCCAAAGTCTCACTGTCCAGCCACAGAGGAGGATTCTCCTCGTAACTCAGTACCATCCAGGACTGGAGCAACTGAATTACATTCTCTGCCAAGGTTTAGATTACCTCTTGGTCCTGAAATGAGAAATGTCCTGCCCACTATCCTTCCCACCCTTCCCACAGTGGTATTCCACTGTCCACCGAACCTACACGATACACTCGTCCATCCTTACACAACCCCTGCTCCAAATCCTTTACCGTATAGCTCATACCCCTGTGATAGACCTAGATGCAAGACCTGTCCCATACATCCTCACACCACTACCCACTCCAGTCCAGTCACTAACATCACCTAACCCATCAAAGGCGGGGCTACCTGTGAGACCAGTCATGTGATCTACAAGCTAAGCTGCAACCACTATCTTGCATTCTATGTAGGCACGACAACCAACAAACTGTCTATCCACAAGAATGGCCACTGACAAACTGTGGATCACCATGTTGCTGAACATGCTGCCAAACATGATATCCTTCATTTCAATGACTGTTTCACAGCCTGTGCCACATGGATCCTTCCCACCAACACCAGCTTTTCTGAATTGTGCAGGTGGGAACTTCCACGTACCCACAACCCTCCAGGCCTCAATCTTTGTTAGTCACTGTCCTCACCCATCCAGTCCCTTCCTTGTTCCCATTCCAGCACTACAAAGCTGTCATCCCACCAACAGGGCCAGTCTCTTTATTTCTCTCCTTTTCCACTATCCCCCCCCCCCCCCCAATTCACACCTCCCCCCTGCCCTCTGTCTAACCTGAGACTGCAGTTGTGTGTACGAGTTGCATGTGTGTGTGTGTTTTGTTGATGAAGGCTTAATGACCGAAAGCTTTAATTGTGAGTGTCTTCGTGTAATGCCTATCTGTGACTCAGCATCTTCGCTATTCCGTATTTACTCGAATCTAAGCTGCACTCGAATCTAAGCCGCACCTGAAAAATGAGACTTGAAATGAAGGAAAAAAAATTTCCCAAATCTAAGCCGCACCTGAAATTTGAGACTCGAAACTCAAGGGGGGAGAAAAGTTTTAGGCCGCACCTCCAAATCGAAACAAAGCTGGTCCATTGTAATATGAGACACAATTTAGGTCCAATGAATGATGATACAGCCACAGTAGTTTGGTTCGAGTCATAAGCTTAGCAGTTAAGCTTTACCAGGTAGCCATTGCTATGCATCAGGCGCTCCGTCCGTATTTATGCGGGTACCCTCCCTTTTTCACATGCTTCGTTTGGTTTGAATCGATTGCTTATTTTACTTTGATCTGATAAGTGCCGTTTCCTTTGTTATAGGTGTTTACGTCACTCTAAGCTGAAAATCCATTACTGTATTGTGTCATGCATTGTTTGTCGCATTCTGATAGTGCGTGTTTACGGCCTGTCGCCGCTCGCGGCATGGCTTGCTTTTGTGCGCGCTACCACCGCTTAAAAAAAAGAGAGAGAGAGAGAGAGGAATCGTCTCATTAGCGAAACAATGGCAAGAGACTGCTATTTGTTGTTACTTACACTGCTGCTTTCTTTGATAATGATCAACAAGAACCAAATAATAGACTGCATATGGTAGAACATGTTCTGAACGAGAGTTAGGCGAAAATTTTTCTCCGTTTAAAAATCTTTGTGGCCGCTTCTTTAGTACATCAAATTCTGCACAGAAATTAGTCATCTTCGATTTAAAAATCTAGTCAGTTGCCGTGCTTCATTTCTGACTGTATCACTATTAGGCATAAGAATAATACGAACATAAACATGACACGATACGTATATTCTTCCGCGTTTGCTGTTGGCTCACTCTAGTTTCGTACTTTATTAGGCAGACAGGATTTAAATGAGACAGCAGCAAACACGAAAGAATACATGGCAAAATGTTTATATTCGAATAATTCTTATGGTGAAGAGAATACTACATGTGATTCACATTTCATCAGGTTCCTATTAGCAACCATCTCTCCTCACAGGTAGGAAAAAATTCAGAATGTAGAGTTGGCCATATTGACAAACATCCCAAACAGTCTTGCCAGTCGGATTTTCGTAGTACATTGAAATTCTGCTACATTCGAAGATGAACAAAACGGAGTTTGTATTTACTTCATTGGCTAATGTATGAAAATGCAGTTGCAGTTGTCGAAACTCGGGGCGGAGGAAAAAAGCTCGTCTTCCACCCCCTTTTTTTTTTTTTTTTTTTTAATTTATTTACTGACGCAGATGTTTTGGTGCCAGTATTTATCTTCGTGCCTACAAGGCATCCCTGTGGAGCACTACATATATTCGATGGCATTAGTTTGTTGTGGCAGCACCTAGCAACATTTTTCAGAATTTCTGCTTGCTTTGCACTCGATTCTAAGCCGCAGGCGGTTTTTTGGATTACAAAAACCGGAAAAAAAGTGAGGCTTAGATTTGAGTAAATACGGTATTGTGAGTGGCAACTTTCCTTCTCATAACATTGTTACATTCCAACCTGGATTTTCCACTGTTTGATTTTAACCTTACTGAAGTATTTTAATGATGCACTGACATCAGATCATCTGGGATGTGCAAAGATCCTTGACAGAGTCACTGGCCAGGTCTCTGTTGATCTGACAGGCATTATGTAAGCCACTGCAGGAAATGCTAATGATGGAAACATGCATCTGGTACCAATTTCTCCTGCAGTTGCTTCATTTCATCAGATTAGAACTGATCTCTTGGGGATGTTTCCCTAGTCGACAAATGGGAATAAATGGATAGTAGTGTGCACTGACTACTGTTAAACTGTCATCAAGAATGTACCTACTGCCAATGCTTCAGAAATCCCTAGTTTTTTTTTCTTTTTTTTAAAGTGACATCCCTGATAGTGAAAAAAGTGTTTCAGTCATGACTGGTGTCAGAAGTAATTTGGCTTGCAAGATGTCAATTACAAAATCAAAGATGATGATCTTACACTGAAGAGACAAAATTGCAGACATGCCTTCCAAGTCCTTTCCATTAAGGGCTTTCATGAGCTTGAGGTGCATACTGATAGCAAGAGCTTTCTTTACAATGAACATGAAGATGTGTGCACCAGTCAGGATGCCTGAATACAAGTAACTCTACTTCAGTGTCATGGTGACCATGAGGATGCGACAACATAACCAGTAACTGAGATCCACCACTGCCACCATATGGAGCACTACTGACTAGATCCAAATCCAAGAAGCTACAGTACAGTCTGAGACTTAATTTTGTGTGTGTGTGTGTGTGTGTGTGTGTGTGTGTGTGTGTGTGTGTGTGTGTGTGTGTGTTTTGTGGAGGTGGGGCTGCAGGCATGTGTATGAATGCATGATGGATGCACAAACACACTCAAATGTCCACTCACACAGTATCTTATTCTGCCTTTCCAAATTTGATAATATGGTCATGTGAACAGTGATATCTAATGAATGAGTAATACAGAAATTTGGCTTGTTCTGCAGTGTGATGGGTCTACTGTTGATGAACTTTAATGTTTACAAGAAAAGGATCTATAACGAATATCTGTGCAATATATTAAATGTTGCAAAAGAATCATTCTTACCAGAAGCTGTTACTTTTATGAATGGTTATTTATCTAATCTCTTGGTAAAGCACCCAAAAACCGAAAGTGCACAGTTTGAACTTACACTTTCTTTATTTAGAGAATGGGGAAGATAAATGCCTATTTCTCACACAGAAACAATAACAGAGAGAGACTGGCAAAAATTATTAATGAAGCCAGTGTACTCAACTTACCATCAAGAGATTGTATGTTTCGACCACACTCTTGGGTGAATGCAAGTGAACAATTTAAAACAATACATGCCTGGGACCTCACATTCTTTATACTGCTGTAATATTCCTGTGCAATTTCTGAAAAATAAATTAAAAGAAAACATGAAAAAGCTGTGGCACATCATTTAAACATTCTAATGAGTTTATCTTTTTGTCATTAACAAAAAATACGTAATGCAATGCCTTTTTTACTGAAAAAACCTCATTTCATTTATTAAACTCTATTCTCTTCACCTAATGTCCTATCTCTTAAAACTACATACACAGTATTGAAGACTTATGTAAAATAATGGACAGGCAACCACTTACCTGTATAAGATTGGTGCATGGTGCACAGAAATACATAATTGTAAACAGTTAACACTAACTTCGGAGCTTTTGTTTTTTTTCTAGTAGAAGTACACACATTTCCATACACACCCAAATTCCACAGTCACGATAACAGTGAGACTGATGATGGAAAGTAGTTGCTTGGGTAGATGGAGACAGAGGGGATAGCTAAGGATCCACAAGGTGAGAGGGCAGGTCTTACACCAGATGGCTCAGTAACTCCACAACAAGACAAAAGGATTTCAGAGGGTAGAGCATATAGGGGATAGAGAGAGGGAGGAGGGGGGGGGGGGGGGGGGGAGAGAAAGTTGGAAGGTGGTGGTGATGATGAACCCACATGGGAGGGGGGAATGGTGGGAAAAGGTAGTATATGATCTGGATGGGGAAGGAGCGGAGTGGACAGAGGAGAGAAGAGAAAAGGTAAGCTGAGGCAGTGGGAAACAAGTTAGTGGAGGTTTAGTACAGGGGAATTGGGAGAGTGTGGGATATGCTGAAGAGATGATTCCCACCTACGTAGTTCAGAGAAACTTGTGCTGAAAGGGAGTATCCAAGTGGCCTGTGTAGTGAATTAGTTGCTGAAGTCATCAGTACTGTGGCGGGCAGCATGTTAGGCAACTGGAGGGTCAAGTTTGCGATTTGCGACAGTTTGGCAGGGGCCGTTCATGCAGATAGACAGTTGGTTAGTTATCAAGCCCACACAGAATTCTGTACAGTAACTGTGACCTTTACTGGGTAGTAGATAACGTGACTGGACTGTGGTAGGAGGTGGTGCCTGGATATATGGGACAGGTCTTGCACATGTGTCACCTAAAGGGAATGACCCATTTGGGTGCCCAACGGCGAGGTTATCACTGCCCTGACATTTATTACAACAAACGAATGTGGATAAGAACTAAAACTGTTGTACACGTATGCACTCGAAATGACCCCACAATCACTCTACCGCACAGGTACTCTGAAATCCACTAAAACCAATGATAAGGGAAGACAACTAATCAAGAAATTAAAACAGAGGGAAAACAAAACACAGAAGAGCTAAAAGAACAATACAGGGAAATGTGACTGGCTGACTACTTACAAAAAACTTGGATGAGCCAGCCACCCTGTTGACACATGAAAAACATCTCTCCAAAATCTTGTTACATATGTGGGACAATTCACAAAACTTTAAAATGCGAACCACAATCATTTGATCATTACATAAAATAGACTGCAGATACCTCGGCAAATCTGCTGCAGTCCGCTGGTCGGCAAATAAAATTCAGTCCAGTAAAATGTGGCGCACCGTGATCCACACACCACAAGCACCACACATCGGAGGGTCCTCTTGCCAGAGTAAAAATCCATGCATCATAGGGCTGTGCCCAAAGTGAAAACGAGTAAGAAGGACCTCGTCCCATCCACGTGGCTGGAACGAAGTACACCATGACTGAATTGTGGGCTTAATGACACGGAGCTTGTTGTCGGTCACTTCTAACCACTCGACTTCCCATCGACACAGGACTTTATACCTCAACAGTGAGGTGAAAGCATACAGGGGGATAGCACAATGAAAGACTTGACGGTCACAACATGCCTCCTTGGCTGCTCAATCCATCCTTTTACTCTGAAGAATTCCCACGTGCCCTGGTATCCAACAGAAAGACATCTGCCCCAGTCGGTGTAGTTGGAGGAGGGCATCCTGGATAGTCTGGGTTACTTTATCTGCTGGGTACAAACGTTGGGGAGAGTAAAGGGTGCTCAGAGAATCTGAACAGATGAGAAATCTAATATTAGGGTATTTTGTGTGTGTGTGTGTGTGTGTGTGTGTGTGTGTGTGTGTGTGTGTGTGCACTCCTACTAGAAAAAGAGGAAAAGCTCAAACGATAGTGTTAACTGTCCTCTATCATGTGTTTCTGTGTGCCACACACCAATCCTCTACAGATAAGTGGTTGCATTTCCCTTATTTTACATATGTTTCAATCCAGCAATTACCATTACTGTTAGTATTGAAGATAAATTACCATGTCTGACTACAAAAGTGTTTATTAAAATATTTGTTCTATAGCACAGCAAGTTGAAACATTTTCCCGGCTGGCACACAGATGATCTTGGTGCCACTGAGATGCTTTTGACATTATGCAATAATATAAGTGAAGTATTAACTTTATCTGCACTCTAATTATAGTATTTAGTTTTAAGTGCATACATTTTATAATTGCACTCAAATGGAATATTTCTGGTCATAAAATACGTTGTATTGGGTGGTTTATTGCCAATGGAAACTAATACGAAGTTGGTTGAAGATTAAATAACCATCTGCTCCTTCATTTTCAATGTTGTGGAACAGACAGTTGGATTCAAACTTTGTTGTATTTCTCTAGGAGATGATCTATGTATGTAAAGCATACCCTAATCTGAACTAAGATTGAAAAATGTTGGAACTCCACACAACACTGAACAATCAGCAAGGTGCATGTAATAGTTGATTCCACAGATATTTCAGAAGGAGTATGGTGCACTTTACAATAAAAACTGACTGTGACAAAGCTTCCTAGCGTTTTACAAGAATGTCGGCCAATTATGCTGAATACTGACCAATAGAAAATTCAAAAATATATTGGAAGTGTTTCACCCATTTTAAACAAAATTCAACTGATTTCGTGAGCCAATGTGTTACTTGGATGAGAGAGTAGATCACTATTTTACTCTACAAATTAATAATTTATCAAAACAATAGGTGAAATGCAGTGTGTGTGAAAAGGGAAAAGATAAAGTGATTTTATTTTCCAACATGCAACTGATATGATTCTTATTAATCACCCTGCAAAAGAAAGAGAAAAAAAATGTTTTCTCAGGATAATACAGGTGCCCACAAATCTGCTTTGGAAACTGAAAACTGAGCAATTTCAAGTATAAATCCTTGGAAGATCAACCTTGTTACACTTGGGAGATTGAACTTACTCACTAAAAAACCAGTGGACATAGTACAGGTTGAAAAGCAAAAAACTTAAAAAATTACATGTTCTTTCCACTTGAAAATAACCTTTCACACCCAGACCAATACCTTTTCATGTGACTCATGTACATCAGTTCATAGATGGTATGCCTACTACATTTTATTTCTCTGTGATGACTCAGCCTCTGTACAAGTTGTCTTGTAATTTTTGATAACACCAGAAGAACTAGATACAAGAAACTTTCAAGATTCAGAATGACTTTGGCTACAATGTCATGAATATTTAATAAAGAAAGGATCACATCAACTTGTCCAAAACTTTAACTAAAAGACTAAATAAAAGAGCACTGAGTCCAGGTGACGGATTGTCAGTAAACTGTTCTGTACAACAGTTGACAATATGTGTAACACACTACAGAATTCATGAAACAACAAGTTCATAAGATATTGCCTGTTGGTGTTCTTTGCAGGCACTCTGGCTGATGGCTACTTAACTGTTTTTCTTATATTTTGCCAAGACAAATGGCTGGCTCTGTCGAAGAATCACTGTTCGTTCACTGATTCATTCACTGACTCATATTGTTTTACATAAATCCCATAGTGAAGAAGAGCCTTAAGGGATGGAAAACAAGTCCATTTACATATCAACAGATGAATGGATTAACTCTATGTTACTTTTGTAAAGTAAAACAACAACCATTTGGGAATTCAGATTACTATCAACCAAAATACACAGGAAGAGAGCCAAAACTATCACATCCATAAGTGGCCACTAGAACATAAACAATTTCATTGTCCTTAAACAGAATGCTAACTACTCATAAGTTTTAGCTACTGGAGAAGTCACATGACTTGCAACATTCCTCCTCCCCCCCCCCCCCCCCTCCACATCCATCCATCTATTGTTCACCTCCCTCTTTTCCTCTAGTTGCATCTCCTGCTTGCTGACAGGGAGCATTTTTGTGTTTGTTAAAATTTGTGTCAAAAGAAATCAATTAATCAAATAAAAAAAACTAGGAAAGTAAAATGATAAAATTGTGTTTATATTCAGTTAGCATGACACATGATTTGCTGCATTAGTGGAGAAGTAGACTGGATTACTTCAATTTGTTCTTGCCTATCAGCAGCAGCCAATAGCTATGGACTGTGGGAAATTTTCCTTGTTAACACTATAGCAGCAAGAAATTGTTTCTGAACATTGTTAATATTACTGTCGGAGCACTACATGACATTTAAAAAAGAAACAGGAATTATTTCCTGTAACAGATAACATAAATCAATTAACAAAGAGGAACTAACCACTCAGTGTTTTACTATAGCCGATTTCACAACTTCAGATATGTGAAATGACAGATTCAAAATGCAAGACATAAGAGTCATTCAGAAAAAACATCATTTAGCTACACAAAAAGAAAAACAAATTTATAGGAAAAACAATTCCGTTACATACCTGGAGCTCAGCTCCCTTCATTTCTCTATGTAGTCACTGTCTATACTCTGGTCACGAGCTTCAGAATTTCCACTGCTCACACATTTCTGTTGCAGAGCTCACTCCTCTTCTCTTTTCAAGGTCAACTGGCTTCCATAACAACTGTTCTCATAATACTGTGAGTGGAGGTTGAAGGAAGATGCCCTTGTACACCTGGTATGCGGTCAAAATGAACTGCGAAATTTAAAATCTCACCGTGAGGTAAGGAGAGTTATTCGATTTCTGGACATTCAAAATTTAGTAGCAACTGAAAGCAGGATATGGTGATAATGCAAGGAATGAAATAACACAAGTGTTTCTCGAGAATACGGCCTATCTTGTCATCAGACTTGCAACTCACTCTGAGGATGGCCAGACAATATATGGCCGAAATATCACTGGAAGAAATTTTATTTGCACGGCTGAATACCTGAAATGTAATGGATTAATCATCCTCATCCCTCAAAAAACTGAAGAAATTCAAACAGACTCTCTCATACAAAAGCCATGGCAACCATCTTTTGGGATCGTAAATGTGTTCTTTTGGTGGATTTCACACTAAAAGGCACTATGATCAGTGCAAATCATTATTGTGAAACACTAAGAAAACTCTGGCAAGTTACCCAATATGAGAGGCAAGGAATGCTTTCTGGAGGAATTGTACTTCTTTAGAACACTGCCCATTCTCACACTGCTGCTGCAAATCAAGAATTGCTGGAGGATCAGTTTCAATAAGAAATTTTTGTTCACCTACCTGATAAAACCGACCTTGCTTTTAGTAACAATTTCCACACTTTCTCTAATCTGAAAGACTTTCTGGGCAGTAAATGTTTTGGAAGTGATGAGGAGTTGGAGAATGCAGTGGGCACCTGAGCTAATGAAGAGTATAGCATGGAAATTTTGAAGCTTGTGACCAGATACACCTGTTTAAATATAGAAGGTGATTATGTGGAGAAGTGAAAGAAGCTTTGTCTATGTAACCGAATTGTTTTTTCCGATCAATATTTTTACTTTGTATAACTAAGAAGTCTTTATTTTCTGGATGAACCCCATATTTTACAATCAAAGGAAACACAATAACAAAGCAGATTTTAATATAAAATTATCATGATATATTGAATGATTCTGAGTAATAAAATAACCACAGCAAGAAATAACAGCTTAGTTATATTAATAGTACATAGTTTTACAGGGTGTGTATGTGGACAAAGAAAAAAAATTCCCGGATTTCCCGGTAAAAAATACATGTTCTCCCGGGTGAAAATACACTTTTTCCGTGTTAAGTGACAGTACACTCTTCCTCGGCACTGTAAAACCTTTGAATGTTTATGGTTTTATATACCGACGTAGAATTTCCCAGCACTTCAGAAAACGAAACTCCTGGGAGGGGGTATTATTTTCGTATTACGACGGTATAAATTTGAATTCCACCAAACACCACACGTCCCTTTCCGAAGCATTGAAATCGAGATTGTGATGCGCATTTGTAAGACAGTCATAGCTCATGTCACTTGATCTCGCCTGCTGACAGCATAGGACACGTGATGGAGTCAGCCAATAGCAAGATCACTCTTAAGTAGCGCGAACACACAAATAAGAAAAGTTCATGGTTTAAATTAAGATACATCACACAAATGTGCCAGCAAAATTTTTAATAATGATGTTAATGTCTGATCTGGGCTCGAAATTCTTCTAAATTGTCGTCCTCAAATGGTTGACTTTTAAATGAGAGTCAAATGCTTTGTGATTTAAGAAATTCATCGTACATTCTCGCACACAGTTCATCTTGTGCAAAAGGAAATTTGCTTTGAACGTAACGTTTTTCAAACCACCATTTGCAATATTTTCCCGCGGCCTGTTAGAAATAGGTTCATTTCAGCAGTTGCAAGAGAGCGCCACATAACAGGCGTCACCGCGCTTGTGCTCCTAGGATGACGCAGGAAGCCCATATGTTCGTACGTGTAAAACATTAAAAGATCTTATATTATGTCATAAACGAAACAAGGCATCAGAAGGTACTTCAAGAGCATCGGAATTTCATGAACCCCACTAAAATGCATAATTCGGCTTAAAGTGTACATTCGTATGTCATATTCGGATGTAAATTTTCTTGGAGTACCAGTGCTGTATTATCTCATGTTTGGTTCTTTATTATGGTATAAAGCCATACATGCACTTGAAATGCAGCAAACAGTTGAAACCAGCCAAGAGTGCGAAATTAAACTCTTCATTTCAAATAAATTGACTGCCTAAGCAGAAAAGATTAATAAAAGTCAAATCTCTTTAGCAAACTGACAAAAATAACTTCATTGTTCTGTGAGGCGATTAATGCTTGACTGTCAGAAAAGTGGAAATAAAATTTGAAAGTAATAACACATTTTTGCCTTCCGTTACTAAGAGAACGTATTTTAATTCATTTGATAGCTCCCGGCGACAAAAATCCGTTTCATCATCATTTAACGTGAGAGCAATAAATGCAGACGAAACAACAAAATCACTGAACGTAAAGACGGGTCACATGGAGGCAACCCACCTCCCCACCACAACTCTGACTGCTCTGTACATCAGCCGCAGAACTACTATATTCCCGAACCAGGGCAATATTAGGTAGTGGCGCCCAGCCACTAGAGATAGGCAAAACTGTTCTTTTCAGAGATCGGATCAGAACTGTTCACTCCCTGAAATGAACTAGGTCTTTTTCATGACTCACCACTCATCCACAATAGAAAATAAATGGAAGGCACATTGCCATTTAAACTTGGTTTATTCCAGTACTATACCTGTATTTTGATCTTATTTGATCCTATTTAGAAGTAACACAGATAATGAGTAAGAATTTTGTATTGTTTATTGAAATTTCCACGATATGACAAAGTTTTTGATTATCGATTTATTTTGAACTATCTTGGTGTTTTGGGTGATCGGAAAATGTTGCAACTTGAGATTTACATTAACAATGTATTTGGCTATAATGTATTAAAATTTCATTAACTTCATACAAATACATCCCAAGCCATATATTTTTAAAGTGAACGTTTCCTTCCGAAGACGCCCAAAATCGCAAAATCCGTACTACAATTAGAAAAAAAATATAAATTTGACTGTAAGACCAAAGTGCTGCATATAGCCTTACGCAGAATAAAACAAGGAAAATATTGGTGTATCACATTTTGCGATACGTTTATTGGTTCGCTCGTAATTAAAGTGTAAATTCGAGTGTCCATAATAAAAAATCCTATAGTAAGAGGAGTCGTCAGGAACCTCATCTGATCAGTTTAAACAAATAAAAATAAAATAAAAACAAATGATGTATACATAACATAATTATGTAATATACATATCGGTATTAGTACGAAGAACAATATCCAGTATAGACGAACTCCGATGCAGAGGCGCTGAGTCAAGCTGGTCGAGCCACGAGCTGTATTGCTGCGTGAGCTAAGACCGCAGAGACCAGAGTGACACCTGAGTTGCTTTGCTCAACGCTCTGGCTAGAGTCGAGAACGGTGGGGTGAGCGTTGAGCAGGCGAGTTCCGAGGGTGGGGGGAGCGGTGAACGGCCACCAGTCACCCGCTCCGAGACAAATCGTCCGTTCTCTTGCGACCAGGTTGTTGCAAGTAGTTCTTATGTTCTCCGCTAGGAGGCACTCTGTCCTGTTGCTCGCATCAACTGCCCAGAGGGCAGGACGTGCGACTGAAACGATCGCCGACGGAGTGCGATACTAAGTTACGGTGCGCCAGACACTGCACGCGGCAGAGGAAGCACAGAGACGGCACGGCATATGTGAAACAAAATCCAATGGGGCACTGCACAATGCAGGCAGAAGCAGGGCAGAGGCCGGCGCTGGCTGTGTTGTGTGGCGTGCAGTGTGCTCTGACCAGCAGAGGCCCCGCTGACCTGCTCCGACTCTCTCTCTCTCCCTGCTGTGTGTAACGTTTGGTGCTACCGTTCTTTTTTTCTGAATCACTGATTGTTCACTCCTTTGAAAGATTCAACTCTATGAATCAGCTCAGGAGCGGATCCCCCATCTCTACCAGCCACACTTCGGTAACCAGAAGCGGGAGAAGGTACTACGCAAACACCACTAAACTGCGCATGTGCAAGAGCCCGCCTGCAACTGCTCAAACGACTCTAATTTAAACGGTTGTCGTATCACTCTCATCAGAGGCAATTTGTTGTTATGAAGCATTGCATAGTCTTCCTAAGCCTTCACCACACTGTCTGTTGGCAGACACTTGTATGAGCACTGTGTTTTGTTGTTGTAGACGGTGCATTTTCTTTGCAACTAAAGTTTTATTTCTCTCATTCATGTTTTTTTGCTGCAGTATTATTCTGCAGTAGTAGGATACAGTAATATCCTTAGTTAGAGTATTGGTTCTTACCAGTCAAAAACCACAAAAATTTAACTGAAAACCAAAACAATGAAAAATTCCCGGAATTCTAAACAATTCCCGGGTTTTTCCTGGTTTTCTTCCGGATGAAAAAATTCCCGGGTTTTTCCTGGATCTCCCAGTTGTCCTGGGTTGTATACACCCAATTTTATACTTTAATAGCCAATGTGTCACATCCAATCATTGTAGTGTGAATGTCATGAAACATTTGATGGGGTGCATTTCTTCTTTACATGCATCTTTACATGCAAAGACCTTCATTTCTTAAAGCACAGCCACCAAAACATTGTCTTTCACCACTCTACCTAGAGTATACACTACGGAACAATGAGGTTCAAAAAATACATGTATATACCTTTCTCTGACAAATCTTTGATTTCCATGGAGAATAAATTTGACTGAATTTTAGTTCCACATTTTGAAAGCCTCAGGATTGGTTTTTCCAGTTTCTTGAAAACAGAAGTTGGTTTGAAACTCTCTTCACATTCATCCGCATCCAGTGAAATTTGTTTTGGAACATTGAGCTGAAAAAAAGAAAACAATTCAAACAATGGAAACTCCAGGTAGGAATAACAATATAGAAAAATAGAGATTGCTATTTACCATAATGATAACACACTAAATTGCAGATGGGCCCAACTAAAAGACACTTACACATAAGCTTTCGGGCACAGCCTTTGTCGGAAAAAAAGAAAAACACACCATTCATTCATGTAAGCAAGCACACAACATCCACACATGAAAGGCAACTTCAGCAGTTCAGATCAGAGCGCAGCTATCACGTGGGATGGTAGCAGCAATCTGGAGTGGGCAGGGAAGAGGAAGGAGAAGGGATATCAGAGTAAACTGCTATTTCCCCTTCCCCTCCATCACACTTTATAGCTGCATTTTGGCCTGACCTGACTCGGTTAGCGGTCATTTGAGTGTAAGGTGTGTTTGCTTGTGTGAATGAATGGTGTGCTTTTCTGTTTTTCTAATGAAGGCTGTGGCTGAAAGCTTAAGTGTCTTTTAATTGTGGCTGTCTGCAACTAATTGTATCATCTTCGCAGGCGAGTGTGTGTGTGTGTGTGTGTGTGTGTGTGTGTGTGTGTGTGTGTGTGCGCACACGCACGGGGCATACACTTTGTGAAGCACATCAAGAGATGTGAGAATATATGAAAAAATATATTCTCATCAAGAGAAATATATTAAATGCACGAGCTAGCCAAATGACTGAGTGTCCTTTCACATCCAATAAAGTAATCAGAGATTGTCATTCATATTTTGAATGCTTTATGTTTAAACTAGCCCTGAAACAGTTACTTTTGCAAGTGAATATGAACATTTAATCAATCTATGAATATGTTATGGACTGAGTTTCACACCATCTTGTCCTGGGTTTCCAGACAACTATCCAAACTTCAAATAACTCTTGAATTAATGTTGATTAAGTGTAGCAAATTAAACTATATTCAATAAGGTATATGACTCCATGAAAATGTAACTCCATCGCATTATTAAAACTATGCTGGAAAAGGAATTAGACTTGATTCTGTTTTTCAGGTGCTGTGCACTACCAATTGTCCTATCCCAATTAGTCTGTGAGATAAATGTATTGTCCCTTAGTAATAATAATACTGAGTTATTGCCTCTAATGATAATAATAATAATAATAATAATAATAATAACAATAATAATGATTATGCATAACTGTGTTTTATAAAAGAAATTCTTCATTACTGCAGACAGCCAAGCAAAAGGTATTCTCTCAACAGAGAGAGTCACAACAGTATCTGTAAATGTAAGCACAGCACCACTGACCAATAATGAATGCAAAAATATAATAAAAATGTATTTTCTTATATATTTTTGACCAAAGTTCAGAGTTTTTATTACTTACAAAAGGGAAATAACTTTCATTTTAAATTTATCCCGTTTGGTTTTCTTTTATTGCTTTTCATAAAGTTATTCTTAGTTACCCCAATAGATGTGCAAATCGAAGGAAACAAATGTGTCAAAATGTGTAACAGACACCATACTGGCAAGACTTCCAATATCAAAGACTGGTCACATGAAATTACACAGCACGCCAATAAAAGGCAACCTGATGGCTGGCTTGCCCTCAGTATTTTCTTTGCTAGCTTCAATTATCTGCCTCTGCCTCTACGAAGTGAACTATGGCTGCCACTGGTGCTTACCTGGATCTGTGAGTGGACAGTAACTGCTGTGCTTTCAAATTTACTTCAAGACTAAAGTGAAGGGCCTGTTATCTGCATACCATGGAGTGATATAACATTTATGTAGAAAGCTTTTATTTGATGAGCACTGTGAGACATAGCTGCAACTGTGTTCAATATTATAACTGTAGTAAGCATGCACAGCAAAACTATTGTGTTTGGACATCATTACTTTCAATAAGCCACTATTACTGTTTGGTTTGGTTTTGTGGACTAATGAACGGTTTAATCTGTTGTTACAGAATGCTAATTTGTGTTCAATAAATGTTTGTTGGCTTTAAGTGCCAGTTACAACACTTAGAATTCAACACAAAACCTCCCATTCTGTGAAGTAATTAATACAGATAGCACAAAATCCAGCTTGCTCTATTCATACACAAGATCCAGACATCTGTAGGCAGTGGAGCTCATAATTACACATGAAGGGGCTACAAAAAAACAAGGAAATTATGTCTGTTAGTAAAAGTGAATATTTTATGAGCTGTACACTGACATACAGGTAGTGATGTACTTGTCATAATAAATACCTATTAGGGCATCATTTCCTCTAGCACACAGAACTGTAAAGTATGAAACATAGCACTCTGATACTGCAGCTCAGCACCAGACATTAGTCGGATTTCAGCTCTCCAGTCTAGCATGCTATGAGGAAATGATGTATGTATCATGACAAATGCAGTATCACCTAGACATCATGGTGCACCACATATTCATTTTTACTAATGAACATAAATGCAACTAAGAATTTTTCCTCTTTCTGTACACTGCTTTAGTGTATTATCTATTGCATTGGATGTTTTCTGCTTTATTCATTGTGTATATGACAGAAGGTACACCATGGTTTCCTAAAACTGATTCTGTTAAATATTTCACAGATGTTTTCAGCAACATTCCTCCCCTGTATCCCTGACAAAAACCAAGCTCATACGTGCATGTGGACATCAGACTTTTCTCTTGGTAAGCAACTTTGCATCCACTTAAAGGTACATTTTACCCTAACTTTTTCTTAAGTATAGTGCCTGTCATCAACAATACAAATGTTAGCTGTCCAATAACCTCACCATACACCCATTTCTCTGTTAATGTTGATTCTTCATGCCAATGGGTAACTAAATTTTGTGTTGAGTGACGTTGAATACAATATAGTGAAAATAACACAACAAAAACTCTACTTCATGCCTGGAATATGACATAACACTTTGAGAAAAGTGGATACATATTATGTAACTGTAAAAACATACAAAATGATGGGTAGGACAAAGGCAAAAACTGGAGCAGACAATACTGCATTATCACACCCATGTTAATTTTCTGCCCCCCACCCACTAACACACCCACACACACACCTACACCCACAAGGCTCCTATCCCCTATCACTGAAGTACATGAAAAGTGGAGGGGGGAGGGGAGGATGGAGGGGAGGATGGAGGGAAGGGGGAGGGGGGAGGGAGGGAGAGAGAGAGGGAGGGAGGGGGGGAGAGAGAGAGGTGCAGACAGCAGCACAGTATGTATATCATTCCATGCTTTCAGAGGGAGAAACAAAAAGAGCTCACAAAATGAACTATGGAGAATGTGGAGAGGACATACGTAATTAGGCCCAAAGAACGTCAAATGAAACATGTGTAATGATAAAGATGATCAGAACAAAGAAGTGACAAGAATCAAAATAAATTTCCATACAACTAGAATAGTAATTTACCTTTTTAGCTGAATGACTTGCCATTATAGCATAATAGATCTGTGCTCTGTCTTGCAAATCAATATCAGTGCTCCAGGCAATTATTGATCTCAATACTTCACAAAGTTCTGAAATAGAAGTGAAGAGTAATGTTACAACTATTAATTAAATAAATGCACCAAAAAATCGATGTACATCTTGACAAATTAACAACTTATGGGCTACAAATACTCACCAAAGTAAACTTCTGCAGGGTCATATTCCATCATTAAAAAGTAACACAATGACAATATCGCATGACCTGAGGACCAAGATAGAGCACTGCAATTTTCTTGGTTTACTATATGTTTCATAAGATATAGTAGAATTGTCTGTAAATAATTTTTAAAAAATGTTTAGAGTATAACAGATAAATTAGATGAGATTTTTCCAACAAAAGTTTGGTACATTATCAATATTAATAACTATACTTTAAATAAATGTTACCTGCAATGTTTTTTAGATTAAATGTATACACAGTGTAGTAATATGAATACAAAAATATGTCCTGAAGTGATTAGAATGTTATAAATTAAATAGAAGGGTACCACACTCTATAAAAACAACATTTAATGTTCGGTTTTTTCTCGGTACTTGCTGTCCAGATTTTGTTACTGAGATTCATGTCTGTACAACAGATTGTGACTTCAGAGAAGTCATACTGTGACAGTGCAACAAATCATCACTCCAAGTCTCATTTTATATTCACACATAATCGTCTTCAAGAGATTGTCAGGTTGCATTTGCTAAAACGATGCTGCCACAAAAATATGTACAATGGGAGTATAGCACATCATGTCTTATGAATAAGACATTTACCTCCTGCAAGCTTTTAAAATTTCTTGAAACACAGTGGCAGCTGGTGATTAGGTGCTAATGTGCTACAGCACACTGTAATTGTCACACTTAAATTATGCCATTTCTCTTCAAATGCGAGCTGTAAATCACATTACAAATACACCTTTTCTCTTGGAATGCATGCTGGTATACAAATAAAACGGATGAAAAAATGTGTTGTAGCATTCTGTCCATGATAATTATAAACCAGTGTTGAGTGCTGAAATGATGGTGAGCTGCACTACAATCAACTCTAAGAAGGGACAAAGCTCTCTGTTTTCGGCTGTGCCTGTTCGTATGTGGCATCATACCTTCCGGCTACGTTGCTCACAGCACCAAGTCAATATTTTTCTTTGGAAGTGCATGTAAAGTATTGTGCAAGCAACATGGCAAATCCACTTGATGATCTGATAAAGAGGCCCTTTTCCAGTATATCTTAGAAGGAGAAAGCAAGTAGAAGAAGGCAGAAGCTCCTTTGAACTCCTAGAATATTTTGCCCGAGTGATTCGCAAAAAAAGGTAAGTCACTCTCTAAAGGTACATACAGTGGTCAGGTGCTCCAATGGGCAATTCATTGGCTTGTGTACAATTGCTGGTGCTGTCATCTTTCTTTTTATTTTTATTTTATTCCTTGCAATGTTAAACTATTAATTATAAAATTATTGCAGCATAAATATACAAAAAAAGATATGCACTATTAAATTGTTTACATAAATTTTGCTTCAGAAAAGTATTTTTTATTTGAAGGCCAAGAGTAAAAGTATTAAATTATTGTGCAAGTATGTAAGAGTCAAAGCAGCAACAAACACAACATAGGCAAGGTGTTATGGGTTAACTGTGATTCAGAACCAGACTGGTCAGTGGACTTCGTCCCTCCCAAGTGGCATGACATTTACAGCTGCCAAGTCTCTGGCCAGTGCTACCTCAACAGATAAGCCTCCAGCCAATGACTTGCCAGAGAAAGTGCGTTACACGTGCCAACATTTGACATAAATAATGACCCATCAACAGTAATAGGTAACTTTGGTGGTAAACAGGAACACAGCTGAGACTTAACAGACAGCATTTTGCAGTACTGCTCCCTCTCTGTTTTTGACAAGTAATGACTGGGACTCCATCTAACGCCGAACAGATACACCACAGAGTATTCTGCCACCCACCAAACCCATGCAATGTCCTTGTCTATTCCCAGTCCACCCCTGCTCCCAAGCCCCTGCCTTAGGGATCATATTCCTGCAATAGACTTTGATGTCTGCCACCACCACCACCACCACCACCACCACCACCACCACCACCTACACCAGTCCAGTCACAGGTGTCACCTATCCCATCAATGGGAGAGCTACCTGTGAAAGTATGAAAGCAATCATGTGATCTACAAATCAAGATGTAACAACTGTGCTGCTTTCTACATGGGCATGACAACCAAGATGCTGTCTGTCCACAGGAATGGCTACCCACAAACTATGGTCAAGAGGCAGCTGGACCACGCAGTTACTGAACATACTGCCCAGAAGAATGTACTTCTCTTCAATGACTGATTCACAGCCTGTGCCATCGGGTTTCTTCCTACCAACACCAGCTTTTCTGAACTGCACATGTGGAAACTCTCCCTGCAGTACATCCTACATTCCCATAACCCCCCTGGCCTCCATCTACTCTGATCCCTGTCCTCCACCCACCTATCCCCTTCCCTGCCATGGGTCCACCACCACAAAGCTTTCTATTCCACCATCACATCCACTGGTCTTTTCTCTCCACTACTTCTCTACACCCCCCCCCCCCCCCAGCCCCTCCCAAACCCTCCAACTGCACCTAGCAGCCATACCCTGCCCCCACCATGTCCCTGCATGCTCCTACAAGCAGCACTACACTTTCTCTCACCCCTATCCTACTATCCCCCTCCCTCCCTATCCCAGCCTCCTCCTTACCCCCACACCACCCACATATTGCTTTCCCATCAGGCGCAGTTGCTATAAGAAGCCTGACCTCAGTGCCCAGACACATTGGGCACGTGTATGAGAGTTGCACTTGCGCGTGTGTTTTCTACTTCAGAAGAAGGCCCTTTGGCCAAAAGCTCAAATGTATGGTTTTGCACAGTGAGTGCACATAATTAAATAGCGCGTGCCTCCATGGCCGGCCTAAAGAGGACACCTCACACTGGCACAGATGGCACACCAAATGCTGCACCATGTGCAAAACAACCATATATATAAGCCAGTGTGTCAGATCCTAGACCACTCTAATGTTTAAGTGACTACTGAATACTTCACTGCAGACTGTGCCTTCATGTATTCCCTGATTTCGTGTGTTATACTGACTACAATGTCATTCTCAGAGACTTAGTATTTTTCTTTATGTAGAGACAAATTAAAAGTTGGTTGGTGGTAATTCTGTTATTGTTTGTGCAATGTTAGAGTACACAGCAGTTTTTGTTGTGCCTGCCTCAAACATCTCTATATGAGTAGTAATCTATCCTTTTCATAATATTAACAAATCTGGAACACCTTTTCATTTACAAGTTAATATCAAACTGGTTTCAAGTATGTACATGTGTATAAAATAAGTTCATATGGTAATTCTTAACAATGTAGGAAGAGAGAGAGATTGCCACTTACTATAAAGAAGACATGTTAAGTTGCAGACAGGCACAATTAAAAGACACTTACACAGATCTTTCGCATACAGCCTTCATCAGCAAAGGGAAACAGAGAAACATACAGCATTCAAACACACAAGCAAGCACATCTCATGCACACATAACCACCAACTGCTGCGGTTCAGGCCACAATGCCATTCTTGCCTGAACTTCCTGAGCTGGTGGTCATGTGTCCATGAGGTGTGCTTGCTTGTGTGCACGAGTGGTGTATGTTTCTCTGTTTCCCTTCATGTTAAGTGTCTTTAATTGTGCCTGTCGGCAGCTTAATGTGTCTTCTTTATGGTAAGTAGCAATCTATCTTTCCCTACATTGTTGATATTTCTACATGGAGTCTCCATTGTCACATAATTATTAGGTTGTTGTAGCCATGTATGATCAAACAGAAAGCAGTTTACAACATTTATTTACAATGATTTATTTACAATAAATCCTTGAAGCTCCTCTTAAACTTAACTTTATTAAGGGTTAAACTTTTTAGGGGTGATGGTAAGTTATTGAAAATGTGTGTTCTCAAAGCCATTCTTCAGGAACAAATTATATGACTTTATATCCTTCTATCAATTATTTAAATTTTTAGCACTGATTCCACAAATTGAGCTGTTGATTTGAACAAGATATATGTTGTTAATGATAAATTTCAGTAAGGAATAAATATACTCAGAAACAGTAGTTAGTGTCACCGACATGCTCATGTAGTGTAATGCGTAACATGCTAGCTTGCGAAACAAGAAGATGAGCCACATCTACATCAAATCCACATGATAGATAATGCACTGACCAGTCTGAGTGTGGTTTTTAGGTGGTTTCCCCTACATTCATTTAGGCAAATGCTGTGCTGGTCCCAATTTCCACAAACAGTTAAAATACAATCACATACAGAGGAAAGTTTACATTGTTCACAGATATTTGGTACACACGACTTCTCTCCCTGAGGTTATTTGCAACTGTGGAATTAAATAAATTTGTCAGATCTTGAGTGCAGCGGACTACATACTAGACAGGATAACCCAGAAGCAGAACAAGAAGTCAGTAGCCCCAGTCCCTCAAATATGCCTCTGAAGGACATCCTTGAATTTATACCATACCTTTATCATTTTCTTACTGGTCACCCCAGTGGCAGTGCAAACAGCACATAATGTAGTCCACATAGGAAAATGCTCTGGTTTATTTAGTGACTGGAGAGTAGTAATAAATTCAATCTTTTTAACAGCGTGCTTCCAGGTAATCTACTGAGTTTCTGTTTCCATTTATGCACAATATTTCAACACCTGACTGAGCCATCTTTTTCATGTGCTACTAGTTTTGCTGTTAGGTGTACTCACTGCCTGGACTCCAACCAGATTGGTTGGATTCCAGGCAAAGAATATGCATAACAACAAAACTTGCCGCACCTGAAGAAGACAGATGGGTCGGTCATCAAAATATTGTGCATAAAATGTACGGTTGAGTTCAAGCAGCAAGTACATCTAACAACAAAATTCACAGCACCTGAAGATAACAACTTGCCCAGTCATCAAAATATTGTGCAAAAAATCGAAACAACAACTTGGCAGAACACCTGGAAGCATTCAAAACGTAACTAAAAGGAAGACTATAGAATAAAATTAAAGATGATATAAGAAATTGAAAAGATACTGAATACGGATTACGAAGATATTATCCCGATCTGTGATGAGTAATAATTACAAATGAGAAACACATACAAACTTTAAACTTAGGTTTTCTCATAAGTAAAAAAGGTTCCCCCTATTAGTGCCATTATTTTGGGAACTACGCAACAGAGCTTGCTCAAATCTTCAGCAGCAACAACAGAAACAGAGAGGATACTGAGGAGGACATGCATCTCAAATACAGTAATGACAATCACATGAAAAGACAGAAGCATCACCTTCACCCACTCCATCCCCTTCTCCGATTGACGAAGAGCAGCCCAGAATACTGACACCAAATGACCTAATGTTGTATCTTCCGTGTGCACAGCTCCTGGAGCAGGTTGTGTGGTAACCTGCACCAGCAGTGAGAGCAGCTCTCTGGGAACAGCACTTTCAGGTCGCCGGTCACGCATTTTCTCCTCAAGGCTGAGTGCAAATGGGATGAATGTCACATCATCCTCCACCACAGAAGCCACCAAACTGAGAAAGAAAAAAAAATTGTAATCAGTAAAAATAAACCAAGAATAGTTTATAGAGATTACTATTTCAATTAGTGTTATGCAAAAACTGGCAAAACAGGAATGCTAATTTGGACATCATTAGAGACAATTTAGTATTGTTCACATTTTTTTGTGTGGCTTAAAGACCTGGCTGAATGTGAGCTCATTATCAATACCTTGGTTTTGACAGAGAGATGGAGAGGGTTATGTTGCTGAAGGTGCCAGTACAACATGTAACAAGATTAGTTTTAGGAAATCTTGCAGTACCTTATGTCATATACACAATAGCTAAAACACAAATTTTCCACATCAAATAGTATCAAGTACAATTACATCCAGAACAACAGCACAAAAACCTTTTACAGGAGTAGAGGCTGCCATTACACACGGACACACTTTCATAACAAAGACAAATGATACTGCCGTAACAATGAAAACTAATTAACTTGTTATTGCATGTCTATATGGTCCTGCGCATGCAGTAAGAACATCTAACAAGTGAATCTTACTCACTGACCCTCTTCAGTTTTCTTCACACTTACAGTACACTGTGACAAAAGTCACGGGATACTTCCTAATATCCTGTGGGACCTCCTTTTTCCTGGTGTAATGCAGCAACTCCACACGTCATGGACTCAACACATTGGAAGTCCCCTGTAGAAATATTGAGCCATGCTGCCTCTATAGCCATAGGTAATTATGAAAGCGTTGTTGGTGCAGAAGTTTGTGCACGAACTGACCTCTTGATTATGTCCCATAAATGTCTGATGGGATTCATGACAGGCACTCTGGGTGGCCAAATCATTTGCTCAAATTGTGCAGAATTATCTTCAAGCCAATCGCAAATAATTGTGGCCCAGTGATGTGACGCATTGTCATCCATAAAAATTCCATCTTTGTTGGGGAACATGATGTCCACGAATAACTGCAAATTGTCTCCAAGTAGCTGAACATAACCATTTCCATTCAATGATCAGTTTGGTTGGACTACAGAACCCAGCACATTCCACGTACACAGCCCACATCATCATGCAGCCACCAGCAGCTTGCACATTGTCTTGTTGACAAATTGGGTCAGTGGCTTCAACGGGTCTGCATCACACTCGAACCGTCCACCAGCTCTTACCAAATCGAGACTCACCTGACCAGGCCATAGTTTTCCAGTCATATAGGGTCCATTCAATATGGTCATGAACCCAGAAGAGGTGGCGCCATACTCAAGTTACGGCAGATGCAGCTCGTATTTAAAGGCTCTAAGGTGAAGCCACCCCAAAATAATATATTAAAAGAAAGTCCCAATAATGTATTAGAGAATTTAAATTATCAGAACACATTCTGCAGATTTCCCACATGGATTTAATTAATGTTGGTCACTGTCACAAAACTATAACACTTATGTTTCAAAATTAAATACTGAAAACATTAAGCATGAAGTGAAGCTAACACACACCATGTTAAAGATCTCTTCAAAATACATCTTATAGTACGATTCGTTGAAGTAAACTCTTGGGCAGCATTATGTTGGTGGATAAATAAAACACCTATAGATTTTATCTTGGAGTTAGCTTTTGATATTATTTAGTAGTTGATTATGAAACAGAAAGAAGATACAGTACGTAAACGTTTGGCTAGAGTGCGATAAACCCCCCCCCCCCCCCCCCCCCCCATGAAATCTTGGTTGTCGTGACAGACTGATTTGTAGTGTGACCAAGATCTAGGTTAGTTCTGATCGATAACTGTCACAGCTTTCCACAGTATGGAAACCACGAGCCATGCCTGAGTTACGGGTACCATTACATCAGCTTAAAGGATTCGAGTAGTTAGCATCAAGCACATAATTATAATCAATTGCAGCATCTGTCACTTATACATGCGTCCACTGTTTTGTACATTTTTCTATTAGCCAAATCGACAGTCCACTGCACTGTTCCACATATTGCTTGATCATAGATTACAGCAGTTTTAGGTTGTTTTATAATCAGTTTCCTTAAATATATTGAACTTGTATAGCACTGTCTACAAAAAAACGAATGTCCTGTCATTGCAAAGCCCTGGTTACATTCTAGCTAGCAGCAACACTATTTTTTACATTTATTCATATTCTATATTTATTATAACGTGTAAATGTCATTTACAAATAAGAATTACTTTTTTAAAATAAAAGTAACATGCTGGGGACAACCACCTAGAAAACGCAAACATAGGTGGTGGAACGCAAAGTGTGATGAAGCCATTGAGAGAAGAAAGCAAGCATGGGACAAGTTCAGTAGCTACAGAAATTCAGAAACATGGAAAGAATTTCACGAAGTTCAGAAACTAGCATCGAAGGAAATCAGAAGGGAAAAACGAGCATATGACAATAACAGACTAAAAGAAATTGAGGAAGATTTCAAAAGAAATAACACAAGAAATTTTTACAGAACTTTCAAAGAAAATATTAAGGGCTATCAACCCCCTAGCCTCTGCTTCCGAAGAACAGATGGATCCCTGGAAACAAACACAAAAGAAAACTGTAAAATTCTCAAACATTACTTTGATAAACTTCTTATTGCAAAAAACCTACAGGAAAATTAACATTCCAAAAGACCACATCTAATGCCGACTCTGATCCACCCACAATAGAAGAGATAGAGGAAATCATAAAACAAATGAAAAATAACAGAGCTGCCGGAGAAGATGGTATTATCGCCGAGATCTGGAAACTCCAAGATGAAAACATCACCAAAAAAATCCATAAGATTATCTCCGAAATTTGGATCACAGAGAAAGTGCCAGAGGAATGGAAATGTGCATTGATCCATCCGTTACATAAAAAGGGTGATAAGTCAGATCCAAACAATTACAGAGGCATTTCGCTAGTACCAGTTACATACAAAATTTTCTCTAAGGTGCTATTAAACAGACTAGAACCACAAGCAGATCTGCAAATTGGGGAATACCAGGCAGGCTTCAGAAAAGGGAGATCATGCATCGAACAGATCTGGAACTTGAGATCCGTAGAAAGAGTCGAAAAATTTAACTATTTAGGGGAGTACATACAAATGGGAGGATCAAACAAGGCGGCTAACATGGAACGAACGAAGAAACTCCAGAAGGCATACAAACTCACATGGTCACATTATAATAAGAAAAGCATATCGAGGCAGGCCAAACTTAGGCACTACAAAACAGTTGTATTACCAGAAGCATTGTACGCGTCAGAAACAACCACAATTGGAGCATCAGGCATCATAGACACAGAAAAAATAGAACGCAAAATTCTCAGAAAAATATTTGGAACAATTCACAGAGATGGCGTATGGATGAAGCGACCTACCAAAGAGCTGTACCAGCACACTGACAGACTAACAGACGCGATCAGAAAACGCAGATTAACTTTCTATGGGCATATACAGAGAATGGACAACAACCGACTTACAAAGAAAATTTTTGATGTAGTAAACAGCTCAAGCAAGAAAACAAACTGGGATCATGAAATAGACGAAGACTTAAGGCAGATAGGGATCAACAGGCAAATGATAGGAGACAGGAAATACTTCAGAAACAAAGTTAGGAGTGCAAAATTTATTGTAAAGGAGAGAAAGAAGAAAGGAACATTATGGACAGAGCAAAGGAAACAGGAGCACAGCCAAAGGATGAAGAGATTTTGGGAAGAGAAGAGGAAGAAAGGAAAGAAGTGAAAATTGTGTCATCATGTGATTTTCGAGTTCAAACACTGTCCATAAGGGCAACAATGAAATGAATGAATGAATGAAAAGTAACGTCTATTTATTTTTCATTATCAGTCATTACAACAAGGGCATTTTTTGTTGCAGTAAGATCTTTCTGCGAAATTTCAGTCAATAACTTTTAATCCCACCTATATAATGAAAAATGATCACCATAAAAGAATAAGATAGGTCAGAGATCCTACAGAAATATTTAGTGTCCATTTTTTTTTTCACATGCTATTTCAGAGAGGAATGTCAACAAATAGCCTGAAAGTGGTTCTATCAACCATCTGCAAAAACTTAAGTGATTTGCAGAGTAGTCATATGTGCGCAGATGTTGAAAGCACATCTCAGACATCAAAAACAAAGTGAGTGAGAAGAAATCCCCACCCTCTAGATAATTAATGTTATGTCAAATTCAGGACTAAAACTGATCTATAGTGTACCCAAAAGTATAGGTTAGGTTTATGGCTGATAGTTTAAGTAGTGAGTTGACAAAGCAGTACCAAAGACTTCAATAAACCCAGTGCTGATAGATGAGATTATTATCAAAGTATCAGTTTAATAAGTCGTAGTTGCAAAATACTGACACAGATTACTTACAGAAGAGTGAAAAACTAACAAAGGCCGGACTCAGGTGTAATCAATTTTTGGTTCTGAAGAAATCCAAGAACATGTGGGGCAATACTGACACTACCTTAAGAGATAGTCTGAGAAAGGCAAGCAGCATTCATAGCATTTGTAGGTTTAGAGAAAGCTTTTGACACTGTTGACTAGGATACACCCCTTGGAATTCTAAAGGCACCAGGGACTGAATACAGGGAGCAGAAGGTTAATTACATCTGTTACCGAAAGAGAGACAAAAGTTATGAGTAAAAGGAAATGACAGGGAAGTAGTAGATGAGAAGAGAGTGGGAGAGGGTTGTGGCCTATCCTAATGTTTTTCAATTTGTACACAGAGCAAGTAGTAAAGGAAACTTAGACCAAATTAGAAAATAGAATTAAAGCTGAGAAAGGAGAAATAAAAACGACGAGTCTTTCCAATGGCATTGTAATTCTGTCAAACAAAGCAAAGGATGTGGAAGAACAGTTGAACAGAATGGATAGTGTCTTGAAAAGTGGTTATAACATAAATTTCAACATAAGTAAAACAACAGTTTTGGAGTGTGGTCAAAGAAAATTAGGTGGCACTTATGGAATTGGATTAATAAATGAGATACTAAAAGTAGTCAATGATTTGTGCTATCTGAGCTAGCACAAGAACTGGCATGGGCAATATAGGCCAGATGTAAAATGCAGACTGGCAAGAACACGAAAAGCACTTCTGAAAAAGAGGACTCTGTTAAAAATTTAATACAATTTTAAATAATGGAAAGTTCAGGTTGGAATGTCAACAATATTATGAAAAAGATACATTGTTACTCACTGTAAAGAAGATAGGGTGAGTTGCAGACAGGCACGATGAAAAGTGCAGACAGGCATGATGGAAAGACTGTTACATACAAGCTTTTGGCCAAAGCCATCTTCAGAAATCAGAAATGCACATGACCCCCTTCCCCTCAACACACACACACACACACGCGCACGCGCACGCGCACGCGCACGCGCACACACACACACACACACACACACACACACACACACACACACACACACACAAAGTAAGGACTCCTATCTGGCAACAGAAATGTGTTCGATGGGAGCAACAATTCGCAGATGGGCTGGGAAGAGGGAGGGATAGTAGGGTATCAATGAGGGGGGGGGGGGGGGGGAGAGGAATCAACACTGCCCGGCAGAGCATGCAAGGATTAGAGGTGGCAGGACACAGGTAACACGCACAGTGTCAGGAGTCTGTGGAGGAGGGAGGTGTGCCACAATGAGCAGTGCACAACGAGGGTGAGAGGAGGTGAACTGAGAGGAGGTGACAGGGCACAGGGGGAGGGCAGGGGATGAACATCTGGGTGGAAGAATCAGGGACAGTAGGTTACAACAGATTGAGGCTGGGATGATTTTGGGAGCGGAGAATGTGTTGTAAGGATAACTCCCGTCTATGGAGTTCAGAAAAGCTGATGGTAGAGGGGAGGATCCAGATGACCTGGGTTTTGAAACAACCACTGATATCAAGAATGTTATGCACAGCTGCATGTTGGGCCACAAGGTGGTCCACTTTGCTCTTGGCCACAGTTTGTTGGTGGCATTTCATCCTCGTGGACAGCTGTTTGGCAGTCATACTAATATAACAAGCTGAACCAAGATTGCAGCAGAGCTTGTATATAATATGGCTGCTTTCACAGTTGGTCCAGCTTCTGATGAGGTAGGATAAGTCTGTGACAGGACTGGAATAGGAAATGCTGGCAGGTCTTGCACCTGGGTCTTCCACAGGGATATGATCCCTGTGGTAAGGGGATGGAACTGGGAGAGCGTAAGGATGGACTAGGATGTTGTGGAATTTGGGAGTTTGATGCAACGCCTGTTTAGAAGGGGTGGGAAGGATCTTGGGTAGGACGTCCCTCATTTCAGGGCTTGATGGTAGATGATCAGAACCCTGATTAAGGATATGGTTCAGTTGTTCCAGTCGGGTTTCTATTGGGTGACAGGGGGTGCTCCTTTGTGGTTGGTTCTTCGGCTGGTGGAAGGATTGGAGGTGCATGGGGTACGGCACAGGAGACCTGTTTGCAGACTAGGTATACAGGATAGTGTGTGCCTGCAAAAGTCTTTGTAAGACCTTCAGTGTACTGGGAAAGGGAGCCTCTGTCACTGCAGATATGATGCCCACAGGAGGTCAGGCTGTATGGGAGCAAACGTGGAGAAGGAAAGCAGCTGCACCCTTTCGACGGAACCATCCCTGCATTTGTCTTAAGTGATTTAGGGAAATCAAGTAAAACCTAAACCAGGGTAGCTGGATACAGGTTTGAAGTCGTCCTCTTGAATGCAAATCTTGTGTGCTAACCACTGTGCTACCCCATTCAGTTTAGTGTGGAAGGGATGACAGCTGTCAAAATGCAAGTATTGTTGGTGGGTTCCTGTGGCCAACATCTAGGTAGGTGCCACACTGGGTTGGGGAGGACTAAGTGTAAAAGTGGACAGGAGAGACAGCATTCAGGTTGTGATGGAATGAGGATAGGACCAGATCGTGAAGATACTATCAATGAACCAGAACCAGACCAGGGGTTTGTAGTTTTGGGAGGCTAAAAGGTTTCCTCTAGATGGCCCATAAACAGGTTGGCATAGGTGGGTGCTATGCAGGGACCCATGGCTGTGCTGCAGATTTGTTTTTATACCTTCCCTTCAAAGGTGAAGTAATTGTGTGTTAGGATATAGTTAGCGCAATGTATGTGGACTGAGGTAGTGCGTTTGGAGTCTGAAGGATGTTGGGAGAGGTAGTGCTCAACAGTGGTAAAACCATGGACATGAGGAATATTGGTGTATATGAAAGTGGTGTCAAAAGTGATGAGTAGGGGGGGGGGGGGTAAAAGGGTGGGGACGATGGAGAGTCGGTGAAGGAAGTCATTGGTATCTTTGATGTGGGAGGCTAGAATTTGGGCAACAGATTAGAGGTGTTGGTCATTGAGAGCCAAAATTCTTTCAGTGTGAGCATAATAACCTGCTAAAATGGGGTATATAGAATTGTTGCATCTGTTGATTTTGGGAAGCATGTAGAAGTTAGGTGTGCAGAATGTCATAGGAGTGAGAAGGGAAATTGATTCAGGGGAGAGGTTCTGGGAATGTCTCAAGGCTTCAAGCTAGGATTGGAGATTATGTTGGACTTCTGGGATGTGATCACTCTTACAGAGTTTATAGGTGGAAGTGTTAGAAAGCTGGTTGGTTGGTTGGTTTGGGGAAGGAGACCAGACAGCGTGGTCATCGGTCTCATCGGATTAGGGAAGGATGGGGAAGGAAGTCGGCCGTGCCCTTTCAGAGGAACCATCCCGGCATTTGCCTGGAGTGATTTAGGGAAATCACGGAAAACCTAAATCAGGATGGCCGGACGCGGGATTGAACCGTCGTCCTCCCGAATGCGAGTCCAGTGTCCAACCACTGCGCCACCTCGCTCGGTTTAGAAAGCTGGCAGAGTCCTCCCACCAGGTAGTCACTGTGATTTGTAACAACCGTGGTGGAAGGTTCGTCTGCAAGTACATGGTCAGGATTCGCTTTAAGGTTGTGTACAGTTGTCCTTTCTTCTGCTGAAATGATTGTGTTCTTCGGAAGAGACCTGGGGAGGAACAGTGTGGCCAAGTTGGAGGTAAGTAACTCCTATAAGGTGATCACGGGGTGGCTGTGGGGGAGGGGTGAAGGATCACAGTTGGATGATGGTGTGAACTGGAAGAGGCAGGGTTCAATAATAGAATTAGGTTGGATTTGGTTGGAAGGACTGGTGGCAAAGAAGTGTTTCCATTGCAGGGGATGGGAGAAGGAGAGTAGCTCTTTGACAAGTTTAACATGGTTAAACTGTGGTGCAGAACTGAAAGTGAGGAATTTGGATAGGACTGAAACTTCTGTAGGGCTGAGAATTTGGATACTGCCTGACATTCTCCCAACATATCTTCTTTCGTGTAGCAGCCAAAAATTGAAATAGTTTTCTCTTCTAGTCACTGTGCAGTTTCTTCCTTCTTTGTATTTGAATTACGAGTTTCTCCATTTTTCCTTGAATGATAACTGTTATCCATGACGAGCACACAACCCTCTCCTAAATCATGTAATAAACCTGAAAACCAGTGTTTAAATACGTCATGATAATCACTGATTTGATGTACACTTTTGATATTCAGATGATCCTGCATGATAGATACACTTTCTGAAATGATTTTGATTGAGCCATGTCTCATCAAGATAAATAACATAGCAACAATGATTTTTTTAGGATTTGGTGTATTTTTCTCAGAAAAATTACCCCAGGTGCTTCAATATCAGATCTCTCCCTCAGAATACATCTTCCACTGTTGCAAAGATTTTAGAATTTATCCACTCAAGTGGCAACCCTATGTGAACGCAGTCTTGTCGTATAAAACATCTGCTACCTTTGGCCTTGTAGAACACTTCTCATAATAAGATGATTGTTTTATCTGGATATCATCCAAATTAGTGTCAATTTTTCTTCCATTAGTATCTTTCCTCAGAGGTTAAATCATCATTTCATGACCACAAGTTTCCGTTCTCCATGTTCTTGTGCATACTCTCTGTAATGTTCATAATAAAACACTATACAACTTTCCTGTTGGAGTCTGAGGTGCTGATAATATTTTCTCTCTTCTGGTATTGTCTTTATGATCACAAAGAATTTTGCAAGTCTTCTAAGTGACTCTCTTTGTTTTGCTCTGTGTGTGTGGACACAACGGCTTGGAAGCAAAAACAGAAATCTAGGCAATGAAAATTACTGATCTCTTCACTAACATAAACCTCCTTATGGCAAATACAAAAGCAAAAACAAGGCAACAACAAAGTTGTAAAACCATGCCCAACGCAGCATGAATGATGGGCAGTGTTGCCACATAAATCCTGTTAATCCTATTAATGGTAGATGTTTGTTTAGTAGCTGTTGCTTCTTACGGTTCTATCTACAAAGGACCTGTGACAGAACTGATACTATAGCAACAACATGTACTTAGAGTCTAAAGACCAAGCCCGACTAGCCATACACTTCTCAGTGGTCATTAGAAATGGCGGGAAGATGAGGGGCACGAGAACTCCCAGTTGGCACTTTTGCTGATCCCAACAGTCTGTTCTAAATTAGTTTAGAATTGATAGCTATAACAGAAGTAGTACGGGAGAGGCCCACTTAGAAAGCTCAGCATGCATACTGCCAATCCCGTAAGACCCGTAAAAGCAGCAAGCTCCTGTAGCTGCCAAACCTTCGCCCACACTGTCAGAACTCTTCCGCTTGCACTATGCTTCAGTTTTAGCCAGCAGCTGTCCTTTGTGAGCATTGTGTCCTACGATTTTGTTTTCATTTTTACAGCTGAAGAAGTTATTATTTTATTTGTTGTTATTGTTATTTATTAAGTGGTACAGAACACTACCAGAAGCAAGTTCACACAAAGCTAAGAGTGGAAAAGTTTGGCATTGACCTCTTGACCAGGAGAAGGTCATACGAGGTCAGTTGAGAGAAATAGTTTGTGTCTTATTGCCTACTCTGCGACTGGAAATGTTAATAGTGGCCCACTGCTCTCCATTAATAAGGTAATCGATACAACTCCTGCAGCACTGAATATAAAGAAAAACACTGTTGTGAAGACTGGCATGGAAATTTTCGAGAAAGAAAAGAATGCTGGGAAAACAATGAAGCTCGAAACTATGGGGAAAAAACCATTGTGTGGATAAGCACATTGCCCATATAAATTAATTTATTGAGGATGTGATTCACCTTAATATTAATGATTATTATCATAGAAAGGAATATCTGATGCTCAGCAAGTTATTGGTTGTTGTTAAGGGATGATGCCTTTTTCAAGTAGTCACACATTACTATCCACAGTTTTACACAACCACTACAGATCATTCTGTGGGTGTACACTTTTGATGGAGAGGGAGGATATAACTGCATAGCAATGCAGATTTTGAAGGCAGATTCATGGCATGAATGTAAATAAAATGGTGTGGTTTAATGAAATGTTGGTGAATTATGGTCACATTGTCGAACAGGGCTGGGCAGACAACACAATTAAAGAAAGAAAAAGCAATGCCTTTCGGCAAGATGGGAAGGTGCAGGAACCTCACACAGTTTTTTCTCAAACCATTTCCTGCCTTTTAAATTAAAGAAGACAAGAGATTCTCACAAAGGAATAAACCATGTTATGTTTATCAAGTGGTTCACAGAATCACTAATTCCAAATCTGGGAAACCAGGTAAGAATTGTTCTAGATAATGGTCCTTAATGTTGTAAAGAGTCTTCACGGGGTTGCTGCCAGATGACATTGTGCAAATTCCACAATATTTCCATGGAGCAACTGTTCAACATCTTCAGCTGGTTGAAACTTGATGGTGGCTAGGTATGCCGTTCCAACGCCCACACAGCATGGCAAAATTCCATAGGCACTAAATGGAAAAGTATTGCGACGCTAAGAAGAATTAAAGTGCCGATACGTCAAGAGCCATAGCTGGGGTTGTATGTGTGCTCTGTGCCTCGCCATCTCGCCGCCCGCCGACCGCCGCATCGATACAAACAGGTTGAAACTTTTAGTACTGTATTCGTATGGACCAGAGAGTGAACCATTCAATAACAACTTAAATTTTACCAGAACTTTCCTATCATTGAATTATCCTCACAACTAACCTAGATAGGGTCCTTTCCAAATGTTGTGCAATCCAAGTGTCCCAAAATGAAAAATTAAATTTTGTGTTAATAATAATTACTTGCAGACCTAACTATGTTAGAATGGTGTTTAAAGAACTGTTTTGTTAATGAACCAGTAAATGAATAATGAAGGTCTAACGAAGTTGAAAGATAACTTTAATATTGATATAGTAATGAAGTTTAATTATTTCGAGACAGATATAAAGGTATTTAAATGAGCAGTAAATAAGATAAAAAGAGCAGTAACTCATATACTGGAAATCTTGAACGCATGATAATTTCAGTAATCAATTTTTTTTATATAGTAATCATAACAGTTTCAGGGTCCCCCCCCCCTTCCCCTTTTTATTCTTTTGAATTCTGAAGTGTTCCACATTGGTTTGGCCAGCAAAAGTTAAAGTCAATATATAAGTCAAAATTTATCAGTGTTTTATCTTTATCAAAATTGACATTTTGTGTGTGGCTCAAAAGTGCTATTTCTAGGGTAACCTATGCCCGATTTTAATCAGATCAATAGACAGTACAAAGTTTTGTAGTATACATTATAGTGTAGTGTTGTGTATTCATGGTTTTTCCATATCAGTATAGAAAGTGAAACTATCAGTTCAATAGATTTTCTGGTTTAAAATTTACTATATTATGCAGTGTTACTATGTGTTGTTTTGCATGAATATACACCATCTTGTACAGGGAAGAAACTCAGTTAATGCCTAATTAGGCTGGCGACCGTATTATTAACAAATTGGTAGCATCTTCTGTGTTGCTTTTTGTCTGTCCTGACGTGTAGTTGCATTTCGGACTTGCTTGACGTATCATTGTTATTACAGAGTGGGTGTAAGTCTGATTTGCCACCATTCAGGTACACGTGGTCAATATCTATACAAAAATTCTGTCTCGTAAGTTAAACCCCACTCACTTACCATAGTACAGGCTTTAATGAGTATTGTGTGTCCCACGCGCACGTTACAAGTGGCTCCCGGTGACAGGACATCCAGTTGTTGACGGTCACAAATTAACGTGAATACCGAACAGTGGATGTTCAGTGGCACGAATTGCAATATTATTCAATAAAGTAAATAGCAGTGAACGTCAAGTACGGTAGTGGGGTGTAATTTGCGTTCAGTATGGACAAGAACGTAGCCACAGTGGATGTGCCGAGCGTAATGGAAGATGCGGCTGGCAATGACAGGAGTTTACACGGCCAGACAACAGATGGCGTTAGTGGAAGACAATTGGCGTACATTCAATACCACGAACATGTTAACGAACAGATTGAAATCTCGAGATTGCCTCGAACACACCAAGGAATAAAACAAGAAGTAGAGGATGACTTTGTAGATGATAGTGGGTATGTGAACGAATCCACTGATGTGTGTGATTCACCACAGATAAAGAAAGAACCGAAGGAAAATTTTGAAGTAGGATCGGAACACACCGATTCCGTAGAACAAAACAGTGTGAAAATTTTAAACATGAACGACTTATTTGAACGATTAACCAAACAAATTGCAGGACAGAATGATCAGCTTAAAACACACGTTGACGAGCAGCTTAAAACACAAAGTAACCAGCTCAAAACACAGAATGATCAGCTTAAAACACCCGTTGACGAGCAGTTTAAAAGACACGTTGACGAGCAGTTTAAAACACAAGTTGGTCAGCTTAAAGCACAGATCGAAGAACAAGGAATTAAAATTAGTAAACAAATAGAACAGGTAGAACAAAAAGTGGGTAATTTAAGCTCTGTAGTAAATACTATGAAGTCTGAAATTGACACAATTAATAAAAATATGAATACTATGCAGGGGGAAATTGACAACATTAACAGTAGGTTTGATGTTGAAATTCTCAACATCCAAGAGAAAGTAGAGCCTCTAGTTGAAACAAAAGTAGATGAAAAAGTTTTCGGTCTTCAAACTGAGATCGTAAACGAATGCCAACATGGAATCTCACAGTTGAAAAAGGCAGTTTCAGATACTGAAAGAAATTTAGGCAAAAAAGTGATCGGATGTGTGCAAAAATGTGAACAAAATACATCGAAAATTCAAGGCAAAATTTTCAATCTCGAGAGTAAAATCAAAGATAGGCCTGGTGTTGTCTGTAATGGCACACCACTTACGAAGCTGTTGGAAGGTGAGGAGCGCTTCGATCCAGCCAAGAAACATAACGGATGGCATCCGTTGGATTTCACAAAAAATTGCGAGAGGATGTTTCCTGAACACTTGTCTGGTCAGGAGAAAATAAACGTAGTAATTAGCACCTTAGCAGGTGACGCTAAGCGCCGGGGAATTAACTTGAAGCCGGCCGAAGTGGCCGTGCGGTTAAAGGCGCTGCAGTCTGGAACCGCAAGACCGTTACGGTCGCAGGTTCGAATCCTGCCTCGGGTATGGATGTTTGTGATGTCCTTAGGTTAGTTAGGTTTAACTAGTTCTAAGTTCTAGGGGACTAATGACCTCAGCAGTTGAGTCCCATAGTGCTCAGAGCCATTTGAACCAATTAACTTGAATACCAAACTAATGACATTCAAAGAGTTTAAACAAAAGTTTACGGAAGAATACTGGTCCGAACAAAAACAGGATCATTTGTGGCGCGAGTTTATCATGGCCAAACTTCATGATAACAGGGGCAGGAATTCTTTGTAAGATTTCTGCGAATATTGGTACCGAACGTTGACACACTTAAGAGGGAGAAGATCCGATTCTGAAATCGTACGGGAACTATATAAAAAGCTTCCAGAAGATTCGAAGAGATATGTGGGAAGCAATCATCGTAGCTTCCAAGCGTTTCTCGAAAGGATCGAAGACGAAGATCATTGGCGCGAAAGTCGTGCCAATTATCAGAATTTTAGTAACAGGAATAACTGCAATAATGACGAGAGAAATGACGGCGATGGGTTTCGCGTCAACATGATACAGAGAGGTAGAGGCAGAGGAAGAGGAAGAGGGAGTTATCCAGGTCGCGGTAGACGGTACACCGCGCGAAATAATAACGACGCGGGAAACTGATTTCCGTGAACGTTGTGGGCCAAGCGGAAGCGGACAGAACATACCAGCCCCGATTTTAGAGAAAGTTATGAGACAGCTTAGGGACAGGCGTGGAACGACGCAGCAGATGACTCATCTTCGCCACGCAGTGCGATACATGTTAACAGGCGAGTGGAGCATCAGAGTGCAACGGCCCAGCCTAGCAGATCAGCTGTTCAGAGAAAAGCCACTAGCAAGGTGGCAGCATTAGGTACGAACATTGCCGTAAGAGCTGGCGAATACATTACGAGTGGTAATTCCGTGGCGAAGGAAATAGTAGATGGAACAGTGGATACACAGAGAGGTGCAGTTAGCAGTGTTAGCAATGAAGTAAATGGCGAGAATGAATTAGCAGAAGTAACTGATTGGCATGTGCAGGTCGACGATCTGTACAAGGGCCTCAAGCAATGTGAGTGGGAGGATTTTAAGAAGGAATATGAGGCAAGGAGGTTAATTAGTGAAAAAGGAAATAGTAGGGACGTCGATACGGTGACGTGGCCCGAATTTGAAGAGAAGAGAGTAAATAGCGCCGCGCAAAGTACGCGTGCTGCCGATAGGACGATGGTTAAAGATAGGAAGGAATTGGAGGATGAAATCCTAAGCATTGACGAGGAAGTAACTTCTGTTAACGATCCGCCAACAGTACAAGCTGTTACCGAAAGGCACCGTGGGGAAAGGGCAGGTAAGAGTAACTGAAGTCCATGAGGATTACACTAAATATGAAGTAACAGTGGATGTGAGTAAAGCTGATAATGAGGTCGTTTTGCCTAAAGAGAATATTGAGTTAAAATCAAAGCCTGATGAAAATGCAGAGGAAGAACTTAGTGCCTGTCTCAGAAAAGCTTTTATGTTAGAACCTGAAAGCGATCCAGAATGGACGGATGCTGACGATAGTTCAGATGAGGAGTATTTCGGTACTAGTGAAAATGGGAATACAGCTAATTGCGATATTGTACCTACTGATGATGAAGTTTCAAAACTAAACCCAAATGTTGAGACTGAACACAGAAAAAAGGGGCCACCTGATGACTCAGTGTTTATTTTGCAAAGAGTTCAAGTAAGCAAAGACTTTGAAGTCCAGAAACCGAGAAAGCCACCAGATATAAATAGTTCACGGGTCAGGAACGTATCTTGGGACAATGTCACAGTCGACCAAGGTGCGTTGCAGAAAAAACAGGAAGGGGCATGATTTAGAGCCTGGGGCAGCTTCTGTATCACTTCTGTTCTCTCCTCTACTACCAGTTACCTAATTTAAAGTAATTTTTCTTACTACAATAAACAAGCATTATCTTACTTTTTTGTTAGAAATAAACAGCTGGATCAGAAAACTTAGTAACAGGTTACTCATAAGCCTAGTAACTTGTTTCTCATGACTGAACCATAAGGAACGAGAACATGCAAGTAGACCATTGTGCATCATATTTAACTGAACCTATCTATGTCAGAAAACGCTGACAGAGTTCCAGTTTGGAGCAGATGAAAACGTTATGCTTTCTTGCAAGTTTGTTCGCGTAATGTACTCGTCTAACATTAGTAACAAAGAATGTTTCCTGCATATCAGAAATTCAGTAAAGTTGTCAGCAAATTCATTTTCATAAATTATCTTTATTTCATTTTAATAATTTTCTACCATAACTAAAACTAAAATGAGCACAATGATGCCAGTTCCATCTTTGTACAGCATATAGTTGGCCAATATGAGTGAATCGAATGAAATGTAACGTGATGCATGTATTCCATGGAACACATCAACTCGGCTCAGTGTCTCCCTGTGCTCCTACCAAACTGTCAGTCCTAAAGTAATTTTGATCAGCCTGAAGCAAAAAGAAAGGGGTTGGTTAATAGAACGCATCCTGAGGTATGAAGGAACTGTCAATTAGGAAACGGACAGGAGTGTGTGCATATGTGGGGGGAATTGGGGGGGGGGGGGGGGTAAAAACCGAAGAAAAAGAGCAAGCGTTGAAGGCAGGAAGCAGTAGTTATGCAGATGCAAAGAGGCCTGTACAGGATAGATTTTTGTGGAGAGTTGCACCAAAAAGTCTTTGGACAGATCACTACAACTAAATTCATTCACACCAGTATATTCCATAGATTTCAGTATTAAAACAAACTCTAATAGATTTTTACTACAAATGATAGCACTCTTAACAAATAAAGATAATTTTGTCATCTGTAAAACAGATTCTAACAAGACAGAGATATGTGGCAACTAAGCACATTCATTACTGATAAACCTGGTAGGAGCCTTTACACAATTATAAAAGAATCATTTCCTTCTGTATTAAAATTCACAACAATTATTAGATAATTTGGTAACTATGTATGCCTTCTGTTTTTAAATGACATGCATTTTGGAGAAGAATAACATTCCCATAGTATGTGTGTGGTATCAAACCAATAATAGAGTTAAGTTAGCAGATAAAGAAACATGCCACTTCGCCTCATACATTTAGTTGACAGTGTGAGCAATACATCAGATTATCAGACATATTTTCTTCCTCCTTGTTTCCACATAACAAATAGATACACACATTGATGATTAACACACTTACTTTGGTATTTTGCTGTTTAAATCACAAAGATGCAGATCACTCCAGCACAGGAAAATAGCCTTGACTAATATGGATTTTAATCTTGTGGAACTTCTACACAAAATTTCTTGCCTTACACTTTCTATCACAGGTACTATGACAGCTGCGGCGCCTACGTGAAAAAGTTTATATTAGTTCTGTTGTATCACAGGAGGGGTATAAAAATACGAAATCATATCTAGTACTAAAAACTGAAGCCTTAACAATGCAGTCGCAAACAAACAATACTGAAATACACAATATAAATTATGAATATAAATTCAGCACTCCAAATGACAAAAGTATCATTTAGTCAAAATTTGCAAGCGTTGTGAGTGAGCACCAAAAATCAAATCCAACAGATTGCGAACTTCTCCACTGTACAGTGCAGCATGTTTTCATATATAAGTACCTGGTCACCATGCGAGTTCCAGAAGAAGACACCTCTTTAGCATACTAATGACCTTATAATTACAAAATATAGATAATAGGAAGTGAATGCACATTCCTGTGTTAAGACTGAGAAAATTTCCTGAACAAGCATTTTATTCACTAACACAGAGATAAGAAATGTAACGCAAATAATTGCATTTAAGAACTGTCTGTACCCACAGGAAATGCAGCAGTCTTTATTTTATGAAACTTTCTCCTTTGTAGACATATTCAAGTGACAAACTAACCCCTACTGGACCAAAATGTGACACACAGCAAAGATTTGTGAAGGGAAAATTCACAATTTTCAACTCAGATGTATTTTTTATTTTAATCTTTTGACTCACAAAGCGTGGCATTTGATCCGAGCCAAAGCTATTCAGTTGTGGAATGAGTCCCTACATAAATATGACCACCACAATACATCAAAAAACAGTAAATTACTGTCAAAAACTTTTCTTCAGAATAAACAGTATGTAGCACAAGGAAACTTTTCAACTCCAAATAAACAACAGATTTTTTTATTCCCAGTGAAATCTACTTATAATGTAATGTGTGAACTAATGCATAACCTTCTGTAAAATGGCTGAGAAAGAGTTATCAGAGTCCCAATTATATTTCTGGCTAATGGTCCATGAGTGAACTGCAGCTTCTTTCCCTGGGCATGGTACCCAGACCCAATTGAAGGCTGCCTACTGAGTGGCTTCCAGGGGCAACAAAAATTTGGTTTTCAATATTTTGCATAATTATTGACAAAAATCAAATTTTTAAAATGCTGTCATATCTACTCATTAGGAAGTATGATCTTATGTTAAAAGTTTAAAACAATAAGGACAGAGTTACAGTTAGAAACAGTGTGTTTGTCTTGAGACAATGTAACAGAGGACACAAATGGCTGGGTTTCATTCATCCATTATTTGAGAATGAGAGCACTTAGCAACTTCCAACAAGCTTTACACACAATTCCAAACCTTTTTGATACTTTTTCTCACTGACAGCCCTAACAACATGGTGAAAAGACCATTTATTGGTTAATACATCTCTGCTGTTCCTGCAGTAAAATGCCAACATCAGGAATGATGTTTTAATTCATTACTTCTTTACTACTGGCTCTATTCACGTCACACTTTGCAGACAGTATCCATGTATACCACTGAATGTATCTAAAAATTTATACCATTATACAGCACATACTTCAGGAGATATGATGTCCTTTGCCTAAAATGGAACACAAATTACCCATATGTGACTGTAGGCTTTCCCGGCGTAAACTATTGACGAAGGTTTCTTGGGTCTCCAGCCGGGTGGTAGCATTGATATCTTGCAACATTTCGGGAAGTGTCATACTACCTATCTTCTGGCAAAGTGTCGAGATTCGCGGAGAGCGGGCAATTTGTATGCGCGGTCACCCCCCTCCACTAGACCTCAGGTGGCTGCAGTGGACCAGCGGCGTGCGCGCGGTGGTGGGCGCTCCCGGCGGCCGCGTTTGGTTCTCGGTGTAAGCATTCTGTCTGTGTCCACGGTGGAGGACAATGACGGGCACGCTCTCGACGGATTGCCGCTATCGCAGGGTTCCATGCTGTACTGAGTTGGTATCCCTCGTCTCTGTTGATCAGATTGTTCTGAATCCTTATTTCTATGGATTCTTTGATAACGCTTTCCCAAAAGCCAGATGCTCGGCACAGTACCTTCATGTTTTCGAAGTTGAAGGTGTGTTCTTCATTGATGCTGTGTTCTGCTATAGCTGATTTTTCTGTGTGGCCTAGTCGCACACATCTGATATGTTCTTTGCAGCGTTTAGATATGCAGCGCTGTGTTTGCCCAATGTATTGCTTTCCGCATTCGCATGGTATACTGTATACTCCTGGTGTGTTAAGGTTCAGTGCCTCTTTGGCAGAACCTAGGGGCTCCCTCGTCTTCGGTGGTGGTCGGAGAATGGTTTTTGATCTTGTATTTTCCCAGAAATAGTGCAATTTTGGCCGAGAGCGGACCCACGTATGGAAGGAAAGCGAGTCGTTTATCTTCTTCTGCTCCTTCATTATTTTCTTCTGGGGTTCTGACTGCTTCCTTCTCCCTTTTAAGTGCCCTGTTAATCTGCGTTTTACTGTAGCCATTTTGTTGGAAAACTTCCCTCAGGTGTTGCAGCTCGGATGGTAGGCTGTCTTTGTCGCAGACGGCGCGCGCCCTATGTACCAGGGTGGTCAGTACTGTTTGTCTTTGTGCTGGATGGTGGCAGCTTGTAGCATGAAGGTATAGATCTGTGTGTGTCTTCTTCCTATGTACTGCACGGCCTAGTGATCCATCTGCCTTCCTCTTAATTAAAATATCAAGGAAGGGGAGGCATCCATTTTCTTCCATTTCCATTGTAAATTTGATGTTCGGTTGGATGCTGTTGAGGTGTTCAAGAAACTCATCCAGTGCCTGTTTGCAATGTCCCCACATGACAAAAGTGTCGTCAACATAGAGGAAGAAGTGCTATGGTTTCTGTCTGGCAGTTTGAAGGGCCACCTCCTCGAAATGTTCCATATAGAGGTTTGCAATCGCAGGAGCCAATGGGGAGCCCATCACCACACCGTCGATCTGCTCAAAGAATTCCCCGTTGCACTGAAAGTACAAGGTTGTTAGTGCGTGTTCGAAGAGGCTGACTGTTTGTGGTTCAAAATGCTGGGTTAAAAGTGCCAAGGAGTCTTGAAGAGGCACTTTCGTGAAAAGCGACGTCATGTCGAAGCTCACGAGGAGGTCCTCCCTTTGTAGTCGCATGTCCCTGAGTATTTTTACGAATTCGGCTGAGTTTCTCACATGGTGGCTGCAGTGTCCCAGAAGGGGTTTGAGCAGTGTCACTAGGTATTTAGCAAGTTCGTAACAGTGAGAGTTGATGGAGTCCACAATCGGTCTCAGAGGTACCCCTTCCTTATGGATCTTGGGGAGTCCATAGAGGCGTGGTATCGCTGGAGCTCTGGGGTACAGTCGCTTCTTCATTTGCTCTGGTAATACATAGAACATCAGATTTGTTTTTCTGACGACAACTTCCAAGGCAGTCCCAGCCTGCAGATCTGAATGAAGGACCTTTCAACCCCCAAAATGTTTTATCCACAAGGACGCTATCATCAATAAACCATGTACAGGGGATAGGCAAAATAATGTGAACAGTGGTAATGGGATGGTTAGGTTTGACTGTCAATGCAGGAAAGGCACACGTCACGCTGGACTGTGCATGTTTAGTACAGACTAGGCATCAGTGCAGGTTTTTTACGAGTAGTGCACAGTTTGTATTTGCATTCAGAGATCACGGTCGATGTGCAATGAAAGACCTAACGGAGTTCCAAACAGAGCGGATTGGGGAGGGGGGGGGGGGGGGGGGGTCAATTAGCTGGAGCATCAGTAACCAAGACAGCCAACTTACTAAATGTTTCAAGAGCAGTTGTTTCACAGTCGTAACAGCCTACACAAAATGTGGAAAGACATCATTGTGAAAATGTAACAGTGGGCACAAATCAAAACTAAATGACAGAGATCGTTGTATGCCAACACGAATTGTGTCAAAACAACACAAAACTATGGTAGCTAAAGTGACTGCAGAGCTCAATAACCATCTCTGAAACCGCGTATCTATCGACACTGTCCACCAAGAACTCAATAAAGTGAATATTCATGGACAAGCTGCTATAGTGAAACCATTAGTGACAACTACCAACACAAAGAAGCATAAAACATGGTGTAAGGAGCATAAATCCTGGCCACTGATCCGTGAAAACACGTCATAAGAATCCGATGAGTCAACATTTTCGTTATTTCCACCATTGGGCCAGATTTACGTATGGAGAAATCCAAAAGTAGTCTACAATCCTGATTGCTTGATTTCAATGGATAAGCATGGAGGTGGAAGTGTTATGGTATGGGTATGGTATGGTATGGTATTATGCTGGTCCCATCATTATTCTCAAAGCATGCATTACAGCCAATGATTATATGAACATTTTAGGTGATCAGGTGCACCCATGAGTCAAATGTTGTTCCCAACAATGGTGTCATACTCCAGGATGATAATGTACCCATTCACACAGCCAGGACAGTACTGTCATATTATGAGGAGAATGCAACTGAACTGCAGCGTCTTCCCCGCCAGCACAGTCCCCGGACTTACACTTGTGGGTGGTATTGAGGTGCAGACTCCAGAGCAGGAGTCAGAAGAGGTTCTGACAGAAGAGTGGCATAACATTTCACTGGAGACTATATAATCATTATATGCCAGTATTCCAAGAACAACTGCAGCTGTATTACGGCCAAATGGGGGTGCAACCCCTTATTAATAAATCATTCCCAGGCAAGTACAGGTGTCCACATTGTTCTGCCTACCCCCTGTACCTTAGGGCAACATGTCATTAAGAAACGTAAGCATTGTAGTTCCCCCTTGCTTTTAGGCTTTCACAGCACTGACATAGCACGGTCTTACTGAGTTATCCTACAGATCATTTCATTCTCCAGACAGTTATACCTGGAACTACTGACCAGGATGCTGATTCTCTTAAGGAACAATTTATTAATCCGGTCTCTTCACAGATACCCTCCAATGTGGCTGCACCTACAGTGTGGCTACTTGTATTGTTGAGGCACTCAAGTTACTCCACCACGGCACGGTTCATGGTTTGTGTGAATCACTTAATTTAAAGTAATCAATTTCATCTGACTTAAATCCACTTTATCCCTTGTTACAAACAAGAGTGAAATGATCATTAATACATACTTGTAACAGGGTTATTTATGACATATTGCATGTTAAGATGTATTGCCCCAAATAATATTTGCTTTCTCTGTTTCACACAATGTGGTGACTGCTGTTTTTTCTTTAGGGAATCAATGTAAACTATTTTACTGCTCAAATCTTCTGGCTATTAAGAAGGGCATAACAGTACCAATTATTTTGACAGAATCCAACAGGACTTAGTCAGCATTTGGAGATTTTCTGCTTTGAATAAAATGGAGATTATACAGTGTTTTATTGTAGTAATCTAATTTATCTTTCACAAATGACAGTATTTTTTCCTTCCCTGCCTGTTTAGATGCTAACTGTGTGTTTTATGACAGCTCCCATTAATATATACAATTTATCAGTTCCATGACTATAATTGGTACTTTCATACATGTCCACCATTTTACATTTTTAATATATATGAAGACTCAATCATATATGGTGATAGCATTGGAAATTTCCATATTTACATAAGATGATTCAATGAAATGATAACTGTTTGGAACTGTAATTACAGTACTATAACATTTTTGTTTGTTACCTTGTCTACTATATTTTTCAGCTTTTCTTCACTTGTCTTCGTTTCATTAAGCTAAACTTTATAAGCACCAACATCACTGGGAAATTGTCTGAAGACAGGTTTCTGAATTCTTCCATGTTGATCATATAATGTAGGCTTTCAAGGCCGGTATTAACTTCACTTAAAATTTCCAGACAGACAGGCTGTGGTTGATATGTAAAGCTTTCCTCTAACATTTTGTGTCTGGCTGTGGGAGACATCCTCAGAGGTGAAGCGGGTTAGGGTGGTGGTTAGATTCTTTGTGAAGGTAATGATCAGTGTGCATGGCTTTTCTATACACCTTATGGACCAATGACCTGCCCATATATTTGCTTACTGTCACATCCAGAAGATTAAATTGCCCATTATTCTCAGTCTCTGTAGTAAATCAGATTTTTTGGTTGATACTATTCAAATGTACCTAGAAAGTATCCAACTCTTCTGCATCACCTGCTACTAAAAAGGTGTGATCAACACAGCAATACCACTCATCTGGTCTTTTACTGGCGGTCTGGAGTGCCCATTATTCAAAAGTATCCATAGCAAAATTGTCCACAGATGGACAAACAGAACTGCCCTTAGCCACCACATCAATCTGTTCACAACAATTATTGTTGTATTGGAAGTAAGTTGTGATGGAATGAAGTCTGAATAACGACACCATATCAAGTTGAAAAATATCTGCCATTCACGAATAGCTTTATTCACTGGAATCGGGGTAAATAACAACACAACATCAAAACCGACAAGAATATCACTTGTGCCCACATTTATCTTTTTTCATTTTGCAATGAGATGAGCTAAATTTTTAATATAACTTATGTATGTATTTATTACCTTGTCTACCATATTCTTAAGTTTTTCCATCACTTTATCTTTGTTTCACTGTGCTAAACATTATAAGCACCAACATCACTGGGAATATGTTTGAAAGGCACTATAGCATTCACAATAGACCTCAGAGGAATCTGTTTTAACATTGTATTGACACGTTATCAGAAGCAACACCAAGCAAGTTTTACACTGCTTTCACATGTGAAGAGATCCACAATGAATAAGGTATAGAACAGTAAAAAGTCTCATAACTATAGAACACATCAATACACAGTCTCGTAGATGAGCATACAATAAGCAACTAAAGATAAGTGAGGGTGAGGGCTCAGTGGGCCGGTTTGTGAGGGCTGTTCAAAAAGTAAGGTGACTTTTCAAATTGCGCTGGGAATGTACATTTGATTATCTATTTTTTTTTATGTTGGCACACATGTCCTGAATATATGTTCACAGTTTCACATGTACAGCATACTTTGTTTGTTTCTGACAGATATAAAGGTTAGACGTGTTTTAGTGTGTGCAGCAATTTTTGATTATCATAAGAAATTGAGCAAAGAATTTGCATCAAATTTTGTGTGAAAATGGAATCAAGTGCTCTAAAACACTTGAAATGTTGACAGTGGCATACGGCTAGTCTGCTCTAAGTAACAAAAAATGCTTACAATTGGTACAAGTTCTTCCAAGACGGCCAAGAAAATGCCAACGACGAACCTCACTCTGGACGCCTGAGCACATCAACAACAGATGATAATGTCGAAGCTGTGAAGAAAATTGTTTTGGAAAATCATTGAATTACTATAAGAGAAACTGCTGAGGATGTTGGCATATCAGCCAGCTGGTGTCATGCAATTTTGTCAGGTGTTTTGGGCACGAGACGTGTGTAAGCGAAGTTTGTTCCAAAATTCCACAATTTTAATCAGAAGAACCATCGCACGAGCATCACTCAGGAACTCTTGAATGATTTCAATGATGATCCTGATTTGCTCAAAAGGATCATAACTGATGTGGTGAGGAAACATGGGTTTATGGTTATGACATGGAAACCAAAGCCCAGTCGTCCCAATGGAAGTATCCCGGAGAGCCAAGACCAAGAAAGGCACGCCAATTTCGATCAAATGTCAAAGTTTTGCTTCATCACAGCGATGGCATTACCCATCTGTGGTAAGAACAATAATGTTACTAACTGTGTTAATATCCCTCAGTGCCTTCCCTCGTGTATGTGAAAAATTATTGTTAGCCGGCTTACACTTTCATAGGATTCTAGCTGTTTCCATCCAAATTATACCAGTGAACTGCTATGGAAGCTGTCAGATACCGCCTCAATAGTTGCTCCATGAGTACCTTTAGAGGTGCCTCCCTCGATGTCTGATTGCACACTCCACCTTTGAGGATGTTTCCTGCAGCCAGAGATGAAAAGTTAGCCTCGAAGTTTTAAGTGGAGTCTTCCAAGTTGATCACAATACGGTATAGCCTTACATTTGGCCACACTATTCCTTCAGTTCTGACACTGACTGCATTGTCAAGCCATTGAATTGATAGCTATTCTCTTCCACAACATTGCTGAAAGTTTTTAGACTTTAGCTTCCTACAATATTTTCCACATTCCTTTTCTCTTTATTAAGATAGATCTGTCATTACAATTTAATGCAATATATTTATGTTCCACAGTGTCTGAAGATGTGAATTACAAGTGGAACACTTTCTTGTACAAGTGATGTTCACTTTATTGCTATCTGCAAGTAGTGCAGCCCACTCTCCATTCTGCTTGTTTAGTCTTTTTCTGGAAGAAATCTATGTTAGAATTTCGGGGTCACACTTGTGACATTTCCAACCAACCTAACAGTATCTACCACATTAAGAACACTTCCAATTCACGAGTATGGATTTCAATCCTCCTTATGTCTCTACTTGACTATGGTTATCTTTATTTCACACATTCATGAATAGTATTTATACTATCTGAAATATACACCTTATTGTTCTCATCACTGACATTTTGCGTAATAAGCACACACTACCTCCTATGAGGCATCAGTTGCTATATTATCAGTCACATACCATCACGAGTGTGCAGCACACTAGCTAATGCAATTATCTTCTTGAGCTGTGTCTCAGGTCCATCAAATGATGCTGGGAGCAGGACAGTAACAGCTGCTGCCTGACCCACAGGATTCACTGCAGAAGGTATTGCAGCAAGGCAGTCAGCCAGTATGTCGAGTGCAATAAGACGATGAGCGACAGGAAGGCATGTTGCAGACGCATTCAATGAGAGTAGTGACAAACTGTGTGACTGATCTTGGTTACTTGTCAGTGTCTCACCAATGTCCCGCTACAAATTTAGAACAGGCATTAAAACATTATTTACGTTTACAAATTTTAATCAAATATGGGCAAAAATAATACACTTAACATATAGCATCATACACAAATAAAAATGGAACTAATCCTACGCTTCAAACCTGGTAGCTACCTTCTCCAACAAAGAAAGAACATGTTTAGAAGGGACAAGTCATTCAGACAGTAAACAAAATATCCTCACTGGAGCCTGGATTCAGGTGGGCACACCAGGGCAGGGTTAAGATAAATCAATACACTGGTGAGCCAAAACATTATGAACACTTGTTTAACAGCGTGTTGGTGCACCTTAGGAATACAATATAGCAGTGATTCAATGTGGCACAGATTCCACAAGCCTTTTTTATGTTTTTGAAGGTGCATGACTGCAGATTCCGATGCACAGCTCATGCAGTTCCTGTAAATCATGGGTTAATGGTTTATGGATGTGGAGATGGCAACTGTCAGCATCACAGACATGCGCCATTGTGTTCAAATTAGGCAAATATGGTGGCCAAGACCTCAATGTGAGTAGTATCACACTCCTCAAACCACTGTAGCAAATTTCTGGCCTTGTAACAAACACAGTTATCCTTTAGGTAGATGTCTTCACTGTCAGGGAATACATCAAGCAAGAAGAGGGGTAAGTGATCTGCAATAATGTTCATGCAGTCTGCGGCTGACATGATGTCTGTAATTACTGCTACAGGTCCCTTGGAAGCCCCTGTTAATGTCCCTTATAGCATAACACTGCACTCACTGGCCTGTGCCCATGACACAGTGCATGTTTGGAACAGCCTTTGGTCTGGACAACGGAGTATCCAGTCAACATCATTGACATGATGTAACAAGAAATGTGAATCCTCCAAGCAGACATCACATTTCCACTGATACAAAATTCAATCTTGATGGTCAATTCCTCACTGGAATCCTGACTGACTATGTCATTGGGTCAACATGACAACTCACACAGGTCTTCTGCTGTGGAACCCCATGTATAACAATGTGTGCTGAATGATGTGCTCCAAAACACTTGGACCTGGAGCAGTATCGTACTCTGCCATTAGACCTACCACATGTCAGACTTCAATGTATATAATCCCAATGCTGTAAGTAGCATGTAATGACAGTTTTTCAAGAGAATATGAGTCACAGGAAACTGGTTATATAGGGGAAATAAGTCCTGACCTGGGTTACAAAAATAGCATATGTCTCTCAAGAAAATATGACGCAAATAGTCTCAACTACTGAGACTATCACCTATTTATGACAGATTATAAAGATAAGATTGTAAAGCTACTGAAATAATATCACTCACTAAATTGTTTTACTGTCAGAAACTCCATTGGGGAGAAATAGTGTTTTTCAGGAAAGAACATACTTTATTCTCACACAGACTCCTTTAGGGCACTGAAATATACACACTAGACAATAAATTAGTCACCATCAGGAGACATTAGACTAGAACTATCTAACTCTGCTTCTAAACTTGATAATGGTCTCCATTCAGCGAGGCAGAAGAGTCTACAAATTTCCTCAGGTATGCCATATCCAGCTGAAGCCATTCATTGATGATTAGATCTCTTACAGCTACCAAACTGTGAGGATGTTGACTCATACTATTTCTTAAAGGGTGAAAATGATGTAGTGGGTCTCTTTACACTTTTTCACCAAATCTGAATAAACTTCTGCTGGCAATGAATTATACAAAACAAAGAATTCTGTCCATCTGGACAACACACTCACAACAAAACTCAAACAAACAACACTATTCTGCTGATCTAGTTGACACTTATATTCTTTTGCAACATTTATCAACATAATATGAACAAAATTTGATTGATGCCAATACTGTACCTATGCCAAGCTAAAAAATTTCATCTTGCTCTTGTACCACAACCTCTTGTGTCCAAATGATTTTCCTTGCATATCCACATTGATGAAGCAATGAAAACAATGACTATCTTTGCCCAGTTAGACTGTAGGAGTAGCAAAAATAATAATACACACACCATAATAGTTTATTGTGTGTGTGTACTTGTTGCTGAATGTTCCAAAAAATAACACAAGTTTGTAAGCTGAACTACCATGTTCCAATTCTTGTTTATGTGACAATTTATTGTTCAACACAGTAGTCACATGATGAGTGGTGATCTTTACTTATACTATTGTTTATATTTCATCCTGTATTTTCTAGTGTCATACAAATGTTGTCATGTAGTTTCTTTTCATTCTGTAACCTTGCGCCAGCCACAATTTTTTGTTGTATCTATTTTCTACATTTCTCCCTCACTATTATTGTGTCTTATGGTTACTTTCTCACTGGTTTTAAAAATATATGAATTACTGCTTACTACATAACATGTGCCACTTAATGCACATAATGGGTTGGTTTCTTTGATAAGGAAACAGTAAATTTCCTTCCCACATTTTTCCAGCTCCATCACGTGCTCCAAAAAGACCCTGATGTTTAGTGGGCATTAAACACTTCTTCCTTCATAAAACTGCACATTAATGAACTACTGATTGCAGGAACTGTGTAGCCTAGTTCTGCCTATCCCAATGACAAGTGCAGGGCAGTCACATTTAAACGCATACATAAAACAACTGCTGATCAGTGGTGTTTAGGAAAAGATAAATATTTGCCAGGATAGTTTGACTGTGGGTAGTACATTGCCCACCAGATATCATATGCTCGGTTCAAATTTAATATTTTGTAGATAATCAGTATGAGTGTTTCTAGCCAACTCCGATAAACAAACAGTTGACATTATTTAGAAAAGTGATAAGCATGTGTGATCTATTTTTGTGTTTTCCTTGCTCGGCAAACATCTTATTTTTGTGACAACTTATTATCAAAGCAGTACTTGGTTTCAGAAACTCAAAGATTACATTGTAGTACACACACTTATGTCATAAGGAGCACAACTGCTTAGTTGTCAGAAACTGACCACAGACAGGTGTCATGTGTGACAAAAAATACATAAGCAACATAGCTGGGTAAGTATATAACTGGAGAAAAAAATACACTGAGGTGGCAAAAGTCATGGGATACCTCCTAATATTGTGTCTGACCACCTTTCATCAAGCGTAGTGCAGTAACTCAATGTGAAATGGACTCAACACGTCATTGGAAGCCCCTGCTGAAAAAGTGGGTCATGCTTCTGCAGCCCATAAATGTTCAATGAGATTCATCTCAAGCAATCTTGGTTGCCAAATTGTTCACTCTAATTGTCTTGAATGTTCTTCAACCCTAGTGCAAGCAACTGTGTCAACCATAAAAACCCACTGTTGTTAGAGTAGGTGAAGTCCATGAATGGCTGCAAATGGTTTCCAAGTAGCCGAACATAACCATATCCAATCAGCGATTGGTTCAGCTGGACCAGAGAACCCACTCCATTCCATGTACACACAGCCCACACCATTAGGGTGTCACCATAAGCTTGCACAGTGCCCTGTTGACAATGTGGGTCCATGGCTTTATGCAGTCTGTGCCACGCTTGAATTCTACCATCAGCTCTTACTAACTGAAATCTGAACTCATCTGACCAGGCCACAGTTTTCCAGTCACCTAGGTTTCAAGCAATACTGTCACGAGTCAAGCAGAGACACTGCAGGCAATGTCTTTCTGTTGGCAAAGGCACTCGTGTTGGTTGTCTGCTGCCATAGCCTATTAACACCAAATTTCACCACACTATCCCAACAGATACATTCGTCATCCAGCATTCAGCATATGTCTCATACTGATTTCTGCGATTATTTCACGCAATGCTGTTTGTCTGTTAGCACTGACAACTCTAAACAAACATCGCTGCTCTCAATCATTAAGTGAAGGCCATTGACCACTGTGTTGTCCACGGTGAGAGATAAAGCCTGAAATTGCATTCTTGACACTGTAGTTCTCAGAATATTGAATTCTTTAATGATTTATGAAATGGAATCTCCCATGCATCTAGCTCCAACTACCATTCTGCATTCGAGGTCTTAATTCCCATTGTATGGCCATACTCACATTGGAAACCTTTTCAAATGAATAACCTGAGTACAAACTAAAGCTCCGCCAAGGCACTGCCCTTTTGTACCTAGCATATGGGATACTACTGCTACCTTATATGTGAATATCGCTATGGCATGACATTTATCACCTCAGTGTAAACTGCCTGAATATGTTCATTAACTCTCTTTTGGCCAAAAAACCCCAACCACTCCATCCCTGTTTTCACTCATTCTACACTCAAACTCTCCTCTTCACAATCTCTCTCTACCTCTCTTCTGATCCTCCTCCGAACCTTCAAATCCATTCCACCACTTCATTGTGTGACACAAAAAACTTTCCCTGCTTGTAGCAGGGTGAGCTGGTAACCATTCCAACTCCATACCCTTGCTGTCTCTCCCTCTCTGCCATCAGCCATCATTCACCTCCCCCCCCCCCCCTCCTCTTTTCTACTCACACCAACTCCACCCAACGCAACCCCTCATCTCAGTCAAGTCATAACACCAGTACAATATAGTCAGTTGGGACAATGGTAAGCACGTGTGTGTGTGTGTGTGTGTGTGTGTGTGTGTGTGTGTTTTTGTTTTAATTCTGAATAAGAATGTCATCCAAAAGCTTATCATTTTGGATTGTTTATGTGCCTGTCAACCACCCAACACAACTATGTTAAAACAATGGTCTAGTTCACAATAATATTTTACTAATTACTGATTTCAACTTCATACAGAAGCCATCATGAGAAAATGAGTACTATCAGGCTGCTGCTGGCAGCTCTCGGACGCTCACGTGGCAATATGATCATAAACTGCCTAGTTTACAATCATGCTGCCATGTGAGCATCCAAGAAGCCACCAGTAGCAGCCAGATAGTCTTCATTTTCTGAAGGTAACTTCTACATGAAGTCAAAACTGGCCACTAATAAAATATTATTGCAATCTAGACTGTCTTTTAACCTATATGAATTGTTACTGGATTCATAGATAAAATGTCTTCTTCTCTGTCAAACACACTGGCATCAATTAAAGAACAATAATCTGGAATTCTTTTCATATCTTCAGAAAGAACGAAACCAAATGAAGAGACTGTCAATTAGGGTAGTACTTGCTGCACAAAGTTTACAGCTTCTGGATACTGGTATATAAAACTTTGGGATGAAAACACCAGTGACCTCCAATATGTTAAGTGTACAAATAAATATTATGTTGTATTTTAATTGTTTTTGTTAAATTTTTTTCATTTAATTATAAGAGCATCTTTCATTTGGTCTTCAAATTTCACTGATTATACCAATATGACATAAATACTACACTGTTAAATTACAAATAAGCTTCAAAATATGCTCACTTACATTTCAGTGGCTCTTGAGTGTTGCTGAGCCTATTTTAATGAGTTATATTCATACGAGCTCTAGGGAAAAAAAAAAAAACACCTGCCTATAAGACTGCAAATGAAATTTGTTTAGTCTTTGCCACACATTTCTTTCTTTCCTTTTTTTTTTTTTACATGCTCTTTAAAATGTACGCTACTTTCTCTTATTAGCTTGTGTCACTGAAGATATCAGTCTTTGAAATTTGTTAAGAAATGTGGGGAAGCACCATTAAATTCCACTTAAACACCAAATAAAAGTTCAATGAAGACAGAAAAATTGAAGGAAAATATACTATTTACTCAAAAAGTATACAAAAATAACAAGACAGATTTATAATTTTGTATATTATGACTGATAAATTGTATTTTAATAAAGAAGCAGCTCAAAATATACCAATCAAAGATCTGGACCTTAATTGGAGCAATCCTCCCTTCACGATATGAACTACTTTTAATCATTAGAAACAGAAAAATAATTTAGGTTACACCACAGAAAGCACTTAAATTTACTGCCTAATGTAATAAATATTGATGAGGCTCTCAGGTGTTATGTGGAAGGCTTTGCTAATACTTTGTGATATTTCAAAGCAGCATCTATTTGTTGCCTTCAGATGATGGTTTTTGGCGAAACCTAGGCAGGATGTTAATCGTCATGGAGAAAGGAAAGTGAACATGTGATGCTTTAGTTTTTTCCTGGAGCTAATGATAATTTTTCTGTCATCCAAAAAGCTGGACTTATCTGCACAACAACTGTAGTATTTCTGAAATTGAGCATCATCAGATGTGCCAATGACCAACTGCTTACGGGTCAGACACGGGCATTTATCTCCATGCTTGTCCTTCCTCATGGTTGGCCTGTGGTAGCTCCGATATTCAGTCTGTGATTTATCCCTGTGGGAACATTCAATGAGCAATATATGAATTGAATGTGGTCTACATTCAAAGCCTATTCATTCTTGTTGCAGGGTAATGCATCGAAACTTATAATTAATCCAAGTGGCCTGGGAGACAGCGCTGCATCCTTCCTCCCCATCTTCCAGATCAGAGACACATCATTTTTCTTCAAAAAATACTGTTATAACATCAAGTCAAACACATATATTTCAAAACGACACAACACATATAAGTCGCTGAGCAAGTTGATAAAGCAAGACATGTGAACACGGTAACATTCGAATGAGTACTGAGTCCAAGTCTAGCGGCCGCTGACTGGCTGGCCGCTTAGGTGGCGCTGATGCTGCATGGCTGGCAGACAGCGCCGCATGTAGAGGACGCGCGTAATTGAGTGGCGGCACTCTGAATGATCGGTGAGTCACAACAAATACTAGTAGAGTTCTTGAAAGATACAACACTGAATATTCATAAAGAAATGTGTGCACTTTCTGCAGTCCTCCAGCTATGGTAATCTTGAGGCAATGTTTGGGGAAAGATGGCTATGTAAAGATGGACCACAAGCTTGGTCACCAAGATCCCAATATTTGGCTTCCTTAAATATTTTCTTGTGGAGCTACATGAAGAACCTTTATTATTAGAAACCTGCAAATCTGGTTTCAAAAGATGGGAGGGCGAGAGATGTTTCTCCTTACACCAGATATGTTGATGAATTGTATTACAGAACATATAAAACTTATGTAACAACACAGTGATTATCATATTATGCAGTTTTTATTGTGTCCTATGTGATGCAATCTGCACAATAATCTCAGTTTTGGTGCAGACAACAACAGACTAAGACCACTGTGTTTGTCTTCCTGTATTAACAAGAGTAATGTAATAGAGCGAGGTTGAGCTATTGCAGTATGCAATACATTTGTTTAGTAAATCATCTAATCCAACTCAATTAAATTTTGTATATAATTATGTGGTTATTCTGCATTTATTATTCTTAATGATGTTAAGAACTATATAATAAATTATTTTAATGGTATCTACAATGAATCTCTATAAAATGAAGTGTAAAATATTTGTATTGTAGCCGTATGTCACATTTATCATCTACGATACAAACTGAAATGAGGTTTTTTCTATAAATAATATGAATTGTCATAAGAAACACTACAACAGGAGGGGACTGAAATTATAATTTAGTCACATTTAAAATTAACATTTTGTAACACTCACTGTTTAAAATAACTTTTGATTTAAAGGAATACAAATTTATTAAATTTTACTACAATATTTTGTCACACGTCATGGTCTGATAAGATAACATGGTAATGACTATTTGTAAACATAACTAAATGAAAATGTTATTGTCAACAATGCATATACGAGGAACATTCAGAAATTAGGGAACATTTCCGTCTGACGCCGCTAGACACACGCCGATCACGTATATTTTGATAAGTGCATGCTCGGCAGCTCAGTCGGCATCCATCTGCGACAGTGCGGTCTGCGATACGGTTTTTGTTGCCAAAAAACCTAAAACCTACAGAAATTTATCGTGAACTATGCAAAGTGTATGGAAACAATGTAATGAGTGAATGTTCCATCCTGAAATGGTGCATTCAGTTTAAAAAAGGCTGAACCAACGTTCATGATGAAGAGAAGAATGGATGCCCGAGCACTGTGACTGACGATCTTGTTGCTGAAGTTGATGAAATGATTCGTGAGAACCGTCGCTACACAATAATGGAGCTTTCGCTTTCTTTTCCACAAGTTTCACTGACTTTGTTGTTTGAAATTGTCACTCAAAAGCTAGTCTACCACAAATTTTGTGCACAATGGGTGCCCAAATTGCTTACAGAGCACCATAAAGAACAGCGAATGGGGGCAATGTTGACATTTATAGAGGACTACCATAAACATGGTGATTCATTACTGAACTGAATTGTGACTGGTGATGAGACTTCGGTGAAACATGTCAACTGTGAGACAAAATTACAGTCCATGGAGTGGGGGCACACAAAGTCCCTACAAAAATCAAGAAAATGTTGTCAGCAAGGAAGTTGATGGTGACGGTGTTTTGGGATAGGTAAGGTGTGCTGCTTATTGTTTTTCTCGAACGTGGAGCAACCATAAATTCTGCCCGGTACTGTCAAAGTTTGCACAGGCCTAGAAGAGCAGCTCGAAACAAACACTGTGGAAAACTGATGTCCAAAATTTTGTTTTTGCACGACAATGCTCGACTTCACATGGTAAACTGCACTAAAGAGCTCCTTAATTCATTCAAATGGGAAATTTTCCCTCATCCGCCCTACAGCCCCAATCTTGCACCAAGTGACTTCCACTTGTTTCCCAAGATGAAGAACTGGTTTGCAACACAGCACTTTGATGATGAACTCCAGACCGACATGACTCACTGGCTGAAGTCTCAGGTGGCGGAATTTTATGATGAAGGTCTTTCAAAGCTTGTCCACTGGTATGATAACTGCCTCAATGTGTTTGGTGACTATGTGGAAAAGTAGTATGTCAGTCGCTCTTTCAGATGTATTTCTTGTACTTAGTTTTTTTTTTAATGCCAACACGTGCCCTACTTTCTGAATAGCCCTTGTACTCATGCTCACTGTTTGGTGGTTGTGTCTGCCAAACAGTGCAGTACATGTTGCTTGCCAAACTAGTATGCTGTGCAAGCAGTCAGTCATGTGGAGTTGTAAAAGTTTGGAGAATGCTGTGAAAGTAAAAGCATTATTCTCTAGTAATAACAATACATCCAGAAGTTATTCTGTGAATAAATCAGAGAAGTAACCAAAATATGGAGCATGAATGCTTATTATGAGAAGAAGTTAGTAACTCTAAACTATAAAATTTAGGTGTCAGTATACCACCAACAACAAATATAGCACTACCTGTTCTACAACATTATATTGAAAATAATGTTTATTAACTACTAGGAGCCATTGCAATTAAAAAACTCGAAATTTTGAACATTATTAGCATTTTTTGTAATGGCAATATAATCAGAGTAGGGTTGTTACAATTATACAAGAAATGTAGATAAATACAAGATAGTTAAGGGACATGGGTCAAATATGGTTTGGTTTGTGGGATTGAAGGGACCAGACTGCTAGGGCCATCAGTCGGGGTCAAATATGTTGTCCTTGTAACATTATACTGTTAAATGTACATCATCTCCTACACAAGCATAAAATGTAATTATAGAAAACCCACAACTTTAACAAGTACGGACCTCCAAAATATCGCCAATAAGAAAAATAAATAAATAAATAAATTGAATAGACATCCTCATGATTCAAGCAATATAGAGCACATACCTGAAGCAAATGCACAATATGAACTAGTGGAAGGTAGTGTGTATGAGTGGCAGTCAGAATTAGAGGCTGTAAGAGAGGTAGGCAGCTTGGAACAGACTTCAACAGTGGTGCTAGTTGTTCCACTACCCACGTTATTGCCTCACTTGTACAAAGAGGCAACTGGTCGACCATAAATGACAGAACCTATAAATAAATATACAAAGATTATTGTTATGACTACTTTATGAAACTCTTCAACGGCACTTTATATAAGAGCTTCAATTTTCACCTTAAAAACTATCAACAAACTTTAAAAAAATATTCAAAATGAAAGTAGGAACTTAATATTTACAGTGCTTGTGACAGAGAACAAATCCCCCCTTACTCTCCACTGCAGCAGGATGAACACCAACAAGATCGAAAAACACACAAACTCTGAAATATGATTGATACTCCGGCTTTTATGATATTTTCAAAATGCTTTCATAGGGAGAAAGAAAAAAATATATGCAAACGAGAAATGGATGCAGCAATACACTGTAGTGACAAAAGTCATGGAATACCTCCTTATATCATGTTGGAAATCCTTTTGAACAGTGTTGTGCAGCAATTCAACATGGCATTGACGCAACAAGTTGTTGGAAATTCCCTGCAGAAATACTAAGCCAAGCTGCCCCTACAGCCGTCCATAATACCAAAAGTGTTGCTGGTGCGTGAACTGACCTGTCAATTGTGTCCCATAAATATTCAATGGGATTGATGTCATGTGATCTGATCGGGCAAATCATTTGCTCAAATTGACCAGAATGTTGTTAAAACCAATCACGAACAACTGTGGTCCAGTGACATGGCACATTCTCACCTACAAAAATGAAGTCCATGAATGGTTGCAAATGGTCTGCAAGTAGCCGAACACACCCATTTCCAGTCAATGATTGGTTCAGTTGGAACAGGGGACCCAGTCCATTCCACATAAACACAGCCCACACCATTATGGAGCCAGCAACAGCTCCCACAGTGCCTTGTTTCCAACTTGGGTACATGGCTTCATGTGGTCTGTGCCACACTAACTGTACCATCAGCTCTTACCAACTGAAATTGGAACTCATGTGGCCAGACCACAGTTTTCCAGTCACCTAGGGTCCAAGTCAAATTGTTATGAGCTGAGGAGAGGCGCTGCAAGTGATGTTGCGCTGTTAGCAAAGGCACTTGTGTTGTTCGTTTGCTGTCATAGCCCATTAATGCCAAATTTCGCTGCACTGTCCTAATGGATACATTCATCGTACATCCCACTTTGATTTCTGCAGTTATTACAAGCAGTGTTGCTCGTCTACTAGCACCGACAACTCTATGCAAATGCTGCTGCTCTTGGTCGTTAAGTAATGGTCGTTGACTACTGTGTTGTCCATGGTGAGAGGTAATGCCTAAAATTTGATATTCTCGGAGCATGCTTTTGACACTGTGAATCTCGGATATTGAATTCTCTAACAATTTCCAAAATGGAATCTCCCATGCCTCTAGCCGCAAATACCATTCTGCATGATCACATCTGAAACTTTTTCAAGTAAATCACCTGAGTATAAATAACAGCTCCTCCAATGCACTGTCCTTTTACACCTTGTGTACATGATACTACTGCCATCTCTATAAATGCATATTGCTGTCCCATGACTTGTCATCTCAGTGTATCTACAGCTGCTGAAGAAAGAAAATCTTGTTTGAAATATTGATTTAGAAGAAACTATATAGCAGAAATGGTTTGGAAGTAACAACGGAGTAATAGCACAGTCTGAAATTCCAGAAAGTCACCAATAAATTGGAGGAAGGGCACAAACAGAAGTTAGAGATACAGCAAGGTAGAAATAAGGCTGATGGTCAAATGGAAAAAAGAAAATATAAATTAGACGAAATACAATAGTAAAAAGAACTTTTAGGAAGATGGTGCACTCTACAGGAGAGGAAAAGACAATACAGAATTATAAATTGTAAGTGGGTGAAACAACACTGTGGAAGAAATGGAGAAAGCAAGGAAAAAGGAAAGTGAGGTTAGCAAAGAGTATGATCTGGGAGATAGCATAAGCAAACTACACAAAGTAGAGTCAATTCTAATATCTGGACACTGGTAACATTGGTGCTGAATGGAGGGATCCATTCAATACAAGTGCTAAGGTCTCTAATGTCACATTCCACAGCATGCTTAGCAAAAAGATACTGGGTGTCGCATGTGAAGACAGTTTGCTTGTGGCAATTCTCTTTGGTAACCAAGTAGTGGCTGGCCAATATACAATGCAGTACAAAAATTACTGGTTGGCTGAATAATTAAATGGGTGCTCTTAACTGTCTTTTCTGCAATTATGTTGGTTGGTTGGTTTTGGGGAAGGAGACCAGACAGCGTGGTCATCGGTCTCATCGGATTAGGGAAGGATGGGGAAGGAAGTCGGCCGTGCCCTTTCAGAGGAACCATCCCGGCATTTGCCTGGTGTGATTTAGGGAAATCACGGAAAACCTAAATCAGGATGGCCGGACGCGGGATTGAACCGTCGTCCTCCCGAATGCGAGTCCAGTGTCTTACCACTGCGCCACCTCGCTCGGTGCAATTATGTATAACTTGATACAGTCACATTGACAGGACAAATAAGACAGCTCTTACATTGCATCCAAACAATGGCATTCATTAAATGCAGTCTGATCAAATAATAATTTTATGTAAACAGATTTGGGTAAAAAGACGAAATTAGTTTAGACTCAACAGAGTATGCACCATGTGTATTATTAATTACAAGTTGAGGCTGGATGCTTGATATCAATCTTCTTCTGCTGCTTATCCATTAATGAATGTTGATGACCACATGTTGCATCTTTCTTCTGTGAACCGCAGTATGTAATAGCTGGTCCACACTTCGTAGTCCTGTCCACTGCTTTATACTGTCCAACCAAAATGTTCTTCTCCGCCTTTGTCTTCTTTTTTGTTCAATCTTCCCTTCTATTATTAACTGCAGAAGCATATATTTGGTGTTCCATACTATATGTCCTAGACATGCAGTTTTTCTTATTTCAAGCACTGTCAACATTTCTCACTTCTTGTTCATTTGTTCCAGTACTTCAGTGCTGGTTATTCTTGCAGTCAATGCTATTTTAAGCATTCTGCAATAAATCCACATTCCAAAGGCCTCTAACTTCTTAGTTGTTGTCATATGTCATGTTGTGATATCAATGTTTAAGCCCAAATGGTTTCTTTTTGTGGGAAATGCATTTCTTATTCACCCACCTGAGCGCATCACAGGGCAAATCAAAGTTTCCGCTTGTCTGTTTTCTCTCCATGGCTTACAAGCTCTACAGAAGTTCCTTTGTGATGATTTAAGGCAAACAACACTTGGATAATGTATGTGTTAACAGTGGGATGTAACAGCCAATGTCATAGCAAGTTACTGACATGAGTCTTTGCAAACTTGCAAGAGTGCACAGTTTATTACACCTGTTATTACAGAAATCATCTGGGTCACCTCCGCTTATATAAACATGTTTTTGCTTGTTTCCATATGCATGGTGTTTCAGAATGACATTAAAAAATTTGGGGTCAGACTCCTTACACCAAACCAAGAAAGACATGTCCAGTAAACATGGGCCTAAAATGCAAACCTTAAGAGCTATGATCACTTGTTCATCTTCAATACTGTACCACAGTTCTTTTACTGCAAGCTCTTTGATTTCCATATTTTGGGAGAAGGTAGTATGGACCAAAACAAAAAAAGTCCAGTAAACATGAGGCCTAAAATGCATACCTTAAGAGTTACAAGCACTTCTCATCTTCATTTCAGCGAAACACATCTCTTCCACTGCACAAGTGCTCATAGCTCTTAAGGTACGCATTTTAGAACACATGTTTACTGGACTTTTTTCTTGTTTTGCTGTAAGGAAACTCATCCCAAATTTTTAAAATAGCATTTTGAAACCCCTTGTATACACAGTGCCACTGAAGTTTCAGTGCACCATATTAACACAGAACAAAACTTCGATGTAATGCTGTAGCACATAGTCAATCGAGTGTGCTTCTCTCTCTCTCTCTCTCTCTCTCTCTCTCTCTCAGCACTATGTTGTCTGTAAGATGTTAGGTGTCAACTTCAAAAGAATCAATAGATGCTCACTGCTTGATTTTATTCTCAACAGCATCTTTATGGTTAACAAAACAGGAACTATGTTGACTACAAATAAAAATGAGAAAAATCAGTCTCTTACAAGCAGCTGATTGATGGGTGGCACATACTGCCCTCACTATGGCAGTGTTGTATAGTAAGTTAACTTGGAGTTGCAAATGGCACCAATGACTGCTTCTCAGCTGCACACTGCACTGGTGCCTGTCCATTTCAGAGCAATGGAAGATGGAGTTGCATTAGTTATAGTAAAGATCTCATCAGGACTGGAAAGGAAGGTTGATGGAGCAGATTAGTACGAGTATAGGTGGGGGCAGGACTATGCATAGCCAAATCCTATTTTTAGAGTAGATTACAGCAACAGGTTCCCCTACCTGAAAAATGTCTCCACCAGTTTAGAGATTTCTGTGACAGTTACAATGAAGATAGCTTGTATCACACTGCAGGACACAATCACCAGTAACAGGAAATAAAAGGTAAAAGGCCATACACCACAGAAACACATACAGAATTATCATCTTTCTTCAAATATAGTCTGTTGCAAATTAATTTTGAAAAACACAGTGGTACACATTACAGAGCACTGGTGTAGAGACACTGGTTCTATCACCACATGAAAGGGCAAGCTGTTACTGTAGAACTACCATAAATAGCATGGGTTTGTGCATTTATACCTGAAATGGGACACATTTGAAAGATAGTCAAAATCTGATCAAATTTATAGTGTTGTGGATGCAGGTGATAGTGTGCTGCACTGTGGCAAGGAACAGTTTATCACGTGACACTATAACTAATAGTGCCATTCAGTTGTGTCTTTTTAGCATACACTTTGAGTTGCACACAGAACATTTAGTGTCGATTTTCACATTAGTTTAGATATGGTGAACATATTTAAGCATTCAAGGATTACTTCATGATGGTATAAAGCAAACATTCTAAGTATTGCCTTAAAACGAATCAGCATCAGTTTTTTGAGAACATAAATTTTTCTCAGGAGCATCCTCCCCCACCCCACCCATGAACCATGGACATTGGTGAGGAGGCTTGCATGCTTCAGCGATACAGATAGCCATACCGTAGATGCAACCACAATGGAGGGGTATCTGTTAAGAGCCCAGACAAATGTGTGGTTCCTGAAGAGGGGCAGCAACCTTTTCAGTAGTTGCAAGGGCAACAGTCTGGGTGACTGACTTATCTGGCCTTGTAACACTAACCAAAGCAGCCTTGCTGTGCTGGTACTGTGAATGGCTGAAAGCAAGGGGAAACTACAGCCGTAATTTTTCTCCGAGGACATGCAGCTTTACTGTATGGTTAAATGATGACGGTGTCCTCCTGGGTAAAATATTCTGGAGGTAAAATAGTCCCCCATTCGGATTTCTGGGCAGGGACTACTCAAGAGGACATTGTTATCAGGAGAAACAAAACTGGCATTGTGCATATCGGAGCGTGGAATGTCAGATCCCTTAATCGGGCAGGTAGGTTAGAAAATTTTAAAAGCGAAATGGATAGGTTGAAGTTAGATGTAGTGGGAATTAGTGAAGCTTGGTGACTGGAGGAACAAGACTTCTGGTCAGGTGAATACAGGGTTATAAATACAAAATCAAATAGGGGTAATGCAGGAGTAGGTTTAATAATGAATAAAAAAAATAGGAGCAAGGGTAAGAGCATAGTGAACACATCATTGTAGCTAAGATAGATACGAAGCCCACGCCTACCACAGTAGTACAAGTATATATGCCAACTATCTCCGCAGGTGACGAAAAGATCGAAGAAATGTATGAGGAGAAAAAAGAAATTATTCAGATAGTGAAGGGAGATGAAAATTTAACAGTCATGGGGGACTGGAATTTGATAGTAGGAAAAGGAAGAGAAGAAAGAGTAGTAAGTAAATATGGAATGGGGGTAAGGAATGAAAGAGGAAGCCGCCTGGTAGAATTCTGCATAGAGCATAACTTAATCATAGCTAACACTTGGTTTAAGAATCATGATAGAAGATTGTATACGTGGAAGAGGCCTGGAGACACTGGAAGGTTTCAGATAGATTATATAATGGTAAGACAGAGATTTAGGAACCAGGTTTTAAATTGTAAGACATTTCCAGGGGCAGATGTGGACTCTGACCACAATCTATTGGTTATGAACTGTAGATTAAAACTGAAGAAACTGCAAAAAGGTGGTAATTTGAGATGGGCTCGGATAAACTTTAAGAAACAGAGGTTGTAGAGAGCTTAAGGGAGAGCATTAGGGAATGATTGACAAGAATGGGGGAAAGAAATACAGTAGAAGGAGAATGGGCAACTATGAGGGATGAAGTAGTGAAGGCAGCAGAGGATCAAGTAGGCAAAAAGACGAGGGCTGGTAGAAATCCTTGGGTAACAGAAGAGATATTGAATTTCATTGATGAAAGGAGAAAATATAAAAATGCAGTAAATGAAGCAGGCAAAAAGGAATACAAACATCTCAAAAATGAGATCAACAGGAAGTGCAACATGGCTAAGCAGGGATGGCTATAGGATAAATGTAAGGATGTGGAGGCATATATCGCTACAGCTAAGATAGATACTGCATACAGGAAAATTAAAGAGACCTTTGGAGAAAAGACAACCACGTGTATGAATATCAAGAGCTCAGATGGAAAACCAGTACTTAAGCAAAGAAGGAAAAAGAGAAAGATGGAAGGAGTATATAGAGGGACTATACAAGAGTGATGTAATTGCAGGCAATATTGTGGAGATGGATGAGGACGTAGATGAAGATGAAATGGAAGATATGATACTGCGTGAAGAGTTTGACAGAGCACTGAAAGACCTAAGTTGAAACAAGGCCCCGGGAGTGGACAATATTCCATCAGAACTACTGATAGATTTGGGAGAGCCAACCATGACAAAACTCTACCATCTGGTGAGCAAGATGAACAAGACAGGTGAAATACCCTCAGACTTCAAGAAGAATATTGTCACGTAGAGGAAGGTGTAATTAGATGAATGACGAACACCAACTTCACTTAACGAAGATTTATTCAGCACCTGCACATACAAGAGTGTGGAGCGATCTGCTTCCGGCCAGAACACATACGGTATATATACAGCTACAGAACATTCCAGTACAATGATTCTTGCCATTTGTGGATACTTCTAGAATGTACTCAAACCAAATATAGAATTTAAAATGTTTCAGTTCAGGTGAGTTTTAAACTCACGACCATCCATGCAACAATTGAGTATCATAACCACTACACTACGGTGACTGCGCTACTCGGCTTCTTCTGCGACATTGCTCCCTCCTCAAGAGGACAGCGTCTCTGTACTACGTCGTCCTAGTCTGGGAACAAGTCATCGGTAATGCATACTCTGACTCCCGATGACTGATGTTTGCCCTGGCAGTGATCTTCTTAGAACTTCTTGCCGCTACGTTCTTCGGTACCTTTCACTTGTTCCCTGTTGCTGGAGCTTCAAATTTACCCCGGGTTGCAGGATCCTTATAGGGCTTCATTCAAAGGATGTGGCGTAAATTCTGTGGTGTCTTGCTTGGCCATGTTGTAGGCAAAGTCTCGAAAGGTAGCATGTCATCCCAATTGCTCTGCTCAACACTGATTGCATGTCGGCCAAGGTCTTATTAAGGCGTTCCGTAAGCCCGTTAGTTTGCGGATGGTAGGCAGTCATCACGTGATGAGTAATGTTGCACCGATGCTTTATCTCTGTCACAAGATTCGATTGAAAAACTTTCCCTTGATCCGTAATTAATGACCTTGGGGCACCGTGTTTTAATACAATGTCTTCTACATTGAATTTGGCTACCTCGAATGCCCCAGCTGTTTTCATGGCTTTTGTAATGGCATAGCATGTCAGATAATCAGTGCAAACAATAATCCATCTATTGCCACTAGCAAACATTGGAAATCATCCAACGAGTTCAATCCCAACACGCTGGAAAGGTGTTTCGGCTGGTGGTATTGGTATGAGTCGGCCAGGTGGTTTCTGAGGACCTGCCTTTCTCCTCTGGCACTCTTGATAGTGCGACACATGGTGACAGACACTCCTAAATAAACTAGGCCAGAAAAATCTCTTGCGGATCCTATAGTATGTCTTAATAAATCCTAAATGTCCGGCATCAGGTGTGTCATGGAATTTCTGTAGAACATCTAAGCACATGTGTTTAGGAATGACCTCTTTCCAAAAAGATCATAGTTTTTCTTGCAAAGTGATCCATTAACTACCTTAAATTGTCCTTTCACATCCTCTGGCCGATTTAAGACAAGCATAATTTGAGATAATTTGGCGTCCTTCTTCTGCTCAGCAGAGAGAGCCTAGAGTGCAGTGAGACAGTCACTATCTTCAACAAAGTCTTGATGGTCTTGCACAGGGTTTCTTGAGAGACAGTCGGCATCTTGGTGTTTTCTTCAACTTTTGTACACTACGGTAATCTCATAATCTTGAAGGCGTAGTGCCTACCTGGTGAGTCGGTCTGTTGGATCCTTAAGACCTGTCAACAAACAAAGTGAATGATGGTCTGTAACAACTGTGAATGGCATTCCATAGAGATACTGTAAAAATTTGCACATGGCCCAGATCACAGCAAGACATTGTCTTTCTGTAGTTGAGTAGTTTCTCTCAGCTTTTTTAAGTGTCCCACAAGCCATAGGCTATAACCCTCTCTTTTCCATCCAAAATCTGCACCAGAACAGCACCGATCCCATATACACAGGCATCTGTGTGTAGTTCTGTAGGTGCTCCCTCATCATACAGACCAATTACAGGACTAGTCATCACAGCTTTTCGCAGCACACTGAAAGAATCTTGTTGAGCATCACACCAGATAAATTTAGCATCGGCTTTTAACAACTATTGGAGTGGCCTGGCTTTGATACAAAAGTCTTTGATAAAATGATGGTAATAAGAACATAAGCCGAGGAAGCTTCTCACATCTCTAATACTTTTAGGAGGAAATTCTGTTATAGCTCTCACCTTTTCTGGGTCTGGCCGCACACCCTCATTTGACAAACGGTGCCCAGATATTTTGATTTCTTTTGCTCCAAAGAGACATTTTCTTCGATTACGTTTCAGTCCGGCATGTTGGAGACACTTAAGAATGGCCCTCAGTCTTTTTACATGTTCATCAAATGTCTTTGAGAACACTATAATGTCATCTAAATACCAAAGACACATTGTCCACTTCAGGTGTCTTAGAAGATTATCCATCATTCATTCAAAAATTGCTGGTGCATTACACAAACCAAATGGCATTACCTTAAACTCATACAAGCCCTCAGGGGTAATGAATGTAGTTTTCTCAAGATCAGCCTTACCTACTTCGATTTGCCAGTATACTGAGTACATGTTCATGGTTGAGAAAAATTTAGCCCCCTTCAGTCAACCTTGTGTATCGTCAATTCATGGAAGAGGGTAAACGTCCTGTTAAGTTATCTTATTAAGCTTCCTGTAATCAACACAAAAGCACCAACTGCCATCCTTCTTCCTGACGAGAAGCACAGGTGATGACCATGGGCTTTGTGAAGGCTGAATGATGTCATTCTTCATCATTTTCTATACCTCGTCATGAATTATTTGACGTTCTGCTGCTGACACACGGTATACTCTCTGGCTTATTGGTTGATGGTCTCCAGTGCTAACGCGGTGCTTCACCGACAAGTTGTCTAATTTGCTCTTCGCCTGTGGATTGGAGCATTCAAAGAACTCTTGAAGAATGGCAAGTAGCTGCTTCTGTTGTTTTTTTTTTTTAGTGAGGTCTGGCGATAGTCAAGCTAGAAGATTTTGTCTCATAGTGGTAGCACTAATTTCGCCCACAGACTTGGCATGGGAGGTTTCTACGACACTCAGATGTTCTGCAATTAACGGCTCAGCATTTGCTATGCACATGCATATTGGAAGAATTTGCGGTTCTCGGCGACAGTTAACTACCCACAATTCACCGAAACCATTCTTAAATGAGATGGCAGAGGCTGGAATGAGCAAGTTATTCTTCAGTGGTATGCTTCTCTTGCATTCCACTACAAGACCAATGGGTTGATGCATAGCATGACACATGACAGCTACCTTTCTAGCTCTTACTGCAGGAATGATCTCTTCATCCAGCACACACAGTCTCCACACACTCGGATGCGCATCTTCCTGTCCACAGTATCTCATCTCGTCTAGCATAATCTTCGAGCGACCACAATCTATAATTGCCTGAGAAGCTTTCAAAAAGTCCCATCCGAGAATGATGTCATGACTACACTCTTGTAAGACGAGGAATTCTAAGGGCTGTGTATGGAAATTTATATCCACATAAATGGTACATCTTCCTTTAGGTTTTACATATTTCCCATTAGCCACCTTCAGCAGAGATGTATTGTTGTCAACAAATATGGTTTTCTGCAACTGGCGACTGTACTTCTCCGAAATGACTGAATATGATCCTCCAGAGTCCATAAGAGCTTGGGCTGGTCAGCCATCCATGAGGATAATGACGTAGTTTCCTATCATTTTTGTAGTGATCGATGGCAGAGGATTTTTCTCTTCGGCGGCATCATCTCCAAGGAAAGTCGTACCCTTTAGTTTTCCGGGTTGCGGCATCTGAGTGATTGGCTGGAGCTTCTAAATGGCGATGGAGACCTTGATTGGCATGTTGGGGAGCGTCCTCTCCAGTGGCTAGGTTGCGGGGATGGTGACCTACGACGTCCTGCACCCACATCATCTTGTTCATCTTAGTTGTCCCGGAGTTGGCGTCAGCTAAGATCGGGCTGCTGTCTTCTGGCACGGGCGTCATCAAATATCCACCGCCTTTCTCGACAATAGTGCACCACATGTCCCGGTCGTCCGCAGTGGAAACATACTGGTTGGTTATCCTGGGTCCTCCAGACGTCAGTCTTCCTTGGTGCCCAAACAGGTTCCTCATGCGGCGTTGTAGGAACGTAACTTCGCCTGGGTCTCGACTTTTTTTACCGTTTTGAAGGGAAATGAAGGACAAGAGACTGGGTTCAATGTCTGTCTTACTTCCTCCCTTACAACCTTTTGAAGCGTCTTGGTTTTTTGCTCGCCGTACAATCCAAGTGCCTTCTGAACTTCTTCTCTCACTATCTGACAAAGAACACTTGGGAAATCAGTTTCTTCCTCCATCACAGACATCAATACGAAATTTGGAAGCCGTTCAAACTTCTTGCCTGTAATTCTTTTTGGATGCATTGTCTCGATATACTGGCACCATTTTATGAGTCGTCTGCTCTCGAAACCTCCTTCAGGAGTAGGGCTTGATACATTTTCTCAGCAACACCCTTCATGACATGTGCAACCTTATCTTCCTCCTTCAATCGAGGATCCACTATTTACACAGCTCCAAGACGTCTTGAATGTAGGATGCTGTCGTTTCTCCTGGACGCCATGCCCTGCACTTTAATTTATCTACGGTCTTGCACTTCTGTCGTGTATCGCCGAAATACTTGTGCAGTTCCACATGGAATACTTCCCAGCTTGTGAACTTCTCCTCGTTGTTCTCATACAATTGCTTGGCAGTGCCCTCCAAGTAGAAAAATATGTTAGCCAAACACACTGTGTCATACCATTTGTTAAATTTGGCTATATGCTCATATACCTTCAGCCACCTGTTTGGATCTTGGCCATCATCACCAGAGAACCCGGTACATTGTCTCATGTGGTGGCATACAGTTGCTCTCCTCCTCCTCCTCCTCCTCCTCCTCCTCCTCCTCCTGTCTCCGATAGATTGTGATCTGTTGAATATGGCTTGAACTCGGGTTTTTCGCCATGTAAACGGCGGCTCTGTCGTGGCCTGATGGGAGCCACTGTGTCGTCGATAATGTGCAGTATCACAAGTTCCTATACCCAGCGCATCCACCAGAATAATCTCACATAGAAGAAGGTGCAATTAGATGAATGACGAACACCAACTTCACTTAACGAAAGTTTATTCAGCACTTGCAATACAAGAGCGCGGAGCGAACTGCCACCGGCCAGAACACATATGGTCTATATGCAGCTACAGAACATTCCAGTACAATGATTCTTGCCATTTGTGGATACTTCTAGAATGTACTCGAACCGAATATAGAATTTAAAATGTTTCAGTTCAGGCGAGTTTTGAACTCACAACCATCCATGCAACAATTGAGTATCATAATCACTACACTATGGCAACTGTGCTACTCGGCTTCTTCTGCGACAATATAATAATTCCAATCCCAAAGAAAGCAGGTGTTTACAGGTGTGAAAATTACCAAACTATCAGTTTAATAAGTCATGGCTGCAAAATACTAACACGAATTCTTTACAGACGAATCGAAAATTGGTAGAAGCCGACCTTGGAGAAGATCAGTTTGGATTCTATAGAAATGTTGGAACACGTGAGGCAATACTGACCATGCAACTTATCTTAGAAGAAAGATTAAGGAAAGGCAAACCTACATTTCTGGCTTTTGTAGACTTAGCGAAAGCTTTTGATACTGTTGATTGGAATGCTCTCTTTCAAATTCTGAAGGTGGCAGGGGTAAAATACAGGGAGCGAAAGGCTATTTACAATTTGTACAGAAACCAGATGGCAGTTATAAGAGTCGACGGACATGAAAGGGAAGCAGTGGTTGGGAAGTGAAAGAGACAGGGTTCTAGCCTATCCCAGATGTTATTCAATCTGAATATTGAGCAAGCAGTAAAAGAAACAAAAGAAAAATTTGGAGTAGGAATTAGAATCCACAGAGAAGAAATTAAAACTTTGAGGTTCGCCGATGACATTGTAATTCTGTCAGAGACAGCAAAGGACTTGGAAGGGCAGTTAAACGAAATGGACAGTGTCTTGAAAGGAGGATATAAAATGAACCTCAACAAAAGCAAAACGAGGATTATGGAATGTAGTCGAATTAAATCAGGTGATGCTGTGGGAATTAGATTAGGAAATGAGACACTTAAAGTAGTAGATGAGTTTTGCTGTTTGGGCATCAAAATAACTGATGATGGTCAAAGTAAAGAGGATATGTAGACTGGCAATGGCAAGGAAAGTGTTTCCGAACAAGCGAAGTTTGTTAACATCGAGTATAGATCTAAGTGTCAGGAAGTCTTTTTTGAAAGTATTTGCATGGTGTGTAGCCATGTATGGAAGTGAAACATGGACGATAACTAGTTTGGACAAGAAGAGAATAGAAGCTTTCAAAGTGTGGTACTACAGAAAAATGCTTTAGATTAGATGGGTAGATCACGTAACTAACGGGGTAGTACTGAACAGAACTGGGGAGTACAGGAATTTGTGGCACAACTTGACTAGAAGAAAGGATTGGTTGGTAGGACATGTTCTGAGGCATCAAGGGATCAACAATTTAGTACTGGAGGGCAGTGTGGAGGGTAAAAATCATAGAGGGAGACCAAGAGATGAATACACTAAGCAGATTCGGAAGGATGTCGGTTGCAGTAAGCACAATGAGATGAAGAAGCTCGCACAGGATAGAGTAGCCTGGAGAGCTGCATCAAACCAGTCTCAGGACTGAAGAGCACAACAACAAGAACAACCCAGGAGCATCAGAAGTACAAACAGTAGTGCCTTATGTGGCACACACCTCAGCATTAGCAGTTACCAGTTTAGGCGATGGCTTGAGCATGCGGCTAGTAACAGATACAGAGAGAAAAATGGCTCCAAAATGCTCCATTGAATTGTGCAGAATGCATCATGCACCTGCCTTCTTACTTGCTCTCTACTAAAGTGTAGGAAAACTTTTGAAATTATTTGAACTAACAAAGCTTGACACCTCATAACCGGTTTCAGGCTAACATGCCCATCTTCAGATGGCTAATATTTTTCATTGCACAGATGCTTCGATCAACAGCACATTGTCTGCTCCACAATACAGACCAAGAGATGGTGATTTGTTTTCTAGCTGAATGTATATGTTCTTGAATGGAGAGTGACACAGTAATTTATTTGCAATATATAATGTGCTGTGTGGAAATCAAGAACATATACCTAGAGCTAGAAAACCATAGGGGTCACAACAAAACAAATTGCATCTACTGCAATGTATTGTGGAGCAGACGACATGCTGTTGATAAAAACATCTGTGTATTTGTGGCTGGTTGTATCATTCACCAACTATCATTAATGGCCGCGGTGTTTACAAGATACGACATGGATAAAATAAAAACAATGTTATGTGGAGGTGCGAACATAAACAGAAGTATTAAGGATAAAATGCCATAAGTTTCCTACTATCTCACCCCGTATGGTGCGTCTCGCCTGACCAGCAGTTCTGTGTGACTTTCCCAAAATCTACCCCTTTTCTAGACCTTTCCAGTCCTTTTCCTTCACCCATCTTCCTTCCCCTTCAACCCTTCTGCCTGAAGAGCCAGTGGCTCCAAAAGCTTGCCAGTCACAATAATCTTTTATGTGTGTATTCTGCCACCACTTGGTGAGTAGATTTTTTTATCCATCCACTTAAACCATTCTGAATATTTTTTGGCGTGGTACAAATGGTAAACAGTGCTACAAGGGCAAAAAACACTATTCATCAGCCTTAAACTATGTTCTTACAGATACCAGCACAGAAACTTGCAGGGTATAGGTAAAAGAGTTAGGCCTCAGCATTCGCTACTGCTAAATAATAAAGCTAAAGGCAGTCTTGAAAAATCCCACTGCACGTCTACAACATAAACATCTCTTAACAACGAATGACATACTACTTCAAGGATTTTGGCAAACCAAAGCTTGGATGAAGCGTATACAGAAAACAATGTAGATGCAAAACTCTCTCAATTCTGTACACTGTTCGAACTAATGTTTGAGGGTACAGTTCCAAAAATTGGACATTTCAGCAACTGGATATTAGTCAGTCAACTGAGGCAATTAATGATCTCAGTAATATTTTGAAAAGTATAGATTGCTACTCACTGTGAAGTTAACATGTCGAGCTACAGACAGGCATGAAGAACACACTGCTATATGTTTAGCTTTTGGCCATAGCCCCTTCTAACACACACACACACACACACACACACACACACACACAAAATCACACAAGCAAGTGCACCTTATGCACACATGCTGCCATAGATGGTGGGCATCTGTGTATGGGGTATGCCAGCTTGTGTGAATGCATCCGCGTTTTCTTCTCTGAAGAATGTTATGACTGAAAGCTAAATGTGTAACAGTCTTTTCTGTGTGCCTCTCTGGAGCTCAATGTGTCATCTTTAAGATAGGTATCAATCCTCTATCCTTTTCATAATATTGTCCATATTCCAACCTAAACTTTCCATTGTTTGCCTTAAAAAAACACTGCACTAGTTCATAATGGATAAATCATCACAGTTACAGAATGACATACATAATGGTACTTTTTGCTGCAAAAAATCCATTTAAAGACAAAATATATATAACACAGAAAATAAAAGATAGTAAAATCAGGTGCCATAAAATAAGAAACTGGAAAAGGAAGACCTGTAAAGTAACATACAAATCAAAGATAGTGGCACTAGATTAATAGAAAATCTACATTAACAGAGAAATTTTGAAAAAGTTTTTTAGGTATTGCAGAGAAGCTGCCAAAAAAATTCCCTAAGACAGCTGTAGCACCCATAATGGACTATGCAGCCAGCACAACAACATTGTATCTTACAACAAATTATGAAGTTGTGAAGACAAAAAAAAAAAAAATAATAATAATAATAATAATAATAATAATAATGAGTCAGCAGGGCTATACAAATTGCCAATCTCTGTTCTGAATTCATGCACAGACAGCACAGAAACTTCATTAACAAAGGTACGGTATTTTTCTGGAATACTAAAGCATGCTCAAGTTGGGCCCCCTACGAAACAAAGATAATACAGACAATACTGAAAACTACAGGTCAGTTAAACTACTCTCATCATTCTCAAAAATAATCAAATTAATTATGAAAGGAAAATAATACACTCAATCATGAAAGACAGACTAATGAGTTACCAATACAAACTTCTTAATGAAAGGTAGCACAAGTACAGTAGTGGCCTTTAGTGAGTTCTTAGAAGTGATATTTAAAGCTCTTGACTGGGATGACTGTGTTTCAAACCTGTCCAAGGTTTTTGACACTGCTGACTCACAAAATATTGTTAAACAAATTAGAAGTAATAGGTGTAAAAGGAATAGCTAATGCATGGCTTCAGTAATACCTGGAACATACAGTTCAAAGTATATAGGTAAGCCACACTTCAGATGAAGTTAATTTATTAACCATTTGAAATATGCCCAAGCAGATTAAAAAGCTAACTAAAATGCATTTATTTAAAAAGGCAGTCAAAAACGTATCTCTAAAACAAATATTACTTGGAGAGCTGATAGTAAAGGTTAATAAAAAGAAAGTGACAACTAAGAAACCTCTGTCACGTTATAATAAACATTCACAATAAAATGTTTGTTACAGGAAAATCATTCACCCAAAGCCCGTAGAGCATAATGTACCTCATTTATCATGAGGGGATACTGACACAGGTGGAGATGTAACAGAGGTGTAGCAGCATAACCACCATCATGAAGTCATCTGCAAGTGCATGTGGTGTATCCAGTGATTTATTTTGAGAGACATAATTGGCAATGTACAATAGTTCCCAATCCTATCGAACTAAACTGTTTCAAATGTGTGTCCCAAGAGCACAGCACACTAGATGCACCTTGAATGAGGTAGAAAATTTACTAAGACATTGGTCTTGGGAGGACTGAGGCTAATGTTGTTTTCAGCCATCCTGTTATATGTTTTATGTGATCATCTAACTCACTGAACCTAAATGCCGGGATGGTTCCTTTAACAAGTCCAGTCACTGGTCCTTTCCTCATCAAACACTTGGGTATATATTACTATGTTTCTACATATTACTTACATTTTTACTTGTGTCACGCTGACAAAACCTGTATCACTGTAAAATGAACATTGAATGAATAAATTTCTATAATGTGAAAAGGAAGGTTGCTATTCATCATACAGTGGAGACACTGTGTTGCAGATAGGCACAACAAAAAGACTGTCACAAATACAGCTTTTGGCCTGTAAGGCCTTAGACAAAATTAGATGACAAACACACACATACACACTCACGCAAATGCAACTCAGGCACACCTGACTGCAGTCTCGGGCAACTGAGGCCACACTGCAAGCAGCAACACCAGTGCATGATGGGAATGGCAACTGGGTGGGGAGGGATAGTAGGGTAGGGGTGGCGGACAGTGACATCCTGTAGCGGAGCACACAGGGACAAGGTGGAAAGAGGGTAGTGCAGCTATGTGCAGTCGGGAGGTTAGACGGAGGGCAGCAGAGAGGAGGGGAGGGGTGGAATAGCGGAAAACGAGAGAAGTAAAAGGACTGGGTGCAATGGAAGAATAAGGTCTATATAGTGCTGGAATGTGAACAGAGAAGGGGCTGGAGGGGACAGGACAATTACTAACGAAGGTTGAGACCAGGAGGGTTATGGGAACATAGGATATACTGCAGCAGAAGTTCCCTCCTGCACAATTCCATAAAGCTGGTGTTAGAGGGAAGGATCCATATGGCATCCATATGGAGCCTGTGCCATATGGATCCTTCCCACCAACACCAGCTTTTCTGAATTGCGCAGGTGGGAACTTTCCCTGCAATATATCTATGTTCCTATAACCCTCCTGGCCTCAACCATCGTTATTCATTGTCGTTTCCCATCCGGCCCCCCCTTTCTCTGTTCACATTCTAGCACTACACAGACCTCATTCCTCTATCACACCCAGTCTTTTTACTTCTCTCCTTTTCTGCTATCCCCCCCCCCCCCCCCTCTCCCTCGCCAACCCTCCGTCTAACCTCCCGACTGCACATAGCTGCCCTACCCTCTTTCCACCTTGTCAATGCGTGCTCCCCTACAGCATGTCACTGTATGCCACCCCTATCCTACTATCCCTCCCCTTCCCTGCCCCAGCCTCCTCCTTACCCCCCACCCAGTCGCCACTCCCATCATGCACTGGTGCTGCTGCTTGCAGTGTGGCCTCAGTTGGCTGAGACTGCAGTCGTGTGTGTGTGTGTGTGTGTGTGTGTGTGTGTGTGTGTGTGTGTGGTGTCTATAATTTTTTGACAAAGGCTTTCCTGGCTGAAAGCTATATTTGTGACAGTCTTTTTGTCGTGCCTATCTGCAACTCAGCATCTCCGCTATATGATGAGCAGCAACTTTCCTATTCACAACGTTCTTAAAATCCACCCTGGATTTTTCATTGTTAAATTTCTATACTACTACTATACTACACACATATACTACTGTGGTGGGTTGTGTCTTTTTGTCTATCTTGGTTGTGATATTTTCATTATGTTGTTGACATCAGATTACTTGCACACCTGTCACCTTGTTTATGATTCTGCTGCTATTGTATTACATTCACTTCATTTTTTAACCAGTAACTCTCTATTCGCCTAACCAGAAATCCCTGACTTCCCACCACTTCACCAATCCCCATTATGTCAACCTATCCATTGATCTTTTCAGGTTTCTAACCTACCTGCATTATAAATGGATCTAGCATGACACAGCATAACACACCTTTTTTGTTTTCTCGCCCATTCTAAAGACAACATTCAAGTTAAATTAGGCAACACTGAGGGAATTAGATTAGGAAGTGAGACACTAAAAGTATAGAAGAGTTTCGCTGTTTGGGCAGCAAAATAAATGTTTATAGCAGAAGTGGAGAGGATGTAAAATGTAGAGTGGCTATAGAAGAAAAGTATTTCTGAAAAAGAGCAATTTGTTAACATCTAAGTTAAGTTTAAGTGTTAGGAAGCCTTTTCTAAAGGTATTTGTCTGGAGAGTATCCTTGCATGGAAATGAAATGTGGGCGATAAACAGTTCAGACAAGAAGAGAATAGAAGCTTCTGAAATGTGGTGCAACACAAGAATGTTTAAGATGAGAGTAGACTGAGTAACTAAAGAGGAGGTACTCGGTCAAATTGAGGAAAAAAAAATTATGGCACTTCTTGGCTTGAAGAAGGAATTAGTTGATAGGACACGAGGAATCACGGAATTGTTAATTTGGTAATACAGGGAAGAATCGTACAGGGAAACCAAAGCAAGACAGTAAATAGTTTCAGAACAGATGTAAATTGCAACTGTTGTTCAGGGATGAAGGGGCTTGCACAGGATAGACTTGTGTAGAGAGCAACTAAAGACCAACTGAAACTACAGAACTGGCTGCTGCTCCTCTTCTAAAACCTTAAATTGATTTCACCTCTGAACTGTGATGAGGAGGTGGAATTAACATAATACAAAAATGAAGGTAAGGAAAAATTATAGGACAACAAGGACTGGGCAAATGGATGAAATGGTAAGCCAACTATAGAATTCTACACAATTTTTACACTGTTGATACTTTGTTAAAGAATCCTGAAAGAAGGTTGTATACCTGGAAGGTATGATGTTAAGTTAAAACAAGGCAATAGGAGTAGATTCTCTCAGAATTATTAAAATCCTTGGGAGAACATACCATAATGAAACTGTTCCATATGGCATGTATGATATACAAGACAGTCTTCCAGAAAAATGTAACAACACCAATATCAAAGAAGTGATGTGCTGGCAAGTGTATTATGGAACCATCATGTTTAATAAGATATAGTTGCAAATTACTAACATAAATTATGTATTGAAGAATAGAACAACTGATAAAACCAGAATGTGAGAAAGATCTGTTTGGGTTCAGGTGAAAATTACAAACAATGAGTTACTTTAGAAGACAGATTGAAGAAAAACCTACATTTATACATTTGCATACGCAGAAAAAGCATTCGACAATTTTAATTGGAATACATTATCCGAAATTCTGAAGTTATTAGGGATAAAATTCAGGGAGAGAAAGGTTGTCTACATTTTTATAGGCAGAAGTTAATAGCAGCTGAAGGAATGAAAGGGAGGCTGTAGTTGACAAAAAACTGAGAGAAGTTTGTAGCCTAGTAACCTTATAACTAAATCTTTACATAGGCCAAGGAGTTAAGGAAACCACGGAGAAATCTGAAAAGGATATAAAGTTCGGGAGGAAAAAAAAAAAGATTTAAAGCCTAGTAATGACAATGTAATTTTGTCAGAGATGATAAAGGACATGGAAGTTCAACTGAATACATTGGACAGCGTTCCTAAAAGTGATCATAAAATGATCATCAACCAAAAATAAAACAAGGATAAGGGAGTGTTACATAAAAAATGAATCACTAAAAGATAGATCTTCAAACTTGGGAAGTAAAATAACTTATGATGACTAGTGTGTGCATTTGTGTGTGTTACAGAGAGAGAGAGAGAGAGAGAGAGAGAGAGAGAGAGAGAGAGAGAGAATACATGTATGTTTATACGTGTACCTGTGTGTGTGTGTGTGTGTGTGTGTGTGTGTGTGTGTGTGTGTGTGTGTGGGGGGGGAGGGAGGGGGTGACCGGGCAAGGGAGGGAGGGGGTGACCGGGCAAGGGAGGGAGGGAGTGACCCGGCAAGGGACAGAGGGGGATGAGTAAAACTTGTAGAGGGGGAGACAGAGGTTAGACTGCAGTAAGCAGGTCCAAATGGATATAGATTATAGTAGTTAGGCAGCAGTGAAGAAGCTTGTAAAGGATAAGAGTGCTGTAGAGACCCAACATCAAACCATTCTCTGGGCTGAAAACCACTACATGAAATATGAAACAAAGTAACTAATAGCAATTACTCACCATAAGAATGTTTTAAATTTCCAGATAAATAAACACTAACCTTAAAACTAGGATGTTTAAGAAGAATGGAAAAGCTTTTCAATTTTTGATTGTCTCAGGCAGAGTAGACAAAAATGCAAACAGCTGGAAATGTCACACTTATTAAAATATTCCAGGCTATTATGCCATAGAGGAATTTCTTATCGAACGTATTCAAGGAGGGTTACAGCTTTTTTGAAGATCGGGTGCACACCTCGGCTTGCTAATAACTGAAGTAAAATTCTGTGTCCACATGCTCCCATGCAAAGGTGTGACGTCACATGTTTTGAAAACTCAAATGTAATTGGCTATTGTCAGTTGCTCCCGTCTACCGTGGCTATCACCCTACGGTGGAAGAGCGATACACAACTTCTTCAACATCAGTACCCTGATACCATGTAGTTTCATACCCTCCTATCACCAACTAAAATTATTGGGGTGTTTAGTAATCTCTGTGGCCTCTAAGTATAGCCTTCCAAAATATCTGCTCATGGCTTTCAGTACCTGAGTCTTGTCAAATCAAATGTGGCGGTCTCCTAGCTGTGAAGGAGGTTCTGCAATAGCTTATCTGTCGGCTTCTCCACTTCTATTACTGCCCTTGTGTTGCTCCAATCATTTTTCAACCATTCTTTTAGTAGAATCCTCTTTACATGTCTCCACAACTATATGGTTTCCTGTAACGCCAGCTTTCTCCAACAGTTTGTGAGCATCCTTGGCAGACTTAGGGTATTCCTGTATCTTAGGGGTGGGTTTGCAGATTACAATAATATTCCATTTCATAAAGACCTTTTCCATGTGGTCAGCATTGTCTTTTATGAATGGCGTTAAATCGTAGAATTTCACAGATGCCTGTACATTGCTGTTTTATTTTTGTTGCTTTCTTAATACTCTTTATCTAAGCATCTGAATATCTTTCGTAAGCAATGGATGAGATTCTGAATTCTGTTTCGAGCTGCTCTGGTTCATAGATGTTCCCTGCTCTATCTGCTAACATTTTTGTAACATCTCATTCTTGTCATGAATGACGACTAGAATTTCGGTGTAGGTAATCGTCCATGTGCATGGGTTTTCAATACACTGTGTGGCTGGAGCTATAATGTTTTTTCTTGAAGACTAGCACATCAAGGAAATGTAATTTGCCATCTACTTCCTCCTCCACAGTGAACTGAATCTTCAGATTAAACTCACCGAGATGTTCATGAAAATGTTACTTAAAGTCTGTTTTTCCAGTTTTTCCATAGAGATGTTTGCTATCACCAGGCCTAAGGGGCTCCCCAGAGCCATGCCATCCACTTGTATGTAAAATTCATCATTCCATTTGAAGTATATGGTCAAGAGACAATATTTACAGAGTTCTTCAACGGTGTCAGGAAAAATCCTGATTCAGCTGTTACAAACCTCATTAATCGGAAGGAGGAGGGTGTGAAAGTAAACGGTATCTGGATTCTGGTGCTGAAGACTATTTGCACTGGACAATGACCAAATGCAATTGGGTTTTTAAAAGATGTGGTGTCATGCCTCTGCACAGGAGCACACAGAAATGTAATTTTACTTCAGTTAGTAGTCATCTAGGGTGTGCACTGGATCTCTGAAAAAGCTATGATACCCCTTGAAGATGCCCTCCACAAGAGGGACGAAATGTAGGGCTTCAGCAAGGGATTCATTTGACAGCATAATATCTTCAAATATTTTAATAAGTGCGATATTTCCAGCTGAGAAAGATTACATTTTACAATTAGACAATTCTATAAGGAGGACGTGTCAAGAGATGGGTGATGCCTGGAAAGACTCTGAAAGATGAGAGCACAGCTTTTGTGCTCCCTCACATTTATGTCTTGTTCCAGGGCAATCATTGATATTCCAAAGTTTCTGAAGAGAAATCATATATTCAGCTCAGTCAATGCACAGCGGATTTTCAAACCAACAGAGGCGGCTTTATGACATGAGCAAATTCAACAGACCCGCCAGGATGTGGCAATTTCAAACTGTAAATTAATAACTCTTCATATGAGTATCAGTGAGAAATTGCATTGTGGTGACTGGGATGAAACTGAAAGATTGTTGCATAATACTATGGGGAAGCCCATGGTGACAATGTCCAGAAGGCAGCAGAAGAAATTTGAGAATTTACAACCAAAAGTTCATTATTCGATAATTGATCTGTGCTTTCCAAAGACAGAAATTTTGCTGTTAGTCCGCAAGTTACGCCCACCGCGAAAATTGTAAGCAGGCACTTGTAATGTGGATGTAATAGCAGCAGAAGAAATGTGTATAGAAGTCGTACGAATATTGGTATGCCAGAAGCCTTCTAAAAATAATGAAATTGTGGGTGAGAGGAACACAATAAAATGCCTGAATCAGGATAACAGTACTATCATTCTCTCCAACGACAAGCGTAATGCAAAGTATTTGTGACTGTCACCCACTACCGCAGTAAGGTTACAGACTTGTTAAACCAGTACACATACAGGAAGCTGAGTAAGGAATCAAGCAACAAAGTTCTTAGGTGATTTTGAACAGAGTAAATTACATGGCATAGTGGTGCAGCTGAAAGAGATAATATTCAGTTTTGATGTATCGCTGTTTACCATGGTTCCACTTAATGACTTGTTGGAACAGCTATATCGGATTTTTCCTGCCAATACTGCAGAACTCTTTAAATATTGTCCATTGACATTTACTTCAAAGGCAAGAATGAGCTTTATGAACAAATGGATGGCGTGGCTATGGTGAGCCCCTTAAGCCTGATGATAGAAAATTTCTTTAAGGATAAATTCAAAGAACAGGCATGAGGAACTGTCAATAATAAATCAAATATATAGTTTCATTACACAGATGATACGTTTGTGTTGTGGACAGAGGGCTGAGAGGAACTGAATCATTTTCATGAACATCTCACTGATATCTACTGAAAGATCCAGTTCACTACAGAAGAGGAGGTAAACAGCAAATTACTTGATGTGCTAATCTCCAAGAAAGAAGGTTGTAGTTTTGGCCACATAGTATACTGAAAACCCATTCACACAGACCATTATTTGTGCTGGAATTCAAATCACTATACACAACAAAAATGAAGTGTTATAAAAATATTAGCGAATAAAATGAGGAACATATTTGAACTGAAATATCTCACCAATACATTGCTAAAGAAGGGATATTTGCCTGTTGAGTTTAAAGAAGCATGAAGAGAGTCACAAAAAGAAAATAGCAATGTACTGGCATCTGCAAAATACTATGTTTTCCTGCGATTCATAAAGGATTTTACTGAAGGAATAGAAAAGATCTTGATGAAATGAAATATCATGTAATCTACAAACCCACCTGGGAGAGACAGGAACACTAAGTCTGCCAAGGATACTCTCAAACCCCTGGAGAATTGAGGCATTAAGGATACTGTGTAAATGCTCATGTGGGTACAACTATAAAAATAGTCAAAAAATGAATATAAAGACACAAGAGAACACAAGAGCAATTGTAGAAAGGGAGAAACTGATAAATCAGCTGTTGCAGATATGCTTTACAATCACAGGACTATTGGATTCAGTTTGACTCATCTCAAGTACTGGTAGCCACAAGCAGACACTATGAAAGAGTACACAGAGAGGCCATAGAGATTATTAAACACCCCAATAATTGTAATTGGAAGGATGAGGTAGCAATGGGAAAAACTGATTAGTTAAAACCAATACTAGTTTTTTAGTTCTGAATAACGGGTATTTTTTGGTATTTGTCTGTTATCATTATAACTGATGTTTTTATTTTTATTAATAAACAGGAAAAGAAGAAAGAAATATCAATTAGTCACTGCATCAGTGTCAAAATTTTTTATTTCTAAATAAACCTTTTTTAAAGAATGATTAATTTTTATTTGTAAAATTTGCATTGCTTTGGAATACTGCGTTATTATAGAAAATGGGAATAGTGATCAGCGCTATTTTAATAAAAATAGCCAACAGAAACGAGCAACAAATTCATGGCATAACAACTGCTGAGACAATAATGTACCTGTTACCATGTTGTGTGGCCCATTAGATGGTACATGTATACATCCAGTGTGCAACACATGTCTCATCTGGTCTATATGGCAATTTCTCACTGTCGTCTTCGGACATCAATTGTATTACAGGATGGCTCCATCCTTTGTCTGGAAGTTTTTATGAAGTCCAGTATCAATGAAGTACAATGCTCCATTTGCTTTAAGAGGTTAAAAAATGGGAGAAGCCACAATGAATTTTTTACACTACAAGGACAAAACTTAAAACTTAACAGTTCATTAATAGTTCGCAATAAAAATATAAAGCAACTCATCAGCTGCTGCGTCTACACAACATGTCTTTACCTTCATGGAGACTTAAGAATGGACAAATTAAACGAAAGATACAGTTCTTCAACCTCAGTTTCCACTCTTCAGCACTGACTATTCATAAAGTCCAAATAATGGTATGACCCCCCAATTACAACATTATTTTTGACCAGAGTTTCAAAAAATTAGAATCAATAGGAGAATAGTGGTAATTTTTTGTAGTAGTCAAGCACTTATCACTTTTCGAGAAAAGCAGAAAATGGTGGATGAACTATGTTTTCTTTCATCTGCCTATTTAATTTAATATTTTGATCCTATGTATCTTAAAACTGAGGAAGTCAAAATTTTTCAATCTTTGTTCCATTTCTATGTTTAATATAGGAAATAATAGGAATAAAAAACCAAAAAATGGTTATTGTGATTGGTTTTAATAGTCCAGTTCAACTTGCATTTTAAAAAAGCTAAAACCAGTTGTTTCAGCAATAACTGCCATCCATAGGAGGGGTATGTGAAACACAGTATCTCGATTCCAATGCTGTAGCAAATGTGTACAAGTCTCCTGCCATGGAATGGTAGCAGTAGCAGACAATACCACCAGACAAAGGCCAATTGCATTTGAGTTTTCAAAATACGTAACATCACACCTCTGTGCGGAAGCACGAGGAAATGGATTACTACTTCAGTTTGTCGTGAGCCAGGGAATGCATCGGATCTTTGAAAAAGCTATAATCCTTCTTGAAGAGTTATACACAGAAGGATATGAAACATTGAGTTTCAACAAGAAATTCATCTGACCATGACATAATAACTTTAATAGTGAGAGTAAGGTTTAACACCCCATTGATTAGGTCATCAGGGAGGAAGCATAAGCTCAGATTGGGGATGGAAACTGACCATGTCCTTTTACACAATTCGAATTAGGGAAAACTAATTTTGCATGGCCAAATTAAATAATTACAAAAGTATTTCACTATCTGGCAATATCTGTACACTTTGTTTTAAAAGGAATTAAGCTGTCTGAAAACTTACTTGATTTATGTTGGAAAAAGAAACATCAGGAACTGCAGTTTCAGGCCAAGCCATTGCACTCGGCAATTGTTCTCGAATAGTAGGTGGCAAAATGTCCAGCCTATTCATATACAGAGTAAATGTATATTTTACAAAAATTGTGATTACATACAAATATCAGATAACAAAATTTGATTAATGATACATACACGGTACGAGTTTAGAATAATAATACATTTACCTAGCAGATGATTCATAACAGAGAAAATTCTTAATGGTTAAAGCTAACAGACAAAGATATTGCTGATGTGCTGTTGTTGTTTCTGTAACAGTGGCTGTGTACAGAGTGTCCACATACGGCTTCAGAAGTGCCTACAGAATAAAACATTATGAATTAGAAAAATGAAGCAGGAATGCTTACATACATATCGCACAAATTACTACAAAATGTTTGCACCTTTGACTTACCTTATATTTTAAGAAGCTGCGGCATAGTCACTAATGCAAACTGTGATCCAGGTACTGTATATCATCGAACGACTTAATATTATGATCAAAGACTGGAATAAAAAAACTTTTGACTTACCTAATATTAATGTTTCTTGTTATATATAAGGATGGAGTGTGTAAAGAATGATTACCTAGAGACTTCTTTGTGAAATGTTACGAGTCAAATTTTACCGGGGTCGCTACGGGAGCAACATATGGCAAACGTAAGAATATTTTTAGATTTTACCGCATGACAACTGATTCTTGGAACCATCTATGAAGGTTTGATTAGATTAGATTTACTTTCATTCCAATTGATCCGTAGTGAGGAGGTCCTCCAGGATGTGGAACATGTCAGAAAAACAACAATACATGACAAATATTTAAACTAAAACAAATAAGCTAATGTACCATTCCACAGGTCCCAAGTGGAATGATCGTCAATTTTTAATGAACACTAAGAGTCATTTTACAAATACTATTGCACTGAATTTAAAATAAAAAAGTTTTATATTTATTTATAAGGTAAGAAACATGTAATACAACTACTGTAATACTTATTTACAATGAACACATTACTGCACTGAAATGGTGCAGAAGTTAGATTATACTTACACACACACACACACACACACACACACACACACACACAAATTTTCAGTGAACACATTACTGCACTGAAATTGTGCAGAAGTTATGTTGTACTTATATACAAATCAGTTGGTTTTCCTCAGAAATTCATCAATGGAGTAGAAGGAGTTGGCCACCAATAAATCCTTTAGGCTTCTCTTAAACTGAATTTCATTGGTTGTTAAGCTTTTTATGGCTGCTGGCAAGTTATTGAAAATGTGTGTTCCTGAATAATGCACACCTTTTTGTACAAGACTAAGTGACTTTAAATCCTTGTGAAGATTATTCTTATTTCTAGTATTGATTCCATGAATTGAGCTGTTGGTTTGAAAAAGTGATATATTTTTAATGACAAATTTCATTAAGGAATAAATATATTGGGAAGCTGTAGTTAGTATCCCTAGTTCCCTAAACAGGCTTCTGCAGGATGTTCTTGAGTTCACACCACATATAATTCTTACTGCACGTTTTTGTGCCCGGAAAACTTTAGCTTGGCTTGATGAATTACCCCATTTGCATGGAATATATGGCAACTTTCTACTTGAATGAAGTTAAGCCAAACAAAATTAATGCTAGAGGACATTCTCCAGCAAAAAGCTTAAGTTTGATAGAAGAATTATGCAGGGTCAATTGATAATTTGTGCTGGGTATTAGACTTATTACATAAAAGATTCTTTATGACAAAGCTTTATTAACATTACACTAATATAATTAGTATTTCATTTTGTGTACTTTATAAGTGTTGAAATTTTCATCATACATGCATGCTAAGTGCTCCCTTTACCTGAAAAAATGATTTAGAAATGAATTCCATGAGACTAATAACTTACTATTAACAATTCACAGTATGGGATAAAAAAGTCTTAACTTTCTTCAATATATTACGATCAGAATAGCACAAACAGTAAAAAAAAGTGTTTAGTACATATGTAGAAAAAGCTTTTGGACAGTGACCTGGGGTGTCAATAGCTAGTGATAGTTAAGTAATCAGCAAACTGGTGAACAAGTGCTTTATAACTGTCAAGATCTTCATTTATGCAGACATGAACTCCTTCATGTACAGAACATTCTACAAATAAATACAACAGAACTGTAGGCAGTTACTAAAGCATGATCTATCAAGAGATGTATTTATTAAGGTTTATTTAGATTTTATGCAGTAGTTGTAGCCACACGACATATTACCCAAGGTTGGGCACTAACTGCTGATGTTTGGTTTGGTGAGCTTAGTTTAGTTTTTGAGCACCATATTTGCGAATCATGATGTGGAATGTGTCAGTAAATTTAGAAAATGATACATATTTTCTCTGTGAAAACAGTACTGTATGCTAGCCATTCATATAACTCGATTTTTTCTTATAAGCTTAATCCCCCCAAAAAATTTGATAAATCTAACTCGACCACATAAATACTACCTACTCCAAAATTAATGTATGGGACACAAGGAGTTGTCAAGCAGAAATGATTTCATTTTGTTTTAAAACTTTCATTATCTAACAGCTCCTTCAATTCATGAGACACATACTTAAACATTTTTATGGCTACTTAATTTGCTACTTTCTGTGCAAGAGTAAGGTTAAGTTGTGGACAGCGGGGATTATTTTTATTCTTAGTGTTATTATTCTGCCTGTTTTCAAATTGTACCTGATTCCTCACAGTAAAGTTTGTAGGAGGTTATATGTACTATGTGGTGGTTGTTAGTATGTCTAAGAGTTGCCTTTATGAAGTTTGAGGATTGGCAACAGATATTTACAGGATGTTTCTGTGCAATGAATACTTTGTATTTATGAGTATGAGTGGAACTGCTCCAGAAAATTATTCCATATGACATATACGAACACCAGTATGCAAATTCTCTTACTCTGCCAAGTAAGATAATTTTGTAATGCTTCTATCATAGAGACCCGCATTTACAAATGTTGCTGAAATCAGGTGTTTGATACCTATAATATATAATTTTCAATTCAAGTAGGGGCACCCAGGAATTTTAAACAACTAATTCTACACATTTTCATTCCCCATTGCTACACTGTTATGATTCATGACCTATCCTGTCCAACACAGAAAATAATGGACTCTGTTTTTTCTAAGTTATGTGGTAGACCAGTTGCAGAGAATTATTCGAGAATACCTGTGAATATTTCATCCATTGGTTTTTAGTTATTGCACTTCTGTTGGGCTTATAATGACCCTTGCACCATCAGCGAAGAGCACTATTTCTGCTCTATCAGTGTTAGATAGAAGGTCATTTACATATACCATAAACGTGAGTGGACCCAGAATACAGTCCTGAAGAATGCCAGCAGAAATTAGTCTCCACTAAAAAGAAGATTGGGGCAACATAAGCTACTTAACAAGAGCTTTTATTTCCCATCTGTTAAATATTAAGGGGACCACTTACTCAATATTCCTCATGAATATAGTACATCAAAGAAGCCCTCACAAGTGACTGTTGTTTACGGAACACAATCAGGCATATCCTGGAAATGTTGAACCAGAGTCAGTGGCTAAACCTTCCACTCCTATGAAACATCAGTTAAGTATCAGAGAAAGTTGGCAAACACATACAATTGGTTCCTTTCAAGACTGAAATTATCATGACTTCATTCAATACTGGATTGTCAAGACAGAAAAGAACTACTACTATCACACAAGTGGAAACAACATTTATGGTCATTTTAGCATAAGAAGAGACAGACAGGTGGATAAATGAACAAAGAACAAAAGCTGCTGGGATGAATGCGGAATTAGAATGCCATAATGAGCACTATGGTAGCGCTATCTTTTTAAGACCGGATACAGAGATTGAGGCAACAAGCATCATGGACAAAAACAACATTGAAATTTTAACAATTGAGCTACTGTCATGTACTACTATGTCAATTTACAAACCACCCAAAATTGATTTTATCTTCCACAACCCAAATAATTTTCATAATGAAACTCTAGAAACCCCATTCTCACCTAAAGAACTGGAAACAGCAGTGCTACAACTAAATCTGCAGGCCTTGAAAACATATGAACTAAAAAAAAAAGACAGTTTAGTCCAAAATCCAAAATGTTGTGTCTCTCACGAGAAGATACTTGATAAGAAATAACATGACACATGTAAATAAGGGCAAGGGTTTATTATAAACAAAGTAGAGAGATTTAATAACAAAATAAGACCTTTATCAATAAAATAATAACAAAATTTTTCAGACATTAACAGCTTACACCTGGAACACGCAGTAAATAAACGTAGTGAGACATAAAGACTGTGCCACTGATAATCCCTAATGACAGGGGTTAAGTGCTCAGTGTAGCTGGCCGAGAGGTATGTCTTGGGATATCACTGAAAAGTCTTAGGTCCCACCATGGTGGCTTCCAACCAAGCTCTGACTGATGGGCTGTTAAGATCCGGAGCACAAATTGGCCCAGAGCTGCGATGGAGCAAAGTGCTGGCATGTTGGCTGGGTAGTGGAGCAGTTCGTGCCGATCAAGTTCCACACACGACGGATGAAATAGGTCCCTGGCACAGAGGACCTCTGGCGGTGCTTGTCCTGCCATCTGCCGTCCTTTTCGTGATCGACGCAGTCTGGCGAGGCAATGCCTTGTACATGTGCAAACCCTTGATGATTCCGTATCTGAGGGTTTGCCAATTCCTGTAGGTGGACAGTGGGTACATGGCACAAAAACTAACAAATGACTTGTGAGGACGATGAACAGATATTTGGAAACATTTCTGATTTGCAAACTTCGGAGAAAAGCACAAATAGTTGGATTACTAAAGCCTGACAAAGAGCCATCCGAGCCAAACGTTTTCCATCCCATTTCCTTAACCTGCCACTTATATAAACTATTTGCAATCATGATTCTGTCTAGAATAGCAGCCAAAATTGACACAAAACTTATTACTGAAGAAGCTAGTTTTAGATCAGAGAAAATGTGTTTTAGTCAAACACTAAACCTGACAACACACACTGAAAACAGTTTTGAAAGGAATTTAGTAACTGCTGCTGCCCCCCCCCCCCTTTTCTTTTTATGTATATGTACACAAATGACCAGCCACGTCAGATGGAAATAAAAAGCAGACGATGCCATCATTACTGCTTAAGGAAGAACTTTTGGAGAAGTTGCAAGAAAATTGACAGAGGCTTTGGAAACCTTGAGAAACTATTATGAGGAAAATCATCTATGACCTAATCTAGGAAAAACTGGAAGCCACAAGACAACTGGAAATAAATGGAGGGGCACTGCACCAACACAAAATACTTATAGTCAAGCTAGATCGCGCACTGTCATTTAAGAAAAAAAAACACTACTCTGAGCTCAAAGGAAAAATATAAATAAGAAACAGTATTATATGTAAACTGCCTGACTCAAAACAGGGAGTGCAGCCTTATGTACTTTGATCATCAGCAATATAGCTGCAGAACATGTGGCATCAGTATGGGAGGTGTCTTGCCACTCCAAACACATAGACATCACTTTACGTGAGACACTCGGGGTTGTCACCAGACGTCTGAGGCCTATACCTGTCCACCGAATTTACACACTGGCCGCCATAGCAACCCCAGACCTCAGATGCAAAGTAGAAAGTGAAACACAGAGAAAACAACAGCAATACAACCAACAGCACTTAATGTATTATTACCAAACAGTTACAACTCGTCTAAGTCAATAGGCAGTATCACTGCCTGAGGTACTGGCAGGACAAACAGGAAATTTGTTATGTGTTACATATTCCAAGAAATATCCTTATAGTGTTATTATGTCTTGTAGTGCTATTATTTATTAATGTAAAAAAAAAAAAAAAAAAGACTGCACCCAAAAGCAGAAGCCACACAAGTGCAGCAACTACAATACAGTAAATAGACAGTATTGAATAAATTAAGAACAGGAGTCATAGAAGGACAGGAAACATGGTGAAGTTTGCTTATCTGAAGATGACCAGCACGAATGCGAAGGAACACAGTTGACTGAACGTTTACTCATGTGCCACTGGAAGGTTGTTTTCTTTAAGGCAATGACAAGGCTATTAAAGCTGCAGACTTCTGGAACACAAGAGAGTTGAGATGTTCTTGCCTGGACACACACAGTAAAGTGAAAGAGTAAATATAATTCCTCAGAAACCATAAATATTGAGCTCCTCCAAAAGAACATTGTGATTTGTACAGTAAAAGGTCTCAGACAGGTAAGAAAAAATCCTGGTAGGTAAAATAGTGTCATTTAAATATTTTGATACATAGTTGATAAAATGGTAGATGGCATCCTTAGCGGGGAGTCCTTCTAGAGTCCAAAATGTGACCAACTCCAAATCTTATATTTGGAGATACATTCAACAATTTTTAAATATATTATTTTCTTACACTTCCAAGAAGAAAGTTAACAGTGAAAATGCTCAATAATTATTACTATCTGTACTACACTTCTGAAACAAGGGTGTAACAATGGCATCTGTCTGGAAAGCTACCTTATGAAAGTGTAGCAGTAAATAAAATGGCCGAGTATAGAAGCTCTATCAGAAGAATATGCTTTTAATATTTTTCTTGAAATGTTACCAGCAGCATGAGAACTTTTACTTTGAAGAGAGTTAATAAAAAGTTGAAGAGCTCTCGAATTGACGGGATGCTTGTGATACTCATTGTCACATATACAGCAACAATTTTTCTTTTGAAGAACATCCTGTAGACAGAACAGTCATTAGAGACTGAGCACAAGTTCAGATTATGAAAGGATGGGGAAGGAAATACACTGTGTCCCTTTCAAAGAAACCATTTTGGCATTTGCCAGGAGCAACTTAGGGAAATTACGGAAAACTTGTATCTGGATCTGAACCATTGAATTTCTTTTGAGCTGACTGTATCTAGTTTCTCAGTTACATTTAAAAAGTGACTTTTAAATATGCTTGACACATGTTTTGTGTGATGGACCATTTGGTCATTATCTTTAATTACTAGATAATCTTGTTCCATACCAGACTTATGTTTCCCTCGTTTTCATTGCCTCAAATATCTCTTTCCATCCTATGCTTTGAAGGTTCTTCTAAAGCTGTCTGTTGTGAGCTCATTAACCATTTTAAAAGTTTTTCTGGACATTGCAAGATTTACAGTACACATGTCGATTGTTATAGCTAGCTGGTCATTGTGGTTTGATTACCTATTTAAAACTGGATGAACACTATCTCTGTTGACAATGCTAAGTCTACTTCGAACAGTTCATAGGCAGCAACTGATAAAGGTAGGGAGGAAGACAATAAGGAAACTATCAGGCAAGTTATTCACGGAAACGAAACAAGGAAATTCATCCTGTTGCTTAATGGGCCTCATGTAACAGTAAGAATTCTCCATCATAAAGTGGTAATATTAGCCCACCAAAATTAATAAATAATGGAAGGCTTATACAGTGCACAGAATCTGAAGAAATACATACCTGCAGAACAGAAAGAGAGTATAGATACAATAATTTCACTTCCGATGAAAGTAGTAGTAAGTGCAACTTCAAATGTAAACTCCAAAAATTAAGATATAGAAAACTACACACCACTAAGGTTTGGGAATGCTTGGAGCTTATAGTAACACAGGAACAAATAACAGATGGCAGTACCATACAAGGAGATTGTATGTCCAAGTTGGACGAGATACCTGATGACAATGGGAAATTAATCACTAGGAAATGAAAGAAACGTTCACAAGCCCTGTTGGCCCACTGGTAGTGACCAACTGCTTTGTCATAATCAGCCAGTAGTGTCACTGGATGTTGTACGGAGGAGTGTGGAGTCAGTGCACTGCTCTCCCGGCCACTGTCTGTTTTTGTGAGCTGAAACCGCTACTTCTCAATCAAGCAGCTCCTCAACTGGCATCACAAGGTTAAGTGCACCCCATTCCAGCCCTCCTGCCACGGAAAAATCACTGTGGTACTAGGAGTCAATCCTGATCCTCCGCATGGCAGTCAGCCATGCTGACTACTCAGCTATGGAGGTGGACAATAATATATGTTGTAAAGCTTTAGCGATAAACTCCAGGAAGTATTTTTACCGGGGTATTATGAACCAACAATATTTCATGATAAATTTAGACCACAATGAGATAGTCATGACTATACAATTCTGGCTAGGAAGCCAATGTCAGACAAATGCAGTATAAAACAAAAGAGGGAATGGCGTAGATGACTTGATGGAAAAGTTAACCAAGGGAATGGCGTAGATGACTTGATGGAAAAGTTAACCAAATCCAATCTGGCAGGCCAAACAAACCATTTATTGTGGCCAACTTAAACTTTAATTTATATTATGGTGGACGAGGGAAAAAAAGAAAAAAAAGGGAAGTTCTTATTAATACACACACCCGCTCAGACACTGGTATGGGTGTTTGAGCACAATTTAGATAACAATGATTAAATAATGGTGGTCTAGTCGAATGCAGACTAGAAGGCAATGCCCATTTTGTTTATCTATTTATTTATTTTTTAGGTGCAAATAAAAAGGAGAGATTGGCCTCAAATGGCTTATTAATGATGGGACATTATGCTGTTAATAACTACCGGAAATGTTATAAACTTAGGATGTTAACCTGAAGAACACCATACCCTATCTTAAACTTCTGACAGAATTTCACTTACTTTATATATACACGAAACAATCATGCAACAGGAAGGGCTAAAAAATAATGAGAAGATATCCCTGAACCACTCTCTGATCATGCTATCCAAGGACATTATGCTCCCCCGTGAGAGCCCAGGTAAGACGGTGGTTCACACTGTATGTTGTGTTACAAGCCGCAAACGATGTTAAATCCAGTTCCCATATGGAAAAGCAGCACTTACAAATTATTTTGTTGTTGGAACAACTTGTTTTCTCTCAAAATAAAAACTGAAAAGTACCTTCTTCTTTGTACAAAAATTGACAGTTTCACACAGAGATGCATTCTTATCATACTTAAACAGGATAAATAGCTATCAAGAGAACTGACTGAACAATATACAATGGATTGACATCACATTCACTCATGACAAATGAGGATGTATTTCAGCAATTCACCTGAGTGTTTTTAAGGCACAAACTCAAAAAAGTTCACACCTTATATTCGGGAATATCAGTAAATGCTTAAGATCCATTCTCAAGTATCCCACCTTGGGCTGCAATTTTGGGACTTAGAAATGGAGGAGTAAAGAGTAGGAAGGGTGGATGTGGGGAGAGAGGGAGGGTATGTACTGACCCTACTTGGGCATACCCGTCTATGCTGAAGCTGGTTATTTAATTTCATGTTCCATGGATCAATTTATACAATAAATTGAAATTATGTGGAAAGGGTCATTTTACACTTGCATACAGAGGCGAATTGATAATTCCTACAGACCACCTTTTACACATTACAATAACAGAAATTATTCTGTAGAATAGGAGGAGTTGTCAAGGAAAAACTTCCAGAATGAGATTTTCACTCTGCAGCAGAGTGTGCACTGATATGAAACTTCCTGGCAGATTAAAACTGTGTGTTGACCGGGACTCGAACTCGGGACCTTTGCCTTTCGTGGGCAAGTGCTTTACCATCTGAGCTACTGAAGCACAACTCACGGCCGGTCCTCTCAGCCTTACTTCTGCCAGTATCTCGTCTCCTACCTTCCAAACTTTACAGAAGCTCTGCTGCGAACCTTGCAGAACTAGCACTCCTGAAATAAAGGATACTGCGGAGACATGGCTGAGCCACACCGGCCGTGAGTCGTGCTTTGGTAGCTCAGATGGTAGAGCACTTGCCCACGAAAGGCAAAGGTCCCAAGTTCGAGTCTCGGTCGACACGCAGTTTTAATCTGCCAGGAAGTTTCAAGGAAAAACTTCTTCAGTTTATTTTCAGATTTTACTTTGTTGTCTGTCAGACACTTTATATTGTTGAGTAAACGATCCAAAATTCTCGTAGCACCACTGTGCACCCCTTTCTGTGCAAAAGATAACCTTAATGGAGAGTAATTAACATCGTTTTTCTTTCTGGCATTGCAATTATATACATCATTGCTCCTTTTGAATTACAGTAATCAGATTTGCCAAACACAGATGTGTCCAAGATGATTGTGGGTGAGCACCACATAATAATCAGCATTTTATGAAGGGTAACAAAAATAATTAACAAATGAACTGCGTACTGTTGTATAACTTATTGCATAGAGAAAACAAATTGATAAGAGTAACACATCTTAAAAAACATGTATGGCAACAGTAAACACACAGTATAATAAAAAATGTAAGGCAGTTTACTTACTGGAAAACACAACTCCAGTTCCAAAAGGCAATTGGCAGCAACTGATCTCACATGCGAGTTTTTCACATTATTCACTTGTTTCACAAGTACCATTAAAAAATTGAGGACTTCCGAGAATAGTCCAAATACTTCAGAGCCCTGAAACTTTAGCAGAAAAATTGCATTTTAAATTAAAACAAGGAAGTTATTGTTATGTCAAAACATTAATTGTTGACCATCATGACATGTGAGCTTGAGCAATTCCCTGGTGTATAGACCATAATATCTGAAAGAGTGACTCAAAACCAGGGTGATACAATTCATCTAAATGCCACAAGACATTATTAATATAATTATTTCTTTTGAAAAAAATCAGGACAGTTAAAATCACTTGCAAAATAATCATATGTAGTTCATCTGAGTTTAATGTGTTTTCCTGGTGTAACGAATCTTTTTGTAGTGCTAATTTCAGTCTTACAGATGCTGTTCTCAAATCATCATTGTAAGCAACAAACAGAAAATGTTTTTCTTTGAATGGGAAAGACTTGATAATTATGCTGGTGTATCAAATTATTAAAATTTTAAGAAAAATATGTAGGGTATGGATTTGTCCTGTGCAGTTTTGTCTTTGCGTAATAATCTGTATATGCAGAAGATGGGTTTTTGTCTGTTTGGTGGCATACATACATATGTTAATTTATACGCTTTCTTATGATAAAAAATAAAGGAAACTGGATAAACCCGCCACCCACCTACGGGAAGCATTGACTTTGAATAATGATTGAAAGCATATACATTGTTCTTTGGTCTACCAACCTAACTTTACTCAGTTCCATAAGATATTATTAGTATAATAACTTTTTTGTATTTAGTTTTGTGTTTAGTTCCTCATTTACTTTTCGCTGTCATGGCATGTTTTCATCATCATAAGAATAATATTAGTTTATTTGGTTCTGTGTGTATGACTGAATTATTATTGCTTGTATTATGGAAGAATCCTGTAACTTGGTGAACCCTAGAATACAAAGGAATACAGAAACCCCAGCCAATGTATAAAATCAAATAGTGACTTCACATTATGGCTTCTATTGGGTTGTAATGGCAAAGCTGGTTTTACAACTAAGAGATCTGCAAAAGTGGATTAGTGAATTACAAACAGAAAGTGCAACACACAGTGGCATTAATTTATTCCTGCAAGCAACGAGACAGACTGTATATATGACAAACAATACTTATCAGAGAAGCCAGAAATGTGGTTTGCAATGTTAGACATGGCACCATGCAAAACATTGTTACTACATATCACATAAAATTTGCAGTGACAGTTAACAGCTTAGATGCCTGAGCAGTCACAGTGGTTTCAGCCAAATGTGTAAATCAGTAGACCAATGTATGCTGCAGGTATCCCAATGTGAACATATCGGTGATAGAGCATAATCTCAATTCTGGTGACACCTAAGAAACATCACTAAAGAAGAAGCAAAATCGGATGTAATATTACGACATGTTTGGCTGACACAGCTAGCCTTATCAGTAAAAACTGCCATGGTGATGTGTGATAAAAGTGATATTAATCCCTTATTATCAGTAGCAGACAAAATTCACACTATGATGGAACAGGCAAACACTTAGAGGTAGTGATGCAAGCAATTAATGATGTCAGTTACACCGCTGCTATATGACATGAGCAGCAAACTAACATGAATAGCTCTGGAGTCGGATGTCATACGGACGCACTTCAGAAGCAGCGACAAACAAGCGATCCTGCACCAGACAAAATAAAGAAGACAATCACTCATTCCACTGGTAGAACCAAACAGATGGCCAAATAACAGAAGGAAAACAACCTTACTCTGTTTGCTGGCACCACAGGCATTTTCGCAGTCAGGCCACAAGGTGCATGTCTCCACGCCTACTCCCATATGTCATCAGCAGTCTGCAGTGGGCACAGCAGACAACATTGTCCCACAAAAGCATCGAATCATAAATGGAGGAGCCACTGTTAGTCCTGGAAGCACAGCTGATGACATAACCAAAACTAACCAAGACACAGTATTTAAAATTGGCCCAATTATATCAGTTACAATTTGTCGATGGGCACACACGCTGTAAATCAAGCATGTTTGTTGACATTATCACACCACTTGTATGTGAAGGATGAAAAGTAAACTGTGCTAGCTTATCGACATGGGTTCAGATGTAAGCACGCTATCGGACAGATGGAATGAAACTGCATCAGTGGGTGCATCTCTCCACTTCACTGCAGACAACATACGGTGAATGTGAAGTAACAGTCAAAGGTTTGTGCTAGCAAATGTTATTAAGCCAGCACTGGGAGCAGATTTCATCAACCACTGAAGAATGAAAATAAAACTCCATGCGCACAAATCAGGATGGACAGCGAGTTGGTAATAGACAACAAATGGAAAAGTGCTTCCTTTACTCAAGAGTGATAATAGGCATAAAGTTGAAAATTAACAATCCCTGCCACTCCTCTCAGCATTCTGTAAAGTAATCAAGAGATTAATGAAGAATGAATTCCCAAGTACTTAATTAAATGACCACAGTCTACTAAATAATAATCCTCATGGTTTTCGAACAGGTAGAAGTTAAAGCCTCTTGTGCGACATTGTTATCTGCCACTGAGTTGCAAGAAATTATATATTTACATAAAATCAGTACAAACTGGCTTATTATTGGGCTCCATTTCCTGCTCCTGATTATAGGTTAAAGGCCCAGAAGAATAAGTCTGTTTTTCAGGTAGTGGCAGAATTTCTTGGTGTTATCATGAGCAACAACGAATTTGATGTTGGTTGGTTGGTTTGTGGGATTAAAGGGACGAGACTGCTATGGTCATCGGTCCCTTTTTCCAAATCCTAAAAACACCCACAGAGAATAAAAACGAGTAACAGAATAGAGCACAGACAACGTAGATAAAGACCAGACAAGACGAACTAAAATCACACAGAGTGTGATGGTGGTTGGCCGACCATAGGAACAAGAGAAAGGAAAAACCAACCACCGAGAACACATTAAGAAACTGAGTTTAAAACCGTAGGCCAAAGGCCAGAATCAACACAAAACAATAAAATAAAACACAAACACTCAGATTAAATGATAAAAACCCCCTGCCCGAATAAAACGTAAAACTAAGCCAGCCATAGCAGGGTCATCAGATAAAAGGGCAGGGAGCGTGTCAGGCAATGCGAACGTCTGCCTGAGCACAGCTAAAAGCGGACAATCCAATAAAATGTGCACCACAGATAAAACCGAACCACAGCGACACAGAGTTGGGTCCTCGCCGCGCAATAAGTGGCCATGTGTCATCCGAGTGTGCCCAATGCGGAGCCGACAAAGATGGATGACTGCCACACACACGTCGTCGCCTTGAGAGAACGGAGTTTGTTTGGCGTGGGCAGATTGCGCCATTCAGTGTCCCAAAGCGAGAGAACTTCGCGGCGGAAGACTGCCCGCAAATCAGTCTCCGGGAGGCCAATGTCCAGCATGGGTTCACTGGTGGCCTGTTTGGCCAGGCGGTCAACATGTTCATTGCCTGGGATAACGACATGACCGGGGGTCCACACAAAGACCACAGAACGGCCGCAATGGGCAAGAGTATGCAGGGACTCATGGATAGCCATCGCCAGACGAGAATGAGGGAAACACTGGTCGAGAGCTCGTAAACCGCTCAGGGAATCGCTACAGATCACGAAGGACTCACCTGAGCAGGAGCAGATATACTCTAGGGCACGAGAGATGGCGACCAGCTCAGCAGTAAAAACGCCGCAGCCAGCTGGCAATGAACGTCTCAATGGTTGTTCATAGTGGTCCCCTAGAGTCAGAGCATAACTGTGGAGGAAAACAAGTCCCAGTCAGCCTTATTCATAGCCCACCTGCAAGGGCGCAGAGAAGACTGACGCTGTGGCAGTGACAGAAAGATCGGAAAGTGGTCACTACCACACAGGTCGTCATGCACTCTCCATTGGACAGACGGTAAGAGGCTAGGGCTGCAGATCAAAAGGCCGATGGCGGAGTACATGCCATGTGCCACGCTAAAGTGTGTGAAGGAACCATCATTTAAAAGTGAAAGATCGAGCTGTGCTAATAAATGCTCAATGGTGGCACCTCGACCTGTCACCACTGACCCACCCCACAGAGGGTTATGGGTGTTGAAGTCGCCCAATAACAAGAAAGGTGGCGGCAATTGGGCTATCAGAGCAGCCAGCACATGCTGCGCGACAGCACCATCCGGTGGAAGGTAAAGACTGCAGACAGTAACAGCCTGTGGCATCCACACCCGAACAGCGAAAGCCTCTAAAGCTGTTTGTAGAGGTACAGACTCGCTGTGAAGAGAGTTAAGGACATATATGCAGACGCCACCAGACACCCTTTCATAAGCTGCCCAGTTCTTATAATAACCTCGATAGCCACGGAGGGCGGGGGTTCGCATTGCTGGAAACCAAGTTTCCTGAAGTGCAATGCAGAAGAAAGGGTGAAGGCTGATAAGTCGTTGGAGCTCAGCTAGATGGCGGAAGAAACCGCTGCAGTTCCACTGGAGGATGGTATTGTCCATGTCAGAGAGGCGTGATGGGACTTGGAAGGCAGATTACGCCGCTGGGTCACCTGCTGCCTCCAATTGAGCACCGGTGCTAGCGCTATCCATGGCGTCTGAGGGACCGGCGACATCGAGGTCCTCAGCAGACGCCAGAATTGCCACCTCGTCCTCAGACGCAGAGCTGGAAGGTTGCGGTGGGGTGGCTGCCACCGTGAGTTCCTTGGGCTTAGAGCTCTTCTTCTTGGATTTCTCACGCTGCTCCTTGGGTTTAACTGGCTGGGAGGGCTTCACCGATTCAGTCTCCGGGACTGAGGAGGATCGTGAAGCCCTACGACCAGCGGATTGTGGGCACTTACGCAACTGTCGGTCGTCACCCTTCCTGCTGGTGGAAACCTGGGAAGGGAGGGACCCAAGGGATCCCTTGCGAGCGTGAGAAGCCGATGAAGTTGGACACTTCTCCAGCTTAGAAGTGGGGACGGACGTCCCCGATGGGTGGGAGGATGGTGCTCCTGAGGTAGGTGGTGCAGGAGCAACTGGATGGGTAGAGCCCCCCCCACGGGCAAGGGGGCAGGAGTAGTTGTACTGCTCATCGATCTGGCTGGAAGTCTCGAAACTGATGGGGCTAGCACAGTAGTTGTAGCAGCTGCGTAAGAAGACGTCATTCGCACAGGATGTAGTTGGTCATATTTCCTTTTGGCCTCAGTATAGGTCAGCCGGTCCAGGGTCTTATATTTCATGATTTTGCGCTCTTTCTGAAAGACTTTGCAGTCTGGCGAGGAAGGTGAATGATGCTCTCCGCAGTCGACACAGATGGGAGGCGGGGCACATGGAGTATTGGGATGTGATGGGCGTCCGCAATCTCGACATGTGAGGCTGGAAGTGCAGCGGGAAGACATATGGCCGAACTTCCAGCACTTAAAGCACTGCATCTGTGGAGGGATATAGGGCTTGACATCACAACGGTACACCATCACCTTGACCTTCTCCGGTAATGTATCACCCTCGAAGGCCAAGATGAAGGCACCGGTAGCAACCTGATTGTCCCTCAGACCCCGATGAACGCGCCGGACGAAATGAACACCTCTACGCTCTAAGTTGGCGCGCAGCTCGTCATCAGACTGCAAAAGGAGGTCCCTATGGAAAATAACACTCTGGAACATATTTAAACTCTTATGTGGTGTAATGGTAACGTTAACATCCCCCAACTTGTCACAAGCAAGTAACCTGCGTGACTGGGCGGAGGATGCCGTTTGTATCAGTACTGACCCAGAGCGCATTTTGGACAAGCCCTCCACCTCCCCAAACTTGTCCTCTAAATGCTCGACGAAGAACTGAGGCTTTGTGGATAGAAAAGACTCCCCATCAGCTCTCGTGCAAACTAAGAATCGAGGCGAATAACTGTTACCTCCATACTGAGACTTACGCTCCTCCCACGGCGTGGCCAGAGAGGGGATCGTTTTCGGATCGTACTTCTGAGCATTAAATTGAGCCCGGGAACCCTTAGAGACTGCTGGCGGCTGGCCACCAGCGAGAGATGATGTACCACGCTTCATTGCGGGTCATCCGCCCTGATGCCACCTACTCCGACCAAGGGCCCTCCCCACGGGTGCCACCCACCTGCAGCAATAGCCACCTAGCAGGATGGCCATTGCCGGGAGTCCTGATGCCCCAGGGAGACAGGCATCTACTCCTTGGCATACATGGGGAGTTAATGGCGCAGGCATCAGTAGAGCGATCCCTGTGTTGTCAGGGGGCTACAATCAACAGGGTACATGGCGGCCCCACCACAACGGACTGGCTACCGTGCTGGATGTTAGGTGACATGTGGTCCATGGTCGCCGTCAGTGCAGAAAGTGGCACTGCACAGCGCAAGGTGGAAAGTGCTCGCAGGAACGTATCCATGCCCATGAGATGGAGAGCGGACAGGACTGCAATGCAACGACAAAGAAGCTGGTGAAAGGTCTGATCGCTAGATGGACACAATGCACCAAGTAAGGCGCCCTTCCCCAATCGGCTCGCTCTTCGGAAAAATTTTGAGAGATGGAGGTCAAACCCAACAGGGGACCATCACATATGGCCGAAAAGTTTGAGACTCCTTTTAGTCGCCTCTTACGACAGGCAGGAATACCGCGGGCCTATTCTTACCCCCGAACCCGCAGGGGGGGAATTTGATGTTATTAGTGTAGTGCTGGCACAGTGTGATCGAACTGTCTACACATCAGTGCTTGAAGTTGTCTGAGCATTGTGGAAATTCCAAAAGGAAGTGACATTCAGTGGAAAAGGCTTTTTAGACACTGTCAATGGCAAAGCTATTGAGGATACAAGGTACTTATGAATGGTGGTAAATTCGAATTTTTTATGATTTTATTAAATTCTATAGTCTTTCCTGATTATATTGATATATACATTATAGGGTTTCAAATGAAAAATGACCTATATACACCAAATTTTAAAGTTATGGTCATGTACACTGCCACACCCCATTTATTTTTGTTACAGAAACCAGAATTATTTTGAAAAGAACTGTGAACTGTTTCTAGTGATTATACATATGATACATTGAATATGTTGGTAACAGTGCACGTTTCTAGTGTCTGTAAATGATTATCTTTGCTAGTATTTATTTTGCTTCGCTAAAGCAGTTTGTTCATGTGTTACTCAATGTTTGTTGCTCAAGTGCTACATATATTTGTGGAAGCACATATCCTGTAGTGTGCAATAAATACGAACTATACCACGCATCAAGAAATTCAATAAAAGGAAATTCCATGGTAACCAGTTCACAAACAAAGCAAGCCACACAGTTGAAGGTAATCTGTGTATCAGTTCTTCAGGGAAGAAACTCCCAAAATGGCACGTCTCCCGGTGATTCAAATTTTTGTGTTAACAACAACGCTAGTTGTAGTGGATTTGTTGTTGTTGATGTGGGAATTTTATCTTCTTTGATGAAGGAAGTGGCGAAATGTAAACAATGTGATGGTGTAGGCTGTCTGGAAATAACTGAACAACAAAGTAGCAGGAAGGGTTTAGCATCAAAACTGGTTGTTCTGTGTAGATCCTGCAATAAATCTGCCTCGAAGATGACTTCGAACATTGCGCATAATTCATATGATGTGAATTTGAAGTTAGTGTATGCAATGCGAGCAATAGGAAAAGGAAAAACAGACTGCTCAAACGTTTTGTGGTTTGATGGACCTTCCTCCTCCTCCCAGTAGGTTCAGTAAGAACATAAAAATACTTTTAGGTGCCTTGACAGTTGTGTCTAAAGCATCTATGAAACATGCAGTAGAAGAAACTGTAAATATTAGTGGAACCAGGGACATTGCTGTTGCAGTTGATGGGACATGGCGATGTCGAGGACATTGTTCCTTGAATGGTGTTGTAAGTGTTACTTCTCTGGAGGATGGAAAAGTTGTTGATGTTGAGTTCTTATCTAAGTACTGCCACACCTGCCATGGCAACACTGGAAGGGCATATTGAACATCAGTGTTCTAAAAATTATGATGGTTACGGTGGAGGTATGGAGTGTGATGGGGATCTAAAAATATTTCAAGGGTTGGGGTCCATTTATAATGCTAGATATACGCAGTACCTAGGTGATGGGGACTCTAAAGCTTTCAATAAAATTAATGAGTTCAATGTTTATGGTGATGCTTTGGTAACAAAACTGGAGTGTTATGGACATGTGCAAAAGAGGATGGGTGCTAGATTGAGGAAGCTACGAAGATAAATGAAAGTAACGTTGCTATCTGATGGAAAATCTCTGTCTGGCCGAGGCAGATTGACAGAAACTGAAATAAACCTCCTTCAGAGTTATTATGGACTGGCCATTAGATGAACTGCACCTCAGAATGATGTTACAGCAATGATAAAAGCTGTATGGGCCACTTACTTTCATAAGTTGTCCACAGATGACCACCCCGTTCACGGACTTTGCTCTAAAGAAGCAGATTCTTGGTGTGGTTACCAAAAAGCAAAAGAAGGTGGTCAAATATATCATAAGCATTCTGTTGTTGAGGATGCTATGATGAAATAAAACCAATTTTTAGAGACCTGAGTGATCCTGATCCCACTTAGTAAATGTCTTCATGGGGGCACTCCGAATACAAATGAAAGTTTCAACCATTGCATATGGGAAAGATTACACAAGAATGTTTTTGTAGGACTAAATACATTAAAAGTTGGTGTACTAGATGTAGTGATATGTTTCAATGATGGAGTGATAGGAAGGTTGGAAGTCCTGAGAAATTTAGGCATAGAATGTGGCTCTAATATGGAAGATCAATTGCTTGCATGTGACAGACAACAGGTGGATGAAGCTGAAAGATTGACTCTTCAAGTTACCAGTGAAGCAATAAGTGCTAAAAGGAATGCCAAGAGGAAGCTTGAAGATGAAGAAATGCTGCAGGATGAAGATTATGCTGTAGGAATGTTTGAGGCGCAGTTTAATTGGACTCAGATCTTCATTTGCAATTTCCTGCAAGTTGTATTTTTCAGAATTCAGGTACAAATATTTCCTTAAGTTTATAAAGTATTGCTCTAATTTTTTTGTGTAACTTGCAATAGTCCATACTCATGTAGTAGACCTAAGCTTTATTGCATAATCAACTAATTTATAGAAAAAATAACATTTTTATTAGGAAAAAAATTATAAAAATTAAAAAGTAAGATGTGATGTTTTTTATCCTTGTAATATAGATAATAGGTGGAATTAAATAGGTCTAGTGCCTCAGCCATCATGTCATGCATATCAGGTAAAAACGTATAACATTAGATTAAATGGTACCTCAATTTGAGGAAGCACTTTGGAAAAAAAAATGCATCAATTTCTTTGTAATTTTTTTAATAAGCCTAAGCAGATTCAAAAATATTCAAAATACCTCTAATTTGTTTAGAAAGTGTGCTGCATTACCTGATATCAACAAAAAATCTGTAAGACATATACATTATAAAAAGTGCCTGGAAGAAATATGTGTTGATTTTTACATAATACTGAGCCGGAAAAGTACCCTGTATCCTCAAGCCTCTGAAGAAGAACAAAGCTGCAGAAAAAACATGAGTGGGAAAGGATGCAAAAGCACATGAACTTATTGCTGATGTAGATCACCTACTGTCGTATACGATCTCGTCTGGCATGTGGGCTAAACTGAGGACAATGTATGAGAAAGAGTCCACAGTGAGCATTCACCTACTTCAGCAAAAGTTTTCTCACTTCAATTTGGTGATGACTCGATGGTTACAGTTATGTCAAAAATAGAGGATATCAACATTAATTTGAAGCAAGTGGGTGAACCACTTTCAGAGAAAATGATAATAACCAAGGTGTTGATGTCCTTGTCAGAGAGATATAAACATTTCCGTTCAACATGGGAGTCCATCCGCTTTGAGAAGCAAACACTTAATGAGTTAACTTCAAGACTGCTCATTCAAGAAGAGAGAACCTATCAGCTCGATTAACAGAAGGTAGCTTTGGAAATGTGTAAGCAGGCAGCAAAAAATTACCTGTTACACTTGTGGTAAAGAGGGGCATTTTTCAAAGGACTGTAAAAATAAAATGAAGAGGGAAATGAGAAGCTACAATTACTGTAAGAAAAGAGGTCATTTGAAGTCAGACTGCTGAAGTCCATGGCAGGCAAAAAGTCTCAGGATGTAAATGCCTTTATGTGTATGAGTCAAGGAGCTGACCTAGAAGATTACTGGTTCATGGATACAGGGAGTAGTCAGCATATTTGCAATAACTGTGAGTTGTTTAAGAAAATGGACAATATGTGAAGCTCAATGAAAGTAACTGTGGATGTTGATAAACTCGCTGATGTGATTGGGCATGGTACTGTGGAACTGTACACCTGGAACAGCATTAAGTTTATCAGAACAATAGTCAGTGGAGTGCTTTTAATGCCTGAACCGCAATTCAACCTGTTTTCACTAGGAATTGTATTGTACAAAGGTATGTGTGTAGTGTCAAACAGGGAACAATGTGAATTCTTGAACAGTAAAAGTGAAGTTCGTGCATTATTGCAACATGTAAATAACATGCATTGTATATTGTATCCTTAAACAGTACACAATCAGAACAATATCAATAGTTACTTTGAAGTGTGGAGATAAAATGCACTGCACGGTTGACAGTATGACACTAGTGACTTTTCATAAATCAATATTGATAGCGTGTGTGAATTACTGAACTTTGGTACGGTAAATTTGTCTAAAAATGTTGAGAACTTGAGTGTTCAGCATAAAAGATTGTGCCATCACAGCATTACGCTTATGAGCGAGTTATTGTTGCATAAAGGGGTGGACTTCGTTAATGACTTTGTCACTTGCAAAGCGTGTTTGGCAGGTAAACAAATCACTTGTCCTTCCCCATCAGCTCAAGAGCTAAAGCCTCTCTTGAATTGGTTCATCCCAACATCTGCGAACCTGTGGAAATATATTTACTTCTTGGAGGAGCGCGATTTTTTTTTTTTTTTTTTTTTTTTTTTTTTTTTTTTGTTTTGTGGATGACTATTCAGGTTATCACAAAATATTCTTTATAAAACAAAATGATCAGGTTAAAGATTTGATCAAGAACTTTATTGCAAAAGCTTAGAGAGAAATTGGCCTAAAAATTAAAGTTATAAGGAGTAATAATTGACAATAATTTATGAATACTGATTTAGGTCCATTTTTGAGTGAAAATGACATAACTCATCAAAGAAGAACTGAACACATCACAGCAAAATAAAAGAGCTGAAAGAGAAAGGTGCACTATGGCTGAAGCTTCTTGTTCAACAATTTCAGTAATACCCAGAAATTAATGGGCTGAAGCAGATAACATAGCAGCTTATGTAATAAATAAAAATGGTCCGAATCTTGTGAGAGGTAAAACTCCTTTTGAAGTCTTTCATGTAAGAGGATTACCATTACAAGATTCAAAAATATTTGTTGTTCATGTCTCTAACCTTGTACCCAAAGAAAAGAGATTGAAACTAGACCACAAAAACAAAACAAGTTTATTTATGACGATTATGATGATGATGATGATGTGAAAGCGTAAAAAATATTTAATCTTCCACAAAGAAACTGAGGTGCACTGAGATGTAGTTTTCTTGTTGTCAACAAGCTCTGAAAGGAAGAAGGAAATTGGTGTCTCTGTAACAGACTCTGATACTATCTGTCGTGATGAAGATGTCATAGATAAAATTTCAGAATTGGGGGGTGCAGAAAAAAGTAGAAACGGGGATTGAGGTTGTGGAAAAAAAGAGAAGTCAGCTTAGAGAAGAACAAGAAAGCAGTGAAGAAAGAGAAAACAGAGGAGATTCTTTTGAGGATGCAGAGGAAAAAGTAGATGACGAGAATAAGAGGTCATACAAACTGAGACCCATGAGGAATATTCAGTGCCCAAACTACTTGGAGAATTATGGGTTGGGAGTGTTGACAACAGTGAATGATGACGACGACTCCCAGCACCTACACTGAATCAATGTCTTGTAGTGATGCCAAAAATTGTAAAGATGCCATACCAAGAGAACTGCAAGTCCTAGAAGAAAATGATACATGGGATTATATATGTAAGGCAAACAAATGTAATTTTATTGACGCACAGTGGGTTTTTAGGTGAAAAAGAGGTGAGAAAGTTATTTTTTATAAAGCTTGTTTTGTAATTTAAAGTTTCCAGCAAAGGGAAATAGGCCGAAGGCATGAACTGAAGTTTATGTTAGGGAGGGCATTGGTCTATGGTAATTCGTACAGCTGTGTTACCTATACTGATACAATGGTGTAAAGGCTAGCACATCTACCCAGTAAGCAGGACACCCGGATTCAAGTCCCAGTCATGACACAAATTTTAAATCAATTCTTCAGCACCTATTATTATGGTAAATAAAGATTGACATATTCATAAATGTACAGTCCAGTACCAAATCTTACTTCAGCGAGACTTTTTCTGGTTTTCTGTAATGGAAATAACTTTCCCATCTATCAGCTGGATGTTTGCATTGCTTTTCTTTATGGGAAGATAACTGGAGATTTTTATGCTAAATTACCTATTGGATATTGCATTATAATGAATGATAAAGTTTGTAAATTTAGAAAGGACTCACTCAAAAATTGAAATGTTAAATTCCACACAATAATAACTAGGTTAGCATTTGTAAGAGGTGATTTTGCGTACTGCTTGTATACAAAGACACAAAACAGGAACAAATCAAACTTACCTGTTTATATTGATAATTTGGTGATAACTTCAGTTTCTCTGGGTGAAAAGGACAATTTGACAAAGTGTGTATCTTGAGAAAGTATTAAAGGTTTTTGAAATGTTTAAATGTAATTCTGTTGCAATTCCCATGGGGGAATATTTTGGTCACATTAGGTTAAAAAGAGAAAAATCTGAAAATGAAGACATCGAGAAAAGACACAAAAAATTAAAATGGTCACTGATGCATGCCATATTAGGTTCCAGACCAGATATTTTTGTAGCAATAACTTTTCTAAGCAGGTAGAAATCAGGTGAAAGCCTGGATTTATGGAACGCTTTAAAACATGTATGCATTATATTGTTGGAACTCTTAAAACTGAGTCTGTTACATGCTAGGGATGAGAAGTGTGCCAAAACTATAATCGGTTATGTTGACTCTGATTAGGCTGCTGTCGGAGTATAGAGAGAAAATCCACAGATGGTTATCTTTTTAAAGTTTGGGGTTTTCGACTTTCATGGGCAACCAAGAAACAACCCACAGTGTCTTTAGTCATCAACAGCTTCAGAATTTGTAGCCTCAAGTAGGGCAACTAGTGAAGCCTGTTGGCTCAGTAGCTTGTATTTTATTCTTTCTATAGCTGTTGTACTGTATGAAGATAATATGCCAGCAATAAGCATTTGCAAAAACTGACAGTTCCATCATAAACTTAAGCATACAGATGTCAAAATTTTATTTGTTAGGGAGAAAGTATCTGCTAAGAAAGTTGTGTTAAAGCACATTAGCACAAATGAGCAACCAGCTGATTTTCTAACAAAGCGACTACATAAAACAAAATCTGAAAAGTTTAGAGTCTTGCTATGATGTATTTAAATCTTGTAATTTTGTTTTTGTAACACTGATAATTAACACTGAGGGAGTGTTTAGCGGTATTATGTCACATTGTTTTAAGGTGGCAACACAGCTTTTTTGGTTTATGTTAATTTCCATTTTTAAGCCTCTGCGGGTGTCACTACCATCTGCCAATGAGTTATGTGCTATTATATATTTAAATAAACTCTGTACAAACAGACAAAGCTTCATTTACTACCCCAATTACAGATTATATCAATGAAATAGAAACTTATGTAACAATAAAAGTATTGTGGGAGTTAAATTAGATCTTTCTATAGCTTTCGATACAGTTAGTCATGAATTCTTTTAGATAAGATGGAAGCAATAGGGTAAAAAGGAATAGAAAGCAAGTGGTTTCAATCATACTTGTAAAATATTCTCACAGGTTGTGCAGCTCACATCAGCTCATACTAATAGATGCAAGGGAAGTCTATACAAGTGTTCCCAGAGGAGTGTGTTAGGCACCCATCTATTCCATATTTATACAAATGACATACGAATCTCAGAAACTCCAGACAAGACCATGTTCTCTGCAGATGATACGAATGCAATAGTAAGTGATCTTAAGGTATCTCTCTCCACAACAACTGATCAAGTCCTTATATTTATGGTTGAATGAAAACAGGTTGACTGTTAATGTGACGAAAATAGATTGTATAGAATTTTGAAAGATGAATCGAAACCAAAATCTTCATTTGGTACTGGGTGGAAATGAGTTAGAAAGGGTATGATGCACAAAACTTTTAGGAATACGTGTTGACTAATACAAACTGGAAAGACTATGCAACTAAACTCTCCCAGTGACTCAGTTCTGCATGTATTGCCCTGGATGCTTCAGATGCTGCTGGAATGGTTTAGTTAAGTTACTTACAGTCCCTTGCAGCTCACGGAATAGTTTTCTGGGACAAGATTAATAGCAGATTATGAAATTTACACATAGCTCTGCTAGGGTTCACTGCAAGCCCATATTTCAAAAGTTGTATTTGTGCTGATGAAAAGAGCTAGACCAGTAAGAAATATAAAAATGCCATCATCCCGAATTTATTTTATTGGCTACAAGTTTTGGCAGTATAATATGTCCTCCATTCTAGACAGTGGCTGAATTTTTCAATGATAAAATACGTGAATGACCTTTATGAAAAATAACCAGTCTTTGCACCAGCTTACACAAGCACAATTTTAGCACACATCAACAATTAAAACACAACTTACTTGTGTTCTAGCTGTTGATGTGTGCTAAAGCTACAAGGTCTGAAACATCTCCATTGTGTGCAGCCGCCGAACTTGTTGCCCAAGACAATTTTTGGAAAATGTGTTTAAATGTACTTCACAAGATTGGTTGTCCTTACTCCCTGCAAACTAATGGTACACAATTTGTGTATTTTTGTGGTACTGAGTGTAGACTTTCTTTGATGATACTAAAACAGTCACTTTTAACCTTATTACACCAAAATAATTTCACATCAGAAATACAGCTCCTATGCCCAATCTTCTCCAAAAATGGTTACACAGTCAACCGTTTTCAGAAGGCTTTTCAACCAGCTACTTTGCTGCATAGTAGAGAAGTAGAGCAAGATGAAGTAAAGACTGTGGCTTACCTACCACATGTGGGACCTATTTCTGCCAAGAACAGCAGGATTTTCAAGAAGCATAACATCAAGCGTTCTTTCCATATACCATGCCAAAATAAGAGGGCTACTTGGGAATCTGAAAGATGACCTTGATTTTCACAAACCAGGGTTTTATGATATTCCATGCCAAAGTGACATGTCATACAAAGCTACAACCAGGACAATAGTCTTCAGATGCAAAGAACATGAGATGCACACCCAGTTGAGATAGGCAACTATGTCAGCCATTGCCGAGCACTATCTGTATCTTAATCATGACACAAACTATTAAAAAAATGATGGTTCTGGCACAGACTGGGAAATGTTATAAAGAGTTGAGAGAGACAAAGGTGGCGAAAAACTTAATGAATCAGGACACTAAGACCCTGCACTGGAGTTGCTAAAACAGCACTGCAACAGAACTCAAGAAAAAGATCATGGAATGTGGAAAGAACCCCAGAATCACTGTACTGCGAACAGAATGCCAGACCACAATCAAGCAAATCTGGACAAAATAGGAGTGCTAGCTAACGGCCAAGTCCACTGGACCAAAAACGGATGTCTCAGGACAATTCTAGGGGGAATGAACCACAGACAAGACACCTAGTACCAACTACGGAAGGGGGAAAGCATTAAATATAAACTCTGGACCAGTTCCACTTGATTAGCAGTTTTAGTAGCACCTGATGAAGACAAAGCATCATGTTATCAAAACATTATGCATGGATGACACTGACATCCAGTAGAACATCTGACACCGCAAAATGTCAACAGAATGCTTGGAAAGCCTGAAGAATTACATCCTATAATTGACTTGAGTTCACTTAGACATGTTAGACGTGTCCCAATAACTTCATGGTCAGACTCATTAGATAAAATATTTTTGCCCAATCCAATGAACACTCCTCCACTTACGGTGCCTCATCTGTCTTTTCAATATGCAGGCCTCATTTCAAGGGCTTTCTACTTTTGGTTTCAACCAGTTCTCAGTTCTGAAAATAATTTGCAGCAACAACTTTCCTGGAAGGCAATTCATGAACTTTTATTACAAATATTTCAACAATTTACTAATAAAATTTTGACAGTCATAGTGTCTTTACTTTGTACTTGGTCTGATTTTGCTCTCTACATATTGACAGGTGAGCCCTACAGTTTTCCACCTCACAATGCAGGTCCAGAAATCTGCAGCCAAAACTGTGACAGAACCAAAGAGCCTTTTGGTTGAGACCCCTCTACTTGGTTCCAAACTAAAGTGCCTCTGCAGCATGGCCCACCAGATTCTCTGCCACTATTACTCTCTGAGTAAGCAGTCTAAAGACAGCTCAACACGGAAAAAAGCATCTTCAGCTGCTCACAGTGTGAACACAATCAATCCAACCTCATACTACTAAATTAAGGAGCATTGTCACTTATGACAATAGGTGTACCATGGCAATCAGAAGGAGACTTGCCCACCTTAAACAGGAATTCAGTAACAAGAAAAAGTTTCTGATAAGATGGCTCACAAGTTTTAAAAGTAGGTAATAATTCATCAAAACATGTGTCTGAAAAGTTTGTGTAACAAATAAAAATGTAGACGTGGGGAAGGATGCTGAAAATAAGCTTGAGAGAGAAAATTTCTAACAAGGGGGTCCTCAAGGAAATAGATGAAACAAGAGAATTCATGACTACCATAGAAAAAATGAAAGCAAAATGTTCATTGGCCACACTACAAGTCACAAAAAATACTTGTCCACAATATTTGGCGGATGAACAGAAGCGGAAAACTTCAGAAGAATCATCTGGATTCTATGATGAATAGGCTTAAATTCGAACAGTACAGCGACTTAAAACAGTCGGGAGAGGAGAGACTAATATGGCAGCATCAGCAAGGCCTAGCCTATGGGAGAAGATGGTGATAACAAAATCATTATCACAGTGAAAACATTCCTGCATGAATGGATAAACAAGTAGATTTCATTAGTGTTTCATTTTAAATAATCTACCTGTTTTAAAAATAGAGGGTTTACTTCCAGCTGTTATTCAATGCATATTCCAGTGACTTCAGAGTATCAAATTACAAGAGGGTTTTCGTGGGGTAAAAAGTTTTTTCCGAGTCATTGTTAGTTTTTGTTATCATAACATATCCTTTAAACAGAGTATGGGTTAGGAAAATTTGACTTACGACTGTTATTGTTTGCACCAGCACAGTTGTCATTGTTGACAAGCATTTTCCTTGTAGCAGAATATCATCATCTTCCACACAAGACTCAAACAAATTCTGAAATAGATTGAAATTATTCCTTTTGTTGCAGCAATGCAGCTAACTGCTATTTGGTTAGAGTACTGGTCCTCCAGTTACTTGCCTTCAGTGTTGCAAAAATTAATTCTGCGTCAGTCACAGAGTTCAACAGAGACGTCTGTTCTTCTATAAACGTGCATATACTTAGTTTGGTAGTCATCACAACATATTTTTCCTCTAAGAGCACCTGAAAATTTGACTATTACAATAGGTGGAAGTGATTTTCATCTTTTACGTACGCTGGAAAAAAAACTTTTACCTTCAGTGCACAGTCAAAAATGTCGTGGAGTTCAAGAGAATTCGAAAATACATCCTTCAAGCCAAGCAGTTTCAATTGGTGCTTATCTTTGGTGGTCAACATTATCAAAACGGAACATGAACTTAACTATTCGTAAGTGATTTTGCTTTTCATCACTTAACGCATAACGTGTTATCCAAGTGACTTCTTTCGATTAACATTTCTCTATAATACGCACATTGTGCTTTACTTTGACAGCACAATACGCCTCTAACCTTCACACCAGTGTTTGTTTACTTATACTGCCTGTCAGATTACAAAACACAGCAAACTGCAAAGATATTTATCTAGATTGTTGGGCTAGATTCCTTCGTCGGTAGATTCTCAGTTGAGAATGGAAAACATGGATTGTTGAAAATTAAGATAGCATAGTTTCCTTCCAGATCAAAAATTTGTTTAACTGTATCATAGAGGTTTTAATTAATAAATTTTACTATTTAAAAATTAGATCTGAATATAATATGGACACTAAAAATACTATGTGATTATCCTAAATGTTTTTCTACGTAGCCTAATTTATGTGTAAGGACTTCCTAATTAAATAATAACATTCTAGTTTAATCAGGTTACAAGCCAATAAAAGATTGGTTCAGTTCACAGTAATAATAACAATGTATTGTGAAATTTCTAAACTTCACGTGCCTGGAATTTACAGAACAAATATGTTATCTGTGGAGTTTTAAGCCACGTCCCTGCCTTTCGACCAATCGGAATAGCTCTTGCTATACAACGGGTCTGTAATAGCAGCGATCTTGTTCTTTCTCTTGCGTTGTAGGAGGAGGATGGCTACGAACAATTATTTTGGTTTTACGCACGGCGGGACGCAGTATGGGTGTGTATATATTTGTTTACGTTTTGCATGAGATATTTTTCTCTTATTATTGTTATTAACTTAAGCGATTGTTATCAGGCAGGGTTATTTTTGGTGAATCCTGTTCACCGGCTTATCCGATTATCGTGAATGGCGGCGAGGGGTGTCGGTTTCAAGCATGATGGGATAAATATGTGATGGAAGCTAGTGTCAAATGTTCAGTTGTAATGCAAAGAAAAAGTAGTACGAACTTGCGGGTTAAGTACATTATTTCTTATCCTTTTTTAGGAAGTTTACGTTCGCTCGTGAATTGGCGGTCGTGAAGCGACGCCATCTTGGCCTTTGAATTTGTTTAGTTGAATTTTAGGTAACAAATTTGGGTTCTTAACATTGTCATTTCGGCGAATCGGCGCGAAGCTATGCTTATCTGCTAAAATGTTAATATACTCGTATTCCCACCTATCCTTTGAAGTGATTGTGTTGAATTCATGTACGGCCATTGTCTACGGAAAAAGGCAAGAAGGATGCATCACGTTTCATGTTTGATGTACAACTTAATCAGGCAGTAAGAGTTCGTTGAATAATTAGCCTATTTATGGGAAGTGGCTTGCACGTTGTGTGTTCTTAAGTGCTCCTCGAACGATATACCGTTATACTTGATGTCGCGTCCTAGAATGTTTCCTTTACGCGTATCGATTGACGATAGATATTGCCCGGGGAGAGTGCTTTCATCCTACTGGTTGAAATAAGTGATAGAGCAGAGCAGCTTAGGTGTACAGATTGTTCCAACCCGCGTGGAACCTCTTAAATATCAGTAGATTTCAGTATAAATTGTCACGCCAAAAGGTAGAACGTCGTTGATTGACAAAGATCAGCTGTACTGTTTGTATTTGGATCATATCCAAAAATTACCAAAGTGTGGTAACAATTAAATCCATGTAACTCGTAATCTGAAATTAGTATTTACTTGTCAGTGTATTAATCCTGGTAGTAATGGAAATACATTGTTTGTATCCATTCTCGCGTATTGTATTAATGTGAAAGATGCCATTGTAGAGTAATAATATATCGGATATTTTATTAAAGCATAGTGAATAATAAAATTTAAAGGGTAGTTAATTTATGTCTTGGTTTAAAATCAGTTTATTCGCTGTTTCCACACTGTTTATCAGAATTCGTTACAATTTATAATTACTTTTACTAGGAGCGTTACATATATTGCAACACCCATTTTACAATCAACTAGGATATAATAAGCTGATTAAAAGTTTGAGCTTTGTTTAATTCAACCCAGAAATTAGCCACTGTACTGCAGTGACAAGCTTTCCCAATCGCCACTACTTGGGGCATAGACATACAGCGTGTTCTCGGTAACATGGTGATTTTACAGGCACTGTCAGAAGTGGAGCACCATTTGTCTTGGAGTACTGCCAACATTAAGTAGTCTCTAGATGCAAAATATTAATGTATGTTTTGTTAAGGGTGGTGGTGCCTGCACTGTACAAAGCAGCTGAGAATTTCTTCCTGTCACCACTCATCAACCCTTAGCAAGCTTAATGTGGGGGCAAGACACGCCTCCTACCATTACTGAAAGTCATCTCGTGAATCGTCAACTTATCATGGTCAAGCCGTACATACATGTAACTTTTGTGCCAATTTGCTATGTCTTAGTTATGTCAAGGAAACTAGCTGTACACTGGTTCATAGCATCTAGTATCTGCTCAAAGCAACTCAGATTGCCCTCTATTAAACAGTTATCATATTGTTAATAGCCTCATTATTATGTAACTCTTCCACCAACTGTGACATTGCTTGTGCTCAAATCAGTACTAAATAAAGCATTACGTGTATGTCATACTTGTTTCATGATGGCCGGACTCCACTTTGTACCAAGAGGTGATTTGCGAATTTAATTTCAGTCACTTCTGTTATTGCATTATCACAGAAACGATTAACACTCGTGAATGTAGGTGGTGTGAATATTGCACAGTGTCTGTTCTATAACATATTCTGAAATGCCTAGTTTATTGGGCACAAGATGTGATAAACTTCATGTGTTCTTGCCAGTGTTGCTCTACAGTGCACACTGTCATTTTGTCATTAGATCACAGAAAGGCAAAAATGTAAGATTCTTGTGTTCTTTGTGTGTAGTGTCTGGAATAACCTGCGAATCGTGCAGTGATTGTAGTCTTTTGGAAGACTTTGTAGGTGGCTGCAGTCTTGTGACAAGATTTTTGATATCTTTGGTGCTTTTACTCAGTGCAGCAGCGTCTTCAGGACATTATGCTTTCTGTGTCAGCAACAAGTAGCAGAGAGCATGCAGATAAGTTGGTGTATGTGTTTTGTTACACTCTGAGGAGGTACTCAGTTTTTCACTAGAGAGAGATCAAGGAATGGCAAGGCATGGTTTGTCACCATTGTGAAAATTGTGTTTGCAAAAACTATTAAGGTGTTTGAGAGCTCTTAAGTTCATTTGAGCAGTTGCCAGACAACAGGCTGTACTGCTCATGCTCAACTGTGATGACATAGACAGCCTGTGCTTTGTGCTTGCTCTGCTCATAATGCTTTTTGTTGCATTTCTGTGTGGAATTTTGTGTGTGGTGGGGCATAACATGACAATGCTCAGTACTGCAGCATCAATTCTATGCAGATAAGGAATGCAAATAAGGAAGCAGTTTTTTGCGTATTATTCATTTCAAAGCTAGACTCCACAGCTCAAAGTACCATAACATTTTGCTATGTAGTGAAACTATTTCAAAATGTGTGAAAAATTAACAAGGTTGTCTGTGAGGCAAAGAAACTGTACAACTGACAGTTTATATTCTACTCTAGGAATAAAAATAAAGCTATGTTGGGAGTTAAAATCATAAAACACGGTATGCTGCCTGTCTACAATTTGGCATAGAATGGCATTCTAGAAATTTAAGATGTAAACAGAAATAAAGAAATAACTTCAGGACTAGAGGAAGTACTAGACAAGTGCCTTGTGATCGAAAAAACAGTGTCACAGAAGGCAGATTTGTAAAATTCTGCTACAGCTGTCAATATATTTGAAACAAAATTTTTAGTTCAAAACTACTGACCAAATTTGCCTGCTTAGCCACTTCAAGTCAGTGTTTACATATGTTTGTACGTATATAGCATTAAGATATCCTACTGTGTCATAAAAGGAACAGGGCATCAGCTACTACTCCAGCAGTGTCGGAATTTCATGAACCATACTAAAATGCTTCATTACGCTGTAACTGCAGATTTCTACATTCACAGCTTGTGGTCTCGGGGTTGTGTTCTCGCTTTCTGAGCATGGGGGCCCGGGTTCGATTCCCGGTGGGGTCAGGGATTTTCACCTGCCTCGAGATGACTGGGTGTTGTGTCGTCATCATCATCATTCATCCCCTTTATGGATGGAGGAAGGAAACGGCAAACCACCTCCACTAGGACCTTGCCTAGTAGGACGGTGCGGATCTCCTGCATCGTTCCCCTACACTCTTGTCAAGGAGTATGGGACTTCATCATCATGTCCAGATGTACTCTGAAGTACCTGATATTCAGCTTTTCTATGTGGTTTTTGTGATACCGATTTTTTTTGGAGGTCCAGTGCTGTATTCTCATGTTTGGTTCTTTATTATGGTATTGTCATTTGTCCCAGAAAATGAAAATTTGCACTTGAAATCGAATGAAATTGAAAGTAGACAATAGTGTGGAATGAAACACTTCGTTTCAAATAAACTACCTCAGTGGAAAAATTAATAGAAGAAAATTTCTGTACAAAACTGACAGAAATAGCTTCATTAAGACTTTAATTGTTGGTTGATAATAATGTGTAAATAATATAAAATTGGAAAATTGAAACTACTAACTTATTTTGGTCTTTCATGGTTATGAGAATGTATATTAATTCACTTGATGGTTCCTGGCCACAGAAATGTTTTGTTTTCATTTGACGTGGGAGCTGTAAACAGAGACCAACATCATCACGAAACGTGTACACGGGTCACATGGAGGACGACTCTCCCCACCCCCCACCCCCCCCTATAACTCTGCTTGCTCTGCGCATGCGAGAATCTGGCAGCTTGGGCGCGCCAGAAAAATGTTTCTGGGTAGCATCTGGCTACTTGCTGCTACTGCTTATATGGCAAACACCCACTTCAAGTAGCCAGAAACGAGTGAAGGCACTACTCACACACAAATTCAACCCTGTGCATGCACATGAGCCCACTGGCAACTGCTCAAATGAACATCTTCTTTCCATCTAGTAGATAAATGGGATCATGTAAGCAATGTTGTTCAAAGTACTTAGGCTTTCTTGCTAGAGCCACCATTGGTTCTATAAAAAATGAGACTAATCCTAGGCCGCTGATACGTTGCACTTGAGGTTTGTTTCCAATTGGCTGTGTGACATCAAATGAGGAACGACATTCATGAGGTTCTAAGCGGCAGGTGTGAACCAATCCCAGCATGGTAATCGCTGCCCATCGTGATGTCAAAGCTCCCATGTTGCCAGCTTTGTTTGGTGTGAAAGTAAACAATGAGAATTGTGTATTGCTTATACAGTGTACTTGTTTTGGGCTGTGAAAACTGAATTTGCCTAGTGACATTCGTTTGTTCAAGGTGTGCCGCTAGCCAGCGAGGCTTTGAAGTTACTACAGAGAACTTGTGAGTTTTACGAACAGGAGAAAGAATATACAAGTATTCATGGACGACCATCAGTTACTACCAATAACGTAGTGTAACACACATCAAAAACCTTTGGAATTAGTGCTGGAACGATAGTAAGCAAGACAGTGTTAGTTCAAAAGTTTATAGATGGTGTGAGCTGTAATTATTGTGACCCATGTTGATCAGATAATGTATTTTTAGTGACAAAGTGAACTTATCAGGGATGGGAAAGTCACTAAGAAGCGTGCTGAAAAGTAGAGAGATCTGTTACAAAGTGCTAGACAAATGCAGAGTCCTGTGAGAAAAGGTGCATATTGTTATGGCTTGAAGCGTATTCCTGCACAAAGTTGTGGTCAAGGGCATCTGTGTTTGTGGTGATAACCATGAAGACTGTTCTGATGCTGATTCTGACTACAGTGAGCTGGATGGAATTGTGCCATTGTTGCCATAAAATAGTGTGTGAAAGACAACGAATATGGTTTATTTCTTGTATCATTGTCATTATAAAACGGGGTGAGGAGCTACAATCTCAGTTGTTTATTTGCTGTCATTGTGGTAGCTAGTCAAAAGCGAATTGTTATATGTATAGTGTTAGTGCGCGATGGCTTACATTTACAACAGGGAGTCTATGACCTGGGAGATCCGGGAAAAACCCCGGAATTTATTTGAATTCCTTCTCGGTTAAATTTTTGTAATTTTAACTGGTAAGAACCAATACTCTAACAAAGGATATTACTGTATGCTACTACTGCAGAATAATACTGCAGCGTACGAGAGGAAATGCGCCATATACAGCAACAAAACAGTGCTCGTACAAGCGTCTGCCAACAGCAAAATGTGTCAAAGGCTTTAGGAAGACTATGCAATGCTTTGTAACAACAAATTGCCTCCGATGAGCATGACGTCACAACTGTTAAGATTAGATTTGTTTTAGCAGTTAAGAGTGGGATCATGCGCAGTTGAATAGTATCTTCTTCCACTTGTGGCTACAGAAACGTGGCTGTGTAAGCAGCTGCAAAAGAGAGAGAGAGAGAGAGAGAGAGAGAGAGAAGCTAGGCGCTACTGGGAAAAATTTTACTGCCACGGCCAAGTTGCCAGATTGTGCAGCAGCCCTGGATCGGGGGGGGGGGGGGGGGGGGCAATTAGTATTCCTGAGGAGAAAACCTTGTTTCATAAAGTGCCTAGCATCCAGCGCACATTGGTCTATCCACTATTCGTATGACTTTGAAACATGTCCTTTTCGGTTTTTGAATGTTGTTGAACACATTCTAAGTTGATTTATGAATGAATCATAAGTTGATTTGTGAATGCATGCATAGTGTACATGATGTTTCTGTCAGTGGAATCCTCGTCACATCTAGAAATAAACTTTCCTGCAGACAAAAGGGACTATACGAGCTGAGTAGAGTATAGCCGAACGAAAGAAAGCCAACCACTGTCTAATTATGTGGTTGATTGGGTTTGCGAATGATGAGCGTTGTTATGATTACCAGCGAAATCCATTTCAGACTACCAGAGTGTGAATAAATGACTACCAGGAATAACAGGTAAGAATGATTACGTGTTATCTTCTCGGTGTTGTTGTTGTTGTTGTGGTCTTCAGTCCTGAGACTGGTTTGATGCAGCTCTCCATGCTACTCTATCCTGTGCAAGCACCTTCATCTCCCAGTACCTACTGCAACCTACATCCTTCTGAATTTGCTTAGTGTATTGATCTCTTGGTCTCCCTCTACGATTTTTACCCTCCACGCTGCCCTCCAATGCTAAATTTGTGATCCCTTGATGCCTCAAAACATGTCCTACCAACAGATCCCTTCTTCTAGTCAAGTTGTGCCACAAACTTCTCTTCTCCCCAATCCTATTCAATACCTCCTCGTTAGTTATGTGATCTACCCATCTAATCTTCAGTATTCTTCTGTAGCACCACATTTCGAAAGCTTCTATTCTCTTCTTGTCCAAACTGGTTATTGTCCATGTTTCACTTCCATACATGGCTACACTCCATACAAATAATTTCAGAAACGACTTCCTGACACTTAAATCTATACTCGATGTTAACAAATTTCTCTTCTTCAGAAACGCTTTCCTTGCCATTGCCAGTCTACATTTTATATCCTCTCTACTTCGACCATCATCAGTTATTTTACTCCCTAAATAGCAAAACTCCTTTACTACTTTAAGTGTCTCATTTCCTAATCTAATCCCCTCAGCATCACCCGATTTAATTTGACTACATTCCATTATCCTCGTTTTGCTTTTGTTGATATTCATCTTATATCCTCCTTTCAAGACACTGTCCGTTCCGTTCAACTGCTCTTTCAAGTCCTTTGCTGTCTCTGACAGAATTACAATGTCATCGGTGAACCTCAGTTTTTATTTCTTCTCCATGGATTTTAATACCTACTCCGAATTTTTCTTTTGTTTCTTTTACTGCTTGCTCAATATACAGATTGAATACATCGGGGAGAGGCTACAACCCTGTCTCACTCCTTTCCCAACCACTGCTTCCCTTTCATGCCCCTCGACTCTTATAACTGCCATCTGGTTTCTGTACAAATTGTAAATAGCCTTTCGCTCCCTGTATTTTACCCCTGCCACCTTCAGAATTTGAAAGAGAGTATTCCAGTTAACGTTGTCAAAAGCTTTCTCTAAGTCTACAAATGCTAGAAACGTAGGTTTGCCTTTTCTTAATCTTTCTTCTAAGATAAGTCGTAAGGTTAGTATTGCCTCATGTGTTCCAACATTTCTACGGAATCCAAACTGATCTTCCCCGAGGTCCGCTTCTACCAGTTTTTCCATTCGTCTGTAAAGAATTCGCGTTAGTATTTTGCAGCTGTGACTTATTAAACTGATAGTTCGGTAATTTTCACATCTGTCAACACCTGCTTTCTTTGGGATTGGAATTATTATATTCTTCTTGAAGTTTGTGGGTATTTCGCCTGTCTCATACATCTTGCTCACCAGATAGTATAGTTTTGTCATGACTGACTCGGTGTAGCCAAGAAAATTTTTGGCCAGATCGATATACTAGCAAGGGCCAGTTGTACAGTCTCCGGCCAGCAGCCGCTTTAAGGTCTATTCTGGAAGTAGCGCGGAAAACGCATTGTATGAACATGTAATAACGCCTAACCGGAGAATAATCGCGGGATAACTAAACTGGTGATTCTGGCAGAGTTAGTCAAGTTATCTGGCAGATAAGCTTTGACACTGGCAGGAATAGATACAGAATTAGTGATGACAACATTGTTTGTTAGAACGAGGAAGGAGAAGAAACGGTGAAATCACTTAATTTATGGAAGAATATGACGATTCCAAATTTATTTAAAAATTTTGCACTACTACTTATCGATCTCATGCTTGTGAAACTGGAGCGTATGAATGAAGTGTAAAAGCATTTCCTAACGGAAAGCTTTTTGCTTGTGGCTGGCCTAATAGACATTTGTTATTGGTACTTTGTGAATTATATTCTGCCGTGCTATAAAAATGACCATTTCTGCCAAAACAATCTTGTTTATTTGGTGTGTGTTACAGTTGCTGCAGTATTATAAAGGCCTATTTTGTTTTATCTCACACAGTGACAAAATACAGGTAATCAGGTCGAGAAACCACGCCAGCCTTGGGTGTATTTGCAATTACAGCTTTTTCAGTATTAGACAGCGACATTTCGATTTTTTATGTAGCACAATGTTTGACGAACTTTGATGAGGTAACAGATCCTTCCGCAGAAAGGAAAGCACGGCATGTAAAGCTGTAGCAAGATTAGAGAGAAAAAAATTCTAGGAGCTAAGGATTGAAGAAATGAGTACTGTCTTGCTAGTCTCTTCTCTTTACTGGTTTTATGTATCCTATACTGAATTTTATGTCGCACAAATCAGCAAGTTGTTTGCTAATAGGGATAAGAGTGAAAATTTTCTGAAGAGTTTTTTTTTTTTAAGAAGGGGGGGGGGGGCAGGATGTCACACCGGCCGACTGGAAGCAGGAGAGGCACCATAGGACATGTTAATTTCCACTGTCGTGAATATAGTTTGATGGCATCCAGTACAAAATATACACTTTTCAATACCACAGACCGAAATACAGTGACGTGCGATAGAAGAATGCTGTATGAAGAGGTGTGGTGCTGCACTTTGGCACACTTAAGATCAAATAACATGTCTTACAACTCCTCGGACGCATATGTTTTATGTATCAGACTCTTCAGAAAGATTTGTGCTACAAAATGAACACTTTTAATAGGGAAGCGGGTAGTCTCCACGTGACCCGTGTTTACATTTAGTGATTTTGCCATTTCCTCTTTGTCTACTGCACTCACGTCAAATGAAAACAAAATTGATTACTTTGGCCGGGAGCTATCGTGTGAATTAAAATACATTCACATAATTACAGAAGGCTAAAATACGTTATTAGTTTCAGATTTTATTTTATTTCCACCTTTCTGACAGTCAAGCATTAATTGCCATGCAGAACAATGAAGTTATTTTTATTGGTTTGCTGAAGAAATTTTCTTTTATTAATTTTTTTCGGCTGAGGCAGTTCATATATTTGAAACAAAGGGTTTAATTTCAAACTATTGGCTAGTTTCAACTGTTCAGTGCATTTAAAGTGTACGTTTTCATGTTCTAGCACGTATGGCATTATGCCATAACAAAGAACCAGACAGGAGATAGCAAAGTACTGATACCCAAGGAAATTTACATCCCGATGCCACATTGAAAAGCTTAATATCAGTTCGATGCCTACTTCCCTGTAAATTGGGGACTCATTTAAAAGTCAGCTCTTTGATGCCGAGCCATGTAGAAGAATTTATAGCCCAGAAGATATTAATTTAAACCATTAACTTTTCCTGTTCGTGTGTTTGCGGTACTTAAGTGATGTTGCTATTGGCTGACTACACCACGTGTCCGAACCTCTGAATATCCGCTGTCATCAGCTGGCAAGATCACGTGACATGAGCTATGACAGGCTTACAAATTTATGCATCGCAATCTTGATTTCAATGCTTTGGAAAGTAACATGCGGTGTTTGGTGGAATTTGTAAAACGAAATTATGCAGCGTACATGTTACTGCACATCAAATGTCTTTCCAAAAGGTGGTGTCCCCCCCCCCCCCCCCCTTGAGTTTCATTTTCTAAAGCGCCGGGAAATTATACACCCATGTATAAAACCATAACCATTGAAAAGATTGATAAGTTATACAGTTCAGAGATAAAATATACTGTCAGTTAACAGGGAAAAACTTGATTCCACCCGGGAGAAAGTGTATTTTTAACCGGGCAATCTGGGAATTTTTTTCCTTGTCCGCGTATACACCCTGTACAAGTTGAAACAGAAAACCAAATAGTTTGCTATGTGTATAGAGGCTGCTGACATTGCTATTGTGGTATATAGCCAACCTAACTTCACGTAATGCAAATTGTCAAGTGCATTGTTTCACTGGTGCAGGTATACGGTATGCTTAATCTAGAAATTGTCCTATGGAAAGCCAGAGAAAGATGTATACAGTATTTTCATCAAACAGGTGAAAATAACAAACCATATCAGAAACGACCATTCAGTCTCCTCCAAGATACAGAAATGCTGCAACTTAAGATCTGTAAAGGACAAAGAAATTATTGATACACAATTTGGCCAGAATCCTAGGTTCGTTTCAGCAGTTACCAGATAGAGCTAGGCAACAGGCCGTACTGCGCATGCTCAGCTATGATGACCTAGGCAGCTCGTGCTTTGGCGTTTGCTCTGCTCATACACTTTTCGTCACATTTCTGTCTGGAATTCCGTGCGTGGTGGGGTGTCGCGTGACCATGTGCAGTGCTGCGGCATGTTGTTGAGAGGACCTAGGGAATTGTATCTGGAGCAATTGTTTTATCATATCCTAGCCAGATAAGGAATGCAAATAAGGAAACAGTTCTTGGCATAATATTAATTTCAAAATTAGACTATACAGCTCAAAGTACCATAACATTTTGCTATGTGGTGACATTGATAGATTTTTTTGTTAATTGGTACTCAGCATTATTGTTATCTAGCTTTTCCAATCACGTTTACATCTACACAGCTAGTAAGAAGGAATACAAGGTTTTAAGTGTTCCTTGTGTAGCTTACACCAGAATAAAGGACAGTAAATTCCATGACTATTTCAAAATGTGTAAAAAATTAACAAAGTTGTCTGTGAGGCAAAGTACAGCTGAAAATTTATATTCTACTCTAGGGATAAATATAAATTCATGTGGGGAGTTACAGTGGTAGACACGGCATGCTGCCAGTCTACAGTTTAGCATAGAATAGCATTCTATAAATTTGAGATTTAAACACAAATTAAGAAATAACTTCAGGCCTACAGGAAGTACTAGACAGGTGTCTTGTGATTGAAAAACGCTGTGTTTTACGGAAGGCAGATTTGTAAAATTCTGCTGCAGCTGTCAGTATATTTGAAACTAAATATTTAGTCAAAACTACTGATCAAATTTGCCTGCTTAGTCATTTCAAGTCAATGTTTACCTATATTTGTACATATATAGCTTTTAAGAGATCTTACAGTGTCATAAAAGTAACAGGGTGTCAGAGATACTCAAGCAGCATCAGAATTTCATAAACCATACTAAAATGCTTCATTCCGCTCTTAATTGTACATTTGTGTGTCCAGATGCACTCTGAAGTGCCTGATATTCAGCTTTTCAATGTGGTTTTCAGGATACTAGTTTTCTTGGAGGTCCAGTACTGGTTTCTCATGTTTGGTTCTTTATTATGGTATAATGTCATTCATCCCAGAAAATGAAAATTTGCACTAGAAATTGAACGAAGTTGAAAGTAGCTAATAGTGTGGAATGAAACTCTTTTGTTTCAAATAAACTGACTCACTCAGTGAAAAAGATTAATAGAAGTGATTTTCTCACAAAACTGACAGAAATAGCTTCATTAAGGCATTAATGGTAGATCTCTAGTAACTTACAAATAATATAAAATCAGAAAATTGAAACTGATAACTTATTTTAGTCTTCCATGATTTATGAGAATATATATTAATTCACTTGATGGCTTCTGGCCACAGAAATGTTTTGTTTTCATTTGACATGGGAGATGTAAACGGAGAGAGACCAGCAATATCACGAAACGCGTACGCGGTTCATGTGGAGGATGATCCCCCACTATAACTCGGCTTGGGTGTGCCAGAAATCTTTCTGGGTAGCATCTGGCTATTTGCTGCTATTGCTCATACAGTAAACAGCCACGCTTCAAGTAACCAGAAGTGGGAGAACACACTGCTCATACCCGAATTCGGCTCTGCGCATGCGCACGAGCCTGCTGACAAGTGCTCAGATGAACCTCCTCTGATGGTGTCAGCAGCTATTGCGTTGTACATCAATGTTGGAAATTCATTGACTGTTGTAGACAGTGGGCCAGTGAGAATCGCCAAATGTAATTATTTGTTTGGTGGAACATGCAAGTAGTTTACATCTGTTTTCAGTATGGAGAGTGTCAGAATAATTTTTACTGATCCGGTTGTTACGAATTTTAAGGTTGGTACCAGATTATTTTGTTTTACTTGGTAACTGAAAACAAACTTTTATGTTCTGACAAGCTGACCTGTAGTGAAGCCCAAGGCCTAGGTCAGGCTAGAATGTGGTAGTTTGCATTTGATACGTCAAACCCAAAGAAATGTTTATATGAAAATAAGATGGCTCTACTAGATTGATGTGTAGTGTAACCCGAGTTGCAATAGCTTACTTGTCTTATTTCTGATTTTGCTGGAAATCTATAGGACATGCGTAAATTCTAATCTAATAGATTAAAATATCACAAACTTTATTAACATACCACAGGAAATTATGAAAGAGTACTGTGGTTGGCTACTCACAACTGAGTCAAGAGTCCTTGTATTCAGTTCCCATCTCACAACATGCAGCTGTGAACACTGTAAGTGTGCTTTTATCCACAACGTCTGTCGCAGTTCATTAAAAAAAAATGTATTTGTGAGAGCCGAAGTTTCGGCACATATGGGTATTTTTAACTGTCCTTATTGTCTTTATATCATAAGCTATAATATAATAACAGCTAAAAACCACCCACATTGGAGGAAACTTCGGTTCTCAAAAATATAATTAATTAATTTTAAATGAACTGTGACACATTGTATGCACAGAAACCAGAGGACAGTTAAGAGTCAAGGGGCACAAAATGGAAGCAGTGGTTGAGAAGGGAGTGAGGCAGGGTTGTAGCCTATCCTCAATGTTACTCAATCTGTATATTGAGCAAGCAATAAAGGAAACAAAAGAAAAATTTGGATTATGAATTAGAATCCTGGGAGAAGAAATAAAAACTTTGAGGTTTGCTGATGGCCTAGCATTTTTGGCACAGGCAGCAAAGGACTTGCAAGAGCAGTTGAATAGAATGAACAGTATCTTGAAAGAAGGTCATAAGATGATCATCAACAAAAGCAAAAGGAGGATAATGGAATAATTGAATCAAATCAGGTGGGGCTAAGGGAATTAGAATTAGGAAATGAGGCACTTAAAGTAGTGAATGAGTTTTGTTGTTTGTGCAGCAAATAACTGATGGTTGAAATAGGGAGGATATAAAATGCAGGCAGACAATGGCAAAAAAAGCATTTCTGAGAAATTTGTCAACTTCAAGTATAGATTTAAGTGTCAGGAAGTCCTTTCTGAAAGTATTTGTATGCAGTGTAGTCATGTATGGAAGCGAAACATGGACGATAAATAGTTTGGACAAGAGGAGAATAGAAGCATTAGGAATGTGGTGCTACAGAAGAATGTTGAAGATTAGATGGGTGGAACATGTACCTAATGGGGAGGTACTGAACAGAATTGGGGAGAAGAGAAATTTTTGGTACGGCCTGACAAAAAGAGGGGATCAGTTGGCAGGACGCATTCTGAGACATCAAGGGATCACCAATTAAGTACTGGAGGGAAGCGTGTGGGGTAGAAATCGTTGAGGGAGGCAGAGATGAATGAATGCAGTAAGCAGATTCAGAGGGATGTAGGTTTATTGTTGCTTGGAGATAAAGCAGCTTGCGCTGTCAACAGCAGCATCATAAATACACTAACACAGTAAATTATTCCTAATTTGTGTGCACTTCTCTGCATAATTTGATCATTGTTTCTATTATCAGAGCGACAGGTGCTGCAGCTTACCAGACTGGACAGACGGGATATGCTGTGACTCCAACTGCAGCAACAGCAGCGACATACACAGCACAGAGAGCTGGCACAGGGTATGAGACAGCGTATCAAACAGCTGCCACTCACACAACAGCTGGGACCTATGCAGGTGGGGAAATATTGTATTGTGTATTCATTTTGGAATATTGTATGTATTTCAGGCAAAGCTAAAGATCTCGTCCTTCACTGAGTAGTTGTGGCACTGCTTACTGTTGGCATGTAAACATTGTTTTATCTTGTTACATTAAGTATTTACTCAGTAGCACAGTAAACGGCCTTGTGTAATTATCAGTATACATTATGGCTGGTAGCCTGTGCTAAAGCAAATGTTTCCTCACTCTACACTATTTGCTCTGCCAGTGTTGCAGAACTAATTAAGGGTGTAGATACAACATACTTATATATTAGACACATAATAAGAATTTTAATAATAAATGGAAATCAAATTATTTCTATTGTGCCTGCCCAAATTGTCAAGTTTTCACAGGAACTTTGAAGAGATTTGTTCCTCCCTCCCCTCCCTGCTATAAATCTTTTTGAGGCTTATTGTTTCATTTTGTCAAGATTATTGTTCTGAATTTCCAAATATTTGCAAAGCAGTTTTTATGTATGTGGTGGTTAACTTCTTGACTATTGCTCAGAACTGTAAATGAAATTTTAATTGCCAAATCATCACTAGCTCCTGCTAGGATCGCAAACAAAACATCAGAGAAATGTTGTATGTATTGTTTGAGAACTGTCGTCACATTGTGGAGCTATCATGCTGTAATACCTAGTTTTAGTTTCCACTGTGGATTAATGTGCCATAGTTCGTGTGACATTAGATTCCTAAATCATTGTAACCCAACGATATGATTTGCATCTGCACTCATGACGGCTACTACACTTTTTACATAAGACAGCAGTTAATCATTCAACTTTGTAATTTATGTATTTTCCTGAATACATTTCCAAAAGGGATCCATTTGTTTTATTGCAAGAGTTTCATAAAATGAATCTATGAAACTGCATGATTAGTTTTCAGAACATACTGAAATAACTTGCCTTGGCCATTTCTGATTCTGCAGCTCCCTGTTAAAAATAAATTTGTCAAACTTCTTGTGTTGGCAAGCAAAGACTGGTTTTCAGAGAAATTTTGTCGAACAATTTGGCCAACAAGTTCAAGCATTTGCACATGCATTTGTGAAACAATAGTGAAAGTGCACAGAGGTAGGAAGAATATTTGCAGATAAAATTGGAGAAGTTCTGCTGTCTGAGATTTTTGATGGATTTGTGTTTCATAGATAAACTTTGCATGGAATATATTTTAGTCAGTTGGAACAGTCCTAACTCCATTGCACAGTTTAGATTTATTCTACCGCAAGCATAACTGACACATAGTAAGTTCACTGGTCCCTTAGTAAAACCCTAGATAAGCAGAATATTTCCAGTGATGTGTGAATACTCTAATAACTTGATTGAGCAGTTAGGGGAGAGGTGGAATGCCCAAGTGAGAATTTACAGTGTCTTTGGATTGATTGTGGAGAGGCGTAAATACTAAAGCTGATTTCATGTCTATTTCTTTGCCTAGATATTTCCCTAGTAGATACAGTTAGATAATTCCCAATTCACTTAAAAGAATGATTCAAGATTTCTTTTGGGACAGTTCCCTTGATAAATTTTGTTTAATGTTGGTGTTGATACTACATGAAAGCATACATCACAATGAAGAACAAATTATTTCTTGTCTCAATAATACTGAGACTTCTACAGTGAATAATTGACTGTGTGTTTATATTTTTTTGTTCCTCCTTGAAGTAACGGACAGTTTGCATGTGCTAATAAGATGTCAGGTAAATTAACATCTTTCAACTGAAGATATAAGGAAGACTTCTTGTGGTATTACATATAATCTGTGCTTATCCCTATTGTATCCGCGTTCCTATGTAGCACATTTGATATGTGCTGAAGTTGACTGTAAAAAAAATTTTAGATCTCCTAAGGTGTATCTCCCCACCACCACCACCCACCCAAACTGGCTCTTTTTACGTTGTCAGCCAACTTTTAACTTTTATCCTAACACGTATCCACCAGTGGAACAAGCATCAACTTGGGGCCTACCAGAACACACGCAAAAGTTTTCATTGCTTATTTTTAGTAGAAATTGTACTTCACAGCTTAAAATTCCAGATATTTCTCCTTAAACATATCATACATGTCTTTAAAGTCAGTACCACCATTAGACAGTTGTTTGTTTACAGTGTTACATTTACACTTACATAATGATGATTTTGGCTTCAAACTGCCATTATCAAGTGTTTTAAGTGTTATAAATTGCCTAAGATGGCATACTGTTGTATTAAATTACACTATTAGACACATTGTCTAAGAGTCGATATTCTATATTCCTGGCAGAGCCTTTCATCTTGTCAAGATGGTGTATTCAGTAATGAAAAAAAAGCAGTAGGCCCTGCCAGAATTATCAACTCTTAGACATTGTGTCTAATAGTGTATTTTAATATGACAGTATGCCATCTTAGGCAATTTGTAACACTTAAAGCACTTGATTATGGCACTTTGAATCCAAAATCATGATTGTGTAAGTGTAAATGTAACAATGTAAATAAACAAATCTAATGGCGGTACTGAATTTAAAGAAATATATTATGACTGTGGCCCCGCATTATGAAAAAATTATTAAATATCATACATGATTTAACATACAGTTATATCTAAAAACAAATATGCTGTAACTTACCAAACGAAAGCGTTGGTATGTTGATAGGAGACAATAAAAAACACACAAACACATACACAAATTTCGAGCTTTCGCAACCCAAGGTTGCTTCATCAGGAAAGAGGGAAGGAGAGGGAAAGACGAAAGGATATGGGTTTTAGGGGAGAGGGTAAGGAGTCATTCCAATCCCGGGAGTGCAAAGACTTACCTTAGGGGGGAAAAAAGGACAGGTATACACTCGTGCACACACACACATCCATCCGCACATATACAGACACAGACAGACATGTGTAAATCCGAAGAGATTGGGCAAAGATGTCAGTCGAGGCGGATGTACAGAGGCAAAGATGTTGAATGACAGGTGAGATACGAGTGGCGGCAACTTGAAATTAGCAGAGGTTGAGGCCTGGTGGGTAACGGGAGGAGAGAATATATTGAAGGGCAAGTTCCCATCTCCGGAGTTCTGATAGGTTGGTGTCAGTGGGAAGTATCCAGACAACCCGGACGGTGTAACACTGTGCCAAGATGTGCTGGCTGTGCACCAAGGCATGTTTAGCCACAGGGTGATCCTCATTACCAACAAACACTGTCTGCCTGTGTCCGTTCATGCGAATGGGCAGTTTGTTGCTGGTCATTCCCACATAGAAAGCTTCACAGTGTAGGCATGTCAGTTGGTAAATCACGTGGGTGCTTTCACACATGGCTCTGTCTTTGATAGTGTACAACTTCTGGGTTACAGGACTGGAGTAGGTGGTGGTGGGAGGGTGCATGGAACAGGTCTTACATCGGGGACGGTTACAGGGGTAGGGAAGGTCGTTGGGGATTTCGGAGGGATGAACCAAGAGGTTACGAAGGTTAGGTGGATGGCAGAGAGATAATCTTGGTGGAGTGGGGAGGATTTCATGAAGGATGGATTCCATTTCAGGGCAGGATTTGAGGAAGTCGTATCCCTGCTGGAGAGCCACATTCAGAATCTGATCCAGTCCCGGAAAGTATCCTGTCACAAATGGGGCACTTTTGAGGTTCTTCTGTGGGAGGTTCTGGGTTTGACAGGATGAGGAAGTGGCTCTGGCTGTTTCCTTCTGTACCAGGTCGGGAGGGTAGTTGCGGGATGCGAAAGATTTTTTTTCAGGTTCTTGGTGTAATGGTTCAGGGTTTCAGGACTGGAGCAGATTCGTTTACCACGAAGACCTAAGCTGTAGGGAAGTGACAGTTTGATATGGAATGGGTGGCAGCTGTCAAAATGGAGGTACTCTTGCTTGGTGGTGGGTTTGATGTGGACGGATGTGTGTGATTTGTTCGTACCCTTTCGAACTAGTGTGATTCTTTAACAGGAATAGGTGAAAGGTTGACTTTTATTGCTTCAGTGTGCCCTGGAATTGCACGTAAGGGCCTCCCTAAACCTCTTTTTATCTGTATGAAGTTGTCCTTAATGCAGTAGATTACTTGATCTGTACTAACCCCATGTAAGATACAACACTCGATCTGTACTAACCCCATGTAAGATACAAAATGCTTACTTCATTGTTGCTTTCTATTTCTGGTTCTTGTAGTAGTAATGAGAATTACAGGATTTTTCTTGATTATGCCTTCTTTTGCATGGCAGCAGGGCTGATAGGTTAAATGAGCTTGTTCATTCTTTGTAGAATTTTAATCCTATGAATTTCATCTTTCGTGTCGTTCAGCTTGGCAGTACAATCCGTCTGCACAAGGACAAATAATTACATTGTGTATTGGGTGGTTATCTTCACCATTTCCAACATTATGTCCAAAAAGCTTGGAGTAAGTTATTTACAGTTAGACCATTTATCTTCAGTTAGTAAGTAAGAGATTAAGTAGAAAGATTACTTGCAACGAACATTACAACTTTGTGGATGTAATTCTTTGTTACTACTGCCTACATATATAGTTCATTTTTATTATGTTACAACACTTATATACATGTGTGTTTCTAATTCTCTTTTTCTTTTTGATACTAACATTGCTATATTATGAAGAATATATGCTTGCACAGGCTTTAAACAACTGGAAAAGCATTATGCAAAAAAAAAGGCTTCATGTGATATCTGAAATTCTTGTTACCAATGATGTCGATAACACAACTAATAGTGAAACACAGTTACGCAGTTCGAAAACCAAAGGAAATATTCACAATCCTCACATGGTCACTATATAGGAGTTTTCCACACATAGTGACATATCTACCCTTCAATTTTCATTTTGTCAAAGAAGATGGAATTGTCAAAGTGTCTAACGGAATTTTAAAATTGATTCAGTTGCAGTTAATCGCAGTTTCCAGTAAAAACGTGCATTTTTCAGTTATCTGTGAGTTTATCTCTGCAGACGCCATTCTGTGTTCTCAGATACTCGGGAGCTCGCTGTAAATCGTGGAAATGTCTGTCAATTTTGTAGAGTAATTCTTGTTCATACAGATAAATTAAAGTAAGATTGCGGCCAGCAGTCATCGGTTTCAAAATATGCGAGTTTCTTAAACTGTACATACATTATTTTGTCTCATCCCTGTCCAGCATGTACCACTTTGTGGTGGGTAAGGGCTCTTTCTTGAGTTTATTATTGTTATTCTCTTATTTCATGTTTTAAATGAAATCTTAACAAATTTGTTGCATGTTACAGCTGTTGGGGCTGGTACTCCAGCAACTGCCACTACATATGATTATGGATATGGACGAACAGCACAGACAGCATATGACAGCACTAAGACATACTATCAGCAACCTGCTGCAGCTGCCGCAGCAGCAGCTGCCACCTATTCTACTACGGATACACACTATCAGGGTAAGAACAATAAACATTTTGACTTAGATTGCCTTGTCTTCGTTGAGCTTATCTTATTGTGGATGTGTACTGCCTCTTTTATTTTGTCTTTCAAAGATGATAAACATTGAATGGAACTGTTACCAATGTAATAAGTTTATGGAGCAGAAATATGAACAGTAGCAGACTGATAATGATTAGCAGCTGTTGTGTAAAATTATTTCTCAAGTTTCTGTCATCAAGAATTTTTCAGAAAACTAATGGGAAAATGAAGAGACTGTTGGGGTCAAAAAAAGTTCTTGATGTAATTGATGATATTCGACTGAATAAGAACAAGGTGAAGTAGTTTGTGGAAAACAGAATTGTAGTGGCAGCTATGAGACGTAGAAGACAGTGAATTTGACAAAATTGGTGTGTGTGTGTGGGGGGGGGGGGGGGGGGTTATTTTATGCTCCCAAGACTACTTACTGGATATTAATGTTGCTGTACAGCTACTTTGAATTGATCTTACCATTTTAGATACTACATCAAAAAGTGTTGAATAAGGAGTGACAGAATCACTTAATTCAGTAGTTAGAGTAATACTTATGTTTGATGTATTGAGGATGTAAATATAGGTGGTTAAAGTGTACAAGCACATTTCCACCAATGCACTTTTAAGTGCCATATATCATTCGGGTCATAATCTTTCTTTTCTGTATCTGCTACTACGTGAAAACTAGCTAATCTGCTCCACACTAACAAATAGGCATAACTCCTTGTAAGAGGTCGGATTCTGATTGATTGGTACCATATAAATTGCGCACCCCATTTATAGCAAGTGATAAAAGCAAAGCAGTAATACAGCTGGAAAAGCTATCCATTACTATCAGATGTAGTCCATCCAGTGATAAAATTGAGATTGAACAGTATTTTCCAAAATTGGATTTGGTCCTCTTGCTGTTAAATGTCTTAGGCTCATTGTTATAAATTTTGAGGTGTGACAATTTACTGAATTAAATTGAATGTTTAGTTCATCTTTATGTTAAAAATTACAAACTTTCAAAATTTTGGATAAGTTTGGAAATGTAAAAGTGCAAGAACAGGTGAGAATGAATAACTGATCATCTGTACCTTAATTGAGGTACCTTCCTAACTGTGTATTGGTGAGGTCCCAAAAATGTATTGTTGCATTCTGATTAATTGGAGTCATTGATTTCATCAGTTGTTTAAACCTGGTCCAAAACCTTTCTGATAATGTGTGTTTAAATAGAGCTGATTCCAATTTTTGCAGCATCGAAGCCAGCTTTCAGCACGAGCACCTACACAGCAACAACAAGGCAGGTGACTCAAACAACACCTAAGGCAGCATCCTACAGTACTGCTTATACCACACAAGGCACCCAGGGTGCTAGTTACACTTCAGGTTACACAGCAGCTGCTGCACAGACAACAAACACCACAAAGGGTAAGAACTGTCTCGATGGAACTAATACTTCTGTTATACTTAGTGTATTCACCAGGCATCAGAGTTATGTGGTGTAGACTTTGATTCATCGACTGCATAATGTTTTCAGTCTTGAGTTCTCATTACTGTGAGCCCACATTTTTAAGTTTATTTAATATTAAAAGTGTTGCTAGTTGACTACTTTAGAACCTTATTAGCTATAATGACACACATTAAGTTTTTGAGTAGCATTGATAACATTCAGATGTTGTTCACTTTGGATGATAAAGTAGATATATATATGTAAACGTATTTTTGGTATAACTTTCAGCAACTGGCAACACAACATACTCTGGTTATGATGCTGCCCTGTACAGTGCTGCTACTATGTATGTAGCTCAGCAAGCACAAACAGGTTCGGCAGCTGCAGGCACTGCAACAGGTGCCACAGCAGCAGTAGCCACAAATACAGGTGTTGCAAAACCTGCAGGCACCTGGCAGGGTTATAAGAAGCCAGTGCCTGGAGGTGTCAAGACAATGAAGCTCAAGCAGCCACCAAAGCCCCAGCAGCTGCATTATTGTGATGTCTGTAAGATCAGCTGTGCTGGTCCACAGGTGAGTTGCAGAAGGGGTTGCTCCTTTTGTCACTACATTCAGTTAAAACTAAACGTATTTGAGTAAACACTGCCTTACCTTATTTATTCATTTTTTCTTTTTATTCTAAATACGTTTGTATAAGTTTGGGGTTTAATAAAATTTGCCAGTGGCTTTGGTGGCTGAAATGAAAAATGTAATATAACATTAGTTCATTGAAATACTAATATACTTGTAATTTTCATTGAACTAATTTAAAGTTTAATTTGTAAGGTAATGGTATAACTAAATCTGAAATGTACTAAAAACAATCTTGATCATGTTGAGCACCACAGTTCACACTGATATTAACAAAAACCACCTCAGCTGTATTTTACACATACATTGTTTTCAGGCCAGTTTCTTTGTTGAACAGCCTCAGGTTGCAGAGTTTTGCTGAAGCAGTGGTAGTAAACCTTTTTTATCTACTGCCCACTTTTGTATCTCTGTTATTAGAATTTTCAAACCATTCACTGGTTCCATGGTAATGGTGATTTGACCAGGTTAACTACCTCTGTACTAAAGCAATGACACAGATGGCCTGGTTGTCATATGAAATGATCTAGACAGAATGCAAAAACACCGATCATAAACATTCCACCAGGTGGTCAGCAGAATGTTTATGATCAGTGTTTTTGAATTTACTCTTACATTCCATACAACAATCTGTCATGACTTAGCTTAGCACAACTTGCAACCAGAAGATCTTAAATGAAACTACTCATAACACAACAAAGTGTAATAATACAGCTGTGGTGGCATTTGTTAATCATTAACATAATAAAAACATTGAGCTAAAGGTGTATGTGGAAAAATGTCTTGCTGCTGTGTTAAAACCACCATGAAATCACTTCAGCAATTAACTTTCTCGTATATGCTTTTTGCCTTCTAGTGAAGTAACTGTGTCAAGTTTCAGAAAATTATTTGGTCACATCACAATGATTTTAGTGACAGTTGAAATGCAATTTTGTTATTTCATTTAGTTGCAGAAATAAGTTTTAAAATGAATGTAGAAAATTGCCTGCTGTAATTTGTACAAAGAAGCATTTATATTTGTCTTTTTTTTGGCTGCGTGTTTTGCTCTCCTCCAAATGTTGGTTGAAGTACCTCATTCCTGTTGTTTGGCAGCTCAGCATAATTTCTTCATGCTATTCAAACAATCTGCCTCCACACACATTCATCTAGGTCCACCCCTGTTATTTCTTTTTATAGTAAGCAACATTGCCTTGTGCAAACATTTTGATCTTTCTGGTGTTTTAATTTTATCTATTCCATTGCAGGGGTAACAAAATGTCTTCCACTGCTTAAATGGTCTATTCACAAAAGTTGGAAACTTTGTAATGCAGCACATACACTGCTGTACAGAATTATACTTACATGTTAATGTGCATATTCATCATTCTGTTAGCACACTTGTTTCATTGTGTATAGTTCACAAATTTCATTTACTGCATTTATAGTTTTTTATTTGGCCTGGTATCCATATAACCTCTGTTGAAATTTTTTCAGTAAGTGATGATTTGTTTCTCCAAAGAATGTACAAAACTCTTGTAATTAACTCATTTCTTCCCTGTTTGATGTACATGCAATGCAGTTTCAGTAATTTTTTCCATTAAGTGTTGCTGTGAAATACTCAGTGATACCCACCCGATCATTTCTGAATATATTATCTTCTGCTGGATAAGAATATATTAGCGATTACATTTTTAAATACATCTGGCAGCAGCTGCTCTGACTACGAAATTGTTAGAAAATGCAGTGTGTGATACAGGGAGCCTATCTTTAACCAGCCACAAATAATAATTTTATGGGTGGTTTCATTCAAGAATTAGTTTACTAACACACAGTCCTATTGTCTGCTTTTTTTACAATTGCCTCCGTTCCCTATCAGAATATGTAGGATGTCCCCAAAATGTTGGGACAAACGTTGAGGTGTTTTAGATGTTTCATGGAACTAACTGAGGGTAGGAACTTTTCTGGAAATGTCCTCCAATGACACTACAGGGCATTGAAGTTACAGGCTCCAGTGTCTGCCACTAGGCCACCCCCTTTGGCAGTAAATGTGAGTTTTTCTTGGATAATGATAGAAGCTGAAGAAATGAATTAATATTTGTCCTGGGGCCGGGACCTGAACCTGGGCCTCCTTCTTACTAGATGATGTGCTGGCCATTTTGCCATTGTAGGAGTATAGCTGACTCAGCTGCATGGACTACTATAGCCCAGTGCCCTCCTTAACACAAACTTCAGTTCACATCTTCAGCCCAAGAAGAGGAAAATGGACTGAAAGTGTGAATTGAAGTGTGTGTTAAGGAGGGCACTGGACAAGGGTTGTCCATGCAGTTGTGCTAGCTTTACCACTACAGTGGCCTAATGGCTAGCACATCTGCCTAATAAACAATAAGCAGGCGACCTGCCTTAAAAGTCCTGGTCATGGCACAAATTTTGTTTCTTCACCTTCTATCATCAGTGAAGATAAATTTCTGATCCTCCTGTCTCAAGCAAAATTCAATGCCATCAGATGTGACTTACGTGCTGAGACGACAAGCAGAATTTTTCACTGTTTGTTATTCAGTTGAACAACTGATTAGCACGATTGCCAATGGAGAAGATAAAAAGCTAGCTAGTGCATAGAAAGGACTTGTCCAATGAATACGATGTTCCATTGCCTTCGTGGATTATGGTTTCAGGCAGTGATATCATTTTGCAGTTTTTGTACTGGAACCCTCTAAAACCCCTAAGTTTTTCAATATATAGGACAAAAGTACCTTACATTGTAATCCACCAAGCCAAGGAAGCATCCCATTCATAGGAGACACAAGGCCTGTCCATGCAGCAGCTGGCTCCGTAGTCTCTACTGGTGATCATGGCAATAAATTGGAATAACTTGATAATAAAAAACATTGCCAGATGTTCCACCTATGGTCTGTCGGCATAGTCACATTTGCTGCCAAAGGGGTGGTATGGCCACAGGTGCTGCACCTATAACTTTAGCGCTCTGTAATGTCGTTCAGGGACGTTTTTGGACATGCTCTATGGTCCATCACTTTTGGCACATCATCTGCAAAATAGAATAAAATATTGTGGTGCCGGACGCGGGGTTGAACCGTCGACTCGCATTCGGGAGGACAACGGTTCAATCCCGCGGCCGGCCATCCTGATTTAGGTTTTCTGTGATTTCCCTAAATTGCTGCAGGCAAATGCCGGGATGGTTCCTTTGAAAGGGCACGGCCGACTTCCTTCCCTGTCGTCCCCTAATCCGATGAGACTGATGACCTCGATGACTGGTCTTCTTCCCCAAAGAACCCAACCCCTATTGTGGTGCCAAATTTTGGTTATTTTGAAGGCATTATCTCAACTGTGCATTCAGTTTTTTTAGCCTGCTATATCTAGAAAGAGTATTCTTTGAGCCTAAGAAGCTGGTTTCAAACCCGTGCCTACTTATGGGTGAAATGTCTTACAAAAAGTTTGTTAATGAATTACTGAAATTTATTTTACAACATTAAGACACTGACGGCATATTTTTACACCATTGTTGAAGGGATTTATTTAAAACTCAGTTCCTCTCCAGTTTTATTCTTGTAATTAGCTCACTCTTGCAAAGTTTTGTGACTGGACCTAATTGTCATAAGCGTTCATATTTTTATCATGCTAAAAGCTTAAGCCAGTGGTAGTAAATAAAGCTTAGATCAAAACTTAGCTTGACAGAAGAGACCTAGATTTTTATTATTATTATTATTATTAATTCCCCCCCCCCCCCCCCCCCCCCCTCCCCACATACCACAATGCTTTGCCGATGACAATTTCAGTTTCTGCAAAATTCATTTGAGAAAAACATTTAAGTGTTTACAGCCAGTTGACATTTCTCATATTGAGAAGATGAAAGTGTTGACTAGTAAAGTTTGGCCAGAATCTTTGCCTCATATATATAGACAAGGATTTGATCATAAGCAACAAATGTCTCATAATGAACAAGAATCAATATACAGAAGCAGTTGATACTTGCTACACAGTGAACACTTAAATAGCATCTCTTGGCTGGCTTTTGGAACTAGGTATGGATTAGCAAAAGGGATTCAATGGATTGCATAAGATGGAAAGTTCAGAAAGCCCAAGATTCTATCATCAATGTTGCAGCAGCAGCACTGATTGGGAACACCTTGTGAAGCAATACCAGAAATGAGAGGATATGGACATTTTATAATGCAGAACACAAAGCAGTTGTTTGGGCAAGACTGTTACTAAAGAGCTAGCTCAGGCCCGATCTCCAGCAGTATTAAATGCAACCACAGTTCAAAACACCCACCACTTAAAACAGCCACATTAAGTTTCCACATTACACAAGCTTTTGAAAGATGCAAGGTCTCCAGTCTTAGTGCTGTGTTGCATTATGCAGTGTGTGTGTCACGCAGACAGTTCAATTGCGCGCACTTTAAACATGGCATCAGAGCATTGAGTACACCGGTGCGTCGTCGTGTTCGTGCATTGTTTTACTTTGCAAACATGCTCTTATGCGCATTATCTTCCCAAGTTGGGACTCACTGGATGATGTGCATTATCAGTAACTGAAAATTGGGGTCATTGTTGGTATTTGTATGTAGAAAATAAAGCTGTTTCAGTCAGTCTATAATGAAACAGTTCATCTGAATAAAATTTGCTGTGAAATGTTGTAATATTATCACCAGTGGGGTGGGGCTGGGGGCAGTGTTGTACATACTTGTTCAGTATTTCAGATATACTATCTAACTTGTCAAGAGGGATGCACTGAGTTTAAAAAGACTTCTCATTAAAGTGGAGGAATCTGATAAAGGCAGCGAATTCTCCAAGTTCATCACAACACATTTGATTTTGTGTGATTTGCTGATGAAAACAGCATTGATTCCCCAAAAAGAAGTAGGGGCTGATGAGTCGTCTGGTTTTTCAGGATGTTCTAAGCTAGGCCTGGCCAACATTTGCACTCACACTCTGTGAGCTTCCTCCACAGTGCATTTTTGCGAGCAGGTGTGTGAGGTGGCTATACACAAAGTGCTGCATGTGTGGGGATAATTAGAAAGTCGTGTTTGCAACACAGTGCAACCACTTCCAAGAGGTGGTAACTGCAGCACGTGTTGATAAACAGAATATTTTGATATTAGAATATGTAATACATCTAGTCCTATGGCTCGTGATACAGTCAGGCATGGAGTTAGGTTTATTAAAATCTGTGAAACATGAATGTTGGTGTGGCTTCATAAATTTCATAACACAAAGGGAAAAGGATTTGTACATATGCAGCATACCAAATAAAATAACTTGGTGGCTTGTCTGTGTAGTCAAGGATATTGCTCTTGGGGCAGTATTTACAGAAGTTTTGTAATAACTTCCTGGGTTGGACAAGCAGGCTGTTGTGCTGTGTAGGTCTATCAGATCAAGTTTTAAGTAATGAGATAAATTAGCAACAGAGAGAGAGAATGAGCTGACAAAAAAAGACATCCTGAATTTTTTTGCAATGGCTTGGAATGTCTTTGAGAACTCATGAAGTACAGGAAAAATTCAGTCATTAACAAGAAGCTATTTCCATAGGACTTTTGTTTGATAGGGTCAGTTTGTCTACAATATCTGTTACTGGATGATTCTCCTCTTGCATTTTAATAATGAATTCAAATAATTGGTTACATCAGCAACAAGATTTTGTCACCAATCTATCTACCAGTGACCCAGTTCTTCCATAATGGCCTCATTCAGTTTGGCCAACATTCACTGTTAGTCAGAAGACAAGTGCATCATACTGTCTTCCTGGCTGAGTTGTAATAATAATCCAATGAGAGTTTTTCCAGCTTATAATAGTGCGATAGATTAAGTGCCTTGCATGGCCTTTTAAATTATACGAAAAATAGGTAATTACCATTTGGCATGGAACGATGTGGGGCACCATAGTATTCCTAATACGCAATGAAAATCTTATTTATCGCAAGCAGTTTTGTAAGCAAACTAGGTGAATACTCCAGTGGTGTCCGGCTACACCCTGTATTTTCCTCCTCCTCCTCCTCCTCCTCCTCACCCCTGTCTCTCTCCCATCTGCATTCAGAGCACTAGGAAGGGGGGTAGCAAGAGTGCTTGTGGAGTGCTGTTTGGCCAGGCCTGTTCTAAGCAGACCTTCTTACAGGTGATTGAGAGGTAGTGACATTCCATTCTGTTCCGTCTCTAGCTGCCGTTTTCACTGTTGCAACAGTTGACTACTGGGGCTGTTGTGGAAAAGTTGAGATGGGGAGACATCTACGGAAGCTAATTTTCTAAGTCATGCTATCTTAATCAGTGCCTGCACCTGAATCTGATACGTCACTTTCTGGTAAAATACTTGAATGCTCTAGAATAAGCATAATTAAAGTTTGAAAATGCTAGTTGCCAGCAAAAAACAGCAACAGTCAAAAAACAACTAATAAGTTATGCAGCATATGCCAGTGTTGCAATCTTCTCAACAATGTATATATCATTTGGTGCAGTGATTGCTGATCAAAGCAAAATGCAATACAATGACCTTTGTAATTGTAAGAACAGCTGTTGTTGTTATTATTATTCTAAAAAGGAGGTAAACAAGTATATTTCATAAAATTATGAAAAAGATCAATTAAATTGCAGTATACTATTGCCAGCAGTAGAATAAGTGTGAAAAAAGCACAGAACGATGGAAAGATGCTAAAAACTGAATTCATCATTTGTGGAAATGTCATATTATACCTTTCAATGTTTTAAGTTGATTAGGAATATTTTGTGATGCACCAAAAGTAGTAGTTTGTTTTGCAACCTGCATAAGTTATCTATTATGATTTACATATTTTTATGAAGTATTCACATTGAACAAAATGTCTCAATATCTGCAGTTTCTAATGCATTGGTATTCTCCACAGAATGACTTAATGGGAGACCATACTGTCCCAGTTGGGTTGTATCATAACAATTGGCTGCTGTATATTTACAATGTATATTTTTCTTCCTGTTTTTATTTTGTTTGAAATTAAATGATTGTGGTTTGTGTTTATGCATGAACATAATTGTTATAGCGTCTTTCAGTAAAAAAAAATCTGTGACCTACAAATGTAGAAGGGAAACTAAATTTTCAGACATACCGTGAACATTTAGATGGGCAGAAACACAAGAAGAAAGAATCTGCGCTTACAGCTGGTTCAGCCCCTGTAGCTCGAGGTGGCAATGCACTCCGTTGTGAGCTTTGTGATGTCACATGCACTGGTTTTGATGCATATGCTGCCCATATACGAGGTGCCAAACATCAAAAGGTAATGTCTATCATGTATATTCACTTTTTTTTACCAAAAAGAGAGGAAAATGCAATACATACTATTGAATAGTTGTCACTGACTTCCTTCTGAGTTGGTCTGATAAGTATGTCAGTAAGTTGTGTAATCATTTTCATTTACTGTAAGTAATTTGGGTTATGTTGTTCAATTATGTTGCAGGTTGTAAAATTGCACACGAAACTTGGCAAACCCATTCCATCAACTGATCCTGTAGTAGTAGGTGGTACAACAACAAAAACAACAGCAAGTTCTGCCATCACAACATCTACTACGTCAACAAAAGCTACTCCTGGTACTACTACTACTGCAAAAGTAACTGTGGCAAATGCAGCTGCCAAGAAACCAACCACAGCTGCACCTAAGATCAATTTTGCTTCTGGTATGTACAAAAATATTAACTTTGAAATAGTGTTATCTCGGGTTAAAATAGCAGGCGAAATTGAAAGTATTGTGAATTTTTGTGTGAAAATACAAAAGTCTGTTAGAGTAACTGAATTTTTCAGTGTATATCAAGGAACAAATCACATTTTATATTTGTTTGTTCAGTTTTCCGTTATGATTAGAACTTTTTAATAAGGCTGCAGTGATGACATACCTAGCTCGCTTTGACTGAAGGATGAAGAATGTTAAATGTTCCCTATTTCTTTTCTGAGCAGTCCTTGTTTTGAGAACCAGATTTTAATATCATAATGTCACTTGCTTTTTTTTAATATCGGTGTCATTTTTTTAATATTCTGAAGTCACTTAACATATGAATTATGTTTATACAGGGACATCGGCTAACACAGAAATAAAATGTGATACTAAAGAAGAAACTACAGTATCTGAAGATGTAACACTGAATGATAAAGATGTGCAACCTGTTGGTCAGGACTATATAGAAGAGATAAAAAATGATGAAGGTAATATTTTTAATTTACATCAGGACACTTCTTTTCCTGTTTGGTAAAATCACGGTGTTCTTATCAGCTTTGCAGTTCATTTATACTGTGTGGTAGTGAGCATAGAGTTGAAATTTAACAGATTTGCTATTTGTTATTAAACTTGTGATTTACTTGGAAAAAGTTTCACTGGTAGGCTGTGTGACCTAGTCCTCTCCCATCCAAAATGCTATGAAAATATAATACGACTGGAATGATGATATACCTAGCTCGCTTTGACAGATGGATGAAGAACATTCAGTGTTCCCATTAAATACCTGATCAGTCGTATCATATAAAATTCTCATTATATGCAGCGTTAGAATCCTCTACAGAAGTAGTTGTGTCTTAATTTTATTTTTCTTTAATTTACAGGAAAAGTTATCAGTTTTAACTGCAAGTTGTGTGAATGCCGTTTTAATGACCCAAACGCAAAAGAAATGCATATGAAAGGTAGACGTCATCGTCTTCAGTATAAGAAGAAAGTAAACCCTGAACTAGTTGTGGATGTAAAACCATCCCTACGCCAGCGTAAATTACAAGAAGAGAAACTGCGTCGTCAACAGTTGCGTGCTGAATATTGGCGAAGACGGGATGAGGAAAGGTAAGACACATATGGATTGGTAGCTGTTTATGGTTTTGCAAGTAGTCATTATTATACTGGGTAGTGTGCTTATTTGGGGGGGGGGGTAGTATGTGTGGGGATGAGCAAATAATATAACGTTGGCATGGTGTCATTCCTTTTCTTATGTAGTCATTCATAGGATTAAGCCTTTTTAGCCTTGTAAAAAATACTTAGATTCTATTCATACAATGTCGTTTGAAGTTAACAGAATTCAAAGATGTGACTGCAGTGATGATATACCTAGCTCGCTTTGACAGATGGGTGAAGAACATTTTGTTCCCATTTTTATAACTGATCAGTCATATCATAACAATCTCTTATTTTTAAGTATTTGTTCTGTAGTAAGACATAAGCATTGTAACTTTTTATAATATATTTGCAATTTCATTTCTGCAATAATAAATAGGAATATACCATACAGGATGATGGAGGAAGAAGAACGTATGTATTGGGAGGAACGTCGCCGATATGAAGAGGAGGTGGAATATTTTGAATGGTACAGGCGATATGGTCGTGATCCTCGTGCTCTTCCTCCACCACCACGCCCATTTGGACCTGGTGTACCACCACTAATGGTAATTTATTCGTCTATAGAGAAATACTTTGTTTTATTGGTTGAGAAAACTGAGATAAAATAATTGAATACAAATGTCAAGTGATCTATCAGCATATAGGAGGAAAAACTGTTCATAGTAGTAACGAAAAAATTTAGGGAAATATTAGAGTTGATGAATAGCTACATTAATAAATATTGTAGTTCAATACATTGTCAAAGTTACTCACTCTGACTGGTATTGCAAGAATTTCTAATAAGAAATTACTATAGTGGAATGTTCTCAGATTTGTGATAAAATACTTAAATTTAATTAATTACCTTGTGTTGTCAGTAATTAATTTTATGTCGACAGTTTTTCCCTCAGCCACCAGTGCGGCGGCCAGACTCTAGTGACGATCGCCATGTGATAGCTCGCCATGCTGAAATCTATCCTAAAGAAGATGAACTGCAAGCTGTCCAAAGGATTGTGTCTCACACGGAAAAGGCTCTAAAATTCGTATCGGACCAACTTGCAGATCAAGCTATAGCTGCAGCTAAAGCGAAGAATCCCGTTACAGCCTCAGGTATGACCTTAGTTTCCATTTACTTTTATTATTGTAAGTTGTTTAGCATATCTTATATGCTTATGATTATTTCCTTAGTTACATTAACCAGTGTCACACACTATTGGGTACACAGAATAAATTTCTTTGTTGTATTGCAATGCTACAAATTAGGTTGCAAAAATATTTAGTGAAATGAAATGTTTAACAAACAGGACCCCGCCGCTCTCCGCTGTCACTTCCTCTTGATTCTTGACGTGTTCGGGGGCTCTGAAGTGGTTTATACTGACGGCTCAATGACTGATGGTCACGTAGGCTTCACCCTCGCCACCCTCTGGTAGCGGCCATTCAGAAGTCCATCTATGCCCTGGAACAGTCCCGCCATTATGTGGTGTTTGTGTGGACTCCAGGACACGTCGGAATCCCCAGCAACAAACTTGCCGACAGGCTGATCAAACAGGCAACGCGGAAACTGCTTCTGGAGATAACGCATCTCTGAAGCTGATGTGCATTCTGTCTTACACTGCAAGGTTTTCCATCTTTGGGAGACTGAAGGGCATAACAGCACACACAACAATGCGTGTCATTAAGGAGACCATGAATGTGTGGAAGTCTTCCATGCAGGCCTCTCGCGGGGAATCAGTTGTCCTCTGCCGGCGCTGCATTGGCCATACATGGCTAATGCAAGGTTACCTACTCCGTCGCGAGACTCACCTCAGTGTCGCTGTTTCTCCCGTATAACAGTCGTCAACCTCTTGCTGGACTGCCCACTTTTAGCCGCTCTGCGGCAGAATTTTAACTTTCCCAGCACCCTACCTTTGGTGTTGGACGGCAATGCCTCCACAGCAGCTTTAGTCTTGCATTTTATCCGTGAGAGTGGGTTTTATACTTCTATGTAGGTTTTAGCGCCTGTCCTGTGTCCTTGTGTGTCCTCCACCGTAGTGCTTTTTGGATGGAGTTTTTAATGTGTTTCCCTTTTTATTTTCGTGGTTGGCCAGCCACTGTAATTTGCTTTCACGTTTTATTCTCTTCTGTTTCTAACGTCTCTCTGTTGTTTTCTTGTCATCTTTCATTCCTTTTAGTGTTCGTTGCCTTCACAGTCCTTTGTTCTTGTGGCTTTTCCTTTCTTTCCGTTTTGTGTTATATGTTTCGTCCGTTTTATTCTCACACTTGTGGCATTGTTTTATTAGGAACACTGGACTGTTGACCTCACTGTTTGGTCCCTTCTCCCACCTTTAAACCAACCAACCATCCTTCTGTTTTAATGTTTTGAATGCAAAAACAGCTTCTAGTATGTTAAATTCTAATTCGCCGAATCCCATGACTACAACAATTTACAAAACCAACCAGAGAGATATACGTGCATTTGTGCCTGTGTCCATCCAAAGATTAAAAAAGTTCTTGATAGTTTTCATAAACTCCTGGAAGCAGTAATTAACCTGTACAGCCATTAAATAATGGTTCTTCCACAACAACATAGTGCACATACCTCCAGATATTTACTTTTCACATTCCTTTGCTTCAATTGTGTAATTTTCATCTCCATGTACATTCTAATTAAACATTTTTATATGCACATGTCGAGCACATTTCTGGTGTCACGTTTTAATATAGCATTTTTGCTTTATATTGAAATAGTGTGGAGGTGGTGCAATAATGGCAAGTCCCCGAGACAGCATCTATATTGTCACGCATTGTGTGTGTTACAGGATTATCCGACGTAAGAAATGTGCACAGCATTGTGCTCTTGTCTGTTGCATTTGTCAATGGTGTTCTGTGAAGTAAGGGGTGTCAGTTTTATCTTGCAACTGTAATTATTTGCTGACTAAGTAGTCGAGGTGTTAATAAACGGTGAATCTGCTTTAGTAATTTTTGATGTTTGTGGTAAAGCTACTTTTCAGCATAAAGACATCACAGGTACTTTCTTCATAGTCCTATTTTGGTATTAGGCAAATGACTTAAACTTATGGTACGTTACTAAATTCTGGCTGCAAATATTTTCCTTGTCATTCCAAGTATACAGCATCCAAAGTAGTAGCCTTTTTTGATGGTTCTGTTTCCATTCTTTTTAATTGTGGGAATTTTTCTGTTTACCATGAAATACTGTTTCAATTTTATTGAATCTCTTGTCAAGTGATTTCCATTCATTGTCTTTAGTTTGTGAATAATTTGCCTCCCTTCACTGTCTTATTTCCTCATGCAAACTACACCCCACTTTCCCCATCTGTGCCAGTAAAATTGTTAAAATTCTTTCCTTTCATCCCAAAGTGAGAACTGTCCAGATAAACAGTGCAAATTTAAGTTTACTAATAAATGCACTCATTTTCAGGAACCACACCTGCAACAAAACAAACTGTTCAGGCGACTGGTACTGCCAAACCAGCAGTTTCACCTGCATCTGTCCCTACTGGTACAAAGCCTACACCAAGTCAACCATCCACACCAATTCAGATAAAGACCGAACCAAATATTAAAGAAGATTCAAAGAAGGAAGATGGTAGAGATGGAAATCTGTGAGTATTGGGGCTAATTTGTAGTAGTGCACTTCTGCATTTTCAAAGGAATGCAGAATTTCAGCTATTTTGCATGTGGAATTCAAAGCATGCTCATTGCCAAGGATGTACAATCAAATGGAATGTTGCTTTTTGCTACGAAATGTGCTCTATTGAGTTTTAAAGTTGCTTCCAAATGCTATTGATTGAAATTTTGTCATGAATGTATTTAAGGTTATGTATGATGATCAGGTGTTTACCATAATTAAATTTGTTCTTTCATTCCAGATTCTCATTTCACAGAGATAAAGATGACAGCCAAGTTCCAAGGGTTTTGAAAGGTGTTATGAGAGTAGGTGTGCTTGCAAAAGGACTTTTGTTGCATGGTGATACAGCAGTAAATCTAGTTGTCCTTTGTGGAGAAAAGCCAACACGCACTCTTCTAAACAAAGTTGCTGAGTGTCTCCCCAAGCAACTAAAGGTTTGTTGAGATATGTGAAATGTTTGTTTCATATTGTTAGCAACCAGTGTACATTTTTCTCTCATTTTGTGGGCAGTAGTCAAAGAGAAAAACATAATGCTTGAATCTTTGGGTAAACCCATTCCATATATTTAGAACATTGAGCTTTGTTACATCAAATTAAAGGATTGTTAATTAAACATTATGGAATGTTCTCTGTGGTCTGGAGGAAGTTTACTTCTGTTAGCCTCCTTGGATAGGTAGGAAGACACAATAAATTGGTGTGCTTGTAACAAAATGAGCAGTAGACAGTGTGTGTACTATCATGCCCAGACCCTTGGGGTCACAAGCTCCACTCCTCCTTGTCTTGGCATCTGATAATCTTGGATCCTGGTCCACATGGAACTGCCAAATTGCTTTTGATTTTTAAAAAATTCGCTTGTTATATTTTTTGTGTATTCTTCACACAATTAACAGTGCTAAAATGTCTGAAATGTCAGCTGGCTACAGTTGAATTGGCATAAGTTGATCCCAAACAGTTGCAGTGGGCTGGTCGTGGCAATTTTGTGGGTGTACCTCAACAAATAATAAGATTTTGTAAAAGTCTCTATGGCAATGTGTTTTAGTGTTTTCACAGATCTGTAGACAGCTACTGTTTTCAGCTGCAGCATTTGAAAGCTGGCAACTGTGGTAAAAGCTGTCAGAGATTTTCTTGTGCTGTCTAGACTATTTTTGGGCATCCACCATATAATGAGAGAACAGCACTTCTAGTTAGTTTTCAAAATAATGTTTATTTTTACAGCTAGATGTAACATTAGTACTTGCACCATTTTGTATATTTATTTGGATTAGTGCTGCTGATTATATTAGATGGGCTGCAGTAGTTGAAAAAGAGATCATAGAACTGATTACTAGCAAGTAATAACAGTGGTATTAAAGCATGTTCCCAGTTGACTCAAGAATTATTTTGTGAAAGGCATTGTTAATGATTGCACAGTTGTTCCATCTGAATGTGGCAATTTCTTGATCAAGACCACAAAGATAAGAGAGATTAGGGCTCGTACAGAGGCATATAGGCAGTCATTTTTCCCTCGTTCTGTTTGGGAGTGGAACAGGGAGAGAAGATGCTAGTTGTGGTACGAGGTACCCTCCGCCATGCACCATATGCTGGATTGTGGAGTATGTATGTAGATGTAGAATGCTACTTTCTGCAATTTTTTGCCCAACAGTACTTCCAGTTTATGGTGAAAGCTTGATGTATCAGTCCTGATCTGAGTGCTTATTGCTGCAAATTTCTTTTATTGTGAATTGCCAATCTCAGTTGGTCTAACAGCTCTTGTGTTACTATTTTAATTGCTGTAGCTAATACATCTCAGCATCCTCTGATACCTGGTTGCGTATTATAATTTTTATCTCACTTTATTACTTGATTTACTTGACTCTGTTTAGCTGCTTTCAGTAACCACGTTAACTGTTCTTTGGTGCTGTTCTTTCCTAGTAACATTTTTCTCCTAGTATGGATCATAATTTGTTACCTAGTCTATTATTTTTAATAAGCTTAACATTTCAAAAATGTTCCCATACAATACTGTGCTCCAGATGCTGAAACTGTAAAACTTCTTAGAGTCTACAGGGTGGCGCACGAAATGGGTTACCATTTTGTTTTTGAATATAAACTTTGTCAGTACAATCTGAAAGGAACATATACTGCAATGAAGAACTGTCCATGGAAATTTGTTGTAACTCAGCACATGCTCAATATGTCCACCATTTCGTTTCCTAACTTCCTTCAAACGAACACTGAAGTTAGTGATTACCCTACGGCACATATCTTGCGTAATTTCACTGCAAGCTTGAAGAATAGGTCTTCTGAGCTCCATTAAATCTGTGGAAGTTTCTGGAAAATTTTTTCCTTTAGGTACCCCCAAAGAAAGTCACATGGATTGTGGTCTGGGCTATTGGGGGCCAATTCTGTCAGTCATTCAAGAGACCTGGAAACATGAGTGAAATGATCCGCATGTCGAAATGCTCATGTAAAAACTCAGTGTTTGCAGTATGTGGCCTTGCTCCATCTTGCATGAACCACTGCGTGTTGAAGGGCAAGGCAGTAGCAAGAAGCTGTGGAATGAAGCTATTGTGAAGCATGCTCAAATAACGCTTGCTGTTCAGTTCCTTCAAAGAAAAAGGGTCCAATAAGTCAGTGACTGGAAATTGCTGCCCATGCTGTAATCCTCGGAGCATAATGTTGTCGTTCATGAAGCACTTGTGGGTTTTCAGTGGCACAAAAGTGTAGATTTTGTTTGTTAACCACACCGTCTAAATGAAAATGCGCCTCATCTGAAAACCAAACACTGTTGAGAGTTTCTTCCCTATCCTCCGCCCACTGAGCAAACAGTGGTCTCTGCTGCTTGTGTTCTTCAGTGAGCTTCTGTGCACAGGTCATCTTGTATGGGTACATATGGGGGTCACTTTTAAGAATGCGTTGAACGGAGCGTCTGGATATTCCCAGTTGCACTGCTGCCTTTCTACACGATTTCCCGGGACTTCTCTGTACAGCAACTCTTACCCTTTAAATATTCTCCGGCGAACAAACAGGCTTAGGCCGAGGTCGCTTCGCTTCCAGTACTGTTTATTCCTGTACAAATTTATCGTAAAACCTGTGGATGGTCTTCTGGCAAGGGACCTATCGTGTGTTAAACTGTTGCCGAAAACGCCTCAGAGTCACAAGGATTTTCATTTCATGAAAAAGTAATACGATTGCCGATCGTTGCTGTGTCGTCAGTCTTCCATTGTCAGCCATTGCTGCTTACTAGTCTCATAGTGGCAGTATCGTGAATTACATTTCATTTCGTAACTCATTTGTTTTTCCAAGCTCTGCTGGTGCTGCTGTAGAGATCCCAGCGGGATACCTAATGTGTGTCGTAAATTGTGAAAGAAACAATTGGCAACACATTTCGTGCACCACCCAGTATATCAATATCTGACATCAAGAGTTACGTCATTAGTTAAATCGTCATTTGTCTTTGCCAATCTTCTGGTGTCTTTTGGTATCTTCCTTGCATTGTCTGCCTTATGTCTGTCCAGAAGGGGCTAGGTTATCAGTGTACCATAGCAGTGGCATGTGTGTGTTGCCTAATGTGAAATTACCTGTAGTTGATACTTTATTTTCCCACATGTCCAGTAGAATTGTTTAATTTGGAAAACTCTGTGTAAATATTTTCTGCATGAACCTTCTGATTCACAGGTGGTGTCCCCAGACGATACTTATAAGATACAACGGAAAGTTGAAGAAGCTGCCATAGTTGTGATGGGTGTAACAGAACCACACATCACTGTTACTATCACGCTAACTTCTCCTGTTATGCGTGAACAGTTACTGTGTCCTCCAGAAACGAGTGGTGGTAAGACTTCAGTGGAATGTGTAAAGTAACAGCTCACACCAGGGGCCAATTTTGACAACTTAATTAAGAGAGCCATGTCAGGCAGTTGATTGTGGCCCCTGGAGAAATATTTAAAGATAATTTTGTGCTAGCCTGAACAGAACAACTGCCAGTTCAAGGGAGGTGAATTGCAGGCTAGCACCTGCCAGGCCAAGAAAAGGATAAAGCAATGTTTAATCTGTTTTACATTCATGCTGTAATTCTTTTAATATCTTTCGTATCAAGAAACTAAATAGTAATAACTTTTAATCAAGATTTTATCATTTTTCTGATATTTGTTCTTTTCATGAGCCTGTGTGTTAATACTAAGATTTCTAGGTGTCCCATCGACTTAACAGCCACGGAGGAGGGGATCTTAGAAAGTCGAGGCATACTGGAAGGATTTTTGACCATGCATACAAAAAGCATTTTCATAGCCACTAGGTTATGGTCACCAAAGCATTTTTAATTCCTCTTTGACATTTCACATTTTGTTAAGTCAGATATGTTGTAAACATTTGCTCGTGATTAAGCCTGTACATTGTTAGTTTTGCTTGAATTAGTCTGAAAATTCCTTCTTATACTATCTTGTGTAAAACTTTCTTGCATTGATTTTAATGAAAACATTTAACTGTCAATTCTGTATATTAATATAAGTTGTTAAAGATGTTATATATTGTAATTAAATTGTGTGTAAAATGTGACCTGTACCTGTGACTTGAAACTGTTTTTGGCAGTGTGTGAGCACCAGTACTGCAATGGTCAAACACCCTTTGTAATGTTGTCTGATCGACTTTGTTTCTTCCCCCAACCCCAGACTCGGTGTCTGTGAGTCAGGCCCAGGTGATGAAGGATCCACCAGACGTGCTCGACAAGCAGAAATGTTTGGATGCCCTGGCAGCTTTGAGGCATGCCAAGTGGTTCCAGGTTTGAAGGAATTCTTCCTTTTTAAAGTCAAAAATCTTAAGGAAAATATACTTTTCAGCCTTGTGTCTGTCAAGTAGTTTTGCTGCTGCTTTCTGTAGTGGCAGGATTGCAGTATGGTCTTTTTTGCATGCCAGTTGAATTACTAAATATAAATTTTGTTTAAATTGATATGATGTGTATGTGTTGCACATTTTGCTTATTGGGTGGGTGGGAACAAAGCAGTTCATGAAATTTGTGGTGGTCTGTAGGAAGAGCGTACTGCACTTCAGCTACTACTCTTTCTCTGCTCTAAAAGCAATTCATTTTTAATGTAACTGTGGGAGATTAACACTGAAGCAGATTTCAGACGTATTCTTTGTAGTTTCTAATATTTGGCTAATTTGCATTGTAGAATTTTGCTTTATTAGCAATATTACTTTCACAAGTCTCATCCATATTGTAAACTAGACGTAATTTAAAAAATATATTTTTCTTTAAGTGCCAAAGGCCAGTATGTTTAATATTGGGGTTCTTTTGTAATTCCGAACAATGGGAAAAAAATACATGAGGCTGGAAAGTTAGCAAAAGATAGACCACAATAATCATTCGGCTTCACTCTTTGTTCCCAGGGCATTGCCTCTAGGGGTTCAGGGTTATTTCTTATGAGTAAAACAACAGTTCGTCCATGCTTGTTTATTGTGTGCATGTTAGAAACCTTGTCAGTTTCAATTGGGAGTAAAACCTTCAATAGGGATTTTTTATTGCACTAGATCTTTGAAACACATTGAAATTTCAGTAATTTGATTAATATATTTACTAGCATGCACATTTGATGTTTAAATTTCATGTTGTTAGGACGAACCTTAGGTACCATTAGTTATAGTTCCTCTTTGTATTCACTACACCTAATACCAAATTTGTCTTACAGGCTAGGGCAACTGGTTTACAAAGTTGTGTTATGGTTATTCGCATTCTTCGTGATCTGTGCCAAAGGGTCCCTACGTGGGCGCCCCTACATAGCTGGGTAATAATTTTTATACTGTTATTTGAAGCTGAGATTTGTGTATTTTTATGTGGCATTTATAACTCATAACCATGCATTATGAACTTTGTTTCCTAATCGTCATTTGAAATGAATAAGTGCCTCACTTTCATTTGACAGGCAATGGAATTGTTAGTTGAAAAGGTGATAAGTTCAGCAGGACAACCACTAAGTCCTGGAGATGCACTACGCCGTATTATGGAGGCTTTGGCATCCGGTATTCTGCTTCCGGGTGGTCCTGGGCTGATGGACCCTTGTGAGAAAGATCCCTCTGATGCAGCAGGAAATATGTTGCCACAGCAAAGAGAAGACATCACAGCATCTGCGCAGGTTGGTACTTTGAGTAATTTGAGAGCAGAATTTTTACGTAATTCCTAATAAGCAGAAATTATTGTGTGTTCTATACAGGCAATTTCTTATTATTGAGAATTTATTTGTTTGATGTGTTAGGAAAATAAAGGTTGCACAAATGTAATGACATATTGGTGCACCTGATGCTCTGGTGCCTTGTAAACTGTGGGCAGTAGAGTCGTTTGGTAAGACACACACTGTGTGATGCAATGTTGGAATCAGTCGGGGGTTCTATCATTTTTATGATAAAGAAACCTTAGCTAAACCTCAAAAGTTTTTTTTTTTTTTTTTTTTTTTCCTTCCCCCATTCACACACTTGAAGTTATTGGTTTTAGATAGCAGATTTTGAACTACGTTTGCATCAGAATACTGACAGAAGTTGGGCCAGAACTACTTTGTTTGAAACTGCCAACCTCAGCGAACAATGACGCAGTAGCCTGTTCTGAGTGCTTTGTGATGCTTGTGGTTTCTGTTTCTCATTTTGAAATGAGTGGAGAGGCAATGACAAGAGTCCAATTATAATCCTCGCAATGCCAGAATGGATCAGCAATCCCTGTGACTACGTCAGTTCTGCTTTCACAGAACCCTGGTGTAGGCCAGCTCCCTGTGATAGGTGGCAAGGAGGGGGCAGGGTGTGCTTGCTTCCACCTCTCTTCTCACAGCTGGCTGCTTCATTCTAGTTAGTTCACACTTGCAGCTGTCCACCGGATTATACTGTTCCTCTGCACTCTAGCAACCCAGAAAACAGAATCTGTAAACATGCTTTGACCATGCCCAAAGACTTCCCCTAATGAGTGAATTATGTCTGGTTTAAGCCAAGTACCTTGTTATTCCTATCTGTAGTGTTGTGAACTATGAGTCGCATGGGTACAAATGGCCACAAAAGGTCAAAATAAAGTTCCGTATACTGTGTAATTGTTGAATTAGATGGGGGAAAAGACTGTACACACTTTTAACCAGAGGCAGGGTAAATGCTGCTGCTTCTCAACAGAAACGATCATTTGCTGTAAGTAGCCAATAGAAGAAAACCAAAACTGTTTGCGGGGAAAAAAAACTTGTCAAGAAGCTCACCAATAACCACTTTAACAGTTGTTTTCAAAGCACTAAGTGTTAGTCTTCTGACATATAGTGTGGCAACCTTTTAAATTTACATGTAGAATCATTTATAAAGAAAAAAATAGTTGTGGATTTTGGCAAAAATAGGTAAGTCAGGTTCTGCTGACCATTCCAATTGACTTCTTTGTTTGTATGGCTGTTATAACAAGTTTTTGACTTCGTCTCAACTACTTGGGTGTTCGTAATGGTACTCAACTACTTGGGTGTTCGTAATGGTAAAGGACAGGGATATTTGCCTCTGATTAACCTGATATCAGAAGTAGTTATGGGTAATAGCACTCCAAAAGTACTGAAGCGAGCCATTAGTGAGAAGTTGAAGTAGTAACTGCTCTACTTGTTAAATGTGGATAAAATTGTGACGTTTGTTTCAGCACGCATTGCGCCTGATTGCTTTCCGGCAAATCCACAAAGTTCTGGGAATGGATCCACTGCCTCCACCTAAATTTACAAGAGGTAGATTCAACCGCAAAAGAAGGCGTGATGATAGCAGTGGAGAAGGCAATGGTTCTGAAGGTGAATGTGATATCTGTTGCTATTCTTTCAGTTAGCTGTAAGAAAAACTTCATTTGTCTTTGTCATCATATCCATCAGGGGAGGGAATGATGTCAAATACATGAAATAAATTTGCATATTGATAAGACTTAATTGTGTGGACAAAATAAACTACTAAGGAACTTGTTACTACAATCTGCCAAACTTGCTTTCTCTAGGTAGCTTTTAACATGTGTAGTTACTCAAACTTCAGTTACATCTGAAAATATTTTTATGCTGATGCTCAGCTGTATAAAATTTGTTCTATCTTCAGCCGGGGATGGGAAGAAGGACAAGAAAGAAGAGGGTGCGGAAGGTGACATGAAGATGGATGTCGTCGTGAAAACAGAGGTTCAGAAGTGAACCCATCAGTTTTGTTCCAATTTATTTTGTTTTTGTACAGTTGTTAGCGATGATCACCATCATGTTTTGCAATTCTCAGCACAGTAAAGATGTTTTTTGTCTCCAGCATGTGTACACTAAAAGTATTTAAAATGGCTGTAAGAAGAACCATCAGCTGCATTATTGTAGAAGACATGTCCAAATTGTCAGCTTTTCACTATAAAGTAGACATGAAAAGGGACAGAAATTTTCTGTTTATATGTTTCTTGTGGAGTGTGTTCATCAATGTTAACACAGTGAACTGTCATAGGTGATCAGTTATTGTTGAGTATTAAAATGTTAGATTAAATGTTTGCCATTCCCTCTGAGTAGAATATTATCTTACTCCACAAAGAGCAGTGAAAAAATTTCCCTCGCAGTATTTTTATTTTCTTGATGCTTGTGTCTCCCAGGGTTAACGTTGTATTATAACCTTGCAGAGATGTGTGTCTGTTGGTGATACTTGTACCATATGTTTCTTTGTGTCTTTAAGTGTGTGTTTATTTTTGGATGTTTCACATTAGTGAAATAAAGTAATGAAACAGTAAAATGTGTTGTTCTCTTTGCAGACCTGAGTAAGTAAGCCACTGTCTTGCGACCCTTGTTGAATTGTTTGGTAATAAAAAAGGTATTTATTAACGGAATTGCAACAAGTATTCTATTATTTTATGACTACATTTAAAGGAAAGTTGGTGAAACAAATATTTTCAATTGAAGCTTGAAAAGTATTTGCTCCCCCTGCAAGACACTGGTGCAAGCATATTCCTCCTTTCCCCCCCCCCCCCCCCCTCGCCCATAAGTCCGTCTTTGAGTAGTGGTTGGTGGTGGTTCAGTCCTCATCATATTTCTGTTGGTATCTAGGGCTTCACCTCTTGATAATTGTTGCAGACAAAGTTGTTTGCCATAGTAAGTTGTTATATCTCAGTCTTCCACTGACAACTCTTTGGTTCCTTATCTTTAAAAAGAGATAATTATTATATATGCTAATATTTTGTGGTCCTGAGAATGAGATGCGTTCTAACAGTGATTCTTACAAATGTGACAGTTTTGCAAAATGTAGTAGCTTATATTTAAAACTGAAATAAAAAATAATCCAATTGTGAAATTACTGGTCTGATTGGTGTATTTGATACATTCACAAAGTGTTAACATTGAATACTGAGGAGGTATGTGTCATTTAGGTGGATTGTTTTCCATTAGCTTCATACTTGTGCCAGAAAATCATTCCTTCGATGTGCAAAAATATAAGCAACTTGGGGATGTCTGTATTCACAGCCCTTTGTTCTGTAACCACATGAATATGTATAATTCTGAAAATCTGTGCTTTTTGATATGAATAATGCTGAATGTCAATGGGAAAAAAAAAACTTTCTGGGCTAATACCACCTTCTTGTCGCCACATCTGTTTTGGGGCAGAATTTGTTTCTGCAAGAGCCCTACATCCAAGGAAATGTCCATTGGAAAATCTTGCTCTTAAGGCAGACTAGTCCCTTATTTCTATGAAAGCTGGACAAGTGCACGATTCATAGGTTTTCTATGATCAACTTGACGGACTGATTAGTAGTCACCATATTCAGTGGAACATCAATTGTTGTGTAAAGGGATAGGTTGCTACTTACCATAAAGACAAGAGTTGCAGATGCACCACAAAAATTGGTTACAAAGCCTTCTTCAGAAAAGAAAGAAAAACTTGCACTTTTAGAAGTGGGCACATGTGACTGCAGGCTCTGGCCAGACTAATGTGATTAAAGTGGCTGGAGATAGCAGTCGTGCCTAGTTGTGTGAATGTGTTTTTCTTTTTCCGCAGAAAGCTTTGACTGAATGGGTAGTGTCTGACAGTCTTTACGGTGTCTGATGTGCAACCAAAACATAATTTGCGGCCAAAACTTCTGGCATAAACTAGAAGAGCAGCTGAATATTTGGTTACTATTTCTGCTTCGGCATAACTACAAGTGCCGGAATGAAGATGGCGGAACGCAAGACCAGAGAAGGCAATGAGGAAACGTCAGCCAGTGGTGTGCGGAATTGGACCGTGCCGCCCCAGGAGTTACATCTGAAAGAATTACAACAACTGTAGACGAGGATGGATAGTTGCAGTAATTCTTTCAGATGTCACTCCTGGTGCAGTCCAATCCCCCCATTTCACTGGCCAATGTTTTGTCACCGCCTTCTCTGGTCTTGCATTCCGCATCTTTGTTCCGGCAGAAACAGTAACCAAATATTCAGCTGCTCTTCTAAATATCTCATTATTATGGCAATTAACTGGTGTTCTCAAGATTTTTAAATGTTTGTTCTGTTATTGCTTTATAATACTTGGTAGTCTCGTATAACTATATATTCTTTCCTTAAATCAACAGCCACTGAGATCTTGTATGTTTGTAGTAATCTTAACTAGAATGTCTTATACTGTAAGCTAAGAAAAGTTTTCCACATTCTCATTAAGCAAAGTATTGTGACAATTGCCTAAATTTGACAAACAGCTTTTCACTAGGAAAGGTTTTTGGACTGCTTTTCTTATAGAGTGGGATGAGTATCTGTCAGCACTGCGTTGTGACTGATTCTGAAAGGTAGCACTGTGTGGTCTGCTGGACACCTGAAGTTTGATCCTGCAATGCCGTGTCTGCATCTGATCAGACACATGGTAGTGTGAATCCCATAGACTATTCTAGCTTAGTATTGATTACAGACTGACTGTTCTGCAGAAGTTGAAGGCTCATTTGACTCTACCAGTACACTGTTATGCCCATTCAGGAATCCAATTATTTCGGGCATTGCAATATCCACGTTGTCGGAGGCGAGATATTGGATTTAAACCTTAGGTCGAGTAATGTCCTTTAACGTAGAATAATTCCTTGTTTTAAAGATTCATGGAGTGTTTTTCTCCTATTTGCCATTGTCTCATCTTCATTTTCACATCCAACTTTCTATTTGCAGTTCATCAAGGAAATCAGAGGTATTATTACAGAAATATGCTGATGAGCCAAACCATTATGACCACATGATTGCTCATCATTGGAACAAAATGTCACTGATTCTGGGTATAGGGTATCTGACAGTTTGTTGGTAGGTATGTGGCACTAGACGTCAATGCACAGGTTATGTACTTAAATAATAGGCCCCTGATTTGCGCATGCGGTGATGGCGTCTGATGGGGTACCAGGTAAGTTCCATAGGATTTACATAAGGTGAATTTAGTCGCCAAGACAATGTGAGTTCACTATAATGGTCCTCGAGCCACTGTAGCACGGTTATGGCTCCGAAACAGTTGTACTGCTGAGAGATGACATCGCTGTAGGGGAAGGCATCAATCAGGGGATGCGGGTGATTTGCCTGTCTGCGTGTCTTCGATTACTACTGTGGGACCCATGCAAGTGCAGGAGAATGTCTCCCATAGCCTGATAGTGCTCCCACCAGACTGCGTCCATGGTGTGCTGCACATTTCGAGCCGCTGTTCATCTCGATGACAGTCTGTGAAGACTACCATCAACCTAGTACAGCAGAAATGCGATTCACCGAAAGAGCAGTCACATTTCTGTTGATCGGCATTCGAATCCCAGTGATGATAGTGTAAATTTCGAACCAGAAGAGCTGTGTACTACATGACCAGTGTTTTCTAATCTGATGTTGGCTATTAAAAAAAGAAGAAAGCCTCCAGCTTTCAAGGAAACTCGCTAATAAAAATCTTTAAGCGCAACAAAATTATCTTCCATTCATTAAGTACAATATTAAGTTAAATTCTTATTAAATCAATATAAGAACATCACTATCAGATACTATTACATTATATTGTGATTAACAATTACGCCTTTTTACGCGTGAAGAAAGATTGTCGTAATTAATAAGTGGCGTCCTGCCAACTGAGGTCAAGCACTACCGTCGACGCGACGCGACTTCATACGTGAGTTCACGAAAGCTGGTTTTGGCCAAGCCGAAGGTTTGGTTGATTTTTGACCGAAATTTTGGACGGGCCTTTGTTATGCTTGTCTGCAGTGGTGAGTAGCAATCTATCCTTTTCATAATTGTTATTTCAAACCAGACGTCCCACTGTTGCACATTTAGTGCAAGCCTCCCAGGATTGCAGGCAAAGAAGTCTCGCACCTGCGTTTTTGTACAGGTAGAGAACTGAAGGTAGGGATATTGCAATTTGTAAAGTAGCATTCCTTAGCTGTCATTAAATAACCAAACACAGAATCCAGAACAGTGTTGTAATGTAATGTTAAGGTGGTCTCCATAATATGAGATCCCCATAAAACTAACAAAAAAGTTGTCATATAACATCCTTTAAAGCAAAGCAGTCACATCACACTGCGTAAAACCCAAATCGAAAATACCTATAAAAAATTTTTGCCGCAAGTGATTAACGAATCTTGAAATTTTCACACAAGTACTATGACAATCTTTCTTACAAAAGCTACTGGACAGTGTATAAAACTTCTAACATACGTTTTGGATAGGCCAGGTCTGATTCATTGAACAGCAGAATAAAAGCTGAGGAAAGGGGAACTCATGCCATGACCGCTTTTTGCTCTTTTTGACACGGCGAGGCTTGGCTCTCACGATTCGAACGGTTGAGAGATTGTCCGCTGTCGGGCGGCGTTTAAACCGTCGAAGAGCCGCATGCCTGTCCCAGATGGCTAAATGGCACTCTTCTGTCCATTAAGGGACAGGTCGCCTCTGAAGAGGGCCGAAAGACGTTGGTATGGGTAGATCAGCAGCGTGATGTATCACATGCGTGATGTGATCCACTCATTCCTGAACACTGTCACGGTTTTCAAACACAGCAAATTGGCCGAACAGCGTCCAGTTAGCCCTGCCAATCATCCACGTTGGTGGCTTCAGTTCCAGCAACACACCATCAAATAGCTGAAGGCGGATCACGAAGCGGTCGCTGGAATGAAGGTCGTCAGTGACCACCCAGTGAAAAGAGTCGATGAGGGCTGGAGAGCAGAGAGATAGGTCAATGGCTGAGAATGACCCAGTAGCACCACAGAAACGAGTCTGAGTACCAGCGTTTAGGAGGCACAGCTCTCGAGATGCCAAGAGGCTCTCCAAAACCAGGCCCTGATGGCAAGTAGACGTTGAGCCTCACAAGACATGGTGGGCATTGAAGTCTCCCAGGAGGGGAAATGGTTGGGGGAGTTGCGTTATAAGATATGTGAGAGCCTCAGAGTCTACTGCATCCAGTGGAGGTAAATAAAGAGAACAAACTGTAAGTCGCTGACATGCAGAAATTTCAAGTGCATGTTGGCATCCAGGGGAAGAGCAGAGGAGTTGTGCACATTGACAAACACAACAACCCCTCTTTTGGCTCTTTCCCCAGTCATGTCATCCTTGCGATATAGGGTATGGCCCCATAGTGCAGGGGCATCAGATATCAGATGCTTTGAAATGTGTTTCCTGCAAACACAAGCACAGAGGGCGTTGCTGTGCTAGGAGTTAACAATCCCTCCATGTGTGTACTGAATCCATTCATGTTCCACTGTATAATGGGAGCCATCTATCAGGGATGTAGTGCTTTCATCCTGACTTTCTGATGGGGAAGGGGGCCTACAGTGGATGGAGGCTCAGGTTTGGAGCGAGATGATTGCCCCAATCCGACATCAAGCTCAATAGCCTCTGAAGAAAAATTGACTGAGATGTCAGAGAGGTTGATGTTGACATCGTCAGGCTGTCTTCTGCCCGATTCCACCGGTGTTGACCTTAATAGTTTTAAGCTCCTGTATCTTCAGTTTTCCAGATACACGCTGCAGTCCCGACTCCAGAAGGGGTGAGGTCCAGAGCAATTTACACACTTCAATGGAGACGAACAATGGACATTGTCATGGGCTGCCTGACCGCACTTGCCACAAGTAGCTTCTCCATGACACCCAAGAGGAATATGCCTAAAGTGCTGGCATTTGAAACATTGCAGTGGGTTGGGTGCATAAAGCCACACACTTAATCGAAGGAAACCTGCCTTAATATGGTCAGGGAGTTTCATGCCATTAAACATTAGGATAAAGGAGATGGACTTAACAAGAACCACATCCACAATCTTCATGATATTTTGCACATCAACTATTCCTGCTGGAGCCCACTCATCTTTCAATTCCTCTTTGGGAATGTCCACCAGATCCCTGCACATCACAACACCTTTGCTGTATTTCAAGGTGGTGTGCAGCTCGATTTTGACGGCATATTCCCCAAGGGATTGTGTGCTCTGTAGATCCTTAGCTTGTTGGGAACTAGTAGTTTCCACCAACAGCGTCCCATTACGTAATCGCTTAACAAATTTCAAACTGCCAGCAATGCCCTTGAGTCCTTTTTGAATATAGACAGGTGCCCTCTTTCCTTTTAACGATTAAAAACAAATTCTGACCGTCAGCATGTGTTTTGTTACTAGTCATGATACCCTGAGATCTCGTTCCTGAGTCAGTAGGACTGGCTACACGTGCCCTCTTGTTGGATTCGGTGTTGGTACCCACCAGCAGCTGAGAGGAGGCAAAGATTTCGAAGGACCCATCTCGGTCCCACGAGCAGCTGGACCACCTAGACAGAGCCCCGTGTGTCTAGGTAGACCTTATATAACTGAGGTGCGGCAGGTTCTTCAGAGGTTGCCTGCTCATGACTGTTTCACCTCAGCAGCCATGCATCTCATCAGCACACCTAGAAATTGAGGTTTTTTTTATAGAGGTTTATATCATCCTCGCGATCCTGGCAGTCAAGCCAAGATCCCCATTCCCTGAGACACACAACGTTCCACAGCCGCCCCACACTGTGGTTGCTGAAGCATGGCCAGAGCTTATGGTGACGGGGGACTGGTAGCGCTTACCAGTCCCCAGCTCAGGAACCCCGGGGTCACCAAGCCCTTACTCAGCAAATGCTGAGCCCCTGGGGGCCATATCTTCTGGGAAACGAAAACCAAATGCTAAGACCTGAAACGAATTTATTAGCACAGTCAAATTTGGCATCTGGAAGACAGCTGTTTCAGTTTCTGATTTAGACAGCACAATCACTATTTCTCTTCAATTAAATACAGTGTGTTTCAAAAAGGACTTTACAACTTCAAAAATTCATATAAATTTTGTAGGGGAACACATCAAGTTTTTTTTTTTACGTTAAACTAAAGATGTTGTACATGGCTTCCGGTGGTTGTCCTGAACACATTCCATCAGAACCCAATTTCTTCCCAAACTCGTGTAACATTGCAGGTGTAACTTGTTCAGTGGCAGCGTAAATTCTTGCCCTAAGTTCAGGTAGAGAAGCCAGCACAGAAGGTACAAACATGATATTCTTGATGAACTCCCAAAACTTCAGCTCTGTGAAACGTGGGGGTGTGACGTATAGATTTTCGCTGCCTACAGTGTCATGTCTTTCAGTGTCACACAAATTTTTATTTTAAAAAGGGAGCACTTGAGACTATTTCCATGGGTTTGTCCCTCATATTTCTTCCTCATATCGCAAAATTGCCGTCTGATGTAGTACAAACTGAAAAAATAAATTCCTTTTAAAGCACAGTTTCGTATGTAATTTATATTCAAAACCTTACACCTGTGTCACAGAACAAATTCTACATCGGGAATACCTTACACAAGTTTAAGGGAAGAAATGCTTCTGATAATTATTACAGTATTTAAAGAACATCAGAATATGGACAGGCTGAAATGAACAAACAGTACATGAGACTATGTTAATCAATTTAACTGTAAAAAGCTAAGGAGCATATTATTAACAAAATGAGAAATATGCAAAAGTGAAATGCCAAAATGAACACTTCTAAATTGGGAGTAAATCAAAACAATCAGAATGGCTGAAAGAGAGCACAATAACATGAGCCATAAACGAATAAGAGCTAAGCAAATAAGAGAATATGCAAGAATTAGATGCCAACAAAATGAGAACTGGCCGAACTCCGTCGGCACTTATATACGGTTGCTCTCGTGGCGGCACCTCGCGGCCCGTACGCCAACACGCTCGCCTGCGATCGCAATGCACTCTTAGCGCTCGCGGCGGCGTCTAGCGGCCCGTACGCAAGTTGTGCGATTGCTGTCGCAGGTCGACCCTTAATCTATGATGTTACAGGGGCCATGCAATTGGCTTATCACGGCCAATCCATTGACCTGGAAAGCAGTGCTATGTCTTACTAAGCACCCTGTTACCACAAAACATTTATGCCACTCATAGATTGTAGGCCTACTAGGACGATCTTTAGCGTACTTGGGACAGAAATTACGCAGAACTGTTGTCGCTGACTTCGATTCTTCAAACCGAAACAAACAGCTAGCACACTCAGGTCCAATGAAGGCAGCCATCTTTAACGTAACTGCCGCTAGCGCTCCTTACTGTGCGATTCGGCACTAGCAAACTACGTGAGACAAAACTTGTTGTATTTCCCTAGAAATTGACTCTACACTCACCTCTGTAGGTACTATGTATTAATTTATATGAATTTTCTAAATTGTAGAGTCGTTTTTGAAACACCCTATATTATAAGTAGGTAGCTACAGGCCCAGTCTGGTATTTCCTCTCCCCATTCACTGAGAAAAAAGTAACTCTGTCCATGTTAGTTGAAAATTTTTAATAACAAAGCGTAACCTGACAGCTTAAGCACATTTAAAACTGGTTGAGCATTTATATGGTAGTGAAGTGGATTATGAAAGTGAAAAACAAGCAGCTAGAACCGATTTTCCAGAATCTATTTGGAGTGTTTACATGACCAATCAGAAATGGTAATGAGAAATCGGTTTACGAAATACGGTTAAGGGAACACCATGTAAACATGCAACACATTGACATGCATCACATCCTCTGAAAGATGAAAACCGAATTTCGGAATCTAGTTTGTACTGTAGTGTTTAAAGTGGATTTACTAACCCAATTATACAGGGTGGTCCACTGATCGTGACCGGGCCAAATATCTCACGAAATAAGTGTCAAACGAAAAAACTACAAAGAACGAAACTTGTCTCGCTTGAAGGGGGAAGCCAGATGGCGCTATGGTTGGCCTGCTAGATGGCGCTGCCATAGGTCAAACGGATATCAACTGCGTTTTTTAAAATAGGAACCCACATTTTTATTACATATTTGTGTAGTACGTGAAGAAATATGAATGTTTTAGTTGGACCACGTTTTTCGCTTTGTGATAGATGGCGCTGTAATAGTCACAAACATATGGCTCACAACTTTAGATGAACAGTTGGTAGCAGGTAGGTTTTTTAAATTAAAATACAGAACGTAGGTACGTTTGAACATTTTATTTTGGTTGTTCCAATGTCATACATGTACAGGGCTATTACAAATGATTGAAGCGATTTCATAAATTCACTGTAGCTCCATTCATTGACATATGGTCACGACACACTACAGATACGTAGAAAGACTCATAAAGTTTTGTTCGGCTGAAGTCGCACTTCAGGTTTCTGCCGCCAGAGCGCTCGAGAGCGCAGTGGGACAAAATGGCGACAGGAGCCGAGAAAGCGTTTGTCGTGCTTGAAATGCACTCACATCAGTCAGTCACAACAGTGCAACGACACTTTCAGGACGAAGTTCAACAAAGATCCACCAATTGCTAACTCCATTCGGCGATGGTATGCGCAGTTTAAAGCTTCTGGAGGCCTCTGTAAGGGGAAATCAACGGGTCGGCCTGCAGTGAGCGAAGAAATGGTTGAACGCGTGCCGGCAAGTTTCACGCGTAGCCCGCGGAAGTCGACGAATAAAGCAAGCAGGGAGCTAAACCTACCACAGCCGACGGTTTGGAAAATCTTACGGAAAAGGCTAAAGCAGAAGCCTTACCGTTTACAATTGCTACAAGCCCTGACACCCGATGACAAAGTCAAACGCTTTGAATTTTCGGCGCGGTTGCAACAGCTCATGAAAGAGGATGCGTTCAGTGCGAAACTTGTTTTCAGTGATGAAGCAACATTTTTTCTTAATGGTGAAGTGAACAGACACATTGTGCGAATCTGAGCGGTAGAGAATCCTCATGCATTCGTGCAGCAAATTCGCAATTCACCAAAAGTTAACGTGTTTTGTGCAATCTCAAGGTTTAAAGTTTATGGCCCCTGTTTCTTCTGCGAAAAAAACGTTACAGGACACGTGTATCTGGACATGCTGGAAAATTGGCTCATGCGACAACTGGAGACCGATAGCGCCGACTTCATCTTTCAACGGGATGGTGCTCCACCGCACTTCCATCATGATGTTCGGCATTTTTTAAACAGGAGATTGGAAAACCAATGGATCGGTCGTGGTGGAGATCATGATCAGCAATTCATGTCATGGCCTCCACGCTCTCCCGACTTAACCCCATGGGATTTCTTTCTGTGAGGTTATGTGAAAGATTCAGTGTTTAAACCTCCTCTACCAAGAAACGTGCCAGAACTGCGAGCTCGCATCAACGATACTTTCGAACTCCTTCATGGGGACATGCTGCGCCGAGTGTGGGAGGAACTTGATTATCGGCTTGATGTCTGCCGAATCACTAAAGGGGCACATATCGAACATTTGTGAATGCCTAAAAAAACTTATTGAGTTTTTGTATGTGTGTGCAAAGATTTGTGAAAATATCTCAAAAAATAAAGTTATTGTAGAGCTGTGAAATCGCTTCAATCATTTGTAATAACCCTGTACCTTTGTGAACTTATCATTTCTGAGAACGCATGCTGCTACAGTGTGATTAACTGTAAATAGCACATAATGCAATAAATGCTCAAAATGATGTCCATCAACCTCAATGCGTTTGGCAATAAGTGTAACGACATTCCTTTCAATAGCGAGTAGTTCGCCGTCCGTAATGTTCGCACATGCATTGACAATGCGCTGACGCATGTTACTAAAATGTAAACTTTGAAGGCCGGAAATATCATGTCCATTATAATTATCCGGGCTGTTATGCCGTGATTGGTTGATGAATTCTGTGGTGATTCCCAACGTTTCGTCTCCGACTGCGGGAGACATCTTCAAGGGGGTCCGTAGCTTGATGGAAGGTCCAACACACACACTGGCTCGCTACTGACTGACTCAGTAGCGAGCCAGTGTGTGTGTCAGTAGCGAGCCAGTGTGTGTGTTGGACCTTCCATCAAGCTACGGACCCCCTTGAAGATGTCTCCCGCAGTCGGAGACGAAACGTTGGGAATCACCACAGAATTCATCAACCGACCACGGCATAACAGCCCGGATAATTATAATGGGCTGACGCATGTTGTCAGGCGCTGTTGGTGGATCACGATAGCAAATATCCTTCAACTTTCCCCACAGAAAGAAATCCGGAGACGTTAGATCCAGTGAACGTGCGGGCCCTGGTATGGTGCTTCGATGAGCAATCCACCTGTCATGAAATATGCTATTCATTACCTCTTCAACCGCAAGTGAGCTATGTGCCCGACATCCATCATGTTGGAAGTACATCGCCATTCTGTCATGTAGTGAAACATCTTGTAGTAACATCGGTAGAACATTACGTAGAAAATCAGCATACATTGCACCATTCAGATTGCCATCGATAAAATGGGAGGCCAATTATCCTTCCTACCATAATGCCGCACCATGCATTAACCCGCCAAGGTCGCTGAATCATCCCGTAATTTCTCTTGTGCCCAGTGGCAGAACTGTACACGACGTTCAAAGTCGTCGCCATGCAATTCCTGGTGCTTAGAAATATGGTACAGGTGCAATCGCTGTTGATGTAGCATTCTCAACACCGACGTTTTTGAGATTCCCGATTCTCGCGCAGTTTGTCTGTTACTGAAGTGCGAATTAGCCGCGACAGCAGCTGAAACACCTATTGGGCATCATCATTTGTTGCAGGTCGTGGGTGACGTTTCTCATGTGGCTGAACACTTCCTGTTTTCTTAAATAACGTAACTATCCGGACACTCGTCCAGGATACCGAGCAGCATACATAGCACACACCCGTTGGGCATTTTGATAACAATCGTCGTACATCAACACGATGTCGACCTTTTCCGCAATTGGTAACCGGGCCATTTTAAGACGGGTAATGTATCACGAAGCAAATACCGTCCGCACTGGCGGAATGTTACGTGATAGCATGTACTTATACGTTTGTGACTATTATAGCGCCATCTATCACAAAGTGAAAAAAGTGGTCCAACTAAATCATTCATATTTCTTTACGTACTACACGAATGTGTAATAAAAATGACTGTTCCTATTAAAAAAAAAAACGCAGTTCATATCCGTTTGACCTGTGGCAGCGCCATCTAGCGGGCCAACCATAGCGCCATCGGGTTTCCCCCTTCAAGCTAGACGAGTTTCGTTCCATATAATTTTTTCGTTTGATGCTTATTTCGTGAGATATTTGGCCCAGTCACTATCAATGGACCACCCTGTATATGGCGTCTTGAGAATAGTTGTTCCAGTTCCTGTTTTAGCTAGCACAATCGCTGTTTCTCTTCACTCAAATATTAGAGGTAGCCAGTTTCATGCTCAGTCTCGTATTTCTGCTTCTTCTTCACAGTACAATAAGTCACCCTGTTCATATAAGCCGAATATTTTGAAAACAAGCTGTTACTTGGCAATCGAAGCACGTTTCAGAAATGGTTGTGCATTTACGTGGGAGCCAAAATAGGTTGTGGAAATGCCAAATAGACGGCTACAAACTTATTCCTAGCATCGATTTTGGAATGTTTACACGACCAACCAGAAACGGCATTGTGAAATCAGTTTACGAAATCCGGTTTTGGGAGCCCTACACAAACATAGTGATAGACAATAGGTGCTTGACTATGCCACAGTCATATAATACAGGAAAGGCTCAGATGTTGCTGATGCAACAATTCAGTCGTTGCTTGTGAATTCGTTTTACCATCCAGATAATGGTTATACAACATAACTGGTTGTAATTTTCTGGGTCTGCAAACGATCGTTACAGCCAGTTCTATGGGAATCTAGCAAAACACTGATCGCATATGCAAACAAAGCTATCAAAAAGAGATACCATCCAATAGGTATGCCACACACCTAATGAACAGATCATGTAGTCACGATCTTAGCCGACCGATGATACTAGGAGAGAGTCATGCATTAAGATCCAAAATGTGTCAAAATTAACAAAATATGGAATATAAAAACAATAATTTTGAAAGAAAAACATAATTAACAGTAAAGCTGTAGAGATGTTGAAAGTTGTAACTAGCTGTGGAGGTAATGTTAGTAGAAAACTAGCTGAATTAGCAGAAAATTTGCTTCTGAAGTTTCAATAGTAGCTGGGGGGGGGGGAAGAGGGTCAATAAGAAACGTCATCCAATTGATTTTGTGCAACATTGTGCAAAGCGGTTACTGCATCGATAATTTCAGCTGTAAATAGAAATATTAAAAAAGGTAGGAAGATTTTTCTGTTTAGCAAAAGTGACAAAAAGCAGATTACAGAGTACCTGACGGCCCAACACAAAAGTTTTGTCTCAAGTACAGATAGTGTTGAGGATCAGTGGACAAAGTTCAAAACCATCGTACAATATGCGTTAGATGAGTATGTGCCAAGCAAGATCGTAAGAGATGGAAAAGAGCTACCGTGGTACAACAACCGAGTTAGAAAACTGCTGCGGAAGCAAAGGGAACTTCACAGCAAACATAAACATATCCAAAGCCTTGCAGACAAACAAAAATTACGCGAAGCGAAATGTAGTGTGAGGAGGGCTATGCGAGAGGCGTTCAATGAATTCGAAAGTAAAGTTCTATGTACTGACTTGTGGATGACATCGGAAGTTCACTAAGGCTTTTTGCAGATGATGCTGTGGTGTACCGAGAGGTTGTAACAATGGAAAACTGTACTGAAATGCAGGAGGGTCTTCAGCGAATTGACGCATTGTGCAAGGAATGGCAATTGAATCTCAATGTAGACAAGTGTCATGTGCTGCGAATATATAGAAAGAAAGATCCCTTATCATTTAGCTACAAAATAGCAGGTCAGCAACTGGAAGCAGTTAATTCCATAAATTATCTGGGAGTACGCAATAGGAGTGATTTAAAATGAAATGATCATATAAAGTTGATCGTCGGTAAAGCAGATGCCAGACTGAGATTCATTGGAAGAATCTTAAGGAAACGCAATCCGAAAACAAAGGAAGTAGGTTACAGTACGCTTGTTCGCTCACTGCTTGAATACTGCTCAGCAGTGAGGGATCCGTGCCAGATAGGGTTGATGGAAGAGATAGAGAAGATCCAACGGCGAGCAGCGCGCTTCGTTACAGGATCATTTAGTAATCGCGAAAGCGTTACGGAGATGATAGATAAACTCCAGTGAAAGACTCTGCAGGAGAGACGCTCAGTAGCTCTGTACGGGCTTCTGTTAAAGCTTCGAGAACATACCTTCAACGAAGAGTCAAGCAGTATATTGCTCCCTCCTACATATATCTCGCGAAGAGACCATGAGGATAAAATCAGAGGATTAGAGCCCACACAGAAGCATACCGACAATCCTTCTTTCCACGAACAATACGAGACTGGAATAGAAGGGAGAACCGGTACAGGTACTCAAGGTACCCTCCGCCACACACCGTCAGGTGGCTTGCGGAGTATGGATGTAGATGTCATGATAATTTTTGTCACTGCTATGACCCATTTGCTTATAAAAAAGTTTATAGAAAAGTTTTTGTATCTGGAAGCACACTCTTAAGCTAACAAGTGTAATAATACAGACATGCCTTATTGTGATTTAGAAATTAAGCGGTTTGAATATATTCTGGTAAGTATCTGAACAAGTTAGCACCAAAAGTGAATTCTTAAATCGACCATGTTATAGAGAAGGGAATGGTAGTATGACAGAGGCTTTTTTTTTATAGCAGCTGTGTCAATTAATCCACTTAAATAAACCATTTGATGAGCTTACACAAAGAGGTGCATTGAAAAGGACATTACCAGGAAAACCGCAATTGGATTTGGTTTATGGACCAGGTGATTCTACCGAACAGTTTTTGAAACAAGTAGGTAAACTAGACAAGGCATTAGAGAGAAATAATAGGTATTAAGAATAATATGTGTTAAAATCACAATGAACATGGTGCAAATCAGCATGGGCGTGGAATCAGTGCCACAATAATACAGATATTTATGGAAGGAGAGAAGGAGGGAATTATAGGAATAACGCAGGAAGCAGGTGACAGAAGGAAACTATAGTGGAATGACAGGAATAAAAGTAAGAGCAGAATATACAAAAATAGGCATAGATTATAGGGAAGGAAATAACAGATCATTTAACCACAACAGATATGAGAATAGTGATAAAAAATGGTTCAAATGGCTCTGAGCACTATGGGACTCAACTGCTGTGGTCATAAGTCCCCTAGAACTTAGAACTACTTAAACCTAACTAACCTAAGGACAGCACACAACACCCAGCCATCACGAGGCAGAGAAAATCCCTGACCCCGCCGGGAATCGAACCCGGGAACCCGGGCGTGGGAAGCGAGAACGCTACCGCACGACCACGAGATGCGGGCGAGAATAGTGATAACTATCAGATAAATTAGGGATCATCCTGCTGGAAGGCTTTGAGTTTGCTTTACTGAACCAAAAAGTGGAATTTCTTCTCAAACAAAACTGATTATTGTAAATAGCATAAATAGTGCTAATCAAGTCAGGGGATACGGTGTATGGTTGTTACAGAATACTCGGAAAAAGTGAGATTTGCTTCAATTAGAGGGAAGATGGAAAAGATTATTATAGTTTAGTTGAAACCAAAGTAGAAGGTGCTGACAAACTTGACCAGAGTTAAAAAAAGGTTTCAGGAAATTTTTGTAGTACTGTGATGCGTTTAGTGAGAAACTTGAGAGAGTGAAGAAGTACCAGTTCAGACTTAAGACCACATGAACCATTTTTTATTAAGCTTCATGGGATACCTATTCACTGGTATATGTAAAAAATGGAGGGGTAAGATTTGTTTGGATCTGAGACACTTAAACAAAATATAGACAAGTTATTGAGTTACTTGATTATGTAAGTTACATAACTAGTCTTGACCTTACCTCAGGTTCCCATCAGCTATCAACTCGAATCCAATTCTGGAAAATATGCTCCTGTTCTATATGGTGACAGGTCTTATCAACGATGTGTTGTACCATTTGGATTAAGAATTTCCGTTGCAAAGTTTATACTAGGCTTTGATTTTTTTCTAGTAAACGAATTACTAGCAAAATTTATTATTTATGTTTGTATTTTAACCACAAGGAAAAGTTGGGTAGGGCATTCGAAATTATTAAGAGAAGTATGGAGCAAGTTAAGGGAAGTGGGTATATCCTTGAAGTTGAAAAAGTGGAAATTTACTAGGAAACAACTGAATTTTCTTTCCTACAACATTACTGATGATGGAATTTTGCCTGACATAGGTAAGATCTTAGCCATAGGAAAATTTGCTGCCCCTAAGCTAAAAACAGAAGTAAAATCATTCTTTGGGTTGGTTAATGGTTTTAGAAAATAAGTAAGGACTCACAAGTTACATGCTCGTTATCTGAATAATCTTTTAAAGAAGAGTGTCCACTAAAAAGCCAAACATTATCACCACTGTCCACCGCTACGTTAGATGCTGCGTGGTGGTGTTGCGGGCACATGAAGTGGTAACAGGTGTATGTAAGTGGAGCAGATATGGATGGGGGATCGCTCTAGCGAGGATATGGGGCTGCAAATGGGGAAATCAGGTGAGATAAGTGACTTTGACAAAGGGCAGATTATTGTTACGGAGGGTCTGCGATCGTGTATCTCGATAACCGCAAAATCTATGGAAAGAGGCTGAAGGACATTGAAACTACCACTAACTGCTAAATGGTTGGACGTCCACGACTCTTCACAGGACTTGCGGTTCGGAGGCTTGTCTGCTCGGTAAAGAATGATAAACGGTGGTCTGAGGCATCTCTGCCAAAAGATCACAATGCTGGTGCATATACAAGTGCTTATAGTATGTTGTTGAACGTGGAGCTATGTGCTCACATGTTGACCCAATGACACCGTCAATTACGATTGCGGTGGGCACAGGACCAGCGGGATTTGACCGTCAATCAGCTCTTCGGGTGAATCACATATTTGCTACACTAGGTCGCCAATCGTCTCCACAAACGCCGTCATCGAGATGAACAGCGGCTCGAAAGGTGCCGCGCGCCATGGACACAGGCTGGTGGGACCAGTATTAGGATATGGGAGACATTCTCCTGCGCTGGCATGGAACCTGTGGTAATAATCAAAGACACGCTGACTGATGCAAATCACCTCCATCCCTTCATGCTTGATGACTTCCACAACAGCGATGTTACCTTTCAGCAGTACAACTGTCCATGTCTCAGAGTCTGGACCGTGCTACAGTGGTTTGAGACGCATTATACTGAACTTGTAACGATAACACCGACCACCTTAAACGGAAATCGATGCTAACGTTAAGACTCTGCGAAGAATTTTTGAGAAAGTTGTCACTGTGAGATAACCTAACGGGAACAGAACAATAAGACTGGGATTCAGTTCTGAAACGCTCCAACAAAGTATAACCAACAGTAAACAGGCGGTTCAGGAACAGGCGTTCTCCTAGCACAAAACTAAGTTGTAATACTATGTATTAATATCGGATGCCAGCTTAATTAGGCATTCCTGTGTCAAGCAATATAGTAAATCAGAAGGCAATGCTAAGGCTAACCTAACCATCCTTGACATTCACTCTTTCTTTATACCTGTTCGCACAGTAACCTAATCCTGGAGATAAATGTACTACTAACTTGGCAGTCAGACAAACAAATGGCCAATGAGATAGCAAACAGTAATATATGCCTCTCAACGACACATACCTTAAATAAACTAGAAGCAGCAGTTCATAAAACCAACAAACATGAAACAAATAGCAATTATAAACAGGGAAGAGCATGAAATGATTCTGATTTAAATCAGGAGGTCTATTAATGATTATACTATATAACATCATTAGTTAGTACAGGGTTTCTATGCCTGTGCATTAACCAGCTTGTAGCTGAATAGCTAACACAGTAAATATTTCTTTCCTAAACTCAGTTCTAAGCAATTAAACAGAACGCAAATCTAACTATACTGGCTTTGAAAGAGCCTTTGTTTTGCTTCATTAACTAACTACCCTAGTACATGAGGGTCCTTAAACTTTCATGGTTTAAGGAACCATGCTCATGTTTTACAAGTATGTATGAGAAATGGTAAGTATTCTCATCAATAATTATTAATTAAGTAAAGCACAACACACTATAACTCTATAAATAACATATATGCTTTGATGAGCAGAAGCACAACACACTATAACTCTATAAATAACATATATGCTTTGATGAGCAGTCTTTTAACCTACTCAAAATACAGTTGGCAGTGCAAATGCCAGCACAACATTAAATTCAAGTTCAAACACTTTCTCATGAAATGAACACTGACGAAACATTGTAATTATGATTAAAGTACATAAATGCAACAATTAACAATCTTTTCCACTTCAGATCAGTATTACTATTCTTGTACTGTTATCAAGCAGCTTTTCTAGTAGGGAAAATTATTGAAGAAAATGACTGCATATTGACTTAAAAATGCACTGGAAGTGGAGTGTATCTCAAACTATAAAGCCTTTAAACACTATAACTCCACACATTAGAAAGCAATCACAATTATTTTAACAGCCGCCAAGTAACTCTTTCCATAATGAATTAGGACACTCGGAATTAAATTCACTAGGATAGCATACCCCACATTAGAAAGCAATCACAACTATTTTAACAGCCGCCAAATAACTCTTTCCATAATGAATTAGGACACTCAGAATTAAATTCACTAGGATAGTATACCTGTCCAGGTTTGTGATTTGGTATAATCATGGGTGTAAGAGAGTTTTTAGCAACACCACGATTATCATTAAAATCAACCAAATTTCACAAATACCTGGTCCATTCACAGGGTGCCAAATATAAACAACTTAGTGGAAGGGTGGTGGTTCTGATGGCGTAATTTGCAGTCGCTGTTAACATGGCGCCTATGCAGTCATGGCAGTATTGTTGGTCTCGCCCTGTTACAGATGTTCTTGGCGTCAGAATTATATTTTTACATGGCCAAAAACCATACCATAATAATAGTATCACCAAATGCAGTATCCGACACCCGGCTCTTAAGCTCCTCTGGCCTCAAAACTCCAAGAATATGAGCCACTATGATCCGCTGCTGCTAGCAAGATGTTAACCACAGCACTGCTCAGCCCCGACTCCTTACCCGTCGCAAAGGACGAGTTGCCACTTGTGTGCCAACCACACCTTCTCCACTCCGCCAGCCTACTTCGACAGCTGTTGGGCTTCCTCACATTCAACCCTACTTTACTTACCTATAGACCAAATCATTTACAGTACATTACATGACAATCATTCCAGCAGTTATTTAAATCCATATGCTCAGTTTAAACAACATCGTTCAAAAAGTTCACATAACTTAAATATGTATTCATAGTCAAAGAATTTCCATGACAGATACAATTCTTTACATAAGCAACACTACAAATTGATATAGAAATACCGATACAGATACAAAATAGGTCGAAAATAGGTGCTACACATGCCCCGTGGTTCCTGATGTTTCCTGTTAGGGATACATCAATGAAACATCAATAGCACCTAAATGGTGTTGAGCAGTCAAAAAAAAAAATCCAGCCATAGTTTGGCATGGAAAGAATATATCACAAAACACACTAAAACACTATTCACTTTATACAAATCATTGCCAAAACATAGTTTCAATCCTGTACACCTGTCTTCATTAACTCTCATATTGAGAAGCAGTAAGTTGAGTAGTAATCAGAATTTTTCTGTGTGGCCAAGAATATTGAGTAGCATACTGTGAGTGTTCAAAAAATGTATGTAGACATATACAAGTATAAACCTAAAAATATCACAAGAAATTTTAATACCGTACATTTAATACATCCTACAGCATAATTTTGAAGTTACTAAGCAAGAAACTTTCAATGCTGCTTCTAATAATAGCAGTCCACTCTTTGATATTTACATAAAAATACAGGCATATTTAAATTGAACCTAGTATTTATTTCTCGCTGAACTTATTTGAAGCAGAACACATACAACACTAACCAGGATAATAATCAAACAATTTTGCTGCCTGCAGTAGTAGCTGGCATTTCAACACCGAACACACTATACATTAGACATCTGACTGCCCACTTCGGATTTTGGCAGTCTATTTCAGACGTATTTTCTTGCCCCACTTTGGTAAGTCTTTTGTGCAGCCCACCTTGTATTTAAGACTGTCCACATTTCTTTTCAGTCTGGCAATATTTGGCTTCAGCCATTTCTGTGTAGGGCTTCACATATTTTATAACAATTTTTAGTATCTGAAACTCACAAGGACATATCAGCGGTTTTATTTGGGTAGCAACATGTTTATAAAGACATAAATTACAGTTAAATACAGTACAGCAGCTTCATAAGATAGGTGTATTTCTTTTACAGCATAAAATACATTTTTAATCCGGTATCATTTCTGAATATATTTAATTTACTGATTTCTAGGGACATGTAGTTTGAGATCCACTATGTTACAGACACCAAGTGGCTTCCTGGATTTTGGATAGATTAAATAGTAGGAATTGTTGCATTAAGAATGGCCCATTACATACGTAATTAAATTTTGAAATTTCATCATTAAGTTCACTTTATTTTTCATGGGTCTTCAAAAGAATGTAGTCTCTGTTCTTGAGCCTGGAAGACTTCAGGTTCCTATTGTGCCTCTTAGATCTCGCTTCTGCTTTCCACTGTATTTTTTCTTTTACTAATTCTTTCTTTTGGGCTAATTACAAATCTGTACATGGTGGGAAACCTAGTTTTTCCTCAATTAAACATTTGCTCTTATTATTGAGAAGGATTTCCTCAGGTGTGAAACCAGTAGATTCATGAGGCAAGGTAATCATTACACTCTCAAATTCGGATACAAATCTGCCCCATGCTCGATGGTTATGGTGGCAACAGGCCCTGCATAACCTCCCTATTTCCCTTGTATACAGTTCAACAGGGTCGCTGGTCAGATGGTAGGCAGAAATAGAGTTAACTTTAGCACCATATTGGGGACCATTACTGCTTTGGGTCTTCCAATGGTTCTAAAATACTCAATCATCCTATTGAATGCTGACTTTGCTGTCACCTTTTTCAGGGGATACGATTTTATAAATTTAGAAAATGCTTTCAAAAGCACTAACATATATGTGCAATTACCAGAAGTTTTGGAGAAGCAAGCCACACAGATCCACAGAGAGTAAATCCATGGTATCTTCGGGTAACATGTTCTGCATTGGGCCTTGATTAATTCTATTGGTTGCCTTAGCTCTCTGGCAGATGTCACAAGAGCTAATACTGCAGTTACCTTCCTACTCGCACTGTTGGTAATCACTATAACACTAGCCAGTTTATCTAGACACGCCTTAGGTCCACAATGGCCCAATGCTAGATGAAAATAATCTATGAGGTCTGTATCAAATGGGTAGGTCAACACACCCTCCATTCTTCAGTAACCAAGTCTTTCTTCCTATACAAGACACTTTTAAAAACTTTATTATACTTCTTAATCTGGGGATATTGTAGACAAAAAAAATATGCTTTCACAGATCTCCAAGTTACATCCAGATTTTGGTGGTATCTCATGTTTTTGCAAATCTGTTCAACTTTCTTTTTGCCTGAAACTTCTTTAATGTAATTAATTTGGAAAGTTCTATCTTCTTTGCATTCCTTGGGTACCTCATAAGTAGCATTTGGTAACTGGGACAATGCATCTGCCATGTAATTTTCTGTACACTTTACATGGCAGATTTCGTAATTAAATTGTTAGAGGTAAAAGCCCACCAGATTAGCCTGCCATTTAGAAGGCGACAATCTTGAAGGAATGTTACAGCTATGTGGTCAGTGTGTGATGACCTTATGACCACACAAATAATTTCTAAATTTCTTTAGTCCCCATATTATGGCCAAGGCCTCCCTCTCTGATATGATACAGTTCCTTTTGTATTTCGTCAACATCCTATTCTAAGTCTCATGTACCGTTTACCTCTTGGAAAATTTCAATACCAATCCCATAGGCACTACTGTCAGTATTCAGATGGGAACGGTCTGACATTATTGGGTGATGTAAAACATTATGTAAAAGTTCTTTCTTTAAAGATTCAAAATCCTGCTCACATTCATCTATCCACACAAAAGCACCATTCCTTTTTAGAAGGCTGTTCAAGTGTGGACTATTGAAGGCTTGCCCCTAAACAACTTTTCTGCAAAATCCACACAAACCTAAAAAGGCTTTCAACTGTTTTCTATTTTCTGGTGGGGGGGCATTTTTCTATGGCACTTAACTTTTCTGGGTCCATACTAATCCTGGTAGTACTAATTATATTGCCCAAGAATTTAATTTCTGCTTTTACAAAATAACACTTCTTTAATTTTAAGTTCATGCCTGGAGAGCAATAAGAACCTTCTGCATCAGTTCACAGTGTTCTTGCCAGTTTTCAGTGGAGATTAATAAATCATCTATGTAAATAGTTAACTTGAAACTCAACTTCTGCACTGATACAAAGTCCAGAGCGCTAATAAACATTGCCACAGAGGTTTTCAGTCCAAATGGAAGTACTCTGTATTGACAACATTTCCCTGCAAACAGAATTGCTGTATATTTACAGGAATCTGGACTTAACAGGATTTGCCAAGAGCCAGTGTTCACGTCAAGGATGGTTAAATACCTCAGATTTTCAGACCTGCGTACTTCTCTTTTTATAATTTTGTTTAGAGTTCATGAATCAATGACCACATGTACTCCCCCACCATTCTTGTTTACAATGTGGACTGTTATATTCGCTATTACTACGTTCTATCACTCCTTACCATCTTATCTCTTTCATTTTCTACAGCCTGTTTCTTATATAATTGTACTGAATACGGTCTGACAAAGAATGGATCATGATCCATAGTTTCAATACAGTATTCAAAATTTCGAACCAGTCCAGGTTTATCCAAAAATGCTCTACTGTTGCTTTCTAAGATATTAATCAATTCCTTTTTGGGTCTGAGGTTATGCCTATTAAGTTTCCCACAATTTCCTTGAAATCATACCCCTGCCTGTCATTGTCATTTATCACCCTCTTAATAAGGTACATTTCGTTAACATTTGTCAAACCATCGTGTCCTTGATCGAAGATTCAGTTCCCTTGTCTGACACGCTATCATTCTCTTCAAATTTCACTTCCACAATTTTGGATTCATGGTTAATCTTAACCATTTCCTAACTGCAATAGATTACTACTTTTTTTCTTTTTCCACCCAATCTATGCCTAGGATCATTTCAGTATTTAACTCTTCTATTGCTAAGAAATCGTGTTCAAACTCCTGGTCTTTGATACTGATGTCAGCCAATACTTGGTCTTTATTGGCTTCCTAGATTTACCTGTGGTGCCTATGATATTTTCACCACTAACCGACATTATGACCAGTCCAGGTTTATCACAGATGTATTCGAAAAATGATCGAGAAATTGCCCTATCTGAGAGCCAGTATCCAGAAGTACTTGTATTTTGACATTATAAATGTCAATCGGGATTATGGTCTGCCTGGTTGTTAAATTGTTGTCATTATTTTGTTCCTTCCACAATAGATCTTGGTCATGTCCTCCTGTAAATCACCTATATCAGGTGGCTTCTTCGGTTTCTGGATTTCAAGGTTTTTAATTACTTGAACTCTTCGTTGAAATGGTACCATATCATCAGGTGGTTCTTACCTTCTTTGTTCAGTAATGACGTCAGGATTTTCTGTGGAAACGCTGTCATTGGTTGGTACAACACTGAAGTTACTTGCACCTTCATTGGTTTCAGGTATACCGAAATTTTCGTCATCCGAGCAGTCATCTAATTCCGACAATTTTACTTCGCTTTCTGGATCTAACATGGAAGCTTTTCTAAAATGGGCGCTAAGTTCGTTTTCTGATTTCATGTCAGACGTTAATTCAGGTTCGCAGTTTCCTTCTGATGAACTATTATCCTCATAAGCTCTAATAACATCCAAAGGTATTTCATACTTCGTACAGTCTTCATGGTCATCAAGAACACATACGCAATTTACAAATTTTCATTATCTTTAAATTCTCGCCTTTCGGAGCAGTTAGTACTCTTTGGGAATCGTTAACAGAGGTTATTTCACCATTAATGATGGGGATTTCGTCCACCAGCAGACTTCTATCCATAACGACATTTTTATTGGCTGCACGCGACTGTTGTGAGGAGCTTTTTTATTTACCTCCTCTTTATTTTCGGGCCATGACACCTTATCGACGTCCCTATTATCTCTCAGTGATAATACTATCACCAAATGCAACATCCGAGGTCCATAAATACTGCTCTTAAGCTCTTCTGGCCTCAGAACTCCAAGAATATGAGCCACAATGATTCGCTACTGCTAGTGAGATGTTAACCACAGAGCTGCTCAGCCATGACTCCTTACCCATCACAAAGGACAAGATGCCACTTACACACCAACTACATTTTATTCACTCCGCCAGGCTACTAGCATACTTGTGGGACATCCCCACATCTTTTACATTCAACTCTATATACCATAACTATGGACCAAGTCATTTACAGTACATTATATGACAATCATTCCAGTAGTTATTTAAATTCACAAACACAGTTTAAACAACATGGTTCAAAAAGTTCACCTAACTGAAATATGTATACATTGTCAAAGAATTTCCACACAGATACAACATTCAACATAAGCAACACAACAAATTGACAGAGAAATATCGATACAGACACAAAATAGTTCTGAAATAGGTGTTTCAAACTCACGTCGATGTCTCAGCGACCAAATTCGCCTGATGCAAATTCTGTGGAACCCATCTGGGTTGCTGTCGGGTGCCATCACCGTGTACGCAAATCAGGGGCTAGTTATTTACGCTAATTACATGACCTGCGCATAAATAGCTAATACCTCATACCTTCACAAACCTACCAACAAACTGTCGGATCGCTGATATGCAGAATCAGTGATGTATTTCGTTCCAAAGACAGACAAACAAGCTATTAAACAGGTGGTTATAATGCTTTGGCTCATAATTGTATTATGGGTATGGTGTAATAGGTATCAGCAAGCTTTTGATGAAATAAAGAGATAGTTACGTGTTAGCAAAGTTTTGCACGGACTAGGTTTGACATTACCATTTTACCTTACAGCAGATAGTACGAGGGTCACTCCAGAAGAAATGCACACTATTTTTGTAAAAATACAGTTTTCATTCTGCATGAGTGAAAGTTTTACAGGGTGTCGATACATGCTTCCCGCTTGTTTTCAAACTTAGTCCAACCTGTTCCCGTGAGTGGCGCCATCACAGCATGTCTTCAAATGGCTGCTACACTTGACGTTCGTCAGAGGCAACGTGCTGTCATAGAATTCCTGTGCTGTGGAAACGGGACAGTGGGAAACATCCACAAGAGGTTGAAAAAGGTGTATGGAGATGCTGCTGTCGATCGCGGTACAGTTAGTCGGTGGGCAAGCAGGTTACGTGATGAAAGCGGGCACGGCAATATTGAGGATTGTCCTCGCAGCGGCAGGCCTCGTACTGCACACACTCCAGACAATGTGCAGAGAGTTAACGAACTGGTGACTGCTGACAGACGCATCACAGCGAACAAATTACAACGCTACGTTGGGATCGGAGAAGGATGTAGGTGAAGGATGAAGGGTGTTTGCAGAGTACTGAAAGTGTTGGCATTAAAAAAGGTTTGTGCTAGGTGGGTTTCCAGGAAGTTGACAGTGTCTCACAAACTTGGATGGACAACACCGAAACACACGCCTTACAGTCCTGACCTGGCTCCATGTGACTATCATCTCTTTGGGAAACTGAAAGACTCTCTTTGTGGAACAATGTTTGAAGATGATGACTCCCTTGTGCACGCTGCCAAACAGTGGCTCCACAGGTTGGTCCAGAATTTTACCGTGCAGGTATACAGGCGCTGGTCCCAAGATAGCATAAGCCAGTTGAGAGGGATGGAAATTATGTGGAGAAATGAAAATATTGTTCCTAAAGGATGTATCTACACACTGTAAAACGTTCAAACATGTAGAATAAAAGATGGATTTTAAAAAAATAGTGTGCATTTAATTTGGAGTGACCTTTAAAGCAATAGTGAGTGAAAAATCAGTTATTTCAAGAGAAAGCAATAGATAGTAGAACAGAGCATCATTCTAAAGCATTTGCAAGCAGAGCACTACAGAACCACGAAAAGAGTTATGTTATGACTGAAAAAGAGTTATTGGCAACATTGGCCTTTCACCAAGTTTAGAAATCATTTACATGGACATAGAACCATTGTATATTATGATCAGGATATTATTATGATAAGGAGAATCCAAAACCATGATGAAGATTAAAATTTTCTGAAAAGTTATTTGGGAAAGAAAGCAAAAGTAAAGTTGGAAAAACATTATGAAGTTTACAAGGGAGTATTATTTAGAAGAAAAAGTCCAGATAGTGACATTTGGAAATTGTGTTGCTAGAGCAGATTATAGATTGTGTGATAAAGTTATTTGTTACAGCATAGGAATGAATCTATTTTATATGTGATGATATAGCAAATATGGATGATCTATTTGGAAGGGATGTCTGCAATTGTTATTTCTGGCCTTCCCAGCTGTTCCTGCCTTTATACAAATAATGAGATACCAGTTCTGTTAGAAAAAATAATACCACACTTATCCTGTAAACTACATTGACTATATGATTGTAAAATCCTGCTAAAATGTATCGATGATTATTGTCAAACTTACTTTATGGAAAATGAAACGTCCAACTTGAAATAAAACGTCCATTTTGAAATGAAATATTCATCTTGAAATGAATACATAATACATCAAAGTATAACCAAGATAATTTAGAAGCTTTCCCTTGTTAGTTATCACCAAACCCTATATGCCTGTAAGCAAGAAATGCAAAGTTCTCTTGTTAATACTCACCAGCTGTTTCCATTCCAATATACTCATAATAAATAAAAATGACATATCTTTTACTAATGTCCAACAATTCCATTATATTCACAAAGCTGCAAGAAGCAGATATAGCATCATTGCTATAGAGTTATACCATTGTGAAAACAATTCTTACATAAGTAAATACCCAGTGAAACAAAACTGATATAACTACTTATATGAAACTGACATGTGTACATGTTTTGCTGTTGCATAAGACGGTTTTTATCATAAGTTTCTAATTACACAGGAAATTACGGGAGGAAATTGTTATCAAAGGGTGACAGCCAGTATTATCTGTAGATAGTGAATCTAATGTGATGTTATCAACTGAATTATATACCTCACTGTTGTTGTACATGTAAAAGAATTTGTAATTACACACTGGTGTTTCATTGGATTTATGACCTTCCACAATAACAGTCCATAACAGTAAAAACGTATTGCGTTCAATACCACAAAGGACAATAGCACCCCACACCTTTTATTCATTGAAAAATGACTATTGTTGTTTAAGAGACATAATCTTTTTAATGATAGTTTCTAAGTGGAACGTCTTGCCATGTCATTTACTTACACATAACGTATACAAATACTGTTTACACATTTTGAAGTGATATTCTCAGACGTTTAATACTTACATGAATTTGTTTTAATGGAACAAACGTGTATAATATGGTAAAGACCGTTTATAATATCTGTTTATTATTATTTTTTGGAATACAAAATTGTATAATTACTGCTATGATAAGCAGAACATTTCCATTTCTTATATAAACATTAAGTCTGAACACTTATGCACACTATGTTGACTGAAATATATTCTGGGAAAGAGCATTCTATGCCGTGATTGATTTACTACTTGAATATATAAAAATTAAGAAAACCCTTATCATGACAGAAACAAAATGCCATAGAAAAAGAAACAGTTAAGACTATAAAGATATAGATACATGTAATTACTACTTTTCAGTTTACTAGCTAATATTACTGAACAACCAAAGTAAAGCTAAAAGAAGAATAGCTTAGAATTCATACTCCATTGAAGGTTTATGGTGTCATATTGTGATTGTTACTTGAAGAATTTACAAAATAACCAAGTCCATTCTACTAAGTTATACATTTGATTACCATATCATCTTGTCAACCTTGGCTCCACATACACTACAGAAACCCTCAACAATGGGGCAAGACATACTACACTACCGGCCATTAAAATTGCTACACCAAGATGAAAAGCAGATGATAAACGGGTATTCATTGAAGACATATATTATACAAGAACTGACATGTGATTGCATTTTCAAGCAATTTGGGTGCATAGATCCTGAGAAATCAATACCCAGAACAAACACCTCTGGCCATAATAACGGCCTTGATACGCCTGGGCATTGAGTCAAACAGGGCTTGGACGGCGTGTACAGCAACTTCAACACGATACCACAGTTCATCAAGAGTACTGACTGGGGTATTGTGACAAGCCAGTTGCTCGGCCACCATTAACCAGACGTTTTCAATTGATGAGAGATCTGGAGAATATGCCGGCCAGGGCAGCAGTCGAACATTTTCTGTATCCAGAAAGGTCCGTACAGGACCTGCTACATTCGGTAGTGCGTTATCCTACTGAAATGTAGGATTTCACAGGGATCGAGTGAAGGGTAGAGCCACGGGTAGTAACACATCTTAAATGTAACGTCCACTGTTCAAAGTGCCATCAATGCGAACAAGAGGTGACCGAGACATGTAACCAATGGCACCTCATACCATCTCGCCGGGTGATACGCCAGTATGGCGATGACGAATACACGCTTCCAATGTGCGTTCACCGCGATGTCGCCAAACACGGATGCGACCATCATGATGCTGTAAACAGAACCTGGATTCATCCGAAAAAAATGACGTTTTGCCATTCGTGCACTCAGGTTCGTCGTTGAGTACACCATCGCAGGCGTTCTTGTCTGTGATGCAGCGTCAAGGGTAACCGCAGCCATGGTCTCCGAGCTGATAGTCCATGCTGCTCCAAACGTCGTCGAACTGTTCGTGCAGATGGTTGTTGTCTTGCAAACGTCCCCATCTGTTGACTCAGGGATCGAGACGTGGCTGCACGATCCGTTACAGCCATGCGGATAAGATGCCTGTCATCTCGACTGCTAGTGATACGAGGCCGTTGGGATCCAGCACGCCGTTCCGTCTTACTCTCCTGAACCCAGCAATTCCATATTCTGCTAACAGTCATGGGATCTCGACCAACGCGAACAGCAATGTCGCGAAACGATAAACCGCAATCGCGATAGGCTACAATCCGACCTTCATCAAAGTCGGAAACGTGATGGTACGCATTTCTCCTCCTTACACGAGACATAACAACAACGTTTCACCAGGCAACGCCGGTCAACTGCTGTTTGTGTGTGAGAAATCGGTTGGAAACTTTCGTCATGTCAGCACGTTGTAGGTGTCTCCGCCGGCGCCAACCTTGTGTGAATGCTCTGAAAAGCTAATCATTTACATATCACAGCATCTTCTTCCTGTCGGTTAAATTTAGCGTCTGTAGCACGTCATCTTCGTGGTGTAGCAATTTTAATGGCCAGTAGTGTAGTTACTAGGAACCAGTATATACAAATAAATTATACTAATTGAAACACATATGAATGACCCTTGTACCATTTAATAATACAACTACTTGATGCATTTAACTTCTAACTGAGTAATTTTAGAAACTGCAAAACCTAGTCATGCATTTGGATGTGTAAGGTTATGGTTATACATAATTTTCTGTAGTTGTGATCAGACTGAACTGTTGGTAATGGAAACTGTGTATTACTTCAGAGAAACACAAAACATGAAGGAGAAGTGGGGCAGTGAATAGTGATGCTTCAAGGATGTGTTTTGGTTGTGTGTGCAAGTTCATGGAGAGGATTAAGAATATTGACAAAGCATTTATAAAAGGAGAACGTATGATAATTATATATATATATATATATATATATATATATATAGGGTGTTACAAGAAGGTACGGCCAAACTTTCAGGAAACATTCCTCACACACAAAGAAAGAAAATATGTTATGTGCATGTGTCCGGAAACGCTTACTTTCCATGTTACAGCTCATTTTATTACTTCTCTTCAAATCACGTTAATCATGGAATGGAAACACACAGCTACAGAACTTACCAGTGTGACTTCAAACACTTTGTTACAGGAACTGTTCAAAATGTCCTCCGTTAGCGAGGATACATGCATCCACCGTCCGTCGCAAGGAATCCCTGATGCGCTGATGCAGCCCTGGAGAATGGCGTATTGTATCACAGCCGTCCACAATACGAGCACGAAGAGTATCTACATTTGGTACCGGGGTTGCGTAGACAAGAGCTTTCAAATGCCCCCATAAAAGAAAGCCAAGAGAGTTGAGGTCAGGAGAGCGTGGAGCCCATGGAATTGGTCCGCCTCTACCAATCCATCGGTCACCGAATCTGTTGTTGAGAAGCGTACGAACACTTCGACTGAAATGTGCAGGAGCTCCATCGTTCATGAACCACATGTTGTGTCGCATTTGTAAAAGCACATGTTCTAGCAGCACAGGTAGATTATCCCGTATGAAATCATGATAACTTGCTCCATTGAGCGTAGGTGGAAGAACGAAACTAAAATTAGCTCTAACATGGAAATTAAGCGTTGCCGGACACATGTCCACATAACATCTTTTCTTTATTTGTGTGTGAGGAATGTTTCCTGAAAGTTTGGCCGTACCTTTTTGTAACACCCTGTATATACAGAGTGGTCCATTGATCGTGACCGGGACAAATATCTCACGAAATAAGCGTCAAACGAAAAAACTACAAAGAACGAAAATTGTCTAGCTTGAAGGGGGAAACCAGATGGCGCTATGGTTGGCACGCTAGATAGCGCTGCCATAGGTCAAACGGATAACAACTGCGTTTTTTAAAAAATAGGAACCCACATTTTTTATTACATACTCGTGTAGTATGTAAAGAAATATGAATGTTTTGGTTGGACCACTTTTTTCGCTTTGTGATAGATGGCGCTATAATAGTCACAAACATACGGCTCACAATTTTAGACGAACAGTTGGTAACAGGTAGGTTTTTTAAATTAAAATACAGAACGTTTGAACATTTTATTTCGGTTGTTTCAATGTCATACATGTACCTTTGTGAACTTATCATTTCTGAGAACGCATGCTGTTACAGCGTAATTATCTGTAAATACCACATTAATGCAATAAATGCTCAAAATGTGTCCGTCAACCTCACTGCATTTGGCAATATGTGTAACGACATTCCTCTGAGTAGTTCGCCTTCGTAATGTTCGCACATGCATTGACAATGCGCTGACGCATGTTGTCAGGCGTTGTCGGTGGATCACGATGGCAAATATTCTTTAACTTTCCCCACAGAAAGAAATCCGGGGACATCAGATCCGGTGAACGTGCGGGCCATGGTATGATGCTTCGACGAGCAATCCACCTGTCATGAAATATGCTATTCAGTACCGCTTCAACCGCACGCGAGCTATCTGCCGGACATCCATCATGTTGGAAGTACATCGCCATTCTGTCATGAAGTGAAACATCATGTAGTAACATCGGTAGAACATTACGTAGGAAATCAGCATACATTGCACCATTTAGATTGTCATCGACAAAATGGGGACCAATTATCCTTCCTCCCATATTGTCGCACCATACATTAACCCGCCAAGGTCGCTGATGTTTGACTTGTCGCAGCCATCGTGGATTTTCCGTTGCCCAATAGTGCATATTATGCAGGTTTATGTTACCGCTGTTGGTGAATGACGCTTCGTCGCTAAATAGAACGCGTGCAAAAAATCTGTCTTCGTCCCGTAATTTCTTTTGTGCCCAGTGGCAGAACTGCACACGACGTTCAAAGTCGTCGATATGCAATTCCTGGTGCATAGAAATATGGTACGGGTGCAATCGATGCTGATGTAGCATCCTCAATACCGACGTTTTTGAGATTCCCGATTCTCACGCAATTTGTCTGTTACTGATGTGCGGATTAGCCGCGACAGCAACTAAAACACCTACTTGGGCATCATCATTTGTTGCAGGTCGTGGGTGACGTTTCACATGTGGCTGAACACTTTCTGTTTCCTTAATTTACCTAACTATCCGGCGAACGGTCCGGACACTTGGATGATGTCGTCCAGGATACCGAGCAGCATACATAGCACACACCCGTTGGACATTCTGATCACAATAGCCATACATCAACACGATATCGCCTTTTTCCGCAATTGGTAAACGGTCCATTTTAACACGGGTAATGTATCACGAAGCAAATACCAACCGCACTGGCGGAATGTTACTTATACGTTTGTGACCATTACAGCGCCATCTATCACAAAGCAAAAAAAGTGGTCTAACTAAAACATTCATATTTCTTTACGTACTACACGAATGTGTAATAAAAAATGGGTGTTCCTATTTAAAAGAAACGCAGTTGATATCCGATTGACCTATGGCAGCGCCATCTAGTGGGCCAACCATAGCGCCATCTGGTTTCCCCCTTCAAGCTAGACAAGATTCGTTCTTTGTATTTTTTTTTTTCGTTTGTTGCTTATTTCATGAGATATTTTGGCCGGTCACTATCAATGGACCACCCTGTATATATATGTATATGCATGTGTGTGTGTGTGTGTGTGCGTGTGTATGTTAAAACTGTACTTTCTACAAAATGTCTATGTAATGGAAACAGAAGATTAGAATTTTTCACTACTTTATTTCACAAACATAAAAGGATGCTACAGTTACTTTGTACAACAAACTTCCTATTGTGGTGCATGCATGTAATACCAAAGTCTCATCTATAATTCTTATGTGCAATACTTTGCGGGTGTGTAATGAGCAGAACAAGGCACTATAAAACACAATATATGATTCTATACATATTGGAGATAGCAATACTATCACGTGAGGCTTACTTGAAGTTATATACATGCAGAAGTTTCAATTAAATTTTGCTTTGGTTACTGTATATGTGAGAGCTAATTGCCTTACAAAGAAATAAAGTCAATAGTATACAATTCTGATAACTTTATAGAAATATTGTAGTATCAACCAAAAATTTGTTAGACCAAATATAAACACATACCCAAAGAGTCCTTTGTGGTAATAATATACAAAAGAAAAGTGGAAATAATGATACACCTCAATGTAAAAACATCAACTTTACGATAGGACCAAAAGCCATGGTGTAGTTATGAAGTAATTAACAAAAATTATTAAGATATTATTATCAACGTGTACCTAGAGAAATTACAATATGAAAAAAGATTTTTCAAAATATAAATTATATAAAAAATGTTGTCATGATTTGTGAAGCTAAAATGTTCAACCAGTCCTATGAATGCTCATAAATTCCAATTTTTAATTATGTTCAAGTTAAACAGTACGTGGAAAGTTCTTGTAACTGTTGCATGTTATGCAGGGTTAGCGACAGAAACTTGCTTATTTGAAACATACGCCACACAGCTACCATTACTCAATAGTGTGTGGAGTTGAACTCAGAGCAGCACCTGACGTCGAGGAAGCAAGACTGACGAATTTGAATTCCCCCAAGCGATCTGCACACGAACATGCAGCTGCTCTTGTGATTTATGGTCTCACTGTGAGACGAATTCTGGGTGAATCTCATCCACAAAGACCGTCAGTGGTGCACACACTTAATCCATGCGATTTCCTTTCACGAAAGAGTGCGTATGAAGCCTTTATCGCAAACATGCCTCACGACGGCCTTGTGTTCTTCAGCGACGAGGCAGATTTTCATTTGTCTGGATGCGTGACTAAACAAAACATGCTATGTTGGAGTGGCACGAACTTCTGAGAAATTCATGAGTATCGTCTGCATACAGAACGTGTGGCTATTTGGTTTGCATTTCTGGCCGTTATTCTAGAGGATTGAGGAGTTTTTCCTTCCCGAATGTGAAAAAACTGATGTCGGCTTCAATGGGCAGCATGCTCGCCAGATTTAGCTCGCTGCGGCTTTTTCTTGTGGGGCTATCTTAAATTCTGGGTGTATACCATCGTCCACGGTCCCTGGTTGGCCTCCGGAACAATATTCGTGCTGCTATTGCCAACATAGACAGCGACATGCTGGCAGAAATGGACCGAAACTTCCGATTTCGACTCTCCAAATGCATTGAACAGAACGGAGGCCACCTTCAAGATATCACTTGCAAAACCTAGTGAAATAAAACTTTAAATGTACTTCTGTGTAAAGAAAAGAAAATTAAATCGATATTTGTAATGCTTTGTTTTTTTATGGGTATTTTAATTATTGAAGTTCTCGAGCGCAGGCTGTATGACCAATGGCGCTACCCGTATGGAGTGACTATGGCCTCACAATTACGTCAAGCGCTGCCCTTTTATAGTTTGTGTAGGCGATACTACCGCCATCTGTATATATTATAGATATCCCAAAACCTTTGTCACCTCAGTGTGTGTTAGCTCACTGTGGGAACTTCAGAGAACGTTGCCTTGGTGTACGTGAATATTGCTTTTGTGATACTACAGAGGGGTCCAAAAAAATGTATCCACTGTTTAAAAGTCCATAACTTGCAAACTAATTGACGGAGTTGTCTCATTTTTGGTGAAAATGTAGCTTAAAGTCCAACTTAAAGATATCACTGTAGGTGTTCGAAATGGTCACCATTAACATCCACACACAAACGATGCCGCCGAACTTCAGCACGAACTACTGACTGCAACGTGTTCAGTTGGATATTTGCACATGAATGTATGATGGATTCTCGAAGTTCGTACAATGTGCGTGGCTTTTGTCGATAAACGACGTCCTTTAGTGTTCCCCATAGGTAAAAGTCCAGAGGAATTGGGTCTGGGGAACGTGGTGGATACTCCACAGCACCTGCACGGCCTATCCATCTTCCTGGTAGATTTTCGTCGAGATACGCCCAAACACGATTTTGGTAGTGGGCTGTGACACCATCTTGTTGAAAGTAAACTGTTACGTCTCCATACAAGTCTCGGATGGCAGGTAAAATGGATGTCTGAAGGTACACCTCATCGGTAACTGTGCCGTCAAAGAAGAATGGCCCAATCAAGCCCCGGTAAGACAACCCACACCACACATTTACTCCTGGCAAATTCACGGCTTTGTCTACATGGACGTTCGAATTTTCGGCGGCCCATTAGATGCAATTGTGGCGATTTCTGTACCACTGAGTTTGAACTGTGCCTCATCAGACCACACAATCATCTCTGCAAACTCTTCATCGTTGCGCACCATGTTAGTAAACCACTCGCAGTACTCCATTCTACGATCTGGTTCGTCTTCGTTCATTGCGTGTAGCAATCGTGGGATGTAGCACTTCCCTTTGCTGTCTTCAAAATTCGCCGAACACTTGAGCGACTCACTCCAATTTCACGGGCACACTGTCTCACAGACTTCTGTGGTAACCGAGTGAATTGTTGTAACACACGACGGGAGTTAGCTGGACTTATTAGTGTTACAGGTCGTCCAGATCGTTGTCTGTGTACATCGTTAACACAGCCTTCGGCTTCAAATTTGTCTCGAATTTTTCGTACTTAAAATACCACTTCAAAACTGACTTCCTTTCATTAAATGTAAACCTTGCGCCAGCCATGTTTACTCGAGTAACTAGGTGCAACTAAGAACAAAACACTGACTATCTGGCGACTGTCATCTGACAAAACAAAACAAAAAATGGTTCAAGTGGCTCTGAGCACTATGGGACTTAACCTCTATGCTCATCAGTCCCCTAGCACTTAGAACCACTTAAACCTAACTAACCTAAGGACATCACACAACACCCAGTCATCACGAGGCAGAGAAAATCCCTGACCCCGCCGGGAATGACAAAACAAAACGACGCAATACAACGCTTGTCTGGCGATTGCCGGAACTACAAACTATTGCACTACCAAAGATGAGACAACTTCGTCAATTAGTTTGCCAGTTGAGGACTTTTAAACAGTGTATAAATTTTTTTTTGGACCCCTCTGTATTACGCCAGTTTTAGACCAATTTTGTGCTAGACCTAGATGAGATTTTGATGTACGTTTCTGTAGAAATAAATTAGCGAAATAGTAGTTTGAACATGTTGACTACATCATTTTAATAATTAGTATGCGACAAAGCTATCTTGACATGGCAGGCCGGGGTGGCCGAGCGGTTCTAGGCGCTACTGTCTGGAACCGCGCGACCGCTACGGTCGCAGGTCCGAATCCTGCCTCGAGCATGGATGTGCGTGATGTCCTTAGGTTAGTTAGGTTTAAGTAGTTCTAAGTTCTATGGGATTGATGACTTCAGACGTTAAGTCCCATAGTGCTCAGAGCCATTTGAACCATTTATCTTGACATTTTGTTTGAATTACCAGGTACGCATCATAGCGGACGGATCATTTATTTAATGTACAGTTACATCGTCCAACCGACGAGAAACAAGTACAAAAGCAAATATTCAAGATTATTCCCAGAATTTTCCCAGAAGCAGAGAAAACTATATAAAGTCAATGACATTCCGAACATAGATGAAGGGTAAAGAAAACTTTAGAGAATCATAATGAGGGAAGCGAGAATGAGTGCAAAAATTTTAACCACGCTGTGAACTAATGAGGCTTTTTATCACTAATTACTAATTTCTCTTCTCGAGGCAGATAAACGCAAACGTACCGTAGATTTCCATTATTTTACCCCTAGTACGAATGTTTATTGCAAATGCTATACACGTTGGAGTCAGAATAAAATGACATCGTATGTACCGTTAGTACACATGTGTAGTTTGAAGTTTCTGTGTGTAACATAAAAGTGGGTACTGGAAAGGACAATAATCAAGTAACGTAACGTAAATTTATTTCACGTGACAGTAACTTCGATGGTGAAACTTATGGTGGTACAAGATGCAGGCAGCCTCGCTGTGAACGATATGGCCAACGCTGAATACAGATAAATGAGAATGATTTCTGTAGCCCTATATCACGAAATTTTTGCAACTACACTTCTAATAATTCAGCTGCGACAATGAAGTGTCTAGAACAGTCAGTCTATTTTTACCTTCTCCCACACGTATCTCACGAAGTGGCCGTTAAGGTAAGGTCAGGGAGTTGTGGGCTCACACAGAGGTTTATCACTATAACAGTTCTTCCCGCGGCTGGATACGACATGGTGGAAGTACACAAGGAACACTTCGCCACACACCATAAAATGGCTTTCGGGGTATAGATGCAGATATAACGAAGCTATTGATAAGTGAGCTCTTCTTGACGATGCTCCTATGAAATATTTCTTACAAGCATGCTTCGTGTTTGTAAACAGTTCCCTTCGGCCGCTCGGATCAACATTTATTGCATACACTTCTCAAGTACCATTAACTAGTATCTCTGCAATTTTGTCAAAGAACTAGTTTGTCTCGACGTAAGTGAACATAGCGGGATCACCTAAACCGGAACATTCCGGTTAGCAGCGGCACTTCGGACAGCTTTGCTAAGTATGAGACCGGAGACCAGGTGCTTTATTTGGACAGCCAGTTATCCTTGATACGCTAACAGATTCACTTCTTGTCAGACCTTTCATGTAAATTCACTGCTTACCCATAGAGTGTTATGCATAGCTCGAAGCAGAATATGTATCTGTTTGTTTCGATCGTCTTTGTAGTCCGATTCAGTGCCCTCGGTACTAAATAATTCATTCGGTGACTGCTTACAGAAGCAGATATGACGAAAACCAAGTCACCAGTTGTACGCATCAAATTCGCTACGTGTCACAGCTCTACCACAAAGCTAACATGCTCCAACACATTCAGCCTGTACTCGTTCAAGCGTTTCCCTTACTTTGTTATTTTTGTGTAGGCTCTTGTGCTTGATTCGCTTTGCATTTGGGTTACTTTATTGCACACGCTCAGGCATCAAGTTTTAATAACCATACTCTGAAATATATGCGGCAAGTGATGTTCCACACCTGAAACATGTCGGTGAACAAACGGACAGCGTAGTAAGTGAATATCTTTATTGCGCTATAAGTGTCGACCTACTAATAACGTACGACATTATTAGGCAGTCAATCACGAGTGAATCTAACTTAATTCTAAGTTAGGGAACCAGATTTCTAAAATCAGAATGTGCGACAGAAATTAGAAGTTGAAATGCATCAACATTTTGTGGAAACTTTCGTTAACACTAAATCTGTATAGCAGATTTTTTATTAAACTATTTACTTTATACTACAACCACACACTGGTAGATCATAGTACAATTATCCGGATGACTTGGGACCAGACCCAATCAGGATAATTAAATATCTGGATAATTGGATAAATTATGAAACAGGTCATTTCTTTAAAAAAAGATATATTTGTGTATAAATACTACTGCAATATCACACTACTGGCCATTAAAATTGCAACACCACGAAGATGACGTGCTACAGACTCGAAATTTAACCGACAGGAAGAAGATGCTGTGTTATGCAAATGATTAGCTTTCAGTGCATTCACACAAGGTTGGCGCCGGTGGCGACACCTACAACGTGCTGACATGAGAAAAGTTTCCAGCCGATTTCTCACACACAAACAGCAGTTGACCGGTGTTGCCTGGTGAAACCTTGTTGTGATGCCTCGTGTAAGGAGGAGAAATGCGTACCATCACGTTTCCGACTTTGATGAAGGTCAGATTGTAGCCTATCGCGATTGCGGTTATCGTATCGCGACATTGCTGCTAGGGTTGGTCGAGATCCAATGACTTTTAGCAGAATATGGAATCGGTGGGCTCAGGAGGGTAATACGGAACGCCGTGCTGGATCCCAACGGCCTCGTATCACTAGCAGTCGAGATGACAGGCATCTTATCTTATCCGCATGGCTGTAACGGATCGTGCAGCCACGTCTCGATCCCTGAGTCAACAGATGTGGACGTTTGCAAGACAACAACCATCTGCACGAACAGTTCGACGACGTTTGCAGCAGCATGGACTATCAGCTCGGAGACCATGACTGCGGTTACCCTTGACGCTGCATCACAGACAGGAGCGCCTGCGATGATGTACTCAACGACGAAACCTGGGTGCACGAATGGCAAAACGTCATTTTTTCGGATGAATCCAGGTTCTGTTTACAGCATCATGATGGTCGCACCCGTGTTTGGCGACATCGCGGTGTACGCATAATGGAAGCGTGTATTCGTCGTCGCCATACTGGGGTATCACCCGGCGTGATGGTATGGGGTGCCATTGGTTACACGTCTCGGTCACCTCTTGATCGCATTGTCGTCACTTTGAACAGTGGACGTTACATTTCAGATGTGTTACGATCCGTGGCTCTACCATTCATTCGATCCTTGCGAACCTCTACATTTCAGCAGGATAATGCACGACCACATGTAGCAGGTTCTGTATGGGCTTTTCTGGATACAGAAAATGTTCGACTGCTGCCGTGGCCAGCACATTCTCCAGCCGAGCAACTGGCTCGTCACAATACGCCAGTCACTACTCTTGATGAACTGTTGTATCGTGTTGAAGCTGCATGGGCAGCTGTCTGTACCTGTACACGCCATCCAAGCTCTGTTTAACTGAATGCCCAGGCCTATCACGGCCGTTATTACGGCCAGAGGTGTTTGCTCTGGGTACTGATTTCTCAGGATCTATGCACCCAAATTGCGTGAAAATGTAATCACATGTCAGTTTTAGTATAATATATTTGTCCAATGAATACACGTTTATCATCTGCATTTCTTCTTGATGTTGCAATTTTAATGGCCAGTAGTGTAATTTAATGACTACAAAACGATGTTGTTTGGATTTTGTGCAGTACTGTGCTTATAGACAGTGTCAGTTCTTGAACATATTGATCAGAGTCAGTTGTTTTGCTTCTTCAATTCTTTTCGTGCATCCGTCTGACTATGAGCAGCTGCGTTCGACCACATTCAGTCTGCCACTATATCCATATTCTCACAGTGTCAAGGCACGCAAATGCCTCACAGCTGATGGCCCTACATCTGGTTCAGCGATTATGTTAACCTCCTAGCCATCAGTTTCTTCTCTCACACTTTGAATGATTTCATCGTCATTGAGAATTTGGTGTCCAGGGTGCGAAGACTCACAAGCAAGGCACTCACCTGCATGCTCTGCGCTCTAAACAGAACGAGATTTTAAAAGTATCTTTCTTATGTCCTCCAGTGATATTTCGCCTTCTGCCACTTTTATTTCTTCGTCGTCTCTTTCATACTGCTTCTTTTCGTCTTCACCTTTCTGTGCCTCATCTTTGGTTGAAATGTCTTTGAATTTATTCCAAGTTCTTTTTAACGTGGATGCCTTCAACAGATTCCATCATGAAACAACAGTCTTTTAAATTCAATTTTCGGAGGTGAGCCACAGTGCCCTCTTTATTTCGATCTCCTTTCAAAAGCTTCTTCAACAGTTGTCTTCTGTGACCTCACTTCATAGTTTCAATAACCGTTTGGTCCATTGTCTTCAGCAAGTTCTTTACATTTTGTGCCAGAAAGAGTGTTTTGAACCGTCCCTCTGCTCTATCAAGAAGGCTTTGTGTAGGGTGGGTGGGTACATTGTCTGGGATTAACATCAACTTCTGTGTTATGGCCTTTTGGTAACTTTTTTTTACTTAAAGTATGAAAATTGAACCATATCATTGACAAAACGAAGTAGCAGTTGATTTTTGATACTTTTTAAAGCCCGAGGTGTTTTCGACTTTCCTATCTACAGAAAGAATATTTTGTGGTTTCCTGTACAGTTAGCACATTTCAACAGGATAACACGGTTTTTACTGACCTTATAGCCACGAGCACTAGTTTCCCTTTTCGAAGCTAAATTTGTTTCGGGCAAAGCCTTCCAAATATGACTAGGGTGACCAGGCGTCCGGATTAATCCGGACATGTCCTCCTTTTTAGCTCTTTGTCCGGGTTCCGGGCGCATTTTTACAGTGTCCGGCTTTTTCGCAAAGTTGGGCGTAAAACAGTTAAATTTACAATTCCTCCCGTTCTATTGCTCTTTTCTTAAATACTTTAACTGTTGGCACAGCCTTCGTGATAAACACGCACGAAGGCGGTGTTAGTGGGTGGCACCAGGATCGTCGATGCTATCGTTGTTCGACCTATAAGCGAATGCAAATATCGATTATTTAAAATTTTCGTTTCGTATCTTCGCTTTTTATTGGCTTGGCTTCCTGTAGTGCACGTGTGATTTGTGAGTGTAATTTTTAACCGAGTGAGTTAGGTAAAATATTTGGCTATGCCTAAACGAAAGTGTACATTTTCTGATGTCCTTTCCTGCAAATATACGGCTTTCAAGAAAGGAAGAAATGAATTTGAAGCGGTATGTGAGATATGTGGAGCTGGAACGTACGTCTCAGTGGCCAATAAAGATAAGAAATATCTCGACAGATTAACTGTCATGGTTTTGTTCCATAGTCATTCAATTTATTTGTATTCGGAAGGTTAAAGTGAGTTTACATGTCGTCAGCTGATGCTTGAATTGTAGATATTGGTAGTGGTGCGTCGAATGAAGGGAGGTGAATGGTCTTACGTTTTCCGCTTTGTAAACAATTCCGTGTTGTTGACATAACAAAACAATTGACGCCACACTGTAACCACAATTAATGTTTTTAATTCTTTTATATTGCTCAGCTAACCACCACCTGACCATCAGTAACAATTGACAACTAGTTTTAATTCACGGCAGAAACACGCAACCTTATTGGCTGCCTGAACGCTATGAAACGAAATGCATGTTGCTTTGTCACTGAAATGTTAAATTTCTTGCACAGGTGGCAAAGATCTTGAAAATCACATTGCCACTCAGAAGCATAAAAAAAACCTTCAAGCTTCCAGTTCAATGTCGAGAATAGAGACATTATTTCAGCAACAACAATCTACTTCTGCTATAAGCCACAGAGTTCTTGCTGGAGAAGGAGCATTAGCATTCCATGATGTTAGGCATCATTTTGGCTACAGATCAATGGGTTGTACGCCAAAATTAAAAGAAGCAATTTATTTTGACTCGGATGTTGCTAAAAAGATTTTCTGGGCCAGGACAAAAACTCAACGTATTGTAAATAATGTGATTGCTCCGCATGCCTTGACTGTAACAATGGAAGATTTGAGAGGCATATCTTGTTTTGGTGTCTCTACTGATGGAAGTAACCATGGCAATATAAAAATGTTTTTTCCGACTGTTATACAATATTTTGACTACAAACAGGGTGGTTTAAAAACAAAAGTAATCGAGCTAAAATCTACTCCAAATGAAACATCTGAGACAGTTGCAGAGTACATTACAGAAACTTTACAGCATTTGGGTATTGTTAATAAGTGTATGTCATTTACTGGTGATAATGCAAACACAAACTTTGGTGGTATTAACCGCAAGGAAGGCAATAATGTATACAACAGATTAAAGACATCTCTGAAAACTGAGCATTTAATTGGAGTGGGATGTCCAGCTCACATTTTACACAATACAATTCAGCATGGAGCTGATTGCCTTTCTATTAATTTAGAGTGTATTATTGTAAAAATACGTAATTAGTTTTCTATTTATGCAGTTAGAACAGAACAGTTGCGATCTTTCTGTGAATTTGTAGAAGTTAATTACAAACAAGTCTTGTCTCATGTGAAGACTAGGTCGCTGTCTCTTTTTCCAGCCATTGAAAGAGTACTGGAAATGTATGCTGCCCTTAAAGCTTACTTTCTCTCTGAAAGCAAACCACCAAAGGTTTTGTTTCAATTTTTTGAGAACAGGTTGAGTGAAGCTTACTTATGGTATTTGCATTCATTGGTGTCTTTGTTCAGTACAAGTATTCTAGAATTAGAAGAGGAGGACAACTCTGTGGTTGATGTCATTGAAATTTTAGAGTCAGTATGTAAGGTGTTTGAAGACCTATTAAGTACAAAATTCATTTGCCTTAAGGTCAAGCAGATCCTGAAAACTACAGCAGAGGAAGGCTTCGAGAAAGAAGTCAAACTTTTTATGGAGGAAGCAATTTTACTTTATCAATCATACCATGAATATTTGAAACGGTGGCTCTGTATGTTTGAGGACTTCTCATGTTTTAGATGGATGTCACTTAAAGATGATTTTTGCTACAGTGATTTTGAGAAAAGCCTTGTGTATTTTCAGGAGAAATGTAAAGCCTTTGAAATCGAAGATGCAAAATGTTTTGATCAGTTCTACAATTTCAGGCAATTTCTAAAAAGGAATAATGATGTTCCAGAATTTAGGACTTTATCTTGTAGTAAAAAATGGGCAAAGTTTTTTTGTGACAGTAAGTCAGTTGACTGCCACTCAGAGTTGCTGAAAACTTTTTCCGTATTTCAGGGCATAATGCTAATGCCGAAAGAATATTTTCTCTAAGTACCACACAGTGGACTGGTGAGAGGAATAGATTAAACCTTGAATCAGTGAAAGATCTGTTGATGGTCCAATATAATTTAAAAGAATTTTCATGTGTGTCATTTTACAATTATCTGTTAAGTAAGTCTAAACTCCTGCAAAAAATTGGTTCCTCCGAGAAGTATCAATAATGGTTAAGGAATGTATGTATGTTATGTCTATAAATAATAAACTCATTTATTAAAATTGAACGTATATTTGATGAGGAATACTGCAAATGAGGATACCACCCGTCAGCTTTGGACAAGTCACATGAAAGTTGCCAGTATAAAAACAATTGATGCCACACTGTCACCACAATCAATGTTTTTAATTTAAAATAAAAAAAATATTGCTCTGGGAATCACCACCTGATCACCAGTAACAATTAACTGCTAGTTTTACCGGTAATTCCCGGCAGTCACGTGACTTGTCCAAGGCTGATGGGTGGTATCCTCATCTGCAGTTGACCCGTTTGATGTGGCCTATTTTTCCTTCCTTTGTCCTCCTTTTTGAAGCTGTTTGTGCTCCTTTTTAAACAATTGCATCTGGTCACCCTAAATATGACCTGTCTCATTTAAGTTGTATTAAAATTCAGGCTCATAAGATTCTGCTTTAATTTTGTGTTTTTCTATAAAATTATTTACCGCTTTTGTGCATCTGCCTCGCCTTGCCATTTGTAGCCAGCCATTGTTCGCTTTAAATGAAGACAAACCGTCGATTGTCTTGGCTAAAAGCTTTGCTTTTTCGCAAGCAATCGAAGCGTAGAAGTGAGTCTCTCAGTGCTAGAAGCTGCCAAAACCTCTTGAGTAAGGCTTTTTCACGTTCTTTGTTTTTTCATCGCTTTTCTCTACGCTCTCACACAAACGTTAAAATGAAGGACTTCGTATTTTTGGTTGAAACTGTTGATGTTCCCACGCTAAACATCTTACATAATTGCTTACCACTGACGCCCTTGTCTAATTGTTTGTCTGCCAACGATAAGACAACTCATTTCCTTTTAGAAGACATATGTGGCACAGAACATTAAAACACACGCACAAAAGACCCAGAAGACAGAACTTATAGCGACGATGTATACGTTAAGGTCAGGGCACGGACTGAAGTAGGCTGAATGCATGACGGGCACCACAAACGCAACAATGCGCCTACTGTACTCATTGTTCACTGAAGACTTTGTCTTCTAATACATTGGCTAAGGGTTGATTTTAAAACTGTAAAGAAACGTACAGTGTACTGCATACTGTTATAACTATGAGAGGGAAAATCAACAATTTTAGTACTGTACAAATTTATTTTTCCTCGAAGCGATCCGGATAACTTGGAGATCCAGATAGCTGGAGATCAAATGACTGGAGTTTTACTGCACCTTTTTTTAAAACTCGCACAAAAAAACATCAAAACATCTTACCTTACTAATCGAGGAAATATTTTTTTGTTTTATTGTTGACACACGCAAATACTATCATTATCATAAAAATGTTACCGCATGAGGCCGTTGCTGCAGCGTATATGCAACGTAGCGTAACTCCGATGCGGGTATACAAGCATCGACATGTAGGCAAGGTATCAGTGTGGCATTCGTGTCTTTCCCAGGTGAGTGACGTAAATGCAGAAACGTGAACTTTGGCGACGTTATTACCAAATACGTCAAAAGAGGACAAACGTGCTGTTATTCTTTCCTTTCTTTCCTTTCCTTGACAAATGAAGGGTTATTTCGATAGTGGTACAAGTCCATTTTTGTTCATTCTGAGATACAGAGTCCTAAAGTGTATATACTGGAATATTTCTGGTATCTCAACAGCAGATTTTTCAGCGCTCATTCAACTTTAGGACTCTGTATCTCAGAATGAACACAGATGGACTTGTACCACTATTGCAATAAGCCCTTCAAATGCCATTAGGCTACCACCAGAGAATGGAGAATGTGTATGACGCAGGATGCCTGTCCATAAACGACCATCATTAAATGGCTGCTGCTGCTTCGTGATTACGCATGTCCCCATATTGCAAACGCCATAATGCAGAAGTTATGCCTGCTCAATTGGCAGGCACTCGAGCACCTGCCCAATAGTCCTGATCATATTCCTGTCGGATGGGGATGTGCAGCAGGAAGTTCCGGACTTCTTCACACAGCAGGATACAGAGTTTTACCAAATGGCTTTCTTCAACCTGGTGCGTCGGTGGGATTATTGCCTCGCCCACTGGCTTGCTTGATTAGTACACTGATCTGACTGTATGGTCTTCGAGCTGAAACTTTTTGATCGCCCATTATGTCACTTTAATGTTAAGAGGACTTTAACTAGGGCAGAAAAGATAGTTATTTACAGAGGTGAATTATTTTTCACTCTTAATTTGCCTGGAAGTTTCGCCGTAGGTAGTTTCTCAAAAACTTTGTTATATATTTTGAAGAAGAATGTTTGTCACTCACGAGTTTCATATTTTCAAACAAGACTTTATTTAAAAAATAAATACAAAAAAGGGTATCAGTTCCAGTTATTTCCTTAACAGTTTTCACTCTAAACCTATTTTTTCATCAGTCCCTAAAACATTTGTGGTAGAGAACACTCTTTGTGTAGGAGCTTTAGTGCCAAGTACGTCTAGCACAAACGTCTTGCGGCAGACATCGTGAGCTACAAGGAACTTGAAAATGATAGACCTCGATCAGTTTGGTTTAATCAAACAGTGAGTAGTGTAGCAGTGTATGTTCTGGGACAGAATCTTATGTTCCAGAACGTATATCGCTACCCTACACCAGGCTATTTTCTTTATTCTTTGGGTGTGACCATATTTGTTCTTCATTTGGTTATGCTACACGTTACTTAAAAAATAAACTATTTCAAAATATATGGGACAGTTATTGAAAAGTGGGGCAACATTCTCCTTGAGGGTATTTTATCAGGACAATGGGACACTTAAGCTAAATAAGGAATGATCGTGCGAAATATGTGACTTATGGTCACCCTATTCTAACTTGAAAATAAGCATTATTTGCATAGTACATTACGTTAACACATTAGTGAAAATTCAGAAAATGCTTTGGTGCGTTTGTTGGCGTATTGTTGTTGTTGTTGTTGTTGTCTTCAGTCCAACGATTGGCTTGATGCAGATGTCCATGCTAGTCTACCCTATGCAACCTCATCCCCTCTGTATAACTACTGCAAGCTACATCCATTTGAGCCTGCTTAGGCCAGTATTACACTAGCAAGTTTCTTTGTCAAAGTTGATATCGCAAATATTTATGTCAAAGAAATCTGATAGTGTAATAGGGAACACTGTCAAATCTCGCCTTTCGTCAAAGAAATATGATCAAATCTAGGGCCTCCCCATTCGTCTCTTGTTCATTGCAATATGGAATGTAACCGCTTGGAGCGCTGGCAGCCCTTCAGATATTTGACGTCTGTAGTTTGTTTGTAAACGTAGTTGCAAAGTTTAGTTGCTGTGGTCCTTCGACTATTCATAATAACATTGCTTATTGCTTATTGCATAATAACATTGCTTATGATGGCCACGTGGGATATGATGCGGACAACTTCAAATCCGCAATTACAGCTACAGCCATCCACTCTACATCTGGAAACATCCAGGCAGCTTTTCGGCAAGCCAGAATAGAGGATGACACACTATACAATAAATTTTTTTTCTTAGTTCTCCATTCTAGTCTGTCTATTTTTTTACTTTGGATGCCACAATTTAAAATGTGCTTCATCTGATTCGTACTTTTTATTAATTTTGTAGTTGTTGGAACACTAATTCCATTAATTAAGTTATTCAACAATAAAAATAACTCTCAATACCCATATAGTGCACTAAACATTTATTTATCTTCAGTCCTTTATAAGTCACTTCTCAGGTTTCTGGAATTATTTTGGTTAATGTGCATTGTGGTATTCAATCACTGTAAAGTAAGCTAGAGTAGCTCTCTCCCGTAACAAGAAATCACAGTGTTATTGTGACTCTGTCTTCTGCACATATAGCAATACTCTATTGTGTATTCTGCTTTGTACTATGAGCCACTTTACTGAGCAAATACTGAAATGCACTCTCTTCCATTCGTAAGTAATTTGTAGAAGACTTGAAGTCCTTTGCTTGTAGCTCTCGCAACAAACTTTTTGACACTGTGTCATCTTCGTATCTTATGTTGTTAATCCACACCCAATTTACCTTTATTCTTCTTCTTCTTCTGCTGCATATCCACTAATGAATGTGTTGCGACCACATTTGTCCAGTCTTCTCTATTTCTTCCAGCATGGATCAAGTTGCCAGTCTTTCTTATTCCTGTCCACTGTCTGATGTTGCGGAGCCATGTCATTTTTCTCTCGCCAATTCCTCTTTTGCCGTCAGTCTTCCCCTCGGTTATCAGTTTAAGAAGGTGATACCTTTCATTTCGTTTCACATGGCCTAAGTAAGCTGTTTTCTTACGTTTGATTGTGATTAGCAGTTCACGTTATCTTTTTACTGATCTCGAGATCTCTTCATTTGTTTTTATTGCTGCCCATGGAATTTTAAGTATTCTTCGATGTAAACTCATCTCGAATGGTTCCAACTTGCTCACAGTGTTCATTTTCAACGTCCAACTTTCCACGCTATACAAAAGCGCGGATAACACATAGCTCTTCATAAACCTAACTCAGAGGTTAAGATCAAAGTCAGTGATAGCGATCACTTTGTTAAATTTCATGAATGCACTGCGGGCCTTTTCTATTCTACATCTGATTTCCATGTCCGATGACCAATTTTCGATCAGCCACGTCCCCAAGTTGTTACATTTATTCACTCTGTCAATGGGTTGATTGTTATGCATTAATTCTCGATTTTGATGCTCACATGAGTTGCGTGTGACTATCATAAATGTGGTCTTTTTGATGCTGATACTGAGACCCATATTCCTGCTGTGTTCTCGTACTGTAGACAGATGAGCTTGCAGATCGTTCGTGTTATGTGCAATTAAGACTCTGTCATCTACGTATCTTATGTTGTTAATCCATACCCCATTTACTGTTATACCTATCTGGCAATCTTCAAGCGCCTCCTGGAATACATGTTCTGAGTACAGGTTAAAGAGGCGTAGTGACAGTATACAGCCTTGTCTAACTCCTGCACAGATTTTTTGTGATTCTGTCAACTGTCCGCCAGTTCTCAACTCAACAGTTTCATTCCAGTACAGATTTCCTGTACATCGAATATATCTTCCGTCTATGTCCAATCTTCTCAAAATTTGTACAAGTTTATGGTGTTGCACCCTGTCAAACACTTTTTCATAGTCTATGAAGCACAGCATTACGTTCTTCCTCTGATCGTAGCACTTTTGAACAAATACCTGAATCGCGAACAATGCTTCCCTCGTACCTACACCCCAAACTGTGAACATCCCATATCCCTTTCACACTTGGCCGTGATTCTATATTGCATGGTCTTGAGAAATATCTTTGGGGTATGGCTTATCAGGCTAACTAGTCTGTAGTCTCCGCATTTTCTTGCATTGTTTTTCTTGGGCAAAGGAATGAAATGTGACGTCAGCCATTTGTCAGGACATGTACCCGTATTATAAATGTGATTAAATATTTTTGGGAGAACTGAGATGCTGTTGTCATCTAATAATTTCAGAATTTCAAGCGGTATTTGATCTGGACCAACTGCTTTTCTATCTTTGGGCGTTCCTATTGCTCTTCTGATTTCATCTTTTGTGTTGGCAGGACCAGATAAACACTCGTCATCTTTATTTTCTGTTTCAGATCTTTCATCTACAAAAATATTGTTATATAGTCCTCCAAGATAGTTTTCTTTTGCTGATCGTTCAGTGCTATATCTCCTTGATCACTTTCTATATTTGAGAAGGTTTTCTTACGATATATACCAGCAGTTTCCTTTATCGTCTTACGTAAGCTAAAGTCGTCATGTATTTGTTGCAGTCATTCCAACTCTTTACATTGTTGTTTCAGCCAGTTATTTTTTGCTGCTCTTATCTCCTTTCTTAGGACGTCCTGCATGTTCCCGTATTTGTCCTGGTTTCCTTTGTTTTTATATTTTCTTCTTTTTTCAAATAATGCCAAAATTTCGTCTGTCATCCAATTTTTCTTTCGTGTTTTCCGTTTGTAATCTGCTTCATTTTCCGCAACGTCTGTCACAATTTTCTGCATTTGCTCCCATACGTTGTTTATATCTGTTCCTTTTTCTAGTTGTGGTTTGATTGTATCTGTAATTCTTTCCCTGATTTTTGTGGTTACCCTGCTTCTGACACCTTCATCTTTAAGGCGATCATTTTCTATTTTCTGCTGTTGCTTTTTTTTTGGCATTTGTCATTTTTATTTTTATATCCGCTACTAGCAGAACATGGTCTGACGGAATGTCGGCTCCCGGATGGGTGCATGCCCTCGTTACCAAAGATCCAAAGCACTTGTTAATCAGAATGTAATCTATTTGATTCCGTACTGTATTGTCAGATTGGTCAGCTGGAGCACTTCATGTGTACAAGCGTCTAGTTCGTAGCTCAAACCAAGTGTTTGGTTATCTTCATCTTTTCCTCTTGGCAAAATTGACAAAGCCGTTAGCCTCGATCTTTTCGTATTCCTAGTCCATATGAACCGACTAGTTCTTCAAATCTTCCCTCTCCTATTTTAGAGTTAAAATCAACCATTATTTTTATCTCATGTTCTTTTACCAGCCTAAAAAGTTGTTTCATCTCTTCATAGAATACCTCAATTTCATCTTCAGTTGAATCTGATGTGGGCGCGTATACTTGCATGATGTTGTAATTGGAGTGGCATTCACTTTAATCAAAGGCATTCGGTCTGAGTGTGAGAAGAAATTTATTACAGATTTCGACACTTTTCCTGAGACAATTATTCCCACACCTTTTCTGAGTATATTGTCTTGGTTCCCTGAATAGCAGATAGTTCCTCCGTGAACCTCACACATTCCAGCATTTGGCCACCATGTCTCTGCCACTTCTAGAATATCTGTTCCCAGTCTTCCCATTTCCTGCATTAAGTTAGCCAATTTCCCAGCTTCATATAAACTCTATACGTTCCAGGTACCGGTCATTACCTTCAGAATGAGATTTCCACTCTGCAGCGGAGAGCTGATATGAAACTTCCTGGCAGATTAAAACGTTGTGCAGGACCGAGACTCGAACTGGGGACCTTTCCCTTTCGCGGGCAAGTGCTCTACCAACAGAGCTACCCAAGCACGACTCACGCCCCCTCCTCACAGCTTACTTCTGCCAGTACCTCGTCTCCTACCTTCCAAACTTTATAGAAGCTGTCCTGCGAGCCTTACAGAACTAGCACTCCTGAAAGAAAGGATGTTGCGAAGACATGGCTTAGCCCCAGCCTGGGGGATGTTTCCAGAATGAGATTTCCACTCTGCAGCGGAGAGAGCACTTGCCCGCGAAAGGCAAAGATTCCGAGTTCGAGCCTCGGTCTGGCACACAGTTTTAATCTGCCAGGAAGTTTCATAACAGTCAGTTGTTTCGAAGATTCATCTTCCTACTCTCAGCAGCATTTAACGCAGTTCCCTCTGGAGATCCGATTGGGGAACTATTTACACCTCCGGAAAATTCTGCGTTAAATGTGCTTGTCGTTTTGGCTTATATAATTCTCTTAGGAATAATTGTCGGAGGTGGTTTCCCGTTGCCTTCCTGCCCATGTACACTACTGGCCATTAAAATTGCTACATCAAAAAGAAATGCAGATGATAAACATGTATTCATTGTACAAATATATTATACTAGAACTGGCATGTGATTACATTTTCACGCAATTTGGGTGCATAGATCCTGAGAAATCAGTACCCGCAACAACCACCTCTGGCCGTAATAATAGCCTTGATACGCCTGGGCATTGAGTCAAAAAAAGCTTGGATGGCGTGTACAGGTACAGACAGCTGCCCATGCACCTTCAACACGATACCACAGTTCATCAAGAGTAGTGACTGGCGTATTGTGACGAGTCAGTTGCTCGGCCACCATTGACCAGACGTTTTCAATTGGTTAGAGATCTGGAGAATGTGCTGGGTAGGGCAGCAGTCGAACATTTTCTGTATCCAGAAAAGCCCATACAGAACCTGCTACATGTGGTCGTGCATTATCCTGCTGAAATGTAGAGTTTCGCAAGGATCGAATGAATGGTAGAGCCACGGATCGTAACACATCTGAAATGTAACGTCCACTGTTCAAAGTGACGACAACGCGATCAAGAGGTGACCGAGACGTGTAACCAATGGCACCCCATACCATCACGCCGGGTGATGACGAATACACGCTTCCATTGTGTGTTCACTGCGATGTCGCCAAACACGGGTGCGACCATCATGATGCTGTAAACAGAACCTGGACTCATCCGAAAAAATGACGTTTTGCCATTCGTGCACCCAGGTTCGTTGTTGAGTACACCATCGCAGGCGCTCCTGTCTGTGATGCATCGTCAAGGGTAACCACAGCCATGGTCTCCGAGCTGATAGTCCATGCTGCTGCAAACGTCGTCGAACTGTTCGTGCAGATGGTTATTGTCTTGCAAACGTCCCTATCTGTTGACTCAGGGATCGAGACGTGGCTGCACGATCTGTTACAGCCATGCGGATAAGATGCCAGTCATCTCGACTGCTAGTAATACGAGGCCGTTGGGATCCAGCACGGCGTTCCGTATTACCCTCCTGAGCCCACCGATTCCATATTCTGCTAACAGCCATTGGATCTCGACCAACGCGAGCAGCAATGTCGCGATACGATAAACCGCAATCGCGATAAGCTACCTACCGACCTTTGTCAAAGTCGGAAACGTGATGGTACGCATTTCTCCTCCTTACACGAGGCATCACAACAACGTTTCACCAGGCAACACCGGTCAACTGCTGTTTGTGTATGAGAAATCGGTTGGAAACTTTCCTCATGTCAACACGTTGTAGGTGTCGCCACAGGCGCCAACCTTGTGTGAATGCTCTGAAAAGCTAATCATTTGCATATCACAGCATCTTCTTCCTGTCGGTTAAATTTCGCGTCTGTAGCACGTCATCTTCGTGGTGTAGCAATTGTAGTGGCCAGTAGTGCAGTAAACAGCTGCTTTTAACCTAGAGAACAGAGGTTGCCGGGAAGTCGCTCCTCTGGGTATTTCATTTTCCCGGTACCACCCATATCTGGGAGGCATTACTCAATCCGCCACTTGGGGAGGTGCCCGATGGAGGACTAGCAACCCCTCACGGGACGCTTTTATTATCTCGACGTAAAACCCACAGCTTCACCCAAGTGTGATTCCTTTCTTGCCGACGCTTCTCTTACAAATGCACATACAATGCAATTATCGTTCAAGCAACTGCAGCACATAATAACAATTGTTTTTGTGTGCCATCTTGACCTTTGACGAGAAATATGATGACGGTGTAATACACCTTTTTAGTGCCACGTCAAAGATGGTGACGATTATTTGACCATTTGCCAAAGAAATATGATAGTGTAATATCGGTCTTACTGTAGCGAAGCTTTGGTCTCTCTCTTTTGTTTTTACCCCCAAACTTCCCTTTATTACCAATCTGGCAATTATTTGAAGCTTCAGGATGTGCCCTATCAACTGATTCCTTCTTTTAAAGGAGTTGTGCGATAAATGTCTTTTCTCGCATATTCGATCCAAAACCTCTTCATTAGTCTTCCTATCTATCCATCTAATTTTCAGCATTCGTGTGAAGTACAACTTTTCAAAAGAATCTGTTCTCTTCTTATCCAAACTGCTTGTTATCCACGTCTCATTTCGGCAGAAGGCAACACTCCACTTCAAGAAAGGCTCCCTAACACATTGTGGCAGGTGTTAACAAATACTTCTTTTTTCAGATATGCTATTCTTGCTATTGCCAGTCTGCATTTTATATCCTCTCTGCCGCTGCCATCATCATTTATTTTGCTACCCAAATACCAAAGTTCATCTACTACTATTAGTGTCCCATATCCTGATCTAATTCCCTCTGTGTCATCTGATTTAATAAGACTATATTCCATTACCTCTATTCTAATTTTGTTGAAGTTCACCTTTTTTCAGGACAATATCCATTCCATATCTCAGTCTTGACAGAATTACAGTGTCATCGGTAAACTACAAAGCTTTTACTTCTTCTCCCTGAACTTTAATTTCCTTTTCAAATACCTCCATGGTGTCCTTTACTGCTTGCTGAATGCGTAATTAGAATAACTTCAGGGACAGGCTACAACCTGTCTCACTCCATGCTCAACTGCTGCTTCTGTTTCATGTTCTTTGGGTCTCTACAAACAAGGGGAATTTTAGGCAAAAGGATAAATTTCAAGAGATGATCGCTAACAGTAGAAAACGAAGAGTTTATATTAACGTACATCATCTGAACCAACATAGTGGACGCCTATTAGTGGGTTGGCTCTGAGCACTATGGGACTTAACTTCTGAGGTCATCAGTCCCCTAGAACTTAGAACCACTTAAACCTAACGAACCTAAGGACATCACAAACATCCATGCCCGAGGCAGGATTCGAACCTGCGACTGTAGCGGTCGCGCGGTTCCAGACTGTAGCGCCTTGAACCGCCTATTAGTGGGCATTAATATGGGATGTGTCCACTCTGCGCCCTTACGATGGCTTCAACTCTGCTGGGACACTTCCAATAATGTGTCTAAATGTCTGTGGAGGAATGACAGCTCATTCTTCGTCAAAAACCAACACCAGAGAAGGTGGTGATGCTGGATCCTGGGATCCAGAGCAAAGTCGACGTCCTAACTCATCCTAAACGTGTTACTTTGGGATCAGGTCGGTGCTCTGGGCAGACTAGTCCATTTCAGCAATGTTATTGTCCACAAACCATTGCATCACAGTTTCTGCTTCATTACAGGATGCGGTGTCATCAGTGGTGGCTTGTGTAAAATTATACCAATGTGCTACAGTACGATGGCCTATAGCCCTTTGACTTGCAATGGCAGCAATCATAACTAAATATAGTATATTAATTGTACATATATAAACTGAACTGTTTAAATATATTTAAATTTTATAATTAATAATTTAACATTGCGAGGAAAAAATAAAATTAAAAAAAGAAATGTTGTATCTGTGGGACTACACAAAGTAACAAGAAATAATTCTCTGTCAGTGTCTTCATCAGTAACGGGATTACTCGCCGATTTACAGTTGGCCAACAAGAAAATTCCAATCGTCTACCTACATCTCCGTCTCGAAGTTGTTGAAACCACTGTAACTGATCAGTATAGAGGTTGGACATACATAAAGACTGCTATATCCTTGTGCGTCGAACCCCAATATGTATAGAAGATGTGTGTGCGCTTGTTGAAGGACTGCATTCTGCTGACTTAATAGTGCTATCACTTCAGTCACACTTCGTACATTATTCCATTCGGATGGAATATCACTACTGGACATTGCACCCCTCTCACGCTATTTGTGAGAAGATGAGTAAAAACTCTTGAGTCAGGTTCACTGCAGATAGAAAATCGCCTACCGCATTCTTTACAAGCAGGGGCAGCACTTCCATTACAAAACCAGCACACAAATGCCACATCAGCGTACTCAGCATCTGTAAATACATTCAGCATGCTTAAATGATACTCTAGTACTGGCCAAAAAATCACAATCACATTTGAAAAATTCAGTTGTATAAACTCAAGAAAAGTTTTACAACTTGATCTTCATATCAGTGACAAAAATAAACCCACGGCAACTGGACTATTAATACCTAAAATGGAAACTTATCCCAGTGACCAGTTGTTTCTCTGTAATCAGTAAAAATTGGACACAATGTTATACTGAAAGGTTTGTTCGAACTAGCCTATATCACCACGTTATAAAATATTTACTATTTCTCCCGAAACACCCAGTATCTCAGAAATACACAAAACAATTTTTAAGCTATTGTCAGCATGACCATGAACACACGATATCATCATATCCCCCCCCCCCTCTCACTCCTCCACCCTCCTCTCTACCATCCTCCAATCCCCTCCCCACTCCTCCAATCGCAGCTCAGTACTTTACTAGTCATTAAAATGAAACAGCCAATCGCAGTAAAGTATCTTACCAGCCATTGAAACATAACAGATCAGTATGTATCCCCCCCACCCCCAACGCCATAGCCGCCATATTGTCAGAATTAGCAGCAACCTGACACAACTTCGTCAATACAGTCACAACTTTGTCGAGTCTCGACTTGTGTGAGACCTTGCTCATTTCACAGGAACGTGATACAGCTTCACCAGCAACTCACTCACATACACAAGCACGCACACACACATACACACACACACACACACACACACACGTTGTAACCTCCCCACAAAAATATATATAATTAAATATTATTTGGTTAATGATTCTATTTTTAGTGTAACCTCAGAACAAAACTGGTTCCCATTTAATGTACCCACAAAATTCTTTCCTCATTTAATATAAGCTCGAAACAGAAAAATTTCTAAACCCCGTAAAAAAAAAAAATTCAGTAACCTAGTAAAATTTGGACGACAGCAGTGCTGCGTCATGGCCCTGTGAGACCATTCTGAATAAAAAGCAAAAATTCTCACCTCGATAAAGTCGGCAACTATCTGCTCTTACAATAGCTCTTTTCCGCCACAGCTCTGTGCAATGCTGGCCTATACATTTGTTATTTATGAAAGGAAGCAAATGATTTTTCTTTTGCAACAATCGGAATGATCATGCATTGAAAAAAATATTAAATTCTTTAAATTGAAATGAATGCTTGTTATTATTAGGATATTTTTAAAAGATATACATGGGAGTTTACATAATATTACTAGATATGCGCGAGGCTGCTTTTTTTTACCTTATACAATAATACTCAGGCTCCGGCATCGCTGCACTGCGACCAGCCCAGCCAACATGATACACCAGACCAGACCAGAGCAGACACACACACTGGCAACAACTTACTGTTACTGCTACACAGTTCATACAGTCAACACTGCTCTCTGGTCAGCGATTCTCTTATACCTTGCATATCGCAGGCAGCGCATGAGCAGTACATCGACATTACATCTGCTCGGACCTCTTACACTATCCTCCACTGGGGGGCAAAAATTTGGCAGCGATGGTGAGTCAATTGGACTTGCCATGAGCAACAATTTTTTCTTAATTAACTAAGTTTACAGTCACAGAGTATAAGTGCAGAACATGAAATGAAATAGAGTGCACATGCACTGAGTACAGAACATATCAAGAAATCACAAAATGTATACACAATGAGTACAAAACATATTAACAAATAACATAAAGTGCATACGCACTGTAGTACAGAACATATCTAGCAATGACAAAATGTATACGCAATGAGTACAAAACATATTAACAAATGACATAAAGTGCATACGCACTGTAGTATTTTTTTTATCATTTTACAAGAACTAGGATAGGAAAGGGAAGGATTGCATCATGGTTGTAGCACAGTAGGTTGCACGTAGCTGCACTGAAAGTCCATATCTTTATACAGAAGCACAACACCAAGTGAGACAATCTGAAGTTCTCTTCCCTGAAGTATTAATCAGTGTAGCCAAGACACTGAAATGTTGTATGAATATGCAATGTTATCATTTTGGTAGTACATTAGGTACACCAAACAGTGGAACCATAATAATATCTCCATTGTTCAAGGTAGTGGACACCATGATGTGTCAACAACACACTCTTTCACCAACGTACAATTAGTGCAGAAACCAAATATAGTGCTCCATGATCATAAGGATAGACAGGACAGACGTATACTGCAGTAATTTCTGGTAATTAGGTTAGAAGATGAAGGACATTAAGTCTTATGCTAGTCATAATTGAGAATTACACTAGTCTATCAACCGATTTGAGTAATTGGTGGCACTCATTGCCTAGTTACTAAATATTTCTGTACTATGTATGGAGTATTACAGAATATTATTCATAAGTCATCTGATGACAGTAAATATTGGCACTCATTGGCCAGTTACAAACCATTTAAAAGTGATCATTCAAAGCAAGAGTTAATTAATGGCATACCATTTGCATAATTCATCTAGCTATAGTAATCATTGGCACTCTTTGGCCAGTTACAAACCATCAGAAGTCATCCTTCAAAACAGGAGCTAATGAGTGTAGCATCAAGCTACTGGTATTCATATATACTATAGCATGTAGGTGACATAATACAAAATTAAAATAAGAAACAGTGGCATTCATTGGCCAGTTACTAAACATATAGCAAATATTGAATAGTACAAAACATTTTTCATCATTCAAGTGACATACGACATATTTAAAATAATTATTGGCACTCACTGGCCAGTTGCAAAGTATTCTTATATTTTTATAAAACCTTATTCAGTATTATTCAGAAGTTATCATTCAAAATGAGAGTTAATTATTGGCATAGCATTTATAGAGTATAACAAAAATATTATTTACAGAAATTATTGGCATAGTATTTATTCATTATTACAAAACATCATTCAGTATTACTTAGAACTCATCATTCAAGTGACATAGGAAATATTGAAAATGTAACACACTGTAACTATTACTCAAGGTCTGTGATTAGAAAACATCATTCAGTATTACTCAGAACTGATCATTCCAGTGACGTAAGACATATTTAAAATGTAACACACTGTAACTATTATTCAAGGTCTATTTTTTTGTGCTAGCAATGAATTGCGTTGGGATCGATAATTAATTGCTGGTGCATGAAAATAATTGCTATTGACTTATTGCTGCAAATGAGGATAGGTAACGTCATTCGTAATGAGTCAGCTGTAGCAAGGTTATGAAACAAGTAGAGTATATGTGATCACATTCATGAATGACACACACAAATGGGTAAAAAAAATGCAAGTACTAGAACAGGTTTAATGACTAACTGCTTATAGCACATTAATTTCATGAATAGCTTCTCCTAGAAAAAATACAAAATGGGTTATTAAGCTGAAAGAAGAAACGCATATTATGCTGAAAAGTAGTGAACTTCGAATTAACAGGTAATGAAATGTGTACTCAATGTATATGTACTCTAGCTGTCCCTTCCAAAACCTTCAGTCATTATACCATGCGACATAAGACATACTGTCAAAACGAACTGCAACAAATACTTAAATAACTACATAGCATTTCTTAACTAACAGTAAATATATAAACTTCATCATTATCCTCATCTGCAAAGAAAAACTTAAAAGTGCTGCGTTTAGTGGCAATATAAAATTTATCACTATCATCACTCGTGAACAAAAACTTCATTATTCATATCACCATAACTTCATTATTATCATCACCTGCAAAGATATCATCACCTGCAAAGAAAAACTTCATTATTCATATTACCATATTCTTTATCACTGTTCATCATCATTCATTATCATCTGCAAAAAGACACTTCATTATTCATTATTCATATTACCATTTACTTCATACAACTATTCATAGTATAGAGTTCCTTATTTCTAGCATATTTCATCACTAAAACTAAGATGTGTAGTTCTGTCTAACAGCCTGCATTAATTGCCTCGTATTCTGAAAGAAAAAGAATTAGTTAAGACTGCTATCATACGATGTGTATAGTATACTCATGTTAATGTTTGTTAATTCTGATCCATTTACTCTTCGTGACGAGGTGTTGCATCTTCTTTCGTTCATTCCGAAGGTGAAATTCCCATTTCATAGTAATCCATTGTGGTTTGTTTCATTTATTTCATTTACACGTTATTGGTTTCTGAAAATGATGAACAGTGATTAATGTCTTGCATTTACATAATATACCCATTAAATAAAAACTGGTTTCTAGTGATATAATTAAGCATACAGCATAGCATGACGGAAAACGCAATATGTCAAAAACATAGACAGTGTGCAGGTGCAAAAATGTACACAGAGTATCATAATGTAGTAGCAGAAAAAAAATGTAAAAAGTCACGATGTTGAGATATCATAAGGCAAAAATGTCAAAGTCAACTGGTGTTTTTATATCTTAAAGATTTCATAGTGCATACAAACAAACAGGAAAACAATCATACATACATGAAAAATGAAAAATGTGCACGGTCTGATACATAACGACAAGAAATGACTTTCTTTGTGTTCAGCTTGTATGTTGTGTAGTTGATAGAGGTGAGAGTTGGAGACTTTAATGGAGAAAGAATTTGATAAAATTAATATGTCACTAGATAGAATTGCATAATTATTCATAAAATATGTAAGTTTATCTGGAAAATGTGCACGGTCTTATGTGTAATGACAAGAAAAGCAACCTGCTAAACTTACCTTGCCGGGCACTTGGCAAGAAAAAATATGATAATCATCAGTAAGTGTTCATATAAATAATTGCATCATTGATCATATAAAAATCAGGAAAAGGCAATACAGTGTGATAAATCATAAAGTATGTTCATTCAATAAAGGGTTTAATATTGGAGACATGGTGATTGCCTTTACTTTTTCTGGTTCTCAGAGTTTCGAATTGTACTACATTGGGGTGACGAATGCTGCGAATTCTGTATGGACCTGCATATAGAAGCTCAAATTTACTACGTCTATTCTTTCCTCTGTTAGATAAATAGTGTGTACGTACTAATATCTTCTGTCCAATGGGAAAATCACGGCGTGTACAAACCTGTTTTTGCTGTCTTCTCCGGCTCTCTGCGGCACGTTTGATGTTGTTCAGCGCAATGTCAATTATTTAATGCTGTCGTAGTCGACGAGATGTAGGAAAGGATACTTATTCTTTAATTTTGTTAGGTGGTTCAACATTTTTCAGTATAACAGTCGGAGATAGCGTAGTAGATTCATTAGGTATGGAATTAATTACATCCTGGAATGAGAGTATTTGTGTGTCCCAATCAATATGTCTTTTATGGCAGTATATTCTACACAGTTTACCAATTTCTTTCATTAATCGTTCACAAGGGTTCGAAGAAGCATGATACTTGGATATATAGATCGGAGAAATGTTTCTTGTTCGTAACATACGTGTCTATATAGCAGATCGAAATTGTGGTCCATTGTCGGAAATTACTTTCAATACATGCCCTACATGAAATAAAAAATGTTTTACAAATGCTTTCGAAACAGATTTAGCAGTAGCTTTGCGTAACGGAGTGAAGGTAACAAATTTTGAAGTGAGTTCAACAGCGACAAAGGTGTAGCAAAAACCTCTATTAGTTCTGGGAATCGGACCAAAAATGTCTACAGCGGCCATGTGTCTCAATTTAACAGGTACAATGGGGTGTAACGGAGGAATATGTGAAGTTGTGTCTGACTTAGCGTTCTGGCAGATCTTACATGACGCTAAAACTCGTCGAATACGTTTCTCCATGTTGGTAAAATAACAGTTCTGTCTCAGTATTAGAAAACATTTTCTGGCTCCATAATGTGCGTAACTTAAATGAGTATACCAAATTAATTTGTTAACAAGCTCGTCAGGAATGCATAGTAACCTGTTGTTGCTGTCAGGGTGAGAGCGGTGAAACAGAATATTATTGCGTACAGAGTAATGGTTTCTAATGGTAACATTATTCCTATCTTGCCAAAGGTGTTTAATTTCTTTCCATACGTTGTCTTTACTCTGCTCTTGTGCTATGTCTCGTAATGACGACGAAATGAAATTTTCAAATGCAACTTGTTGAATGTACATGACGCTGAAATTTGCGTTGCAGAAGTTGGTTGCGATGTCTTCCTGATTGTTGGTGAGAGAACGGGATAGTGCGTCTGCTACAATATTTTATGTACCGGGAATGTGAACAATTGTAAAATTAAATTCCTGTAAATAAAGTTTCCATCTGCTTAATCTGTCGTGTGTATATTTTGCTGAAAGTAAAAACTGTATCGCTCTATGATCTGCGTAAATGGTAGTGTGTCTTCCATAAAGAAAATGCCTAAATCTCGTAAATGCCCATACAACACATAATGTTTCAAGTTCTGTGACAGAATAATTGCGTTCAGCAGGTGACAGAATGCGACTCGCAAAGGCGATGTTTTTAATTACTGTAGTACCATCTTCTTCAATTTCCTGAAAAATGTGTGCGCCTAAAGCGGTGTTAGAACTGTCAGTAGCAATGGAAAAATTTCTAGTAAGATCTGGATGTGATAAAAGTGGTGCGTTCAACAAAGCATCTTTCAGATTCACAAATTCAGAATGTGCTTGGCTATCCCAGGACCAAATAGTGTTTTTACCCGTCAATTGACATAATCTAGGGGTGTCTAAAGCAGAGTAATAAATAAATTTACGAAAAAAGTTAATTAAACCCAAAAAGCTGCATAGTTGTTTCTTCGTCGTAGGAACAGTAATGTCACGTAAAGCTTGAAGTTTTTCCGGGTCAGGCGCAATGCCTTCTGCTGAAATTACATGTCCAAGAAATTGAATAGAAGTTTTCCCAAAGTGCGATTTGCTGAGATTAACTGTGGGTCCTTGTGCACGTAAAGTTCGTAACAGTTGTTCAAGAATCAGATTGTGTTCAGACCAGTTAGCTTCTGCAATAAGAATGTCGTCTACATACGTTGTGATTCTGTCTTTTAGTTCTGTCGGAAGTGTAGTATTCAAACCGCGAATAAATGCTGCTGAAGAAATAGTTAAACCGAACGGTAATTTACAAAATTGATAACAGTCACCAAAACAGAGAAAAGCCGTGTACTTTCTGCAGTTCGGATGGAGCTGAATTTGCCAAAATCCCGATTTCAAATCTAATGTGGAATAAATAGCAGTACCATGAAATTTCTGTAGAAGTTCTTCTAGTGTCTGTGGGCGATCTGTTTCATTAATAATAATGTCGTTGACGTGACGCGAATCAAGTACGAGACGAAGTGAACCATCCTTTTTCTTAACAATATGGAGTGGGTTTATGTACGGACTAACTGCCGGTTCAATAATTCCCTGGTCAAGCATAGCTTGCAATTCTTTCTTAACTTGTTCTCTGTGAATATACGGAATGGGATAATGTTTGGCTTTAAATGTGTTGTGCTGTTTAACTTGAAATTCATACATAAAACCGGACATAGTACCAGGGACGTTGTCAAAAACTGGAGCTTGCTGTAAAAGAATTTTGCGCAGTTGCGTGCGTTCGTCGTCTGTATTTGCACTGCTCTGTTTAACTTTATCAGAAATCATTTGCATAACGTCATAGTCGGCTTCGTCTGCAGTATTATAATTGTGTACGTACGTGTCTGTGAACAATGTGGAATGACAGTCTATGTTACGTGATGCGGAAATGACCTCTGTACAATTAATTGTTTGTTCTTCTGCAGATAAAGAGTGCTGAAATTCTAATGCCAGTTGTACATTTTCATCCTTTAACATTAAATAGGAATTTTGAAAGTCAATAATTGCGTCGTGTTGTACCAGAAAATTCGTACCTAAAATAACGTCTGTTGTCAATAACGGAACAATCAAAAAATTTGAGTGAAATGTATGACCTGCAATACAAAATGATAAATGTGTCTGTAATTTTACATCTACTCCTTTACCAGATACTGCTCCTTTTACTTTAGTTTTGCCTAATAGTAATATAGGATAGGTATTCTCTTTGTTACATTCGTTGAAAGTTTCCTCATTTATAACTGACATAGGTGATCCAGAATCGATTACTGCTGAAAATTTGGATGATCCAATCTTTACTTCAATGACAGGGTGCTATCATTTGCGGGAGGATGCTGTGGCATTTCGACTATTTGTACTGTTCTGTTATTTCTTCCTGACGTATTACGTTCGGGATGATATCTACTGTCTGGTTCATTCATGATAATATGTTGTTGCGGATGATTTTGCTGCTGATAAGACCGACTGTTATTAAACGTGTGCTGAAAATTGTGGCCATTATTTTTACGTCTGTCATGATAGTCATTGCTATATGGCGCATTGCGATAGGAATTGAAATGATGTGTTTTCTGTACGTACTGGTTTCCCTGTTGCGGTGCGTTACTATTTGGTGGAGCCGATGCTATACGTGCAGGCGGCGAAACATTAAAGCTTGGTTGACCTTGCAGACTGCATTGTTGGTTAGGTATGCTAACCGCCTGGTTTTGATGCTGTTATTGAGAAAAACCTCTATTGTTACCAAAATGCGGTTCCTGTTGTTGATAATTTTGACGATACTGATAATTAAAATTTTGTCTGTTATTAAAATTCTGCTGGTAGTTCTCGTCATTTCGCGAGTGTCTAATGAAAATTGTCACTTTCGGTAAAACTTGTCATATCAGGTTTTCTTTACTCATTCTTAATTCTAGATAGACCGATAGTTGAAGAGCTGTTTTGATAGATATAAAGGATAGTAGAAGAGAAGGCAGCAGTGCAGAAAACTAAAGATGAAATAGCACTACTACGGCTCGGGGCCCTGTGCACGCTACGGCACACATTCATCGAAGCGTAATGAATCCCCTGAGGTCACTTGCGCTGCAAATAAATTTTACTTTCTGCGTTACAGGCAATGCCGGTGAAAATTCAAAAGTAAATTGTCGTATCCAGTCCAAAGCATGAATCTGTTTTCTGTCACTCTTAAATACCTTAAATTTTCTCAAGGATAGAAAGTGCTTGTAATCAAAATTATCGTCTCTGTATGTCTGAACAGGTTCAGGATTGTATGAGAATCTATTTGTCTGTGACTGTTCGGAATCTAACTGGCGTACTCTTTGTAAATTACATAATTATACTGGCTGTGTGAGTCTGACGAATGTTCGCAAAGTGGCGTGTGCTGTGATATGTTAAAGGCTGAAACATTTTTCATCTCTGTTACTTCTTGTTGTAAAGTTGACAATTTTCTACGTAATGTATTATTGGACGAACCTATCTCACTGATTGTCTGCTGTAAATTTTGGAATTCGGGTGTTTGATTAAACGAAACTGGTGACGTATCGTCTGATTTGGTGTCATTATTACTTTCGATAACGTCAACACGACTGGCCAATTCATCATATTTTTCAGTCAGTGCTTTTACCTGATCATCGTTTTTAGTATCGCAAGCATTAATTTGTTCTTGTATTTTACGTGTGGTTTTGTTTAATTTCTTAACGTCTGCTTTGATGGCATCGGGATCCTGTATTAGTTCTAACTGTTCAAGTCTGTCGGTCACTGTTTGAAAGTCTACTGTGTGTGTGTCTGTTTTTGTTTTAAGGTCAGAGATTTCATCATGTAATTCGGTGTTCAACTGTTTGATAGCATTAATTTCGTCTGATACTGTAGCAATATTGTTGTCTACGTATGTTTTTGCTTTCGTAAACAATTTACGCTTATCTTCCTGTCTCTGTGCAGTAATTGTTTCCATGATTTGTCGCTTTACTTTATTTTGCTCCTGTATAAATTTACGGTAGCGCGTTTCACTGTTTTGTAGGTGTTGATTAAAACGTTCGTCAATTTGGCTGTTCTGTTGGTCAAATTTCGCGTCTACTTTCGCATCCAGCGTGCGTGAAAGTTCTGCTGACATTAATTTAAACTCGTCGCCTAACTGTGTTGCGTTTTCAGAGCATTGTTTAGCGACTGCACTAATTTCGTCTCTAAGTAATTTAGTTGTGGCTGCATGTGTATTATTTAATTCTTGTGCCACAGATCTAATTTCTTCACTACTGTTCCTAGCACAAGGCTTAATTTCTTCACGTAATTGTTCTTTAGTATCATGTCATTGCACGGCAACGGCTGTAATCTGTTCACTAAGCTGTTTAAAATTGTTGTCTTGTTTTTCATTAAGTTGTTTGTTCGATTCGTTAAGTTGTTCTTTGATATTTTCTTTAAGTTGTTTGTTCTGGTTGTCGTATTTTTCATTGAGTTGTAGTAATAATGCCATAACTTGATCCATCCCAAAATTAGCTGCTGTATTTTCTGTGCCGTGTGATGGTGTATCTGTATGTGTCACGTTTTGTATAACCATTTGGTCATTCTGTGATTCACAAAAAGGTTTGCCAATCGGATGTGCACTGTTGGCCACTACATCGGAATCAAACAAATCTGACGTACTTTGAGTACACTGTTCACCTTCGTTAGAAACAATTATTTGCTCACAATTCAAATTTTGCAAACCGGGTGTGACAAACTGAGCAGCGTTCATTGTAACGGAACGTGCCGCGTCATCAATTGTTACATTTACTCTGGACATAATTGGATTTGTTTGCTCATCATTAGGATCAAAATCAATATTAGTGGTCGGTACGCACTGATTGTCTGTAAATGGAGGATTATCATTATTACACTGAGTGTCGCAAATATTATCGGTCAAGCTATTCGAGTCGGCTATTTCACTCATTGCACATCGCGATGTACTGTTAACAGTTTTTTGCGGCATTTTTCACAAATCAAAATTAAGCACAAAAATGAAACAAAGACGAAGCAAAAATGGAACAAACACAATTACAACAAAGAGCAATAAATTACCGATGATCTGTGAAAGAAAGAGTGACAAATTAGTAAATGCGTTGCGCCAGATGCAAACTACATTTAAATAAATAAGAGCAGATATATGACTACTTCTCAGAGATTCACAAAGAAATATGATCCTGGCCGGATGTCGCCAAGTGTAACCTCCCCACAAAAAATATATATAATTAAATATTATTTGGTTAATGATTCTATTTTTAGTGTAACCTCAGAACAAAACTGGTTCCCATTTAATGTACCCACAAAATTCTTTTCTCATTTAATAGAAGCTCGAAACAGAAAAATTCCTAAATCTCGTAATAAAAAATAAATTCAGTAACCTGGTAAAATTTGGACGACAGCAGTGCTGCGCCATGGCCCTGTAAGATCATTCTGAATAAAAAGGAAAAATTCTCACCTCGATAAAGTCGGCAACTATCTGCTCTTACAATAGCTCTTTTCCGCCACAGCTCTGTGCAATGCTGGCCTATACATTTGTTATTTATGAAAGGAAGCAAATGATTTTTCTTTTGCAACAATCGGAATGATCATGCATTGAAAAAAATATTAAATTCTTTAAATTGAAATGAATGCTTGTTATTATTAGGACATTTTTAAAAGATATACATGGGAGTTTACATAATATTACTAGATATGCGCGAGGCTGCTTTTTTTTACCTTATACAATAATACTCAGGCTCCGGCATCGCTGCACCGCGACCGGCCCAGCCAACATGATACACCAGACCAGACCAGAGCAGACACACACACTGGCAACAACTTACTGCTACTGCTACACAGTTCATACAGTCAACACTGCTCTCTGGTCAGCGATTCTCTTATACCTTGCATATCGCAGGCAGCGCATGAGCAATACATCGACATTACATCTGCTCGGACCTCTTACAACGTTTAAATCTCTCAGTTGTAGCCCAATGTTTTACTATCCACTGAAACCAAACAGCTAGTCACAACCTAGTATATTGCCAGCCATTAAAATGAAGCAGCCAATCAATATTTACCCCTTAGAGTATACCATCTTGTTGTCCGTACCCCCAACCAGACAATGAATAATAGTCGATATTTGTATCCTCCCCCCCATGAACCATGGACCTTGCCGTTGGTGGGGAGGCTTGCGTGCCTCAGCGATACAGATACCCGTACCGTAGGTGCAACCACAACGGAGGGGTATCTGTTGAGAGGCCAGACAAACGTGTGGTTCCTGAAGAGGGGCAGCAGCCTTTTCAGTAGTTGCAAGGGCAACAGTCTGGATGATTGACTGATCTGGCCTTGTAACAATAACCAAAACGGCCTTGCTGTGCTGGTACTGCGAACGGCTGAAAGCAAGGGGAAACTACAGCCGTAATTTTTCCCGAGGGCATGCAGCTTTACTGTATGATTACATGATGATGGCGTCCTCTTGGGTAAAATATTCCGGAGGTAAAATAGTCCCCCATTCGGATCTCCGGGCGGGGACTACTCAAGAGGATGTCGTTATCAAAAAAATGGTTCAAATGGCTCGGAGCACTATGCGACTCAACTGCTGAGGTCATCAGTCGCCTAGAACTTAGAACTAATTAAACCTAACTAACCTAAGGACAGCACACAACACCCAGCCATCACGAGGCAGAGAAAATCCCTGACCCCGCCGGGAATCGAACCCGGGAACCCGGGCGTGGGAAGCGAGAACGCTACCGCACGACCACGAGATGCGGGCGTGTCGTTATCAAGAGAAAGAAAACTGGCGTTCTACGGATCGGAGCGTGGAATGTCAGATCCCTTAATCGGGCAGGTAGGTTAGAAAATTTAAAAAGGGAAATGGATAGGTTGAAGTTAGATATAGTGGGAATTAGTGAAGTTCGGTGGCAGGAGGAACAAGACTTCTGGTCAGGTGACTACAGGGTTATAAACACAAAATCAAATAGGGGTAATGCAGGAGTAGGTTTAATAATGAATAGGAAAATAGGAATGCGGGTAAGCTACTACAAACAGCATAGTGAACGCATTATTGTGGCCAAGATAGATACGAAGCCCACACCTACGACAGTAGTACAAGTTTATATGCCAACTAGCTCTGCAGATGACGAAGAAATTGAAGAAATGTATGATGAAATAAAAGAAATTATTCAGATTGTGAAGGGAGACGAAAATTTAATAGTCATGGGTGACTGGAATTCGAGTGTAGGAAAAGGGAGAGAAGGAAACATAGTAGGTTAATATGGATTGGGGGACAGAAATGAAAGAGGAAGCCGCCTGGTAGAATTTTGCACAGAGCACAACATGATCATAACTAACACTTGGTTTAAGAATCATGAAAGAAGGTTGTATACATGGAAGAACCCTGGAGATACTAAAAGGTATCAGATAGATTATATAATGGTAAGACAGAGATTTAGGAACCAGGTTTTAAATTGTAAGACATTTCCAGGGGCAGATGTGGACTCTGACCACAATCTATTGGTTATGACCTGTAGATTAAAACTGAAGAAACTGCAAAAAGGTGGGAATTTAAGGAGATGGGACCTGGATAATCTAAAAGAACCAGAGGTTGTACAGAGATTCAGGGAGAGCATAAGGGAGCAATTGACAGGAATGGGGGAAATAAATACAGTTGAAGAAGAATGGGTAGCTTTGAGGGATGAAGTAGTGAAGGCAGCAGAGGATCAAGTAGGCAAAAAGACGAGAGCTAGTAGAAATCCTTGGGTTACAGAAGAAATATTGAATTTAATTGATGAAAGGAGAAAATATAAAAATGCAGTAAGTGAAACAGGCAAAAAGGAATACAAACGTCTCAAAAATGAGATCGACAGGAAGTGCAAAATGGCTAAGCAGGGATGGCTAGAGGACAAATGTAAGGATGTAGAGGCCTATCTCACTAGGGGTAAGATAGATACCGCCTACAGGAAAATTAAAGAGACCTTTGGAGATAAGAGAACTACTTGTATGAATATCAAGAGCTCAGATGGAAACCCAGTTCTAAGCAAAGAAAGGAAAGCAGAAAGGTGGAAGGAGTATATAGAGGGTCTATACAAGGGCGATGTACTTGAGGACAATATTATGAAAATGGAAGAGGATGTAGATGAAGATGAAATGAGAGATACGATACTGCGTGAAGAGTTTGACAGAGCACTGAAAGACCTAGGTCGAAACAAGGCCCCCGGAGTAGACAATATTCCATTGGAACTACTGACGGCCGTGGGAGAGCCAGTCCTGACAAAACTCTACCATCTGGTGAGCAAGATGTATGAAACAGGCGAAATACCCTCAGACTTCAAGAAGAATATAATAATTCCAATCCCAAAGAAAGCAGGTGTTGACAGATGTGAAAATTACCGAACTATCAGCTTAATAAGTCACAGCTGCAAAATACTAACACGAATTCTTTACAGACGAATGGAAAAACTAGTAGAAGCCAACCTCGGGGAAGATCAGTTTGGATTCCGTAGAAACACTGGAACACGTGAGGCAATACTGACCTTACGACTTATCTTAGAAGAAAGATTAAGGAAAGGCAAACCTACGTTTCTAGCATTTGTAGACTTAGAGAAAGCTTTTGACAATGTTGACTGGAATACTCTCTTTCAAATTCTAAAGGTGGCAGGGGTAAAATACAGGGAGCGAAAGGCTATTTACAATTTGTACAGAAACCAGATAGCAGTTATAAGAGTCGAGGGACATGAAAGGGAAGCAGTGGTTGGGAAGGGAGTAAGACAGGGTTGTAGCCTCTCCCCGATGTTGTTCAATCTGTATATTGAGCAAGCAGTTAAGGAAACAAAAGAAAAATTCGGAGTAGGTATTAAAATTCATGGAGAAGAAATAAAAACTTTGAGGTTCGCCGATGACATTGTAATTCTGTCAGAGACAGCAAAGGACTTGGAAGAGCAGTTGAATGGAATGGACAGTGTCTTGAAAGGAGGATATAAGATGAACATCAACAAAAGCAAAACAAGGATAATGGAATGTAGTCTAATTAAGTCGGGTGATGCTGAGGGAATTAGATTAGGAAATGAGGCACTTAAAGTAGTAAAGGAGTTTTGCTATTTGGGGTGCAAAATAACTGATGATGGTCGAAGTAGAGAGGATATAAAATGTAGGCTGGCAAGGAAAGCGTTTCTGAAGAAGAGAAATTTGTTAACATCCAGTATTGATTTAAGTGTCAGGAAGTCATTTCTGAAAGTATTCGTATGGAGCGTAGCCATGTATGGAAGTGAAACATGGACGATAAATAGTTTGGACAAGAAGAGAATAGAAGCTTTCGAAATGTGGTGCTACAGAAGAATGCAGAAGATTAGATGGGTAGATCACATAACTAATGAGGAAGTATTGAATAGGATTGGGGAGAAGAGAAGTTTGTGGCACAACTTGACCAGAAGAAGGGATCGGTTGGTAGGACATGTTCTGAGGCATCAAGGGATCACCAATTTAGTATTGGAGGGCAGCGTGGAGGGTAAAAATCGTAGAGGGAGACCAAGAGATGAATACACTAAGCAGATTCAGAAGGATGTAGGTTGCAGTAGGTACTGGGAGATGAAAAAGCTTGCACAGGATAGATTAGCATGGAGAGCTGCATCAAACCAATCTCAGGACTGAAGACCACAACAACAACAACATTTGTGTCCTACTTGAAGTAAGGCACAATGAAGCACTAAATTAAATATTTCCACATCAAAGTTGCTGTACTATTGATCAAATACATGTGGCTCACTTATTGGGACTGCTAATCATGCTTAAATGCTGGGGTACAACTAGCAATGAGAAAAGTTGATCTTCATAACCCTCTTCGTGCACGTGCCATAACCTGACAGTGGGAACCAGCCACTGGAATTCAGAACTCAAATAGTATTCTAACACCAGAAGCTGAAAGTCTGTCTGCTATTACCTGACAGTAGATGTCAGCTGTTGGAAGAGTATAATTATTCCATAACTTGCAGGTTAGATTACACTCTGCCACCTAAAACATGACCGAGGACTATCAAATTAAGTTCCACAATGCTATTTTCACATCTAAATTTCCTGTAGTTATAATAATATACTAAGCAAGCAAGGCAGTAATAGCTGCCAGTTCGGACGATGAACGAATTTGTGAATTACATCGATCAGTTAGTACTGTTTGTCAAAGTATATGGTACCGTCCTGTCGTCCGAGCTGCCGCTATAGCGTTCTACTAAATGTAACGTGTTGTAAGGCCCCCGTAAACGATCAAACATTTTGTCAAACGTAACAATAGTTGCCAAATATTTGACGTTTGACGTGTTTGTGAAGCATAGATCGTGTCTGACGTGTTTGCGAGAAATTTTGCTGACAGTAAGTGTGACAAGACGGCAGACGTTGTTGTGTCGCCACGTATGTTTAGTGAATAAGTGTTTTATTACAATTAATCTCATTGTATCGTGAGTTTCCACAACTGTGAAAAGTACAACCAAGTATAAAACCAAATAGCACTGAAAATTACTAAAATGGTAGACGTATCACATCCTTCCCAACCATATATTACGCATGAAGAGGTTACGAAAAAAATCAATATTTTACACATACAATAACATACAAGTGAAGTGGAATGAAACAAAAGAAATCGAAGCTCTCCGGTTCTTCCAAAGATGATGTGGGCTATACGTTCCCATGTTAAGGTATTTTAATGAACTATCATTAGAGGACCAAGTAGACGAGAATAAATTTTCGCCTACTTGTGTCTTATTTTGCAATGTGAGGGGGGCGAAGTAATGCTAAACAAGTTATTAAACGTTTCCCCGTCCATCCGTAGAAAGTTGATGTAAACATCAGGTTCTGAGTGAAACACTTCCACTAACGGGTTTTCAGTTGTATATTGTTCATTTTAAACCATTCCCTGGTCCAGCGTCTTTTTTTTCTTCTTCTTTAACACAGTGCCAGAGGCAGTGTTAGAAATGCGTTATCTGTATTCGTAGCCATACTCACTAGCGCCAAAATACAACATACACGAAAAGTGTCTGCTTCAAAACTAAGGTAAAACTGACAATCTATCTTTGGCACCTCCGTGGCTACATAAGATCGAATTTGACAGGCAAGTTCGCTCTTTTCGGAGGACCTTAAGAAGTTTTAAAACCGGGACGAACGCTTGTTGGTTCAGTAGTGATTTGCTTTCTGTGTCTCTAGCACGGGGATGTATTTAAGTTCTCCAGGACAGTCACAAGTCGCACTTTATATGATTTATTAACTGGTTTCGCTCTTTAATTTAACAGGAGCACCATGAGAAACTGTGAAATTTGCAGTTTAAAGTATGGTAGATGGTTGCTAAATCAAAGAGCGAAATTGGTCAATAAAAAAATATTGAGTGCGACTTGTGGCTGTCCTGAAAAACTCAATTTCAACAGTCACTGTTGCCCCTGAAGGAAATACCCGCTCTCGCTAAGGGCGTGTATTTTTTGTGTTTAAAGATACTGAAGCATGGAATGGTATATGGAGAGAGCATTAAAGCTGATAGTGTTTTATTGTGAACAGGAGTGTTTATGGGCCTCTACGCACTGCGATTATAAAAACAAATTGAAGATATTGGAAGCTTGGAGGGAAGTAAATGAGCCATTAGAAAGAAGTGTGCACGATGTAAAAAATATAATTGTGTCCTTATTGGCATCTTTTCGCCGTGAAAGATAAACATACAAAACTGGGAGTGACCAGTAATCCTTCTGTTGCTAGTGCAGCTCTCCCACAAGCTTGTAAATTTACGGCCTACACAATTTAATAAACACTCGAAATCCGTAGCTTTCATTTGAAAAAAATTATGTAATAGTTCATATTCCAATTCAGAGCCGGCCGTTGTAGCCGAGCGGTTCTAGGCGTTTCAGTCTGGAAACGCTCGACCGCTACGGTCGCAGGTTCGAATCCTGTCTCGGGCATGGATGTATGTGATGTCCTCAGGTTAGTTAGGTTTCAGTAGTTCTAAGTTCTAGGGGAGTGATGACCTCAGATGTTAAGTCCCATAGTGCTCAGAGCCATTTGAACCATTTTATCCAATTCAGCTTTAAGATCAGACATTAAGTTTGTCCCACCACGCTGCTCCGTACATTGTAAAAGAGAAGCCTTCCACCGGCGTCGATCTTCTTCTTCATCATCTTTTCCCAATGATCAGCTTCTTGCAGTAAAATAAATGCTACACATGTCACGACTGCAAAATCCTCTTCCTTCCTCATAACATCGGCCTGTGAAATTGTAGTTAGAAAGCTACTTTATAACGATAACGAAACGGGAGCAACATCAGCAAATTATCAGAGCCAAGTTGGACGCAAGCCCTTCGTTTGGTGAGGATGAGAATCTAACGCCAATGGATTGGAGACCAGCGGTCGGCCGAATTCATCTCTGTTGTTCGTTGGCCTAGTGTGTGCACGCCTTAAGAAGCAACAAGTAACACATTCGCACCTTTAATTATGAATGGTACCAAAAGAAAAGTTGAAAAGTTGGCCTTGCGTATGTAAAGTAAAACTGCTTTGCTTCACTTCCCAATTTTGCTATTTGGAGTTGATTTAAGGTGGACAAAAGGCGGATTTAGAAAGGTAAACAAGGAGGAGGAGATTAGTGTTTAACGTCAAGTCGACAACGAGGTCATTAGACACGGAGCACAAACCCGGATTAGGAAAGGATTGGGAAGGAGGTCGGCCGTGCCCTTTTAAAGGAACCATCCAGGCGTTTGCCTGAAGCGATGTAGGGAAATCATGGAAATCATAAACAAGGATAGCCGGACACGGGTTTGAACCGTCGTCCTCCCGAATGCGATTCCAATGTAGAAAGATAAACAAAACGAAAGAAAAACGGAAAAGCATGGGAAGTCAAAGAAGTACGTTGATAATGTAGTTTCAGTGTCCCTTTTACGAAGCCTAAGTGTTAAGGAGAACTTTAGTAAGACCTACAAAGGTTGTAAAACTTCTGGAGCAGCACCCCCACTAATTTTAGCTACGAGTTAGAGGTATTGTTCGTCAGCTTGCATTTGAGCATTTGACACGTCGGGATTTCTCTTATTATCATGGGCTCCTTCCATTTCTTCAAATACACCAGCTATCCCTACGCAGAGTTCATCACCCACTGATACACCATCGGTGGTGGCTGCAAATTCAGCAACGTTTTTCTTGAATACTCTCCAAAGTAAATCATATAATCCTTCTTACGTTGTGAAATTGAACAGTTGTAGAAATACCAACATGGATTCATTAATTTGTAATCTTTTACTTGTATATGCACGACACTGAATAAAGTATCATTCTATGTGGTCTTACAGAAAAGAAACTTTTCGTGGCAGCATTTTTGTCATTCACACACTTACACCAAAGGAGAAATAACAAGTCGAAAATTTGTATCATGCTTCGTCGGAATAGCGTATACTAATTACTTCAAAAATTGAGTACCGGACCCATTCTACAGAATTTTCAGAGTTTTTCGTATTGAGAGGCCTCACGAGAAACCACAGCCGAACTACGTTCGATATTTATAGCATTGTGCGGTGCACACAGCACTTCCTTTTATTATTATTTTTTTGGCTTTAAATAAATATAAGCCACAATAGCGTCCTCTTCAGATCTCAAGACTGCAAGAGGAATGTGATATGTGGTGTCTTCTTGTTTCTCATGTGGTGTTTCGCATTGCGTATATTACCTCACATCGTATTATCCCAGTGGTAACACGAGTGTCGCATCGACTACGTTTACATGTTACACATCTTCCGAAAGACAAAAACCGAATTCCGGAAACCTTTTTCACTGTCGTGTTTACATGTTAAGGTCTGAAACGGATTTTCTAGCCCAGTTAAATATGGGGTCTAGAGAACAGCTGATCCAGTTTCTGATTCAGTCAACACGGTCGTTATTTCTCTTCACTTAAATATTACAGGTAGACAGCTTCATGCTCATTGTAATATTTCTGTTGCTCCTTCACTACGCAAAAAGTCCATATGCACCGAATCTTCGGAACACAAGACGGAACTTGGTGATCCGAGCATGCTTCAAAACCGGTTGCGATTATGTGGGAGCGAAAATCGATTGAGGTAATGGAAAACCGGCAACTATTTATTTACAGCTCGTACAAAATAGATACGTGTTTCAAAGTTTTACTGACCTTGAAAGCAGTCACCAGCATTATGTATAACCCGTTGCCAGCGATGTGGAAGTCGTAGGATACTCTTAGCAATTCCATTTGTGTTGACAGTTCGAGAGGCGCGGTCTATTACCCGACGAATTTGTGGCAGTTCTGGAGCGAATACCATGAAGTGTTTCCTTCAGTTTACAAATCGAGTTGAGCTCACGAGGGCTTAAGTCAGGGGAGTGCAGTAGGTGGTATAGCACTTAGCAGCCCCATCAATCAAACAAATCAGTAACAGCTTGCACTGTACGTGCTTGAGCATTGTCCTGCAAAATGATGGTCAGGTCCTGCAGAAAGTGTCATCACTTCTGTCTCTATGCTGTTCATTTTTGGAACACAACCTACGACCAGCGTAGATGATGATGATGATTGGTTTGTGGGGCGCCCAACTGCGCTGTTATCAGCGCCCGTACAAACTCCCAACGTTTGCTCAGTCCAAACTCGCCACTTTCATGAATGATAATGAAATAATGAGGATAACACAAATACCCAGTCATCTCGAGGCAGGTGAAAATCTCTGACCAGATTAGAGACGGAAGAGATGACACTTTCTGCAGGACCTGACCATCATTTTTCCGGACAATGTTCAAGCACGAACAGTGCAAGCTGTTACTGATTTGTTTGACTGATGGAGCTGCTAAGTGCTATACCATCTATTGCACTCCCCTGACTTAAGCCCTTGTGAGTTAAACTCGATTTCTAAACTGAAGGAAACACTTCACGGCATTCCCTTCAGAACTGCTACAAATTCGTCGGCCAATAGACCGCGCCGCTCGAGCTGTCAACACAACTGGCGCTGCTAAGAGTATCCTACGATTTCCACATCGCTGGCAACGGGTTATACACAATGCTGGTGACTACTTTGAAGGTCAGTAAAACTTTGAAACACGTATCTATTTTGTACGAACTGTAAATAAATAGTTGGCACTATTAAAGTTCCAAGCCTTGTAGAAGCGGATTTCCAGAATCGGTTTTGAAGTGGTTACACGACCACGCAAAAGCGGTATTGGGAAATCGGTTTACAAAATCGCATTTTCGAAGCCCCATGTAAACGGGGTGATCGATAAGCGTCGCATCGCGCAAGATTATCGCGTATTGAATCGTCTCAGTGTGAACCGTCCCTATGGAAGAATAGAGCGACTGACCTGACTTTAGTGAGCCTCACACGGACACTGTAACCACGCGATTTAGAACGAGCCAAGCAGTTTCACGTGCAAGAATGTCCGTGTGAACGCCGTGTCATTGAAGAGACAGGAGCGTGGTTACGCCGGCTGGCAGATACGCCCGTACCTGCCCAACCAGCACATTTAGACGTACATTCCTGGCGTGTGGCGTTGTCACGCATGCTGTTGTGCGCTCTCTCGCATATTGTTTTGCCGGTTGCTTTCAGTAGACGACGGGACTGTTGTGTACTCGTTCGCAGATATTTGTCGCCAACCTACAGTACACGACACGGTCGTAGAGATTTCCGTTGATAGACCAAGGACTGTTTGACGGAATGTATAAATATGGACTAAGAGTTTGTGGAAAGTGAGTTCAAAACACTACACAGGATTAAGATTAATAAAACCGACAGACTATAAGGCTGGGTTCCTGACTGGCAATGGAGAAAAAAATATTCTACGAACATGTGTCTGGAAACGGACGGTGTGCTTACAACGACAACAAATCGCCACGGAACACAATACAGAGCAGCATCCAAGTGTCATCAGATGTTCAAAGAGGCCTCCATGAGATTGTAGGTGATAGAGATAGTAGTGGTTGTCATTCAGGATACACACAATCGTACTTTGGCTTACAACATGTTGGAGGGCCATTTGCCGGGAACTTGTACTAAGGTTCGTCTCGATATCTTGTAAAGTCCGGTCCTCCAAATCTGGTGTATACATAGTTCGCCTTTTTCTTTGCTGTTTTTATAGATTTAGAAAAGGCTTTTGACAGAGTTCAGTGGAACAAGCTAATGGATATTTTGAAGAGGAAAGGAGTAGATTGGAAAGAGAGACGACTGATACAAAATCTATATTTACACCAAAAAGCAAGGATAAGGATTGGAAATGAAATGTGAGAAGGAAGCAGCATTGGATGAGGTGTTAGACAAGGTTGTTGCCTTTCCCCACTGTTGTTTAATGTATACCCTGAAGAGATTATTGCGAAAATCTGAGATTGGCAAAGAGGAATATGTATTAGTGGAAAGAGAATAGAATGTATAAGATTTGCTGATTACATGGTATTAGTGGCAGAAAGTGAGCGGACAGTGAATAACATGCTGAAAGATCTGAATGAAGCTTGTGTGGAATATGAGATGCAAATAAACACAGCAAAAACAAAGAGTATGGTCATCAGTACAAGACGCACACTATCCAGTATTAAAATAGGACAATCTACCATTAGCCATGTAAGTGCTTTTAGATATCTTGGAAACACAATAACTGAAGACGTGAGATCTCACCAGGAGGTGAAAACTCGAATTGCCATAGCGAAGGAGGCATTCAACAGAAAGAGGAGAATCTTATGTGGTAAATTAGATAAAGGACTAAGGAAAATGCTTGGCAAATGTTTTGTCTGGAGTGTGGCACTATATGGGGCAGAAACATGGACACTGAGACGAGAGGATGAAAAAAGGTTAGAAGCATTTGAGACGTGGATGTGGAGGAGAATGGAGAGTGAGTAATGAAAGAGTATTGGAAAGGATTGGTGAGAGAAGATGTCTGCTGAAGGTTGTAAGGGAAAGGAAAAAGAACTGCTTGGGACATTCATTGAGAAGGGAGTGCTTGCTAGCAGATGCTTTGGAAGGATTGGTTTGTGGGAGAAGACTGAGAGGAAGAAGGAGATACAAGATGATAGACGACATAAAGCGAAGAGGAAATTATGCAGACCTGAAGAGGATGGCAGAAGACCGGGCAGCCTGGAGAACTACCACGTGAAAACCTGCCTTTTGGCAGAACACTGATGATGGCATAGTTCGCCGCCTCCGTGAACGTTCGTCTTTCTTAAATAACCATGATCACTCAAACACACAAGAAGGACTTGCAATGTTGTGTGGTGTGGTTGGCGTCTGTGAGAGGACTTGTGTTGGTATAAGCCGTGCTGCCTCTCGATCATTTCCACCTGCTTGGCCGTATACAAACACCATGTCGGCTTGTTCCCGACACGAATACCGACTATTCTGCTGTTTACAGCACCTTCCGTCAATCACACAGCCTATATGAATACACGGCACACGGTCAGAGGCATTCGTCGGCGCCAACTACAGTGGCAACGATGCACTTCCGAACACATGTTCACAGGACCTTTTTTCCTCCATTCCCTGTCAGGGTTCGTCCCTGCAGTTTGTCGAGTTTGTTAATGTTCACCCTGTATAAATAAGAATTTAGTGATTGAAGTTTATGATGAATTGATTGCCTCTGCAAACCAGTTTTCCTCGCAACCAACCGTAGCTTTGTTGCAAAAAAGCACGTTTAGAAAGTACGTTTAGAAAGCAACTCAAGAAAGTTTGTGACAGTAAGCGCAGAGGCGGATCTCTCGATTAGATTTATATACCAACGCTGTGGTACTACAATTTGCTTTTATTTACTGTGGGTCAAAAGCTGCCGACGTCTGCTGAAAACTTTTGCTACCCAGATTGATTTGTGCTATAATAATATGGTGCTACTAACACCATCCCATGCTTCAACGCCTTTTTCACCTTAGTCTCCTGCATCTGCAGGACCTCACACTTCTGTTCCAGGTCAGGACACTACTTCCCTTCACACATTTTACTGCCAATATGGCAATTATATGACCACAGAGTAGTTAACAGTGGAGAGTCTTTCTTCTGGTTTTTAAGCAATGAGTCGCTCAAAATTTTACTTGGATATCTGTGAGTTTCCTCCCCTGTAATTTTCAGCAATTTCTTAAATGAAAAACAGTAATGCAGTAACTAAAACTTTAAACTGTTTACCTTCATGACCTCGTGCTGTAGTGCACCATGAAGCGCTTTGCAGGTCTCGAGAGTTATAATTTTATACAGCGACGGTGTCGAAATTCCTGTGGCAAATTTAATTCTTCCAGGAAGCAACTCGTTGCTAAAATTCTGAAAGTAGAGTTCACTTTGGATGATGTGGTCAATGCGCAATGAGCAATTTTCGTCCAGAGCACTGGGCGAGTTCATTCATTTGTTCGGAGGGGGAGGCCGGCATTGTCTGCCAACGTTCGGCCGGTCGGCGATGACAGTATCGAGGCGAACGCCAAGCAATCATTCTCAAACAATTTTACAGAAACTGCTCGGTAAAAAAAAATCATTTTTGCGTTACTTGTACACTACTTGGCTATTAAAATTGCTACACCAAGAGGAAATGCGGATGATAATCGGGTATTCATTGGACAAATATATTACACTAGAACTGACATGTGATTACATTTTCACGCAATTTGGGTGCAGAGATCCTGAGAAATCAGTACCCAGAACAACCACCTCTGGCCGTAATAACGGCCTTGATACGCCTGGGCATTGAGTCAAACAGACCTAGGATGGCGTGTACAGGTACAGCTGCCCATGCAGCTTCAACACGATACCACAGTTCATCAAGAGTAGTGACTGGCGTATTGTGACGAGCCAGTTGCTCGACCACCATTGACCAGACGTATTCAATTGGTGAGAGATCTGGAGAATGTGCTTGGCAGGACAGCAGTCGAACATTTTCTGTATGCAGAAAGGCCCGTACAGGACCTGCAACATGCGGTCGTGCATTATCCTGCTGAAATGTAGGGTTTCGCAAGGATCGAATGGAGGGTAGAGCCATGGGTCGTAACACATCAGAAATGTAGCGTCCACTGTTCAAAGTGCCGTCAGTGCGAACAAGAGCTGACCGAGACGTGTAACCAATGGCACCCCATACCATCACGCCGGGTGATACGCCAGTATGGCGACGAGGAATACACGCTTCCAATGTGCGTTCACCGCGATGTCGCCAAAAACGGATGCGACCATCATGATGCTGTAAACAGAACCTGGATTCATCCGAAAAAAAGACGTTTTGCCATTCGTGCACCCAGGTTCGTTGTTGAGTACACCATCGCAGGCGCTCCTGTCTGTGATGCAGCGTCAAGGGTAACTGCAGTCATGGTCTCCGAGCTGATAGTCCATGCTGCTGCAAACGTCGTCGAACTGTTCGTGCAGATGGTTGTTGTCTTGCAAACGTCCACATCTGTTGACTCAGGGATCGAGACGTGGCTGTGCGATCCGTTAAAGCCATGGGGATAAGATACCTGTCATCTCGACTGCTAGTGATACGAGACCGTTGGGATCCAGCACGGCGTTCCGTATTATCCTCCTGAACCCACCGATTCCATATTCTGCTAACAGTCATTGGATTTCGACCAACGCGAGCAGCAATGTCGCGATACGATAAACAGCAATCGCGATAGGCCACAATCCGACCTTCATCAAAGTCGAAAACGCGCTGGTACGCATTTGATGGTACGCATTTTGTGGTGTCACCGCCAGACACCACACTTGCTAGGTGGTAGCTTTAAATCGGCCGCGGTCCATTAGTACATGTCGGACCCGCGTGTCGCCACTGTTAGTGATCGCAGACCGAGCGCCACCACACGGCAGGTCTCGAGAGACGGACTAGCACTCGCCCCAGTTGTACGGACGACATAGCTAGCGATGCACACTGACGAAGCCTCGCTCATTTGCAGAGCAGATAGTTAGCATAGCCTTCAGCTAAGTCAATGGCTACGACCTAGCAAGGCGCCATTAGTAGTTTATTGCCTGAATCTACAGAGAATCACTTGTATCGTCAATAGCGATGTACAACAAGGATGGATTAAAGTTAAGTATTCCAGCAGCTACATACTTTTCTTTATAGCATTCATTACGTATCCTGTTTCAGACCTCACGCCATCCTTTGTGTGTTTATAGCGTGCATTGCGGTCCCCTCAAATCACACTGTGTCGGCACTTCTGTCGACACATCATATGGCGACGAGGCTTAAAAGAGGAATTAGCGTTCGTATTGCTCTACTTTGCTTGTGTCATGGCTTCGCCACAATCTCCAGATGTACTGTCCGAATTTTATCGCTTGCAGAATCAGCAGACGCACGCGTTATTGGATGCCCTAGGACAGCTCGTTCAGGGTCAACGTGCACTGCAAAACGATGCGGCAGCCGCCGCCTCACCGCTACCGCAGCCACAACATGCAGTTGCACCCCCATTTCGTCCCTATGATGCGGCTCTGGAGACACGGACGGAGTGGTCACGCCAGTTTGGATTTCATCTCGCCGCCTACAGAATTCAAGGTAATGAGCGGCAGCCTCACTTATTGGCGTGTGTAGGGGTGCAAATGTACCATGTGTTAGTGAAATTATTTCCCCGACGCGACGTAGCAACTCTGTCCTATGAAGAAATTTTGTCTGCTTCAGATGCCTATTTCAGGGAAACAGTTAATGTAGTTGCAAAAGGTATACGTTCTTTCGTACAAAACGTACGGCCGGTCAAACTAATCGGGAGTGGGTTGCAACTTTGCAAGGCCTTACAAGGGATTGTGCTTTTGAGTGTGAATGTGGACTCCCTTATTCAGATACTATGGTCCGTGATGCAATTGCACAGAACGTTTCTGATGTTCGTATACGGGAGCAAATTTTGAAACTCGTCAATCCCGCCCTTCAACAAGTGATAGACATATTGGATCGGCAAGACACACTTGACTTCGCTCAGGAACCATTTGCAACTTCGCCAGCTGTGTGTCACATTAACCGGCCCGCCGGGCGAGCTGCACGGAACTGTAAACAGCCCTCGCGCACGTCCGCGCTCCTACGTGTCCTGCGCAAGCACGCAAATGCAGTGAAATCATGCCCGCGGTGTGCCACTAGACATTCGCGTGAGAATTGCCCGTCACGCCAAGCTATTTGCTTTTTCTGTAATAAAAAAGGACATGTTCAGAGTGTTTGCCAGAAAAAGCTCAGATCGGACACTCACAACGATTCCAGGCCCTTTGCTCCGCGCCGGAATCGAACCACGAATACTCAGGCTCGTGAACCTTCGCCCATGGACATTCATGTAGTTAATTCCACGCCGTCCAGTGCCACGTTCTCTAACACTGACTGTGTTCGTCCCACAAAAAGTGTGCGTCGACGTCGCTGGAAATCACGTCAATTAGCAAGTGATGCTGTACCTGTATCAGTTCAAATTGCACGAGACAGTCGCTCTTGTCGTCAGCAGGACAATAAACGTTTTGTGGATTTGGACTTTAATGGCAAGGTCATACTATTCCAGCTCGATACCGGAGCTGCGGTTTCATTGATCAATCACGACACGTACAAACAACTGGGCAAACCTCCGTGCTGCAACTGTTCAGCTCACTAGTTATTCAGGACAGCATATCCCTGTGTTAGGACAGTGCACTCTTCTTGCAACATACAAGGGACAAACAAAACTTGCGTCATTTTATGTTCTTCGTTCTTCTACTGCAGTGAACTTGTTTGGTTTAGATTTATTTCAGTTGTTTAACTTGTCAATAGTCAATCAGGTCCTATCAGTGAACCAGACTGTGCCTTCCGCCAGTGTTTCTCGTCTATGTGAAGAATTTGCAGACATTTTTGCACCAGGCTTAGGTTGCGCTCAGAACTATGCAGCACATTTGGAACTGACCGTCAACGCGCAACCGAAATTTTTCAGAGCGCGCAATGTTCCCCACGCATTGCGTGATGAGGTCGCGAGAACCTATCATGATTTGATATCACAAGGTGTGAGTGAATGTGCGCAATGCCTCTTCCATTTCAGCTTCACTTCATTGCTTACGTCGTACAGGTGTTCCGTTCGTCTGGACGACGGAATGCGAACGCGCCTTTCGCCAGTTGAAATCGGCGTTGCTTTCTAATACTTGCCTTACGCCATTCGATCCCCAGAAACCCCTTTCGTTGATGGTAGATGCATCGGATTTCGGGATCGGTGCTGTGCTTGCGCACAAAGTTGGAGCGCATGATCGCCCTATTGTCTTTGCGTCCAAATTGCTCTCATCTGCGCCAAGAAATTATTCACAGATAGAGAAAGAAGCTTTGGCTCTCGTGTTTGGTGTTACTAAGTTCCATGATTTCTTGTATGGTCGTCACTTTACCATCATCACAGACCACAAACCTTTGACGTCACTTTTTCATCCGAACAAGCGTGTACCTCCACGTACAGCGCAGAAATTCATTCGCTGGTCTATTTTCCTCTCGCAGTACCGCTACAATATCTTGTATCGGTCCACTGCTAAGCACGGAAAAGCTGATGCGTTTGCCTGTTGCTGAGAATAGAGCATTCGATTCTTCCGAACTTGCTTGCATGTTCATTGATTCGGAAACCGATGACGTGATCGAATCGTTTCCGATTGATTTTCGTCGTGTAGCTACAGCCACAGCTGCTGACCCTGTCCTTGCTACGGTTTTGCGTTTTGTTGCTACGCAATGGCCTTTGTCAAAGTCTCGGATCGAGGATCTGTTGGTTCGCCGATTTTTTGCTCACAAGGAGAGACTTTTTGTATAACGTGGTGTTTTGTTGTTGTGTTCTGATAATGATCAGTCCAGAGTCGTGGTCCCACGTTCGTTCCAGTCGTCTGTCTTACGGCTTCTTCACCAAGGACATTGGGGTATAGTGCGAACGAAACAACTTGCTCGTCAGCACTGTACTTGGTTCGGAATCGATACTGCGATTACGAATATGTGCTCTTCTTGCATGGCGTGTGCCGAACAACAATCCGCACCACCGCGGAAATTCTTTGCATGGCCAAAAGCCATTTCCCCTTGGCTACGCTTGCACATCGATTTTGCTGGTCCATTCTGGAATGCTAGATGGTTGGTTGTGGTAGATGCCTTCAGTAATTTTCCTTTTGTTGTCCGGATGTCTTCCACGACGTCATCTGCCACCATCCAAGCGTTGTCTGCTATCTTTTGCATTGAAGGTCTTCCGCGGACTATTGTTTCCGACAATGGTCCACAATTCATGTCTGCAGAATTTCAGTCTTTCTGCAAGGCCAATGGTATTCAACATCTGACATCCGCGCCGTTTTCGCCTCAGTCACACGGTGCCACTGAACGATTGGTCCGGACTTTCAAGTCACAGATGTTGAAGTTGAAAGAGTCGCATTCTCGGGAGGACGCGTTGTTGCTCTTTTTGTCTTCGTATCGCTCTCAGCCCCGAGATGGTCGCTCGCCGGCTGAGTTGCTCCACGGTCGTCCTCATCGAACCTTGATGTCTTTGCTGCATCCGCCGCATCAGGTTCCTGTGCAGCGGCAGACTCCTGCTTTTGCTCCAGGCGACGTTGTATTCTATCGCAACTATCGAGGTTCACGGCGTTGGCTCGCAGGGCGCATTCTTCGCTGCCTCGGCCGCGCGATGTATTTGGTTTTGGGGGCCTCTGGTGAGGTGCGTCGGCATCTCAATCAGCTGCGCCTCTGTCGTCGCCTGGGTTCTGCCGCTCCCCGTCTGCTTTCAGCGACGGTGCCGTCCGGTCAGCGCCCTGGGGACCCATCTACTGGCTCGCCTCATCCCCAGGTGTTACCGACGCTGCCTTCCATTTTGCCCCATGGCGACGCGCCGCCGCCGCCGCCGCCGCCTGTTCTCCCGCCGGCGACGCCCGCAGTAGACGCGTCGCTGCAATCGCCTGGCGCCTCCCTGAGTCCCGCGCCGCCGATCGCTTCCCGTGACCAGATGTCCTCCGCCATGGAACTTTTGCCCGCTCCGGACCACATGGCGTCTTCGCGCGTCGGGTACCCCGACGGAATGGAGGTCGACCCTTCGGCCCCTCGTGTCTCTCTACGGGCGCATACACCGCCTTGTGACGTGCACCCTGGACTAGGTTTTCAGGCGTTTCCTAGCTCCCCTCGGACCGAATGGCAGGGTGCGGGTGGCATAGCCTAGCCTGTTGTTAGGCTCCCCACCTCATCGCATACGTCAACATGGAGTCCTCCCCACGGCGGGCGGAAGCCTTATAACACGACCGTTCGCCGATTTGCGGGGGAGGAATGTGGTGTCACCGCCAGACACCACACTTGCTAGGTGGTAGCTTTAAATCGGCCGCGGTCCATTAGTACATGTCGGACCCGCGTGTCGCCACTGTTAGTGATCGCAGACCGAGCGCCACCACACGGCAGGTCTCGAGAGATGGACTAGCACTCGCCCCTTCGTGTGTTTATAGCGTGCATTGCGGTCCCCTCAAATCACACTGTGTCGGCACTTCTGTCGACACATCACATTTCCTCTCCTTACACGAGGCATCACAACAACGTTTCACTAGGCAACGCCAGTCAACTGCTGTTTGTGTATGAGAAATCGGTTGGAAACTTTCCTCATGTCAGCACGTTGTAGGTGTCGCCACTGGCGCCAACCTTGTGTGAATGCTCTGAAAAGCCGGCCGGAGTGGCCGAGCGGTTCTAGGCGCTACCGTCTGGAGCCGCGCGTCTGCTACGGTCGCAGGTTCGAATCCTGCCTCGGGCATGGATGTGTGTGATGTTCTTAGGTTAGTTAGGTTTAAGTACGTAGTTTTATGTTCTAGGGGACTGATGACCACTGCAGTTAAGTCCCATAGTGCTCAGACCCATTTGAACCATTTTTTTTTTTTTTTTTTGCTCTGAAAAGCTAATCATTTTCATATCACAGCATCATCTTCCTGTCGGTTAAATTTCGCGTCTGTAGCACGCCATCTTCGTGGTGTAGCAATTTTAATGGCCAGTAGTGTAACTTTGTATGCCAGGTTCAAGATAATGTGCCCATCATTTCGTTAATGGTCACCGTTATTATTGTGGTTTTTATATGGAAGTAACACACTATGCGAAATTCGAAAAAGTTTGCTACAAAAATAGGGGTCGCTGTGATTTTGCAATTGAAGCATATAACATACAATGTTGCTGCGTATGTAGTTTAGCAAACATATCGATTTTTTGTAATACTTGGGTGGAGGTCTCTGTCACCAATCTTAAGAACATTGATCTGAGCTAGTACACTCGTTCGCGATAGTGCAGCGCCAGCGATAAAGCCAGAGTGAAATATCCACAACATTTCTCGTATTTCCTAAATGGTTTGAGATATCGGAATGAGATTTTGGTAAATGATGGCACGCAAACTGGAAATTTGTGGTAAGGTCTTATGGGACCAAACTGCTGAGGTTCCTAAGCTTACACACTACTTAAAGTAACTTAAACTGACTTACGCTAAGGACAACACACACAGCCATGCCCGAGGGAGGACTCGAACCTCCGACGGGGGGGAGCCGCGCGGACCGTGACATGGCGCCCCAGACCGCTCGGCTACCCCTTAATTATCTACCGTGTTATTCCACTACCTATAGACTATTTTGATGAAAGAATGTAATTTTAAGCGACAATCGATATCTGGTGAGAAGAGAAATGCTATGGGTTTTGGAACAACATAAGTGAAGACATTACGGGTTTATTTTGTACCGAGTATGTGCTTTTTCATAAGATACTGACCTTACTTTTCCTCAGTTCCTCACTTAATAAACTTAACAAATCACTGTTTCAGAATTTTCTCGCAGTGGCGTCTGCACAACTGGTTAGTCAGGTGCCACTTTGTAAACTCCACTGTGTTTTGGCAAAAGAAGCAAATTTTAACATGGCAACAAGATAAATGTGTAGGTTTTACTCAATATTCGCCACTCATGACGCGTCTCTGAAATTGATAAATGGTTAACAAGGCAAGCGAAAAAAACCTGCATTTTCAGCGCATTTTTTGTTAGATACTAACCAAATCAGAGGTGAGCGATCTTTTTGAGTAATCGCCATGCACGTGTGGGCGTGGAGGGGCTCCACTTAATATTTACAAAAACTGTGAGCATAGGTTTCAGTTTAGAACGGCACTTCCTCTCCGGCGCTCGGAATTTCCCCCACAGCGCCTGCCCGTAACCCTCCTGACTATTAATCTCCCCACACTTGTCCTAACAACTGCGCATCTACTGGCCACAATATCCTGTGCGGACTCTGGCTGTAGTACGTTCCTCTGCAGAAATGCTCCACCTCATAACTATGTCGTTCCAACTTATTTTGTCCTTGACGATGTCCTGTAATTAGTCATTCTTAAACAGGGTGGTCCATTGTTAGTGACTGGGCCACATATCTCACAAAACAAGGACAAACGAAAAAACTACAAAGAACGAAACTCGTCTAGCTTGAAGGGAGAAACCAGATGGCGCTGTGGTTGGCCCGCTAGATGGCGCTGCCACAGGTCAAATGGATATCAACTGCGTTTTTTAAAAATAGGAACCCCATTTTTTGTTACATATTCGTGTAGTACGCAAAGAAATATGAATGTTTCAGTTGGACCACTTTTTCGCTTTGTGATAGATGGCGCCGTAATATTCATAAAGGTATAAGTACGTGGTATCACGTAACATTCCGCCAGCGCGGACGGTATTTGCTTCGTGATACATTACCCGTGTTAAGATGGACCGTTTACCAATTGCGGAAAAGGTCGATATCGTGTTGATGTATGGCTATTGTAATCAAAATGTCCAACGGGCGTGTGCTATGTATGCTGCTCGGTATCCTGGACGACATCATCCAAGTGTTTGGACCGTTCGCCGGATAGTTACGTTATTTAAGGAAACAGGAAGTGTTCAGCCGCATGTGAAATGTCAACCACGACCTTCAGCAAATGATGATGCCCAAGTAGGTGTTTTAGCTGCTGTCGCGGCTAATCCGCACATCAGTAGCAGACAAATTGCGCGAGAACCGGGAATCTCAAAAACGTCGCTGTTGAGAATGCTACATTAACATCGACTGCACCCGTACCCTATTTCTATGCTCCAGGAATTGCATGGCGATGACTTTGAACGTCGTGTACAGTTCTGCCACTGGGCACAAGAGAAATTACGGGACGATGACAGATTTTTTGCACGCGTTCTATTTAGCGACGAAGTGCCATTCACCAACAGCGGTAAGGTAAACCGGCATACTATGCATTATTGGGCAACGGAAAATCCACGATGGCTGCGACAAGTGGAACATCAGCGACCTTGGCGGGTTAATGTATGGTATGGCATTATGGGAGGAAGGATAACTGCCCCTCCCCCCCCCCCTTTTATCGATGGCAATCTAAATGATTTCCAACGTAATGTTCTACCGATGTTACTACAAGATGTTTCACTGCATGACAGAATGGCGATGTACTTCCAACATGATGGATGTCCGGCACATAGCTCGCGGGCGGTTGAAGCGGTATTGAATAGCATATTTCACGACAGGTGGATTGGTCGTCAAAGCACCATACCATGGCCCGCACGTTCACCGGATCTGACGTCCCCGGATTTCTTTCTGTGGGGAAAGTTGAAGGATATTTGCTACCGTGATCCACCGACAGCGCCTGACAACATGCGTCAGCGCATTGTCAATGCATGTGCGAACATTACGGAAGGCGAACTACTCGCTGTTGAGAGGAATGTCGTTCCACGTATTGCCAAATGCATTGAAGTTGACGGACCTCATTTTGAGCATTTATTGCATTAATGTGGTATTTACAGGTAATCACGCTGTAACAGCATGCGTTCTCAGAGATGGTAAGTTCACAAAGGTACATGTATCACATTGGAAAAACCGAAATAAAATGGTCAAACGTACCTACGTTCTGTATTTTAATTTAAAAAACCTACCTGTTACCAACTGTTAACATGGATGTTCGTGTTCATAGGTGCAACACCTACTGTTGTAATAACGATAATAATATGTGTTCGATCCGTTTCCACGAGGAACATCGCTGCAACTAACGTACTTTCTGGGCACATGCCACGCAAGATTGTAGAACTGGCTGAAGTCAATACGCCGTGCTTGCACATGTACCTACGAGCGGTTTTCACCATTTACGCGCAGGCGTTTGTGACGGATGTAACCTTTTTGTTTTACACAGAAAATAGTATTTTTGGTAATATTTTGGATGTCACATAGAAAAGTGAAGTTTCAATAGCATCTGGGTAATAGCGGGCAACATCTCTACTAAAGAGGTTACGCTGCGAGACACTGTTAGTAGTACCTTTGTTCGTGAGTGGAGTGCTGTCTTGGAGGGAGGGAGAAATCGAGTTGAATCTTGTGATGGAGGCAGATGTGTTTAGCCTGCCAGGTTGGCCGTGCGGTCTAACGCACGGCTTTCCGGGTGGGAAGGAGCGCCTGGTCCCCGGCACGAATCCGCCCGGCGGATTTGTGTCGAGGTTCGGTGAACCGGCCAGTCTGTGGATGGTTTTTAGGCGGTTTTCCATATGCCTCGGTGAACGCGTGCTGGTTGTGGACCACTGCGGTTGCGGCGGAGACGGAGCCTCCCCGTGGTTTCTCGGACCCCTGTTAACATACAATACAGGATGTGTTTAGGCCATGCTGTGTGCCGGCAACGATTTTCTTATACTATTTTTCATTTATGGAGAGATGTTTCGTTAAATTCATTCAGAAGACTTCAAAACGTAGTGTAACAGCGCATGTTCCGAGACATCCAACTGTAGAACTTAATTTGGTCAGGGATTTAGAATTGGAGATTTGTATGATACTGCAAAAATATGTGATTTGCTGATTTTTCTTCTAAGCATATGTGTTTGTAAGAATGTAAAGAGAATTTGTTCAGGTTTTTCCACTGTTAATGTAAAGTGTATTTCTAATATTTCACGTGTTAAAATATTTTATCTTAGTTATGTAAAGTTTTGTTAATACAGTTACTTTATTGTTTTTCCATCAATCAGCATTCGTCTCTTTATTTCAAGCTTCACAAATATAATTTTGCTTCCCCGAGTTTCTCAGTAATTGACAATGATCATTGCAGTAATGAGATTTATTAGCAGAGAAGTTTCGTGGCTGTTTCTACAGTTTAAATCAAACTTTACATATTGTGTTGCTGGTAGTTCAAATTTTTATTCTTTAACTAGCACAGCAGATGCAGCTGCAGTAGTTTGGAGATAGCAGCAACACAGCATTTATTCATTGTGCAAACTGGTAGGCCATTTACAATTTATGTATGGTACAACTGACATTTCAACAGTGACATACTTTTCAGTCTGGGCATTTTTTGTAGTTATTTATATTTTATATTTTTCTTGCAAACAGTTTGCTTGTATTATTGCTAGCAGGACAGTTTATTTAAATTTAACAGACCAGGCTTTACTCTCGCCATGAGGGCTGCAATACTCGGTTTAACGTTGCATTTCCGATTAACTTTTGCATTGCTGATCACTTTTCAAGAGTTGTGAGATTATGTACGAACCTAATTAAGAGCTTAACTGTTTCTCTAATCACGAGATCAACTTCACATTATCACACAGACAAAATACGGGCAAATATAACTGTACATTGCTCACAACAAAAAGTAATTAACCACTTTCATTGGCACTCCTGAATGCGATCTGCGCGCGAGTAGGAAAGTTCCCCTAAACGTCACTCCACGCATCTGCGCGCTTAGGTTCTGCGGGCGTTTAGATGCGCACACAGATGCGCCCCACTCAGCCACGCTGTCGTACGCGCAGTCATTATTGTTTCGTACCATTAGGCAAGAGTAGGCGGCGGACTAGGACGGCAAAATTTTATGGGCCGCAAATGGTGGAGAAAATTAATTTCAAATCAAACAGCAAAAATTTGAGCAAATGCGGAGAAAAACTGAAAAAGTGGAGAAATTAAAACACGAGAAATTAAAACACCGAATTGCTTTCAAAAGAATAAGGAACAGTTAACGAATAAGTCTTTGCTTACTTTGACGAAAGTAAACACATTGGCTTCACCTACCTCACAACTAAAACAGTTGCTAGTGAGTACGAAATGGAAACGAACATTTTTTTTAAAATTGTTGTTTAACGACTCAATGGGCTATAAGCAGTCATCTGACCATAATTTAGGGCCACTGACTCGAGGAGAAGGAAGAGACAGTGCCGTTAGACAAATAACGTCCACGAGTCGCCGGGATTTGAACTCGGACTCACCTCGGGTTACTGGTCAGAAGCCACTCCCTTAGACCAGTGCGCCATCAGAGCAGCAAATAAAGCGTCGCAATACAAAATGCAGACGAGGCATCATTTATTTATTTAATCGCTATTACAATCATATTGGGAAACTTCAAAAAATTCAGGAAAAAAAAGAAACACAGGGCATTTGTTGCCCTCAACAGGTTTTAAAGCGACTGAGAACAAAGCATAAAAATTGAGGACTGTTCCCAGAAAATGAGGACGTCTGGACACCTTATTTAATGATGAAAAATATAATAGGTGTTTGTATTGCTGCGCCGTTGAGTATTTGTGGAGGTGGGGAGGGTGATTATCGGGGAGACCGATGGTAGTAAAAAAGAGGAGGCGTAATTTTTCAATTGTCGCCTAGGGCGGAAAAACACTATCAACGACCCCGTGTAAAAACTGTCCCTAAATGTGTAAGGGCGAAGTAGTGACGCAAACGCCTGTCTCCTGCCCCGAAGGTCCCATTTGACTGAGGAGAACATGGCAAGTGCCATCACCCGATTTCCAAGGAACTTCGCTCAGTGGAAGAGGAGTTAAAATAAGCAAACGTGCGTCTCGGTTTATCCGCAGATACTCGACCATTTCTGAAACAACGGCGGTCAATGTTTTCGTGGTACTTCATGTGCGGTTTACTGCACTGTATCCTCAGACGAAATGGTGCCTCAGTGGTTAGCATCGCAGTTTCTTCAAAAAAAATTAAAAAAATGTTCAAATGTGTGTGAAATCTTATGGGACTTAACTGCTAAGGTCATCAGTCCCTAAGCTTATACACTACTTAACCTAAATTATCCTAGGGTCAAACACACACACCCATGCCCAAGGGAGGACTCGAACCTCCGCGGGGCCAGCCGCACAGTCCATGACTGCGGGGCCGAGACCGCTCGGCTGATCCCGCGCGGCATCGCATTTTCTTATTGCGCCACTTGATCGAAACCCGATTATCGTCGACCGGAGTGGAACAAATCCGAATCAACACAGACGGAGTATCGGAGTCCGAACACTTAAACTGGCGCCAACGCTCTTCTCCTGCGAGCGCTGGGCCGCGATTTGAGGCCGCGCTTTCCCCGAGTCGGACATGCGAAGACCGTGGCCCCTTTCCCCGGCAGGGGGCACACTGCCTGTCATAGTACTCTGTGATTCGTCTACGATGACGTTATAGCACTACCCCTTGGCGCCTGCGCTTTTCTAACCACGAAGCGCGTATATTGGTGAACTATTGCAGCAGCACATCAGTAAGCACCTGAGGATTTCGAGCAGCTGTATCGCAGCAGCTTCCACAACATTATCCGACGCGTGAACCAACGAAGCAGTTATTACGACGGGATAGTCTCAAAGAGCAAAACCCTACTGTTGTTATCGTTTTATTTTTATCGTTTTTATTTATCTACCCATGTCCGTAGAAGGTTACTACACGAATGTTTCTTATCAGATTGTGAGATGCAAGGGCGTTGCATTAAAAAAATTACGACTGTGTGTATGGTATGTTGAGGAATTACAACCTTTTCAAATTCTGATATCCTGATATTTCGTTCTCGTATCAATTCTCATATTAATCCTTACATTTTATTCATATGTTTATTCTTCTGGAAGATTTTGTGCGTTCCCTTAGATGAAGCCGATCGTAGAAACATTCAATAAACAGATATTCCGAAAACTGCTATCACTGCACGAAGGCATGCTTACCGCAGTGACATTTCTTCGTATGAATCTCATTTGGGGAAAAGAGTCGTTTACATTGGTGAAGATTTCGAGCGTTGGCAATAATTTCGCGGTAAACCATTCATAACGAATCACTTTTCCGGAAACTGCTGCTTGTAACTGGTTATGACTGAAGATATACAACAAGAATTTTCCCGAAAACAATTTTTTATTTTTTTTATTTTTTTAACACTTTAACAGATCCACTAGGTAGTGTTTCTGTGCCTACGTCTCAACGCCTGCGGTGTTATTTAACCCCTCTCGTCTATCCTCCTGACGCGAGCATTCACAACAGGCAATAGTTTGTTTACTTCCGCAAGAGCAACACCTTAGCTACAGAGGAGCGACGGATCGCACAGATACCACGCCAGCATCCCCGTAAGTATTCTTGATTCATTGAATTTTCCTCAATGTAATGTCTCTTTGTGTTTTACATTAAAAAATTCTGTATGTGAAGTGAAAATTATTATTGTGCACTTACATAATGGAAACTGGTACTGGATCTCTTCGATCTAGCGCCAGCATTTACGATCTAGTTTTCCTCGTTCCTTTACGATGGTCTCAACTAATCTTTTTATTTTTACTTTGTTTTGCAACTATAGAATGTTAACATTGTTTACAGGTCTGTTGTTTGTCTGGGGATGGGCTCAAATGAAATTCGGGATATACACAATCCAGAAGTTACAGATTTTCAACAAATTTTGTTTAATGAGAACGATGACGATGTTGAACATGCTGCACACAGAGCTCCTGTTCTCGATCTGAGAGACGAAGAAATCGATACTGATGCCTCAGAAAGCATAGAAGAAAGAGACGAGTGACACAGACGTAAGTTCAGGTGAGGAAGATGGCGATGTGTATCGTTGTTATGGGAAGAGAGGAAAGAAAATAATCGAATCATTCGATTGGAAAAACACACCGTACACAAACCGCAGGAAAACCCAAAAGCACAACATTCTCCTCATAAGGCTTCCTGGTGCCACTGGGAAAGCAAAACATAATGAAGGAATTTCAAAAACATGGGAATGGTTATTTAACCAGAAAGTGATTGTAAAGTACAAGAACCAGTACATTGAAAATATCCGAAGCAGTTACCATCGAGAACGAAACGCTCACCCAACGGACATAGTCGAGATAAAAGCCTTCATTGGACTTTTATACATAGCTGGAATCCACAAGACGGGCAGGAAAAGTCTTCAAGATTTGTGGGACTCCAAGGGGTTCGGAATCGATAGATTTCAGTTGACCATAAGTGAGTACAGGTTTCGTTTTCTATTACAGCTCTGCGATATGATGATTGACAATCATGTAGTGAACGCAGAGTAGTGGACTGCCTGGCGCCAATTCGAAATTTATTTGAAAAGTTTGTGAAGGACTGCCAATCTTGTTACATTGTAGGCCAAAACGTCACCATTGAAGAGAAGTTCGAGGCCTTCAGAGGACGTTGCTCTTTTATCCAATATATACCGTCGAAGCTGGCAAAATATGGAATAAAAATATTTCCTAGAGTTGATTCCAAACTGTTTTACACCTGCAACATGGAGATCTATGCTGACAGACAGCCAGATGGCCCTTTTCAGCTTAATAACAAAAGCAGGGGAAATACCCTCAGACTTCAAGAAGATTATAATAATTCCAATCCCAAAGAAAGCAGGTGTTGACAGATGTGAAAATTACCGAACTATCTGTTAAATAAGTCACGGCTGCAAAACACTAAAGCGAATTCCTTACAGACGAATGGAAAAACTGGTAGAAGCCGACCTCGGGGAAGATCGATTTGGATTCCGTAGAAATATTGGAACACATGAGGCAATACTGACCCTATGAGTTACTTAGAAGATAGATTAAGGAAAGGCAAACCTATGTTTCTAGCATTTGTAGACTTGGAGAACGCTTTTGACAATGTTGACTGGAATACTCTCTTTCAAATTCTGAAGGCGGCAGGGGTAAAATACAGGGAGCGAAAGGCTATTTACAGTTTGTACAGAAACCAGATGGCAGTTATAAGAGTCGAGGGGCATGAAAGAGAAGCAGCGGTTGGGAAGGGAGCGAGACAGTGTTGTAGCCTATCCCCGATGTTATTCAATCTGTATATTGAGCAAGCAGTAGAAGAAACAATAGAAACATTCGGAGTAGGTATTAAAATCCATGGGGATGAAATAAAAACTTTGAAGTTCGCCGATGACATTGTAATTCTGTCAGAGACAGCGAAGGACTTGGAAGAGCAGTTGAATGGAATGGACAGTGTCTTGAAAGCAGGATGTAAGATGAACACCAATAGAAGCAAAACGAGGATAATGGAATGTAGTCGAATTAAGTCGGGTGATGCTGAGGGAATTAGATTAGGAAATGAGACACCTAAAGTAGTAGATGAGTTTTGTTATTTGGGGAGCAAAATAACGGATGATGGTCGAAGTAGAGAGGATATAAAATGTAGACTGGCAATGGCAAGGAAAGCGTTTCTGAAGAAGAGAAATTTGTTAACATCGAGTATAGATTTAAGTGTCAGGAAGTCGTTTCTGAAAGTATTTTTATGGAGTGTAGCCATGTATGGAAGTGAAACATGGACGGTAAATAGTTTGGACAAGAAGAGAATAGAAGATTTCTAAATGTGGTGCTACAGAAGAATGCTGAAGATTAGATGGGTAGATCACATTACTAATTAGCAGGTGTTGAATAGAATTGGGGAGAAGAGGAGTTTATGGCACAACTTGACTAGAAGAAGGGATCGGTTGGTAGGACATGTTCTGAGGCATCAAGGGATCACCAATTTGGTACTGGAGGGCAGCGTGGAGAGTAAAAATCGTAGAGGGAGACCAAGAGATGAATACACTAAGCAGATTCAGAAGGATGTAGGTTGCAGTAGGTACTGGGAGATGAAGAAGCTTGCTCAGGATGGAGTAGCATGGAGCGCTGCATGAAACCAGTCCCTGGACTGAAGACCACAACAACAACAACAATAAAAGCAGTGACGTGGATGAACGTTTGGTGGCCCCTCTCACTAATTCAGGTCGCAATATTTGTGCTGACAACTGGTTCAGCGATGTAAATCTGTTCCGTGATTTGTCAGAGACGCACCGGCTGTCAAATGTTGGAATCCTGAAAAAAAAAAGGTCAGATTCCGAAAGAAATGAAGGACGTGAAAACCAGGGCTGCAAATTCTAGCATATTTGCTTACAGAAAAGAAACTACGACCTTTCCTTACGTCCCATGAAATTAAAATAATGAAGAAAAATAGTTTATTGATCTCAATTGAAATTGACGAAATTTACGAAATTGACGAAAACACAGAAGATAAAAGAAAATCTATCATGATAACTTATTATAACACACACAAAATAGGAGTTGATGTGGTTGAGAAATTGTGCTCTGTCTACAACGGTCTGTGGGTGCACGACGATGGCCCACGGTCGTATTTTATTCGATACTGAATGTTGCTGGAATAAATTCACAGATAATTTATATGGGAAGTGGCAACGGAAGTCTCCGCCGACGGCTATTTCTTCTTCACCTCCGATGGGAACTCTTGGAAGATAAACTGGTAAAACGAAGCCAGTTTCCCAATCTACCTCGGACCCTGACAACGCGCATTATTGAAATTCAGCCGCAAAATCGCTGACTTCTAGGTCTTGTTGGTGAGAGAATCGGCAATGCCGACACCAGTCAAGGAAGAAGGAAGCGTTGCAAACCCAGCCTTACGACTAGTACAAGACGACTGACGAAATACTCATGCAAATCGTGCGGACAATATCTGTGTCTTCAACACTGTGATTTTGTTTGCCGTGAAGGATGTGAAGTGGGTGCTCCTCCAGAAGAAACATGAAAACGTCTCTCATTTCTTATATTTTTAGTTGTAAGTTACTTTTCAGAACTCGGATTGTCGTACGTACCGTGTATAACATTTCATGAACATTATATTTTTCCAAGCGTAGTTCCTTATTTCTATGTTGTATGTTTATGAAATAATTCTCTAATAATATTATTAAAAATAAATGTAGTACTTGGCCGCTGTGGCCATGCGATTCTAGGCGCTTCAGCCCGGAACCGCGCTGCTGCTACGGTCGCAGGTTCGAATCCTGCCTCGGGCATGGCTGTGTGTGATGTCCTTAGCTTGGTTAGGTTTAAGTAGTTCTAAGTCTAGGGGACTTATGACCTCAGATGTTAAGTCCCATAGTGCTTAGAGTCATAAATATAGTACCTTACACGATCCTGGAGCTCATCCATACGTGATATTCTTAAAGTATTGTTATTTAAGTGAATGGATTTCACATATCCGCTGCCAGCATCCATGCGAGTTTAGGGTCGCCAGCATCGGAGTGTTAATTCATTCAATTTTCTTTAATTCATTTGTCTGACACATAATTAGTCGATGAATAAGGACAACGTTATGGCAATGCACACTGAAAAACAGTGGCATAGTTATCTTCTACAGACTTGAGTATATAAATAAAAAACAAAAAGAGGTAATAATCGCATTTCAAACAGGGGCGCAAAATTAAGAAGCTGCTACGCTAACCACTGTGTCACATTTCGTCTGACGATCTGCCACCGTAAAATAACTCGATAATATCTCGAAAACTTTCATCATTATCATCGGTGTTCTGCCAAAAGGCAAATTTTCACATGGTAGCTCTCCATGCTATCCGGTATTCTGCCATCCTCTTCAGGTCTGCATAATTTCCTCTTCGCTTTATGTCGTCAATCATCTTGTATCTCCTTCTTCCTCTCAGTCTTCTCCCACAAACCTATCCTTCCAAAGCATCTGCTAGCAAGCACACCCTTCTCAATGAATGTCCCAAGCAGTTCTTTTTCCTTTCCCTTACAACCTTCAGCAGACATCTTCTCTCACCAACCCTTTCCAATACTCTTTAATTACTCACTCTTTCCATCCAGCTTATACTCTCCATTCTCCTCCACATCCACATCTCAAATGCTTCTAACCTTTTTTCATCCTCTCGTCTCAGCGTCCATGTTTCTGCCTCATATAGTGCCACACTCCAGACAAAACATTTGCCAAGCCTTTTCCTTAGTCCTTTATCTAATTTGCCACATACGATTCTCCTCTTTCTGTTGAATGCCTCCTTCGCTATGGCAATTCGAGTTTTCACCTTCTGGTGACATCTCAAGTCTTCAGTTATTGTGCTTCCAAGATATTTAAATGCACTTACTTGGCTAATGGTAGATTGTCCTATTTTAATATTGGACAGTCTGCGTCTTGTACTGATGACCATACTCTTTGTTTTTGCTGCGTTTATTTGCATCCCATATTCCACACAAGCTTCATTCAGATCTTTCAGCATATTATTCACTGTCCACTCACTTTCTGCCACTAATACCATGTCATCAGCAAATCTTATACATTCTATTCTCTTTCCACGAATACATATTCCTCTTAAACTTTGACCGCCGTTTTTCAGAAACGGTCGAGTATCTGCGGATAATCTGAACCATGTGTTGGATTATTTTGACCCCTTTCCACTGAGCGAAGTTTCTGGGAAATCAGATGATGGCACTTCCCGTGTTCTCCTCGACAGTGTAAAGCGAGCAGCGGCGACTCACTGATCAAGCTATATCTAACAAGCTACATTGAACCGAAGACGAAACTGCGCGCCCCAGGTATGATAAGACGCATAAGGTTTGATGTAAAGCGAAGCTCTTCAGCTCTGCATCTGGATGCACAGCTTCCCATGTGAGGGAGGCTTTAGTTGTGTCGTTGGCCAGGAAGTGTTATCAGCTCCCGGCAGGCAGGCGACACGGAGAGCGCTTACAGAGTCACACCATCGCCTAGCCAGTGTGTGACCCGCTAATCTGGCTTGCTAATGAATGGCGTACAGAGCAGCGCAGGACCCGAGATTGGCAGATGTTATCTGCGACGGGAACCACAGGCGCGGCACGCGCGAAGCAGCCAAGCGGTTCGTTGACCTGCGAGCCTTATCGTCCTCGCCGGCGTGCCCGCCCCACCGCCTTGCCCGGTGTCGCCATTGTATTTTGCCGAACATGCGTGGCACTCTAAGGCTACGGCCACGCGTGCGATTTTTACAGCGGCATTGGAAGACACGCAAGGAAGTAGAAAGTTCAGCTTCTAAGTGACGGTGGCCACACATTTGACGCCGCATCTGCGGAGGCAGGATGCGTCTCAAGGTCACGCGCGGAAGAATGCGACCCGACCTTTTTCTCTGCAGAAATACCAACTGCCTTAGCGGCCACACGAACAGTTTTTCGCGCGGCCACTGCATTGTCCGTGGTGACAGGTAATGCAGAGGTAACGCCTGAAATTCGGTACCCTCGACAGTCTCTTGACACTGTGGATTTCGGAGTATTGAATTGCTTATCGATTTCTGAAACGGAATGTCCCATGTGTCTAGCTCCAACTACCATTCCCTGTTCAGTTTGTTAGTTCCCGTAGTGCAGCCATAACCACGTCCGAAACCTTTCCACATGACTTACCTACGTACAAATGACAGTTTCGCCAATGCAGTGCCCGTTATAACTTGTGTCGCGATACTACTGCCATATGTATATTTGCATATATCTATCCCTGACTTTTCTCATCTCGGTAAATATGTACAAACAAGTTCTTCATATTCCGGTTAAGATAACCATTCAATATTTACTCTTTACAGCAGTTCTACGAAAGCACTGAGTTGGGTTGTTCTGGCGGGAGAGACCAAACTGCGAGGTCATCGGTCTCATCGGATTAGGGAAGGACGGGGAAGGAAGTCGGCCGTGCCCTTTCAAAGGAACCACCCCGGCATTTGCCTGGAGCGATTTAGGGAAATCACGGAGAACCTAAATCAGGATGGCCGGACGCGGGATTGAACCGTCGTCCTCCCGAATGCGAGTCCAGTGTGCTAACCACTGCGCCACCTCACTCGGTCGAAAGCACTGATCCATGACTAAAGAACAGAAATAGTCTGTGAAGTAGTCGCTGACAAATCTTCCGCTTTTGTTGCTCTTAGTTCTGCATGCAGATATAATTGTCAGGGACATGTAAGAATGTCATCAAACTTCTAACTGCTAACAACCCTCACTTATTGTGTACTACACTACTTGTTGTAACTACATGGTGCTCTAAAATTCGCCTTACAAACTTTAAGTACTTGTAGAGGGGTCTGAATAGATAATATTTTGAACTGGAACTCGTGTTCGGAAACGTACAGTTTCCGTGCTACGACCATTTGAAAACACGTTGGGAACGCGGCCACTTTTACAAATATTTTTTTAGGCGTGACCCAATACATCACTTGTTCTAAAATTCCACTCGTTAATAACAGAAGAAACAAAAAGTAAATGTGCTTTCTTCTTACGTGAAGAAAGCACATTTACTTTGTACTCTTTCTGTTGCGCTGCAGAGACTCGTCGTCCATCCGGAAATTCACGAAACTGAAGAGAATGTTTCGAGCAGCTCGGGTACGACGGATTTATGATTATACGGAAGCATCGTTACTCCGTGAAAGGATACATTTTACAAGACGAGAGATGGATTCTGTTGACCGTAAGTTACTCCAATTACATGTACTCATTGCTAGCAAGGTATCGGTAGATCTGTGCAATAAAATAGATTACCTGACGTTTAGGTCGATGGAATCTATAATGAAAGTAACTACTAGTAGGCAGCAGAAACAAAAAGGATACTTAATCAATTTCCACAAACACTGTTGTTAACTGTTAATTCAGGTGGGCGGCGTCTACTGGGAGCACCACAGTCACGTCTGCTTATTGTGAAGGTAGCCTTTCTGGAAGCCGATGCCTAACTGGCTAAAAGGGTATGGAATAGCGTCGGACGTTGTCGGTAAAGAACATGAGAAAGGGGCCGAGCATCTCTTGCATTTGAAGGATCAAGTCGGTGTATTATGCAAACATGTACTCAACCTGTTGCCCTACCACTCGCAGACTACCCAGCAAACATATGTGAAGATGGTATCTATTCTTTCGGACATGTCCGAATGAGTGTAACGGGCAGGGGCACTAAGAATGTAGTGCGTGGACATTGAGTTGGGAATGTGGGTCTAATGGGGAGCGTGCAAGGGGTAAATCCCTGCGGTTGCACTATCCTCTGTGCTCTTGGTGGCTCAGCCGTGATACCGTGCGGACGGGCTCGGCGCGCCGGGCAGTGCTCCGCAAGCGTTGTTGTTTACCCGCTACCGCTCGGTTGCGTCGTTGAACTGCCTTATAGTACCGGTAGCGACCCGCTATGGCGTTCTCATATCGACAAGCTACAATCAAACTAACGTTCAACGCATCGTACACGAGACCGAAGGCCCATGAAATTGAACGGTTTCTTCGAAACATCATGCGCATACAACCGCGAGAACTGATTTTGTCTATTGTATCCAGCACAGTGTACCTCAGACCGATTGACGAAGCGGCCTGCGACAGACTCATCCAACGATCTGCAAACGGCTTTCGCTTCTGCCACGCAGACGATAATGTGAGCGTGGTAGGAGTTGACCATGCTGGTCTGGCGGTGCGTACCGTGCGCATCTTTGAACTACCGTTCGAAGTTCCTGCCAACCTTGTTGTTGATGCGCTGCGGCCATATTGCACAGTTCTGAGCCACACAGAGGAGAAATGGAACACATTCGAAAAGTACCCTGTCCTTAACGGGTTACGACAAGCAAAAACAGACAAAATGTCTGATGGGATAACCGCAATCAGTGGTTTTACAATGTTACTTATACTCCGTTTTGATTGCAAAAATTTTTATTCAAATGACCGGTTTCGGTTCCTCTAGATCTGCAATTTCGGTTACAGGAGTAACCCGTCCACACACAGCAACCTTCACATGCTGTGTCACATGTGATAGAGCGTCTCCCATGTAAGCAGGAGATCCCGGATTGGAGTCCCGGTTGGGGCACACATTTTCAACTGTCCCCGATTATGTATATCAATGCCTGTTGACAGCTTAGGGTCTTGATTTAATTATCATTTCAACCCAGCAATTTTTTTCAGTCGGCTGTAGCATGGAAACGGCTCGTTTCTGGACATGGGTTCCAATTCAAAATATTGTCTACTCAGTGCGCTCTACAAGTCCTAGACGTTTGTGACGGGAATTTCCGAACACCCTGCATAATGTCAACAATCTCAACACTCACATTTATAGGCTAATGTGCAAAGTTCGCCATTTTCTTGCAACAAGTCACATGCGCATTCAACAAAATGCCTAGCTCTTGATAACCTGTAGTTGAAAATTGTTTTGAGGTGGCAAGTCTCTTTATCGAAACTCTCTTAAGAGGTTTTCACATACTGCAAATGCCTCCTCAGCCGTAAACACAGAGTGTACCAGGAGGAATGTTCAATATTCAGGGACGCAACAGAAACGATCATATGAAGCAAAAACGTCCAGTAATCATGGGATCTCAAATGCGTACGTTAAGGGCTATGAGCACTTCTTCATCTTCGATACTGTGAAACAAATCTGTTCTGTAGCAAGGTGGCAGTACGGACCAAAAGAAGAAAAATTGTCTTGTGAAAATGGGCTGCAAAATGCATACCTTAAGAGCTATGAACATTTGTTCAGTAGAAGAAATGTGTTTCACTGTCGCGAAGATGGGCAGGTGCTCATAACTCTTAAGGTGTGCGCTTGAGAACACATGTTAACTGAACTTTTTTTGCGTCAAATGATCGTTCCCTCCATATCCCTGAATACTGACGGTACCTATCGCACACACTGTATAAGCGGAAGAGGTGTACAGGTAGGACAGTTAGCAGGTTTCTGCTGAGACCAGTTTAATTTAGGTATCTAAATTTTTTTCTCTGGATCGGTTGCTTTGAACAAATTTGAATCTCCTTCATGTCTTTAGCATCCCACATCAGTATATCTGAAACAGTAATTACTATCTGTCACAGCTACTAGAACAATTCCTGTTCGCTTTATTTCTTTTAGAAATGTCAGTTTTTCCTATAGATAACAGTTTGTCGAAAGAATTAACTGACATTCAATTATACTCAAAACTCATCATCATCATCATCATCATCATTTAAGACTGATTATGCCTTTCAGCGTTCAGTCTGGAGCATAGCCCCCCTTATACAGTTCCTCCATGATCCCCTATTCAGTGCTAACATTTGTGCCTCTTCTGATGATAAACCTATTACTTCAAAATCATTCTTAACCGAATCCAGGTACCTTCTCCTCGGTCTGCCCCGACTCCTCTTACCCTCTACTGCTGAATCCATGAGTCTCTTGGGTAACCTTGCTTCTCCCATGCGTGTAACATGACCCCACCATCTAAGCCTGTTCGCCCTGACTGCTACATCTATAGAGTTCATTCCCAGTTTTTCTTTGATTTCCTCATTGTGGACACCCTCCTGCCATTGTTCCCATCTACTAGTACCTGCAATCATCCTAGTTACTTTCATATCCGTAACCTCAACCTTGTTGATAAGGTAACCTGAATCCACCCAGCTTTCGCTCCCATACAACAAAGTTGGTCGAAAGATCGAACGGTGCACAGATAACTTAGTCTTGGTACTGACTTCCTTCTTGCAGAAGAGAGTAGATCGTAGCTGAGCGCTCACTGCATTAGCTTTGCTACACCTCGCTTCCAGTTCTTTCACTATGTTGCCATCCTGTGAGAATACGCATCCTAAGTACTTGAAACCGTCCACCTATTGTAACTTTGTTCCTCCTATTTGGCACTCAATCCGTTTATATTTCTTTCCCACTGACATTACTTTCGTTTTGGAGATGCTAATCTTCATACCATAGTCCTTACATTTCTGATCTAGCTCTGAAATATTACTTTGCAAACTTTCAATCGAATCTGCCATCACAACTAAGTCATCCGCATATGCAAGACTGCTTATTTTGTGTTCACATATCTTAATCTCACCCAGCCAGTCTATTGTTTTCAACATATGATTCATAAATAATATGAACAACAGTGGAGACAGGTTGCAGCCTTGTCTTACCCCTGAAACTACTCTGAACCATGAACTCAATTTACCGTCAACTCTAACTGCTGCATGACTATCCATGTAAAGACCTTTAATTGCTTGCAAAAGTTTGCCTCCTATTCCATAATCTTGTAGAACAGACAATAACTTCCTCCTAGGAACCCGGTCATATGCCTTTTCTAGATCTATAAAGCATAGATACAATTCCCTGTTCCACTCATAAGACTTCTCCATTATTTGCCGTAAGTTAAAGATCTGGTCCTGACAACCTCTAAGAGGCCTAAACCCACACTGATTTTCATCCAATTGGTCCTCAACTAATACTCGCACTTTCCTTTCAACAATACCTGAGAAGATTTTACCCACAAAGCTGATTAAAGAGATACCTCTGTAGTTGTTACAATCTTTTCTGTTTCCATGTTTAAAGATTGGTGTGATTATTGCTTTTGTCCAGTCTGATGGAACCTGTCCCGACTCCCAGGCCATTTCAATTATCCTGTGTAGCCATTTAAGACCTGACATTCCACTGTATTTGATGAGTCCCGACTTAATTTCATCCGCCCCAGCCGCTTTATTGCACTGCAATCTATTGACCATTTTTTCCACTTCCTCAAATGTGATCCTATTTCCATCATCATTCCTATCCCATTCTACCTCGAAATCTGAAACATTACTGATCGTATTTTCACCTACATTGAGCAACTCTTCAAAATATTCCCTCCATCTGCCCAAGGCATCCACAGGATTCACCAGTAGTTTTCCTGACCTGTCCAAAATGCTTGTCATTTCCTTCTTACCTCCCTTTCGAAGACTGGTAATTACACTCCAGAATGGTTTTCCAGCAGCTTGACCCATAGTCTCCAATCTGTTTCCAAAGTCTTCCCACGATTTCTTCTTGGATGCTGCAATTATCTGTTTGGCTTTGTTTCTTTCTTCAACATAACTTTCTCTGTCTACCTGGGTTCTGGTATGTAGCCATTTTTGATACGCCTTCTTTTTCCTTTTACAGGCTGCCTTGACTGTATCATTCCACCAAGCTGTTTTCTTCATCCTACTTTTACACACTACTGTTCCAAGACATTCTTTAGCCACTTCTAGTACTGTGTCCCTGTACCTTATCCATTCCTTTTCCAATGACTGTAATTGACTACATTCAACTAGCTGGTACGTTTCTGAGATCGCTGTTATGTACTTGTGCCCGATTTCCTTATCCTGAAGTTTCTCCACTCTTATCCTCCTACATATGGACCTGACCTCTTGCACTTTTGGCCCCACAATCCCAATTTCACTGCAGATTAAATAATGATCAGTGTCATCAAAGAATCCCCTGAATACACGTGTGTCCCTCACAGCCTTCCTGAATTCCTGATCTGTTATTATATAGTCAATGACAGATCTGGTTCCCCTGCCTTCCCAAGTATACTGGTGAATGTTCTTATGTTTAAAAAGGGAGTTTGTGATTACTAAGCCCATACTGGCACAGAAATCCAAGAGTTGTTTCCCGTTCCTGTTGGCCTCCATATCCTCTCCAAATTTACCCATAACCTTTTCATACCCTTCTGTTCGATTTCCAATCCTGGCGATAAAATCACCCATGAGCAGAACACTGTCCTTGTCCTTTACTCTAACAACTACATCACTGAGTGCCTCATAAAAACTATCCATCTTATCTTGATCTGTCCCTTCACAATGCGAATACACTGACACAATCCTAATTTTCTTGCTAGACACTGTCAAATCTATCCACATCAGTCGTTCGTTTACATACCTTATTGCAACTATGCTGGGTTCCATTTCTTTCCTGGTGTAAAGCCCTACACCCCATCGTGCTGTTCCTGCTTTGACTCCTGACAGGTAGACCTTGTATTCTCCCACTTCCTCTTCTTTCTCACCCCTTACCCGGATGTCACTAACAGCTAAAACATCCAGCCTCATCTTACTTGCAGCCTCTGCCAGCTCTACCTTCTTCCCAGAGTAGCCCCCATTGATATTAATAGCTCCCCATCTCATTACCATTTGTTTGCCAAGTCGTATCTTAGGAGTCCCTGGTTTGTCAGTTAGAGGTGGGACTCCGTCACCTCCAAAGGTCCGAGGCATTTTGCTCTGATTGTTGCCAGCATCATATTTAAAGTACCAGGGAAGCAGGTTGCTAGCCTTACTTGCCCCGAGTCCCATTGGGTTTTACCCTTAACGGCTGAGGGACTAACCGGTGGATTTGATAGTCTTTGCCGTATGAGCACAAAGGTGACCACGACTCAGAATATGTCCGAGATGCCCAGCCTTATTCCAAAGTAACTGGTATCCCGACTGTCGGGACCACTTACTTGGCCACTCATACGTTGCCCGTGGTTCATGAACTAGGACATGACTACAGGAACCCACACCATGAACTGTATCTGAATATTCCTTTTGTTCCTATGTAGGAAAACGAACATTTCTTTATTGACTTCTCACATACTTGTACGGTAGGTTCACCATTTCCTCTGTTGTCAAAAAGCAGAGACGACGAGAGAGTAGTAAACGTAGTGCTAAAACTGAATTGGTATGCAACGAAACACTGTCCACCATTGTTCTCGAGAAATTGCATGTCTGGTGCCTGTACCTGGCCATCTGACTGCCAGTGCACGGTAGTTTTTCCTTATCTGTGTGGCCGACACACTTGCTAAAATCCCTACCGCGTTTTTTCCAGCTCGAATACCGCTGGAAAATTGCACGTGTGGCCGTAGCCTAAAGACTGCTGTACGCGACGTAGCAACTCATGGTCTTGTGGTTAGCGTTGCTGACCCATTGCGGACCTGAAAGTTGGACGTCTATGATTCAGCTGTGTGCATACACACTCTCTTGAGTCTGAGATATTATTATGGCGAGTAGTAGCGAACGAGCAGTTGTCGAGGGGAGTCAGAAGCGGCCGCACCCGGGGTGGGGGGAGAGAAGCCGCACGACATGAGAGACCACAACCTGCCGTGATCTCGCTAGTAGCGTCGAAGGAGACTTTGGTATTAATTGAGGATTTTTTGGAAATGTGTCTTTTCGCTGCACGTAATTGTTGCTTGCTTGCGCCCTGGAGAGTTTTTGTCAGATACGTGTATGGATACACTCAGAGTTATATCCGTATTTTTGGTGTGGCCAGAAACGTGTTTATTGAGTATAGACATTGTGCAATAATTAAAAGTCTGTGTAAAGTTTGTCAGCATTTAAATCATCAATTTTCTGACTATATTAAATAAAAGTTTTTATCGGTTTCTTTCATTTTTCTTTACATTTTTTAAAACGTTAGTTGACCAACCCCTCCTGATCATTCAGTTTCTATGTATAAAAGTATGGCAGTAATTGTTGCAATTAGTCCATGCATTGCACTCTGCATGGATCGCAGTATTGCTTTTTGAAATATTTTAGCATGTTTCTGATCACGCAGTTGCAGCGGCAAGAAGACGTAAGTTGTCTTGCGTACGGGAACATTGCAGAACAGTTGTTAGGAGACGTTAGAGGATATTTAAAAACTTGCAGTCAGATAGTTGAGAGTTGATTTGTTTATAGTTCGTGGGAGGAGTAATTAATTTTGTGTTCAAATGTCTGTTTTAATTGTTCTCAATCAGAATACTATTATTGTCAGGAACGTCTCTCTCTCTCTCTCTCTCACACACACACACACATCTCCGTACGACTTACAAAATAATTACGAACAAGTTTCAGAGCCTCGGTCCGATGTCCAGCTGAGCTGGGAGTTTTCTCCGTTCGGGAATACTTATGTGTGAGTCGGATAGCAGTGTATGTTCTGGGACAGGTAGACATCCGACGACGCATCACCTCCGGTGAGCACCTTTTCCAAAACTCCTTGACTGGCATACAGAAAAGTTGCAGGATCTCGGTAGCCCCTAAGACAATGTTCGTCAGACTGCGCTCGTTGGCCGTATTTTGTAATACGAGGTAAGATCGAAAGTAACGCACAATAATTTTATTACCAAAAAGTTTAATAGGAAACAAAACAAAAAAACACTAATGAACTACCGAGCGAGGTGGCGCGGTGGTTACCACACTGGACTCGCAATCGGGAGGACGACGGTTCAATCCCGCGTCCGGCCATCCTGATTTAGGTTTTCCCTGATTTCCCTAAATCACTCCAGGCAAATGCTGGGATGGTTCCTTTGAAAGGGCACGGCCGACTTCCTTCCGTAATCCGATGAGACCGATGACCTCGCTGTTTGGTCTCTACCCAAACACTCCAATCCAATCCACTAATGAACTTAACATGTATAGTCACCAACATTCTCAACTCGTTTCTCGCATCTTGGCACCAGTTTCAACATGCCCTGTTCATAGAAGTCCGTTTGGCTGGAGTACAGCCATCTGCGGGTTGCTGATTTCATTTCCACATGTCTCAAAGCGTCGACTGGCCTCGAATTTCTTCATGGGACCAAAGAAATGAAAGTCCGACGGTGCAAACAAAAGCGGCAACATTGGGCGCAAGCACTGTCATGAGGAAGTTGGACACCGTTAGCATTAATGTTGTGGTATTTGTCACGAATGGCACGACGCAACTTAACAAAAGTTTTAATGTAGGCCGCAGTGTTCCCAGTGATCTTGTGTTCAGAAAGTCCACCAATAACACACCACGTATATCCCAGAACACTGTCACAAGTACATTCCAAGCACACTAAGACACTTTGTACTTTTTCGTACTGGGGAGCCAGCATGATTACACTCTGTAGAGGCATGCTTGGTTTCGGTTGTGTAGTGGTACGCCCACGATTCATTTCCAGTGACGATTCCGTTCAGAAAGTGATGCCCTTTTGCGGCGCAACGCGATAAGTGATTCAAGCTTGTCATCATTCACTGGCCCTTGTGGTTGTCTGTCAGAAGCTTGGGCACCCAACAAGTACTAACTTTACGAAATTTCATCGTGTCATGAGCCGGCCGCTGTGAACGAGTGATTCTAGGTGCTTCAGTCCGGAACCGCGCTGCTGCTACGGTCGCAGGTGCGAATCCTGCATCGGGCATGGATGTGTGTGATGTCCTTAGGTTAGTTAGGTTTAAGCAGTTCTAAGTCTAGGGGACTGATGACCTCAGATGTTAAGTCCCATAGTGTCATGAACAATATTGTAAACCGCACAACAAGAAATGTCGAACTGCAGTAGCACACAGCTTTCTTTCAAAATTGCTGCCTCAAGGGCTCCAACATTCTACGGGGTTGCAGCTGTTACCGGTCGCCCGGAGGGTGGCGAATCATTAAGATTCACACGGTGCTCTCGGAAGAACGCACACCGCCTGGAGACGTCGCTACGGTCCACACAATCGTCCCCATACACGCCCCGCATGTCACTGTGAATGTCACTCGGTTTATGTCCTTTGGCCTACAAACATCGAACTACACTTCGCTGCTCTTCACATGTTGACGACAGTAACATGCCCGCCATGTTCGTTTCATAGATCAGGCTTCTTTTGCTAGAGCTGCACATGAAAGCAAAATACTTTCTGTAGCACAGACTTCAAACTATATCGTCGTGAAATCAACATTCCAGCTGCAATATCAGTGGATCAAAAAATTATTGTGCGTCCGATCCTCTGTCGTAAAATGTCTCTTGAAACTAAGAGCCGAATTCAAAAACGCTAACTAACACAAGAGCGTCTTCAGAATGTAACCTTGCTCCTCAGTAACAAACAAAAATAGCTACAGTAATATTTTAAGATGTGCTTAATTTTATCGACGTTGGTGAAATCGTCAATGAACTAAAAAGAAGAAAAGAAGATGGCCGCTTACCTAAGGGTCGGAGGAGGTGTAAGTAGCGACCGCTGGGGGGGGGGGGGGGTTGGGTGATGTAATGATGGGGGTGTGCTTTATTGTTTGTCTTTAAGTACTGACAACTCACCGGGGTGCGTCACTCGTATCTGGAGTGCTATGGTATAAATTTTGATCGAACGTAGCACTCATTCGTGAAATGTACATTACAGAGACGGCCATGGTCAAATGCAGTACTTATTTTTGCAAGGGACGTTAAATTAATGAAGGCTGTTTAACATAATGCAGTGAACATTTGTGATCACGTATCATATTACATAATGTTTTTAAATATAAGTACACCTACTGTTGTTTATCAATTAATCATCCTTGCCACTTACAATTGTTCCATTTGTATCTGTTTAGTCACCAGCAAATAATTATCTTTGTATTCAAACAGTGATTTCCAGCAATAGAAACATGTGCATGAATGTATAAGCACCTGAGGATGGGTACTAGCCCGAAACCGGTCATGAGACGAATAAATAATCATTTCTTATGCAGTTCGCATGTTATGGTAGAAGCTACCCACTTCCATGACGCGCAAGCTGTAGTGCTCCAAGAAGGCAGCGCACTGTCGTATTGGAAGAGGAAGTGCTTCATCAAATGGAAGAGAACCAATCGACGAGTACTCGACCCACTGCATGTGACTTGCATGTGCCTTACTCGTCTGTCTGGTGTGTTCTGCATGAACAGCAACTTCACCCGTATCACCCTCAGAAGGTACACGCCATGCTCTCGGCGGTTTTGTGCCACGTCTAAATTTCTGTACTCGATGTTTACACCATTTTGCGGATTTTCCTCAGTTTCCAAGGCGAATTTTATTCACTGACGAAGCGCATTTCGACAGGGAAGATGAAATTTGGAAATTTGTGGTAAGGACTTGTGGGACCAAACTGCTGATGTCATCGGTCCCTAAGTTTACGCACTACTTAATCTAACTTAAACTAACTTATGCTAAGGACGACACACAAACCCATGCCCGAGGGAGGACTAGAACCTCCGATGGGGGAAGCCGCGCGGACCGTGACAAGACGCCTAGACCGCGCGGCTCAGCAAGATGAGATGGTGTAAGCAGGGGTGAGGTTGTAGCTCTGACAATAAAGTCAAACATTCTATAGTGTCATTACCCACAAACCGGTCTCTCGTTGGGAGAAATGGGTTCTTCACGTTATGTTGAGAAATCAGTACGTAGACACGGAGAATAAAGATGTACAATGTTAACAAAGTTTATTTTATTTAGAAAACTTTAAGAGTTTTCACGTAAAATATTCGGAAGCACTACTTTTCAGCTTTCCCTCGTAGATTTGCCTTTCCTCATATTGGATATAATATGCCCTTAGAATTCCTCTGAATTGGCAACCGGCTCGGTGTCCTGATGTTTAATGTCGAAAATAAAAAAGGTTGACATGAAATTTTTCTATACAGAAGAGATTTACAGAAGTAGGAGTAATTATGCGAGCCAGTGGACAGCTGTAAGACCTACTGTGGACTGAACGTGGACTTGTTGTATTACTTCACTGACTCTTTGCAGCCATAATAATGCGCACTGCTGTTCATAATGATGAATAGCTACCCGATGAACGTCAGTCTCATTGTGCTCACATCGTTTGTGGATACCTCACATATTTCAGCAAAACGTAGCTTCCTTTTTTCATTCTTGTTGTGCCTACGAGGTAATACACTCCTGGAAATGGAAAAAAGAACACATTGACACCGGTGTGTCAGACCCACCATACTTGCTCCGGACACTGCGAGAGGGCTGTACAAGCAATGATCACACGCACGGCACAGCGGACACACCAGGAACCGCGGTGTTGGCCGTCGAATGGCGCTAGCTGCGCAGCATTTGTGCACCGCCTCCGACAGTGTCAGCCAGTTTGCCGTGGCATACGGAGCTCCATCGCAGTCTTTAACACTGGTAGCATGCCGCGACAGCGTGGACGTGAACCGTATGTGCAGTTGACGGACTTTGAGCGAGGGCGTATAGTGGGCATGCGGGAGGCCGGGTGGACGTACCGCCGAATTGCTCAACACGTGGGGCGTGAGGTCTCCACAGTACATCGATGTTGTCGCCAGTGGTCGGTGGAAGGTGCACGTGCCCGTCGACCTGGGACCGGACCGCAGCGACGCACGGATGCACGCCAAGGCCGTAGGATCCTACGCAGTGCCGTAGGGGACCGCACCGCCACTTCCCAGCAAATTAGGGACACTGTTGCTCCTGGGGTATCGGCGAGGACCATTCGCAACCGTCTCCATGAAGCTGGGCTACGGTCCCGCACACCGTTAGGCCGTCTTCCGCTCACGCCCCAACATCGTGCAGCCCGCCTCCAGTGGTGTCGCGACAGGCGTGAATGGAGGGACGAATGGAGACGTGTCGTCTTCAGCGATGAGAGTCGCTTCTGCCTTGGTGCCAATGATGGTCGTATGCGTGTTTGGCGCCGTGCAGGTGAGCGCCACAATCAGGACTGCATACGACCGAGGCACACAGGGCCAACACCCGGCATCATGGTGTGGGGAGCGATCTCCTACACTGGCCGTACACCACTGGTGATCGTCGAGGGGACACTGAATAGTGCACGGTACATCCAAACCGTCATCGAACCCATCGTTCTACCATTCCTAGACCGGCAAGGGAACTTGCTGTTCCAACAGGACAATGCACGTCCGCATGTATCCCGTGCCACCCAACGTGCTCTAGAAGGTGTAAGTCAACTACCCTGGCCAGCAAGATCTCCGGATCTGTCCCCCATTGAGCATGTTTGGGACTGGATGAAGCGTCGTCTCACGCGGTCTGCACGTCCAGCACGAACGCTGGTCCAACTGAGGCGCCAGGTGGAAATGGCATGGCAAGCCGTTCCACAGGACTACATCCAGCATCTCTACGATCGTCTCCATGGGAGAATAGCAGCCTGCATTGCTGCGAAAGGTGGATATACACTGTACTAGTGCCGACATTGTGCATGCTCTGTTGCCTGTGTCTATGTGCCTGTGGTTCTGTCAGTGTGATCATGTGATGTATCTGACCCCAGGAATGTGTCAATAAAGTTTCCCCTTCCTGGGACAATGAATTCACGGTGTTCTTATTTCAATTTCCAGGAGTGTAGAAAGAATATCGATATCAAAAAGTTTTTCTACGTAGTACTGTTGCCGATAACACTACGAAGCATCATGAAGGTTGTATGTGCAACACCCTTACACCTTGGGTTTTGTAAGAGGCAAGTTAACGATAGCAAATCTTACATGACAGATTCCAGGAAATGTACTAAGCTTACGTTCTTATCGCCGAAATCATTTTTGTTTGTTGCTTAAGAATTTACGTCAGCGAAGACCGATAAAGCTAACTTAGCACACTGGGGATCGACTGACCTGTGGCTCATTGGTATGTATTACAGACTTCATGCTTTTGCTAAAGTTATTTCGAATCTTTCGATCGCGCACTATGGGTGAAGTAAGTGAGAGCCCGGGTTCCTCCCAGGCAGATGTGTGTAAAAATGTGCAAAACTTACCAACTCGCCAGACAATTTGGTACTTGAATTCCTTTCTGTAATACTATGACCACAGATGAATTAACCCCAGAAGGTGCAGCAAGTACCGTGTTTCCAGACGAGCCACCCTCTCGTTTACCTAGTAAACTAGCAGTTTTCCTTAGTTTTTTCTTTCCCTTTATCTAACCACTCGTTTAGTTGTATCCATTTGTTCTCGTATTTTCGCAACTTATGCTAGATTCTATGTCCAGTGAATACTCTCTTCAGAAATTCTGATTTCCTTGTCACTTTACCAACCCACCATTTCGTATTTGGCATTATTGCATTTCGCTACGCTATAGTAATTTTGACTCAGCTGTCAAATCGGTCACGTGCTTCTCTGAACACCGAGCGAGATGGTGCAGTAGTTAGCACACTGGACTCGCATTCGGGACGACGACGGTTCAAACCCGTGTCCGGCCATCCTGATTTAGCTTTTCGGTGATTTCCTTAAATCGCTTCAGGCAAATGGCGGGATGGTTCCTTTGAAAGGGCACGGCCGACTTCCTTCCCTACCCCTCCCTAAACCGATCGGACCGTTGACCTCGCTGTTTGGTCCGCTCCTCCAAACCAACCAAACAACCTTCTCTGAACAGTATTGTAACACGACTATATAACCATGGATCCGCCTTGCTTGAAAATAAACTGCTTCTTCCCTCACTTACAGAAATTATGCTGCAATTTTACTTTTTTATGTTTCCTTGTTTTGTGTTATTTATTTCTCAAGTGATACACTTTTCAAAAGAATTAGGGGAACGTGACTTTAAGCGTCTGCCATACTCTATTGACCAATAATTGAAGACTGAGTAAGTTACCAAATTATATCCTTATCTTTCAAGAATTCAGTACACAACAAACAACCATTACATTCTCTTTTGTTAACGCAGCAAGAACCAAGATGGAAACAGTTCATCATCCCGTCATCTCGGATGCTTTCTTTGGACTTTGAGAGTTTCGATAAAGTGTATGCCCTCCGTGAGAATTTATCGCCGTCTGACACCTACTTGGCATGCTTCATGTAAATCTGTGGAGGCCTCATTGCGATATCCCTTCCTATTCTCCAACGAGAGCCCTTGAGAGTTCTTGTAGAGTCTGTGGTGGAATAGGACGACCACGAACACGTCTGGTGGTTGGTTGGTTGATTCGGGGGAGGGGACCAAACAGCGAGGTCATAGGTCCCTTCAGATTAAGGAAGGATGTGGGAGGAAATCGGCCGTGCCCTTTCACAGGAACCATCCCGCCATTTATCTGAAGCGATTTAGGGAAATTACGGAAAATCTAAATCAGGCTCGCAGGATGCGGGTTTGAGCCGTCGTGCTCCCGAATGCGAGTCCAGTGTGCTAACCGCTGCGTCATATCGCTCAGTAAATACGTCTGTCAAGCATATGCTCGGTGGGGCATAAACCGCAGGCCCTTCCGTTACGTCCACGTCCAGGATTCGCAAGACGTCCTTGGTAACGTCCGCCACGTAGGCTCTGGCATTATCGTTCGTGAGGACGAATTCATGCCACCACCATATGCAGCACCCACTACATGGTCCAACAGGATCTGTACGATGTACTGTCTAGCAGTAAAGGGACCGTGGACCAGGACAAGATCTGTACGGTTGTCAACACTGATGCCTCCCCACACAGTCACAGAACCTTGGCTGAATTTGTCGATTTCCTGGACAATATTTGGCAGGTACCGCTCACCACAATATCCCACGCACGAACTTGGCCAGTACCTTGCGTCAGAGGAAGTCTGGACTCGTCTGTGAATAACACGTTCCGCTAGTCACGAAGTTTCCATTTGATATGGGATCGGCCGAACCGAAGGCGAGCTGCGAGATGTTATCGTATGAAGCGGAAAACTCAGACACGATCGCTGGGTCGTAAGGTCCTTATTCGCAACTTGTCCCTTACAGTTTAACTGGATACAGCGGCTGGAGTGGCCCTTCTGAGATCGTCTCACAGTGCTCTCGCGGTACCTGTACGACGTCGCAGAGCAGAGATGATCAGATATCGGTTTTCACATGGGTTATAATGCATTTCCTTTACTTTACGTCTATGGTCACAAATTTTTTTGTCATAAGACAAAACATGTCCTAATGTACATGTTGTTATAAAACAGATCTGAAGATGGCCATTATCGACCGAAATCGTAGTCTAATGACAAAACATTTGTGACTATAGACGCAAAGTAAGGGAAATATATTCTATATTCGGGCCCCTGTTTTATTCGCGACCATGTCGCACCTTGTGGGATTATAATGCGTCGGCAACCTTCTCCAACTCGCCTTGTGTACTGACGTGTCTCTCCGTAGCGCGTCCACAACCTGTGGATGACAGATGGAGACACACTGGCATCTGCAGTAGCACGAGGGAAACTCCATCCTTCTTGGATCAAAGAGACTGCGCTTGCAACTTGTTCTGCACTAAGATTAGATTAGGTTAGATGTACTTTTCGTCGCAATTGATCCATAGTGAGGAGATCCTCCAGGATGTAAAAAGTCAGAAAAATTAGTACACACAATAAATGTTTACAATGAAAAATAAATACTATTGATATTAAAAAGGATACCACTTTCTATTGTTCCTCAGAATTGTGTCTATTTGGTTACGAACCGTCTTTCGACTTCTCAGGTCATTTTCAGGTGACAACTGAATGTCGCAAACACAGATATAAACATGATCTGCGGGTTACACAGATATTATTCGCACAGATGATACAAAAATGACAAAGTGTTTATGTAGGAACATATTACAATAATTACATCAACTAAAAAAGGAGAAGTAAACAAGTTTTTAGGCAGAGATACAATAGTTAATGCTGAGAAATCAAGTATTTGTAACGAAAACTTAATTTAACAAGGGGGAAAAGGGAAATTGTGTCTGATCATTTAATACTAAGCATGCATTCTGTGACGTATGTTTGTTGATTTCCGTTATTTCCAGTAGGGTCATCTTTTTGGTGTTTTTGATAGAATGTGGAACTTCACATGGATGGTTTTCTGCTAAAAGATGATCAGCAAAGATCGAATTATTCTTTCTTAATCGCCAGTTTCTCTCATGTTAACGTAGCCTAATTGCCACAACTCTACCTGACTGACCAATATACACTTTTTCATCCTGCTTCCAAGTGATTTTATATACACCACTCTGTGCCAGGTGTTGCATTTTGTCGTTACTGTTGAATCAAAATTTTGATACGTTTCTGATGTTATAAAATGCAGATATGTAAGTTGCGAGAATTTAACTTTTTTTCAAGATTGTCTGAAATGTTGCCAATGTATGGAATTTTACACCAGGCTTTGAAGCTACTGAATGATTGCTGTTGGCCAGTGTACAGCTACTGATACAGTAATCCCTGAAAGCTCCTAGCATCCACATAGCCACAAACGTGCAGTTTTCCATTCACTGGTGCATCATCTCGTGTCCGTTCCTTTATACAAGTCAGCCTTTCAAACAGAACTACAAACCATCAAACAAATCGCTTCTGACAATGACTGTAGCTCTGCCCTGGTTGATAATATTACACGAAAAAAGAAAATGAATAAAATGACGCCATTTCTGGACGTCGACCAACAGCAATCACTCAATAGTTTCAAAGGCTGGCGTAAAATTCCATACACCTGGAACATTTGAGACAATCTTGCAAAAAAGTTGAAGTCTCGCAACTAGATACTTGCGTTTTATAATACTAATAATGTATCAAAATTTTTATTCGATAGTAAAGACAAAATACAATTACTGGCACAGGGTAGTGTATACGAAGTCACTTGCAGGCAGTCTGAAAAAGTGTATATTGGTTAGACAGGCACAGCTGTGGCAGTTAGACTACGTGAACTTGAGAGAAGATTAAGGAGGAGTCATTCGGCCGTTGCTGATCATCTTTTAGCAGAAAACCATCCATATGATATAGAATGTGAAGTTTTACATTATGTGCTAAAAAAGGCAGAAATATGACGCTACTGGAAATAATGGAGATCAATAAACACGTGATACAGAATGCTAGCATAGCATATAATAATCAGACTCAATTTCCATTTCCCCCTTGTTAACTTAAGTGTTCGCTATAAATACTAGATTCTAATGTAAATTCGATTTATTTCTCATCATTTGTTATATGTATCTCTACAGAAAAAACTTTGTTTACTTACCATTTTTAATTAGAACTACTGTAATATTTCCATATGTAAACTCTTTGTCATTTTTGTATCGTCTGTGGAGATAGTATCTCTGTTAATTGCACATCATGTTTATCTGGGTTTGTGACAGTCGGTTGTCACACGAAGATGGCCTGAGAAGCCGAAAGATGATTCGTGACCAAATAAATATAATTTTGCAGGAGGAAGAGCTATCCTTTTTAATATTCTGACCAACAATGACATCTTCAAATCATTTCCGTTTGTGCTTTACTCCTACTACGTATTTTTCTCGTATTCGTTTCCCAGCATCTTCGGGACTCAAGTTAATGAACGACTGTGACACTCCCGGTGTTGCTTTACTGAAATTCACTGATAGATTTTTTTCGGATTTCTTCCACGTTCTTTGTCATGCACGACACAGATTTACTCTTGAAATACTACACTGACAAAATACCTGGGATACTGTCTCAGTTTTGAAACATATTGCGGTGGGATTTTTCCTGGTGTGTTTGTTTATGTATTTTCCGTTTCTTTATTTGACCTTATATAAGTTAACTGAAATACCCAAATCTGTATCTGTGTAAGTGTTGCACATTTACAATCGCACCAAAAAGTATTGGCACAGTTACATTTTAGTGGTTGTAGGTTAAACGAAACATATATTTCAGAACAGAACCCATACATGTGACACCTTACATTACATAGTTTACAAATATGTCAAAATCACCTGTCCTTAAAGTAACATACAGTGTCATGAAAAAAAACATCGCTCTTCTGCACCCAAAAAAGTATTGGCACACGCATATGAATCGGACAGTGTGTTCGTTTTCTTCATTGATGTTCACCATCTAATAGCTAGTGTGCATCCCTTTAGCATCTATAACAGCACGTAAACGCCTAGGAATGCTTTGTATTAAATTCCGGGTGATATCAGGGGTAATTTTCGACCATTCCTCCAGGAGCACTTTCTCCAAGTCGTTTTTACCGGACGGACGCCTTTTTCTGACTTGTGTGTCAAGATGAGCCCACAGGTTCTCAATGGGGTTCAAATCAGGGCTCTGAGGTGGTGTTAGAACCCTTCTGGGGGCATTGTACAGTAACCACTCCCGGGTTTTCATGGCGGTATGTTTTGGGTCGTTGTCTTGCTGGAACTGAAACACCCCAGTAAGGCCCAATTTCTGTGCACTAGCGTGTAAATTACCTCGCAACACGTCAATGTATCTCATATGATCCATTGTGCCGTGAATTACAGCTAGATTTCCAACGCCGGAAGCCGCCATACAGCCCCAGACCATGATACCGCCCCCACCGTGTTTGACTGTGGGATGCATGTGTTTGATGTCGAGGTGCGTATTCGGCTTGCGCCAAATTTTCTTTCTTGCATCAAATCCGAACACATTGAACTTCGATTCGTCGCTAAATATCACAGTGTTCCAAAACTCCATCGGCTTGCTGATGTAGTCCTTGGCAAACTGCAGGCGTTTCTGCCGGTTAATTTCCGAAATGTATGGCTTCTTCCTGGGAGAACGTCCATGCATGTCAGCCTCATTCAACACATTTCGTATAGTCTGAACACTAACCGTCTTGTCGGACGTTGTCTGAACAATCTCAGCAATAGTTGCTGCACTTGTAGCAGGTTCCTTCCGAGCAAGTGCGATGATATGGCGACGCTCTCGGGTTGTAAGCACTTTTGGACGTCCAGGACGACACTTATTCACTGTTGTTCCAGTCTCTTTATATTTCTGAATGATGGCTCTTACCGTGGTGTAGCTCACAGACACCTCTGCTCCGATTTGTCGATAGCTTCTCCCTTGTGAATGGAGCAATACCACTCTCTCACGCAACGCCACTGAATGTTCCTTCTTCTTCGGCCCCATGCTGACCACTATCGCGCACTACAGCAACATACTGGCGACCGGGCCGTCAACAACACGCAGTGTCTAATGTGTCAGCAGATGGCGTTCCGGTACCTGAAAACCCAGCAATATACCGAGATGCCATGCTCTGTGCCAATACTTTTTGTGTGCAGAGGAGATACGTGTTTGCCCATAACACTGCATTTCTTTGTTAATGGTAGGCACTATGGGCAGAATTGTAATGTCTGGTATGTGAGGTAGCACGTACATGTACTGTGTACCGGAAAGTGCGGCGTTTGTAACCAGCAACGATAAATACGCACGTGTGCCAATACTTTTTGGTGCGATTGTATATTTTCTGTTGTGTGGGAGCTATGGCCGGCCGAAGTGGCCGTGCGGTTCTGGCGTTCTGGCGCTGCAGTCTGGAACCGCGAGACCGCCACGGTCGCAGGTTCGAATCTTGCCTCGGGCATGGATGTGTGTGATATCCTTAGGTTAGTTAGGTTTAATTAGTTCTAAGTTCTAGGGGACTAATGACCTCAGAAGTTGAGTCCCAGAGTGCTCAGAGCCATTTGATCCATTTTTTTGGGAGCTATGCCCAGAGCAATTAACTGTATAAGTCAAAGGAAATAAGAGCTGAAGGGAAGTTGGAGGAGGGAGAAAAAAGGGGGCTGGAGAGGGATTTTCTGGAATCTAATGTATGAAAATGATGACTTAGAAGACACGCGCACTAACTCATGGACAAAAAGGTATATAAAGATGGGGTGAAGAATATATGATTCAAAGCGATTAAAGTTGTTGAGATTCTGCAAGCGATTTACGAACATAGAGTAGCTGGTACGTGAATTATAAATGATGGAAACATGTGTTTTGTAGTGAAGTAGGGTGAGCAGTTTTTTAATTACTAAACAATTGTTTTATGGTGTTATAGTGCGTGCAATTCCTTTACATGTCTTTTCTTATTAATAACTGATCATACTTCCCCAGTTACATATCGGGTGAAGCGACCAGATATGACTGAAAAGCGGCGAGTGTGAATAAATTGAAAATATTAGACCAGTCTGTACGTTCCTTTCTGCGCTGCTCAAAATTTATTTGTACTATCCAGAAGAGTTATTTCGATGAAAGCCAAAATGTCGCCCAATAACGTCAATAGTTACGAAGGCAATATGGTCCTGACCTCAGGTGATAGTGTGTCTAATGTTGAAACAATGTGTGTATATTGTGTGTAGTGTGTGCACTGAATGTTGTGGGAAATGAATGACCAGTGTACCACTAACCTGTTAGATTACTAAATCGCTTCTTTATGAAACGATATTGTACAGTAGGGATAAGCCGAATGAGGTAGCACTGTTTTATGCGGGAGGGTGGAAGCTCCAATCTATATTCAGCCATCCTGATTTAGGTTTCTCGTGGTTTCCCTAAATTACTTCAGGTAAATTCCGGGATGTTTCCTATTATATGGCCACGCCCAACTACCTATCCCAGCCTTGTCAAACTAGACCTGAAAGTGTGTAAATGTCTATACATGTGAATTATATTATTTACGTTGTTCTTAAATTACAGTACCAAGGCATATCCAACATCTTCGTAAAAGTGATTTACGGATGAATAAAAGTATTGCACTGCTACATAATTTACAATAATGATGTCACACAGTCTTGGCAAATTAGTAAAAACGGAGAAAGCAGGCTCAGCCACCTTCTAGACGATGTCCTCAGCTAGGAGAACCTTCTTTACATACACTTTTGGCCATTATAAAGCAATGTCAGCAGAAATGAACAAAATAAACAGGGTCACATGTTCATGACAAGGACCAACATAAGGTGTAAAAACTCCTTATTTTATGTAACAAAAGCAAAATTATTTATTTAGAAGCAAACCCACAGGTGAAACTGACTGGACAGTCAATGCATTTATTGGTTTTCTTGATGCTCAGGTGCTTAAAATGTAACAGTCATAATTTAAAACTTGCACGATACCTTATAGCTACAGGATGGCTAATACCAAAAATATTTAGGAACAAATAATAAACTATCGACATGTGATATACAATTCTAGTAGAAACTATCGTATGTTATAAAGTTCACAGATGCCCAATGCCGTGTATTTTATATGTGAGTTTTGAATGCAATTTACCACCAAATAAATGTAAATAACACGTCAGTAAAGCAATTCTTGAAATTTTCCCGGCGTAAAGAGTGTTACATGAGCTTTCGGGATTGCAGGTGACAAGACCGATATGTAGACGTCATCTGGTTGCAAACCCGAAACCACATGGTATTAAACCTGATACAATATTCCAGGAACTAATGTGAAAACACCACAACATTCTCGTTCCGGTTAATGACTAGGCGGTGTAATGTTTATATTCAGCAACTTGCGTGTGGTTTGGAAAAGTGTGTAAAGTATGTACTTTTTTAACATCGTTTTAAATATATGTATATGTGTTGTATGCTGTACACAGTTGCTTGGAAAACCTGTAAAAGTTTTACAGCTACGCATTTCTCTCTTTGCATAATCTGGTAGAGGAAATGAATATCATCCTTTGTTTCTAGTATAGTATCTGCGAATGTCAGTGTCATTTTCTGACTTCAATGAATTGATAATAACAAATTTAACTATAGAAAGTATATATTGTGAGACTTTCGTTATCTTTCCTAAGTGTTTAAACATACTTGGCAAGTCATACATATATGAGTGCCCCACATACAGTACAAATAATTTTATTTTGTGCAGTGAAAACTTCACATCTAAGTAATTAGCTGCCGCAAATATGCCAACACTGGAAATCAGTGTACGAAAATTTGTGAAATATGTTAACTTAGAGGTTTCTGTTGTTCAAATTTGCTGAACCCATGAATGTATTTAGCCACAGTACAACGATTATCATACAAATGTAACCCCAGAACTACGGAGCGTTTTATCCTGACTATTGAGCTCTGATGGCGTTGAAGTTTTGGTAGTTTTTCTAGTAAAGGTGAAGTTTAGTGTGCGATTTCGAACTCAGAGCAAGGTGATGTGCCTAAACTAGATAATAACTTAAAATAGGGTCTACGCTTTCATCGGTTAGTGACAGTTTCTGCTAAGAACATACTTTTACCATTAGGTCAAAGATACACTTTTGCCTCATGATTCAATAAGAATACATAATTTTTTGCGTCATATTCTCCAGCGAGTCATTTAACCGTTTTCTAACAACTGTGTAGTCTGGTGAGTTTTATCAGTTTGATTGTTTCGACGCGAAATTCCCAGAAAAATTCGTTGGATCGTTTTAAAGGAAAGATGACCTTCTAAGGCTCTATGAGAGAGGTATGTCGATTGTTATTGAAACGTAGTGTCCTGTAGCATTTTGACCTTTCTAAGCGGAAGTGGGTATACTTTCAATGTGAAACCTTTAATCGCCAGGCTACTTTTGGCAAATTAAATGCCTGTGTAATGCTCTGTTCAAATAACATTGCAAAGCTTGAGGACCAGAAGTCGTTCCGTTGCCTCTCTTAGGCTTTTGTCTCAGCACCAAAGTAACATGCCACTTCGTTGGCTCTAATGCCGATGTCTGCGAAGACAATCTCGATGGAGTCGGCACCTTGAACCCTCGACAAGGTTTGCTGTTCCAGGTAACAGCGAAAAAGCTTGCACATTAAGCGGTCCTCACGCGTTCGATAATATTGACAAACCGTCTGAAGGCGCATATTGACGTATTGTCAGTACTAGAAATGTGGACGAGCACTCTTGATAGCCTCAAAAATATTCAGACATACGTGCCGACCGTATGAGGTCGAGAGGTGATGGTTTGAGAATATTTGCCATTCAGACATTGACTGAGCTCCATGAATCAGCCATGCAGTATTAATGTGCACTGTTTATTTTTCAATTCTGTCTTTCTGCGTACTTAGATCCAATTTCTGAAGTAGCCTTTTAACACAAAACATTTTCAACAGGCCAATGCAGGACTAGCCATTGCATTTACTACTTTAGAACATCAATGAAGGTTTCCCCATGACACTGATTTTTTTTATTCATTTGAAAACATAGATTTTCTTGTTGGATTGCACGGCAGTGTGGAAAAGGGCCTCTGCTTCGAAAAGTACGTCATATATATATATATATAGAATGTCTATAGCGAAATGCGAAATGCGTGTTAGTCTCATCAAACTATCAGAAAACATAAAAAAGTTTTGCGTTGATTATCTGAATAAATCATTGCAGGGGAGATATAACTGTTTCTGTTCTGGCAATTATCTTTGCTGATATTACAGCACTAACCTTCAAGTATTCGAAAGGTCAGCGAGTCGCCAAAAAAATCTCGAAGTTGTTTCTATCTCTCATCTCCTGCGATTGCTTCTCTCACTAATGTATTTTGCTTCTCTGTTTTACGTCTTATCAATGTCTATCATTTGTCGTGTGACGCAAAATTCATCCGAGTCCATGGTTTTGGCTTCAGGCAGTAAGTTAACGAGCGACATGTCGCTTCCTTTGCAACCATTCTTGGGTCCCTTTCTTTTTTTCGTTTCTCTCTGTTGTTTCTTGCCAGGTACAGCTAATACAATTGCAGCGCGCGCTTTATTTTGTGTATTCGACATCTTAACCCTGCAAAACAGCGTTGCCAACTGACACCTGACAAACTGACAAAATTATTGATAGTGTGAGAGTCGCTTCAACACGCTGACAATTTGACAAAGTAGTGCTGTCAATGAGCGTGTACAGGCAGAATTACCATTCTCAAATATTCAAAAACTACTGGAATTCAGATAATGTTATTTATGCTTCCATATCCAATTACAGAACGCCACAGCAGCCTTCCAGCATTACGAAGAATATGACAAGAACACCCACTTATTACAGTATGACCCCAATTCATTTTTCAGTTTTCTGCACAAATTACTTGATCCATCCCGGTTATGATCCCCAATATTTAAATTAGCACTGTCTCCCCCAAAGCAACTACTTTTCTTAAAAGACTGCAGTTATTAAATACTCCAAAAATGTGCTGTTCAGCAGTGTCAGATGTTTCAGTGGGGAGCGATTGCAAATCAGTAAGTTTTGTCTGCATACTACCTTCAGATGGAGAAATTTTGTCCTTGTACATGCGAAATTTGCTGCAGTATTGGAGTTAAAGCTTTGTTGGTGCTTAATGGTGTGAAACGAATGAGCAGCTTCCGCTGCAGTGCGAGCTATATCCCTCGCATCTTTATTTTTAGTGTGTTTGTTTGCTTCATTATGGTTTAATATATCAGAACAACCTCCTTGCAAGATGGAAAAATAGCAGCTGAAACAAGAATAATTTTTAAAACCGTGTCTTAATACAGCACTATTTTACTTGTGTATTTACTGCGCTGTCCCGCTATAAAATTATTTAGCCGCTAGACTGATTGGGTGCTTTGTTTATAATAATTTAAATACAACACGGCACGATAGTTACAGTGCAAGTCAATAAGGAGTGAGGTTATGTTAATCAAAGTGAGAAAAATTCGTAACTAATAGTAGGCATACAGTATTTACGAAAATGTATCCATACGTATAATAATAATAACAACGTAAAGTGTATAATCGAATAGACAAATGAGTAACAATACGAGTATAAAAATAAATTACTCATTTGCATAGTGTGCATTTTACTTCTACATCTGTTCTACCCATAAGTAGAAAAGGCCTCTTCACGTGTAGATCAAGAGGAACACACACAGGGTTTTGCTGTGACTGTACAAGGGTGGCGGGATTAACCACGAGGGCAGGGGTTGCAGCAGACGACCTTGGACTGGCAGAGGGGGGTTGGGCTTACGGCAAGACTGAGTGCATCCACGTTCTGCGAGCGTAGTAGTAGCAGCAGTGAATTTATTCAGCAGTAAATCAGTTTTACAAGGATACTGGACATGTATTGGCATTACAATTGAAGAACAACAAATATAACGTAACTGGTATATACAAGCATTCACATACTTACAGGTCTAGTTTCATATGGATTGCACAGGTAGTCGACCGCAGGCTTATGGTAGGAACTAAATGGTTCAAATGGCTCTGAGCACTATGGGACTTAACTTCTGAGGTCATCAGTCCCCTAGAACTTAGAACTACTTAAACCTAACTAACCTAAGGACATCACACACATCCATGCCCGAGGCAGGATTCGAACCTGCGACCATAGCGGTCGCACGGTTCCAGACTGTAGCGCCTAGAACGGCTCGGCCACTCCGGCCGGCTGGTAGGAACTATCCTGGCATTTGTTTGAAGTAATTTAGGGAAACGACGGCCGAATGAAGACTGGAACCTCCAAGCTCCCAAATACAAGGTCACTCTTTTTAAAAGAGTGCTGCCGCATTCGGTTTACACCTGGTGTACAATACTGTTTTACAAAGAAGTTATTTAATAATGTAAACGACTAGTGCTATACCATTCATTTCTCACTCCCAGTCGCTGCACACATTACACACACAGTATACACATTATTTCATAATGGAACGCTACACGCCGGCCGGTGTGGCCGAGCGGTTCTAGGCGCTTCAGTCTGGAACCGCGTGACCGCTATGGTCGCAGGTTCGAATCTTGCCTCGGGCATGGATGTGTGTGATGTCCTTAGGTTAGTTAGGTTTAAGTAGTTCTAAGTTCTAGGGGACTGATGACCTCAGATATTAAGTCCGATAGTGCTCAGAGCCATTTGAACCATATGAATGCTACATGCTCAGTCAGCTGACTTCATAGCCGTAGCGACGATGTTTGATTTCCATTTTGGGTGCCGCAGCTTCCTATTTGCTGAAAAACCTATACAGCATTGATCTATAATGTGTGAGATGCTGAACTTAGAAACAGGATGGAAATGGAAATGAGCGTTTGCTGTCATTGGCTGGGTGGTCTTATTACATTCGACACCACACTGGGCGACCTGGATGGAAATGGAAATGAGCGTTTGCTGTCATTGGCTGGGTGGTCTTATTACATTCGACACCACACTGGGCGACCTGCGCCCCGGATGGAGATGAAATGATGATGAAGACAACACAATACCTAGTCCCCGAGCGGAGAAAATCTCCGACCCAGCCGGGAATGGAACCCTGGCCCGTGGGACGGCAATCCGTCACGCTGACCACTCAGCTATCGGCGCGGACAGAAACGGGATAAGTTGTTACTACTACACATTACATTGCTTTAAGAGCTAAGTTTTCAGAGAAAAAAAAAGGAAAGACTTAGTGTGATAAGTGCCATGTGAAACTGTGTGGGTGCCAATGGCGTATTTATTATTTATTTCTGTTACATATTTTACCAAACCTCTAATCTTTGTTTTCTAAGAAATCTTTCACTGTAAAGAATGTATTGCCTAATAACTACTTTTTAATCGCCTTTTTTATTACTTTGTGTCAGTAATCTCTTTAATATCATTGAGCATTTATTCTACAGTTTTATTCGTTGGTAGGAAATACTATTTTGAGTTTTATGTTTATTCTTTTTTGGTAAATATCGATTCGGTGTAGATCTTGTTCCATGGTCATAGACAGAGCTGTTTGTGCAGTAATTGTCAACGTCACTTTTAATATGCACAACAGATTAGTAAATGTGCTCGCATGGTGTAGCTAATGTCCCCAGTGTTTTTGACAGATCTTTACAATGAGCTTGATTACCATTTTTGATTATTATTCTTATGGCCCTCCTCTTTACTCCGAAATCTGTGTTCATATTTCGTTCATCTATTCCCCAGAAAAGAATTTCATAGCTAAGAACTGAGTATATGTACAATGAGGTGAGAAAAGTCTTGGGATATCTCCTAATATCGTGTTGGACCTCCTTTCGCTCGGCGTAGGGCAGCACCTTGGCGTGCCATGGGCTCAACACGTTGCTGGAAGTCCGCTGTCCCCTGCAGGAATATTGAGCGAACTGACCTCTCGATTATGTCCCATAAATGTTCGATAGGAGTCATGTCGGGCGATCTGGTTGGTCAAATCACTAGCTCGAACTGTCCAGAAATGTCTTCAAACCGAATACGAACGATTGCACCATGGTGACATGCCGCATTGTCAGTCATAAAAATTTCGTCGGTGGTTGGGAATGTGAAGTCCATGAATGGCTGCAAATGGTCCTCAAGTATCCGAACGTAGCCATTTCCAGTCAATGATCGGTTCAGTTGGTTCAGAGGACGCAGCCCCTTCCATGTAAGCACAGTCCACACCATTATGGAGTCACCACCAGCTTGCACAGTACTTTGTTGACAACTTGAGCCCATGGCTTCGAGGAGTCTATGTCACACTCGAGCCCTACCATCAGCTCTTACCAATTGCAGTCGGGTCTCATCTGACGAGACCATAGTTTTCCAGTCGTCTAGAGTCCAACCGATATGGTCAAGAGCCCAGGCGAGGCGCTGTAGGCAAAGATACTCGCATAGGTCATCTTCTGTCATAGACCATTAACGCAAAATTTCGCTGCACTGTCCTGAGGTATACGTTCGTCGTACACTCCACATTAATTTCACGTAGTGTTGCTTGTCTGTTAGCACTGACAACTCTACGAAAACGCCACTGCTCTCCGTCGGCAAGTGAAGGCCATGGTTGTGGGAGATAACGACTGAAATTTATATTCTCTGTACACCCTTGACTCTGTGGATCTCGGAATATTGAATTGTCTAACGATTTCCGCAATGGAATGTCCCATGCGCCTAGCTCCAACTACCATTTCCTATTCAAAGTTTATTAATTCCCGTCGTGCGGTCATAACACGTCGGAAGCCTATCCACGTGAATCACCTGAGTACAAATGGGAGCTTTACCAATGCATTACTCTTTTATACCTTGTGTATGTGATACGACTGACATCTGTGTATGTGCATAATACTGTCCCATAAATTTTGTCACCTTATTGCGTGAATAATATGCAACTGAAAGACGCTAGCTGTTCCAAACAGATGACTTGCGTTGAAGGGCATAACATGCTGAGGGCAGTCTTTTTGCGGGTGTCTTTGGTGTTCACCCCACTTCAGCTGAGAATCAATATTCATTCCTAGAAATTTTGTGTTTGTTATGCAGTCTATAGCTGTGCCATCTACATTTCATTAACAGTGTCATTTTCCTTCTTCAAAGTGAAATTCATGGCATTTGTTTTCTTTATGTTCAATGTCGCTTTATCACATAATATCGAACTATAGACTTCCTTGAGGGTTTCACTTGCTTTCTCTACAAGGAGTTCCCTTGTTTTCTCAGTCATTATAATTTTGCAGTCATCATCAACGAGAGTTTCTTCCTCCCGAATGAAACTATTGGGAAGTAACTGACGTATATGAGGAATAATATCGGTCCTTATATGTTACTCTGAGGAACTTCTTTATTCATGTATTTTGGTTTTGATAAGTGTTCAAGTAAAAGTTTAGACTTATTTGACCCATGTGTTATATTTACTCTTTGTATCTCATCTGCTGGGTATGACTGGAACCAGTCACTGGCTACCCCTCTTATCCATAGTTATTCCAGCTTATTTAGTAGACTCTTATGGTCAACATTATCAGAACCCTTAGAAAGATCTAAGGATATGACACAGTCATCTTTGTCAAGAGCTTCAAGCACCACTTTTGTGAATTCTATATTGGCTGTTTTTGTACTTCTGCCACTTTGTAAGCGAAAATGTGATTCACTTAAAAGGTTATATTTATTCAAATAATTCATTAATCTGTCTTTTATAGCTGATTCTGTTATTTTTTATAATGGTGACAAAAGGGAAATGGCCGGTCGTTTTCTGTGTCTTCTGCATTACCTTCCTATAGCAATGATACAACTCTTGCCTATCTTAAATACTCTGTAAATGTCCCTGCTGTGAATTTATTATGTAACTTTATTATAATTTTATGTTGAAACTCTTCCATTTGTCAATGTTTGCATAAAAAACAATAGTATGGGATTGTGGGCCCATCTCGATGCTAAACACTTTTGTTATTTATGTATTTATTCCCATAATGTGGCGTAGTGTTTTCGATTACGAACAATTTGCAAAAGTTTTTCTGTGTCTAAGCCATCCAACAAACTTGTAGGTGACATGAAGTATGCTGAGAAACACGGTAACAAAGAAACACAGAAAATACGCCGGAAACGATGGCGACATTTGTCGCTGAAAGTAGTACGGGAATAAATAAACAAATAAATAACAAAAGTGTTTTGCTCAGATGGCTCTAAGCACTATGGGACTTAACATCTGAGGTCATCAGTCCCCTGGACTTAGAACTACTTAAACCTAACTAACCTAAGGACATCACACATATCCATGCCCGAGGCAGGATTCGAACCTGCGACCACTGCAGCAGCGCGGATCCGGACTGAAGCGCCTAGAACTGCTCGGCCACAGCGGCCGGCAAAAGTGTTTTGCATCAAGGTAGACCCACAGTCCCGTATTGTTGAATTTATTTTATTTGTTAATGAAGCTTGAATACTCTGAATTCATTGTTTTAGTACAAGCATTAGTACTTCATCAAAGTGTGTTGACTTTTGTGCAGTTTTGGTGACTTCAGTCTCTGTGATTAGTAGTAACATAATTGTTTACAGATGGTAAATTTGTTTCCAAGAAGTTTTTGTACCTTCTCTGGAATACTTGAAAACTACTCATTCACATACTTTGATAGACAATGTGAATCATTTATTACTTTATCCCCCAATTCTTAAAAGTGTGTTATTATGATTCTTTGTGTCTGCCCGTTACCTCTTTAGTTACATTCCAGACTGCTTTGCTTTTATTCTCTGCATTGTGTATTTTTTATAATTAAATGACGTTTTCGTAGCAATCAGCAACTTCTTGTAAATTTTTGTTTTTTACCTATGATGGAAATTTAAGAAATCTAGCTTATTACATTTCTCATGGAACAGAAGGCACTTGAAGGTTTGGTAGCATTTCCTAATACTTGATGTTATCCACCTGTTTTTGAGAGACACTGATATATATATGAGTAATTTTGGACATGTCTTTTAAAATTCAGTTTAAACAATGTTGAGAATTTAGACATTTTTTGTATTTACATTAGTTTCTCTATACATTTCATCCAAGCTTTCTTTTGTTAATTCTCTTGAGAAATCTTGTGTTTTGATTTCTGATAAATGTCTTTTGTAGGCCTGAAATTTAGGGAATTTTTCCACACCTGATTTCAGTGTTATTATTTGGCAGTAACGGTTAGATAGTACAAGATCCTTTACAGCTACATTACACTTTCCATATACATATTTGGAGCCACATTGTCAATTACACACGCAGTCACTGCAGTAGTCCTATTGACTGTCCTATTGATTGACAGGGGCATGCTAAAACACTGAAGGATATTTATGAGGAGGCTTCGAGTTTGATTTCTGATATTTGTGTTTACATTTATGTCTCCACCTAAAATTATGTTGACTTTCGCACATGAGAATTTATCTAGCACTTCTGTTAATTTTTTGAAAACTGTACAAGTTACCACTGGGTTATTGAGAGGCATACAAATCGGTGATCTCAAGTCCTGTTAATTCAATAGCTGATATTTCAAAGGGTTTGCTTCGTTTACAGCACTATGGTCAAGTCTTCATTCAAACTGTGTGCCTTTTTGATATTAAAGCATGATCTTCCACACTTTGAAGTTGTCCTGCAGTATATGACTCTGTCCTTCCATGCAATGATATACTACATGGTGGATTTCTGTGTCTCTACACTACTGCTCAGAGATATAAATTACAGAACAGTTCAAAGATTAGAGCTCAGAGTGAATTTCCTGCACTTTATTTTTACTGGTTGTATGTTTTGATAAATTATTGTTAAGTCTGTAAAATGTCCCATGTTATTTTTTCCAATGGTTTATTTTGCCCTCTGATGTATAGTATGTGCGTCGCTTGGTGTTTTAAGATCTATTTTGAGAATGATTCTTTCAAATTTTTTAAACTGCTGGAGATAGTCTCTAGGGAGGCGAACCCATTGTTTGTAGTTATCATAAAAAGCACCTGCGTCTCCTACCAAACAGGTATCTGACCATATGTGGCCTGAGATCGATCCCCTACATTCTCACAAATCGGCTGTATCAGTCTTCCCTACCCAGTCCAGCATTTCTCTGAATGTCTTCGTATACAACAGGATGGCAAAAGTCATGTGGTACCTCCTAATATCGTGTCAGACTACCTTTAGCCCAGTATAGTGCAGCGGCTCGAAGTGGCATGGACTCAACAAGCTACAGGAAGTCTCCTGTAGGAACATTGAATCGTACTGCGTCTATTTTTATTTTATTTTATTTGTTTATTTTTTTGAGTCATCAATCTTCTGACTGGTCTGATGTGGTGCTCCACGAATTCCTCTCCTGTGCTAACCCCTTTATCTCAGAGTTGCACTTGCAACCTACGTCCTGCTGGATGTATTCCAATATCTGTTTCGCTCTACAGTTTTTATCCTCTACAGCTCCCTCTAGTACCATGGAAGATATTCCGTGATGTCTTCACAGATGTCCTGTATCCTGTCCCATCTTCTTGTCAGTGTTTTACGTATGTTCCTTTCCTCGCCGATTCTCCTGAGAACATTATCACCCTAGTTAATTTTCAACACTCTTCTGTTGCACCGCATCTCAAATGCTTCGATTCTCTTGTTTTTCCGGTTTTTCCACAGTCTATTTCCACTACCACACAATGCTGTGCTCCAAACGAACATTCTCAATTTTCTCCTCAAATTAAGGTCCATATTTTATACTAGTAGACTTCTCTTTGAGATGAATGCCCTTTTTACCCGTGCTAGTCTGTTTTTTATATTCTCCCTGCTCCGTCCGTCATGGGTTATTTTTCCTTTATAGCCGTCCATAATTGCGAAAGTGTTGCCGGTGAAGCCTTTTGTGCAAGAACTGACCTCTCGATTATATGCCACGAATGTTCAACGGGAGTCATGTCAGGCGAACTGGGTGGCCGAAACATTCGCTCGAATTGTCCAGAATCATCTCCAAACCAATCATTAACAATTTTGGCCCAGTCACGTGGTGCATTGTCATGGGAACGTGAAGTCCATGTAAGGCTACAGATGGTCTCCAAGTAACCGAACGTAACCATTTCCAGTCAATGATCAGTTCAGTTGGACCAGAGGACCCAGCCCATTCCATATGAACACGATCCACGCAATTATGGAACCACCACCAGTTTGCACAGTACCTTGTTGACATCTTTAGCCTATGCCTTCGAGGAGTATGTGTCACGCCCGAGCCCTACCATCAGCTCCTACCAACTGAAATCGGGACTCATCCGATTAGGCCACGGTTTGTCAGTCGTCTAGGGTCCAACCGATATGGTCACTAGCCATGGCGAGGCGCTGCAGGTGATTTCCTACTGTTAGCAAAAGTACTTGAGTCGATAATCTACTGCCATAGCCTGTTAACGCCAAATTTTGCGCATTGTCCTAACGATACGTTCGTCGTACGCCCCTTATTGACTTTTGTGGTTGTTTCAAGCAGTGTTGCTGGTATGTTAGCACTGACAATTCTAAGCAAACACCGCTGCTCTCGGTCAGTAAGTGAAGGTCGTCGGCTACTGCGTTGTCTGTGGTGAGAGGTAATTCTTAAAATTAGGTGTTCTCTGCAAGACCTTGACACTATGGATCTCAGAACACTGAATGCTCTAACGATTTCCGGAATGGAATGGCCCATTCGTCTAGCTCCAACTACCATTCCGCATTCAGAATCTGTTAACTTGCGGCCATAACCATGTCACAGACCTTTCCACATGAATCAGCTGACTACAAACGAGAGCTCCGCCGATGGATTGCCCTTTTATACTACTGGCTTCTATATATGTGCATATCGCTATCCCATGACTTTTGTCTCCTCAGTGTATAGTTACAGAGTTCTCAAGAGACGAACAGGTTACTGCTCGAATTGGAATGAACTTGCCTCGATTTTGAGGGAAACTGTGGTCAATGTTTAAATTCTGTATGCTGAATTCCATTGTCCAGTTCATGCTTTTTATTTTAAGTAGAGGCAGGCGATATCTAAGGTGAGTAGGGGGGGGGGGTCATGGGGGTTAACAACCCAACAACATTTTACTAAAAGGGTTTACATTTTTTTCAAAAAATGGTTCAAATGGCTCTAAGCACTATGGGACTTAATATCTGAGGTCATCAGTATCCTGGACTTAGAACTATTTAAACCTAACTAACCTAAGGACATCACATACATCCATGCCCGAGGCAGGATTCGAACCTGCGACCGTATCAGCAGCGCGGTTTCGGACTGAAGCGCCTAGAACCACTCGGCCACAGCAGCCGACTACGTTTTTTCATATGTTTCCAAGTTTTTCAGATAGGTTTCGGAGAATGTAGTATCATGAAAACTAACAGTCACAAAAATTCTAAAAGAATCATATTTTGTTTAACATAGGTACCTTTTCAGTTTCAAACACGTGTGAGACTGTTTCTGATCTATTTCCCTACCACAGTACCGCAAGGATGCTCTGTGAGTGTTTTAGGAATTTGGTGTTGAACCTACAGTGATGTAATCAGACAATGATCTCAATGTCGGTTCCACTACACTCCCTGTGAAGGAAACGTTATTGTTAACAGAAATCAGCGTATAGTTTCAGGCGCAACTATATGTTAGCAAAACATGAAAATCTTAGATTTTCGTTATTAAGGTTTATTTTTTACTCTAAGTATGACTTTATGACATAGCAATGTTAGCAAGATTACATACAGGATGGTAAAATATAGATACTGGGTTTTCACAACTGTGAAGCGAAGTTCGTAACTATTATAAGGTTCTTTAATGGCAATGGTTGATGATCATGTCTGGGATTCGAAAAAAATACAAACAAATTAAATACAATTGGGGCCAGTGGTATCAATTACGCTGAAATGCACAATGAAAATACCCAAAATGGAATGGGATTCGGTAAAGGGCAATCAAAAATAAGTACACAGTTAAAACAATTCATAACTCTACAGTGGCTGACCAGTCCTTTTCATTGGATCGGGCATCTCACGTTTGTGCCTCAGTTAGGCCAGACAATCATGAATATGTTTAACTACAGGTCGTGGTTGAATGCACAAAAAAAAGAAGAGACAGAGACTGTGGTCCGAGCGCGCGTGTGTTTACCTTGCGTCGAAGAAGGCAGTGACGACTGTCTGTGCGAGCTGTGAACCTGAGAATCTATTCTAAATCTCTCTCGACTATTAAACACCAGTTGCGTCGAAGAAGGCAGTGACGACTGTCTGTGCGAGCTGTGAACCTGAAAATCTATTCTAAATCTCTCTCGACTGTTAAACACCAGTTGGATACATTTCCTACGTCTTTGGTGAAGCCAAGACTCCTAGTTATTCCCAAGCTAAGTTAATTTTCAGGGTACACGCTATTTGGCTGGAATAGCGTGTCTCAAATTGCTCGCAAGTGTTAACTGTCAGTGCTCGGTGCGATTCTCCATTCTAGGAGACTTTGCAGTTTAAGCCCTTACGGATTAAGGCGAGCCTGCGAATAAGTGTTCACATACTGACTCTCGCAACCGTCTCAGCACGGCGCGAGTCGCCTTGCTCAAACACTCTACGATTTCTGCAAGAGAAGAACCAATTACTCTGCCTGCAATTCGCCTATATCAAAGCTGATGGCCACGCGTTTTCTTCCTGACCAATCAGAGCGTTCATACTTTGTTTAACTCCTGCTACGTAATACTGAGATAAATAGCTTTTTCTTTCGTGCGAGTTTTAACACAAGTGGGTACAATGAGTCACCAATGTTTTGAGTCGGGTTTCTCTGGAGGTTTTATCTCTGGGCATTTTATCTGGTATCTCCTGCCGTGTTCCTGAAGAAAGGCTTTCCGAAGGGACAAGGAGCAGCTTTTGCCTATGGCCTACACAGTGGCTCGGTCGTCTCATTGTGTCTGATAGATGTCCTGTGATGAATCGTGTCGGTCTACATGGGACGGGCATTACCATCGTAAAATTCTCTTTCCCTCAGAACTGCGTCTCGTTGTTCGGGTTGGGGAAATTACTTGCGTGCAATTACTAATGTAAGTGTTAGTGGTTTACATTCATGAAATGCTGGCTTATTTATTACATCCACATATTAATAACTTCCTTCAGTTTCACATAAAAATGCCGTGTGACATACCGAGTTAACCAGAACTGATTCAGGAATTCAATGTGAGGTGTGTTATTTGTCTGACACTTTACAAGTTGCTCTTTGCTGCTGGGCCACTTTCATGTATCCCTCCTCCCGAGTGATGACACTGGAACACTGGCCCATTCGAGACCATTTTGATGTGAGCCAGAAACACGGCTTCTTGCACAACGGTCAGCACCAGACAGTATTACTTGAATCCCCCACGACCAGCCTTTCACAATCAGCACAGGTGGATCACGTAGTGGTATCAGGCAGGTCCTGTCGATGCCGTACTTATGACGCCATCGGCCACTGCCGTGCCCGGATGCAAACCACAGACTGCTGCCTGACAGCCCAGGTTCAGTCAGCCAGCCACAACTCCACCTCCACAGGGTCTGAACACATAGTGAGGTCCAGCCAGCTCAGCGCCATGTTCAACACTAGGGATTATGCCGATGGGACGAGCCTGCTTCTCCCTGGGCAATGGTCGGCCCTGCATCACCCCGCCATCCTGATGTAGCCTGCGTCGGCCGTCGCAGTGCAGAGATTGCAGAACCTCAAAGAACACCTGCATCGGCACACCCGTGTCCTCCACGCTCGTGTCCGAGGGCCGTTGCCCACTACTTTTGTCTGCTTACTAAAGACACAATGCTCTGCGTTTGTTTATGACTGTTAATAAAGGGTTTCAGTTACTAGTTGATTGTCTACATCGTCTGCACATCACACACACCTCTGGCAGGAACACACATGCCTAGTTTTTGAAGAACCCTCACAGGGGAACCGTGGCTGCTCTTCATCACCGATTTAGTCCAAATTTATGGTGCATACAGGACTTGACAAGAAAAGAAAATGACAGAAGTGGGAGCTCCAAATTGGCCAAGCTCTTAGAGCAGTGGTCATCAAACTTCTGTGCTCAAGAGCCATTACTGACCTAGTGGGGTGGCACCTCGGGTGGATATGTACCGATTTTATTAATAACTAGTAATCTACATAAATTAGTATGTTATGAGCCCCCAGTAAGCTAGCAAAACTAAGAGCGCGAAAAGTTGGCTACTGGCCTCAAAATACTGACCGTTAGAAGTCGGGATCATTCAGAACGCTTCGTGTCGATTGTTCTCCGTTTGAGATTGTTGCCAGGTACAGCCGACAGCTGCGGATGGGAGGTATTCCTTCTTTATTGGTTTATAAGTCATCGTTTCTCAGAAGCTATTAAACATTAGCATCTGTTACAAATGGAAATGTGTATTAGATACCAGTAATGAATAAATACTTAGCATTCGCACCTGTTGGCTGTACCTGATTCCTCCATCGAATAGAATTATTATGCAATTTATTTATTTTATTTATTTATTTATTGTTCCGTGGGACCAAATTAAGAAGTCTCCATGGTCATGGAACAAGTTAATACATGAAATTATAACACGATATTAGAAACAGATAAAATGAAATATAAAAAACATATTCAGGTGACAAGTTTAAATAAAGAAAATCAACAATGTAACACTGGAATTTGCTTAATTTTTTAGATCTTCCAGGAGCTCCTCGGCAGAATAGAAGGAGTGAGCCGTGAGGAAACTCTTCAGTTTAGACTTAAAAGAGTTTGGGCTACTGCTAAAATTTTTGAGTTCTTGTGGTAGCTTATTGAAAATGGATGCAGCAGAATACTGCACTCCTTTCTGCACAAGAGTCAAGGAAGTGCATTCCACACGCAGATTTCATTTCTGCCTAGTATTAACTGAGTGAAAGCAGCTAACTCTTGGGAATAGGCTAATATTGCAAACAACAAACGACATTAAAGAAAATATATACTGTGAGGGCAATGTCAGAATTCCCAGACTATTGAATAGGGGTCGACAAGACGATCTCGAACTTACACCACATATAGCTCGAACAGCCCGTTTTTGAGCCAAAAATACCCTTTTTGAATCAGAAGAATTACCTCAAAAAATAATACCATACGACATAAGCGTATGAAAATATGCGAAGTAGACTACTTTTCGTGTTGAAGAGTCACTTATTTCAGATACTGTTCTAATGGTAAATAAAGCAGCATTTAGTTTCTGAACAAGATCCTGGACATGGGCTTTCCACAACAGCTTACTATCTATCCGAACGCCTAGGAACTTGAACTGTTCCGTCTCGCTTATAATATGCCCATTCTGTCTGATCAAAATATCGGTTCTTGTTGAATTGTGAGTTATAAACTGTAAAAACTGAGTCTTACTGTGATTTAACATCAAATTATTTTCCACAAGCCACGAACTTATTTCATGAACTACATTATTTGATACTGTTTCAATATTACACACAAGATCCTTCACTACCAAGCTGGTGTCATCAGCAAACAGAAATATTTTTGAATCACCTGTAATACTAGAAGGCATATCATTTATATAAATAAGAAACAGCAGTGGCCCCAGCACCGACCCTTGGGGAATGCCCCACTCAACAGTGCCCCATTGGGACTGAACATCACTGCCACTCTCAATATTGCGGAGAATTACCTTCTGCTTTCTGTTCTTAAAGTAAGAGGCGAACCAATTGTAAGCTACTCCCCTTACTCCATAATGGTCCAACTTCTGCAGTAATATTTTGTGGTCAACACAGTCAAAAGCCTTCGTTAAATCAAAGAAAACTCCTAGCGTTCGCAACCTTTTATTTAATCCGTCCAAAACCTCACAAAGAAAATAGAATATAGCATTTTCAGTTGTTAAACCATTTCTAAAACCAAACTGAACATTTCACAGCAAATTATGTGAATTTAAATGCTCCAGTAACCTTGTATATACAACCTTCTCGATAACTTTAGCAAACACCGATGGCATAGAAATAGGTCTATAATTGTCAATATTATCCCTGTCTCCCTTTTTATAAAGTGGCTTCACTACCGAGTACTTTAATCGGTCAGGAAACCGACCACTCCTAAAGGAAAAGTTACAGATATGGCTAAGTACTGGGCTGACATACATAGAACAATATTTCAGTATTCTGCTAGATACCCCGTCACATCCATGAGAGTTCTTGATCTTTAGTGATTTAATTATTAACTCAATCTCCCTCTTGTCAGTATCATGGAGGAGCATTTCAGGTGACTGTCTCGGAACATTTTTTTCTAAGAGCGCTTTATGATTCCCTGTTGGGACTAGGTTTCTATTTAGTTCACCTGCTATATTCAGAAAGTGATTATTAAATTCTGTACATATATGCGACTTATCAGTAACACGGACATTCCCACTACGCACTGATTCTACATCCTCGACCTGTCTCTGCAGACCAGCCACTTCCTTTACGACTGACCATATGGTTTTAATTTTATCCTGAGACTTAGCTATTCTATCTGCATACCACATACTTTTTGCCTTCCTAATAACATTTTTAAGCACCTTACAATACTGTTTGTAATGGGCTGCTGCATTTAGATTCTGACTGTTTCTAACGTATTGATATAATTGCCACTTTGTTCTACAAGATATTCTTATCCCTCTAGTCAGCCACCCAGACTGCCTGTTTGTGCTAGTACCCTGTTTTGAACGTTATAACGGAAAGCAACTTTCAAAGACCACGAGAAAAGTCTTGAGAAAAGCATTATATTTATCGTTTACTGTATCAGCGCTATAAACATCTTGCCACTCTTGTTCCTTGATAAGGTTTACAAAGGTCTCTACAGCAACTGGATCAGCTTTCCTAAACAGCTGATGACTATATTTAACAAGTGTTGCAGCACAAAAATCTTTTAGAGTTAAAATTTGTGCATCATGATCTGAAATGCCATTCACCTTTTTGCTAACAGAATGCCCTTCTAGTAATGGGGAATGAACAAAAATTTTGTCTATGGTTGTTCTACTGTTCCCTTGCACTCTCGTTGGAAAGTATACGGTTTGCATAAGATTATATGAATTAAGGAGGTCTACCAGCATCCTCTTCCTTGCACAGTCACTTATACAATTAATATTGAAGTCACCACATATAACTAACTTTTTGTATTTCCTATAAAGTGAACCAAGAACCTCTAGTTTAAGCAAAAATGTTGTGAAATCAGAGTCTGGGGATCTATAAATAACAACAGTTAGAAGTTTAGCTCCATTAAATTTAACCACACCTGCACAACATTCAAACACCTTTTCAGTGCAGTACTTTGAAACATCAATTGACTCAAATGGGAATCCGTTTTTCACATACATGGCTACTCCCCCACACCGCAAAGAGCTCCTCGAAAAACTGCCAGCCAACCTGTATCCTGGTAAAGGAAGCCTCTGTATTATCTCCTTATTTAAGAAGTGTTCAGATACACCAATAATTTCAGAGTCAACATCTATAAGCAATAGCTAACGATGATAGCCATGTTTGTGATATTTGTGCTAAGGTCTTTTGGGATCAAACTGCTTAGGTCATCGGTCTCTAAGCTTACACACTAGCCTACTTAATCTAACTTACTAATTTACTCTAAGGACGACGCACACACCCATGCCCGAAGGAGGACTCGAACCTCTGACGAGGGGGGAGGGGGTAGGGGGAAACCGCGCGGACCATGACAAGAAGCCTCAAACCGCGCGGCTTTCTGATATTAAAATCCTCCAATACAGTGAATAAGAATATTATATTGCCATGTGCCCATTTGACAACAATAGTATTTTGAGGGATGTAGTCATAGGAGTCTGGTACTGACGCGCCATTTTGGAAGCAACTACATTTTTAGTGATGTGTAGATTCTAAACTTTTTTGGGAGTCACTGTGAAAATAAAAGTACTGCTCTGCAAGTATTGTTCTTTATTACTACGTTCTTAAGAAGTTTTTAACGTTTTTGATTCGACTGTAAGTTACTAGATTCATATTATTACAAAATAGGGCTGAGAAGAGCGGACCGCAAGAACATTTAATTCGAGCCCGATGCGGCGCTTTTATGTTAGGATAGGTTCCAAGGCAGCGGTTGCCAGGGCGGAAAAGGTACAGAACTGTTATCCCAGGGTTGTGGGGTCGACTACCCATTTGGAAGTTTTTTTATATTTTCAGTTTTTACGTCATCTACACCGCAAATAAATCGTAATAATGTTCTATATAGTGCATTTATTAATATTTTCAAACATACGTGATAAATATAGGCAAGGGAATATTTCTGATTGGAAATAAGTTTCCAGAAAGGGATTGTAAAGAGTACACGAGACCTTCGTATAAAATATTAACTACTTTTATTATTTTATAGTTGAACTGGATGGATGATATTCATTGTAAAAACAGGGCAAGCAGTAACTTTCTCGGCATCCTGCACACAATAGAAACGTCGCATTTTCCTAGTCCATGTTTGTTTCTACGGAAAGACAAACTTGATTCACATCCATGAAGATCCCGTCTTATCGCACGGTTTGCCAGAAAGTGCACGTAAACGATCATGTCGCCAAACATTGGCGAGGATAACTGGTGATTTACAATGAATCGTATGTTGATGGAGTCTTCTTGGCATGCGATTTCTTTTTGTCTCTCGACGAGATAAGAGTAATTTGGAAATTTTTTGGTCAAATTCCGTACCTGACAATAGCTCTCCACCAGCTGAGGGAAGTTGGATAAAAATGTCGTCGTATGATTAGGGACTTTTTTGTCTTCAGCACGAGTTAGTTAACATAGAAGAAATTTGTTTTTCTACACATAGTGCTTAATCATATCAGTCGAAATATTTTTGTGTTAGGCTGTTGTAAGTTTCCCAGGTTTTGACGAAGTAATGAGGACATTTATATACTTTTTGTCGCGTATTCAGCCACCATTTTTTGAATCCTCGGTCCAAAAGAGCCCATACTTACTGTTTTGTAGGCATACGTAGACCATTGGCAATATTTTCTAGAAAGGGTTATAGCATACTGCTTTGTATATGAGTGCATTATTTTGTTCATATATCGGTTTATTTCCAACAAAAGTAACGTAGTATTCGAAAATTTCAAAAAAATCCCAGAGCGGGATTGGATACCATGAACCTCTCATTAATAATCTGTATTCTTTCCGCTGCGACATCCACTGCCTGGGCACTAACCTTGCAGTGAGGCGACAAAAGTCATGGTGCAATGATATCCACGTATAGGGATGGCGGTAATATCACGGACAGAAGGTATAAAAGGGAAGTACGTGGGCGCAGCTGTTATTTGTACTCAGGTGATTCATGTGAAAAGGTTTCCGACGTGATTATTGCCGCACAACGGGAATTAACGGATTCTGAACGCGGAATGGTAATTGAAGCTAGACGCATAGGACATTCCATTTCGGAAATCGTTAGGGAATTCCGAGATGTACAGCGTCAAGCGTGTGTCGTGAATACCAAGTTTCAGGCATTACCTCTCACCACGGACAACGCAGTGGCTGACGGCCTTCATATAACGACCGAGAGCCGCGGCGTTTGTTTAGAGCTGTCAGTGCTAACAGACAAGTAACACTGCGTGAAATCAACGTGAAGCGTACGACGAACGTATCTCTCAGAACAGTGCGGCGAAATTTTGCGTTAATGGGGTAGACAGCAGCGACAGCCTTTGCAAACAGCACGACATGGCCCGCAGAGCCTCTCCTGGGCTCGTGACCATGTTGGTTGGACCCTAGACGACTGGAAAACCGTGGCGTGGTCAGGTGAGTTCAGATTTCTGTTGGTAAGAGCTGCCATGGACTCAAGTCGCCAAGGCACTGTGTAAGCTGGCGATGGCTCTATAATGGTGTGGGCTGTGTTTACATGAAAAGGACTGGGTTCTCTGTCCAAATAACCCGATCATTGGCAGGAAACAGTTATCTTCGGCTACTTGGAGACCATTTACAGCCATTGATGGACTGCACATTTTCAAACGATGACGCAATTTTTAGCGATGATAATGCGCCATGTCACCGGGTCACAATTATTTGTGATTGGTTTGAAAAACATTTTGGACAGTTCGATGGAATGATATGACCGCCCTTCGAAGATTTATGGAACAATAGCGAGATGTCAGTTCGTGCAAAAAAACCTGCACCGGCAACATTTTCGCAGTGTAGACAGCTAGAGGGGCAGCATGGCTCAGTAGTTCTGCATGAGACTAGCAACGACTTGTTGAATCCATACCACGTAGAGCTGCTGAACTACACCTGGTAAAAAAAGGTCCGACACGATACGAGGACATATACAATGACTTTCGTCTTAGTGTAAATAGCTGATGAGTCGACCGATCCTTGCCATTAATGATAATTATCCAAACGCTTGGCTATCTGGAACTCTCACTTCTGTCACTTTCATTTCTGGCCAAACCCTGCATATGTCAGAAATCTGGACGAAATCGGTGATGACAAATGGTTCTGAGCACTATGGGACTTAACTTCTGAGGTCATCAGTCCCCTAGAACTTATAACTACTTAAACCTAACTAACCTAAGGACATCACACACATCCATGCCCGAGGCAGGATTCGAACCTGCGACCGTAGCGGTCGCGCGGTTCCAGACTGAAGCGCCTCGAACCGCTACACAAATTTATCATAGCTTGTCACCTAAGCTTCTGGATGATTTTTTGCTCTCAGTATGCTGATCAGTTTACTGGTAATTAGAATTTAATAATGTGGGAATTAAAATGTGAACTGTGGAGGGAAATTTGTTGTGTTACTTGTGTATAGGCCTATTTTATATATGCCCGGTAACATACTGAATACTCACTCATATTGCTTAATGATATTTTGTGTAGGAAAGATGTCTATATGATGGACTAAGTAGCAAATGACAAATAAAGAAACAAAGAATGAAAAGAAGAAGACCGGAAGCTTCAAGATAAACGTGGATACTCGAGGCATGCCAAGTTCAAATGAGAAGATACGAAACGTCGTAACAATCAAACCGGCTGAAGCGCCTAGAACTGCTCGACCACATCGGCCAGCTCTTTTGTGTGTGTATGTGGGGGGGGGGGGGGGGGGGGAATGAAAGCGTTTGGTGTACAGTACACCGATATACACGCCAGAAGAGGTGGTTGACCATTTTTTGATAGTTGCACCATTATTCGTGAAACACCCGGTTGTTTTTAGCGTGTTAGGAGAAAAGTAGCGCACAGATTCCAGTTGTGTGTTAATGTAAATGGATGTTGTTTTTAACAACATCGCTAAAACATATATTAGGAGTATATGTGTGGTCATGAGGGTCCTGGATAACTTCGTAAAATGGGTCGCTACTCTGCCGCACGCTGCCCCTTCTGCATTAACAACTGCCCCTGCCGCACCTACTCCCACACATACGCCACACTGCACCCTGGACACCCTCCTCCGGCTTGAGTAAAAAAGTGAAGTAAGTGATACAAACTAAAATGAGACAATTTCAATTTTAATACTGTAGTAAAGTGAAACCTAATTTTATTAATTTTTTTCTGATTTACCAATTCGTGAAACAGCTATTTGTCACTACTTCTGATAGCAAATACTTCACACTACGAAAGCTACATTTTAATTGAATATAAAACCAAAGTGTCTCTTGCCATTATCTGTATTGAAGTAGTTAGATATGATCTAAGATTCAGAATAAAATCATTGCAAATGAATTAATTGCAAAAAAGTCTCCGGAAAGTGAAATAATATCTAATACAGTTCTAAAAGACAAAACAGGACCGGAAAGATAATTTCAAAGAAGTACATTAGTATAAACATCCATGTATAAATGTAGACTGCTAATGGAACGTAAGTGCTTAGTGACACGAACTTCTGTCTTACTGCAATGTGTTTCTCCTGGTTCCTGTATGTGCAAACTGGTCTATTATTTAAGAAACTCCTCATGGTTTAAACGACTTGCTTGAGAGAGGCGTTTCGGTTTCCAACCAAAGATAAGCTGGTTTAGATAACTGCGTAATGTTCTTTTCTATGAGACAGACATGTGTTTATCTAACGACAGACGACTTTCAAAATGTTTGGTAGATGTGGAATGATTGTTGTCATGCATCCAACATCTGGTGTGTTCCTTATACTTTGTTTTGAAACGTACGCCGCCGTTCTTACGTACACCACATTTCAACCTCAGGTTGTAAATTAATATGTGTGTGCTCCGTAAAATTTATCTGTCTCTCTCTCTCAGATGTACGCTGTTAAAATTTTCTTGGAATTGTTTCATATTTTGTGTGCCACATAGATGCTTTGTTTCTTTAGAATATTTGTACCTATTTCTCTTAATTTATGTGTGTTTATCACTGCTTATCACATCCTTTGATTTGGTATGGTGTTGTCAGTGTATGTATGTTTTGTTCCTGTGTTAGCGCTTGTTTTGTGAATTTTCTTGCATTGTGTCTATGTGGTTTCTGTTCTGCATTTTATTTTAAATTTCATATTTGAGCCTTTCTAAATCTTCATTCTTCATGGTTATTTATTTGATAATGTGTCCAACTCATAATTTCTTCTATTGAATGCGAATTTATTTGCTCTGTATAACATTTATCTCAGAGTAACTTGCTTTTGGTTGTGGTGATTTTGTTGTGGAGTGTAATGTCACACCTGTGACATTAACATAAAGGCAGCATTACCGATTTATTTAATGCCATGATTTAAGGAAATTGCTAGTGTTCTTCATGGTGTTACGGTTTATTCTGTGCAACTTCGTATTTCCATCCTTGTGAAGAACACGCAGGTAAAAATCAAACAGTACTTATAAAATCTTTGACCTGGTCTGTCTTGCTATTAATTTAAGAACAATTTTTCGGTTACATCTGACTATGCGTAACTGAATAAATGAAATTTTCGTTCTTCCAGGCTCATTTTGCCTTAATTTATCGAGGCATCTGCAGAATCGTGCAATACATATTTATTCTCAATTAAATTCATCGTTTTTGACTTACATCTTGTGCCATTATTCTTATAACCTACAAGCAGGTCTGGGCGGGTTACCTTTTTTGCTCAGTGCCCGAGTTTAATTGCCTTACAGCATGCGTTGATGTCTTTCACACGCGTACATGCTGCTCTGTATGTTGTTGTATCTGTTTCGCGTAATACTGTCAACTAGAAAATGTATTTCTTAGATCTACGATCAGAGTACTGTGTGTGTGTGTGTGTGTGTGTGTGTGTGTGTTTGTGTGAGTGCGTGTATTGTAACTGTTTCATACCTTTGGCTATATTTAGTACTGAGTTGTTGTTTATGTGTATTTGTTTATTTATTACTTTATTACTTGCTTACTCATTCTTATGTGCTTTTAGATGTACATATATACTCCTACATAAACAATAACTTGCTAATAAACCAGCCAAAGGTATGAAGAAATCACAACATGCTCACACACAAGAATAACCTTTGACCATGGACATGGACATCACACAAATAGAGCATACCATTTTTAGTCCCTGTTGATGTATCTTATTGCATATGACTAATTTATCTGAAGAATATACACGTACATCTTGGTAGCGGTATTAGATTCTCCGTGACACGGCCGCTAGCGACGTTTCTAGTTATTATTGCCTGGCTCAGAACTCCTCGACCCCTGACAGGCGCTCGCTTGTCACGTGTAGACGTCACGTGATGGCAGCATTTTTGCGACACGCGAGTAGTCAATGACCAGGGTGTCAGGGTCACATCACGTTCTCCCCGCCGCCGTTACAGGAAGCTGCCTGCATGCCCCTCGATAAGCTATCGCCGGCGCTATTGCAAAATGAAGAGGTGCTTCGCGTGTGCCTTGGCGAAGGCTCTGTCTGTATCTGGCACTCATTCCACGCTCTTATTTCGAGGGAGCCACATCTGAGTTTCGCGACTTGCTGAAAAGTCTGTGTGTGTTTTTCTGTGTGCACGTGTGTGTGTGTGTGTGTGTGTGTGTGTGTGTGTGTGTGTGTGTGCGCGCGCTCTCTTACGGTATTTCCATGATTTTACTCATGTAAGGAAGATGTGTGGATAAATGTGAAGTAGCACGGTATCAACCATTCAGGACCACCTGACAAATTAAAATTGCTTCAAACGTTCAGATACCTGAACATCAACAATGCGCAATTATTGACTTAAGATCAAAGTTGTGAAATTACCAGCATAAGAAAATCCTCTGCCAATACCTTGGAGATGGGTCGTTTAAGATAAAGCTGTCATCAAATCGAAGGGTGGTCTGAACACCCTAGTGCTTTACTAGGCATGGTCCTGTTGGAGATGGGATGCTTCGCCCTCCTCCGACCTTTCAGTTCACTGAACCAGCCAGCGACAGGGGAATCTACAATTTAAGGTGGAATCCAAACGACGGTAGGGGAGAGTGTGGTACGTGGAGGATAGTGTGCCTAGGAAAACATTATGTGTCCTGGCCAGTGTTCCAGTCTTGTAAAAAATTTTAGAATCACATGAAGGAATGTTGTCTGGGGACTTTTCACAAGGAGTTTCTGCTATTTTCTACTGCTTTTGTTATTGTGAGACGTGAGGTGTTTTGAGCAGCACTGTAAATATTTTGACTGCAATAGTTTTAAGTGCTATATAGTATATTACGGCTCTTTAGGACATATCGTTAATTCTTCAGTTACAGAATTTTAAGGTGAGTAAAATTCTATATATTTTTAAAACTCGTTACATATCGTGTTCTTCGGTTAAGTCACACTTCCTCAGTCATACGCCATCTCGTACCTTGAAACGGTACAGGATTATGCTATGGGCCTGTGATATTTGCAAATGAACTGGTTTCTTTAAGGCTGTAACATTTTTACATGTGAAGCTTCCTGGCAAATTAAAATTGTGTGCCTGCATGAGACTCGAACTCGGGACCTTTGTCTTTCACAGGCAAGTGCTCTACCGACTTTTTTAATGTTTTTTTGTTTTTAATTATCTCATTTTGTTCCTTAATTGGTCGTTCTATTTATTCGAGGCGGACGTCCCATGACGCTTGTTCAAGGTCATCGTTGATTCATTAACTCAGTTTTTTTTATTACAGAGGGCAGCTAACCCTCTGACCGAACACGCTGAGCTACCGTGCCGGGAACCGACTGAGCCACCCAAGCACGAGCGAGGACACGCCCTCACCGCTTTACTTCCGGCAGCATCTCGTCTCCTACCTTCCAAACTTTCCGCAGGAGAGCTTCTGTGAAGTTTGGAAGGTAGGAGAAGAGGTACTAGCAGAAGTAAAGCTGTGAATAAGGGTCGTGAATCGTGCTTGGGTTGGTCAGTCGGCGCCGGCACGGTAGCTCAGCGTGTTCGGTCAGAGAGTTAGCTGCTCTCTGTAATAAAAAGACTGAGTTAATGGATCAACTATGAACCCGAACAAGCGTCATGGGACATCCACTCCGAACCAATACAATGAACAATAAGGAACAAAATGAGGTAAAAAAAGTCGGCAGAGAACTTGCCCGCTAAAGGAAAAGGTCCCTAGTTCGAGTCACAGTCCGGCACACAGTTTTAATGTGCCAAGAAGTTTCATAACAGCGCACACTCCACTGCAGAGTGGAAATTTCATTCTGGATTTTTACATGCCTTGAAAGCGGAAATTTATGTTAATTTCCAATAGATTCCTTCCAAAGTGTGTTTAACTTATAACTTAATTTTGTTCACAATAATCGATGTTTATGGAAAGCCTGCAGCTGTGTCATTCATCATTTAACCAATGAGAAACTGCGCTAGTTACGTAATTTCGCGTGCTTAGCACAACGCGTTTCAAAAGTTTATTCTCATTGCCAAGTGCATTTGTTCACATAAATATTTTTTTGATGTTGCATGTGTGATTATCTGTCTCTCTTTCACTGTAGTTGTCATTTTGAGGTTCTATTGAAATCGAAAAATCGGGCAAAATAAATATAAAAAACATCCGAAGATTTATGATGTCCGACTTCCCGACTGCACTAGAACCTCAAAGAGACAACTACAGTGTCAGAGAGACCGAAAATCGCACATGCAAACATCACAGAAATATTTATGTAAAGAAATGCATTTGAAAAAACAATAAATTCTCGAAATGCGTTGTGCAGGTTTTCGTTATTTCAATCATATATAACTTGGAACTGGTCTTAATTTGATTGTTACTGATTATTGCGGCATAGTAGAGTAATAATGTAAAAATGTGCTGTTAGATACGATATAGACAAGATTTTCTCGACTGCAACTCTTTTAAATTAGAATAAAATATTTGTTCTTACGTACACAACCATTTTGCACTGAACGTTTTTTCAAATTTGAAAAAACCTTTCTTTTCCAGAATAATTTTTTTTAATTTCAGAAAAGATTGCATCACATAAACGGCGAATACTATCATGCAACTGTGGAATTAGAAAATATATTAAACTTCAGGTGCAGAGACTGCTAGGGACGAAAGTCTAAAAATGTGCTCGAAGGTACAACGCTCTTTCCTACTAAATGAATGAGCTGATTAGTGACAGATAAAAATTCTAGACCTGACTAGGGATAGAAGCCGAGCCCCCTGAATCCTTAGACCGGCACTTTAGCAGTGGTGATCCTTCATTGTCATTCTTCCAGCTGTATTACTTGCACGTAGACAAGATTTTCCCTGTGCTAAACTCCTCTTTGTAGCTGACAAGATCATTATAAACGATATCCTATGGAACACGGATATCGCTTTATTTAATAAGCAGTTCCTGGTAGTAAAATATGTCGTCGTAAACATGACGGGAAACGAAGGGTGACTAACTTTCTGTGTGTAATTTTTTAAAATTTAAGTACTGTACCAGCTATGTATTTATCATGAAATTATTTTTATTTTTTTTTTTTTCAACGACATAGGAAGGTCTTGAGAACTGAAGTAGATTGAAATGCTGTTTATTAACGTCTGTAATGGAATTTTACGCAAAAAATGGTGAGAAATGTTCAAAAGGTGATGAAAAAGGCTACCGGCCCAGCGCAATTCCCACCTGATTATCCCGTGTTGAAGTGGTATGTAGCAGTAAAACTTGATGCTGCGTTGTACAGCCAATCTTTGCTTTACTTTTTTGCACTTCCCTTGCTACTTTAAGCGAGAAACTTCATCTCAAACGTTTCCAACTTATTTTCTAGAGTAATAAAATGTTGTACAATGTATATACATAAAATGTAAAACAACTACATTTAGGGAAGACAAAAAGAAACGTCTTCTTTTGGATTTCTTTTTTTTGGGTGGTGGGTGCGGGGGGGGGGGGGGGGGGGGCGTGAATGAAGTGTACAGTTTACGAGACGCCTATGGACACTCCACAAGAGCTTGCTGTCCCTTTGGGTGAGGCTATTATTTGTGAAACATCTGGTTGTTTTGAGCGTTTTAGCTAATCATTAGCACGCAGATGCCAGTTGTGCATTGATGCAAACGGACGACATTTTCAGAAACATCTCCAAAACAATATTTGTTACACACTGCTGTTTGAACACACTATCTGAACATCACTAGCGTGAAAAGATCGCCTACAAACACACTAAAATTTTGCTTATTTAGTTCTTTTACGTCGTTTATATTAGTTGCAAAGTCTCGGCAATTGAAAAAAAATCGTTAGAAGAATATCTTGGAGTGATGTGTTCCAGAATCGTGTGAAATTAAAGGTTAATTAAATAGGTACATATGTTAGTCAATAATAAAAGTACTAAACGGTGTCGATCTGCGCTAGCAGGTGCTGTAAATTCCTCTACCCACGCCTGCAGTACAGCATGTCTCTCTATAAAATGCGATCTTCCTTCAGAAAGTTTGGCGCTAAGGGAAATCCCGCAACAAAGTCGAGAGTAGTTTCATACAATATTATTTCGTAACTAATGTAATGCCACATTAAAACGTACGCGTTCCAGGGCGTCCTTGACCCATCATTGCCCGAACTGCTTTATTGATGTTTCATTTCATAGCATCTGCCGGTCATGGTGGGTGTATCATTCGAGAAGACATTAATATTTATGCTATCACTATATGAATATATTGCTAAAGCTGGTTTGCTCACTGGATCTTCCGCGTGTGCGCTGTTTCAGGTGCTCCATGGTCAATAGATTTGGACAGTCATATGGACGTCTGAGGATGAGTTACATAACTTCGAAATCGGTAACGTAATGTAAATATGACTATCATAATTAAAGACAGCTGAGTGGAATACTGCAAACATATATTAATAATAAATGCACCCGAACGCCTAAGACTTCTGTCTGGAAATATAGGTAGCATAGAAAGATTCTTCTATTAAAGAAAGCTTTCACCGCATGTGCCAATCTATTTCTGATATTTCGCGTGTATGGGCCATCATGTGTAATCGGTCTCCTTACACAGTAAAATTCCTTTATTGCTGTTGGAAACATTTCATGCCGCGTATTCATGCGGTCTTCAGTAAACACTTGTCTGTCTGAAAGAACCTGTAGTCATCTAGCTGTCTGCTGGGACAGTATATCACTTGGTGGAAATGTAAGGCGTGTCTTGGCCAGTCGTCTAAACTTTGAGGTGAGCAAACCAAAAGAAAAGCTAGGCGGATAGAATCTGTCGAGCCGTCGGCATATAGACTGTGCATTCGAACGTCAACGTTGAACGTGTCGATTTCACTGCGTTGCTGAACGCTCAGAAGCGATGCGGCTTGTGCTCATGGTGCGTGAGCCTCGACGTTGTATACGTGGTTGCAGCGCTCTCCAGTGGCAGTTGTCGACTGTATCTGGCTCGCAAATCTCACTGTTTCGAAGTGTACGAGCACTGATTTTGTGGTGTCACCGCCAGACACCACACTTGCTAGGTGGTAGCTTTAAATCGGCCGCGGTCCATTTAGTACATGTCGGACCCGCGTGTCGCCACTGTGTGATCGCAGACCGAGCGCCACCACAAGGCAGGTCACGAGATACGGACTAGCACTCGCCCCCAGTTGTACAACGACTTTGCTAGCGACTACACTGACGAAGCCATTCTCTCATTTGCCGAGAGACAGTTAGAATAGCCTTCAGCTAAGTTCATGGCTACGACCTAGCAAGGCGCCATTAGCCTTACATAGTTTGATAGTTATCGTATGAAATGTCTCATCAAGAACGTTGTAAACCAATGACGGATTAAAAGTTAAGTATTCCAAAAGCAACGTACTTTTCTTGCTACCATTCATTACGTATCTTGTTTCAGACCTCTCTCTAGACTACGAGAGATTAACGCGTGCCTTTCGGCTACTTCAGTGTGGCGTAGCTGTCTTGTTACGCCACAGCAGATTTCCTACGTTAGCTCTGTTACAACGCTCATTTGCTCCCTTGTTCATATGCTGATCATGTTGTTCTGCCTGTGGTACACACAAATAAAAACTACAATATCCATGAACATGTCACAAGGCAAGAAGGGAAGTACCATGTCAGTCAGTTAGGATATGCGCTTATAAAAGTTCCTTTGGAAATAGACTCATACAAATTTGCAATAGTTCTCTACATAAGATAAAAATTATTTCATCATTTCCATTTTAAAATAAAAACCTGAGGTAATTCTTACTTGATCGCTATTCCTGTTCAGTAGCAGAATCTTTACAACATGTGAAATACGAGATTTGAAATAAGAAGGTGCAAAATATCTTATTTCGAGTAGAGCAAGCTATAAGTCCCATAGTGCTCAGAGCCATTTGAACCAAGAGTAAGCTGCCTTGTAGATAAAGCCAATCAAACAAACTCACTCCTCACAATCAGAAAGAGTGCACTTATAGTTACATCGAATATTATAGAATATATTTCTATTGTATATTATAGAATATATTTTCTATTAAACTAACAAGAAAGTGAACGTGAAAGTTACTAAAAAAATTTGAATGCAGTGGGACGCAAACCAGCAACACATAATTTACTACTTCACAATTGTTCGTCTCTACTCATTACGCTAACATTTTTAAATACACGATCCATGAACGATGTACGACCATAGTTTGCACCTTACCATCTCCTAATAGCTTTGATCGTAGATGTGTAATTTAATTATAACAACTTAAGCCAAGAACAATATTTTTTTATGGATCCTCAATGCGCCGTTGCCTTCGGATACGAAAGTAACAATAATTCTGTAACTACAAATATGACTTTCCCGGTCAGTTTATTTCAACAAATCCCACAACAAACGACGAGTATCCGAGAGATTCTTTGTCTGCTGGTGCTTAGTAACGGCGAACATACATACGGGCTTCAACTGAAAGCCAATAAGGCGTCTCGGGACTCGGTACTGAAGACAGATGGCGTCCTGTGACGTAGGTGGCGTCCTTCCATTTCACTGATCTACGTTCTAACGCGTGAGCCGCATAGCAGAAAACGAGCCACTCTCGTCTGGACTTTTCCTCCGCACGCATCTGTGAGGAAGTTTTGATCTGTTATTATAGATGCTAGTCCTTGCGATAGCAAAATGTGCGCACTGAAGCGACTACGTTGTGGATTATGGTGAGACGGTTGCTGGCTACTTCCTTGCGCTGAATTTACGTGATTGTACGGTATGTGCTTTTCAGACTGTTGAACACTAGATTTCTTTCCGCCGGATACTTTGCAATCGTGCTTAAGGTGAGAAATGTCGAATTAACAACTTCGTTGAAACGCTTGGGAATCAACATTCAATTAGTATTCAGTCATCGAACCTTTCAAATTGTTTATCTCGTTGCTCTTCCGCTCGTCAAATAATACACTACTAGCCATTAAAATTGCTACGCCACGAAGATGACGTGCTACAGATGGGAAATTTAACCGAGAGGAAGAAGATGCTGTGATATGCAAATGATTAGCTTTTCAGAGCATTCACACAAGGTTGGCGCCGGTGGCGACACCTACAACGTGCTGACATGAGAAAAGTTTCCACCGATTTCTCATGCACAAACGGCAGTTGACTGGCGTTGCCTGGTGAAACGTTGTTGTGATGCCTCGTGTAAGGTGGAGAAATGCGTACCGTCACGTTTCCGACTTTGATAAACGTCGGATTGTAGCCTATCGCGATTGCGGTTTATCGTTTCGCGACATTGCTGCTCGCGTTGGTCGAGATCCAATGACTGTTAGCAGAATATGGAATCGGTGGGTTCAGGAGGGTAATACGGAACGCCGTGCTGGATCCCAACAGCCTCGTATCATTAGCAGTCGAGATGACAGGCATTTTATCCGCATGGCTGTAACGGATCGTGCAGCCACTTCTCGATCCCTGAGTCAACACATGGGGACCTTTGCAAGGCAACAACCATCTGCACGAACAGTTCGACGACGTTTGCAGCAGCATGGACTATCAGCTCGGAGACCATGGCTGCGGTTACGCATGACGCTGCATCACAGACAGGAGCGCCTGCGATGGTGTACTCAACGACGAACCTGGGTGCACGAATGGCAAAACGTCATTTTTTCAGATGAATCCAGGTTCTGTTTACAGCATCATGATGATCACATCCGCGCATCCGTGTTTGGTGACATCGCGGTGAACGCACAGTGGAAGCGTGTATTCGTCATCGCCATACTGGCGTAGCACCCGGCGTGATGGTATGGGGTGCCATTGGCTACATGTCTCGGACACCTCTTGTTCGCATTGACGGCACTTTGAACAGTGGACGTTACATTTCAGATGTGTTACGATCCGTGGCTCTATCCTTCATTCGATCCCTGTGAAAGCATACATTTCAGCAGGACAATGCACGACCGCATGTTGCAGGTCCTGTACGGGCCTTTCTGGATACAGAAAATGTTCGACTGCTGCCCTGGCCAACACAATCTCCAGATCCCTCACCAATTGAAAACGTCTGGTCAACGGTGGCCGAACAACTGGCCCGTCACAATACGCCAGTCACTACTCTTGATGAACTGTGGTATCGTGTTGAAGCTGCATGGGCAGCTGTACCTGTACACGCCATCCCAGGTCTGTTTGACTCAATGCCCAGGCGTATCAAGGCCGTTATTACGGCCAGAAGTGGTTGTTCTGGGTACTGATTTCTCAGGATCTTCTCACCCAAATTGCGTGAAAATGTAAGCACATGTCAGGTCTAGTATAATATGTTTGTCCAATGAATAGCCGTTTATCATCTGCATTTCTTCTTGGTGTAGCGATTCTAATGGCCAGTAGCGTATTTCGGACGTTAACGCTAATATGTGATGATTTTCTTTGTCTCTTCTACAAAATGGTTATAATTAAAATTTCGCTACTTGAGACAGTGTGGACGGAAAACTATTTACCACATGGATACCCAACTTTATAGGAATGATGTTCAGACAGTGCACGGCAGGATTTGAGTTGTTACTGGTGTTAGTTTCATGGCCTACCGTTAGCCGCCGGTATTGATACGGAAAGTAGAGTTGAAACAGAAGAATCTGTGTGCATTTCAGTTGCACACGGTCAACACGGGTCAGGGCAAGATAAGCAGGACTTTACTCATACAGCTGTTTTATCAAAGCAACAAGAATAGTGCTGCTGCTCTTGGTGAATTTTTTTTTTTTTTTTTTTTTTTTCATCAGTCTACTGACTGGTTTGATGCGGCCCGCCACGAATTCCTTTCCTGTGCTAACCTCTTCATCTCAGAGTAGCACTTGCAACCTACGTCCTCAATTATTTGCTTGACGTATTCCAATCTCTGTCTTCCTCTACAGTTTTTGCCCTCTACAGCTCCCTTTAGATCCATGGAAGTCATTCCCTCATGTCTCAGCAGATGTCCTATCATCCAGTGTTTTCCACATATTCCTTTCCTCTCCGATTCTGCGTAGAACCTCCTCATTCCTTACCTTATCAGTCCACCTAATTTTCAACTTGGTGAGTATCGAGGCACTAAAGGTTTTGTGTCGTCTCGTTGCCACTGTGGAGTCTTGTACCACGGGAAGCAAGAAGAGGATGTTTGGTGGCCGGTATCCTCGTCCTGCAAAAAAACTGCACTCATGTGTTAACATGGTTCTTTATTAACATAAACAGAGGGCTACTTATCCTTAAGCAAGTTGTTGTGGTACAAGCTCTTCCACAATAGTCCACGTTAGCCTCACTGCTGGCTATAAACACTACATTCTCGTAGCCGGTGACGTGAACTGACTGACGCCAACTGGAACAGTAACTGAGCTGACTGCGACTGCGGCTGACTCTTTCTGTGACTGGACTGACTGTCTGTGACTGACTGGGCCCTCTGTTCCGTGGTGGTGATCTAAATACTGGCGGTCGAGAGGGTGTCGGCGACGCGTTGCTTGCGAGTCTGTCTTTGGCCTCTCTCCCGATAGGCGCGCTTGATTCAGCGCCTATTATCGATCTTCTTGCAACCTCTTTGCCGACTGGAGTGCTGGCGACAGCTTACATCAGCACAAAAGGAATATGTAGAGGTTCAGAGGTTCGTTTTCTGCACCAGAGTTTAAGAACATGATTCGGAAGTTCGAATTAACTGGCAATTTGGGAACTGCAGCTAGGAGAGTCCGACGACAAATTGCGTCACAATTTGCTGAAGAAGATGCTGTTGCCATGGCTGAGAATTCTGGACGCCATGTGCCATCTTCAAGCGGTGGACGAGCTGTGTCACGACAGTTGAACATTTCCTGGTCCACCGTTGTTTCAGCCAGCAGTAGAGCAATCTCTAGTGCGGTTCAGCCTGTCGTGGATGCAGATGGTGTCGACTCTGAGCAAAAATTTGTAACCTGGAACATAAACACAGTACGCAGTAAACAAATGTTATTCTCTCATGTGGAGATTAAAATATATTTCTTTTAGTGGTTTATTCGTTATTTCTCCCCTGCATGTCCTTGCACATTTATCCACAATGTTTCATCCCCCTATCACTCGTTCGTCATGGGGCTCTCTCAAGTAGCGAAAATTTAATTATAATCACTCTGTACGTGGATGATCATATAAAGACACGTGGTTCGTTTAATGGGATTTGTACGAGGGGGAGTTGGAAAATAAGTTCCCATGTCGACTGTGGGCATAGTTGTGTGTTATGGGCGAAAGACGACACGGCAGGTGAACGCGCGCGTGCAAGATACCGATACACCATTGGGTAGAGGTCGACGGCCAGCCGCTCAGTCTTTTCCTCGAGCTATGGAGAGAAGGTGCGATTTGGAGTCGTGGTCAAAGGCGGAAGTGAGAGTTGTTATCCGCTATGAATGGGCACGTGCAGTATCAAGCACAGAAATTCTAACAGCTTTGTTGAGGTGTATGGGTCAGATGTGATGTCGAGGCAAATGGTGCGGAGATGGTGCCAGCAATTCAGTGATGGACGTCAGCAAGTGCAGGACATACCGAGACACACACGGCCACTACAGATGCAAATGTCAGGAAGGTGGAAGACATGATTAAAGCGAACCGGTGTATCACCATCTGTGGAGTAGCGGCAGAACTTGGAATCGGACATGAGCGAGCTCACAAGTTTATCCACGACATTCTTCGATACAGGAAGGTGTTAGCACGATGGGTGCCCCGCCAACTGACCCCGAACACATGGAACAACGCATGGCGTTCAGCCTGAAACAGCTCGTGCGTTACCATGAATCTGGCAATGACCTGTTTCGAATTGTGACGGGGGATGAAACGTGGGTCCATTATTACACGCCCGAATCGAAGGTCACATCCATGGAGTGGAAACATCCGTCATCACCTGTCCGAAAGAAGTTCAAAAGCACTCCGTCTGCAGGTAAAGTGCTACGCACCATCTTCTGGGACGCCGAAGGAGTTTTGCTGCTGGACTTTCTGGAGGATGCAACCATCAATGCTGCGCGGTACTGTGTCACTCTGTCGAAATTGAAAGAGGTGATTCGGAAAAAGCGGCTGGCCTTCTCAGATCTGGCGCTCTGCTGTTGAATGACAGTGCGAGACCACTCACGGTGACGGCAACGCAAAACCATATTGCAACTCTTGGTTGAGAGCGCCTACACCATCCTCCTTACAGTCAGGATCTCGCACCATGTGACTTCCATCTGTTTCCTGCTTTGTAGAAGACTATCGGTGGAAGGCGCTTTGGCAGCAATGGTGACGTCAAACAAGCCATTCAACGCTTTTCCGCATGCAACGCCCTGATTTTTTCCTGGAAGGCTTTTTGAAGCTTATAAAACGGTATGACAAATGTCTCAATGTACTTGGAAATTATGTAGAAAAATTAAGATATGTCTTATCTTTAATGTCTCATTCTCTTTTTTTTCCTTTCACGCACAACTCTGACCACAGTCAAAAGGGGAAACTTATTTTCCAACTCCCTCACGTATATGAAACATGAGATTTTCTATGCAGTTTCTGAACAATACATTAAGTATAACGATAATTTGGGATTCTTATGAAGTTATTTTCGCTCCTTTGATTTTTATTCAATTAACCTTTCACCTGCTCCATGTCTCTACGTGTTTTCACTAACAAAAGTCCGCTTTAACGACGTATAGAGCCGAGAGGGAATAAACTGCCTTCAGCAGTGATAGCATTTTTATTTTAAATGAAATTTCTAGCAGAGGTAAGTTCTTGTCATTGGGGAACTTCAAGGCAAGTGTTTCTGGAGACAGAGACTTCTAGTTAAAATTTTGTTATTACACTAGCTCAAATCTTTTTCTTGTGCCTCTGTGCCGCATCTGCTCAAGGTTGGCACGGTTAGTTTAAGGGACGGCCGGATGCCCTTCTTGTCGCCACCTGGGGCGGAATGTGTTTACCTCAACTTTCTGTGTATAGTATTACTCATATGAAGGTGTTCTAAAGTTTTCTAAATGTTTTCGAATCGTGTAACTGATGTTTGAGTTGGGTATCAGTCCGGCATTCCCCTAGTAGGACGTGGGGAAAGGCCTAAAAACCATATCCAAGCTTGCCAGCTTACTGATCCTTGTCGTTAATCCGCAGGGCGGATTCTATCTGGTGTCTGTGCTCGTACCCGTCCGTAAGTGGCGCCTTACGCACACTGCTACTTTTATTTACTAAGTTTTGTGGGATACAAAGTGCAGAGACATTTGCAGAGCATCAAATTTCTTGTCTTCGTTCTTCTTCTTCCCGAAGCATCTCTGCTTATGCCGGTCGTTCACGAATTACACCCATAAGATGTAATTTATATACAAGTGTAGTGAGCAGCTGCTTGAGGTTTTTTTGTAAGGATTACGGTTTCAGTTTTGTCTTGATATAGCTTTTATTAAATCACACTTTAATTATTCCGTTGCGGCATGAGGAAGTATTTTCCACAATGAAAATTAAAAACAGCTAGACAGGTTGTTTTTATTCAAACATGGTTCACATTCTATATAAAAGACTAATGTTTCAGGGCATTAAAAACTAGAAGCATAGTACTTTTTAAACTCATACAGGCAAAGTATAAAGCAGTGCAACGATTTTAGACTACAACACCAGGAAGGATAGCAAATGATTAAATTATGCAGAGGAAGGACAAAAATATGGAAACACGAAAAACACAACGCATTACCGTGCATAATACGGTGTAGGAAAACCGTTGGCCTTGAAAACAGATCCCAGTCATCTCGTAATGGATAAATACAGGTCCTGTATGGCTTTCAGGGGACGATTATATCACTCTTCCTACGAAATAGTGGGATGTTCAGAAAACGATAGTGGAGATGGACAGCGATCATGCACCCGTCTCTGCAAAGTAGACCATAAAGGCTCAATAATATTGAGATTTGGTGACGGTGGTGGCCAGGGAGATGCGATAAGCTATCCTAGTGCTCACAAAACCAATCCTGGACGATGCGAGCTATGTGAACAGGGACACTGTCGTTTTGCAACACATCACAACAGGGGAAGAAACTTTGTAGCATGCTATGGACATGGCCAGCCAAAATGGTCACATTATCCTTCATAGTAAAGCGACCTTGGAGATTAACTATGGAGCCCAACTCATCAGCAAACCCCTGTCTGCTTCACTGTTGAACATAAACTCCGCCATAAGTTGGAAATCCCCGTTCAACAAGACAAATCCGTCAAAAAGACCTTTTTCCATTGCTTCACAGTCCACGTTTTATTGCTTCGGCACCACGTTTTCCTGTTATTGCCAATTGCATCACTGATGAGTGGTTTTGGAATTCCAACTCTCCCTGCAATTTCCTCAATTTCCTGCTTTATGGAGCTCCCTTCCTGTTGTTTCGGTGCTGACAGGGTTCGCGAGTGCGATATTCATCTCTGCAGTCGCTTTTGCAGCTGTCATCCTCTTATTTTTCGCCACAATCCTCTTCAGTGACCGTCTGTCACGATTACTCAACCCACACTTTCGTTCGCGTCGTGACTTAGCGGACGAGGTTTTCACCACTTTCCATGTATGCAATATAAGCCTTCGAAATGGTGCCCCCTGAAACACCAAACATGTCGACTAATTTGACTATTGAAACACACACCGCACGAACACTAACAATTTGCCCACGTCTGCATTCACATAGCTCCGATATAAGGCACACACTGCTACAGAGAACACTGTTCTGTCCCCGACTGATATATGCTACGTATTTAGGACATTCTACAGCTGCCATTAATGGTCCATTACAACAGAGCAATCTGCAGGATTGGCTAGCATTTGCATTTATGTTCAAGTATACATTTTTTTTTGTCCAACCCCTGTAATTATTATACGTATGCACTATAGTCGGAACAGTTCATGATTCAATTTGTAGGTGATTATGGGATGTAACTGGTGCAAAAAATATACTACACAGAGCTGACACCACTGCCTTATACATTGGCTCTAACCTGGCTAGGCATCCACTCCAGCTGAACCGGAGTGATGTATATGGGTACGTCATTCCATGTTACTTCCACTTGATGCCATAATACATGAGTCACAGTTGCTGACAAATGGTGCGTACCAGCCTCTTGACAACTCGTGACCAGATATTTTCAATGGGTGAGAGATCTGGAGGACGTACTGGCCTGTGCTACCCCTCTGTAGCTCAAGACAATATGCATATCATGTGGTCTCGCATTACCTTGTTGGAAGGCAACATGATGGAGACATCGAAGAGAGGGCACAGTCACAAATCTTGATACACCAGAAACGTAGCGTCTGATGTCCAAATTCCCAGCTATGCGAACTGTTGTGGTTGGCAGGAGAGCCAACACCGTGTTACTAGAGGAAGCCGAAAGGCACGCGTTTTAGCTCACGCAGGCTGGCGTGAGGTCTGGAACAGGACAAAGAAATTAGAATTTAGAAAAAACGGACGTAGCTGGTGGAATACTTTAATCCATTAATGGTGAACGTCGCTCTTGACGGTACATTATTCACAGTATCAATAGTAACTGGTAATGGTGCCTTGCTAGGTCGTAGCAAATGACGTAGCTGAAGGGTATGCTAACTATCGTCTCGGCAAATGAGAGCGTATTTTGTCAGTGAACTATCGCTAGCAAAGTCGGTTGTACAACTGGGGCGAGTGCTAGGAAGTCTCTCTAGACCTACCGTGTGGCGGCGCTCGGTCTGCAATCACTGATAGTGGCGACACGCGGGTCCGACGTATACTAACGGACCGCGGCCGATTTAAAGGCTACCACCTAGCAAGTGTGGTGTCTGGCGGTGACACCACACGAACCATGGGTGATCGTGTGCAGGCCCTTACGATGATGACGAATTCTTTTATCAGCATTCGTTCTCCTCAGAGCCTCTACACACAGATGCATCCATTGTGATGTTATACACAGACCTGAAACTCGTCTGAAATGACTACGTTGTGCCACTGCCGTGAGCAGTGTTGTCATTGGCTGTATTACTGCCGACGATCTCTCTCTGCTGCCGCGTCGCAGGCCAGTGGCTACCCTGCTGACTGTCTGTGGTGCTCCAGACGTCACTGCACTGTCCCGTTGAATGCTCGTCTTAATGTAGACAAGCCCATTTGTTGATTCAACGCACGTTACGTAGTTTTACAACCCTTCATAGGCAAGTGAACATTGTCTGACCTCTTGCTAGCTAGAGGCACGAAGACTCTGTGATCCTATGTGGTGCTGAATATGGTCATCCTGAAATCCTCGATTCCATATTTTTCTGGCAGTTGTAGGATCTTACCTAATGCGAGCAGCTATATTGCAGAATGGTTAACTACAGTCTCGATAGACCACGATCCGTCCACTGTAGAGCTCTGACACGAGCTGGTAGACATTTCACCTTCTTGTACGATCTTCCCACAAACAACTAACATTCAGATGCGATTTCTGAATGAATACGACGCTTTGTAAGAACTGTGGCCGTGCTCGCATGACAGTAGTTTCATCGTTATGACTGATAGTGAGTAAGTAAACTGCTGCACATGAAATAACGCCAGCTGCCCTCACGTGTCTGCCTGTTCTGGTATGCATAGCCAGCGATGTGTTGTGGTGTACGACGGGATGCTAGCCATGGTCGTCGGAAACGTAAATTTGCATCGCGTAATCGTCTCCTAACAGTCTGATGTGGTGCCTGAGTCCTGTATCCTCGTCGAACGCCGAATTCAGTTATGGATCACTCAGCCCACGGTTCATTTGAATGAAAAGTCGTAGATGTCTATCATTCTGTGCATCTATCGGACGTGGGCGGCCTATGTAGTGTAAGCCATCAAAACTACCTGTGAACTGTAATCAGTTCCATGTCTGAACCACATCGCTTTGACTCTTGTGCACACATCGAGCAACTTTCTTGGTTGATAAGATTTCTGTGCGTAACGTGATGATGTGGAACAGATCATTGCTCGCGATTTTCCTTCGTGGCATCACGGATGTTCACTTTACTGTTCCACAGATGTCTTTAACGCGTCCCTACTGGACCTTTACTTTCAACTGGAATATTGAACTCCATTCAAATGCTGTTCTACAATTAGGTACCGCTCATGTGTATGTTTACGAAAACGTCAGGTTTGACCTTCCGATTGGTCCAGGAACAGTCACAGTAGCAACACCCTTCCATGACGTATCGAGAAGAGTATTTATTGCGGATAATAAGTGAGGTAACGACCTTATCTCACGTCACTGATAAAGACTTCCAGTGTCAGGTTACAGACTTGGCGACTTTTGTTCAACGTCACCTCCACTCCCCTCTGCCAGTGGAACCACCTGGAATTATTCAAGGTAACCCAGGGAAACCTCAACTCCTCCCCTCCTCCCCTCTACCCCTACATTCCTCTCTGCCCTGGACCAATGAGATTGAAGCACCCCATCCACAGCTTCACATTTTATTATTAGGGCACTTGAATGGGTGGGGTCCACTCTGGAGCTATACATCATTGGGACAGAATCAGCTTTGTCTATTTGTTAATAACAAACAGCTCTGCACGGGCCTCCGCAGCAGGCACCTGGTTGACTCACATATGCTGACTGCTTTTCATTGGTGACAACGGCTCTAATTTGCGCGCCAATACCGCAACTGGACATCCAAAAAAATGGTTCAAATGGCTCTGAGTACTATGGGACTTAACATCTGAGGTCATCAGTCCCCTAGAACTTAGAACTCCTTAAACCTAACTAACCTAAGGACATCACACACATCAATGCCCGAGGCAGGATTCGAACCTGCGACCGTAGCGGTCGCGCGGTTCCAGACTGAAGCGCCTAGAACCGCTCGGCCACACCGGCCGGCCGACTGGACATCCACTGAGTGGCGACAGGTAGACTTTTCAGATGAATTACGTTTTATGCTCCATCATATAGCTGGCTATTGGCGTGTGCAGTGTGAAACGTCTGAGAGCAAACACTCTGCAACTATTGCCGGTAGTGTCCTGGCCAGAGGGCATTCCCAGGATGATCTCGTCATTCTGGAAGGCATAATGGAACAGTACAAGTACGCAACTATTCTTGGGGATTATGTCCACCCATACATGCAATTCGTTCTACCTCGGAACGATGATTTCTACCAGCAGGACAACGCAACATGTCACAGCTCGTAGTGTACGTGCGTAGTTCGAAGACCACCAGGATGAGCTAACTGTACTACTGCGGAAACCAAACTCTCTGTATTTAAACCCAGTCGAGAGTCAGTGAGACCACCATGATCAGGCTGTTCGCTTTGTGTATCCTCAACCTAGAAACCTGGCGTAGCCGGCAATGGCACTGTAGACGATAAGGCTGCACATCACTTTCCGTACCTTCCAGAACCTCATTGACTCTCTTCTTGCATGTCTCACAGCGGTCCTCGCTGCAAAAGGAGATTGTTTAGGCTTTTGCAGTGTATAAACTCATGCAAATCCATCTCTACAGTACTAGGGTGTGCTAAAATGAGCTTGTTGTCATATTGTAGAAATAATGATATCATACCAAAATTCTGATGTCCTCAACCAAGGATACTGTGAGTTAAGAATTAGCACAGCACCATATAATACGCACCTAGAGAGAAAGAGAGCGCGCGCGAGAGAGAGAGAGAGAGAGAGAGAGAGAGAGAGTGAAAGAGAGAGAGAGATAGCTGACCAGTATCTGTAGTCACCCCACCGAATATTATGTCACCGGCAGTGTAGGCCACCCCTCTGGCGCTTACGTGTAGAGTACAGCCGAGTCCGCGAATATCGATGTTCAGAGTATGGTCGTGAACATACTGCCAGCAACCTAGCAATGACTGAAAAATTTGCACAGTTATGTGTAATCGTCTCTGGCCTAGTTGGCTGACGCAAAAGGCACTGTTAAGAAAATCCGGCATTCAGGGAGGGGACACCCCACCACAGCAAACCAATCGTAACTTAATGATGCCTACAAATTCACCACTGAAATTCTGTAGGACAACTTTGTAACAGATTATGCACCATGCGCTCCATTCCCCTCTCCCTTTCTCGCTGGAACAATCGTAATCCTGCTTTCAGCACTAGCGCTTGTGGATGTTCGATCCCACATTCAGCCCGACAGTACTCCGAGGTGAAATGAAGACATGTAATTATACGAGGGCTGTTCGGAAAGTAAGGAACGATAGGTCGCGAAATGGAAACCGCAGTGAAAATCAAAACTGTTTTATTTGCAACAGTTAGCTACAACTTCCAGCTGCTTATCTCCATAGTCGCCGATCCGAATTAGACGTTTGTCGTAGCGTTGTATCAACTTTACAATACCCTCGTTATAGAAGGCAGCCACCAGTGCCTTCCGCCAATTCTCTACGCTGGCCTACAGCTTGTTGTCTTTGCCAAAATGTTGTCTTCATAGCCCGCAGTTCATGTGAGTAGAGATGAAACTCAGATGGAGAAAATTACAGGCTGTGTTGTGGGTGATGAAACGTTTACAATTGAAAACGATGCGGGAGCAGCTTCATTGCCCCTGCAGATTCGGCTGAGAATTGTGTTGAAGAAGAAAGCGCACGACAGTTATGTAATGTTGGCGAAATTTCTCACCAGGCCCTCGTCCTTGGCGGGAGACACTGTTGTTCTAGGTATCTTTATGTGCTCTCTGCGTGCTCAGAACTAAAAAGAACGACGTAACGCGATAGACGGGCATACTAGAGACACTGCCCAAGAAGCCTGTCCAAAACATCATCGGATTTCACTGTGTTTTCCATTTCGCGACCGATCGTTCCTTTCTTTCCGAATTACCCTCGTAATTAGGGTACCTAAATAAAATAAACCCTTGTATTGTTAGTTTATGTGGTATTAGTGTAAGTCCCATATATTAAGTACGGGAAAATCAGAGTATGAAAAAAATGGTTCAGTTGGCTCTGAGCACTATGGGACTTAACATCTGAGGTCATCAGTCCCCTAGAACTTAGAACTACTTAAACCTAACTGACCTAAGGACGCCACACACATCCATGCCCGAGGCAGGATTCGAACCTGCGACTGTAGTGGTCGCGCGATTCCAGACTGAAGCGCCTAGAACCGCTCCGCCACAACGGCCGGAAATCAGAGTATGACCATGGCTATTAAGGTAATTCCACAGACCAATAGAGATCGAGCCGCGCGAAGTGGTCACGCGGTTTGAGGCGCCATGTCACGGATTGTGCATCCCCTCCCGCCGGACATTCGAGTCCGCCCTCGGGCATGGGTGTGTGTGTTGTTCTTAGCATAAGTCAGTTTAAGTTAGATTAAGTTAGTTTAAGTAGTGTGTAAGTCTAGGGACCGATGAACTCAGCAGTTTGGTCCCTTAGGAATTCACACGTATTTGAACATTTAAACACACGTCGAACAGCTTGCACACTGCAACATTTAAAAGTAATTATTGCTACAAAATCGCCGGCCGGTGTGGCCGAGAGGTTCTAGGCGCTTCAGTCTGAAACCGCGCGACCGCTACGGTCGCAAGTTCTAGGGGACTGATGACCTCAGATGTTAAGTCCCATAGTGCTCAGAGCCATTTTTTGCTACAAAATCATACCTGCGCATTAATAATGAGTGCCACTGCGTACAGTCGAATGTATGCTTAAATAGTGGAAAGCCAACGCATTATTACGAACTTGCTATAACACGATATTTATACGAGTAAACCCTGCAATGTTATTAACTTGTGGCAATGCTTGTAAACACAATCCTGCAAGCACACTGATGATGGGTGGGATCTGCCAGTGCTCCCAGCTAGAATAAAAAGAAACGTAACTCTTGCAGTATGAGTGTGTGACGTCACTATAGGACTAGTAAATAGATACGGAGTATAAATGCACATTTCCGACACCCATGTGGAACTGAGCATTAGTTACAGTGAAGGAAAAATAAACTATCGCTACTCATGCAGTCATAGACTCACAGAGGGCACGGAATCTCTCTCATTATACGATAAAACGCGATCTTAGATAGCTGCATAGATGACACACCATATTTTGATAAGTCGATTCCCCAAAGACACGACACAAACTAGGAACTAGCTTGTGAGCAACACATGCTCAATGACTGCTGGAAAAACGGGTTACGCGTACCCGATAACAGTAGAATCACAACCATTTCTTCTCTATTCCTGGGTCAACCTCGAGCGAACGCTGCCTCCACCACTATAAGGCTCCAGGTAGACCATAGAAATACAGCTGGCTTCGCAACGGCCCCGGGGAAGAACCAACACAGCCTCAAAGTACGGGCACTGGTTGACAGTAATCGCCAAAGAACGTCCTATGCAGACTGATAAGTGGGAGGAATCGCTGACCTGTGTGTCCGTCCAGTTATGGTCCAGAATTCCTTTCAATGGGTAGCAACACATGCAACTGCTTTCGCTAGATAACTCACATTGCCTCTTAATGCGGCTGCCAGATAGAGGAGCCCACGCACTTAGATAGAGACGCCTGCGGGCTCTCTGAACGCTGTGTGAAGACAACCTTAAAAGATCTAAATATATTTTTATTACACGGCTCATGCATATCGTTGAAAACATCCGTCAGCTGCTGGATTTACCCATACAGTATTATTAATAGAAATATATCGATATTCTGTGTTAAATCAAAAAATGCATTATTTACTAGCAAAAACACTCCTACATGTACTCGATACAGGAAAATCATCACACGCAAAGTGTGGGACGTTAAGAGTTTACCAGGAATCAACCTCTCTCCTGGTTCTCATACAACGTTAGAGCTCGGAAAACGCCCTGTCATTGTAATTGATGACGAAGCACAAATCAACTAATATTAAAGTTTAGATCCTGATGCTGCCGAGAGGAAAAGCTGTAGACAGTATATTAGTTTTTTTCGTTCTTTTTCAAGCCAGTAAATACAACTCGTTTGGGAAAAATGCCTATAACCCTTGCAAGTGATGTTTTCCTCTTGTAGCACTCTGCTGGGTAATTCGTGTCGCCGGACGCTGTGGCCGAGCAGTTCTAGGCGCTTCAGTCTGGAACCGCGAGACCGCTACGCTCGCAGGTTCGAATCCTGCCTCGGGCATGGATGTGTGTGATGTCCTTAGGTTAGTTAGGTTTAAGTAGTTCTAAGTTGTAGGGGACTGATGACCTCAGATGTTAAGTCCCATAGTTATCAGAGCCAATTCAACCATATGAACCAATTCGTGTCGACACCATACATTTATAATAGCATGCGCAGTAATTATATCCCACATCTATTAACCCAACCTACTATGGGTTTCAGACTGACAAGCAAATCCTTTAATGTTGTTTTGTAAGGTTACTAGCCACGCCTGGTAGCAGTGAATCTTTTGTTGCTTGGGAAAACGCTGTAACACACCTCTTATTAAGAAGAAGACTTAGAGCGAGTGGTTTGGGCTTCCATTGGGTTGCCTTACCAATTTCCAGTGCTTCCCCTTGGATGGGGGTGGGGGGGGGAGGGTGGAGAGGAGAGTGGGAGTTGACCTTGAAGAGTAGTTGTCAGAACGTGTAACCTGACACCGTAAGTTCTTATCATTATCTCTCTATGTGCCCGCAATGAGTAACTACTGGGGTTATGCAACACTTTCGTTGAAGTGTGTATGTTGCCTTTTTTCTTACCTTTTTCATTTAATTATGGACTCCACGGTATTCAACAATCTCTCATTGCTTAGGAATTATTCAGATTATTTAAAATTTGATATAACACTTTGATGCAGAAAAATTGGGATATTAGTTGGTGATGGTTGATGATATCTGATCTACTGTTGTATGAAACCAGTTTTTTGGTTTGTACACTGCCTACATGCAAAGAGAATGGGATACTATATCTCGTATTGTTTCTCCAACACTTTCCCAGGAAGAATTATTTCGTATGTGTGTTTAATTCCTTTTAACAGGTGTTCAAAATCTTCCCAGAACGAAAGGGCACAAAAGCAGAGGAACCTAGATCGTTCTTTCCAAAAATGCTCTCCCAACTTTGTGTGTGTGTTCAATGTGTGTGAATGGCTAAGGGACCACACTGCTGAGGTCATCGGTCCCTAGACTTACACACTACTTAAACTAACTTATGCTAAGAACAACACACACACACACACACACACACACACACACACACACACACACACACATGCCCAAAGGAGGACTCGAATCTCCGAAAAACTTCGTAAGCATGTTTAATGTAACACTGTAAAGAGAGCTGCGCCATATTAAATATGTATGCGTTCTGTTATTCTACTTTTGAGAAATTAAGGAATGGAAAGTAAGCTTAAATTTGTGTGGCCCGTTCACTCCCTCATGTCGACAAGGATGAGGATGGAGGGCGATCGTCGCGACATCCGCATCAAAAGTTAAGCGAAAATGGGATACCATTAGTTAGAAAATACAGACAAGTATTTTGAAACCAGATCGTCCAAAAAATATGTCTACATTGAGCTAATAGATACTGAAATTCATAGGAGAATGAATATTCAGAAAGACAAGTTCGTCGCAACACCAAGACGACGGACAGAAAAGCAAATCGCCTAAATGTTTGTCTGTGTTCAGCTGGGTCAGCACGTTGAGAAGTGACTACGAAGAGCATCCGGCAATTGACGGCACTGCAAAATCATGACGTGATCTGCCACGTAGTTTCAACTCAGGGCACACTACGATGCAGAGTGAGAATTCATTCTGGAAACAGTCCCTGGTTGTAACTAAGCCAGGTCCCCGTAATAGCCTTTCTTCCAGAAGTGCTAGTCAAGCAACACATGCAGGAGAACTTCTGCGAAGTTTGGAAGGTAGGAGATGGAGTACTAGGGGAAGTAAAACTGTCAGGTCAGGTTGTGAATTGTACTTGCTGAGCTCAGTCAGTAGAGCACATGCAGTTAAAGGCGAAGTCCTTGCATTCGATTTCCAGTCTGGCACACACTTTTAATCTGCTACGAAGTTTCAAGATGTCCTCCAGTTCCACAATTTTCTATGAGATAGTTTCCATGTCGGATGACTTCGGAATTCTAAAAGCGAGGTCTGCTTGGTTTTTAGGCTACGTTTCTGTGGCTGCAGAAAATTATTATTAAAATGTCCCACGTTCTTGTAAGAACACAATTTATAGTTATTTCTACCCAAAATTGTTTTACCACAGGTGCGATCTAATTTTCGGTATGGATTTTGTCTTAGCACCCCTGTGTCGTAGACGGTATGCTGCATTTACTGGATACCTGTGACTACAATGGATAGGCAACTGCAGGAAACTAAAACATTAATCTTAGATAAGATATAAAACGGTGTAATATAAACAAGATATCACGTACGGAGTATAACAGGGATAAATGCAGATACACTACCGGCCATTAAAATTGCTACACGATGACGATGACGTGCTACAGACGCGAAATTTAACCGACAGAAAGAAGATGCTGTGGATATGCAAATGATTAGCTTTTCAGAGCATTCACACAAAGTTGGCGCCGGTGGCGACACCTACAACGTGCTGACATGAGCAAAGTTTCAAACTGATTTCTCATACACAAACAGCAGTTGACCGGCGTTGCTTGGTGAAACGTTGTAGTGATGTCTCGTGTAAGGAGGAGAAATGCGTACCATCACGTTTCCGACTTTGATAAACGTCTGATTGTAGCCTATCGCGATTGCGGTTTATCGTATCGCGACATTGCTGCTCGCGTTGGTCGAGATCCAATGACTGTTAACAGAATATGGAATCGGTGGGTTCAAGAGGGTAATATGGAACGCCGTACTGGATCCCAACGATCTCGCATTACTAGCAGTCGAGATGACAGGCATCTTATCCGCTTGGCTGTAACGGATCGTGCAGCCACGTCTCGATCCCTTAGTCAACAGATGGGGACGTTTGCAAGACAACAACCATCTGTACGAACAGTTCGACGACGTTCCAAGAAGCATGGACTATCAGCTCGGAGACCATGGCTGCGGTTACCCTTGACGCTGCATCACAGACAGGAGCGCCTGCGATGGTGTACTCAACGACGAACCTGGGTGCACGAATGATAAAGCGTCATTTTTCGGATGAATCCAGGTTGTGTTTACAGCATCATGATGGTCGCATCCGTGTTCGGCGACATCGCGGTGAACGCACATTGGAAGCGTGTATTCGTCATCGCCATACTGGCGTATCACCCGGCGTGATGGTATGGTGTGCCATTGGTTACACGTCTCGGTCACCTCTTGTTCGCATTGACGGCACTCTGAACAGTGGACGTTACATTTCAGATGTGTTACGACCCATGGCTCTACCCTTCATTCGATCCCTGCGTAACCCTACATTTCAGCAGGATAATGCACGACCGCATGTTGCAGGTCCTGTACGGACCTTTCTGGATACAGAAAATGTTCGACTGCTGCCCTGGCCAGCACATTCTCCAGATCTCTCGCCAATTGAAAACGTCCGGTTATTGGCGGGCGAGCAACTGGCTCGTCACAATACGCTAGTCAGTACACTTGATGAACTGTGGTATCGTGTTGAAGATGCATGGGCAGCTGTACCTGTACACGAGATCCAAGCTCTGTTTGACTCAATGCCCAGGCGTATCAAGGCCGTTATTACGGCCAGAGGTGGTTGTTCTGGGTACTGATTTCTCAGGATCTATGCACCCAAATTGCGTGAAAATGTAATCACATGTCAGTTCTAGTATAATATATTTGTCCAATGAATACCCGTTTATCATCTGCATTTTTTCTTGGTGTAACAGTTTTAATGGCCAATAGCGGTTTTTCCTTGTGGTACATGCCAGTGCGTTAGTTCTTATTTCTCTGTGTCGAACAGTTTCCCCACAAACATGTCACAGATTTTACGACCGGATGTTTTCTGCATGGTCGTAAATGCACCACTAAGTGGGCTACTCCTCTCAGTATAGATTAACCATTTTGCGTCCATGTATCCACATTTCAACACCTGACCTGCTAGCCAGCGGAAAATAAGCCTTAATGGCTTGCTCTTGCCACATGTACTTGGAGGTACTAACCAGCCTAAAAGATATTATTCCTAATGACAATGATTATTAGTCTACAAATCAAGTCGCCAATAAAAATATCTACTCTAAAACCCGTGTCACCTTGTAATTTGTGACTGAAAGCTTTAAGATACTCAAGAAACTTCACTGTACCTTTACACAGCTGTATTTTTTCTTTATTAAACAACTGAATTTGATCAGTTATGGGCCATCTTACGGTTATATGAGAAATAATTAATTTTCTTGTGCCTTTGCAGAATATTGAAGACTATAATAGTTGCTCTGCAGATCACGTAACATTTACATAATTCTATCAGGTTTTTCTCCGGATTCATTTCTTGCGCAAAAAGAAGAAGAGCTAAAGATGCTGTTGTAACAGGTAGAAACTTCAGAAAGTATGTTACACGTGTCGTCCAGCAATAAACCACTGAGCAATAATAGTAGTACATTGTCAGAAGAGGGTACATGTTCCCAGCATCTTGTGTCACAGTTCTGCTCTAGCACGGATAAAAAGTGCATCATCGTGTACGACTGAAATGTTGCGGCAACTGGAAATGTGCTTCGGCGATATGTGAACCAAACCCAATACCACGTCCTGCCTTAATGAAATGATGCCAACACTTTGACCAAGCAAGACAGCACAGACTTGGGTGATGCTGATAGGGAAACAAGACCATCCACATCGACCACATCGTGTACCATGCGATGTTCATCTTTTAGGCAGGCTGAAACAACATATGGCGGACAAGAGATTTTCCAACGGTGAAGGTGTTCACACTGCAGTTCTCGAATGGCTTCGTATCCAAGGAGCAGATTCCTATCTTCGAGCAGCTGAGCGATAGGTCGAAAGTTCTGACCGTTGTGTTCAAAGACTTGGTGACTCTATTGAAAAAATAATGTGTTATACCTGCGTCCCATTGAAATGTAGTGCTGCATTCAATAAACGTTACTTGACCTAACATAATAATGTTTAACCCAATTTTTGAAGTCCCCTCGTAGTTACTGTATACGCTGACCGGTCCAAACACTCCCACACAAATTTCAACTTTGTTCAGTTATTAATTGAAACAATGTATGAAATATATATCCGCATCGCCAAAAATGCCCTTTTAAAATATTGAGGGTTAACTGTAATAAATTGTGAGTGGTACAGCTGTTTTGTTATCGGAGCACGAATTTTTAGAAATTGTCGGATTTACTCAACAACAGCTCTCTCTCTCTCTCTCTCTCTCTCTCTCTCTCTCTCTCTTGCGCTCTCGCTGACTGTCTCTCGCTCTCTTTCTTTTCCTCTCTCTCCTTATGGTGTTGCGATGTTACATAGTACCAGAAATCTTCTTTACTTTTGCTTCCTTCTCTTAGGATGTAATAGTTGTGAGACCTTCTATTCAGTTCACTCCAAAGTTGAAGTAGGCGGAAGAGTACGATTCTTGGGGACAAAACGTCTAATTTAGGCACGGACAGTTTAGCGCCCGGAACGAAGTAGTCTGTTAGCGTGATGTTATTGAGCCTAGTTCTGGTTATTGTAGCTAATATTTTCCAGACTTTTCCCATATTCTTTTGACGTTGTTGCAGACGAATCTGTGTTCTTCACTGTATGTCAGAAGGCAGATATTTCATCCGGGAGTATATACAAGGTGTTTAGATTCACCTTTAAATTAGTTCAGATTTTTCTGTTTACTGCGCGATATCACAAACCTCTGAGTTGGATAGTGATGTCTCAATTATGTTTTTTTCTCCCATACTGACTGTCACTCACAGTTTTTATTTTCAGGTTCGATACTGTTTCCTCGTTTACCTTCCATTAACTTTCCATGTATGTCTCTCTCCTTCAGCGTTTTCTTTTCTACGATTTGTTCTTGTATGCAACTTTATTCAATAAAAGGATGTTTGGGTGTCCAAAACCAGCTGGGATGAGGCGCATGTTTTTTGGGGGGTGTGGGTTCGAGGGAGCTATTTTATTTTTTAGATGAACTATAAGACTTCTGGAATGTCGTTTCCATATCTTACACGTGTTGCTTATACACTCCTGGAAATTGAAATAAGAACACCGTGAATTCATTGTCCCAGGAAGGGGAAACTTTATTGACACATTCCTGGGGTCAGATACATCACATGATCACACTGACAGAACCACAGGCACATAGACACAGGCAACAGAGCATGCACAATGTCGGCACTAGTACACTGTATATCCACCTTTCGCAGCAATGCAGGCTGCTATTCTCCCATGAAGACGATCGTAGAGACGCTGGATGTAGTCCTGTGGAACGGCTTACCATGCCATTTCCACCTGGCGCCTCAGTTGGACCAGCGTTCGTGCTGGACGTGCAGACCGCGTGAGACGACGCTTCATCCAGTCCCAAACATGCTCAATGGGGGACAGATCCGGAGATCTTGCTGGCCAGGGTAGTTGACTTACACCTTCTAGAGCACGTTGGGTGGCACGGGATACATGCGGACGTGCATTGTCCTGTTGGAACAGCAAGTTCCCTTGCCGGTCTAGGAATGGTAGAACGATGGGTTCGATGATGGTTTGGATGTACCGTGCACTATTCAGTGTCCCCTCGACGATCACCAGTGGTGTACGGCCAGTGTAGGAGATCGCTCCCCACACCATGATGCCGGGTGTTGGCCCTGTGTGCCTCGGTCGTATGCAGTCCTGATTGTGGCGCTTAACTGCACGGCGCCAAACACGCATACGACCATCATTGGCACCAAGGCAGAAGCGACTCTCATCGCTGAAGACGACACGTCTCCATTCGTCCCTCCATTCACGCCTGTCGCGACACCACTGGAGGCGGGCTGCACGATGTTGGGGCGTGAGCGGAAGACGGCCTAACGGTGTGCGGGACCGTAGCCCAGCTTCATGGAGACGGTTGCGAATGGTCCTCGCCGATATCCCAGGAGCAACAGTGTCCCTAATTTGCTGGGAAGTGGCGGTGCGGTCCCCTACGGCACTGCGTAGGATCCTACGGTCTTGGCGTGCATCCGTGCGTCGCTGCGGTCCGGTCCCAGGTCGACGGGCACGTGCACCTTCCGCCGACCACTGGCGACAACATCGATGTACTGTGGAGACCTCACGCCCCACGTGTTGAGCAATTCGGCGGTACGTCCACCCGGCCTCCCGCATGCCCACTATACGCCCTCGCTCAAAGTCCGTCAACTGCACATACGGTTCACGTCCACGCTGTCGCGGCATGCTACCAGTGTTAAAGACTGCGATGGAGCTCCGTATGCCACGGCAAACTGGCTGACACTGACGGCGGCGGTGCACAAATGCTGCGCAGCTAGCGCCATTCGACGGCCAACACCGCGGTTCCTGGTGTGTCCGCTGTGCCGTGCGTGTGATCATTGCTTGTACAGCCCTCTCGCAGTGTCCGGAGCAAGTATGGTGGGTCTGACACACCGGTGTCAATGTGTTCTTTTTTCCATTTCCAGGAGTGTATATAATGCTCTTGCTTTATAGATTACATCGGCAAGGTTCAGTTCTCCTCTTGTGGTTAGATGTGATGGTGTGTCACGTTTCACTGTCAGTCAAATTAATGTGACCTCCTGTCAATAGCCTGACTAGCTGCCTTTTGCAACGAGGACCTCTTCGATACGTCCAGGAAGAGAGTCAGTGACGTTCTTGAAGGTTTTTTTTTTTTGTTTTGGTTTTTAGGGCGCAAAACTGCTACGGTCATTAGCACCCGGTCTGTGACTTAGGAGAAGGTAAAAAGAAATGAAACTGGAAATCAGCACCAATGGGAACGAAACGAAAAAAATTGGGGAAACTAAAAACAGAAAGAAAGCTTAAAAAACCACTATAGAAGGGTGGTGAAGTTCTGGATGGTATCGACAGGGATGTGAGGCCGTGCCAGCTCCAGTTCCACGGCCAGCTACGCTATGTTTCTAGGTTGAGGATCCACAAAGCGAACAGCCTGGTCGAGATGGTCCCACACAATCTCGATTGGGCTTAAATCCAGGGAGTCTGGTGGGCAGAAGAGTACAGTAAACTCATCCTGGTGGTCTTCGAACTACACACATACACTGTGAACTGTGTGACATGTTGCATTATCCTGCTGGTAGAGGTGTTCTTTCCGAGGCAAAACAAACTGCATGAATGGGTGGACATGACCCGCAAGGATAGTTGCATACTTGTACTGTTCCATTGTGCCTTCCAGAATGTCGAGATCATCCTGGGAATGTCCTCTGGCCTGGACACTACCGACAATAGTTGCAAAATGTTTGCTCTCAGACGTTTCACACTGTACATGCCAACAGCCACCTATATGATGGAGCATAAAACGTAATTCATCTGAAAAGTCCACCTGTCGCCACTCAGTGGATGTAGAGTTGCGGTATTGGCATGCAAATTAGAGCCGTTGTCACCAATGAATAGCAGTCAGTATATGTGCGTCAACCAGGTGTCTGATGCGGAGGCCTGTACACCGCAATTTGTTATTAACAAATAGACAAAGCCTCATCCTCTCCCAGTGATGTATAGTTCCAGAGTGAACCCCGTCCACTCAAGTACCCAGTTATAAAATGTGAAGCTGAGGATGGGGTGCTTCAATCTCATTAGTCCAGGGCAGAGAGGACCGTAAGGGGAGAGGTTGGGGTTGTTTTGGGGGAGGAGACCAGACAGCGAGGTCATCGGTCTCATCGGATTAGGGAAGGACAGGGAAGGAAGTCGGCCGTGCCCTTTCAAAGGAACCATCCCGACATTTGCCTAGAGAGATTTAGGGAAATCACGGAAAACCTGAATCAGGATGGCCGGACGCGGGTTTGAACCGTCGTCCTCCCGATTGCGAGTCCAGTGTGCTAGCCACTGCGCCACCTCGCTCGGTATAAGGGGAGAGAGGTGGAGGGGAGGGTTTGGGGTTTTCTAGGCAGCCTTGATCAACTCCAGCTGGTTCTCGACGCAGAGGGGACCCAGGGTATGTCACGAAAACTTTCTCGAAATCATAACGCTCTCTCCTTGTTTGCTTTCAGACGTTTCGCACCCTACACGCCAGCGGCCATTTGTCCCATGGAGCATAAAACGTGATTCTGAGAAGGCCATCTGTTGCCATTCAGCGGACGTCCAGTTGCGGCCATAGGCGTGCAAATTCCAGCCTTTGTCGCCGATGAACAGTAATGAGCATGGGTGCATGGAGCAGGCGCTTGCTGCGGAGGACCATAAGCAGCAACGGTCGCTGACCGGTCGTTAGGAAGACAGTGTTGGTAGCCCCTTGGTTCATCTTGGCGGTCAGTTGCTCAAGAGTTGCTCATATACTCGCTCATCTATGGCCCGTGGTGCATCACAGCTGCCGGCCGTGATGGCCGAGCGGTTCTAGGCGCTTCAGTCTGGAACCGTGCAACCGCTCCGGTCGCGGGATCGAATCCTGCCTCGGGCATGGATGTGTGTGATGTCCTTAGGTTAGTTAGGTTTAAGTAGTTCTAAGTCTATGGGACTGATGACCTCAGATGTTAAGTCCCATAGCGCTCACAGCCATTTGAACCATTAGTTTTTTTTTTTTTTTTTTTTTTTTTTTTTTTTTTTTTTTTTTGCATCACAGCTGCCTTGGCGTCGGTTTTGGGTATCGCCATTTTGCCTTCCACGGAATACTCTAACCACTGCGGTATGCAAACAGTTTACAAACTTCGCTGTTTTGGAAATGGCTTCCACTCTTGGCCCCAAAGCCAATGATCATGCCCTTTTGGACGTCAGATAAATCGCTCCGTTTTTGCATTACGACAACGGCTGCACTGTTTTCCGCTCTTCCCCGATACGCTTTAAATACCCCCTACTGCTAGTGTTGCCATCTGCTGTCTGTGAGTGGTTATTGCACGTTGACGTCGAACATAGGCGGTGGTCACATTATTAATATTATTATTAGTTATTATCAATTATGTATTAATAAGTCTGTTGGTATCTGTGGTGCGCGCGATGCGTCTGCTGCCTCTCAGGCTTTATATGATTTGATGATGATCTGTTCTCTCTGGCGCATATTACTGTTCCCAAAAGTGTTCCACTTGCAGGACTGTTAATGTCCCTGCTCATTGGTCGAGTCTTACGATGGTGACTTCTTGTAGCATTGAAATATCGACACCTGACGCCGAGAGAATCCTTTAAATTTCCTAGCTTCGAAGGACTCCGAATTCTGTTAACATTCAACGCTCCTGTTTTATTTGCTTGGTGTTGATTCATTTTATACGTCTTCTGTCAGTTTATGTGGCTTTGTTTATGGAAGTTTAATAATATTCTTCGTCGGTACAGTTATTTATTGTATGTCTTCTTTCTGGCGGTTTGTCTGATTGTCTTTTGAGTGTCAGACTCTTCGCCTGGGCGTGTGACTGTCTCCATTGCGATTCCTAGTAGTTCAGGCGCCTCTTCATGTGCGCAGTTAACGTATTGTTCCATTTCTCCGCCGGCCGGTGTGGCCGAGCGGTTCTAGGCGCTTCAGTCTGGAACCGTGCAACCGCTCCGGTCGCAGGTTCGAATCCTGCCTCGGGCATGGATGTGTGTGATGTCCTTAGGTTAGTTAGGTTTAAATAGTTCTAAGTTCTAGGGGACTGATGACCTCAGATGTTAAGTCCCATAGTGCTCAGAGCCATTTGAAATTTTTCCATTTCTCCAATATTTTGACTGCCGAATTATTGGTTGTTTTCCTCCTTGGCTTTCGGTTTCAGTTCGTCGTCATTACGATGTGACACAGAACTTGGTGTAATCAGGTTTGGTTCTCATTTCTGTCCTTGCGTCTTTGTTGCTATTTCTACGAAAGTGTCGGATATTGGCGGCGAATTCGTTTCTGCCGCCCGCTCAAAATGGCTCAAATGACTCTAAACACTATGGGACTTAACATCTGAGGTCATCAGTACCCTAGACTTAGAACTACTTAAACCTAACTAACTTAAGGATATCACACACATCCATGCCCCAGGCAGGATTCGAACCTGCCATCCTGTACCACCTGTATAATGTTGTCCATGAAGGATCAGGGCAGCCTGTAACTCGGCACAATTGGAGAGAGGGCGGCATTTCACTGGCTGAACCAGCAGCCCTAACGTTCAGTCGTTATGCTGCAATATTGATTTCTGGTTTCTACGCCACGTCCGTCTTGTTCCACTATAGTGTGCAGGAGCATACCTGCCACCTCAGGTAGATCCGCAATTTCGTCTCCATAGTCGGAGCGTGCGCCATTACGAAGCTTAGAGTTTGTGTGTTGATATTCCGCCTGACGTACTTACTCGTAGATAACTGAGCGGACTGACCCACAAGCAATTTCATGAAAAGCTAACACATTAGCACTCGGAAGCTCCAAAATGTCGCTGCTATTTTCCGTCTCAACGTCATGTTAAATGGTGTTAACTAGGAGATAGGGCTTATCGAAGAAGTAGACGTATGTTTTAACTGTGGCTTTATTCCGTTCGAATTTCATGGCTCAAAGCTTGCAACACACCCTACAACAAACCTTCATTAGTCTAAATCAGATAAGCAGAGGGTAAATGCACGCTTCTAACTGAGTGTTTATTCTGTCGGTCTGAGAGGTCAATTTGCATCAGTCCAACCATACTTTACTCCTGACTATAAACCAAGCTTAATTATCCAAATCTACGGTGAATTTGTGCGTTCATTATCGGTGCCCTACCTAGAAACGTTGAGCTAGACATTAATTATACGATGCAGCAATACTGTCCCACATCTTACCAACCACATATGACTACTGATTCCTTGGACGGTCCATAACGAAGTGAGCGATGTTACAACATTGTGAACGCTCACCAGCTCTTGTACAAAGTTAAGTTGTTATAGTCATTCTCAACCTAGTTTTGTGGCGGTCGTTTAAACGTCGATCGTTCTAGAGCATAGCTGGACTGGAGTTTTTACACCGCTAATTATTATAGCTCCTTTGTTTCCAGCCTTTGAGAAACTGTACACTTTCCCGTACAGCAGAGTGGAGCATCATAGTTGCAGAGCAGTCTGGACACTCACAACCTTAGTGCCTCTTGTAGACATACCAATTCAACTCGTCTTCTACTCATTAGAGCTTTTAATAATCGCCAATTACCTGACTTAACAGAAGTTCCCTATCAGCCGAGGTGTAATTTCAAGAACTTGTGGCATCTTAATGCGATTGCGTAGCGTGTCAAAGATGGACTAACATTCTATTAGATAGCTGACTTGTGAGCGGATATGGTGTCCTCTGGTCACCCTGATATAGAATTTCTGTGTTTCATTAAACCACTTTCGCTTACTACGACAGTGGCCCTGGAACCAGGTCACAGCTGGTCCGTTATCATGTTTCTGTCACACTAAGCTGCTCCTCTTTCTCCAGCGACATCGCTAACAAATTGTTGAAATATCCAGTTTTCCTGTTCTAACAGTTTCACCTATATTGTGCATAAACTGTCTGATAAAGCCAGTGAATTTATCACATTCTTTTGTCTTTTACGCGAAGCGCGACCGTGATCTTAACCATGATTTTAACCTTTCATTATTGCTTACCGTCTCCAAACAAGTTATCCAACATCGTTGAAGCTCTGCGGAATTCCAAGAAGAGGAGAATGTCATCAGTAGACTATAGGTTTCAATATCTACCATTATCTACAGCAGCTATTTCTCTTAGGCCATACGTGGTTAAAATGGATTCCGTCATATAGTCTCCGCGGAAAACGCTTCGCACTGGGTCTCCTCAACACATTGACGTTTTCCTTAAAATTACGACAGATTTCTCTCGTTTGAGACTATCCGGAAAGAGAATCTTTCCTCGTAACAACGGCCCTGTGTCCCCATTCTGTCGTCTTATCTCAGATAGTACTTCGTAGATGTCTGAGATAAGGGCCGAGGTTCTTCGTTCTTAGGACGTGGTAACTGAAAAAAATACGCAAGCCCAAGTGTGAACGCGAAGGATGTTTTGCTTACATTTCAAGAATTTAGCAGTAATTTCTTGGCAAGAAATAGTTTACAAATCCAACGTCTGAAAATTACAGAAGAATTAATGCCCCGTATGTCTTGGGGTCATTTGCTTATATGGATGCCACCAAACACAGGATTTTCGTGGCTTTACATTTCTGACATAGTTGCAGTTTACTTTCACTGACGAGTAAAATCTGTTGTGAGGTTATACAGATAATTTCAGTCTGACACAACAGTTACTATTTGTGTCACTTTCGGATACTGAACACGTACTATTGCTTCAGCTAAAGAAGACTAACTCGATAAGCACGAATTAACCAATATAATAGGTGAAAAAATAATCAATAAAAATCTAATTTATGATGCGCTAATGGTAAAGGAATAGCGGTAGTGTATGATTGGTACCACTGGTTTACATATATCTTTCTTTAGCGAAACGCATCACAATACAGTAATGCCACAACGAATGAGTGGAGAAATACTATCACCAGCATATTATCACGCTAGCTTCTTTTTTTACAAGTAAAGCTTAATATTTTACCAACTAATATTACTTTAACTCTTCCTCCGTCCCGATAATAAAATAGAACTTTCAGTTCAGTTGCCAAATTACCTTAGGCAGAATCTACTGTGCAGCCAATAAGGAGATCATGTGTAACGTGGTGTTCAAATGCCCAGTATGTGGCTAGAATTATCTATACAGGAAGACGCTGAGATTTGTGCAAAAATGTGGAAGAAGTCGGCTGTTTCCCCATCAGAGGAAGCAACTTAGGGAACCAGGAAAAACCCAAATTTGGATGCACAAAAGGCCTTCCGAATGGGAGTTTGGCGAAGTAATCACTTTGTCAACTGATCAGTGTGTATCTGTGCTGCCATTGATGTTCCTTTCGCAGACACCGGCCGCGTAAATATCAGTGCACGGGGCTCCGTTTCGTATTTCGTTCTCATTCCCCCCGAAACACAGTGAGCAATTCCTAGCTGCATTCCAACAGGAAGGTAATCGATGAAGTTCACATAGGACCTTGAAAGACCTGTCCAGCAGGTTCACTAGATTTTCTTCGAACCAACAAGCAACGTTGCTACCTTTCTGGAAGCGAGGTTCCTATCGCTAAAATAGGAAAGTCCCATATCATACTGTAGGCGCTTTATGTTAAACAAGCCAGTCTCTAATATTTTACAAGATCGTATAATTTCATCTTTCACTCTAGCAGAAGTAAGAGTCTGAATCCAAACCTACATTGTAAACTAGCGTTAAGGAATAAGCAACATTCGATCGTTGGGATCTGTGATGGCTCTAAGCAAGTGATTGTACCTGTCACAGAGAGCTGTAACTCTAACCATGAACATACCCGACGATGGTGTGTAACTGTGCATTGACATGCGATCATATCTTCTGGGTGCTTCACTTCTTTTATCAGGCAGCGTATTTTATTATTAATAGCGTTCTTATGAGTGTTTAACCGGGGTGTTCATTTTATTTTTAAGCACTTTATTCTCTTGCTGCTAGCTGTGCTGTTATGCCCACTCGCTGCCTGGAGTCCAACCAGGCTACTGCAGTCCAGACGGCGAGTACGCATAACAACGTAGCTTCCTGAATAAGGTGACTGGGTCGGTCGTCGAAATATCGCGTAAAAATGAAATCAACACCTCCGTTGAGCACCACACCAAGAAAATCATAGTGGTCACAATTGTAATTATTGCGACACACTGAGGTGAAAGGTAAGACCAAGAAGAAGAGCTTGCCAACGTGCTTTAGGGCAATCAGAGCGACGCTCCACGAATGCGAGGCAATTAATATGAGTTACAAAACATTGCTTCAGGAAACTAAAAGAATACACAGTTAGAAGTTTCTATCAGGGCAACTGCAATTTGACATAGGGGAAAGACCGTGTAAGTTACTGACTGGAAAGGTTCAGGGACCTCCTGTCACGTCCACAATTCTTAAAAAAGTATGGCTCAATGACGACTGGATAGAGGGATTCAGCAGAGTACCTGCTAAACGCCCTATTTCCTGATGATAACACTAACACAGATACTTAGAAGTAAACTAGATAACGAATACGTCAATCATTGATACCTTTCCCTCAGAAAGAAGTTGCTATGGCAATTTCGAAGCTCAAACCTGGAAAGGCACCTGGCCCGAATGGCGTCTACCCTGAGGTCGTGAGGATGGTAGCTTCACTGATATTGCCATATTTGAAAGCATTACTATAAGAGGCACTGCGAATAGATGGGATCCCAACAGTGTGGAAAACAGCTAGAGCAGTAGTGATAAAAGAGGTGAAGAATAAAGACCCGGCAACACCGAAAGTGTATAAATCTATTTGCTTATTAAATGTCTTGGCCAAAGTTGAAGAACATCTGCTCTGTGACCGGTTGCAAGCGCACAGGTAGACCTCGGGTATAAACCAGTATGGATTCAAAAAAGAGAAGTCAACAGATGATGCGGTTAATAGAGTTCTTCGGATTGTAGAAAATTCGACAACGACGCAGTCGCGTTCATGACGGACATCGTAAGCGCATTCGATAATCTTTGTGGCCTGCGATGTTCGCACGCCTCCGAGATCTCAGGATCCCCAAATGTCTGTAGAAGAGCTTTGTAAAATATTGCAATGGACATAGTGTCCAGTGGCTTGAGGACGACGGTTCAATCCCGCGTCCGGCCATCCTGATTTAGGTTTTCCGTGATTTCCCTAAATCGCTCCAGGCAAATGCCGGGATGGTTCCTTTGAAAGGGCACGGCCGACTTCCTTCCCCGTTCTTCCCTAATCCGATGAGACCGATGACCTCACTGGTCTCCTCCCCCAAAACAACCAACCAACCAACCGTCCAGTGGCTTGAGGGGCAGAACAATTTAATCAAAAAGATTACCAAGGGGTCTCCGCAAGCTCCATAAGTCTTCCATCGTCCTGGGATCTTACTATTGAACCGCTACTGACCTACACTATGTGATCAAAAGTATCCGGACACCTGGCTGAAAATGACTTACAAGTCCGTGGCGCCCTCCATCGGTAATGCTGGAATTCAATATGGTGGTGGCCCACCCTTAGCCTTGATAACAGCTTCCACTCGCGCAGGCATACGCTCAATCAGGTGCTGGAAGGTTTCTTGGGTAATGGCAGCCCATTCTTCACGGAGTGCTGCACTGAGGAGAGGTATCGATGTCGGTCGGTGAGGCCTGGCACGAAGTCGGCGTTCCAAAACATCCCAAAGGTGTTATATAGGATTCAGGTCAGGACTCTGTGCAGGCCAGTCCATTACAGGGCTGTTACTGTCGTGTAACCACTCCGCCACAGGCCGTGCATTATGAACAGGTGCTCGATAGTGTTGAAAGAAGCTATCGCCATCGCCGAGTTGCGCTTCGGTAGTGGGAAGCAAGAAGGTGCTTAAAACATCAATCTTGGCCTGTGCTGTGATAGTTCCACGCGAAACAATAAGGGGTGCAAGCCCCCTCCATGAAAGACACGACCACACTATAAGACCACCGCCTCCGAATTTTACTGTTGGCACTACAGACTCTGGGAGGAAGTTCACCGGCCATTCGCCATACGTACACCCTGCCATTGGGTCGCGACATTGTGTCCCGTGATTCGTCACTACACACAACGTTTTTAATCTGTTCAGTCGTCCAATGTTTACGCTCCTACACCAAGCGAGGCGTCGTTTGGCATTTACCAGCGTGATGTGTGCAGCCGCTCGACCATGAAATCCACATTTTCTCACCTCCCGCCTAACTGTCATAGTACTTGCAGTGGATCCTGACACAGTTTGGAATTCCTGTGTGATGGTCTGGATAGATGTCTGCCTATCACACATTACGACTGTCTTCAACTGCTGGCAGTCTCTGTCAGTCAACAGACGAGGTCGGCCTGTAGGCTTTTGTGCTTCACGTGTTCCTTCACGTTTCCACTTCACTATCACATCGGAAACAGTGGACCTAGCGATGTTTAGGAGTGTGGAAATCTCGCTTACAGAAGTATGACACAAGTGAGACCCAAATACCTGACCATGTTCGATGGTCGGAGTTCCGCGGAGCGCCCCATTCTGCTCTCTCATGATGTCTAATGACTACTGAGGTCGCTGATATGGAGTACCGGGCAATAGGTGGCAGCACAATGAACCTAATATGAAAAACGTATGTATTTGGGTGTGTCCAAATACTTTTGATCACACAGTGTATGCACAGGGTGGTTATAACTAAACATTCGTTGCTTGAGCCAGTGTAGACGGAATGCTTAACCAGCTTCAAGGGAATGATATTCAGACTGTGCGCTGCATGTTTAGCGTTGTTAGTTATGTTACTGTCATGCAGTAATGCTGCTGCTCTTCGCGAATATATTCAGAACTCTTCTTTCAGCACCAGAATTGAGAACATGATTCGGAAGATCGATTAACTGTCACAAGTTGTTAAAAATTTACTGTTGTCACGGCTCAGAATTGCGGACGCAATGTGTAAGCAGTGCATGATATATGTCACGACAGCTCAACACTGCACGGTCCTCCGTTCGAAAAGTACTGCGCAAATTGTGACCTCATATTCGTACAAACTTCAAGGCTATCGTGGGCACCGATGTCACAGTGAGCAACGTTTACAAACTGGAAAGTAAACATGGCACGCATTTAACAGATGTTACACTATACTGTGGAAGTTAGAACGTTTTTCTTTCAATGGTTCACGCTATTTCTCTTCCGCATGTCCTTACAAATGTTTCCATGAAGCTACATTGTCCTACGATGACTTTTTTCATGGGGCCCTCCCAAGTGTCGAAAGTTTAATAATAACCACCCTGTACTTCGCTATTGCCTGTTGTGTTTGTAAAGTACCAGCGTGTATCAAAAATAAGAACGCTAACTTTTCCCAAAACAGAAGACGAACTCAGTTTAGGGGTCATTGTATAGATCCAGCTTCTAAAAGCTCTCTTGAGAAACATCGTAACTTTCTACGTTGAATTTAGTTACTGTCGAAACTGGCCATGAAATAAACTATTTCACATCAATCTATCTTAACTTCTAATAATACGAACAACAACATTAGATCGTCCTGAAAACATGTGTAAATTTTAATTTGATTTATCACATTAACTTTTTCTGGACGGCGACTTATTGATTGTATGACATTTTATAATTTTGCATAAGTACATAGCCAAGTACGATCTGCGTTTTTAATGTCATAATTTTAATTTTAAGCTAGTTTGGCATAATAATGTTCATTCAGCATTGCGCACCCACCTCAGTCCATACTATTAGTGCCCTTTTCGCCGGAAACTTTCCTTAGCCCAAGAGTTACGTACCCAACGCTAGTGCATTAGCTGTACGTTGTCGAAGTACTACTCAGTGACGGTTGCCCTGTTGTGCATATTTTCAATATTACAGAGTGAAATTTTACATTTAACTGACATCATTCGGCTATATTTCAACGTACCTACAGCATGTAAACCAGTAATTTTGAATATTTTTTGTATTATCAATTTCTTTTATTTTCGCCAACGATCACAAAACTTTTGGTCCTTAGTTCACCGGCTTCAGTCAGCAATAACCATCTTGAGATCTGCAACACATCATGGGAAGTGGAACACAACCATTGAAGAGATTACGTCTTAGAACGATAAAATATGCCATAACGAAAAATTATTACTTTCATGGATATCAAAACATGCGCTTGAAATATGATGATGCATTTATTATACTTTAACATTGTAATATACATATGGCTAGTCCACGATAGATTTTACCTATTGTACTCTTCACTTATTGCCTACTGTACAGTTTTTATAATTAACAAATATGTGTAGACTTAACAGCAGCGGTACATAACGAGCTTACGGCACGAACATGCGTTGTGGTTACTGTATTGCAGTTTGTTATGACCAGTCTCGATAGAGACAGTATGATTCTGCCAGAACTGTGGCCTAGATTACACCACATTTTAAGTACGTGCGACGATGCTACGCTGATTTTGTGCATTTTTGTGACGGTGCCTCAATGGCTCTATTATTTTAGGACAAGTTATAAAACAGGTACGCCTCGTTACGTTTCAGGTGCAAGTTTTCATATCCATGAAAGTAATAATTTTTCGTTGTGGCATATTTTATTATTCCGAGACATAATCTGTTCACTTGGTGTACTCAGAGGCGGCTCGCAGTTGTACATTCTGGGTGATTGCAAATTTTTGAATTCAGATAAATGTGAGAGTGCGAAATTAATAGCAGCTGCTGTATAACAGTTACGCTTGTCAACATATTTATACAACTTTAGCCGCTGTCAGAAATAGTAATAATGATAATAACAATAATAATAATAATGTGCATAGCTTGTCTGAAAAAAGGAAGAATTGTTCTTAGGGAACTTTGTTGGTTTGTATGTAATTAAGTACAGTTTATGGAAAGAACAAATCAATGTTTAAGCTTTTCCTACACTCCGTTTCGCAGTTTTGTGTAAGTGGTAGTTTTCGTGCTTTTTTATTTTTTCGAACAAATGTAGAAGATCCTTAATTTATGTATTAATTAACGAATTAACTTCTGGGCTGAAAATCACACATTCTTACGTTGCACCCACATAATAACTTAAGCTTATTATACACTTTTTTTGTTAAATGTTCGCCTGTAATCATGTTTATTTGATTTCGTCACTTCGTCAGACAACGGATCTGGTCGGAGTGCCCTAGTCTCTTTGCGGCTATTCTTCCTGGTAAGTTTCTTTTTCTGTTAGCGCTTGATACAGATTCAACAGAGTTCGTGTTGACACCCACAGGAAAACCTATTCCTGCACAGTAGACAACCAACTCCATTCACAAAGTGCCGTTTGTGGAAATGATTAAATTCAGGTAGAACTATCTACCAACAAGGTCACTTGGGATGAAGCGCTAAGATCCATTACAGCCAAAAGAACAAGGTCTTAGATTCCCTCCCCCAATATTTAAGTGAATATGACTCCCCCCACCCCACCCCCATATTTAAGTGTCAGAGAAATCAGTGAGACAGCTTTTCGTGAAGGTTCAGTTATACGTACAATATGCAATGTGGGACTACTGACCGACCATAACATCAACGGATGTGAGAAGCATGAATATATGCTACAGTCTCACAATTGACGATGATGTGCTTTATGGTTCTCAGTGCCTCAAATGGATTACTCTATGATAAAATCCAAAACTTAATGTACAATGTCTCATTCAGAATTCCACAAAATAGGTTTTTCTTTCATTATAACTATAACATATACTGATGTCCGATCTAATTTTACTATATAGAGAGTGAATTTGCATATCTGTGGAGTGTGCTATCGACTAGCGGGATTTATGCCAAGCAAATGTAGATAAAAGTCTGCTGCAATGTTCCCCCACCTGGTGGCATTGGCGTAAACTGTGAACCGTGCACATTATTTATCAAATCCGTATGTCTTTGACCTGTAAGCCAATTACGTCACGCCAGTCACGCATGCGCAGAAGTTGCTTAAAACCTGCAGAAGTGTAGGTGTGCTTGCGATGCTGATGCCAAGTTTCACCGAGTCTAGTGGAGCAATATGTAGCATAGCGCAGTAGATTTATTGCTGTGTATTTCAGATTACTGCAGTTACATTACGTTTAACAGCATTCAAAGAAAAATAACCAATAAATACGCAAAGTGTGTCAAAATTTGTGCTGTTCATGTGCTCTTGTGCTCTTACACAGCAGCCGCCACTGGTTCTATCGTATTTCCAACGATTTACTGCAGATCTGAAGATGGTCGTTGCTGACTGAAATTGGTAGTCGAAGGGCCAAAATTTTGTGATCATTGGCAGAAATAAAAGAAATTTGTTCTACACTTCCTGGAGCACTTGTGAAATTTTCATATTCGTAACCAGTTATTATTGTTGCTGTATTATATATACACATTTACTGTTAACCTATTTACGTTGTCACTATTTTCTTTCTGAATAAGACTTTTTTTCGTAAACATTGGAACACTGGAAACAATGTTAAGGGGTTTAAAAAAACCTTCCATTTTGTAACTGGTTGGCTGTTTATTATTCCTTCACGAACATGTAACACCACTTATTCACTACCGGCCGGTGTGGCCGAGCTGTTCTAGGCGCTACAGTCTGGAACTACGTGACCGCTACGGTCGCAGGTTCGAATCCTGTATCGGGCATGGATGTATGTGATGTCCTTACGTCAGTTAGGTTTAAGTATTTCTAAGTTCTAGGGGACTGATGACCTCAGAAGTTAAGTCCCATAGTGCTCAGAGCCATTTGAACCATTTGAACGTACTATATTTTCGTGAAATATAATATCGGCTCTAAATTAACGATTTAGATGTACACTACTGGCTATTAAAATTGCTACACCACGAAGATGACGTGCTACAGACGCGAAATTTCACCGACGGGAAGAAGATGCTGTGGATATGCAAATGATTAGCTTTTCAGAGCATTCACACAACGTTGGCGCCGGTGGCGACACCTACAACGTGCTGACATGAGGAAAGTTGCCAACCGATTTCTCATACACAAACAGCAGTTGACCGGCGTTGCCTGGTGAAACGTTGTTGTGATGCCTCGTGTAAGGAGGAGAATTGCGTACCATCACGTTTCCGACTTTGATTAAGGTCGGATTGTAGCCAATCGCGATTACGGTTTATCGTATCGCTACATTGCTGCTCGCGTTGGTCGAGATCCAATGACTGTTAGCAGAATATGGAATCGGTGGGTTCAGGAGGAAATACGGAACGCCGTGCTGGATCCCAACGGTCTCGTATCACTAGCAGTCGAGATGACAGGTATCTTATCCCCATGGCTGTAACGGATCGTGCAGCCACGTCTCGATCCCTGAGTCAACAGATGGGGACGTTTGCAAAACAACAACCATCTGCACGAACAGTTCGACGACGTTTGCAGCAGTATGGACTATCAGCTCGGAGACTATGGCTGCGGTTACCCTTGACGCTGCATCACAGACAGGAGCGCCTGCGATGGTGTACTCAACGACGAACCTGGGTGCACGAATGGCAAAACGTCATTTTTTCGGATCAATCCAGGTTAGTTTACAGCATCATGATGGTCTATCCGTGTTTGGCGATATCGCGGTGAACGCACATTGAAAGCATGTATTCGTGATCGCCATACTGGCGTCTCACCCGGTGTGCCATTGGTTACACGTCTCGGTCACCTCTTGTTCGCATTGACGGCACTTTGAACAGTGGACGTTACATTTCAGATGTGTTTCGACCCATGGCTCTACCCTTCATTCGATCCCTGCGAAACCCTACATTTCAGCAGGATAATGCACGACCGCATGTTGTAGGTCTTGTACGGGCCTTTCTGGATACAGAAAATGTTCGACCAGCACATTCTCCAGATCTCTCGCCAATTGAAAACGTCCGGTTATTGGTGGGCGAACAACTGGCTCGTCACAATACGCCAGTCAGTACACTTGATGAACTGTGGTATCGTGTTGAAGATGCATGGGCAGCTGTACCTGTACACGCGATCCAAGCTCTGTTTGACTCAATGCCCAGGCGTATCAAGGCCGTTATTACGGCCAGAGGTGGTTGTTCTGGGTACTAATTTCTCAGGATCTATGCACCCAAATTGCGTGATTATGTAATCACATGTCAGCTCTAGTATAATATCTTTGTCCAATGAATACCCGTTTATCATCTGCATTTCTTCTTGGTGCAGGAGTTTTAATGGCCAGTAATGTAAAGGTCCTCATTCATAGAGCTGGGAAGACAAACACACTTTGCAGTCTTGTTTCTCGTTCGTATTTTTGCTAATTGAGCCACTCTATGTAAACCGCTTCTAGCAATAAATGCAGTAAGGGCGTAGAATTAATCTACTTCATATTCTATTTCGAAACTCGTGCTCAGGCTGTAGTGCCAGACAACTTCCTATAGTTATGCACACGCTTTTTAGAAACTGCCCAGTTCTGTTGATTAATTTAATGAAGTTACTGCTACTGTCTTCATTGTAAAGGCTACAAAATGTCCCAATATCAAGGCATATGCATTTTTCTGTTTGAATGTAGCTCCACAATGTTCTGGTAATTAATGCCAATTTCTTACGCGTACAGTTCTAAACCTGAACAAGGCAAGCAAAAAGATGGGCCAGTAATCACAAATTCGGTAGTCTGTCAATGTATTTAAGACTTTCCTTTCTCACGGCTAATTTCGTCACAGTGTTACACCAACGACTAAGAATGTCTGTAGGAAATAAAGGACGATGTATGTGACCAGACTTGTTGACAGTTTTGGTACCAAGCCACACCATATGCATCTCAGTTGCTGGAAGGACTACGACTTCGCAGATATTGTTTTTAATATGCTGCAGTTTGTGTTAATTTTCGAGAGCATGTTGCCAGTAGTGGTTGAACATAGGTCTGTCAGGGCGTTAACTTGGTGGCCATAATCACCAGATGTGGAATGAATGGACGTTTTCTCTTGAGGCATTGTCAAAAGCCTTCAGCAGAAGAGCTGCATTAGGCACTCCCATCAGCCTGATTGCTTGCAGTGCTACTTTTGATGAAGAAGTGAGTTAGATCGGACTGCAGTTAACTGCTTACAAGACACTGACCAGTTATTCCACAGCCTGGACTCGGCTCATCTCAGAGGCTAAGAGGGTGTGAGGCCGAAAGATGGCAAGTCCTAAAGGAGAAGTTCATTTGAAGGGTATTTTAGATAGCGGCAGCCATACTGCCACCATATCGGAGACGACGTATCAAAGCTGTACAGAAAATAGACGTTGGCCAACGCTGCTGCTCAAGAAGCCAAGAATCAGAGGGATATCAGTACGCAAAAATTCAGAGGTAAATCTCCAGGACCATTTATAATTCGTGTGGCGAATTAGGCAATTAGTCTGATCATTGGCATGAATTTTCTGAACCAAACCCAAGCACTACTAGACCCTGGAAGAGGTGATCACACTGCAGAAGAATTCTGCCATTTTTATACGCTCTTTAGAACGTGCTATCCAAGCTCAGATTTCAGCCCACTGTTTAAAGCTGAGTTATGTTAAAGTGAAAATGAGGGCGAAGCCAGGTCCAGACGGTACGACCAAGAAAAAGAGAACAAACTCAGATAAAATGACAGGATTGAAGAAAAGGTACGGATTCTGCATAGTATTAGACCTACAAAGATAGAGGAATTATCAAACTTTTGTTGAAAAATGCGGAAGTAATATTGCCAATATCCCGCACCAAAAAGAGCTTCCTATACGAATTCAGAGTGCGAGAGCAAAAGAAGTTATTCGTGCCACCATAAACTATTCCATTAGCCTATAGGTATAAGATGTTCCTCGAGCTTCATAGGATGTTAGAGGATGGTCTCAAAATTCTTAGGGTGTTAGGCGATGGTTTAATTCAACCTATTAGGTCGACATATAAAAGACCATTCAGGGTGGCTGAGAAGGACGGTTCCATTCACCCTGTCTTAGACTCATGGCAAATAAACACAATAATAGATTCGGAAGCAGATAGGCACAAGAAACTTGAAGAACTTTTACAAAATTTTCATGGAGTCAATGCCTTCTCATTTATCGATTTATAATCCAGTTTCTGGCAAACAGAACTGCATCCAGAACATTCGTAGTATTTGGCAGGTGTTACTAATTTATGTGGCTATATATATCGTCATCTGCATTTAGATGTAGAGTATATTGAGTGATGCTCTTAAATTGTATGTGGATCAACTGTTGGGAGGATCACAATCAACTTGTGAGTGAAGAATTAAGAACTTTCAAAGAACACGGTGTCACAGCTAACATCGAAAAATCCTGCTTTCAGACCTCTAGAGTAAAATTTCTGCAGAACATTATCACAGAGGATGCGATATCTCCGAACTCAAATAAGATGGATACCATCTCAGAATTTGTGATGACAGCTCCTCAGAACAATTAATTTTTATAAAAGATTTACAAATGTAGACACACTGGTAACACCTCGACTCTGACAACCAACAGCTAAAATGGGCTTGTGATGCCGTGGCAGAACATGAAGTCAGCATTAATAAGAGTGCCGATTTCGTCATATCCTGATATATCGCAGGACATCTATATGGTCACTGACAGTGAATATACTGGATTGGATACGTGGTATCTCAAGAGTAGGAAGAAAATGGGAGCTTGCAACGATAGCTTTTGGTAGCCGAATTTTAACGATGTGTGAGATGACACATTCAGTCACCAAGTTGGAGGCTCTGGATGTGGTCTGGGGGTTTCATAAGTTTAGTTTTGTTTGTTTGGTAGAAAGAAGAGGATTTTCATAGACCATAAAGCACTGAAATTCCTATTGACAGAAAAATTGATGCATAAGAGATTAGCGATATGGGATTTTACATCCATAAAAAACAATGGCAGAGAGCTAAGCAGGGGTCCAGCGCTTTTGCATTAAAACTTAAGTTGAAAGACCGAAGCCAAGTAGTCATTCGACAGATCTATTGCACAAAGGAGTTTTATTCCACTGCAGCAATGTGGGAGATTCGTCTTGCCAACTGTATTAGCCGGAAGATCTGATCAACAAAGTCATCTGGCATACATTTCTCAGCTATGGTCATTCTGGACCCAGAAAACGCTTTTAAAATAGAGGATGCCTTGTTAATTTAATAACTTGGAGAGTCTTGTCTGTTTGTAAAACCCACCAGGCAGGAAAGCACTCGACAATACCAATGCAGACACTGTTGCACCCTATCATGCACAAGAAACTAAAACAATTAGCCACGACTGACTTAATGGGATATCTGGCATGTACACACAGAGGTTTCAGCTACGTAATGGTAGTTGTGGAGCTAACATCTAAATTCCTCAGTCTCACATCATGGAAGAAGACCCCAGCTTTGACAGTATCAAGTGCTTTATCCAAGCACTTCTTGCCACAAACAGGACTACTTTCAGATAACAGTCCTTAGTTTATATTCGAGAGATGGAAGGCTGCATTGAAGAGGCACAGGATAGAACCTATAACACATATCCTCATGTCATCCAGCCTCAAACCCAGCAGAACAAATAATGAAACAACCAGGCAGTTTGTGTGGAATATATTGCACGAAGTAGCACACTAGACGGGATATTTTCCTGAGAGATTTCCAGGATATTATGAATGAAATGGTCCATGGTATCAAAATTCTGGATCCTGTGACAGTATTAAGGAACAGCTAGCCAAGAAATCTTATATCAGGAGTTGTCAACTGCCCACCAAGGCCAAGAGAGCAGCACAAAAAGGGAGTGGGGAAGCACTCCACAAGATCCAGATCGCAGCCAGGAAATGGAAGGAACGGTTGGACGAGAAGGTGTGAGCAAGCATGTTCCATAATGGCCATATTGGTCAGAAAGTTCTGATAACGTGTTTTCAGCTCTCAATTAGGCAAAACCAACTGTGTTACAAATTATTCTCGATTTATACTGGACCTACGCATGTCTAGAGGATTGTGCTCCCCTTGAATCTATTGGAGTACATCACACATGTCACATTAAACCATACACTGAGTAAAATAAAGGGACATAGGTTCAGTTATGCTAGGAGTATTACACTACAGTTTATATGTTATGGTTTAATAAGAAGCTGAATACCTAGATGGTCTTAATACAGGGCTACAATCTAGTTAATAACGAGCATCATCAGAATGTTGTTATTTTTAGTTGTATGCGATGTTATGCAGGTCGCAAGAACCTAATCAAGGCATACACTCTTTGAATCTTCCTGTTAATCCCAATGTTACAGCAGAAAGGATTAATGGATGTACTGCAGACTGGTTAGTATGATATTGGAAACTAATTGTTTCCGACTTGATCACACAAATGTGCGTTCACTGCTTTCTTTTTTTTTGGCAGACACTTACATGGGAGAAGTTATAATGCTGTCCCAAGTTACAGGTGTCTAGTTTACTTCATGTTTCCAAGATTTCGTTGTCCTTTCGCTCGTCAATAGCATCATTGGTGCTTTTGTTGTTGTGCCATTGTGTTTGGGTATACCTAAGATGTATTGTGCCAGAGTTGTTTTTGCGCAAGAGTTCGTTTTGTACCCATGCTGTGGATGCGCGCCTGACATTATATGAGACGTTGTTATTAATCGAGAGTCCCATGCCGCAGTATATGTGCGGGGCCATCGGCTTTTTAGTCGCAGAGAATTACGTTATGTTGCATGGAGAGTGTGAGCGATGGTGAGTAACAACCCTGCCTGTTTTATCATAGGAAATCTCCCACCAAGAATAGGAACCATGGAGAGCATACCCAATAACTACAATTATCTTATCGATCTACTAATATACAGTAATCATGGACAATGTTGTGCATGCGAAGTCTAATTGTGTATCCATTGCCAATTTGTACAGTATAATTGATGCACATACTTCTGTTACTGGTATCAGACCATGTGAGGATAGAAAATTACAGGTAATCTGTTCGCTTTGTCACCATAATTTTGTGCCGGGAAATATTTCAACTGCATAAGGTGCTAAGAGATGGTAAAAAACCAGACGAATGTTGTGAGTATTCATCTGTGGAAGATATGTAACCTCTCGTTTTTGAGTCCATGTGAATACAACGGCGTGTATGAAATCCTATGTACTCTCCTCATGAAGGTCTAAGGTGAAACCTTGTTTTTTGTTTTTGTCGTCGTTTGTGTGGTTAAAGAGATGTTTTCAGGTTATTCAGTAAATGATTTAGCGTGTGTGAATCGTCATGTATGTCGTTGACTTAAAGTATGCTGGTAATCAGGTAGGTATTGCTTAGTACATTGGATTGTATTTTGTTTGAGCTTCTGTTCAGCATGTTAGGTTACATCATGTTTAAAACTTCCTGGCAGATTAAAACTGTGCCGGACCGAGTCTCTAACTCGGGACCTTTACCTTTCGAGGGCAAGTTTCATATCAGCGCACACTCCGCTGCAGAGTGAAAATCTCATTCTGGAAACATCACCCAGGCTGTGGCAAAGCCATTCTCCGCAATATCCTTTCTTCCAGGAGTATTAGTTCTGCAAGTTTCGTAGAAGAGCTTCTGTGAAGTTTGGAAGGTAAGGTGACTAGGTGCTGGCAGAAGTGAAGCTCTGAGGACGGGTCACACGTCAGGCTTGGGTAGCTCAGTTGGTAGAGCACTTGCCTGCGAAAGGCAAAGGTCGCGAGTTCGAGTCTCGGTCCGGCACACAATTTTAATCTGCCAAAAAATCTCATTCTGGATACATCATGTTTAATTTAAATAATGATGGGCTATAGCTATGCTATATTCTCTTTAGAGGCGATGTTACAATTAAGTACATTGCAAGCATGTATAAACGCTGCTATACCGACAGTTGGTACGTACGATCATATGAATGGACTAAGGTACTAACTTACACTCAAACAACACCATTACCACCATGCTCATGCAGTGCTCTCTGCGTACTTGCAGCCCCAGATTTACATGTCATAGTTGATACATATTTAATATAAGACACAAACTGTGTATAATGGCTTAACTTATGTAAGTGTATTATCAAATATGTTACTGTTTATGTTGATTTGGTGTGTTGCCACACGTGTATCTTTTGTAAAGTTTTGGACATTCGCTGATTTGGCATATATGAGGCATGTGCACACCCAGACCAGAACTGATGCGACATGGGGATGCTATTTATATGGTTTCCAGAGAGTAGAAAGGTGCAGGCACACATCAAAAAAATTTTGCATCACCCTGGTTCTCTGGAAGATAGACGTTGAAGTCTTTATGAAGTGTGTGTCTCTTAAAACATTTCTCCTCAGACTCTGAAATGGCACCACACTGCTTGGTGCTTGACACTGTCACCAGCACACCAAATGTATTTTTTTAGCTCTTTAGTTCAGTACCCAGCAACTACCCACACAAAAAAAAACATTGTCATTGGAAATCAGTCCCTTCAGAAGACGTACCACGAGTGTTTGTAATTTTTGGCAGCATGCCCCTCTGTTACAGGGAGTGATTTTGCCTATATTATGGAGGGAGACTGCATGTCTGTATATGTTCATGCTGTTGGCCCAGAGAGCCTGCTGTGTGTCCACTGGTAGTGTGTATCCTGGGAAAGTAGGTAGTTTTGAGAGAATTTTGGAAGAAGTTTGTTACAGGACCCCCAACTAGGGGAGTCAGTGCAAGGATGACATGGAAAGAGGATAGAAATAGGCGCATACATCCACGTTCTGGCCATTGCAATGGAGTCAATGATTTGAGCCCATCCAGGACTGCACTAGTCACACACTTGCAGATTAGTGGTAGCAAGCAGGGGCTACTCACAAGACATTTGTTTATGGGGAGCATCTTTGCAGCTCAGCATGTTAGTTTTTCAGGTGCTCTATCACACTCTGCAGCATGTTGTTTCAACCTCCAGCAGCACCTGTTCACCTAACACATGTAACGTACCATTACAGTTTTGTGGTTCACACTCTTTTCACCTAACATAGAAACATTCTGGTAGCATTAATATTGATACAGAAAGGGGAAGGTGTGATGCAGAGAGTTCCAACCCTCATGCTGAATTGGTCATTAGTACTTTCACGGTTTTCATTGTGTGTGTGTGTGTGTGTGTGTGTGTGTGTGTGTGTGTGTGTGTGTGTGTGTGTGTGTGTGTGTTTCAAATAATGTGTGTTCTATTTATTTTTGTATTTAAATGTCAAATTACGTCTATGATTTATTCAATAAATCCATTGTCACGATGAATAACATTTCATATAAATTAGTTTCCTTGGTCACTTAACAAATTTTGGTCTTTTCTGTGGGGTATTATATTTTATTTATTTCTCTCACTCTTCCCCTCCCCTCCCCCCTCCATCTCTCTCTGTCCTCCTGTCCAATAGACAGTGCCAAAGTTTACCCCGATGTCTTGACACCACAAACACGCCTTATTAATCCACATGATGGAGGTTTAACCCTCCGAAATATGTTGCAGAAATAAATGTTACTTTTAACTGTAAACTTCTTTCATTCTATATAAGTCATGGTAAAGCCTAACAAAAATGTTTGGACATAAAATTCACTAATTGATGACACTTTTGTTCCCCCAACTCTTACGAAAAATAAAATTATAGAGGCATTTTCTCCTCTCTAAAAAGAAACAGCAGTCACCAATATAGCTAATAGAGTACATCAGTTACACAAAATATGCAAGTACTTATGGTATGTCAAAAGTATGGAGGCTACACTGCTGAGCCTGCAGATCTGTCAGTTAAAACTGGAGCAGTCACAATGTAATCATCTTACTAATGTTTCACCGCCCTAGGTTTCATGGGATCACAGTTTCTCTAAACGAGTCTGACTTCTTGTTCTGTTATTCCCAGGAGATACTCACTACTTCTGTAAACAGCAGCTCTTGTAATATCTGCTCATTCAGCAATTGTGACAATGATTCAGCACTGTCTGAAATATAGAGGGGTGGTGTGAGAAAGTAACTGAAACAACCATTTGTAACACCTGATTTATTTAGCTGCAATCCAAGTATATACAGAAGCAGAAAACTTCATACCAAAAGAGGAACATGTATTTTTCTGCAAAAAAGTCTATACAGCTGTATAATAATCTGTCCAACTTCCATTAACATGTGTTTATGTATTTACAATGGGCATAATGTGTGTGGTTTTGTATAGAAAAAGCAAAATAAAGAAAAATGTAGCTGCAATGGCAATAGCCATGCATTAAAAGTAGATTCTTAATTCAGGAACAATAATTATTATGCTCTGTAATCAGTCTCAAATGTTAATGACTTACTAAAACTTGATGTGATCATGTACCACCTGCTCCTCTCAGAGACACATACAACACAGATTCACATTAAATACAATCATAAAAACCAAACATTTACTCCTGATGACTTATACATTGACCACATCTTTTTACACTGACAATTTCAGTCATGTTTAACAATGTAGCTTCCAGGTTCAAAGCTATGACTATGTATAGATTCCTTTAAAATGGTTTTGCTTATTGTAAATCTTTTGACAAGGTAACATTGCTGTATAAAGGCCAGAATAGATGACAGACAGTACAAGCAACACAACTAAGATGCTGCTACAGAAATGTGAATAATTTTCACTGTTATTGGACATGTTAGCCATTGTTACCCGTTACCATGTGGAAGCAACTAAGCTGCTAGCTGAAGGGAAAAATATCAGAAATTAAATATTGAACATGTTTTCTCTCAGACAATATTTTCTGGCAGAGCAGTAAATCATTCTACAAAATACAGAAATTACCCTCAAAGATGGTTTGTGAAGGCTATATATTCAATATGAAAAATTCCATAATAGCTTCTAAAACTATTTTCTTTCATTGAAAGATGTACATAAAACGTTAGACAACAATCCATGAACACGCAAATATGCTTCTGTGAATTACGAAAATAATGTTATTCATTATGTATGACTTGATATCAAGGGATTGCTATACATATCAGGTCAGTAAAAAATGAAAGCAATACAATAGTATACAGCTCTTCATGAATTCGTACAACATCCACGTAGTTGTTGAGCACTATGTACAATTAATGCAAATAGCATTTCACATTGTCTTCTCTCTCGACGTGGAAATATTTACAACAGCTCGGAAGCAGCCGAGAGTTTCGAAACAAACTCATTTCGCGGGCGAAAAAAAATCGATCAGTCTTTCTGTTCTCAATTGTCTTATTTACAGCCTCAATCACACACTGCAACCACTTTAGCCAAACGTTCTCTCGCATACCACTGCTCTCAGGACGATACAGTAATCGACTGCTTAAAAATAATAAAAAATAAAGCGATCCGGTCACAGAACGAATCACGCTGACAACGGTACAACGAAAGCGAATAAATATGACACTGTAAACAGAGGACAGCAACAACGCGGTTTCGTATAATCTTTGTCACTTCTCACAGCTCACTCGCGCCAACACTGCAACTTTCTCGTGGTTGTTCAACAATGCTGCCACTGCGAATTTCCGTTAGCAGGTGGCGCATTTGACGAAGTTCCCAACTGCAGTGTGGTCTGCGGCTACTCTGGTCGGCTGGCTTGGCAGCTGGTGGACTATGGTTGGCAGTCTTGCGGTGTGGGACTCTGCAGCAGACTGGCCATTGGACGTCTGCAACGGCGGCTTGCTCGTAGTGTTGCCAGAATGCTGCTCAGGCGGTCCTCTGGAATCAAAAGGAACATGGAGTGGTAAATGTTAGCCCACAAGGAAACCAAGTAGAACAGCAGAGATGACAGCAAAGGAAAAAAAAGCACAGTAGAGGTATAGTGTGTGAATGCAGTTTCTATGCTGAAGGCAAAGAAAAATGACATACAAGAGTCGAACGTTAATGTATAAAACAAGAGGGAAGATTTTTTAGGCAATAAGGGAAACAGACACAGGCACACAAAGGAAAGTTGGATTGACAGGAGGAAAACAGAACGAGGCAGCAATCTACAGCATCAGTGGAGGAAAACGAAGTACAAGATAAGGGAAAGAGTAGAACCCTGGAAAAGAGAAATTTTTTGGGAGAAGTTTACTACCAAAAACAGAAAATGGAAGGAGATGTTATGAAAACACACAGGGGAAGTACCTAGTCTAAAGAATGCCACGTATGGAGCCTCAAATAAATTAGCTTTAAATGGAAAGTTCAGATGAATAAATATGACTGCACCGCCAACGAAAACAGAAGAAACGTAAGTGTAACTGACCAATGCAAATGTGTAATGGGCACCAGCGACACCAAGTAGTTAAGATTATACTCAAATTTCCCAATAGTGTTTACCGGGATCCTGTATCAGTAATACTAATGTTATAATAACACCATCTGCAGTATTGCCTGTATCACACGGAGGATACTTTTTTGTGTTAGTTACTGACCGCTGAAGAGGATTGAGCAACTTGTTACAATTATCTTCTAAGAACTTTCAAGTCATTTACTTTCTCTATAGTTTCATGATCAGTATCTTCATATAACGACTAGTAATGCGGAATCAAGTGAAGCAAATAAAACCAAAAGTAAACAAACCGACTACTATGACAGGAGCCCTATGCCTCATTTGGGCAAAGGAAAGCAGGAAGGAATCAGTAGTGGTCTTCTTTAAAGACCTTAAAGTAGTAATACACTAAGTACAACATGAATCAGGATAGCTAGATCTTAAGCCAGCATCCCGCTGTACTGTATGAGTTCACTAAGTAGTTCTTTGTACCACTCAGTCGATAGGCAATGGAAGTGATGGAGCAGAACGTATCGATTTGGAGTCGAGGTGGCTAAAATTCGGCAATAGCTATTAAACTTCCTGAAGTGTCGTAAAATCCTTCGAATGAAGGTGTGACCTTGTAGGTGACTTCAGCGAATACATAAACTTTAGTTTCAGAGCGCCTACATGATCGGTAAGTAGAACTACAGCTACTGAAAATGAGTGCTCATCATTTACATTGTGTGCAAAAAGAAATGGCGGGGCGGATCCTGGGTATCAAACTCAGGGACGGGGTTAACGAGAGCGGAATGCCGATAAAAGAGACCCCGAAAATAGTTACGGTGCTGAATGGCAAATGGCGTGGACTGTAGTGCTGTACGATTCCAACAGGTCGAGCAATGAGGTGGTTCGTTTGATACACGAAAGAGGCACTGGAAGACACCAGAAGAGGTTTCTCAGTGAGAAATGTTGGAACGTTGCTGACGTGATAGCACAGATGTGACGTGGAAGAATTTGGAAGAGGCCGCCATCAGCTGTCGATAAATAATGCTCTAAGAACAAAAACGTAGGTGAACAGAGAATCAGGACTGTTTGCCGGTGATCAGATCGCTTGGGACACTGACTTCCTCATGTAAGATGACGGCCAGCTGGTGCCAGAATTCCGGGACGAGGAACGCGACTCCGGCGCCAAGTGCGATATCTGCGGGTTGACTGATAATGTTGCGTAATTGGCACTCGTCGGCTGCGCCCGCTTCGGCGTGTTCTGCTGCTGAGGGGTCGGGGGTTATCTCGGCGCCAATTCCGCCATGCGCCGCTCAGGTCCCCAACATGGCGAACTCCGGAGCATCGCTCCAACTTGATGACCCTCTTCGACCGCCGCAGACAAGTCAATGCTCTAGGAAAAGCTGAACTGCCTCTCCGATTATTTTTCACACACGCAACCGAACCACTGTTGGCAGTAGCAAGAACGGTTAGGTTATTTCCTTTCACCGCTGAATAGTACGATCACGCAAGTGCAGCTTGGTTGCTCAGGTGACTGAATAACGCGAGGGGCGTTCAATAAGTAAAGCAACATTTTTTTCCTCTACCAGTTTGGTTGAAAAATTTTCGAATTTGTTCTGGGACATAGTGGAATATTCCAGTTTCAACCCTTATAGTTTCATGAAGTTTGAAAGGGGGGGGGGGGGGGGTGCGCTATACGTTGCCTTCAAAATAGCGTCTGCAATGGAGGTCCGTTCCAAGCAGACGTGTGTTTTTTGGCGGTAAACCAAAGCATCGGAGATATTCATAGGCGCTTGCAGAACGTCCACGGGGACCTGACAGTGAACAAAAGCAAGGTGAGTCGTTGAGCAAGGTGTCTCATCATCGCAACAAGGTCGTGCAATCTTGCTGTGAATCCTGCAGTGTTGGAACGTGCTGACACTCAGAGAAGATCGACGGATCACAAACACCTCGTTGCTGAAACTGACATCTCTGCTGGCAGTGCTCCCACACACGTCTGCCAATTGTGACACTAAAAGACTTGTGGCCGCATGGTTCCTCGGCGCCTACCAGGAGAGCGTAAAGACCAACGAAGGGCCATCAGAATGAAGGATGCACTCCACGGCAAGCAGTACGTGGTTGATGGGCAGGTTATTGATGCAGAAAGACGTTGGCACCGACGACGACCAGTAGAGTGGTTCCATATGGGCATACCGGCCCTCCTTACAAGACGGCGTACTGAACGGAGATTAAGTTGAAAAAGATGGTTTTGTAGCCAGAACATTGGGGAATAATACAGTGTATTTTAATCCTGAATAAAACTTAGTTGCTTTCAGAAAGAAAAATTTGTTTATTTATTGAACGCCCTTCGTATTAATAATGTAGGTTCTGGCTTGAATTCACATTGGTCAGAGGTTTGTGTGTCAGTATGTGGAGCAAGAATGAATTCGCAAATTGCGGTTATGATTTAGCGTCTGCTGCAGAATATTGCAGAGCAAATTAACGTATCTGCCGAGCCGGGACTAACCCGGATTTCTCCCTTGTTGCGAGCGGTCAGTGTAGCCACTTCGACTATCCGTGCAAGATTCCAGGACGGCCCAGATCTCAATTTTTCCTGGTGTGTCTACATTCCCTAGATCGCGCACTATATTCCCGCAGTTCTCGCACGGGTTGACACTTTTTTCATATCTTATTGCCGTCTAACGGCATAAAATACCGTAAGCAGGTGCAAAAGGGCATCGCTTTGGACTACAACGGCTGATTCTTATTAACTTCCCAAAACCACTTAAGCGACGTAGGTGTGATCGCAAAAGTCGGGAAACACCTCATACATTTTGATCCTGAAGGTATACTTCAAATCCAGCACACGTTGCCACTTACGTCTACCGCAGAATGGCGAAATTTCAAGTATGTCATTTCCATTTTTTTTAACCACTCCTCCGACATTAGCTGCACCCTCCACGCACTGCAGGTTAAACGTCCGATTGGCTATAGGTGCACTGTGGCAAATTCGTGACTAGTCGGAAAGAACCACACACATCCTGTCACCCACTGCCTTATATCCGTGTTTTGGTTTTGGTTGGTTTGGTTTGTATGTCTTAAGCAATAGGGTTTTACGTGGTAACCGTCTACAGATCTCAATTTTATGCAGCCCCTTTTACAGTATGCGCTCAGGAACTGGACGAGATGGACTTGAATTCACCTACAGTAAGGATTTTTTATCCATGACAAGATGTGATAATTGTCTTCAGCCCCTGCTGGTTGCTACCTCTTTACAAGCACTGTTTGTATCAACAAATCGGGAGACTTCATTTACAGTGTCATGTGCACGCCCAAAGATTACCGGTGCTTTCTGCGATTGTCATGTCTCCATGGCGGTTCAGCACACTGTGCTGATTCCGTGTAGCCGACTAATACGTACACACATACACCATTTCACTGCCATGGTAGTCAGGGGTACAGCGACCAGTGTGCTCTTTAACGAAGCGGCAAATCTTGTTTGTTGAGCGTACTAACCATCTTCAAGGACAACGGTACATTTAAGGCCGAAGTGTAAATCGTAATCTCAGTGTTGCTTCGACCCGAGCATGTGTCATGAACTGCTCAAAAATACTGCTAGTATTTGTTTATAATCCATCTCGTATCTCAAGACAAGTTTTAAATTTACAAATTATGGTGCAGTTGCTAAACCTACGAGATTTCATTATTGGCATTCTTTTAGATTTTTCCCGAACTGAAGGCTATTGTATGTTAAGCCGATCCTCAAATGATGGGTCAGTGCGGGCCTATCGTAGAACTTCGGTGAAGATTGCAAGGTAGGAGGAGAGATAGCGGGGGGAAGTAACGCAGTGCGGCCGAGTCGTTGAGTCGCGCTTAGGTAACCCAGTCGAGATAACCCTTGCCCGCAAGAGGTAAAGATCCCGAGTTCGAGTTTCTATCTAGCACACAATTTAAATCTGCAAGGAAGCTTCAGTATTCAAAATCCTTTAAGCTTGCTACCAAAACGATTTTGTAGTTCTGTGTGCACATCGAAACCCCGGTACACGTACCCAACTGTAAGTTTCGCAAGACTTGTCATATTACGTTCACAGGGCTACTATTCCTGGACGACGTGGCGTAAGGAAATTTGAGATGATAGGTACGATGGAGAGAAGCGTCGCTTTCGTTTGACCTGACCTACTTCCTCGAGCGCTAAGTGGGGCACAAAACAAATATCTTAAACGACCAAATCAAAAGCGCGAGAAGCAACTTGAGAACATCTGCGGAACTTCGGACAGAAGGGACTATTTCTCTTTCAGAGTAGGACATTTCTGATCCACGAAGCAAGAGGAGCGAGTTTACTGCCGCCTTCATTACTGTGAACTGGTCAGGCGGACACGATTTACCTCCCGTCGACGACGGTTTCGGAGAGAACATAAGCTCATGTTGTATAAGAACGAGGAAGGAAAGCGGCCGCATTCAGTTTAAAGGTCCATTTATTTCGTGTTTGTTTCTCCAGAAGAGAATTCGATCAAAAAACTACACTTTTCTTGGACTGAAAAAGTCATCAGTTTTATTTACCAGGACTTATTCACTTTTATAGCCATGCTGAAACTGAGGTTTTCGTAACTGAAGCAGAAGTGCTGACGCCTTTACGGAAGGGGAGGAAATGCGTCAGTTTTACTAAATATATGGTGTAAAATGTGAAACTGTGCAGAACAAAAATTCTATGCAAAATAAAATAATGGTTATTATTGACAGTAACTAAAAACGCTACCAGCAGATATTAAAGAGCAGACGATCATATGCGGGATGACATTAAGGACTTAATATATACTGTATGAAAGGAGGAAATGGTGTATGATCACAGGCTCCCACAGCTGCAAGACCTGCCAGTGAACAGTTCAGCTTAGCCTGAACTTTTAGACAAGGGAAACATGGTGAACAACTTAATTCTTGATACACAGAATATTTTTAAATGAATTACTTTTTAATCACGAATTATTGTTTTAAATCCGGTGTTATTAAATTGGCTGGAGACATGACTGTCAAACAAACAAGAATTGTTTTAACTGACAGCTGTAACACATTGAGATAGTCTGCTCTTTAGGTAGTAACACGATTACTTTCTGCCATAGAAGTTAATACTAAGACTTGGTTACCGAGGAATAGTTATCGTTTTAGTTACTGGGAAACGTGCTACAAAGGAAAGACGTCCAGTATCAGAATCTGGAACACAACTGAGGACAACAGGATGGCCACCCACAACGAAATGGTTCCTACCCACGTACTCTTACGTCCCAAATGACTGTTTTATAAAGAAAAAGGTACAATGCAGTTTAGTAAAGAAGTTACTGTTTCTCAACACCCTTGTTTATCAGACTATTTTCCATTCAGAGAAGGATGAATAACATCAATTTAAAAAATAACTTAATATTATAGTTTGCATTATGAAAAGTGTTCGAACGCAAAATGTTCTGCTGTGCTGATACACGATGAAAGAAACGGCACAGTTTTCGTATTGCTGAAGGAATTTTCTATTCTGTAAGAAGCACTACATGCGTGATGAGAAAGTAACTTCCTTGTTCTGTACTGCATCATACAGATTTATTGGTAATTACTGTTTTTCTATGCTATCAACTGGCGCTAAAATAAAGGTGCAAGCATTTAGTAGAGTGGAAATGCTAGTTCATACTAGGACCGTAATTTGTTTCGGTGGAGAGTGATTCAGTTACTCAACGAGTTCAGACAAAATCAATAATGGTAGCCACATGCTACAGTATCACTGTCTACCCCCCGTTCCCCATTCTGTACCCAACAAGGAGCTATTAGGCACCAGACAGGTGAGAATGCCATCTGCTTGGTCTTCGCTGTCCCTTACCAATGACCTGTTTCTTGTGGACTGGTAACGTGGTTACAGTGCTTATAACACTGATAGATTTGTTGTCGATTACATGGAACAGTGCTTATATGATTTAAGTTCTCTGCGTGGCACACCTCCCCTATCTCAGGATCCAGCAACAAGGTGTTCTCCCAGCTTTGTTTGTGCAGCTAGGACTTCATGTCGACAACTGATTTCACTGTGTCATGTTTCTAAAAGGAAATTTAGGCAAGAAACCGACAATCTCAGTGCAGAGAACCATTCATCATAGCGACTGGGTTTATTAAGCAGCACAACGGAGGCTCCACAACCTATCTCTTCGAGCAGTCTGTTTAATACCTTTATCCAAATTTCTTAAGTTTAGGTTTCTTACGAGACTGATTGCTTGTTATTAATTATGAAATGCATTTGCGAACTGCAAATACAATTGGAAAACTACTATACGATTTACTGGTAACATAAGAAAATATGTGCCGGACCGAAATTAATCCAGATTTACCATTTTACGCGAGCGGGCGCTGTTGCCTTAACTGCTGCCTTAGGACGGACCCAAACTTCCAAATGTTCTAGTCATCTTGTGTCTACGTCTTATAGTACTCGCATATGAATCATAACTCCCACACAGGGAGGGACTTCGTTTTACTCGTCACATTGCCTTGTCTTGGAATGAGAAAGGACAGTGTGTGTATTTTTCAGAGCATGCATTTCTGCTAAATATAGACACTCCCCTACCGTATTTATTGTTTGAGTTTTCTTGTTTCGCGAGACGAGCTTACAGTACACACACTGCAGTGGGATATACTGACCCTACCGGTATCTCTAGTATCATTTGACTCGGTATCTTCAAGTTACTGGACAGAACACACGCATCGAAATCCAATATGCCTCAAATATGCGCCATATCAACAATTTTAATTACTCATGACGTCACATTCATTGAAATCGCCAATCACTACAAAACTAAACCTTTCAACCGAAACTCATCCTCAAGCTACGCTACACGGTCTATAAACGCAACCCGCAGTTGAAGAAATACAAAAGCAAATCAATATTGTCCGTTTTCTATCTACTTTCGCCCTCGTATACGTCACGAACTTCGCCAACGTCCAGTATCAGTAGAGTAGATCTATCGCTAATTGAAAATTTATGAGAAACTAAAATGCGTCTTCTACAATGTCTGTTTTTTCGTTGAATCACTCGTCACAGAAATAAATTGCAGGCCAGTTTGAGCCAACCTTATTCGAAAGGCAACTAAAGGACTTCTCTAGACAGAATGTAAAGAGAGTGAACCCAGAACACCAATCCACCACATAACAGCTTCCTACCTTTCAGTCGTCTCGCAGACGACACCATCCAGTTGTCCAAGCAACGCTTCCCAGTACATCAATCAGTTTTGCGACGGGTGAACCGACAGCAGTTTTAGCCCGAGTCCCAACGAGAGCGCACAACGTGAGCTGGTCTCCGGTCTTCTGACGATCGAGCGCGGCTGTCGCTTCACCAGTAAGGCCCTTCGGTAACCAGGTGGTTCCAGCTGGCAAACTCTGACCACGAGTCGAGCTTAGCGTGAAGGGCGTCTCTGAACTTACCGGCGCCCTGGGCAGGCCCAGGCCCGGCGCCGGCGGGGACCGACGTTGCCGCCACCGCCGCGGGGGCGGCTGCGGGGGCGGGCGTCGCGACGCCGGGCGCCCGCCGCACCAACGCGTAGTTGGCTCCGCCGTTGCTGTCCCAGTACTCGTGGCCGCCGCAGCGGAAACACACGCAGAACTCCACTCGCCGCGAAGGCTCTTGTGGTCGAGCTGGCTCGGCGGTGATGGTGGTTGTTGCTTTACTGTCACTAGCGCTGGAAGAACAGGATGTCATGGGCGCAGGGGAAGAAGAGGGTGCAGAGGAAGAAGCGTTAGAGGCAGTGGAAGAAGAGGATGCGGAGGAACAAGTGGTGGAGCCAGGAGAGGAAGATGATGCGGAGGAAGAATCGGACGATGAAGCTGGCGTCGCAGAGGCGGGAGACGAGGTGGACGACGAAGAGGAAGAGGAGGAGGAGGAGGAGGAGGAGGAGGAGGAGGAGGAGGAGGAAGATGTAGCGGAGGATTCGTCTCGCGGATTCGCAGGTGGGAGAGAGACGCGGAAGGAGAAGGTGTCGTAGAGCACGTAGGCTGAGGAGCACGCCACCTGGTTCTCCACGTAGGAGCACGGCTCGTCCGTGTACGTCTTCCAGCCGTCCGCCGTCCAGCGCAGCTTCACCTCCTTGTGGAAGTCGAGGTTGCGCACCTTGACTGTGCCCGTGAAGACGCCCTCGGCGTCGCGCACGATCACATTCTCCAAGGAGACGTTGCCCGAGTCGAGCCGCTCGCGGAACTGCAGGTAGTCTGAGGCGGGCTGCGCGAACTCCGGCACCCAACGCTCGGGTTCGGAGGCGGTGACGGCGGCGGGCGAAGAAGCGGCGCTTGTGACGGAGGCCGCCTCGTTGGCGGCGGCTGCTACGGCGGCGGGCTCCAGGTCGCGCATCACCTGCGCGAGGAACTGCATGCTCCACGTGGGCGGCGCATTTGACGGTTCGCGCATCACTCGCACCTGCACAGCCAGAGGCAACGCAGCTTTAGTCAACGCCGCTCTGGGTTCCGCCGAACTTTTCATTCAGCTGGACAGGAGCATGAAAAGAGGAAGGTGCAGGCCTTACAATTCGTCCTTAAATTACTTGAGCTCAAAACGGGCGCTGGGGGAGGGAGGGAGGAAGAGGCGGCGAAGGAGGAGGGGAGGGCGTGGGTGAGGGGTCCATCAAAATCTTACAAAATCTCATTTAAGGAACCTGGGGCATGAAGATATCACGTTTATTTTTTTCAATTCACAGAATATACGTTATTATAATGGGTAACATTTTGTTTTATAAATATAGTCCCCGAGCACAGGTAATATTACAGTGAAACTTTACTGGCAAATTAAAACTGTGTGCCGGACCGAGACTCTAACTCGGGACCTTTGCCTTTCGCGGGCAAGTGCTCTAGTAAAGTTTCATACCAGAGCACACTCCGCTGCAGAGTGAAAATTTCATTCTGGAAATATTACAGTGCCCACCTATCTGTAAGTCCGAACTGAACTGACCGCTTTACAGGTGTGCATGCCAGGCATTCCCAACTCTAAACAAGTGCCGCGTAACTATCAGATTTCATCCAGGAAGTTCCCCGCCAAACCAGTCTAAATCGCTGCGTGCCAGTCGCGATATTCTGCATGGAACATAAAGCGGATGTTATTCTGTTCAACATGAATTGGTATCAATCAAAACTTTCACGAAATGTATGTTACGCGACATGCCCGCTAAACACATGTGCGAGCAAGAAGTTAATCGTTTGTGGAAGGAAGGTAAGCTGAGGTTCACCCACAAGAGTTTTCTTAGTGGTTATATAAATCAAGGGATTGGAAAGTAACGCGACATAATCGTAAGACTCGAAGGAACGTACGAACAATGTTTTCTCGTCTGCGAAGTAAGTGAAAGTTGAACAATATTCAGTGCATTGTATATATATGTTGTTGTGGTCTTCAGTCGTGAGACTGGTTTGATGCAGCTCTCCATGCACCTACATCCTTCTGAATCTGCTTAGTGTATTCCTCTCTTGGTCTCCCTCTACGATTTTTACCCTCCACGCTGCCCTCCAATACTAAATTGGTGATCCCTCGATGCCTCAGAACATGTCCTACCTATAATACGCCAATTTTTTAGGGATCGGTCAAAACGGTCAATAGCACGTTCGTGATGCCTTTTGATCCGCCCGTCCATCCAGATAGTATACACTGCGCAGTACCCCCTCTATGGTACTGATGTTTGAATTCAACTTCAAAGTCTCGCGACAGAATAAAGCCGCATTTTGTACTTTACACCCTGTGACTAGTGTAGCTGATAGTTTCTTGTTCTCATTTATAACTTAAATTAAAAACTGGTGTGGACAATTTAACTACTTTTCTCAGTATTATACATGCAGTAATACGGTTCATTTCTCCGATGTGCCCCATATTAATACAAGTTACAGAACTAAAGTTCAGGCAATACCTTTATTTATTGCATTGCGAGTCAACCACCGCTTCCACAGGAGTATTTTGGACAAAATTAGTGTTTTATGCTTTGGTTATACGAGTACAGATACTGAAACTGTAAGTAGGCTGTTTAGGTTTTGATATTGGTAACGCCACGTAGCGATCTGTATGAAAATCACTGGCTGTGCTGTGTGCAGTCTGTGGCTGCTTTGCATTGTTGTAATACTCGCCACTGTAGCGTTGGGCAGCTGGATGTTAACAGCGCGTAGCGTTGCGCAGTTGGAGGTGAGCCGCCAGCAGTGGTGGATGTGGGGAGAGAAATGGAGTTTTGAAATTTGTAAGACTGGGTGCCATGAACTGCTATGTATATTATGATTTTTCAACACTATTAAGGTAAATACATTGTTCTCTATCAAAATCTTTCATTTGCTAACTATGCCTATCAGTAGTTAGTGCCTTCAGTAGTTTGAATCTTTTATTTAGCTGGCAGTAGTGGCGCTCGCTGTATTGTAGTAGTTCGAGTAACGAAGATTTTTGGTGAGGTAAGTGATTTGTGAAAGGTATGTGTTAGTCAGGGCCATTCTTTTGTAGAGATTTTTGAAAGTCAGACTGCGTTGCGCTAAAAAAAAATTGTGTGTGTCAGTTTAAGCACAGTCTTGTATAATTGTTCAAAGGGCACCTTTCAAAACAATATCAAGATAAGCATTATATATTAGGAAACTAATTTCTGAGAAAACTCAGTATGAGTAATATTGACGTTCTGACATCGCTGATCTACAACTGCATGAAGATTTGCGGTCCATTGTATTTTATGAGAGAGAAAATGCGACGCACAATTTGATACAGTGCCACAGAGCTTTACGGACACTCCGTATGTGCCCCTTACTGATTCACTGATATCAAGCCAATGTGTCGATAGACTCAAATACTCTCAGATATAAAAACTTTCTGCTTTAAAGCGATGTTGCTCCTTAGCTTCGCTTTATGGATTCACGGACTTGCGCTCGAAAGAAAAGTTCTAAAATTTTTCCGTGTTTACAAAACTATAATTATGAAATAAAATTTTGCTCCCTTTCATACAGGTTTCGGCACAAGCAAACACTGTACAAAATTTCACCATTGTAGTCAACCTGTACTGGAAATTGAGATAAATTTAACAGTTCTTCAGAAGTCGCCTGTGGACTGATTTCGTGGCTAGTCAGCTCACCGAGATGTTAATCTGAACATAATTATGTGTTGTGTGCTCTGTGTCATCTATGGTCTAAGGGGAAGACTGGTGAAAATGCGTTCCTCTACTACAGCAGTTCTGATATCGGCTTTTGCAATTCTCTCAAGGGATAAATTGCGCAATGAATTCCTTATTATGTGTATTAAAACAATTATCTGTGATTGTCATTTACTGTTTTCCATGGTGCGTTTGGAAAACTTGCACACCCCCCCCCCCCTTTCCCACACATCTCAGGTGACTCTTTGGATTCCATCAGAATTTTGATGCACGTGATTGTGTGCCTTATCCTTCATGACGCTTCAAATTAGTTCTTACATGTTACCGTAATATTGCAATGAAACATTTGTATCAGTGAATAGAGCCCCATCACGGAGCAGAAACATTCTAGATTCCACACAGGTGTAGAAACATGGTGCCTTGTATTTCAAGCGGACTTTGTAAAATGGTCCGTGCTTGACTTGTATCAAAGACCCTCAACTTTCCAGGTAGTTTGCAACACAGTTCCAGAACGTATAGTTTCACTAATACTATGAAATGACAACCTTTAGGTGCTTACAGGCGTTGACATACGTCAACGGAGACAGATGAAAATGTGTGCCCCTACCGGGACTCGAACCCGGGATCTCCTGCTTACATGGCAGATGCTCTGGCCGGTGAGCCCTAAACACAGCAGTATCTAGCAAGGCTGCATAATGCTAAGTCGCGACAATGACTTTCCATGCACAGGGCGTTGGGAGAAAGGGACACCTCGCAGCAAGCGGTGGGCCGAATATAATCGAGCTGGAGACGCCGGAATGTTGACAGCAGTAGTAGTAGTAGTAGTCCCTTCAGCGGACGGAGCTGCTGTGTGTTAACAAGTTGTGCCAACTCCTCGCCGTGGCTGTGCAAGCGCCGTGGCGGTCCCAGCAAGGTCGCAGGCGAGCGGAGTGCTAAACTAGACGTGGAGGCGAGGTCGGCCGGCACTGGCTGCAGGGTCGACGGGGCTCTACGAAGCGCACGCTAATCGGCTAATCGCTGCGCCCCGAGTCCTAGTCCTCATACAGCCGAAAGAAATTAGCACTAGTGGGCGCTCGGGATCTCTCCTTCAGCGCTTCCTCACTGAGGACGTTTCATCCCAAGAAATGTCACCATGGGCGTGGGGCAGATTACTGAGCACTGCCGTAGGCATTAATTCATATTGCGTGCCAGCTACAGCACACTCTATAACATTAAAAATCTTCACAACCTAAGGATCAGCAGCAAATGGAACACCATAATACTGTAGTTTGGAAAACATTTACTGAGAGTACAATCAAATACCGTACACCGAATCTGTATCTTCCCTGTGTGGAATGTATATTCACTGTGACGACTCAACGTCGTTATATAATGAACAACAGCGAACAATATTTTGTCAGATTCTGTGTAATATTCCCCCTGATGGTACCAAACGCTGTAAACATGCGGTCAGTGGTATCAGGTACTGCTGCTGTTTAGTTTACAAGGGACTTGACATGAACTCCAAAATAAAAGTCAAGATGGATGTTGTTAGGTGAATGCACAGGCCATGACACACGGGATCCCCTTCCTATTGCAATTGGCCTGACGTTCCAACGCCGTTGTAGCCAGTTCCAGCTCCTTTCAGAAGCCTTGGTACTTACGACAGAGTTTACTGCTATATTAGAGGGACTGGATTGTACCAAGGGACACACACTAGTACACTCATTCTAGCAGACTCGCGATCAGTATTGCTGCTCCTAGGAACCCTGCGGTCAAAAACATTAAGTACTTTGTGTGCAAAACTGTAGGTCGTATTTCTGAACTGCAGCGCCTTAACAACAATCACCATTCAGTGGGTAAAGAGGAGCTATGATATCACTGGCAATGAAATCGTCTACATTCTTGCTAAGAGAGATCTCCGCCATGGAACGAGGAAGTATCAACATGTTCCTTACACGGACCTTCTGAAGGCCGGCAAATTGGATCCTTATAGGATGTAAGTGTCACTCATCATTTCACCTAATAGGATGTCATTACGCAACCGTAGTACTGAGCATCACTGCCGACTGTGGTTCTTCATTGGTGTGTACCAGAGTTTCTGGTCACCAGATTCCACCTTCTCTTTAACTGCAGATGGTTCTGACTTCATCTCTATCGGCTGCAACTGATGGCTCCACCTCTATGCGATTGTGGCATGGAGATGTGCGCGCCGGCCGGGGTGGCCGAGCGGTTCTAGGCGCTTCAGTCTGGAATCGCCAGACCGCTACGGTCGCAGGTTCGAATCCTGCCTCGGGCATGGATATGTGTGATGTCCTTAGGTTAGTTAGGTTTAAATAGTTCTAAGTCTAGGGGACTGATGACCTCAGATGTTAAGTCCCTTAGTGCTGAGCCATTTCAACCATTTTTGAGACGTGCGTGCGTCTCTGATCTCCTCCCAAAATCGAGACCGAATTTCAAGCACATTTGGCACAGAAACAGCAGATCTGAAGAGTATCATCACTTTGTGGTTCATAACTTCTTTGCTCCAACAGGAGGAAAAATATGGGCAAAAAACTTTTTTTCAGTCCCTGAGGTATATGATGAGCAGTATGACAGGGATGTGTGGGAACTGTCTGCCTGCCAAATCAACCTGTATTGAAGGGCAGCCTACATGTCAGGGGGGCAAGAAACTTTTTTCCGAGTCCAAACATGTAGGAAGCTCTGTAGGGTGTGTGTGTGTGTGTGTTGTGGGAGTAGTATTTGTCTGCTTTATTGACGTGTATTGGAGAGACTACATATGCCGATCATGGCTGGTGAGACAGATGGATAGATGATGGGATGGAGGTGGAAGGATTAGGTGGAAAGAGAGGAAAGAAGTGAGACAAATTGGGGTAGGGGTGAAAGGATTCAATATATGTGTCAAATGCATATGCAAGCAAAGCTGCAGAGAAAAGAAACTTTACTGGCTAAAAATGTCAGTATACAATTACTATGTTTCCAACATATATCTCTGTGTGTGTGTTTTTTGTTTTTTTGTTTTTTAGGGACAGGGAATTGCAGTTACACAAAGGCATGATTATAGTAAGTAGGTTCAAATGGATAGAGATTATTGTAGCTACACGAGATGAATAAGCTCGCATGTGATAGGCTAGTGTGGACAGCGGCAGCAAACAAGTCTTTGGACCGAAGACTTTGACAGTAGTAGTAGTAGTAGTAGTAGTAGTAGTATAGCGATAGAGGGAATGCAGTAGGTGTACGGGTAAATTATCGTGACGTACCTGTGTGAGCGAGTAGCCCTTGTCATCGGCGAAGACGACCTTCTTCTTGGCGGCTCTGGGCGGCGGAGAGGCGAGGCAGGGCCTGGTGGGGGCGGACTTGGGCGGCGGGGGCGGCGTGTAGCGGCTGCGGTAGAAGTAGTCCGGCGGGCTGTGCGACACCAGCACCTCGGGCATGGCGGCCAGCGAGCACATGGCGGCGGTGGAGCTGTTACTGCTTCCCGGGCTGCAACATGTTCACACTTAGCACCAAGCGCTGAGCTCCTCCACACCACTACTCAATACATTCCATCAAATTTCGGTTACACGATAAACCATTTAAGTTTAAAGGCTGTCGATTCAACACCTAGGAATCGAAATTAAGAACACAAACTGCAACGATCCCATAAAAAATACGGTAAGGACGAACCGAACACTACGTTGTATTGGTAGAATACTCTGAAGGTGCCACAGTTCTACTAATTTGGCTATGTACATTACTCTCGTCCGCTCTTCTTTGGATTATTGTTGCGACGTATGGTATCCCAACCAGATTAGCTCGACGCACCGTGTGTACTCACATCGTCAAACACATTAACTACATACGTGACGGTATCTCAGCGGTAATCGTGCAGCAGTAATAGATTGGCAGGCAATCGTTGTGGACGTAAGCAGAAGAAAGCAGGCAATGTGACTGCTATACAATGAAGCAGTGACTACACTTCACCGCTCTAATAGCAGAATGTTTTCTAAAATGTTATTCACAGATTTTAATATCAAGCTGAAAGGGCTCTCGCCAAGAAGCAAAGCATTTTCTGTTCAGAGCTATTTGAAGTTTTCAGTGTGCCTATTCTAGCAAAGCGCAACCACGAGGATACAAACAATGATACATGCTTCCATAATTTCGCTATTTATCCTCCTCCGTAGAACTGCTCGCAGAACGTTTTGCACACTTGAGACCATGATCATGTTGCTCCCTGCTAGGTGTGCCCCATACTTCAGGGGATTTTTTCGATCCTTCAATCAGCAAGTTCCAATCGAAACCGGCTGTATCCACGGCAAGCTGACTGCAGTTGCTACTGGAGTTACGAACAGCTGCGCCTGCCCAATTCTGCCTCAGTCACTGCTATACAGATAGTTACGAAGCAAAAGTGGTTGGCGAAAACAACTCAGTGTTCGAAACTTCGCAGTCATTCTGTATGTGACTCCATTGCTTCAAATTTACTACTAAAACGCCCTAGGAAATGATGTGCGCTCTAATAAACCACTCGTGTCCGGCGAGACATGACTCACGGAAAACATCGTAAGTTCAGTTTACTGTTATCGCAAAATAAGAAAGTGAGTGTCACGGGAGTAATATGCGAATTGCGGCGGCAGTCGATAGAATGCAGGCGTTTTTGTTTCGGCGAGATCTTTTTACGAAATTTCCATCACCAACTTTCTTTCCCGCGTGTCAAAATATTTTGTTGACCCCTGCAAACAGAAAGTTTCAACTGTGATAAAACACGATAACCTCGTTCCTTCGACACAGTCCCGTTCTGCCGTTTAGTGAAAAAAAATACGAACTTATAGAGCATCGGACCAGATTTGTTAAGTGGCGCTAAGACTTCCTTGCAGACAAAACACGTCGCTTACAAGGGAATAAAATCGTCAGATGGAAAGTTAATTTCCAAAGTACGCCAAGGAATTGGGATACTAAAGGGAACTGTAGAGGGCAAAAATTGTACGGGAAGACAGGCTGGAATACATCTAGAACGTAGGGTGCAAGTCCTACTCTCAGATGAAGAGGTTGGTACAGGAGATAAATTCGTGGCAGCAGCATCATACAAGTGAGAAGACAAAAGAAAGATGTATTAGAAAGCGCTGGTAGCTCTTTATCACTGTTCGCAAGTGGTATGGCTGTCTATAGGAAAGTAGCAGCGCCAGAAGACAATATAGACTTGAAAAAGGATCTGCAGAGGACTTCTGAAAGGCGCAGGCTCTGACAGTTGACCCTGAACATATTTACTGTATTTCACATACATCGGAAAAGATATCTAGTATTATAGAACTACACTGTTTATGAGAAATTGCTGGAAACAGAGCCTAGCGTAAAATACCTAGCAGCGACCTTCGGTGGAATGAGCATCTAAAATTGCAAGAAAGATGTGCCCGACAGATTCTTAGGAAGAATCATAACGAAATGTAATTCATCCACGAAAGAAGTGGCTTACTCGGCGCTCTTTGGACTGGTTCTAGAGTACTGGGTCATTTAGTCCGCCCGCGAGTGTTAACATCCTGAAGAAACTTAACTGGCAGACGCTACAAGAGCGGCTTTACGCATCACTAAGAGGTTTACTATTGAAATTCCAAGTAAGGATTTCTCGTGAAGAGAACTTGTTACTTCCTTCCGCATCTCTCGAAATGACCACGACGAGAACATTTGAGAAATTGGAGCTAATACAGAGGCATTCATTCTTCTTACGCGCCATTCACGGGAGGGAGGGGTACCAGAAGTATCCTCTGCCACACACCGTTAGGTCGCTTGCGAAGTGTGTCGAGGTAATAAAAACATCTTGTAAGTGAAGATTTAAGTGTTCATTTTTTGCGAAGTGGTATTAGAGAGTGGGAATTTCGAGAAAGCGTCTGAAAAATTGTTCTATCCTCTGCCACACACCTAAGTCTGAATAGTAGGAGTATTCATGTAGAATTTTTTTCTCCTTTTATCAGGTTAAAGTCCTATATGTCGCGGGAATATGTCATTATCGCCTCAGAAGAATGCGCTTATTTCCTTCTACGAAGAATCCTAAGGACATGGTGTTAACGCGTAACAGCTTCCTGCAAACTACTTCTTTTAATTATAATGCCATTGATTTACTTTTGTGTACTGCCGCTCGTACGAGCTTCTCACGACCAGACACGGTCTAGGTACAAGTTTCTGCGGCAATACTTCTCCACGGGCAATAAAACAGCCAGATATTAGAGTGATCGTGATGTCTGGCGTGTGCAATTAAACAGCAGTGCTTTCGGCCCGCGCTTTGCGCCTGTGTGAACTTAACCGCTCACGATTGTTATCTTTATCCACGGCATCGTTTATTCTCACAAAAAAGAAACTAATGTAGTGGAACGAGAACGAAAACAAGACGCGACCAGAGAAGCTATAAGTGGCGCGGAATGTGAAACACACGCCGCGCGCAGGACACGTATTAGATACAGCGAGCGATAGACCGCTGGGGACGGCCGATCAAAGAGCTCTGCGAAGCAGAGCGTGTCGGCGCCATGAGGCCAAACCAGCCAGAAAGAGCCCGGGAGTCGAACTCGTGGCCGGAGGCAGCGTGCTTTGTGTGTGTGTGTGTGTGTGTGTGTGTGTGTGTGTGTGTGTAACGGTGAGCGCTTCTGGGTCAAAGCCGAACATGCACGCAGAGCTTCAGCGTGAATTAGCCGAAGCTTACTCTGTTCGAATTTCCCATTAACAAAGAATGCATCTACAAAGCTTCACATTACTGTCGTAATTTGCCTCTGTTCACTTGCTTAACTTCGAAATTACAGAAACGAAACAACGTAATTTTGATTTCGATAAATTCAGTGGTATATAATCTAATATTCTACTTACGTGTGTGCAATCAAACGTAAAGCTCTGGTTTGTGGACAATACATGCTTACTATAAGCTCTCGGATACGCGTAATTGTTTCTAGATAGCTGTATTACACATTTGACTATTTCATCGACATGTAGTTCAATGGAGACGACAAGCCCAATTTCTGATGATGATGATGATGGGGATATTGTATATTTTCTTCGTGAAACTGTTGTATGGTTCGCTCATATAATTTAGTTCAACAGCGGAGAGTCCAAATTCGTGTCTTAAATACGCTAACTCGCTCTGCAACCGTTTCCAGTTTGTGCACGAAAGTGTTCAGTATTCGGCTGCTTATTACACCGATTTCGTAAGCCATCTCCATTTCTATCTGTGTATCTCAGCGGATTATATGCTACTGGTTGGTGAGTCATAAACAAGTCAGCACTAAGGCTTGTCTGTGATAATGATTGAAGCAGAAGAAATGGATTAAAATTTGTACCACCACCGGGACTCTAACTTCTTGCTTGCTAGGCAGAAATGCTAACCGTTACACCACCACAGCACTATAGTTTGCATTGCTGCACGAACTACCCAAATTGAGTGTCTTCCCAACACAAACTTCATATCTTCCGCTTAATTTCCTCTTCTGCTTATTTTCCCTTACATTGTCACTACTGCCAGAGCTCTCCGGCATTTGAATACCACCCTAGCATTGGACGTAATGGGAAGGTCCTGTACCATCGTGCAGCAATGTTAACCATAGTGCTGTGGTGGTGTAATGGTTAGCATTTCGATGACCCGGTTTCGAGTCCCGGCCGCAGCACAAATTTTAATCCATTTCTTCTGCCTCAATCATTATCGCATATAAAGAAGAGACTGTCTCGGGGGAAAATTTAGTTATGAGATATGTAAGGTTTGTAAAATCCAAGCGGAAGATGCTGTGTGTTTTCCTGTTTACCAACAATGCCTATGGGAAAAAATTTAGTATCATGATTGTGCTACTAATAAGTGGACTCGTTTTGTAAAGACGTCTGTAACTTTAGTATTGATACGGGAAATTGGGCTTTCGGTCCTAACAGCAATTCTCAGACTGATGATAATTACAATCAATAACTAGACTATCTTTAGCAGACAGCGCATCTGGCGCTAACCCAAGCAACGACTCAGCTCCATAATTTACGTGTGACGGAATTCGCAAGGGTTTACTCCCAGTCCTTCAACAATGCTAACAGTTCTTAGGGGTTTTGGTGCAGTCCTCTCCATTCATCAGCGTGTGCTGTAGCTGAACTCCCATAGGTAAGCAAGGTTGAGGTCAACTCATTGGGTAGCCACTCACTTTCATTCATATCCCGTGGGAAGCTGTGTAAAGGTCCACACTTCATGAACCAAAGCTGTTTCAAATTGAAAATGTTATGAGCCGTCGGTACAGGATAGCAACAGCAACAAACAATATCGTCAGAAACACGTCGGCATTAAGAACGTCTGATTGCAAGTAGGTGAGGAGACAAAAGCTTATAGAGAGCCAACTATTCAGAATTCTCATCGAGGTCATTGGACACTATCATTCCAGCTGAACAATGGTGGTGGAAGGAAACTGCTGTGGCATCTGCCCGACTGTGGAGAGACCACGTTCAAGCTAAATCAAAACTGTCTGACGGGGACTGGAAACGCGCTCGTCTACAACAGTAGAAGGTCTTAACCGCTGCGCTAGCTCTTTCCGAACATATAATTAAGATCGGTCATATATTCATTGTAAGCTGTCGAAGAACCATTACTTTTCTAGCCCATGTCTCATTTCACTACTTTCGCACACTAAAACCGCAAGCTGTATGCTGCCTGCCACGTAGAAGCTTCTGGCGTCAAGAAGGTCGACGAAGTGGCAGAAGGTGAGCCCGTCAAGTCACAACCTGGCACCTGTTCACTGCAAGCGACCCTGGGCTCGCCAATTTCTGCGCGTTGGCCCGCTAGAGGGCAGAGCTGGTGATAAATGGGCTATAAATAGGAGCGCCGACCGCGTTCGTCCGAGACCTACTTGCGTGGAGGTTCCAGCACCTTCCACAGTAGAGTTCCTAAGCGTACGGCCGATTGTAGTCACGTCAGGCGCGAACGTGAGGTGTGTGGCCCATACGAGCAACCGAGCGGGTCGAACAAGCTCCCACGATGTAGCCTTCACAGTATAACGCTCAATATGTGCAAGCAGAGTTCGTCGTCTTTCTAAGGCGCTATGCAGCTATTTCCATGGCCTGTGCACACTACTGTAAGCTTCTAATGTCCTCACGGACCACGCGAACTAAAAAACGAAGTATGTTCTGATAGATCTTGTTCAAACTTTCTTAGCACATCTTAGAGAGACGTAGGTTTAGTAGGATATAATACATGCTCTTCCTGTTTCATCTGAAGAGGGTAGAGAGGAAAGTACGCCATGTAATGATTAAACAAAATGGTTGCACGATTTGAGGGCAAAGAAGAAAAATGCAATTTTTTTATCTTTACCAGACAACACGTCTAATGTATTTTCTCCGTTGCAATGCTTACAATCACTGGTTAACGCCTATCGCTTCTGATTATTGATTGTTGTTTCATTGAAGAGCAATAATTTATTAAGGAACAAATTACCTAAATTGCCAGTTCGCATCGATCTAGTTGAACCAGTAGAGTAAAACAATTTAATTTCCATAAGTTACTAGAATTTCTGTACATTTTCTTCCTCAACGGAAACTAATTATGCCCAACACGACGAACAAACTACTACTTGACATGGTATCTTCGCAGATAAAATCTCTTGTATAATTGAACCGATCCTTTAAGATTATTTTTTAATTTATACCAGTTATTTGAAACGCTTCAAGCACTAGAACACTGAAAAGAAACAAGCTTTTGGAAGTGGAACACTTGATACCAAGCAAGTCATAAATGTCTAGTTGGAAAGGCAGTAGAAACCGTTTTCAAACGGCACTTCGAAATATTTTTGCACAAATTTTACATTTGCTTTGAGCGCCACAGATATTCTCTCTTTGTCGCAGTTTACAACACCAAGCTAAATTACATACCCAACTGACACCTTTGGGCGTTAGTACTGTCAAAGCAGGCGACTCAGAAAATACATAAACTACACTATCTTCCGCAGCCAATCCCCATTTAGATTTAGACACTTCATTTACACGCCTATTTTATTTCTACCTTCACGAATCCACACTACTACCATAATTTAAAGGTTTTACGATCTGCAATCGTCAGAACGCCTACTGCAAACACTAAAATACCCAACAGAATTTCTGAGCTGCTGCTTTGGTTCAGTCCCCTTGAGTGATTAGCGAGGTCGCACCGTCTATGTTTTTCGGGCTCTGGCAGATCCGCTGGCGCGATGATGGTAGTGAGTGAGTGAGTGATGGTTCTATTTGCGGCCGTCCTTCCTTCCCGCAGCAGTCAGCTGACGCACAAATAGCTGGCTGTCGCCCAGCGACGCCCACGCCGGGCACGTACGCCGCCAGATGCCAGCACCGGCGGGATTGGGGACTTCCTTCCCGACAACCGTTGCCTATCCATCACCTCGTAGCCGCTGTCAAGAGCCCGCAGCGGCGCGCACAAGTAATCGCAATGCCACAACAATCTGGCCGTAGCTACAGCTGCTTATGTTGCACTGATCCAGTTTGCAGTACTGTGAGTTGCACAACACTTGCGCGCCACATTCACTGATGCTCGAGGAAGGAGGAATAGAGTCTATGTTCCTGCCAAAGGCATTTATTGGTGTGCCCGTGTGCGCTCAGGAAGGGGGGAGGGTGGAGAGAGAAAAATAGATGAAACCATAATTCTTAATGCAGCTTAGTTAAAGTATAAATTCACGCTGGTAGTAGACGTGCGATATTGAAACTGTCTACAGATTTAGATTTAATCACTCGGCAAACTTGTTCAGTTAGTAAGTAGATTATTATGATGTAGGTCTATTTTTATACACTATCTTAGCACCCTCAGAACTATATAAGAGTACACTGTTCAATAACTTATGTTGTGCAGAAATTAATATTAATGTACTAATTTCTCCTGTAATAAGTAATTTCAGATATCACTGTAATCACACAAATAGTTCGTGTATGCATTTATAAATACGAGGGGGAGTTCAGCATGTAGAGCAACATTTTTTCCTCGGTCAGTTTCGGTTGAAAAAACTTGAGATTTGGTGAGGGACATCGTGGAATATTCGCGCTTTAGCCTCCGCAGTTTCATGAAGTCCCGGTAGGTGGTGGCTCTGTACGTAGCGTTAGAAATGCCGGGCGTCTGAGGTGCGTTCCAAGCAGGTGTCACTCAGTTTCTTTTCGCGAAAAACCAGACCATTTCAGATGTTCACAGGCTCTTGCAGAATGTCTACAGACATGGCAGTAAACAAAAGCACGCCGAGTTGTTAGGCGAGGCCTGTCATCATCGCAACCAAGGTCGCACAAACTTTTCCTATCTCCATACAACCAGAACCTCGCACCTTCCGACTTCCATCTGTTTGACCAAATGAAGGATGCACTCCGCGGGATGCAGTACGTAGATGATGAGGTTATTAATACAGCGAGACGTTGGGTCTGACGATCATTAGAGTCGTACCATGCGGGCATATAGGACCTCCCCAGTAAGATGTCTTAAGGCCGTTGATTGAACTGAGAGAGTGTTGAAAAAATAGGATTTTGTAGCCAAAAGAGTAAGGTATAATAGGGTGTATTAGAATCCTGAATAATGCCCACCTGCTTTCAGGAAAAAATGTAATTACATGTTTAATGCTCCTGTTATATTAGGTAGTATGTTAACTGTGCTGAAATCTTTGATCAGCAGACAAAGTCCATACAGTGTGATGTTATACGAACGTAGAAGTCTAATGTTAGTAACAGCATGAAATTATACTGTGACCTATACTAGGAAACAGCTTTCACAATACATGAAACTTTCTAAAACAATCCCTATGTCCGCGTTCATATTTGCTTAAAATTCACCATAACATCACACCTACGTTTGATACCGCAGTGAAGGTCCTCTTCTAGTTAGCTGTAATCCCGAAGAAGAAATCTCGATTAGAAACGTACATAGGATAATGAAATAAGATCGAGCAGTAACTGAATTTTGTCATTTACTATACCTTTACGAGTTAAGAGATGTCAATAATGACAGCGCAATAGCGTTATAGCATACGGTTTTTGGAAGAAAGCTACGGTAAACTTATTGAAGGAGTTATCACAGGATATGCCTGCAAGTATTCAGAGAAAACGAGGGAAATCTAAATGCCCATTACTGCTCGAATATTTGATTTCCGATTCTCCCCAACGAGCCAGTGTTGTCGCAACTACCCCTGTCACTAAACTTCTCTAATATTTAATACTGTAGTCAACATTTAATAGACAAACTCCAAAAATTTGGGTCTCGTTGCTGCATAGCCATGCACTTTGTTATGCTCTTACTGAATCCTTTGCGGTGAAGGCTTGCATAACCCAACAAAAAGAGTCGTCCGTACGTAACAACGAACTGAAACATTTCTCAGTCTCTTGTACACACGCTACCTTAGTGACAGTAGCCGTTATCTCTAAATTCCATGTGCACAACCAAGCAGACCATGGTAACGACTGACGATTTAACTGTGTTCGACTCCGTTACTAAAAACACTAATCACAAATTTGGCACTCTGACGTTCGTCACACTTCGTTCTTCAACCGAAGTTACGGTGCGTAAATTAAATAGTGAGGAGAAGGAAGAAATAAAATCCCAAATGATTGCTTCAAAAATGTCCAGCCAGTCATCCGTGCTAACAAGCGACGTGCAGCGAATGTGAAACCAAGGGCAGTGTAATTACAACATGAGAAAGAAAGTATGCAGATAATACAGCTTATCTCTTATCTAGATAAGTCTTCATTGCCTAATACCAGATGAAACTAGAATATCGCGCTCGAATATTAAAGATAACAAAAGCGTATCTTAAAACTGTGCATTTCACGGCGCCTCAGCTTATCAGACGTAGATACCAAATTATCAACAAACTACTATACCTTTTTTCACTAAGGATTGTGTGCAGCAAAAAATGTGGGATTCGAAAATTCGGTATTTTTTTAAGACTTCAGTGCCCCTCAACAACGAGGGAAAAACTGTCAATTTAAAAACATGTAAAAAATGGAAGGAGCACTTTAAGTAAATCGTACGCCAAATTTACAACGAAAAATTGAGTAAACAGCGGACGAGAGAAACGTATCATGTTTACTGTATTTATATAACAACCATTGACGATGCATTGTAGTTTAGAAATAAACGCATGTGATTTAAAACAAACTGCTGCTCGCTTAAGTCAAATGAATTAATAAATTGATAAATTTTGTCCTCATCTAAGTTAAATACTGCTATCACTTTTCGCTTACGCAACATTCTGATGCCAGGATGAACAGTTAAATTTTTCTGGTAGCGAGTGACAAACAAGAAAATAAAAAATGCTTCGCGAGAAACTATATATTACGATTTCGCAAACATTTTAACAGAAAAAACTTGTTCTTGTAAGATATCCACGCGGACGAATCGCTCTCTTTCACTATGTTGCATGCTTGCTGCCGGTCTGAAAGCCCAATTAATTACGTGCGAGAGGGAATGTCCCTGACCGCATAGAGGGATTAACCTAGATGCATGACAGACTACAAATTTGCATAACACTATCCATCTCTGGTGGCAGAGCGGTATAATGCTCAATACCGAAAGCGAAAATCGAGGTCAGGTTTCATGTTATTTCGCGAATATTTCGTCCTGTCATTAGGTGGGCTCTATGTACCTAATCGGTTTACATCTTAACACCTCATTTTGCAGTTGATAGTCATGTACAAGAAGTTTTTTGCCGTACTTCCCAGAGAGTCTTTAAGTTTGTCTTTCACCATGTGAGATATTTTAGAATCACACATTCACAGCTGCGGACGGATGACTTACCTTTAGTGCGCTGTGCTGACGACTATAGTTACATTGAAGGCCACTACACTACGGAAGACGGTGTATTACATGTCTGTTCGTATAACAAGCCAGACGTAGACTAAGCGATATGACATTTCTTACTTTGAACTAATGACAGGGAGCGGTTAGCTATGCAAGTACACCGAAAACTAAATATGCCACTGGCGTGGGGAACGAAAGGATCTTGGACGTCTTAGAATACGCTATCTTCAAGAAGATAGTGTTTCACTTCACCCTGAAGGCTATGTTCAGGCGTAGTCAGCAAGCCATTTTCAAAATTTCAGGTAACACGCGACACTCACTCTTCTCAGGAAAGAAGTTTACCGTCGTGGGAATTAGGACGCTTATTCCAATGCAGTGCTTTCCCGCAGCTGGACTTAAATGCGCATTCATTATCGGCATCGTTAGTTGGCAGGGCTATTAGATGTGACAGGAAATATTCCGCTTTACCTTTCTGGAAATGAGCTCTCAGGTTCATTAAAAGAAACCATGGTACTCTGTTAGGTGCAATTGTTGGCGTCTGTATCGAAACCTTTGCCTTTTGTCTCCACGACATAGGCAATTACAAGGCAGAAGTGTAAGATTTAGAACGAAATCTCTCCAAAACCCGGTCGGTAAATGTGAAATCTAGCCTTGGGTTCCACAACCGACTGTGTGAGCTGGTTATCAGATCTAAGCACACCAAAGGTTCTCAAGTGTAGTAGCATGCTTGTTCAGTGACTGAGGTATTCTAAAAAACTGCATTTTTTGCGACTACAAAGCGACTGCGCGCGCGCGTGCGTGTGTGTGTGTGTGTGTGTGTGTGTGTGCGTGTGTGTGTATACACCAATGGTAAAATAAGATGTGCTTTATTAGCTGTAAACCTGTGTAGCATACTATTGGGCTTTGGACGTTATAGACAAACTGAACTATCTCGCACAGACTAAAGTTTTGTCCACGCTATCGCAGAGAGGCCGAGCGCATCTAGCTGTCAGGTCACTTGTGTACCTGTAGTAACAGACGGGTTGGGTAACGCTGGGCGAAATTTTGGCCAATGACGACGGCGCAAAAAAAGTAAAAAAATAAAAATCAGATTACTGCAATGAAAGGACAGTAAGGTTGGACGTTTCATCGACGATGAAGTCATTAGAGATGGAGCGCAGACTGATTAGATTGGCTTAAACGGACCGAACTATGAGGTCATCGGTCCCTTCATACTCGAGAATGGTCTTCAGAAAAGAAGGATGTACCAGACAAATGATGAACCCATTGCAACCGAGAATCAGTAAAACCGGGAGAGAAGCAAAGAGGAGAGAGAGAGAGAGAGAGAGAGAGAGAGAGAGAGAGAGAGAGAGAGAGAGAGAGAGGTAGGTGAAAGTAAGATGGGCGAGTTACGACGCCCAGAAAGCAGTTGGAGGCCCCGGGTATTCCCTTACAAAGCTTGATAAGAGCAGGGATGAGGAGGAAAGTGGATCATACTACGTAAAAATTGGGGAGGCCTTACGCTTATTCGAATGCCTTTCTTCTCGAACGCTGCATCTCGCTTCGTAAGAGTGGTTTCAGCCTTCGGCAGCGAACTGTCACAGATCAATATTGTGTCTCCTGCCCCTGAACATTTGTCGTAATATTTGATATGTGAACGGTTGCCCTCCGTAGTCTCATGGTAAATAATCACTCACGAATTGTTGAAAGAAGAACAAAAAACGACTAAACAGATTTCGATGCGACGAATGTGAGAGAAAAAGAAGATTTTAAACAAATTGTGCTCTTCCTGTGCCACTATTTAGTTGAACTATCGGAAGTACATCTTATAACAGAAAGTGGACGGACTTCATAACGGAGATTGAATAAATACTGTACGACATACGCTGCGACGAAAGCACTATGAACAAGTAACAATTTCGAACCTATTTTTGGCTATTGCAAGGGAAGAAAAGCGAAACATTTTGCCCACGGAGGCAGTGTCCTTTTATCATCTCCACACGGGTGCAACTGGATATACAGGCCGTGCACCATTGAGGATCCCTTCTTCGCATATTCAGTGGAGCTCCTGCTGGCTGAATGATAAGCCATAGGGGAGGACAGCTGTACTTCGCAGACTGTCACCCGTGGGTAAGCGTGCGGTGCAGTCAACGCAGTGCGGCAGATTTACACGAACGAGTACGAGTTAACACGAATAAATTGGCTTCGATTGTGCAATGAAGGTATTGTTGGCACTAATACGCGACACACGTCTAGACACCATCAAATGTTTGCTTCTTACCGCTCAAGTTTACATTCCGCTCTTATTCCGACGAGTGGGCCAACACACTTTCCGCGCCCAATGCCTACGATCACGCGTCAAACAAAATCTCTGCTAACTGAACACTCTATTCATATAACGATATGCCGTTTATACAGCTGAATGGTCTATTTCAAGAGAGTTCCACTTTTGTCACGAAGTCGTTGCAATCCGTCTCACAATTCGTTTATGTGGTCGTTTCAACCTAATATACAGGGTGTTACAAAAAAGTACGGCCAAACTTTCAGGAAACATTCCTCACACACAAAGAAAAGATGTTATGTGGACATGTGTCCGGAAACGCTTACTTTCCATGTTGGAGCTCATTTTAGTTTCGTCAGTATGTACTTTACTTCCTCGATTCACCGCCAGTTGGCCCAATTGAAGGAAGGTAATGTTGCCTTCGGTGCAATCACGTCATCAACACAGATTTTCTGTGAGCGTTTGGGCAGGCATTGTTGGTGATGTCTTGATTGGGCCCCATGTTCTTCCACCTACGCTCAATGGAGCACGTTATGATTTCATATGGGATACTCTACCTGTGCTGCTAGAACATGTGCCTTTACAAGTACGACAACATGTGGTTCATGCACAGTTCAGTGCAGTCGAAGTGTTCGTACGCTTCTCAACAACAGATTCGGTGACCAATGGATTGGTAGAGGCGGACCAATTCCGTGGCCTCCACGCTCTCCTGACCTCAACCCTCTGGACTTTCATTCATGGGAGCTTTTGAAAACTCTTGTCTACGCAGCCCCGGTACCAAATGTAGAGACTCTTCGTGCTCGTATTGTGAACGGCTGTGATACAATAAGCCATTCTACAGGGCTGCATCAGCGCATCAGGGATTCCATGCGACGGAGGGTGGATGCATGTGTCCTCGCTAACGGAGGACATTTTGAACATTTCCTGTAACAAAGTGTTTGAAGTCACGCTGGTACGTTCTGTTGCTGTTTGTGTTTCCATTCCATGATTAATGTGATTTGAAGAGAAGTAATAAAATGAGCTCTAACATGGAAAGTAAGCGTTTCCAGACATAACATATTTTCTTTCTTTGTGTGTGAGGAATGTTTCCTGAAAGTTTGGCCGTACCTTTTTGTAACACCCTGTATAAACCGAAGAATAATTGTTTGCATCCCGGATGCCTTGTTGCACTTCTGATTTCATTCCACCAATAAGTATCGCGAGCTCAAACGATAGAGTAACTTCCCTCTCTGCGCTTGCCACTGATTTTACTTTTGATACGTTGCGTGCACCTGTGCGAGAAGATCGGTGTACACGTTGTACAGGTGGTTGCACCCCGCAGGGTTCAGCCCAGCTGCACCAGACAGCGGCAACGCCGGCTCGGCGCGGAAGGTGAGGCGAGGTCGTCACGTGACCGTCTGGTGGGGCTCTGCTATCGCCGACTGGTCTGGTGGGCCGGTTTAATAATAGCCGACCACGATCTGCTCTCTCCTGCGGGCGGCTGCCTGGCGCAACGGGACAACCAGCGGCGGCTGCCACTGAGCAGGAGGAAATGCCTGCACGACCGCACGGGGGCGTAACCCGTTGAGGCTACATTCCAGAAACAATTGCCAGGCTGCGGTTTCACACGGCGCCGCGATACGACAGCTACGGTCTCTGCTGTGAATCTGATTCTCTCACTGTCAACCAGACTTCAGCTATTTTTATCTTATCCGTAATGAAGATCGAATCTGTGACTGCGGTCACAGTAGCGTATGCTTTTATTGGAACGGCGACCAGGCACTTTACAACGCATTTTTTAAAATTATTCTTGCATTAGTGCTCGAACCTCAGCAGTTTCATTCTCTGAAGATATTTACAGGGACTTTTACCAATAGCCATTCGGTAAGATTCACGAAAGGGACAGAATGATCGACGTCAGTTCATTGGGAGAACTCTAGAGAAATTTAACTCATGTATGAAGACTGTATGTAACACCTGTGCGACCCATTCATGAGTACTTTTCGAGTGTTTGGGATCCACACCAGGTTGTATTAAAGAAAGTCATCAAAACAATTCAGAGACGTGCTGGTAAATCTGTTACCAGTGGGTTCGACCAACATGCGATTACGGAAATGCTCCATGAACCCAAATGGGGATCCGCATTCGTGACAGTGCAGAACGATCCTGCCGCCAACACGACGACCAAGGGGACGCCCATTAATTACATGAGCTGAAAATGGGGGCAAGGGTCTCGCAAAATCTCACCAAATCACATTTAGATGGGGCAACGAAAACTCCCTTCAACTTTTCAATTCAGAAAATTGAAATTATAACGATAACGGACAATTAGTCTATCATGTGTCTTAACTAAATGTTTTATACATGGGATACCCGGGTTTCCCAGATCTGAAACAAGTGTCATTTCATTCGCTGAGTTCTCCGTTGTGCCGGTCGAAATAATTGCGTATCAGTGAGTGAATCTTGATATACTGCAACGCATATAAAGCAGACGTAATTGTGTTCAAGATCAATTTGTAACAAAACTTTTACAATGCGTATGTTAAACGGCAAGCAGACAAGTCTAAACACGAGCGAGCAAGAAGTTAATCGTTTGTCGAAGGAAGCTAAGATTAAATTCACCGACAAAAAGTCCCTTAGTGATTAGGTAAATTTAGAGAGATTCAAAAGCTGTTTAATCATACGGTTCAAAGGAACATAGAAACAATATCTTCCATCTGCGAAGTAGGCAAATGCTCAATGACGTTTAACGTATGTAATAAACTATTAAGAGGTCAGTTTTTTAGGATACGTTGAAACGGTAATACTACTTTCGTGGAGAGTTTTTGTCGGTCTCTCTACCTTGTCAGGGTTGGCATGTTTCAAATAGTGTTTTAACAACCTGTTAAAATCACATTAATGCCCTTTCTAAATAAAAGAGTTTTTAAAGTGTTTTAATCCATGTTTAAAATAAATTCTTTTACATATTTTTACCCAGCTATGGGTTAAACCTCAGGCGAGGAGGAGGGGGTCTTGCCACGTATCACCAAGGGGGGAAAGCAGGTTCAAATATTAAAGAAACTTCTCACGTAATTAACGGACGTTGTCTAAGGACCGCGAAGACAAGACAAATCAGGCCTCGTACAGAAGGCTACACAAACAGTTTTTTTCCTTACCTTCGTTTGGGAGTGCAACGCTGGAAAGCAAGTGACAAGCAATAGTAAAAAACACCCCCCACCATACACCGCATTGCGGCTTGCAGAATTTGTAAAAAGACGAAGATATTTCCAAAGGTAAGAAGATACTGAACTATCTATTGCTCTGAACACCTCATTTAGGGAGCAAAAAAAGAGTCCGACACCCTGTTAGTTCTACGGTTTTAATGTGTCTTTTCCACTTCTTTCACCACTAATGTGAAATCTGCCAAGGTACATTAGAGTTCGGGATCTACGTTAAAATATAGGTCCCCACAACTGGCTGGGTAAGTCAGTTCGATGGAAGACTACGGTGTATCACCTCAAATGTGACCACGCCTAGTGAAGCACAGTGCTGTTAAAACCAACCTTCGCACTGAGGATAACTTTAAACGATGTACAACCATCTTACGAAGGTTTCATGATCGTATCAAAACGAAGTTCTGTTTAGAATTGTCGGTTAAATGAGTTTACCTGTTGTAACCAAAAAATTGTTTAGCATTTTCAGATTGGCAAAATCGCCAACATGAGCTGAGAAAGTGACACTAAGTCCATGAACTCCGTAAAATCTGCGTTATCTATGCCTGTTTCAGTGATAAGTACCACCAGTTGCTCTCTCACTAGATAAATTTGAGATGCGAACAAATATTACACTAGCGATTAGCAGCCGGCTACTAGGCGACAACGCCGGGGCAGTGCTAGCAGAGGCCTCATCGTAACCACTTGCCGCAGTTACTTAATCTGGCTGCTAGAACCGCGTCTGCTGTTATGCCGCTGCCTGTGAAGTTTTATGTACTGTCATCCCGCCACAATTTGAGATAACGCCTCTGTGTCACGCTTGGGCAGTAGCTATTTCCAGGCTACTAAACAAACTAATCTCTATTCCTAGCTGCTCTCTGAATGTTTTGAGCTCACATTACGAGAACTTAGACGTAACAACGCAATTTTAACCGTATTATTACGTTGCTTAAGTGTCGTTCAGGCTGTTGCTTCCAACTCTCATCTCCTCTGGAAAACAAGGCTGTTATCGCTCCTTACGAAATGTCACCGCCAGTTTGGTGTGAGTCAGACCAAGTTCTTTCAGCGTTTTCATAACTTTCAACACATTCAGGAGAGATTGGATATCACCATGTCCCCACTGTACCTAAAATCTACCGTGAAAAATCTTGCCCGCAAATGTTATACGTTTACCGTTAATAAGCAGTATTTCCGAACCGACCGAAATTCACGTCCTTTTCCATCTCCCCAGCTTCATTTTTATGAAGACAGAAACAATTTCTCTATAATCTCACTACGAAAATTACTTTGGCTTCATATCTGAAAATACCAAAATTCGTTTTTCGCCATTTCGATTAGAAAGTAAGGCATGACGCCAAAAACTCTTAACGACTTACTACGTGAATAGCTCACCACGACATTCAGCGTAAACATATTTGCCATATCAAATATCGCGTTGCATCGTCTGCCATCTATCTCACAGTGACGTAAACATCTGGCTTCACACTAATTTACAGAGTGCGAAGCAAACTACTGAACTGTTGACTGCAATAAACAAGGATTTCGATAGTCATAGAAGAAATACGAAACTATTTTGCTTTGGTTAGTAATAACTATTTTTACTGTTCTAAACATAAAACATTTACTGTTTTAACTACAATACACTTATTTTCTTCCCCCACGAATTTACTGAATTTTTGCCGGCAGCTCATGTGTCACATCCACCCCATGAGCTGAAGGCAGAAATCGGTTTTTGGAGGTGAAATTAAAAGAAAATCTTGTGTTACAGATAAAACAGAGCTAGTAAACAAATGTCTACGCGTGATTCACCGGCAAACAAGACAGCAGCACCAAGAACTGCGATAAGCTGTATCCAACTGCATTCTGGACAAATTGTCACTTTATAGCTTTACCCGTTTTTGAGAGAAAGGAGTCTTCACAGATAGAGGGATAACTCAGTGACCCCTAAAGGGTTATGTTTCTTTTGACTGCGGTATGGAACGCCAAAAACATCGACAACACAGAAAGTGCTGATTTACTTACGGGTACAAGAAAAAAAGATTGTGTGTCGACCATACCGCGGAAAACACTAATTTCCTTGCAAGCAAGCAAATGATAGCTACAGTATCCAAAGATGTCTACCTAATATTGCTTTTTTTTTAAATTGTGGAACAGTTACACAATGTGATTGGAACATACTGCACACGTTTTTGTTTAAGAACAAGTATCTCTGATGCATGCGTTGTGTTATTTTCTTTTGCCAAGGAGCCGGAATTATTCACATGGACTCATAGGAAACCGTTTTGAAATTACCGCACTGACAAGTTACCAAGAGTGAAACAGATAGTGACATCACGATGTGGAGCTGATTACAGCTTCCAGGAAAGCGTTAACTAATGGGATTGCTTCCCAGCAGAAACAACTGACCTCTGGTTCCGAAGGAGGACGGCCACTTGTTAACCCGATGGCCCGCCGTGGATTGCTCTTGCCAACTTCTTGTTGATGCTTCTCCACAGGACGTACACCAAGTGCATTACCCGAGGCCGAGGACAATTAAAACAATTACTGGAAATCTACCAAAGGCCGCACTGCCCCAGAAGGGTTCGGCAACATGGGCGTTAATTGTCCATGTATTGCTCTGGGTGTGTTGTACAGCACCACATCTGCTGTTCAGAGCTCAGGAAACTGATAGATGACTCCTGTACGTTAAGTTCTCGGACTGTGGGACAGAAGCGTGATAATTCAGTGGTGACTGCTATGGAGTCTAGAATCCACTTCTGAAAAGGCCTCTGAGGCACTGAGTAATATGAAATTTAACCCTAGCAGTACTTACAATACCAACACATTTTCCATAACGCGCATTACCGGTGGGGGGGGGGGGGGGGGGAGGGGGTGTTACTTTATGTCCAACTTAAGCAAAATTCGGTAATCAGAATGAGATTTTCACTCCGCAACTGAGTGCGCTGAAACGAAACTTCCTGGCAGATTAAAACTTTGTGCCGGACCGAGACTCGTACTCGGGAACTTTGCCTTCCGCGGGCAAGCGCTCTAACCATCTGAGCTACCCAAGCACGACCCACGATCCGTCCTCAATGCTTGTTAGAGCACTTGCCCGCGAAGGGCAAAGGTCCCGAGTTAGAGTCTCTGTCCGGCACACAACTTTAATCTTCCATGAAGTTTCAAAATTCGGTAATCTGACATATTCAACAACATACTTTTGAAAGAATAATTAGTGACGTGTTATTAGGGTTCAGAGCAGAAAGTATCTTATCACACTCTTAGCAATATTAATACGCTTTCAATAATGTGTATTACCAAGGGAGGTGGGGTGTAGGGCGGTAGTGGGGGGGGACTAGAGAGATACCTGAATCTGAAAATGTTGAATGTAACATTAATTGGGAAAAGTGACATCTACAACAAAGTCAAATTTTTGGTTTAAGTTCAACTGAAAGACTTGAAACATATGTGGAATCTGGTTAAAGAAATTAAGAACTATTTTTTTCTGAATTTTAAAATATAATTTAACTAACTAGGTTTCAACATTTTCAAAAGTGGGCGTGAAGTACTCTCTGGTATTCCGAGGGTTAAATAGACTGATCAACAGATTGTACTGTAGTGCAGAAAATATTCACAAGACAGAATTGTAACTGGATACAGTAATCGACAGAAGGGATGATTTCTCTCTCCAGTGTCTTGTTCAGAGTCACACGCGGTCACTCAGCGACTGGATAGTGATGGTCGACACTATACAATATTTTCTTCTTAAGTGATCCGAATGTGAAACTACTTTTTCTTCAGGGCAATGACGAACGTTCGACTCCAGTTATTTTCTCAGAAAGATTTTTTGCTTGTGTGTATAGCATAATCTAATTAGAGACAGTTGCAGGATGAGGAAATATTCTGATAGCTTATTTATAAATTTATTCCATACCTCGTACAAACCAGTTCATCTACTCTGTCTCGTACATTCAGTTTTTGTAATCTAAAACAGGAACTTACAAAACTGAAGTCATGTTGGGCGGACAAGGACTTTCCAAGACGACGGGAGATTCCCCTGCCTCACGTAGCCAAGTTCAGAATCTGACTTTCATGCCGAAGTTAGTTCAGTTAGAGGAAAAGTAACGGGCAAAGAACTGAGGACAAAATAGTGACGTCTCCCGGCTAGTTCATGAGAGACTGTCACAGAATCGAGACATCGCTTGAGAAGTGTAACAAAGTCACGAGAGCCCAAAAATCTGAAAATTTCAAACGGTCAGCTTCAGCGTGAGCGTGCTTTTCTAGACGGTTTCCCGAAGACCCTTCCGGCAGATTTCTTTGAACAGACTTCCCACTGAAACACACCATACGAACTGCAAAATAAGAGAATTCACATGAACGACAGATTTGATCAGAATCGCCGACACAGATATAGGCTATGGAACGATAACTGGGAAACGAAAAATGTATGCCACAGAGAGAGAGAGAGAGAGAGAGAGAGAGAGAGAGAGAGAGAGAGAGAGTTGTACCCAAGCTGCAGCAGATATTCAAGTCACCAGTCGCCGCCAACAGCGAGCTGTGCAGGAAATCTCAGCCATGACAATCTAATCCTCCACGCACCACTGCCGCAGGCAATACGTAATGTTCCATCTGCAGCTTAACGCGAGGCAGAAAGCTCTCTCGTTCCGACTTACATTTCCGCAATCAGAGGCTCTCCATCGTGAGTGGGGGGAATAATAAAATCTGCTACCACGATTATGTTCGACTAGATCACTGTGCTTGAAGGGATCAAAGTAGCGAAAGTATGTAGAAGAAATTCTATTCTAGTATGCCTAATTCTGCTAGTCACGCATTATGAAGTACTTGAACGCATAGTCGATAGGAAAAGGAAATGGGACCAGGTGAGATTTCCTCTCAGGAAAACGGTACAAAATTTAACAATTTTGGACTGAGATTTTGTCCGCAATATCGGTTGCATTAATGTGTGACACTTCTTATTGCGGGGAGCCACGGCCAAGAATTTTCCGATGTTCGCTCAAGTGAAGTATTCAGTATATACGTGGTAAATGACTAACAGCAGCTGAATGCGACATGCTGAACTGTTTTATTTGACTCTTAGAACATTTGTCTTCATCTTTCAAGCGTTTACTCCATTCATTGCGACGCATTTCAGACGCCCCTGGCACCGGGTTTTATTTCTAATCAGTAAGTGACAGCTGCCTATGTTTCCGTACGCGATCATTGGTATTTTGCTCGAAATTTCATATTTTTGAGACTCTTGACTGCCTCAATACATACTTACATACATACGCGAATTTTCTCAAGATTTCAATATGTGAAGCTTATGATAGTATTTTGACATGAGGCCTCACGGAGGAGAAAAAATTTGTAAGATAATGTGAATTCTACAAAAGTGTCATCTAAGAACTAACTAAATGAAAAATTTCGTGCAGATTACCATACAAAACGAGAAATGTGAAAGTACAGTAATGCATATAATTATTTTTCAAATGGGTTTGTTTTCTGTTACAACGTGAAACAAAAATGCTAAATAAATACCTTATAAAACCAAGCCACGGTTTCATCGAATGATAGTCGATGAATCACTGGAAACAGCGTTTAATATCTCGGAATATGCACGCAGAAAGGAAGTGGAAAGTCCAAATAGAAGTAATTTTACAAACCGAGTCATGTGAACCCTATGGAAATCTAAAACAACAACGGAGGATATAAAGCACAGAACCTATCTACGAAACACACTCTCTCTCTCTCTCTCTCTCTCTCTCTCTCTCTCTCTCTCTCTCTCTCTCCTGGGGGGGGGGGGGGGGGAGGGAGCGCAGGGGGGCTAACTACTAGTAGAGATCTTCGAGCATCCCGAGGAGACATACTAAAAATTCCGAGAGCATAGTTTATAGTAAATGTCATATGTATCTCGGAATGATTCTACAGATAACGGAAATTCGAAAGCATATACAAGTTTGAAGGAAATGGATGATTTGTTCAGAAGAATAAAAAAACAGGAGTAATGGAATGTAGTGTAATCAAATCAATTGATGCTGAGGAAGTTCGACTGGGCAAGGAGAAATGGTTCAAATGGCTCTGAGCACTATGGAACTTAAGGTCTATGGTCATCAGTCCCCTAGAACTTAGAACTACTTAAACCTAACTAACCTAAGGACATCACACAACATCCAGTCATCACGAGGCAGAGAAAATCCCTGACCCCACCGGGAATCGAACCCGGGCGTGGGAAGCGAGAACGCTACCGCACGACCACGAGCTGCGGACGGGCAAGGAGACAAAAGTAGGTATAAGACGAGCTTTGTTATTTAGGCGGTAAGATACCTGGCGAGAGCCGCAGTTGAGAGGATTTAAAATGCAGCTGGTAACAGAAGGAAAAACTTTTCAAAAAAGGACAAGCTTGTTAACATGTCAAGTAAACCGAAGTGTTAGGAAGTCTTTTCAGTAGCTGTTTGCTGGAGTGTAGCCTTTTACAGAAAGTAAAAGACGGATAACAAACAGTTCAGACAAGAAGAAAATTGAAGCTTTTAAAATGTGGTACTGCAGGAGAATTCTGAAGTCTAGATGGGTGCAGAATGAAATTTTTCACTCTGCAGCGGTGTGTGGACTCATATCAAACTTCCTGGCAGATTAAAACTATGTGCCGGACCGAGAGTCGACCTCTGAATCTTTGTCTTTCGCAGGCAAGGTCTCTACCGACTGAGCTACCCAAGCACTATTCACGACCCGTAGTTGCAGCTTTTCTTGCTCCAGTGCCTGATCTCCGACCTTATAAACTCCACACAGACGAGGCACAGGCTGAAGTGTAGCTGTGAGGACGAATCGTGAGTCTTGTATGGGTGGATCAGTCGGCAGAGCACTTGCTCGCGAAAGGTAACGATTCCGAGTTCTTTTCTCGGTCCGGCGCACTGTTTCAATCTGCCAGGAAGGATATACTGAATTTCGGATAAAAGGAAACTTGACTAAAACAAGGCAGAAGCTGATAGGACACGTTCTGAGAAATCTAGGAATTTAGTCAATTTGATACTGGATGGAAGTGTGGGAAATAAAAATTGCAGAGAGAGAGAGATATCAAGTTTTACTGTAGTAAAGAAACCACCACCACCACCCACTTCTCCCCACGCATAAGTCGCAGGGGTTTGTGTTAACTGTGCAGGAAGTACCCTCGCCAGAGTACAGACTCAGCTGCAGAAATACACGCCATCGGCGGCTGAAATAGTCTGTGTGGCGCTCGGCTGATCCCAGGGGTGACACTGTGTGCTCGGCCCAGCACCACAGAGTAACATCTTTGTCTGTGCCAGCACACACCACACCAGGTTTCCGGGTCGGTGCACCACCAGCGGTCCGGAAACCCAGACACGCCCACTCGGGGAAGCACGCTCCGCTATCGCTGCCTCTTCATTTCCGTCGGCGGGGATAGACCAGTAGGCGCTCGGCGTGACAGCCGCTGCTGACGTCTACATACGATGCGGGAGCAGCGTGCTTCATTACTAACCTTTTCTTCGGAGAAAAGCACCCGGTACCGATGTTAATGTTAATCTTTCAAAGTTGTTGTACCGTTACAGAACATTCAACGTCAATGGTCTACCGTAACTCGCGCCTAGTGCAAAATCGCACTTACACCTACTCCCCGACGAGATTAATCCTCATCAGCTTCAGCTTTTTATTTGTTGTTTTGAGAAAGATTTTACAGTGAAGGACTCTGAATACCATTCTTATTTGTATGGTACAATTCACACACATAGTACACACCGACCAGTCTCGTTGCTTTTAACAATAACACGATTCTTTTGTCATTGTTTCATTGCAAAACTAACGATCGAAACGACACACTTTTTATACTCTTTACAGTTTCGTTGTTAGCTTATTTGGCATAGCCGGAGTGCTCCGTTCCACGAACGCATACCGAAAAGTAAATCCTCCGATTTTTTATTGACGAAACTCGGAAACTATTTAAAAAAATTCGTTTTTAACATTCTAGATCCCGAGTTCGAGTCTCGGTCGGGCACACCGTTTTAATCTGCCAGGACGTTTCATTCTAGATCTTTATTCATCATGTCTACATATTGATTCCTCAACATACTCATGACAAACATTTCTCTCAATGGGAAATCATCTTTGCTTAAAGTGCTTCATCACTATCGATGTACAGTCCTATAACGTGTTCAAGTTTTGGAAACGAAAATCGGATGGGGACTGCGACTATATGATGTATGATCGATGAGAGTGATCCCAAGGCGTCTGATTGTAGCGCAGCGCTCGGGTTACGTCTCGCACTGTCGTAAAGGTGAGGTCGCGCTATGTGTGTACGAAATCTTCGAATTCGTGCTTTCAGTTTCCTCACGCAGCTAGGTAGTTTCGTTACACTCCGCCATGTTACGCGAAACAGCTCTGAGTCCTCTAGCGGCAGACGGCTGCGAATATGTAAAGAATGAAGAAAAATGATACAGAATGTTAAAAACTTATTATTTTTAAAATCTAGGACTTAGCATAAAAATTAGGAGGAATTAGTTTTCAGCACGCCCTCGTAGTATCTCTTATGAAACTGTTGCTCATCACAGTAATAAGCATCTCGCAGTAATTTAGTTTCATCCAACTCCACTCCCGCTCTTTTTAGCGTAATCGAATCCTTAGCCCCCTCCCTTTTCATTTTCCTACCCCTCTTTTCGCTCTTCCTTAGTTTTTTTTTTTTTTGTTTGTGGTTTTAGGGCGCAAAACTTCTATGGTCATTAGCGCCCAGCCCGTGACGTAGAAAACAGGAAAAAAAACGAAATTTAAAATCAGCAGCAATGGAAACATAGTCAGAAAATTGGAGAAACTAAAGGCAGAAGGAATGCTTAAAAGTCCACTATAGAAAGGGGTTGGTTGTCCACAAAAAAAAAACTTCAAATGACTGACGTCATTTCACTGTCACTAATAAACTGTAGAACGCGGTCAGCTGAGCGCGTGTCATCTGCTAAAATCGACGATAGATCAGGCGATAGCTGTAGACGGGAGCGTAACGGATTAAAATAGGGGCATTCAATTAAAAGGTGTCTGACCGTCCACAGCTGAGAGCAGTGGGGACAGAGTGGGGGAGGATCACCGCTTAAAAGATGTCGATGACTAAAAAGACAGTGCCCTATCCGGAGTCGAGCTAAAATTACCTCCTCCCGACGACGCGTTCGGGAGGAAGAGGTCCAAGCGCAAGGAACGGCTTTCACTTCCCGCAATTTATTGTGGGGAAGTGTTGACCAATGCGCATGCCATAAATGAGTAACTTGGCGACATAAACCGCTCCGTAGATCGGTAAACGGAAGAGACTGAAGAGCTGGCCGAGGAAGAGAGACTGCAGCCTTGGCCGCTATATCGGCCGCCTCATTTCCACAGATACCAGCGTGTCCCGGGAGCCAGAGGAACGCCACTGAGACGCCCCCCAGGTGGAGCAAGCGCAGACAGTCCTGAATCCGGTGGACCAGTGGGTGCACAGGGTAAAGAGCTTGGAGACTTAGGAGAGAGCTGAGAGAATCTGAGCAGATTACGTACTGTATCCGCTGATGGCGGCGGATGTAGTGGACAGCCTGGAGAACAGCGTAAAGCTCTGCAGTATAAACCGAACACTGGTCGGGAAGCCGAAAGTGATTTGGGGTGTCGCCAACAATATAGGCACTCCCTACACCTAACGATGTTTTCGAGCCATCGGTGTAAATAAATGTGGCTTCCGTCATTTGTGCACATAGAGCAGCAAATGCCCGACGGTAAACAAGTGTAGGGGTACCATCTTTGGGAAATTGACATAGGTCTCTGAGCAAGTCGATCCGGGGACGGTGCCAAGGCGGTGCTGTACCCCAAGTTGTCAAGAAGGTTTTAGGAAAGCGGAAGGAAAGAGAATGGAGCAGTTGACGGAAGCGGACTCCCGGGGGTAGTAGGGAGGAGGAGCGGCCTGCATACCCGACATCAAAGGAGGCGTCGAAAAAAAGGTTATGGGCTGGATTAGCAGGCATGGAAGACAGATGGCTAGCATAACGACTCAGAAGGACTGCCCGCCGATTGGACAGCGGAGGTTCAGCAGTCTCAGCATAAAGGCTTTCCACAGGGCTGGTGTAAAAAGCTCCAGACACTAAACGTAATCCACGGTGGTGGATAGAGTCGAGACGCCGAAGAATAGACGGCCGAGCAGAGGAGTAGACTATGCTTCCATAATCCAATTTCGAGCGCACTAAGGCGCGATAGAGGCGGAGAAGGACCACCCGGTCCGCTCCCCAAGAGGTACCATTCAGGACACGGAGGGTGTTAAGGGAACGCAGACAGCGAGCCGAAAGATAGGAAACGTGGGAGGACCAGCACAGTTTTCTGTCAAACATAAGACCCAAGAATTTAGCGACGTCGGAAAACGGAAGGTTGACAGGACCTAGATGTAAGGAGGGCGGAAGAAACTCCTTACGTCGCCAAAAATTAACACAAACGGTCTTACTGGGTGAGAAACGGAAGCCGGTTTCGATGCTCCACGAGTAGAGGCGATCGAGACATCCTTGAAGACGTCTTTCAAGAAGGCTGGTCCTTTGAGAACTGTAGTAGATCGCAAAATCGTCCACAAAGAGGGAGCCCGAGACATCAGGAAGGAGACAATCCATAATTGGATTAATGGCGATGGCAAACAGTATAACACTCAGCACGGAGCCCTGGGGTACCCCGTTTTCTTGGGAGAAAGTACGGGAGAGAGTAGTGTTCACCCGCACCCTAAATGTGCGCTCTGCCATAAATTCGCGAAGAAAAAGGGGCAGCCGGCCTCGAAAGCCCCAAGAGAACAGTGTGCGGAGGATGCCTGTCCTCCAACAGGTATCGTACGCTCTCTCCAGATCAAAAAATATTGCTACCGTTTGGCGTTTCCGGAGAAAATTGTTCATGATATAAGTGGAGAGAGCAACAAGATGGTCAACAGCAGAACGGTGCTTTCGGAATCCGCATTGGGCTGGTGTTAAAAGACTGCGGGACTCCAGCCACCAAGCTAAACGGTAATTCACCATACGCTCCAAAACCTTACAGACACTACTCGTGAGAGAAATGGGGCGATAGCTAGAGGGGAGATGTTTGTCCTTTCCAGGTTTCGGAACGGGAACGACAATAGCTTCCCGCCATCGCCTGGGAAAGGTACTGTCGGTCCAAATTCGATTATAAAGGCGAAGGAGGTGACGCAGGCTATGGGTTGATAAATGCAGCAACATTTGGACATGGATACCATCCGGTCCTGGGGCGGAGGAGCGAGAAGTAGAGAGTGCATGTTGGAGTTCGCGCATGGAGAAAACAGTATTGTAGCTTTCGCGATTTTGAGAGGAGAAAGCAAGATGCCGCACTTCTGCTGCACGTTTCTTCGGGAGAAACGCTGGCGGGTAATTTGAAGAGCTCGAAATCTCAGCAAAGTGCTGACCCAATGAGTTAGAAATTGCGACGGGGTCCACTAAGGTATCATGCGCGACAGTGAGCCCAGAGACCGGGGAGAAACTAGGCGCGCCTGAGAACCGTCGAAGCCGACTCCAAACTTCCGAGGAGGGAGTGAAGTTGTTAAATGAGCTAGTAAAGAATTTCCAGCTTGCCTTCTTGCTATCGCGGATGACGCGACGGCATCGCGCACGGAGCTGCTTATATCGGATACAGTTGGCCAAAGTTGGATGGTGACGGAAAATGCGAAGAGCACGTCGCCGCTCACGTATTGCGTCACGGCAGGCCTCGTTCCACCAAGGAACTGGAGGGCGCCGGGGCAATTCGGAGGTGCGTGGTATTGAACGTTCCGCAGCTGTGAGAATAACGTCGGTAAAATGTGTGACCTCATCGTCGACGCTGGGAAAGCGACGGTCATCGAATGTCGCTAGAGACGAAAAAAGTGTCCAATCGGCTTGGGCAAACTTCCAGCGTCGCGAGCGCATATATGGCAGTTGAGGCTGCAGTCGAAGAACACATGGAAAGTGGTCACTCGAGTGTGTATCATCAAGGGCGAACCATTCGAAGCGCCGAGCTAGCGAAACAGTACCGACCGCAAGGTCCAAATGGGATAAATTTGCCGTGGAGGCAGACAAAAATGTAGGGACCCCAGTGTTGAGGCAGACTAGATCCGCTTGGTGGAAGACGTCTAGCAATAGTGAGCCACGTGGACAAGGATGTGGAGATCCCCAAAGCGGGTGGTGGGCATTGAAGTCCCCAACCAGCAAATAGGGGGGTGGAAGCTGATCAAGAAGATGAAGGAGATCAGCTCGTGCCATTGGTGTAGACGATGGAATGTATACCGTACAAAGAGAGAACGTGTATCCAGAAAGGGAAAGACGGACGGCGACAGCTTGGAAGGAAGTGTTTAAGGGGATTGGGTGATAATGGAGAGTATCATGGAGCAGAATCATGAGTCCTCCATGGGCTGGAGTGCCTTCAACTGAGGGGAGGTCATATCGGACGGACTGAAAATGAGGGAGAGCAAAGCGGTCATGGGGACGCAGCTTTGTTTCCTGAAGACAGAAGATGACCGGCGAGTAGGATCGTAAGAGGATCGACAATTCCTCCCGATTGGCGCGAATGCCGCGGATATTCCAGTGGATAATGGACATAGGGTGAACAGAAAATGGAGGAACGGCACCAAGGGTGCTGTCAACTCAACGACTGCTCAGAGCTTGCGACCGACAGCATGGAATGGCATTCAGTCGAAGGCAAAAGATCCTGATCCATAGGTTGGTCAGGAGCAGCTCCTGCCACCAACGATCGGCCAGTTGACCGGCCACCAACAGTGCGCCTCGGCGACACAGAAGATGGCCGAGGGCGATTTCCGCCAGGTGGTGCTGTAGATGGGACACGCCTTGGCGGAGAAGGAGAGGAACTGTGTTTCTTCGTAGCCTTCTTGGAGGTATGTTTAGATGAAGGAGGAACCGATGGTTGTGAAGTTGCAGTACGTAAAAACTCTTCACGAGAATGCTCTTTTTTTGTAGACTTGGCGTCTGACTTTTGGGCTCGAGATTTAGCAGAACCCGACGAAGGGTGAGCCATAGAGTGGGCAGGCGAAAGAGGTGAGGTTGAACGGGCGATCTTTGCGCTGGCCGATCTGACGACCGTGGTACTAAATGTGAGGTCGCAAGTCTGCGTGGCCGCCTCCTTTGTTGGCCGAGAAGAAGCAAGGACAGCGCTGTATTTTCCTTTCTGAGGCACGGTGGGCTGTCGACTGGCGAGTAACTTTCGAGCAGCAAAGGTCGACACCTTTTCCTTCACTCTTATTTCCTGGATCAGCTTTTCGTCCTTAAAAACAGGGCAATCTCGAGAGGAAGCAGCGTGGTCACCCATACAGTTGATGCAGCGAGGGGATGGAGGTGGACAAGCACCCTCATGGGCATCCCTGCCACACGTAACACATTTGGCCGGATTGGAACAGGACTGGCTGGTGTGATTAAACCGCTGACATCGATAGCAACGCGTAGGGTTTGGGACATAAGGGCGAACGGAAATTATCTCATAGCCTGCTTTGATTTTTGATGGGAGTTGAACTTTGTCAAAAGTCAAGAAGACAGTGCGGGTTGGAATGATGTTCGAGTCAACCCTTTTCATAACCCGATGAACAGCGGTGACGCCCTGGTCAGACAGGTAGTGCTGAATTTCTTCGTCAGACAATCCATCGAGGGAGCGTGTATAAACGACTCCACGCGAGGAATTTAAGGTACGGTGCGGTTCCACCCGGACAGGGAAGGTGTGGAGCAGAGAAGTACGCAGCAATTTTTGAGCCTGGAGGGCACTGTGTGTTTCTAACAACAGGGTACCATTCCGTAATCTGGAACAAGACTTTACAGGACCCGCAATTGCGTCGACACCTTTCTGAATAATGAAAGGGTTGACCGTGGAAAAGTCGTGACCTTCGTCAGACCGAGAAACAACAAGGAACTGTGGCAACGATGGAAGAACCGTCTGTGGCTGAGACTCAGTGAACTTACGTTTGTGAGCAGACATAGTGGAAGGTGAGGAAACCATTGCGGAAGAATCCCCCATGATTACCGGCGTCTCCGATGGCGCGCTCCTCCCTTGTGGGGGCCCTCACCGAGGGCACACCCGCCTTAGGTGATTGTTCACACCTCAGGTCACACCTCCCGACATACGGACGGAGGGACCAATCGGCACTTTCGGAAGGTATCAGCTCGGGTAATCACCCCTCCCTGGGCCTGGCCTTTACCAGGGGGTACGTACGTGTCCTACCTGTCTACCCGGGGCGGGGAATTACGCGTTACCCCGTCACCGGCTACGCATGGAAGTGCGTGGGTTGGCCTTCAGACACGCACAGGGAGGAAGAAAGAGAAAGGGAAAGGAGAGAAGAGGGGGTCTCAAACGCCGCAGCGGAGAAAAGGGTAAAGAGAAGAGGTAAGGAAAGGAGATGGACAAAGGAAGGAAGAAGACATACAAGCAAGGAAGAAGAAGAATGCGGTACATTTACAAGCGTCCGTCTCCGGACGTAGGCGCAAACCATACTCCCAGAGGGGGAGAAAGTGAAGGAAAGAGCAAGAGGTGAGGGGGGGGGGGTGAAGACAGGGGATGGGGAAGGATGCGGAAAGGGAAGGTATGCAGCCCGGAAAGGAAGGAAGGCCACATTAGCTCGGGGCCCCGTGCTCGCTACGCACGTATCCACAAAAGAGTTGTGGATCCCCTGGGGGGTCGCTCTTCCTTAGTTTTCCCCCCGTCACGAAACCACGCTTCCACTGGTACGGCGACAAGAGCAAGCGCCCAGGCTGCGATACAGTAATTATGCAACTGCTTAGCGTCAAGGTTTCTTACTGTGAACGATGGTGTGAGCCATCGCATCACTATTTCTAAAGCGCTTGGACACGCAATGTATGTGCACGAGAGAGAGAGAGAGAGAGAGAGAGAGAGAGAGAGAGAGAGAGAGAGAGAGAGAGAGAGAGATGTTGGGGAGTAGGGGACACGGTATTACGTGATACGCGGAAGTTCCGTGTGGGAGAGCCTGGACGCAGTTTCACAGCGTAGCTCGTCTAGTTCTGATACGAAATCTTCCCTGGTCACTTAAAAATCGACGTCCCCGAGACGTGAGATACGACCTATTTTTTCCTATATAAATAAATGATCTGGCTGACAGAGTGGGCAACAATCTGCGGTTGTGTGCTGCTGCTGATGTGCTGTACGGGAAGATGTGAAAGTTTTAGTTACTGTAAGAGGCTACAAAAAGACTTAGCTCTAAATGTAGAAAAATGTCAGTTAATGCAGATGAGTACAAAAAACAAAATGTTACGATACAGCATTGTTAGTGTGCTTCTTGACACCGTAACGACATTTAAATATCTGGGCGTAACGTTGTAGAGGGATATGAAACGGAAAGATCATGTGAGGATTGTGGCACGGAAGACGAATGATCGACTTCGGTTTCTCGCGAGAATTTGGAAACCATCTGTAGAGGAAACCGTACGACCTATTCTAGAGTATTGCTCGAGTGTTTGGGATCCATATCAGGCCGAATTAAACGACGATTTTTTTTTCATTTTGTTCGTTATTGATTGTGTTTGGTCGTTGCGGACGTCACATGACATCCGTTCAAGTTCGTTTGTTGATCCTTCCACTCAGTTTTTATAACAGAGGCCAACCTGCTCCCTGACCGAACACTCTGACGTACCGTGCCGGCAATTTTTTTTTTTACAACTCATTTTGTTCGCTTTCGTTCGTTGCATCTGCTCGGGGCGGACGTCGTAAGACATCCGTTTAAGTTCGTTGTTGATCGATCAACTCAGTTTTTTTTTTATTACGGATGTCAGCTAATCCTCCGACCGAACACGCTGAGCTACCGTGCCGGTCATCTAAGCTATTCAGAGGCAGGCTGCTAGATTTGTTACCAGTAGTTTCGAACTCTATGTAAGTGTTACGGAGATGTCTCGGGAACTTAAATGGGAATGCCTGGAAGGAAGGCGACGTACTTTTTAATGAACACTTAAGAAAATTTAGAGAACCGGAGTTTGAAGCTGACTGCAGAACGATTCTACTGCTGCTAACACCCATTTCGCTTGAGCGCCTTGAAGATACGACAAATTAAGGCTCATCCGGAGACAAATAGGCAATAGTTTTTTCCTCGCTCTATTTCGGAATGGAATAGAAAAGGAAATGACTAGGAGTGGTACAGGGTACCCTCCGTCACGCACCGTACGGTGGCTTGCGGAGTATGTATGTAGACGTTTTCGTTTAAGACAGCCGAGACCGGTACCGCAGGGGTAAAATGAACGTCGCTGTTTTAACAGTTCCAAATAAACTGGAACATAGATTGTCCATACCTAGTGAGCACCGAGCGAGGTGGCGCAGTGGTTAGCACACTGGACTCGCATTCGGGAGGACGGCGGTTCAATCCCTTCTCCAGCCATCCTGATTTAGGTTTTCCGTGATTTCCCTAAATCGTTTCAGGCAAATGCCGGGATGGTTCCTTTGAAAGGGCACGGCCGATTTCCTTCCCCATCCTTCACTAACCCGAGCTTGCGCTCCGTCTCTAATGACCTCGTTGTCGACGGGACGTTAAAACAACACTAACCTAACCTAGTGAGCAAAGAGAACCAACAGGTAGACCTAATGAAAACTACACATTTCGCAGAATCTAAGCAGCGGAGAGGCGTGCCGAAACAGTTCATAAAGGGCAACCACATAAAAGGCTATTACGGGAGCTCGCGAAACCATATCTGCCGAGGAACGGCGGATTTTTAGCTATTTAGCTACAAGTGATTTCGATGTCGATCGGGATCAGAAGCTGAAGTAAATTGTTTGCCTGTAACCTGCAGGCTTCTGCCGACTCAGTGGTAGGAAGCTTGGAAACAGTGAACACACGGGCAGGCGGCAGCAGCGTCGGGGTGAGGCCTCGAGGCGGAGTCTTCCAGACGTTCCGGGCGCGATTCCGCAGAATCGGAGCGCCGTCCGTGACCAGACCTGTCCCCGGCCCGGCGCCACGCGACCCACATACAAAGGGGAGCGGCAGCCGGCCGCGTCTGCCCTAGCGGCTCTCAGCTTCACCCCAGCTCTCGTGCTTATTCTCAGCTCCTGAGAAATTCACCAAATTTGTCTGAATGATAACTTTTTCCTGTACAGACTGTCGTTGGACGAACTAAAACTCATTCGTTTTTATAAAATCAGTCGCCACTGACTAGAAATCATTTCCGCTACTGCATTTTCGACCTTATTTACATAAGTGCGTCTTGCACCTAGTCTGGGTGCGCCTGTGATCCGCCCGATAGCGTCCAAACGAATTCCACTAGGTTTCGTTTGGTAAGAACGTGACCATCATCATGCTATTCAAGCCAGCGTAGCACGAATCAGGTCTTGACATCGGCAGTTATCCTGTTGGAAGACGACAATGCCGTTGCGCAGGATGGCAAGTACGGAGGGATACAGGTGCTTTCCAATGATGATCACTTAATCCACAGCTGTTCTAATGCCTTCGATTACTGCCACGGTCTGCTGCGGCCCAGTTCTGCCTACACTAGCGTAACACACACACACACACACACACACACACACACACACACAAATTTCGGAACCGAGGTGATGCAAAACTTATTTGATATATATATATATCTCAAATAAGTTTTGCATCACCTCGGTTCCGAAATCTGTACGGAAAATGGGAAGATCAACATAATCATCATTTCCGCCCTTTTTATTGCTCATGGAAACCACACAGTGCGTGTTGTTCCACCATACATCGAGACCTTCAGAGGTGGTGGTCCAGATTGCTGTACACGATGGAGGCACGAATAGTTCATGAAGACGAATGCCTCGCCAATATGGTGGAACTATCTGTCTGAGGATGGCATTCACGTATCGTACAACCGTTACGGCACCTTCCATTACCACCAGCGGCGTACGTCAGCCCCACATAATGCCATCCCGAAACATCAGGGAACCTCCACCTTGTTGCACTCGCTGGATAGTGTGTAAGGCGTTCGGCCTGACCGGGTCGCCTCCAAACACGTCTCCGACGGTTGTCTGGTTGAAGGCATATACGATACTCATCGGTGAAGAGAACGTGATGCCAGTACTGAGTAGTCCATTCGGCATGTTGCTGGGCCCATCTGTACCACGCTGCATGGTGTCGTGGTTGCAAAGATGATCCCCGCCATCGACATCGGGAGTGAAGTTGCGCATGATGCAGCCCATTGCGCACAGCGAGTCTTAACACTACGTCCTGTGGCTGCACGAAAATTGTTCAAGATGGTGACGTTGCTGTCAGGGTTTCTCAGAGCCATAATCCGTAGGTAGCGGTCATCCACTGCAGTAGTAGCCCTTGAACGGCCTGAGCGAGGCATGTCATCGACAGTTCCCGTCTGTATATCCTCTATGTCCGAACAACATCGCTTTGGTTCACTCCAAGACGCCTGGACACTTCCCTTGTTCAGAGCCCTTCCTGGCACGAAGTAACAATGCGGACGCGATCGAACCGGGGTATTGACCGTCTAGGCATGGTTGAACTACAGACAACACGAGCCGTGTACCTCCTTCCTGGTAGAATGACGAACTGATCGGCTGTCGCACCCCCTCCGTCTAATAGGCGCTGCTCATGCGTGGTTGTTCACGTCTTTGGACGGATTTAGTGAATCTCTGAACAGTCAAAGGGACTGTGTCTGTGATAAAATATGCAAAGTCAACGTCTATCTTCAAGAGTTCTGGGAAACGAGCCATGTGGTTCGCAAATGCTAAGACAGGCGCTCTGCATCACGAGGAGGACGCCAGCATATTGCTCGAAAGAGTACATGCAACTCCGCAAGTTTCATTCTGTAATGTACCTTTTTGACCTTTCTCATATTGTAGTGCTTCATGTTAGCAGCGTCTACGAAAAGCATTATTCGCTAAGTGGTTTCTTTTACAAAGTACTGAGCCAGGCGCCGCTTCATACTTGCAGTGTACATCCTCGTACAAGGGAGCCGAAAACAATCCGATATATACGTATTGGAAATGTGTTCCACTTTACGTGCTTTCAGAGTTACCGCTTTTGTATTCTAATGTTCTTGTGAACCGGAAGCAATAGTGCCTCAGCAGGCGGTTGGGATGACAATGCAAATTACAAAAGACTGGCGTAAGCTACTTACCATAAACTTCTAAATGGACTGACAAAAATCCGCCTTTACTGATAATCATGAAGTAATTCAATGCAGATGTGAGGGATGGGAACTAACACTAGCTGGCACTTCAAGCGCGGCATTTTTTTGCTAGTTTTAACTCGCCAGTTTCTCGTAAATTGACGCCGTTATTAAATGCATTGACAAGAGTGACGAATACTTAACGTCTTAATACCACGTAGTTGAACATAATCATGGGACCAATGATGAAATTTGCAGCAGGTACGGAAAGACATCTATCTCTGACGGGAACGGTTTATGGTTGTGCGGACGTGTACTTCGAAAGGAAAAAACAACGACAAAACGCAGCTTTTCGTTAAAGTGTATGCTATACGACCCATTGGATGATCGAAGTAAAATCTCCAAGAATACTGATTCCCACACTCACCAAACTCAAATGTTGATTAGACAACGAAGAATGCAGACTCCGCAGCATTGCGGAAGAAGACTTAATTGAACGTCCGATGTCATCTCTCAATTTAAAGCTTCAGAATATCTGAAGCTTCATCGCAACAAAAATATCGTGGTAATTTGGAAAATTTCTCAGCGCGTCGGCAGAGAAACGGCAGATCAACAATTGTTTCAGTTTTCTGAACGTAATTAGACCATGGCCATCAAAATGTACGGGTTTGTAACTTCCTGAACTACGGGGTCATACTGGACCGTAACGAGACTAACAGCTGAACACATGCGGCCACCAAAACGAAAGCAATTTCAGTATTTATTTCCAAGAATTTAAATCAACGTAACACGAGTACAGCGCATTTATGCCACCCTAGATACGGTTTTTTAACAGGAAATCCAGAACTGAAATGTTGATATCACCTCCCTACTTTGACACACGTGCCATATTGGTATGAAAAATAGCTGTAGCCACCACAACTAGTCATATTTTATCAGACCTGTTTTTTATCAGACGCATAGGCGTGCTACTGACTAGTAGAGAGACGAGAATTAATAAAATGACGTCGCTGGTTGGGGCCATAGACATACGCTGCTGCACCTTTGTTGTTTCTCGTGTGTTATCTACTGTGTGGTCTTTTACTGCAGCACGTATCCTGTCACGCCACCATACATCTGCGTAGCATTACAAGTGATGAGATCTCCGACCAAATGGTACCAGCAGCTGCGACGCCTACGCAGACGAAATTGGATGATAGCTCTAGACGAAGGCGTGGGATGAATTGATGTCTATGACAACATTCGTTCAGCTGCTCTGGCCCATTCACTAGTAATAAACACCCCTATTGTCGGCACAGAGTGATACCAGAAGGAACTGCAGTTGCATAACTAACTACCAGCATGGCGCAATGACACGACGTTTACACACAGTGTCTTTGATTTTTTTCCATGGCAAATGCGCAACAGCACTTTTCGCCGATTTACTTTAAAAATTCCTGTGTTATGCTTTGTGCGGCACTTTGCCATTTGAACACTATGAAAAAATTAAAATGACAAATTATGGCGCTACAAGAAGACCACTAGAGTATCTTGTCCTGTCAACGCTATATTCGCTACCGATAAAAATGCAAGCAGGCAAGGATGAGCGACGGGTGAGGGTGTTATATTTATATCTTTGTTATCATTCAACCTCTCTGAAGAAATGACTCCGCGAAACTGTAAAACATACGTTGGCAAGACTGGGTTCCTATGTCACTACCCCTCATTTGGATCCACTAAAGATGACTGTCACTGCTCCATCTTACCTGCGTTATAACAGCGCCGAATAGGGACAAATGTTTATAATTCTCAGCAGATGCATCGCGTCGAGTAAGGATTTCCGAATCCATCGTCCTCGTCAGATTAACCGTGTACGTAAAGCTGGCAATTATATGTACCACTGAAATTACCATGTACAGTACAATTTTTTTTGGTTCCCGACTCATTCCTATGAATATTTACCACCGCATACTTCGCGATTGATCTAGAAATATATATAATGAACATGTTTAAATGGTTAAGTCTGACGGGTTGCTAGAAAGCTTCGAATTCAATTTTCATTCCACACGGCTCATGTACACACAAATTTATCGTACCTGTTGCTAAAAGCTTTGTAATTGTTCTAATGCGGAATTTTTTTGAAATCTGTGCTCTCTAACGAAGTTAGCGCTTAAGTGGCAATATTTCCGCAACCCCATCCAACGTTGTTAAGGATGCTCTTTACGCTGTTGAAAAGTAGGCCTACTTTAACAGTGGAATAGGGTCAAATTTATGGGATTGAGTGCCAAATACAGAAAACATTTTTGTAATTATTTCTCGCGTATGTTACATAAGAAACCGCAAACAGTTTTCCAGGAAGATACTGGACCGTCTTGTCTCACAGAGGAGTAAGTATTAACAGTTACGGAGATTACTTTAAATAATAAAACAGATTACTTCATTTTCCACATGTCTCATTCTCAATTTACTGCCGCTTATACCTCCGCTATAGCGAATTTTGTACTGTAAGATTCTCTCATATAGAGCGTAACTTAAGTGCGTGCGCCAACAGTCGACTAATTTCCAGAATGAGATTTTCACTTTGCATCGGAGTGTGAGCTGATATGAAACTGCCTGACAGATTAAAACTGTGTGGTGGACCGAGTCTCGAGCACGGGACCTTTGTCTTTCGCGGGCAAGTGCTCTACCAAATGGGCTACCCAAGCACGACTCACAGCCCGTACTCACAGCTTCAGTTCTGCCAGTACCTCGTCTCCTTGCTGCGAGAGGCAGATGTCCCGAGTTCGAGTCTCAGTCCGGTACACAGTTTTAATCTATCTGGAAGTTTCAGTCGACTAATTATTTGAGACATCGCGTTCCACAACGTCAGGTTACGACGCCGCACATCCTTTCCAGTAAGGGTAGGGCAGAGGCTGGTAGAGCGACTGTGGAAATTGTACCCTCAAACCAATCAATTTTTGAAAATATTTTTCCAATGACAATCTTGACTCACGCTTCAAAAGACTAGACACGACAGCACCGTGTAGAACCACATAGCACGTCAACACTGACATTTATAATTACGATGGTTTGTGAAAAATCAACCAACGCAGCAGAATGATTTTATCCACTTGGTAAAGCGGCAAATAAGAAACAATTTCCTGGCAAGAGACGAGCCTCACGTGCGACGGCTTCACACTTATCACTGGCAGTATTTCAGGGCGCAAAAAGCAAGACTCGACGATATGTTATCGTGCGACGCCAGGTGCTTTCTCGTGTCTGCGGCCGACCCGTGCCGGCAGACGTCGGTGAAAGCAAGAACAGCAGGCACGACTGGCTCTCTCCGTGTGCACCAAGATTGGTGCTCCGAGGCCGACGATCGACGATCGCGTCACGCCGGAATATTGTTAACAACGTACGCCAATGAACTATTCACCCACGAAGCGGAAAGGGATGTCTGAATCTTACACTAGCTCACGAGTTCTTCAAAATTACATAGCTGGCGCTGTTATTTAGGCACTGAACCACTGTCAGAAGTGATATTCAAATCGCCACTGTCCGTAGTGCGTGTAACTGTCAACTGATTGCTGGGATGGTGTCTTCTCTGAGTAACATTAGATTCGTTTCTCTCTGATTAGCCAGCGCGATGCACAGCTCCGTTGAATGCATGTGAACAGAACCTCTTTCGTAGCCTCACAGTTTAGATTCGCCATGAAAATTACACCCCTCCCAACTCGTCCTCAGCACAATAATAGCACTTACTAGTGCATCACCATTCCACGTGAAAGAAGTGTGGAACTATTCCTCCTGCTCGCGTGGAAAATCGTTTCGTGCCATTTGACGGCTAGCGTTTCTTATTCTCCTTTCTTCCTTGCCGAAGCAGCAACGACGCCAGTTACGTGGAAGTAAGAAAGTCGGAAGCTGGGATTGAAGAAAGAGGTGGAAGAAAACCTGTATTTGCACAGAAAGAATTTAAGGAAAACCACCAAAAATGTAAATCTGGATGTCGTCATCTGCCGTCCGGCAATATTTTAGCTAGACTTTGTTTCGATCTGTTTGCTTAGAACAATGTCAACACCAACGAATGGTTTACTATGGTTACAAGAACCTCACCAGATACGTTCCATTCCTCGTGGCCCAGGTACCACGGGAGGCGGGGGGTGGGGTGGGAGGGGGTGAAATAGCCTGAACTATTATTATTATTATTATTATTATTATTGTTGTTGTTGTTGTTGTTGGTAGTGGTCTCCCCAAGTGCAAAGAGACATAGGAAGAACGAGCACTGAAGGTCGGTGGCAGGGAAGGCGAATGCTCGTCTTTGTTTACTGTGAAAATTCTAGAAGTGTAATTCATTTATAAGCGAGCCAATGAACAGAACGTTGAAGCAATTCAGAGAAGTGTTGTTCGATCAACACGCGATTACAACCGAAATGCTTAGTGAACTCAAATGAGATATCCTGAAAGACTTTCTTGAAATTCTGCTGACATTAATAAGAAAACTGGCATTTGCGACAGAATTCCTAAGGATTCTACCGCCACCAGCGTACAGTGAGATGACAAAAAAGAGTCATGAAATATCTCCTAATATCGTGAGGGACATTTTTTTGCCCGGCGCAGTGCAGCAACTCGACGTAGCATGGACTGGGCCAGGCTGCCTCTATAACCGTTCGTACTTGCGAAAGTGTTGTCGCTGCATGATTTTGTGCACAAACTGACCTGCCGACTGTATCTCAAATGTTCGATGAGGTTCAAGTCTGGCGATGTTGGCAGCCAAATCGGTCGCTGAAATCCTCCCGACTATTCTTCAAACCAATCGAGAACAGATGCGTCCAGTAACATAGTGCATTGTCATCCATAATAATACCGTCGCTGTTTGGGGACGAAGTCCAGGAATGGTTGCGAAGTGTCTCCAAGTAGCCGATCGTAACCAATTCCAGACACCCATCGGTTCACTTGTGCCAGAGGACGCAATGCATTCCATGTAAACACAGACCACTTCATTATGGAGCCACCACCAGCTTGCACAGTTCCTCGTTGTCAAATTGGGTCCATGGCTTCGTTGGGTCTGCGCCACACTCTAAACCTATCACCAGCTTTCACCAACTGATGTTAAGTCTCGTAGCGCTCAGAGCCATATTTTTTTTCTTTTCTTCTTTAGGGAATCCAATATTAAGAGAGCCACAGTGTCAAGTGTTCCGAGAATACCATATTTCAGCCCTTACCTCTCACCATGGACAATGCTGTGGTCTACGGCCTTCACTTAACGACCGAGAGCAGTGGCGTTCGCATAGAATTGTTAGTGCTGACAGACAAGCAACGCTGCGTGAAATAACGGCAGAAATCAATGTGGGATGTACAACGAACGTGCCCATTAGGTCAGTGCAGCGAAATTTGGTGTTAGTGGGCTACAGCAGCAATTTGACGACCCGAGTGCCTTTGCTAAAAGCACATCTCCTGTAGCGCCTCTCCTGGGCTCGAGACCATATCTGTTGGATCCTAGACGCTTGAAAAACTGTCGCCTGGTCAGATGCGTCCAGATTTCAGTTGGTGAAAGCTGGTGATAGGTTTAGAGTGTGGCGCAGATCCAACGAAGCCATGGACCCAATTTGACAACGAGGAACTGTGCAAGCTGGTGGTGGCTCCATAATGAAGTGGGCCGTGTTTACATGGAATGCATTGCGTCCTCTGGCACAAGTGAACCGATGGGTGTCTGGAATTGGTTACGTTCGGTTACTTGGAGACACTTCGCAACCATTCCTGAACTTCGTCCCCAAACAGCGACGGTATTTTTATGGATGACAATGCACTATGTTACTGGACGCATCTGTTCTCGATTGGTTTGAAGAATAGTCGGGAATTGGCGGATCGAGCCGACCACGCCCATACACGCCCATACAACTTAGAACTACTTAAAACTAACTAACCAAAGGACATCACACACATCCATGACCTAGGCAGGATTCGAACCTACGACCGTAGCAGTCGCGCGGTTCCGGAGTAAAGCGCCTAGAACCGCTCGGCCAACCTGACAACATCCGAAGTTAAATGTCCCATGCTTCTAGCTCTAACTACCATTCCGCACTGAAAGTCTTAATTCCCGTTGTGTGGTTATAATAACGTCATAGACCTTTTGACACGAATCACCTGAGAATAAATGGCAGCTCCGCCAGTGAACTGCCCTTTTATACATTGTGTACTCGATACTACCGCCAACTGTAAATTGTGCATATAGTTATACGACGACGACGACTTGTCACCTAATGTAAGTTACCAATTGCAATTTATGAATAAATTATACACCATGAAACTTCCTGGAAGATTAAAACTGTGTGCCCCACCGAGACTCGAACTCAGGACCTTTGCCTTTCGCGGGCAGGTGCTCTACCATCTGAGCTACCGAAGTACGACTCACGCCCGGTATTCACAGCTTGCCCGCGAAAGGCGAAGGTCCCGAGTTCGAGTCTCGGTCGACACACAGTTTTAATCTGCCAGGAAGTTTCATATCAGCACACACTCCGCTGCAGAGTGAAAATCTCATTCTGGAAATTTTATACCAATTTGAAATCGTCCTCCCCATTCGTCTGCCTACAAACTTTCCAGCAGTGGCTTGCGGAGTACAGACGAGTTAGATACGTCCACAGTCTTTCATTCAAGAAAGTAACAGACTCTTCAGACGACATTACATCTACTGCAGTACAAGGGATGTTGCTGCACTTTTGTTGCCGAGTCTTGTACCCTTGCTGCACTTTCCGACTACTGGGCGCGGCGTGTCGATGCGATGTGAGCTGTTGGGAGGCGGCTCGAGTGTGTGTCGTCGGCGAGCGTCCTTGGGCGCTGACCGCTTCAGCCCTGGCGGACCTATTGCGGGAATTGGCGGATCGAGCCGACCACGCAGTCAGTGCGTGCACACGCCGTGTGCGGCCGGAGAGAGAGCAGACACCGGTGCCAGCGAACCCGCCCAGGTGGCGTGATGCGTGCCGGGACGGGAACGGGAATAGACGGCCGGCGCTCGGTCAGAGAGAGAGAGAGAGAGAGAGAGAGAGAGAGAGAGAGAGAGAGGCATCAGGGACTCTGCGCACGTCCAGGAACTGCGTATGTGGCAGAGGTGTCGCTGGGTAGATTGACACACGCTGCGGAGCTTTAATTTGCCACACCCCTAGCTCAGCCTCCCAATCCCACAAAGAACATACTTTGGGGGATGATAAAAGTTGGTAAGTATAATGTTAAATATTTTAATATTTATTCGTGAATGGAAACAAGCCAATTTTTATAAATAAAACTTCAAATCCTTATTAATAAAGCACTACAAATAGTAAATATCTTTTTAGTGTTAGATTACTAATAGCTTAGGATTTCCTTTGCTGCTGCAAATTTTTAAAGTGTGTCATGGAAATCGGTAACTTTAGCTCGATTATTTTCGATTGACGAAATTCCAAAACTAGAGATTCGTGCTTGTGGCATAGTTGACCTAAGACAATTTATCAATTACACTTAAGCATTTCATGTACAGACGTGTACAAATTATCTAACGTTGATACTTTTACACTTTAGGTGACCACAGCAATTGGACAGCAACATACATATATACGGATGGGGGTAGTATCTCTTACACAAGGTATAAAAGGGCAGTGAACTGGCGGGACTGCCATTTGTAATCAGGTGCTTCATGTTAGAAGTTGAAACTTTCTGGCAGATTAAAACTGTGTGGCGCACCGAGACTCGAACTCGGGACCTTTGCCTTTCGCGGACAAGTGCTCTACCATCTGAGCTACCGAAGCACGAGGGCGTCCTCACAGCTTGTTAGAAGTTGTCCGACGTGATTCTCGCCGCACAATGGGAATTAACAGACTTTGAAAGCGGAATAGCAGTAGGTCCTAGACGCATGGGACATTCTATTTCGGAAATCGTTAGGTAAATCAGTATTCCGAGATTCACATTGTGAAGAGTGTCAAGAAAACCAAATTTCTACCATTACCGCACCACGGACAAAACAATGGCAACCGGCCTTGACGTCCGAGAATAGCGGCGTGACGTAGGGTTGTTAGTGTTAACAGACAAGCAACAGTGCGTGAATTAACAAAAGAGATGTGGGACGCACGACGAACGTATCCGTTAGGACAGCGTGGCGAAATTTGGCGCTAATGGGCTATGGCAGCAGATAACCGACGCTAGTGCCTATGCTAACAACACATCGCCTGGTCAGATAGACTGACCGCTAGACAACTGGAAAATCGCGGCCTGGTCAGGAGTTAGTTGGTAACAGCTGATCGTAGCGTTCAAGTGTGCCAGAGACCTCATGAACCTACAGACCAAGGATGACAAGGCATTGCGCAATCTGGTGGTGGCGGCTCCATAATGGTGTGAGCTGCGTGTACATGGAATGCACTGGTTCTTCTGGTCCACCGGAACCGATCACTGACTGGAAATGGTCGTGTTCGGCTACTTTGACGCCATTTGCAGCCATTCATGGACTTCATGCTCTCAAACAACGATGGAATTTTTATGGACGACAATGCCCCAACTGTTCGCAACTAGTTTGAACATTCTGGTCATTTGGAGTGGATCCGGCCCCTGTGACCGAGCGGTTCTAGGCGTTTCAGTCTGGAACTGCGGTGCTGCTACGGTCGCAGGTTAGAATCCTGCCTCGGGCATCGATGTCTTTGATGTCCTTAGGTTAGTTAGGTTTAAGTAGTTCTAAGTCTAGTGGACAGATGATCTCAGATGTTAAGTCCCAGAGTGCTCAGAGCCATTTGAACCATTTTTTTCGAGCGAATGATTTAGTCACTCAGATCGACGAACGTGCATTCCTTCGAGCATTAATGGGACATAATCGACAGGTTAGTTCGTACATAGAATACTTTCGCAATCATCGACGGCTGGAGAGGCAGAATGGCTTAATATTTCTGAAGGGGACTTCCAAGGACTTGAGTCGCTGTCACGTCGATTTGCTGCCTGCGCCAGGTAAAAGGAGGTCCGACACGATATTAGCAGCTATCTCATGATCTCACGACGTGTCACGTCAGTGTAAACGATCACCCCTATTAGACTGTTAGCAGATGTTAAACGCAGTTTTTGCATCTTACATTTGTTTCGCGGGAGGGGACTGAGCACCGTGGCTGAAAACTGCGTTCCTTTCCTGTCGACGACACACACACAAAAGAGAGAGAGAGAGAGAGAGAGAGAGAGAGAGAGAGAGAGAGAGAGAGAGAGAGGTTATAAACGGTACCGCAGCCAGGCGCGCCCCATTGTTCCAGGGCCACTCCCTGGTTCCTAATTGAATGTCCGCCCCCGCCCCCTATTTCTCCCGACGCGGCAGCCACCGGCGAGACCACGACCATGTCGTAAAACTGCTCGAGAGCTGTCTGCTCCACTTTGCCGCACGTTCGCCGCAGGTCGTAAATCAGAAAAGAAAGTTTGGCGCCATCCAACTCGACTTTGTTACCCGGCCGCACTTACTGATTTCTAAGAAGATAAAACGTTCGATATCCCCTCTGAAGGATCGCCACCACACAACGCGACGAAAAAGGAGAATTCTGTAGGTGATGAGAAGCTTTTCTGAACTAGCTTTGTGGCCGGCCAGTGTGGCTGAGCGGTTCTAGGCGCCTCAGTCTGGAACCGCGTGACCGCTACGGTCGCCGGTTCGAATCCTGCCTCGGGCATGGATGTATGTGGTGTCGTTAGGTTAGTTAGGTTTAAGTAGTTCTAAGTTCTAAGGGACTGATGACCTGAGATGTTGAGTCCCATAGTGCTCAGAGCCATTTGAACCAACTAGCTTTGTGGTATCGTCTAGATATCGCTGTGCCACACCAAAGTCAGCAACAAATATCGACACCACAGATGTCTGCAAGGTCTCGTTGCAATCCGCAACGATGTATCTGAGACGCCCCTGAAAGCCAGGTGCCCCCTCTCAGCACAGCAGCGCCCTCGCACTGGAGGTCAATATAGTGTCTAACATGCAAGAGCTTAGCCCCAGTTCGTGACATCTGAAGGGATCAACACTACAGTAATCTGTTAAAGTTTCTGATGTACTTTTATTTTTCTGAATGTTTAACATTGTACCTGCAGAGAACAATTGCTTCAAGTGATGATCTGCTAGTCAATGACAGTTTTAAATTATCCAATACTTCTATGGCAAAGGAGTGTGACCGTGCCATCCCACCGAGCAATCAAACAACAGTTACGGCCAGATAAAAAGTTGTGTCCGTTCACAACAAGCTTCTCGCCTGCAGCTCCAGCGACATATATGTATGTCACATATATTAGACTTCAGATTCTTTTGAGGCATTATGGCAACAGTAAGTGACTCCTCCTGAATAAAGGATCTGTTACTGGCAACCGATTCTTCGCTGATTTACACCTTGCTAAACGTATCAGTGGTATTCAGCTCTGTGGCACGATTTTTGACCCCGAAACAAGGACAAAATATTTGCTCGCAGTGGTTATTCTTGCGACCTGGTTGACGCATTGAGCAACACTAACAAGATACAGATGGCGCTTCAGACTTTTCAAATAATACAATTCAAACAAATACAGGAAAGAAATACTTACAGGTCCTTTTCGAACTTCTTACGTCAAACGTTCTCGGCCCCACCCTAAGGAGTATTATTCTCACAGAATTTTTATACAAATCTTGAGCTATGTACGTAGCTAACTTCGCTGAAACCTGTCTAGGTGTTCCTAAGTTATGCTTGTTTGTCACTCCCATACTACGCAGCAGGTGTTTTATGGATGTCTTACTGTTTAATTCTTTCCAGATAGTGACACAGGTGCCAAGTTTGGTAGAAATTGCTTCAGTAGTTACAGAGATGCTGATATCATCACTTGCCAAATAACTTTACGAAAATAGCTCGTCAGTTAGAGTTACCAACCAGATTTGATGCGACCGCTAGGTGTGCATTCCTATAGCACGTAGCTTGATAACAATTGATTTTCAAGGAAGCTGTCCATAGTGTCCTGGATTTCCTGGTATCGCCAGATCACACTCTCGTCCGCACATTACAGAGGGCAGAGGCCTTGGCTGGAAGACTGCCACGAGAGCATAGTTCAAATGATAACACGATAACAGTAACTTTAATTCGCAATACAGTATATCAACATATTAACGATTGTGTTTGGGCATTCTGCAACGCTGGTTTCTCACTCACTCACTCACTCACTCACTCACTCACTCACACAAAGCCCTTGGCTGTGAATGCATCTTTTTTGAAGACGTGTAGTGGCTCACGGCACCTAATCCTAACAGAAGAGTGTACCTAATGTTATACTGCAACGAGCCAAATTGTCGATGGCTAGCGAATTCGTACAGGCTCCTGTTGAACCTCCACGTGATGTGAACCATCGCACAGTTAATTAGAAAGGTCCAGAAGCCAGTAGTGGAGGACCACTTACTGTTCCCACTTTGCTTTCTACGATTATTCACAGAAACAGATTACGGCAGCACGGGGCGGTAGTTGTTCCTTTCCAAAGGAACCATCCCAGTATTCACCTTAAGTGAATTAGGGTATCGCCAAAGACAAATGTGAACCGCTGGATGGAGATTTGAAGTGTCATACTCTAGAAAGCCCAATACGCCATATAGCTCTATATGGCAGTGGGAGTAACATGAACAACCACTTATAAGATTTCATAAATGTGTGCATTTTCGGATTTTCACGGTGTAATGAATAATTTAATAAATTTTAGGCATGCAGTAATGCAAGTGTACGAGCTGGAATTTTCAAGGTTGAATGTCCGAAATTTAATGGCTTTCTTGAAATCAGTTTCTGTGGTGAATGTGCAAGTATCTTACAATCCCAATCTCGCGCTAGAAGCATTAATGTTAAAATCGGCCGAATAGAAGACGATGATTCTTATTGGTTGTCGTTCTATGAACACCCCAATCCACAACAGAAACAATCTATCGTAATTTGACACTAAAGCAAACGCCTTCTTCATGTAGTCAGTGCTTACCAACTATATCAACTGGTTGTAGCAGCTGCAGTTCGTTCAGTTGGTAACTGGAACTGCCTCTAATTTTTCCCAGGATTTTTTCCTTAGAAGATGTCTTATGAAGTTCTTATCTCTTAGTATTTGTTCATTATATTTTCTTCTAGTCTAGGATGTTTTGTGGCTATTCTCCACATCCACAGATCTCTTTCTTTATTTTGTTTCCTTCTCTCGTTTTTCCTGAGTCGACACTTCACAACCCTAGCTTAAAATGCTCCAAATAAATTTATTGGTAAGCTTCTTTCTTCTTTCTGTATTAAGGTGGTAAGACGTCAATAAATTGCTTATATTTTTAAGGCTTCTTTAGTCATAGTAATTCTTTAACTATTAAAAAGACTTGTGTTACCCCTTACACGTCCCAATTAGCAAAATTGGTTTACTTGCGTTAGTGAAGTATTTCCCATCTTAATTTTAGGCGTTACTGGCCAGTCCGATTTATCTAGCACGCTTATATTGTTTTTTTTGTGTTTCTTTTAGGCGGCCAAAATATTTTAACGCCCTGTTCGCCTTTTTTAGAATCTGCCAAGACTACTACACTTAATGTTGTAAGATATCCAGTACGCACAGTTTTATAATCTGTAGTTGCTGGTAGAGTTATGCCACAGTAGAAATTAGGAGGAAATTTTGGCGGAAGCGGGGAGGCGGCAAAAGTAATCCGCCGCTGTGCTTACGTAAGACCCTCGAAGCACCGGTAGCGTAACTCTGCGAATCGTTACGTCATCTTGCAGAAGCCACCGCTAGTCGCCGGTTAGCTACACTACGACTGGTCTCCCGAACGCGTGGGCAGACCAGCTGTCCGCGGAAAACGCCCTTGGCGAACCGACCTTCCCAGGGAATGCGATAATCCCAGCTTTCTACGGAAAGCAACGGTGCTCCCCTAAATCTGTCTCGTAAATAACCTGCGTGCGAGGTAGCTGATATCGCCGCGGCTCCAGGCAGACATGCTCTGAGCGCGCGAGACAGGCAGATAACCGCTTTTAACTGATTCCATGGTCTCCTTGATGGATCGTGCCTGGGGATCAGGACACTGCCCTTCAGTTGAGTGTGGTTTGTCCAACATATCTTTGGCAAGGATACGAAATTGGCTACCAGGTAAACCTTTCCGACGCTTGGTGATTTGCCGTTTGCATGAAGTTCAGGATGACCTTATTTCCAAAGAAACACCTGCCTTCTCAGTTTAAATAATATCCTGATGGTGTCCAGATTTAGCACATTATGGCAACGAACAAAATTCATTAACAAGCTATTAATCCAAAACGAATGAGAGGGCGAGCCGAGCCTGGGTAGCTCAGTTGCTAAGTAATCTGCTCGCGAAAATCAAGGCCGAGTTCGAATCACATTCTGGTTCAAAGTTTTAATTTCCGAGTAGTTTCACTGAGATTTGTTTCTTAGAAATAAGAATACCAGTTGCTGCAAGCTATTTCACAATAGACTACACTCTTTCTCAGAGAGGCATAACAGATCTGGCACAGAGAAGTCTAGATCAGGAGAGTATCTGTGGCAGCATGTGTGGCGAAACTGACTCATCTCACATTTGCTCCTCGATTCCAATCTACTGCTGCCTTGCACGTCAGAGTGCAAGCTACGCTGTGAGCGTATGAACTAACCCGTGGAGACTTCCCCGAGGACTCGCTGGGTAGTGGTTTAGTGCGTTAATGTTATTCGGGATGTGCGGCAATCAAATCCCCATGAACTATCCAGTTTTTAGTCTTCTGTGGTTTCCTACACCTATTATGGCAATAGCACAACTCATTTTCTTACCACGTTTTGTCCCATTCAAGATTTCTGTCACTAATCAGGTTTAAAATTTAACTGGTGTGGAATATTAGCACTTCCCTCAACCAAATGATGTTCGTCTTTCGACCACTGCGCATTAGTCGGTAGGTTCATTGTTTTCTACGTTGATAATTAACTTTTAGAAAGGTTATTTTGTATTAAGCTTTCAAATATGAGTCCACACTAACGCATTGCGTGATTACCGTACTATAAATTTTATGTGGTTGAGAAACATTTCAATTTGTTACCAACTTCGTCGTTGGACCTCAATCTTTCTTTCCGTTTCGCTTTCTAGTTTCACGTTTCTCTACACCAACTGAAGCGAATGCTAGGTTGGTTCTTTCAACGGGGACAGACGATTTCTACACTCACCCAACTGAACCCAAGTTCAGTTTATAGGCACTTCGATGTAGACAGTTCAAAAATATGACGCATCTACCTTTGCAGTACAGTGCGAGCTGAAAATCTTAGTTCGTTTCTGAAATAATGGATAAAGCAAACATTTCTTGAGTGGCTCACGAGTTATGTGACACGGTGGTAATCATTAAGCATAAAGGTTTTGGCATCCAATTCCCAGTTCGTCCTGTACGTTCTTCCTGTCCCTTGAGATGATTGGCCTCCTGCAATGCTACGCAGATGTACATAGTGTAATGACGTGCAATTTCTATTCAACGAGAAATTAACACTATCATTAACGGTGGAGTTTTCAGTGCTTTAAAGCAGGCTGTGTATGGGTCCCAAAGCCTGGCAGGCAGCTTGCTGGGGTGAGTCGTCCTCCCCTTTGGTTGCCACTGTGGAACAGCCCCCCTACACACACACACACACACACACACACACACACACACACACTCCACCACTCCATGCGTGCCGCTGCTCAGAAACCGGTGCTCAGCCGAGCACGGACCTCCGCCCACCACACCTTGGCCGCCACCGATCCTAAATATATTTCGCCCCTCCCCTACAGCCAACAAAAGCATACCTCCTTTTGACATCTCCTGAGTCGCAACGACGCCTTTATCCTCCCCCAAGGGAGACCTCTCCCATTCGCTCCTCTTTTTTCTTAGCTGCGGCCGAAAAAGCTGCTCCAAGGTCGGCAGCACCTCGGCTGATAAGACGTTTGGTCTGTACCACGAGAATATTAATAGTTCAACGATGCTTTTACAGAAAAGAAAGATTTAAACTCAGAGTTTATCATCCCGTCCATATCGAACTAATCACAGAACCGGTCACTAACTTTTTTCGGTTAACAGTGATTAATGACACTAACCGCGCATACCATTTCCACATCTGTAACCTGCAAGTTAAGGAACCTCTGGAAAGAAAACTGAGTTTACAAGACAATGATGCACGGTAACTCCTTTCGAATGCAACTCTTGCGCTTTTAATGCAGAGCACGATGGATCCTGGAGAAGTGGTATATAGGTGTATTCTACAATGTAAAAAAAAACAATTTACGAAAACGTTAATAAGCGAAAAAGGGCTAAAATCTTAAGCAGCATTTTTACCTTCTTTATGTCCCGCTGAGGAACTTTATAAATCAGACGTCTTAGGAAAAGTTTATGCATCACTGTAGAAAGTGGGCTTGTAAACCCGAAGTCTACGGCGTATTAAATAAAAACCATAAGTTGTGAAATATCGAATAATTCTTGTACAGTAATTGCAATGTTTCACCGAGGGTGTACAGTCAAGTCAGTGAATATAACGTTACAATTTTCTTTCGCGTTGCACGCTCCGCAGCGCAGTAACTAAGTGCTCTGTTAACTACGAGGGACATTCAACAATTATACGGAACTTTATGTAAAAGAACAACCATTTACAGAATTACTTATTACTTCTCAGTATTAATAAATTCGCCCCGACGGTGAACTAGTCTTTTTATACCTGATGCAAGGATGACTGTCTTTAGAGTCACTTTCCCACAGATTCTTTGACCTCGGCGTTGCCTTTCTTTTTTTTCACTTGATTCAATGAGTGGACCAAACAAGTAAAAATCCGAGGCAGCCAAATCTGAACTGTAAGGAAGATTAAGCAGTACCTCCCAACCTATTGTTTGAAAGATTTCTTTGGCCAGCTGGACGGTGTGAGCTAGTAGCAATATCAAGCATTTTCTTCGAGCTTCGCGACGTTTTTCTCTCATTGCTGGCTTTACTTCATTCACCAGCATGTCTGAGTAGTAATAGGCACTGTTTATTGCACGATTATCTTCCAGGTAATCGCACAAGACGACACTTCGGTCATTACAAAAGGCATCAGTCGCTGAGGTTCGACTGTTTTTGAATTGTTCTAACCACTTCCAAAATTTCTGCGGTTCATAAAATTTTCACCCTACTGTAACATCATCCCAGGGAAGGTTTTAGCCGGGCGGTGTGGCCGAGCGGTTCTAGGCGCTTCAGTCTAGTACCGCCCGACCGCTACAGTCGCAGGTTCGAATCCTGCCTCGGGCATGGATGTGTGTGATGTCCTTAGGTTAGTTAGGTTTAAATAGTTCTAAGTTCTAGGGGACTGATGACTCAGATGTTAAGTCCCATGGTGCTGAGAGCCATCTGAAAGGTTTTAGCCTGATTGTTATATTCAAAAAGAAAATGAAGGCTCAATGAGCGCGTTCAGTTAACGTGGAAACTTAAAGCGGACACGCCATCGTTAAACGCAATATTGAAGTTTTAATCAGAACAGCTTACCCGTCACCTTTTCTGGGCTCATTCCAGTAATGCCAACAGCCATAAAAGCGGTAAACTCATCCAGCATACTGTTTCTCTTCTACATCAGTTCATCTCACTAATTACTGAATGTTCCTTTTTCATGTATACTTGGCAAACCATGGTGTTCCTAACGGTCCCTACGAGAGCTGCTCATAGATGGCTGTAGTATATTCTTGGATTCTTCAATGTCTTAAGACGGCTTTACAACTTTGTAAGTAACATTTTGTTTGCGGAATGGTTGACGTTTATCTTCAAGGGTCTGCAAAACACTTTCTTAAAAATTTACTCACGATCGTAAATTCTGTTGCATAAGCCAATCCCGTCAACAGTTGCAGAGTTTTAGAGCGTTGTCCCAAAATACATCTCCGGAATCTTTTTTGGAGCTGCCAACCATCTTGCGCACTTTTGTGACCAATGTAGCGCGCCAGCAGCTGTCTGCTTGCCTGTCCGTGCGCCAAAGTAGCAGCAACGAGGCAGGCGCCCGTGTCGAAATCTCTGTTTACTTCCCACGAGCACGTCTAGGCTAGGTGATGAAACTGACCTATCACAATTGCCACAGAGCACGTGAACAGCTCATGTTCGGCCTCGCCAAAGCTTGTGAGTATTTCATTAAAACGCAGGGCGCTGCAGTCAAAATATGTAACAGATTAATAATTGAGTGTGCCATGAGCTACAATACTATTATTGATTTTTATTACTTTGGGGATTGTAACATTTCATTCTGAATCGATGTAATCGAAGAAATTAATGAATCACATGTATAGATAAATTATAAACCAGAAGGTTTGAGTACCACGGTGCTTCGCTCGGCATGTTCATTGCGTTCCTCCGACCAAAGTTACCCAGTCAAGGGGGGGCGAGGAAGCGGACGGGGATGCCTTCTGTAGTTTAAGGTGGGCCAAGAACCACGATGGCACTCTACAGTATTCACACACAGTAGTCATTGCAAGAGGTGAAAGTGGTGTCTTGACGGGGGTCGAACCATGGAGCTTAGGATTTACAGGCTCGCTTACGCACTAAGATACCGAGCCAAACCAATGTAATAAAAATGCCGAACCTCAGATTGATTTTCATGCACCACGCTCTCTAAGGATGTATAGGACGAGTAATAATTTAGAGTGCCATGTCTATCAACATGATTTCAACTTTTGAGTCTACATAAATTATTTCGGAAGACAATAGTTCGTAAATAAGGGCAAATAGTAAGGGGGAGTCCGTGGGAGTTTTAGAATGAAACCACGCCCAAGAATTATTTCAAACTATTATTTACTTTTCTGTCAGTCCCGCACTTCAAAGTATTTCTGACTCAGTATTGATAACCATTTTAATAAACATATTATTTGCATATAATTAGTGAAGTGATCCTTACAACAGTCCACTTCGACATTTCATGGCGTGACTTAAACCTACTTACTGTACATTAACGTTAGTACTGAACTTTATTTTCCTGCCGGTAAATCGACAAAACTTATTAAAATTTACTCTCTGGGAACTAAACATGCTCTAAATGCGAATTTGATCTGAAAGAGCAACATATATATTTTCCGTTGACAAAACATATTGCAGGTCATGATCAACATTGGTAGAAACATAAGCAATCTTCGCACTAACCTCAATAACAGATATCCCGTTGATGCGGAACACCCAGCTGCGCTCTACTACAAAATAAATTTCACTACATGAATAGCGCGTTCGCCATTAGCTGTAAATATAAACACGCGCGTTTTTAAATTGACATTAAAAGGCGAGCTTCATGACTGAAGAAACTACAGCGTGCTGATAGCGTGACTATAATTTATAAGCGATCACCGGAAACTATTTTTCTTTATTGGATAGATGCAAAAATGTTAAAGATCGGCAAAATAAGACAACAGAGTTGCATGTTTAGTTACATTTAGTTTCTTTCTTATGTCGTTTCAAAGTGCTCTAGATTGTACGACAAGTGGGGACTTGTTAAATAGTTTTAAGCTAATGCCGGTCAGTTGCTTACAATCTTCACAGTTACTCTCAACTATACACAGCCGGCGTTCATTCATTCGAGACCTCGAAGCTGGCCCTGGAGTGCACGTAGCCGTCCTCACATCACCTTGCAGTTTCGTAGAGGTCACGCTCGACTGACTTCCGTGTCGCGCAAACCACTCACTCTGCGTAAAACGCACCACTAAAATTTGGGACGGGACAACCTTTCTAACTTACGATAACGTTTCTATCAAACAACGCAAAGTTTATAAATCTCCACAAAACAATTATATCTAAACCTGAGAATAGGGCCGGACGGTATGAAAGTTGGGTCCTATCTTTCAGTACTACCAAAAACTCTTAGATTAAGACACTCAAGAAAATGGCTATTATATTGCTGTACGTTCCATATAATAACCTTAAAACATGTCACAATTAGGACCCATAGAACATGTGAATAAATATATAAGTTAAAATCGATCTAATGGACTGAAATGATCTTACCGCGGGAATGTCCACGATTTAGTCAATCCCTAAACCGTGTGAGGAACTCGTTACTAAATCTTATGCTAATTTTAAGTAAAATTGTTAGTTTATCTTAAAAGCACGAATTAGGCTATTTACGGTTACAGTAAATGGTTCACTGTTAAATTTTGATTCATAGCTCAACTTCTGAAGAATGACCGCGTCAGTTCCGTAAATGCGCTTCTAAGAAAATACTCAGACTTTATCTACACATGAAAGTACTGTGTCGTATAATGTTTTCGGTATACGTCTTTTTTGTCTCCTACCTATAAGACGAGTTTGCAAGAGTCGAATACAATTTATTTCTGTCTGTCTAGCGTTAAAGTTATGTCATTGTCTGTTATTGTCTCTTCGCTGCCCTGCAGCAGTCATTACGTTATCTGTTGGAACTACAAGTATTTGTCTTCAGTAAACCAATTCATAGCGTATGTTCATAAACACTGGACTAAAAATAGGGAGTTTAATGAAATGTGAAGTAGTTCTGGGAGCAGAAACATACTTTGAAAATTTAACCCTAATTCAACACTATTTCGTCTCGTAACAATGAGCAAGAAAGATTTGAGATTAATGTCCTGTCGGTAGAGCTGTCGAAGACTGAGCACAGGGATGTGGAAGGAAATTGGCCGTGCCCTTTTCACAGGAACGTTTGCGGCCTTTGCCTGGGAAGATTTATGGAAATCACTAAAAGGAGCACAAACTGTGATCGCAAACGAAAATTCATGGCACACAGTTACCTGGCACTGAGAGTCTGTACTTTAAGCTCTGAAGGCTCGACTATATATACTGCAAAAAGAGTCACCTACGACGAGCTTACTTCGAACTCAACTAATGTTAAGTAGAATCTTGAGGGGACATAAGGTACTGCTTTCCCGGTTCTCCACTCTCAAGTCGTGCACCTACCTAAAACCAGCTGTAGCCGATTACAAAAGATGCCAACACACCTTTTTGAAGTTTGAAAACACCACTTAGCAGACACCGGTGAATTGGACGCAACTGCTCTTAAGTGACACATCAGCAGGCACGGCTACCGGCACCCACCGGTTTGTTTACAAGCAACACTTTGCAGTTCTCGCTGACACAGCCGTCAACACTCACTCATCACACTGGCAGTAATTGAACAGCTCGTCTCTCGATTCGCAGCTCACACACACACTCACCTTTCTCTCGTGGTGCTGGGCTGTGGCGAGACGCTGTGGACTCCCGCGAATCCTCTCCGTTCCTTCTCGTACGAGCGTTGGACACTAACTGGCCCGGCCGGCTCCTTACACCAAGTTCTTCAGCTGGCTACGCGCGCAGGGCTGCCAACAGTTCCGCTGCAAAGTCACTGGCGCCCGTCTCCCCGTGCCCAGATACAGCCGGCAGAAAATAAAGTCAGGCCCAAGACCCTCGAGCATTAATGCCTCTACGTCGCTCCATCAAGCACACGCTGGCCGATGCGCAATCGAAGACTGCCTAAATGTTTACCGTACGAATATTAAAATTTGATTTGGAGCGTGTATAATTTGTAAAGACAAGAAATCCTCCATGAGGTAATCATGAAGCATGAAACAGTTTTCGTTTATGCACGGACGTAAACACGCAATTCATACCGTGTAGCTCAACTGTGGTACGAACTAGGGAGAGAGATGAGTCACAAAAGCAGAGAGATAATATCTACCGTTAGAGTTAAGAAGTTAAACATTTGCTATGCCGCAATACGAAGCTGGTTTTAAGAGTACACACCCTCACCCTGCTTTGAGGAATTACTGTGCCTCATGAAGCGATTTACTAACTAGCGTTAACAACGAGACCCAGACAAGAGCTGCGGGAAAAAATCCATAGCGGAGGCAACTAAGAAAATTTTTCTCGCTGTTCAAGGGAAAGAAATAGCGACAGCACAACGCTTAGTCTGGAGAATGCCCCAAGGAAAGAACGCAAACATTGTTCAAAATTTCTTTTCTGTTTCAAGTCATTTCGAGTTAAGAATCACCAATTTTTTTTATACAAATGCTTATCATATTTCTTTCAAATTTTTCCTGACCTTTATCAAAAATGTCTCTGAGCACTATGGGACTTAACATCTATGGTCATCAGTCCCCTAGAACTACTTAAACCCAACTAACCTAAGGACATCACACAACACCCAGCCATCACGAGGCAGAGAAAATCCCTGACCCCGCCGGGAATCGAACCCGGGAACCCGGGCGTGGGAAGCGAGAACGCTACCGCACGACCACGAGCTGCGGACTCCTGACCTTTATAGTTCGCATCTTTGTTTACTTTTATGTAGTCATGTAACCAGTAACATTTGTCTTCCAATACATTACCTCTAAACAAGGACATAATATACCGGGCGATCAAAAAGTCAGTAAAAATTTGAAAACTTAATAAACCACGGAACAATGTAGATAGAGAGGTAAAAATTGACACACATGCTTGGAATGACATGGGGTTTTATTAGAACAACAAAAAAAGTGTTGCTAGACGCGTGAAAGATCTCTTGCGCGCGTCGTTTGGTGATGATCGTGTGCTCAGCCGCCACTTTCGTCATGCTTGGCCTCCCAGGTCCCCAGACCTCAGTCCGTGCGATTATTGGCTTTTGGGTTACCTGAAGTCGCAAGTGTATCGTGATCGGCCGACATCTCTAGGGATGCTGAAAGACAACATCCGACGCCAATGCCTCACAATAACTCCGGACATGCTTTACAGTGCTGTTCCAACATTATTCCTCGACTACAGCTATTGTTGAGGAATGATGGTGGACATATTGAGCATTTTCTGTAAAGAACATCATCTTTGCTTTGTCTTACTTTGTTATGCTAATTATTGCTGTTCTGATCAGATGAAGCGCCATCTGTCGGACATTTTTTGAACGTTTGTATTTTTTTTTGGTTCTAATAAAACCTCATGTCATTCCAAGCATGTGTATCAGTTTGTACCTCTCTATCTACATTATTCCGTGATTTATTCAGTTTTCAAATTTATACTGACTTTTTGATCACCCGGTATGTTAGACTTCATTTGTTATCTTTCATTCCCTATTCCTGAGCGATTTTTTGAAAACCTCTTTTCGTTCTCTACCCCAAAGTGTAGAATAGGCTGTTCAAAAAACAAAAAAAAACAAAAAACGACCAACTGTAAAACCAGCTGTTTTCAACCAAGTCGTATGCAGGATCCCAGTTGGGAAATTTTGACAGGGAGTTTCCAGTTTCGCTATTTGAACCCTTCTCACACCGTGTGGTGATAGTGGGGGGGGGGGGGGGGGATGAAGTGGCACCTAATTGCAATAGATCTCGACTGTCAACAAAGGTAAGTCAAAAGTTGGTTGTTTTGAGTACTTGCGCACTAAAATTTCAATAAAATACAATAAATGAGATATTTCGAGAACATGCAATGTAATTATTAGGACAGTTCATTGTTTCCACATATACAGGATTAAACGTATTTAAACCGACAGTCTCTGGGAGGTTGCACGGGATACCAGGACAAATACTTTTCTCTGACTGCATAGTTCCCAAAGAGCATTATTTAATCCAGTACAGGAACCGCTCACTCTTGAGGTATAATGAATGGTTTGTTGTAGTGGTTCTTGTTGTACTGATGGAGAGCGTTCGTCACTCTTCAGCCATAATAGCTTTTACACATTAATATTTACTATTACGTCATGACCAAGCACACTAGTTGTTTACTAATGGAGCGATACATCTGGAGTGAGAAACTGATACGGTTTGTGCTTACTACATGGCGATGGGATCTTCAACATCCACAGTTCACGTGTTTGGAGTGAGTTTACTCACGCTCATCACGTGCAGTTCTACGTGAATGTGTGGACAGATGTTGTTGGTGACCGTTTAACTGGGCCATATCTCTAGGTAATCTAATGGCAGGCATTTTACACTTTCCTCGCTAGAGCATTGCCAGAATCGCTGGATGTTGTGCCACTCACTACAAGACAGAGAATGCGATTCCAACACGACGCGGCGCAAGTGCAAAACAATTCTTACTGTGCGTCGATTATTGCCGCCAGCAGTTTCCAGAAAAGTAGATTGGCAGATGTGGACCTGTACCGCGGCCCACTCGAGTCTCTGATTTGACCACTCTGGGCTTCTTTGTGTTGGGAGGAATGCGCTATCTTGTTTACAAAACTCCTGTTGAATCACAAGAGGATCTGGTGCCCGGATAGTAACAGCAGCAGCAGCAGCAGGAGAAATCAAGGTTACTCCTGCAGTCTTTCACCGTGCTAGACGAAACATGACCCACCGTCGCAATCTTTGTTTACAAATCAATCGAGGATTTTTGAAGTAATTGTGTTCTGCTAAAAATTGTTTGTGTTGCTTTTCGTCTACTGTAAGTAAGATTTGACGTCCTCGTAAAATGAGGCCTAATAGGGAAACACATTAGAAAAGGTGTTTTCAGTGGCCTATGTAACCTCCTAGAGCTTGTTGGATTAATGAATCATCATCCACAAAAAAACTCCTTCTGCCAGTTTACAAAATCCTCTTAAGAAAATAGGACATTAGAGAAAAACTTAAATAATTTTCACACTGCGTGTACATGTTTTAAAAGGATTTATGCTACCCAAAATATTGTTCTTAAAAATTAATTAGTGGGTACTTAACAGTGTTTACTTGCAACTGAGTGCGCTTGACATGGGTTAGCCTTGACTTATCGCTGTTTACTTGCTGGGCAAGTTAATGAGTCACTACTTCGAAACCCCTCAAAAATAAGAATTAAAAACATCGAATTATTTTAGTTTTTGATAATAACATTTGCATTTACAATTTTTTTCAACAATAAAGCACAGAAACCCCAAAAATTAATCTATAATTTAGCACAACATAAAATTAATTTCAGTAAGCACTTTACTACACCATATGTAGAATGTTAAGGTTGCTCATTAACATTTCTACCATCACCCTACCATGCAAAATCACTTAAACTATGGAAAGGAAAAATGACATTGTGTACATGATTACATATAAATGTTTACATTTGTCTGATGAGTAACAAATTTGAAGAGCATTTGGATTCAGTATCGTATTTAGAATCCTTATCTAAGTTGCAGTAATCCGTAGCATCCCCAGATTCGTACAAATAGTCCCTGATAAGCATTTTTCCTGCACGAACACCACGTGCATTACTACTACTGACAGCCATTTTTTGGCATTTATCTGCTTACATGCACACACCCTGACAAAGCTGTAGTTGGCGAGAATGTGATATTGGAGACAGAGCTGCCATATCTCGGTTGATTGTGGAACTGTCAATTAATATGAATGAAGCACACAGCTTACCATATTTTACATGCAATAATTGTTTTTCTCCCTTATCCACCCGAGGTCTTCAACTTAATTCTGGGACAATTTGTTCCAGACAAAATGTATGCAGGATTAGTTCACGTGTAAGTGTATTTGTTTATGTGACTTGTACAACATGTGCAGTGCGTGCTGTCAATCACAGGTGATGCCATAGATAGCGCACAACGATTGGGCAGCTACACACTTTTAATTAGCTACCAACTAAGGGAAATTCTGATCCATTATTACGTCAGTGTCTTTGCATCGAAATACCGAAGCTGGCCGGAGTGGCCGTGCGGTTCTAGGCGCTACAGTCTGGAGCCGAGCGACAGTCGCAGGTTCGAATCCTGCCTCGGACATGGATGTGTGTGATGTCCTTAGGTTAGTTAGGTTTCATTAGTTCTGAGTTCTAGGCGACTGATGACCTCAGAAGTTAAGTCGCATAGTGCTCAGAGCCATTTTTTTCAAATACCGAAAGTGGTAGTTGGGTTCCTAGTTGGGAATGGTAGACACGGGATCACCACTTCCTAATCTGGCCTACAACCAAGGTTCAAAATGGTTCAAGTGGCCCTAAGCACTATGGGTCTTAACATCTGAGGTCATCAGGCCCCTAGACTTAGAACTACTTAAACCTAACTAACCTAAGGACATCACACACAGCCATGCCCGAGGCAGGATTCGAGCCTGCGACCGTAGTAGCAGCGCGGACTGAAGCGCCTAGAACTGCTCGGCCACAGGGGCCGGCCTACAGCCAAGGGAAACATCTCGAAAACCATGGATGGACCCGGGAGAGAAGAGCTATTTTTAATTTGTTTCTGGATGAATATTTTCCATTGTCCCAGACAAAAATAAAAAAAGCGTGTATGCATGATAAGTTGACAGTGACTGGGCTGTGTGTGTGTGTGATTTTTTAAAAAATTCTGTTGGTAGAGCGGGCTATTCAAATGTTGACCCACTGCAGAGTCTGGGACTTTTCAGCCAAATACCAAGCGAGGTGTTACTGAGGTAGTGGCTGTTCCTGTTGGGAATATTTGGGAGGGGATTTCGTGTTCTGGCATTTGCCTTAAAACCAAGGAAAACCTCCAAAAACGACTGGGACATAGGACTTATTTTTAATTCTGGAACAGTGTCAATGGCTCTGGGGCTCTAGCAGGCAGAGCACCAGACTCCAATCGTGGAAGTCCCAGAATCAATGCCGAACAGGTACGGTGGTTTATTACCGTTCTAGTCCCTTCAGCCCCCAGTCTCGTTCAGCCTGCTAGCTAATGAGTGCTGGGGATGTTCCTGGAGTAAAAAAAAGGCAGCCAGGGCGACTGGCCCGCCATCCTCCCGCTCCTAGTGCCGTGGCGATGAAAGGCAGTGGTCTACCTGCAGCTATTTTATAGGCCTGTAGCTCTGTCACGGGCTTGTGTTGCAGACTTTACCTTTCCGTTATCTGGAACAACATGTCACAGACAAAAACTGAAAGCCTAGTGTATAGGTGAGTGTATTTATTTATGTGTGTGCAGAGTAAAATCGATGAGTTGCTCTACATGTGCAGTGTCCCACTGTCGCTACTGACTGTGTTCTGGCTGGGCTGTTGTAAAGTACAGTTCTTAATTTTGTCAGTAAAACTGTAGAACTGCGAGTAAGTGAGACTGTGTGCTATTAGCGTGTTAGAGTACACCAAGGTGACAAAAGTAGTCGGATACCTCCTAATAACGTTTAGGACCGCGTTTGGCCCGGGGTTGAGCAGCATGAATCACCTAGTCGTTGGAAGTTCCATACGGAAATATTGAGCCATGTTGCGTGTACAGCCGTCCATAATTGGGAAAGTGTTGCCTCTGGTTGTGCATGAACTGATCTCTAGATTGTGCCTCATAAGTGTTCATTGGGATTCATGTTCGGCGATCTGCGTGGTCACATCATTCGCTCGAACTGTCCAGAATATTCCTCAAACCGGTTTCGAACAATTGTGGCCTGATGAAATGGCGCCTTGTCATCCATAAAAATTCCATCGTTGCCTGGGAACATGAAGTCCACGAATGGCTGCAAATGGTCTCCAAGTAGTCGAACATAACCATTTCCAGTCAGGTGGACCAGAGGGTCCAGTCAATTCCATGTAAACACAGCAAACACCGATATGGAGCCACCACCAGCTGGCACTGTATCTTGTTGACAACATAGGTCCATGGCATCATGGGGTCTGCGCGGCACTCGAACCCTATAGTCAGCTCTTACCAACCGAAATCAGGAGGTATCTGACGAGGCCACGGTTTTCCAGTCATCTAGGGTCCAACGAGCCCAGGAGCTGCGGGCTATGTCGTCCTGTTAGCAAAGTTACTCGCATCGGTTGACTACTGCCGTAAGCCATTAACGCCTTATTTAGCTGCTCTGTCCTAACGGTTACGTTATACGTTGATCTCTGCGGTTATTTCACGGAGTGTTGCGTGTCTGTTAGTACTGACAACTCTACGCAGATGCCGCGGTCATTAAAGGAGAACTGTGTTGTCCGTGATGAGAGGTAATGCCAGAAATTTGGTATTCTCAGCACGCTCTTGACGCTGTGGATATCGGAATATCGAATTCCCTTACGATTTCTGAAATGGAATGCTCCGTGCGTCTAGTACCTACACTACTGGCCATTAAAATTGCTACAGCACGAAGATGACGTGCTGCAGACGCGAAATTTAACCGACAGGACGAAGATGCTGCGATATGCAAATGATTAGCTTTTCAGAGCATTCACACAAAGTTGGAGCCGGTGGCGACACCTACAACGTGCTGACATAAGGAAAGTTTCCAACCGATTTCTCATACACAAACAGCAGTTGACCGGCGTTGCCTGGTAAAACGTTGTGGTGATGCCTCGTGTAAAGAGGAGAAATGCGTACCATCACGTTTCAGACTTTGATAAAGGTCGGATTGTAGCCTATCGCGATTGCGGTTTATCGTATCGCGACATTGCTGCTCGCCTTCGTCGAGGTCCAATGACTGTTAGCAGAATATGGAATCGGTGGGTTCAGGAGGGTAACACCGAACGCCGTGCTGGATCCCAATGGCCTTGTATCACTAGCAGTCGAGATGACAGGCATCTTATCCGCATGGCTGTAACGGATCCTGCAGCCACGTCTCGATCCCTGAGTCAACAGATGTGGACTTTTGCAAGACAACAACCATCTGTACGAACAGTTCAACGACGTTTGCAGCGGCACGGACTATCAGCTCGGAGACCATGGCTGCGGTTACCCTTGACGCTGCATCGCAGTCAGGAGCGCCTGCGATGGTGTACTCAACGACGAACCTGGGTCTCGGTCACCTCTTGTTCTCACTGGCGGCACTTTGAACAGTGTCCGTTGCATTTCAGATGTGTTACGACTCGTGGCTCTACCCTCCATTCGATCCCTGGGAAACCCTACATTTCAGGAGGATAATGCACGACCGCATGTTGCAGGTCCTGTACGGGCCTTTCTGGATACAGAAAATGTTCGACTGCTGCCCTGGCGAGCACATTCTTCAGATCTCTCACCAGCTGAAAACGTCTTGTCAATGTTGGCCGAGCAACTGGCTCATCACAATACGCCAGTCACTACTCTTGGTGAACTGTGGTATCGTGTTGAAGCTGCATGAGCAGCTGTACCTGTACACGGCATCCAAGCTCTGTTTGACTCAGTGCCCAGGCGTATCAAGGCCGTTATTACGGCCAGAGGCGGTTGTTCTGGGTACTGATTTCTCAGGATCTATGCACCCAAATTGCGTGAAAATCTAATCACATGTCAGTTGTAGTATAATATATTAGTCCAATGAATACCCGTTTATCACCTGCATTTCTTCTTGGTATAGCGATTTTAATGGCCAGTAGTGTACTTTCATTCCGCGCTCAAAGTCTGTTAATTCCCGTCGTATGGCCACAATCACGTCGGGAACGTTATCACATGAATCAACTGAGTACAAACGGCAGCTTCGCCAGTGCATTGCCCTTTTATACCTTGTGTACATGGCGCTACCACCATCTGTACATGTGCATATCGCTATCCAAATGGTTCAAACGGGGACTTAACTGCTGAAGTTATCAGTCCCCTAGAACTTAGAACTACTTAAACCTAACTAACCTAAGGACATCACACACATCCATGCCCGTGGCAGGATTCGAACCTGCGACTGTAGCGGTCACGCGGCTCCAGACTGTAGCGCCTAGAACCGCTCGGCCACCCCGGCCGGCTATTTCTATCCCATGACTTTTGTCGCTTCAGTGTATACAAACATATACGAAGTGCGCTAGGTCGCTGTGATTTCAGCATCCTGTTCTTTCTTTCTTTCGTTTTTTTTCGCTGTACTCTGTCGTGGCCTGTATCTAATAATGGGCGTTTGGCAAACAAAGCCGTTGGCTCACGGACCGTGCATTCGAACATCAACGTAGAGTGTGCCGAGTTTCTGACATAGCGTCGAAAAAGCGCGTAAGAGTGAAAGTTCTGCGCAAAATTCGACAAGCGGTGCGGGACTACGGCTTGGTGGCTCCTGCTATCTGCGTGAACATGACCTTGGAGCTGACGTGCTGTAATCCTCGCACGCTTTTACGTCATGCCAGAGTGTGACTTGGCGACCTGCGGAGTACATTAAAAAGCCATTTACTTTGGTGATACTCTTCCTGTAGCGCGCTGCTACACGTTTCTGGGACGCTGGAGGGCGTATGTCGTACGACAGACTTACTCCAACTCCAGTAAAAACACTCAGCTCTCTCTCAGAATTATTTGGATCCACTCTACTATTTTTTACACACTCCGAGTATCTTACTTTTACTACAGAAAACCGTTTCTGACAAACCCATATATGTATGAGCGAACTATTAACTGTGCGCGAACTCATAGTCGATCAAATTTTTCTTTTGTGTAGCCGAGTTGTCCGTAGTTGCTTTATAGTTATTGAACAGTTCCTAGTATTTGACGGAAAGTCATCGAGTAAACAGAAGTTATTTCTGACTTTCCCCAAGGTAGTGTTATACCCCCTTTGCTGTTCCTCATCTATAGAAACGATTTGGGAGACAATCTGAGCAGCCGTCTTCGGTTATTTGCAGATGACGGTGTCTTTTATCGACTAATAAAGTCATCAGAAGATCAAAACAAACTGCAAAACGATTTAGAAGAAATATCGGAATGGCGCGAAAAGTGGCAGTTGACCCTAAATAACGAAAAGTGTGAGGTCATCCAAATGAGTGCTAAAAGGAACTCGTTAAACTTCGGTTACACGATAAATCAGTCCAATCTAAAAGCCGTAAATTCAACTAAATACCTAGGTATTACAATTACGAACAACTTAAATTGGAAGGAACACACAGAAAATGTTGTGGGAAAGGCTAACCAAAGACTGTTTTATTGGCAGGACACTTAGAAAATGTAACAGACCTACTAAGGAGACTGCCTACACTACGCTTGTCCGTCCTCTTTTAGAATACTGCTGCGCCGTGTGGGATCCTTACCAGATAGGACTGACGGAGTACATCGAAAAAGTTCAAAGAAAGGCAAAACGTTTTGTACTATCGCGAAATGTGGGAGAGAGTCTCACAGAAATGATACAGGATTTGGGTTGGAAATCATTAAAAAAAAAAAGGCGTTTTTCGTTACGAGGGAATCTTCTCACGAAATTCCAATCACCAACTTTCTCCTCCGAATGCGAAAATATTTTGTTAACAACAGCCTACATAGGGAGGAACGATCACCAAGATAAAATAAGGGAAATCAGAGCTCGTACGGAAATATTTAGGTGTTCATTCTTTCCGCGCGCTATACGAGATTGGAAAAATAGAGAATTGTTAAGGTGGTTCGATGAACCTCTGCCAGGCACTTAAATGTGATTTGCAGAGTATCCATGTAGATGCAGACGCAGATGTAGAAGCTAATTTAAACCATTCTATGCAACTACAAGAAGATGCGTATTGTTGTCTTCAAACGCGAGTCGTTTTAACGCAATAAACCATCACCAGAGGTCTGTAATGAATGACATTTACAATTTTGCTTTCTTTCTAGATTGAAAAACAGTTGCTTGATTTTACTTTCCATATTTTATGTCCGATTTTCGCTCACGACAGGAAACGCCGGCTGCCTGGACGTTTTTTAGGTACTCTCTTGTTCGGCACTGCTGTTTTTCTGATTGCTGTATGGAACTATACATTCCTTGACGTGAAACGCAACATAGCGTAGCAGCACTACTGTATTGTTTGCTTTCTTCATCCCGGCTGAACATATCACTGTGTATTTTGTGTGAGTATCTGCAGTGTTGCCAACTTAACCGTTAGTTTTCGTTTGCCTTTTATCTAATTCCTTCTTCTGCGAATCTTCATGTGTGAATTGTGTCGTATACTTACGCTATTACGTATTTGTTTAATGTGTAATCGAAATGAAGGAGTAGTGATGAAGTTGGCAGTGTAAATGGTGAGTATTGTTGGGAATGGGGGGAGGGACGCAGAAGAGTGAACAGTGGTTGCAAAATAATGGGATTTAAAGTGATTGGGTGATGAGATCGAGGAAAAGGTGTGAAGAGGAAGCAGTGAAACTGCAAAGAAATGCAATGGAGAGTGACTTGCTAATGAGATGGAGGAAAAGGGGTGGGGAGGAAGCGGTGACATTGGCTCAAATGGCTCCGAGCAGTATGGGACTTAACATCTGAGGTCATCAGTCCCTTAGAATTTAGAACTATTTAAACCTAACTAACCTAAGGACAGCACACACATCCATGCCCGAGGCAGGATTCGAACCTACGACCGTAGCAGTCGCTCGGTTCCGGACTGATGCGCCTAGAATCGCTCGGTCACGGAGGTTTACTGCTTAAATTCAGGGAAAGTGCGATCCCAGAAAAATCAGACAACATGTTACTTTTTCTCACATGCATCTCGCGAAATAGCCACGGCAGGCCGTGCGGCGTAGCCGCGCATTCTAAGGCACCTTGTCACGGTTCGCGCGGCTCCCCCCGTCGGAGGTTCGAGTCCTCCCTCGGGCATGGGTGTGTGTGTTCTCCTTAGTGTAAGTTAGTTTCGTTAGTGTGTAAGCCTAGGGACCGATGGCCTCAGCAGTTTGGTCCCATAGAACCTTGCCACAAATTTCCAAGTTCCAACCTAGGCAGGAAAACAAGAGAAATTCGAGTTAATACGGAGGTTTACAGACAGTCGTCCTTCGTGTATGCTCATTGCGAAAAGTGGAACGACCACATAAAACTAATCGCAGGAAAGACAGATGCCAGACTGAGATTCGCTGGAAGAATCGTTGGGAAATGTAGTCCGTCAACGAAGGTGGTAGCTTACAAAACCTTCGTTCGACCACTACTTGAATATTGCTGGTCATTAGGGGATCAGTACCTGATGGGACCGATAGAGGAGATCCAGAGAAGAACAGCGCCTTCCGTTATAGTATCATTTAGTAAGCGCGGAAGCGTCACGGAGATGGTCAGTCACCTCCACTGGCAGACGCTGCAAGAGAGGCATTCTGCATCATGTTGTGGTCTACTGTTAAAGATCCAAGAGCGTATGTTCCTAGAAGAGTTAACAAGTATGTTGCTTCCTCCTACGTGTATCTCACGAAAAGACCATGAAGATAAGATTAGAGAGACACGAGGCCACACACAGGCTTACCGTCATTCATTCCTCCCGCGAACTATTCGCAACTGGAACAGGAAAGGGGATAAGCAACAGTGGTACACAAAGTACCCTCCGCCACACACCACAAGCTGACTTGCAGAGTATAGACGTAGATGTACTGATGCTTCAGAACCAAAGTGATGTCTAGGTGAGAATTGATTTATTGAATGTAGAAGTAAGCAAGTAGTTAGGAAGATTGTTCCAATAATGATATGGCGCCGGGAAGTAAAGCTGTGAGTGCCGGCCGCGAGTCGTGCTTGGCTGGCTCAGTCGAGAGAGCAATCATTGGCAAAAGACAAAGGTCCCGGGTTCGAGTGCCCGTCTGGTACAAGGTTCTTATTTCTCGGGAAGCTTAAAATCAGTGCACTCTCGGCTGCAGAGTGAAAATTTATTTTGGACGAATCACGCAGTTATGTAGCCAACAACTCAGTTAACACATTGGGCGTCGTGTATGAAACTGATATGCAAGGTTGCTTCCCTGGCAGGCTATGTGAAAAAAAAAGTGCATCAAATTGTTGCGCGTATTCGTTCACCCAGCTACACCGAATTCAAATGGATACATAGTTGCCAATCTCTGCTGGAGAGGCTGTGCACTTTCGGTTCCGAAATTCGTTGACGCCCTCCTCCATATTTGCCCTGTGGTTACTGACAGCCTCTCTTCTCAAGGTTGTGCAGCTATGTGTAAGGGTTGTCCGACTGAGACTTTCATGTCCTTGGACTGTCTTTTCATTATTCACACCTGTAAAGTAAAGCAAACAAACTATACATTAATTCAAATAAGATCTAACACCTGCTTTTAATTTGTAAATCTACCTGTTGAAGTATTACAAATTCAGTACTTATATTGTTTTTGCTCTATTCTTCTACAAAAAAAATGTCATTCGTGTGAAATACTGAAAGGAGTCTTGATTTGTTATTAAAGGTTGCCCAAAATGCCTACGTAAATTGTCTAACAGGAATGATACTGAAGAAATTAACTTCACAGGCCACGTGTCTCACAATTATAGACATCTGGAAAGGCCTCGGCCTGGTCCATAACTTTAGCTGATTATCTCCGTCAACCAATGTGTTATAAACAGTCATCATCTTTGAGTATGTTTCGGGCGCTACACTCAAACTTGTGCTTGGCGTGCTGTATTTTTACTCTCACTATTGCCAAACCATATAGAACTTTATAAGAGAAGGTCAGCGTGTTATCAAAACTTTGAAGTTGCTGTTGTCTACTTCAAATTATCGTAAGAAAATGTAGAACGTGTTGGAAAAAGTTTCCACTTCGAGTAACAGAAGGTAGCTCTCTTTAAAATTTGGTAAATGTAGGACAATACCAGTTACAAACAGAATGAAGCCCATTAGTATCCGTCTTCAAGATTAATGGCGAACATGTGTACCATGTCATATTGAGTAAGTATTAAAGGTAATACCAAGAAGTGCTTGGTGGAAAAACTTTGATTTGCTGGAGAAAATCTGGAAATGTGTAGCTCATCAGCAAAAGTGAAGACGTTAGTGCGAACAATTCCGGGGCACGAGTATTATTCCTGCACATTTGGGCACCGAATTCAGATACGAGCTGCTAAGATTGTAACAAGCCGCTATAACACTTGCAAAAATGAGTATTGCTCGGACAACTTAAATGGGAATCTCTGGAAGAAAGTCTACGATGACTTCGTGAACTCCATTTGGATAAATACACTGAAGCGTCAAAGAAACTGGCGTAGGCATGCGTATTCAAATACAGAGATATGTAAATAGGCAGAATACGACGCTACGGTCGGGAACGCCTATATAAGACAATCAGTGTCTGACGCAGTTGTTAGATCGGTTACTGCTACTACAATGGCAACTTATCAAGAGTTAAGTGAGTTTGAACGTGGTGTTGTAATCGGCGCACGAGTGATGGGACACAGCATCACCGAGGTAGCGATGATATAGGGATTTTCACGTACGACCATTTCACGAATGTACCGTGAATGTAAGGAATCCGATAAAACATCAAATGTCCGACATCGCTGTGGCCAGAAAAAGATTCTGCAAGAAAGGGACCAACGGCGACTGAAGAGAATCGTTCAAAGTGACAGAAGTGCAACCCTTCCCCAAACTGCTGCAGATTTCAGCGATGGGCCATCAACAAAAGTCAGCGTGCGAATCATTCAACGGAACATCATCGATATGAGCTTTCGGAGCCAAAGGCCCACTCGTATACCTTAATGACTGCACGACACAAAGCTTCACGCCTCGCCTGTCAACACCGTCACTGGACTGTTGATGACTGGATATATGTCGTCTAGTCGGACGACTGTCGTTTCAAATTGTACCGAGCGAATGGATGTGTACGGGTATGAAGACAACCACATGAATCCATCCGACAGGACAGACGATATATCCATATAAGCATACAGGGTAGTCCATTGATAGTGACCGGGCCAAATACCTCACGAAATAAGTATCGAACAAAAACACTACAAAGAACGAAACTCGTCTAGCTTGAAGGGGAAAACCAAATGGCGCTATGGTTGACCCGCTAGATGGCGCTGCCATAGGTCAAACGGATATCAACTGCGTTTTTTAAATAGGAACCCCCATTTTTATTACATATTCGTTTAGTACGTAAAGAAATATGAATGTTTTACTTGGACCACTTTTCTCGCTTTGTGATAGATGGCGCTGTAAGTACGTGGTATCACGCAACATTCCGCCAGTGCGGACGGTATTTGCTTCGTGATAAAATGGACCGTTCACCAACTGCGAAAAAGGTCGATATCGTGTTGATTTATGGCTATTGTGATCAAAATGACCAATGGGCGTGTGCTATGTATGCTGCTCGGTATCCTGGACGGGTGTCAGGACCGTTCGCCGGATAGTTACGTTATTTAAGGAAACAGGAGATGTTCAATCACATGTGAAACGTCAACCACGACCTGCAACAAGTGATGATGCCCAAGTAGGTGTTTCAGCTGCTGTCGCGGCTAATCCGCATATCACTAGCAGACAAATTGCTCGAGAATCGGGAATCTCAGAAACGACGGTGTTGAGAATGCTACATCAACATCGATTGCACCCGTACCATATTTCTATGCACCAGGAATTGCATGGCGACGACTTTCAACGTCGAGTACAGTTCTGCCACTAGACACAAGACCGAGCGAGGTGGCGCAGTGGTTAGCACACTGGACTCGCCTTCGGGAGGACGACGGTTCAATCCCGTCTCCGACCATCCTGATTTAGGTTTTCCGTGATTTCCCTAAATCGTTTCAGGCAAATGCCGGGATGGTTCCTTTGAAAGGGCACAGCCGATTTCCTTCCCCATCCTTCCGTAACCCGAGCTTGCGCTCCGTCTCTAATGACCTCGTTGTCGACGGGACGTTAAACACTAACCACCACCCACTAGACACAAGAGAAATTACAGGACGAAGACGGATTTTTTGCACGCGTTCTATTTAGCGACTAAGCGTCATTCACCAACAGCGGTAACGTAAACCGGCATAATATGCACTATTAGGAAACGGAAAACCCGCGATGGCTGCGACAAGTGGAACATCAGCTACCTTGGCGGGTTAATGTATGGTGCGGCATTATGGAAGGAAGGATAATTGACCCCCATTTTATCGATGGCAATCTATATGGTGTAATGTATGCTGATTTCCCACGTAATGTTCTACCAATGTTACTACAAGATGTTTCATTGCATGACAGAATAGCGATGTACTTCCAACATGATGGATGTCCGGCACATAGCTAGCGTGCGGTTGAAGCGGTATTGAATAGCATATTTCATGACAGGTGGATTGGTCGTCGAAGCATACTATGGCCCGCACGTTCACCGGATCTGACGTCCCCGGATTTCTTTCTGTGAGGAAAGTTGAAGGATATTTGCTATCGTGATCCACCGACAACACCGGACAACATGCGTCAGCGCATTGTCAATGCATGTGCGAACATTACGGAAGGCGAACCACTCGCTGTTGAGAGGAATGTCGTTTCACGTATTGCCAAATGCATTGAGGTTGACGGACATGATTTCGAGCATTTATTGCATTAATGTGGTATTTACAGGTAAACACGCTGTAACAGCATGCGTTCTCAGAAATGATAAGTTCACAATGGTACATGTATCACATTGGAACAACCGAAATAAAATTTTCAAACGTACCTACGTTCTGTATTTTAATTTAAAAAACCTACCTGTTACCAACTATTTATCTAAAATTGTGGTCCATATGTTTGTGACTATCACATCGCCATCTATCACAAAGCGAAAAAAGTGATCCAACTAAAACATTCATATTTCTTCACGTACTACACGAATATGTAATAAAAAAATAGGGGTTCCTATTTAAAAAAACGCAGTTGATATCCGTTTGACCTCTGGCAGCGCCATCTAGCGGGCCAACCATAGCGCCATCTGGTTTCCCCCTTCAAGCTACAAGTTTCGTTCTTTGTAATTTTTTCGTTTGACGCTATTTCGTGAGATATTTGGCCCGGTCACGATCAATAGACCACCCTGTGTAGTTCTGGCAATACCGGCTATGACCTTCTTCTTCTGTGCTGATGCACACATATTTCCCGATCTGTTACGGGACTTGGTAAGAATGTATTCCACGAGTAATGAATGTGCTGGGGTGGGACACTACGAATGTAGTGTGTGGACATACAAGGTGAGAATGTGGGTCTCGCGGGAGGCGTGCGCGAGATAGTCCCTGCAGTCGCGCTATCCTCTGTGCCCTCGGTGGCTCAGATGGATCGCCGGCACGGTAGCTCAACGTGTTCGGTCAGAGGGCTGCGCGCTCTCTGTAATAAAAAAACTGAGTCAAAGAATCGAAGATCAACTTGAATGGATGTGTTGTAACGGCCACCCAGACCAAAACGCAATGAACCATATCGAGAAAAAAAAGATGGATAGAGCACCTTCCATGTAAGCAGGAGAGTCTCGGTCGGGGAACACATTTTCACCTGTCCCAGTTGATATATATCATCGCCCGTCAGCAGCTAAAGGTATTAATATAATTCTAATTTCGTTCTAGACGGCTGCAGATCATCAATATCATACTCATTTAAGTATATAGTATTCGAGAAAGTTTGTGTGACCATTCAGCTGACGGCATTGCATGTCTCTAGAAGAAATTATCAAAACAAGATAAGAGAGATTAGGGTTCGTACAGAGGCTTACTGGATGCATCTAAATTCCCTTTACAGACGTTGAGGACTTATAGCGGGAACCAAGACGCCTAAGTTCAGCATAGGAACTCATGCCCGGAAATACCATAACACATGTTAAAATCACCAGCATTTTTGGTGCCACTGACTAGGGTAAAACTTACGTCATTCACTGATCACCTGATGCCTCACACAAACAACAGGTTTATTTACATTCCATTCCCTTGAATTTTTGATTTGAGTTTGTACTGCTGTCGTGCTTGTGATCTTTGCTTGTACTGTCCTAGTGTCCAGCTGTAGTCATTCACTACAATACAGAATACAAGCTGCACGTTCTTCTGGCTTGAACCAGTAAGACAACTACCTGTGAGGTAACACGAAATCTCTATTTACGAGACACCTGCGGCATCCGACGAAGACCTGCTGGCGCGGGTGATGGCTGTGGCTGTTGCTTGAGGACCAGGGATTGGTGATCAAGTGTACCTCAACGTTGTACAGATATACTGTGTCTGTGTTGACATCGGTGGTCGTCACATCGAGCCATACTTGTAAGTGGACCACGACGACAAGCAGCGGGAATCAGAGAGCAGCGTGTGTTGTGATATCTTCGTGTAACGGGAAGACTGTACGTTTCCAGACATGAGCTTCTGTGCTAAGCTTAATCGTCTTGGTCTCCATATACAAGAGTGCAAAATCTGTAAAGGGAATTTAGTTACAACATGTATAGACAGCTCTTTTTCTTTCATTCAGTGTCAATAGGTGAATGGACAAGAACAAAAAATCGCCAATGATGGTACTAACTACCCTGTAGAGCATACATGCAGGTGTGAAAACCACTCATAGGAATGTTATCCATGGCAGAAACTTGAAGGTGATGAGAAGTATTGCAAAATAACCAAAGAACTCAGCAGATTCATCCGTTGCAAGTGCAGCTTGTCGGTTCGTCGAACATTGCCGTCTCGTTCTCTGCGAAGAGGTAATAAATTTGATTATGGAGTTTTTCGTAACGGCGGCCAGTTATATAAAGTTCACAGTACACAAGCTAGTTCATTTAAAATTAAATCTTTGCTCTGGAGGATCGTTATGATTGTACTCGTAAGGAAATCGAAATATGACTAAGAGTTTTATGCTCCACCAGAGAGGCAGTTCTGAGCTAGTGCTTGATAACAGAGTCGAGACTGAAGGTACACTCGTAGAATTTTTCGATCTAGAAAAAGCGTTCGACACTATGAAATAGTGTAAAATGTTCCAGATTCTGACAAGGGTTTGTTGATTTGGGGGAGGGGACCAAACAGCGAGATCATCGGTCCCATCGGGTTGGGGAAGTGGGCTGTATCCTTTCAAAGGAACCATCCCGGCATTTGCCTGAACCGATTTAGGAAAATCACGGAAAAACTGAAACAGAATGGCCCGAAGTGCGTTAGAACCGTCGTCCTCCCGAATACGAGTCCAGTGTGCTAACCACTGCGCCACTTCGCTCGGTCTGAGAAGGGAAACTCCCCATCGCATCTGTCTCAGATTTAGAGGTAAGATTGCCCAGTCGATATCCCATCAAAAATTGAACACAAATCAAGCAGAAAACATGAAGAAGGTGTACTGAACTGTGCAAAAAGAAGCAAAATAGAAACAGTGAAGTGTTCAAACTCAAGATGTGTAACATGTAGAGGAACTGAATAGCCGCGGCATCCTGGCTGTGTGGTCAAGGTGTTGGACACCGAAGAGGGAGATTCATGTTCAAGTCTCGCGGGTGCCGCGAATTTTTGTTTTCACAAAATTATGAACTGTCGGGACGTGCCTGTTCGCGGTATTGAAATTTGTGTCTGTGTCGTGGTGATACGTCCGTTTGCAACCGCGAGGTGTACGAAAGGAATCTCCGACGTACGTACCTCCTTTTTTTTTCTACACAAGTACCACATGCTATGATTCTTGCGTTCCTGTTTCGAAGTTTTGACTCTAAAGTTTCTTTTTTGTATCATAGTTCACACCAGTTTATCTGTTGATTTGACTTCTATGAGATGTATATGCGGGATCTCGCCTGCTTTCACTATTCATCACATTTACTTGTGATGTTAGTGTATTATTAGCAAATGACTCATATTTTGTAACCAGTGTATAGTATGACAATTGCCAAGACTCCAGAAGGAGAGCAGACACGGCAGTGATCGGAGGGAAAGTTCATAGTTTTGCGAAAGAAAATAGGTGTGGGAGAGATGGATCTACCGCTTGGCTGTCCAACACTGTGACCACACATCCACGACGGCACGATTCTTGCAGTTTGCTCGATGTTGCAAATCTTAACCTTGACGCGTTCATTGTTTCTATTTTGTTTCTGTTTTCAAAATTCAGTACATCTTCTTCATGTTTTCACTTCATCTATGTTGAGTTTTTGATGGGCTATCCATTGTGTCATTTTACCAGAAAATCTGATGGGGGTGGGATGGGGAGTATTCCTTGAGAGAGAGAGAGAAAAAAAGAGTTAGCTGCTGGTAAAGAGGGGTGATGTGCAATAAGTACAAGAATCATGTGGGAACCATAAGACTGGAAGGTGAAGAACGAAATTCTCGGGTTAAAAAGGGTGTAAAACGCTCACCTACTGTTCAATCTCTACATCGAAGAAGCAGTCCGCCCCGGTAGCAGAGTGGTCACCGCGATAGAATGTCAATCCTATGGGCCCGGCTTCGATTCGGGGGCGGGTCGGAGATTTTCTCCGCTCAGGGACTGGGTGTTCTGTTGTCCTAATCATCATTTCATCCTCATGGACGCACAAATTCCCGAAGTGGCGTCAAATCGAAAGACTTGCACCCGGCGAACGGTCTACCCGACGGGAGGCCCTAGTCACACGACATTTATTTATCGATGAAGCAGTGACGTAAATAAAAGGAAGGTTGAAGATTGGGACTAAAATTCAAGGTGAAAGGATATCAACGATAAAATTTGCCGAAGACATTGCTATCCTCAGTGAAACTGAAAAAGAGTTAGTCTACAGGATCTGCCGAAGCGAACAGTCTAATGAGTACAGAGTACGGATTAGGATTAAACCGGAAAAAGACAAAAATATTATGAGAAGTAGCAGAAATGAGAATAGCGATAAACTTAACTCCAAAACTTGGTGTCAAGAAGTAGACAAAGTTGAGAAATTCTCGTACCTTTGAAGCAAAATTACCCATGAGGGACAAAGCGAGAAGGACATAAAAAGCAGATTAGCTCATGCAAAGACGGCATTCCTGGCCAAGAGAAGTCTGCTGATATTAAACATTGGCCTTAATTTGAGGAAGAAATTTCTGAGAATGTTAGTTTGGAGCACGGTATTGTCTGGTAATGAACCATGGAGAGTGGGAAAACCGGAACAGAAGAGGATCGGAGCGTCTGAGATGTGGCGCTGCAGAAGAATATTGAATGTTGAAAATCTCTTGGACTGATAAGATAAGGAATAAGGATACCCTCCACATAATCGGCGAAAAAAGGACCAATGGAAGACACTGACAAAAGGAGAGACAGGATGACGGGACATGTATTAAGGCATCAGGGAATAACCAGCATTGTACTAGAGTGAGTGTGGACTGTAGAACAATGGTCGTCAAACTGCTGCCTGTGTTTCTCAGCCGTGTTTTACAACTGTATGCATCTAGTAACTAACGGCTGAATAAAAAAACTAACATTAGGAGTATAGTTTTCCTATTCACTAACAAATAAAATACTTGCAGAGACAGCAGTATTCTAAGACGTGCTTAATTTTAACTGACGTCGATGTATTCGACCATGAACTAGTAAAGTCGGCCGCTTGTCTCAAGGACAAAGGGGTGCGGGGCTAGAGGTTGTGGGAGGGGGAATGGTTTAATGTTTGTCTGACAGTGCCGACAATTCATGGGTGTGCGCGACTCGTACAGTCAGCTGCTATGGTATAAACTTTGACGTAGGAGTAACATGGATTCGTGAATGCACATTATAGACATAGTCATTTTCATTTGAATGCAGTTACAAGTAATGTGAAATGAAATTAGGGCTGTTGTAACATAATGCGATGAATAGAGGAAAAATTACATTCAAAACATTTAGTAAACACTTGCGTTCCTTCTGAAACCTTACTGCGTTCGACGCCTTCAGGCATTACTTCCAGCTGAGAAAGAAAACGAGGCCAAGTATTGATAGTGGTTACTTGAAAGATCGTGGTAGGCGACTTTGACTATGTAATTTATGAGTGATTCAGCTTTGTTTCACCGTCCTGAGTAGGTGAACAGCGAAACTAATAGTTACTTGTTCACCGAATATCCTGAGACGGTGCATCAGATAGCTCTTCACGATAAAAAATGAAGTTTGGTGCGTTATTTCAGTTTAACTTCAAATTTTCAGTAAGTTGTAATCTCGGTTAAAGGAACATGAACGGACAGTATTGATTTCCCCAGCGGGAAGGAACCTTAACCGGCGTGAATAAGGCGACCCTGATTTTAGTTCTGCCGCATATTGTTGATCGCCGTTTTCTCAGATGCATTGCCATCATGAGGTTGTGGTTAGGTTAGGACATGAGTTTACATTCAGGGCTACAAAACGCGTCGTCTGCCGCAGTTCAGACATTTGGTCAGAAAAAATCAGCTGTCAACAGAACATCTCACGCTTCCGTGATACGTTTGTTCAACGCCTGTGTGTTGCAAAAATCAGTTCACAGATATCTTTGGGCTCGTGAAATTTTCTGCAAAACGTTTGCAAGCACTTCCGAAGTTCGAACTGAAGGCTTAGGGTCAGTCTCAGAATCGGAGACATCACCAGTGGACCGCCATGAATCAGTATGAATGTAAGCTTTAACTGTACACACCCCTTCATTCACAGAATTCAGCACACTCTAGTTGAATGACTCAGAGAACAAGGAAAAGATACTCACGGAGCTTTGAAGCAACGAGAAACAACTACGACAGATAACCACGCCCGTCATGTGGTCGGAAGATTGGGTGACCGGGAAACAATCAGATCACGGAGTGTTGCTCAGATGACGGGGACGCTTTTATCTTCCACATATTGCTGTTTTATACAGTCACTTTCAACTATTTACACTCAAAGAAGGAGACGTTATTCTTCTCAGGCTGTAGTATTTATGAACACCGATCTTTCATGCACAGTTAGGAACGGTAGCACTATGTGTAGGGTCGCTGCTATGTCCTTCACTGTGGCACCTCGCCGTTACGCATGATCTTAAGGGCCCCGTAAATGATCTATCAATTGGTCGAACCTTACAATGTTTGCCATTATTTCATCGTGTACGGTGCTGTTTAACTCCCCGGTGAGAAATTTTGGTTGAGAGAAAATTTTACAAGGTGGCGGACGTTCTTTGTGTTGATGTTTCGCTGCATATTTTTCAGAGAAAAACGGTTTTATTGCAATTTATGTATCGTGAGTTTCCACAAACATGAGAACTACGATCAAGTATAAAAACCAGACAGCATTGGCTTTTAACAAAATGGTAGAGGTGTCGCTTCATTCCCAGCCATATCTTAAGCTGGAAGAGGATAAGAAGAAAATCAATGGGCCTATTCTACGCACAACGTAGAAGCGGGAATGCAATAAATGAAAAGGCTCGAAATTCTTTGGTTTTCCCATGGACGATATAAAGAAGTTGCTAAAAGTCTCACTGTCCATTCGGAACAAGTTGATGCAATCATCATGTTCAGAATGTAAAATTTTCTGTAACAGGGTTTCTTGAGAATATTTCTCTCTCATTTTAAACCATTTCCTGGACCAGCGTCTTGTTTTCTTCTTCTTTAAACACACTGCCTATTTGCTTTTTCTTCTTCCTTAAAAACATTGCCAGAGTCAGTGTTAGAAATGCTTTGTCTGCATTTGTAGCTAATCCCACTGTAGTCCGATTAAAATTACCTGATATTTGATCCTTCACGCGTTGAAGCTGGTTTCCTCCAATCAGAGCACTCAGCGTCACGCTCGAACCGTTCGCCGTTGTCAAACTGGCACAATAATTGGCCAGTTCACTTCCAATTCCTTGTCCCACTTTCTTTTCTTGACGTGTTAGGATCCTGAATCATGGATCTGGTCCTTTTATTTCGTATTTCATCACACATGATAACCTCACCAAAAACAACACACGCACACACTACGATGCTAACGAACGAAATACACTCGTTTCCACACTAACGAAACACTGCTGCATCCATCCACACTATACGCGACTCAGCGTCACATATACAATTATTACAACATTAGACACGCTTCCCATGACATTGCGGAACCCTGATGTCTGAAGGCTGCAATTAATCGTTGCGACTTGGTCACCAGAGTCATAGATACAACTACCTATATCTTCTGTGATGTAATGGCGTAGTGGAATCGTTAGTAGATAAACCTGACCTGTGGAACGTCGTAGGTTCGAATTTCGTTGAATGTAACGAAATTTCTTATATTTCTAAATCTAATCAAGAGACTTTGGATATTATTTTTGCAACTCAATTAGCTTACATGTAATTTTTTTTATTTCTTACAATTACCACGTCATTTTCATCATTCTACAGACTTTCTTATTTGCTATTAGTTTTTTTTTCCTGCCAGTCGTTTTCAGTTTGGAATCTGGTTATGGCGTCTATAATATGCTATCAAGTGGCAAACAGGACTGCCCATCGATTGGTAATGCGGCAACTCGCGTAGCCCGTGTGAGGATAGTTTCAGGTAACCAGTGACAGCGAGAAATTATAGTTTGCTTTAACGGCGAAACTGAATTTTTTTTGTCTTCCGTTTGCTCGTAGAGTTAGCCTTAACCGCCGTCAACAAGGCGATCGTGATTTTAGTTCTGCCGCAGATTGATGATCGCCGTTTTCTCCGATACATTGCACAACATTACATTCAGGGCTACAAAACACGCGGTATGCCGCAGTTCAGTCATTTGGTCAGATAAAATCAGCTGTGAACAGAGCATCTCACGTTTCAGTCGTACGTCGCGACGGCCGCTTCCAACATTGCTCCGCTTTACACATTAACAACATTTGTGATGTGACTCGAAGCGTTTGTGTGTCGTCCATAACTAAGCGGTAGCCGGCAGGGGATGTGGCAACGCTGTAGCGCCAAGTGACAGACGTCAGCTGTCAAGTAATTTTAACCGGACTAGAGTGTCTGTTTCAAAAGTGAGGTTAAATTGACAAACTTTATTGGTACGTGTACGGGCTTGTTTGACAAATCCGTGGCTACGAGCTTGGTCGTTTATGTGGGCATTTATGTGCTGTCACAGAGAACAGCAGTTGGTATTCGAGTTGGAACAGTGCTCCTTTAAACGCCACAGGTGACGCAGCGAGCTGATTACAGGGCGGCTGTTGCCAGCTGTTGCTAATTCAGCGGCCAGGGGATTCCTCGTGGGCTGGAACACTCACAGGCATGGCGCAACGGTTGCGTGAGTGGTGGTCCACTTTTAACAGTATCTATCACTCCTCGGTGCTAAATCTTACGCATTTCTCACCGTGTCTGGCGAAATGTAACTTAACTGATCTTAAAATACTGCGGCGTTCCGCTCCTGGTGAGGAGAAATGCGTTTATAGATTGATTAACTATTAGTTAATCAACTTGACTATGCTCGGAGTTTATGCCACCAGAGCGCAAGCCACATCAAAATTTTGAAGTATGATAACGACCGATTTCTTTGTTAAACTTCCAGGTCTCTTACATTAGAATGAGACTTGATTGAAAAAAAAATCGATTTACTTGTTCTCTAGAAATTGGAGTTCAGACAATAAAAAGTCAAAGATGCTGTATATTGGTGATATTCATGGAGGAATAATAATAGGAGTCGTCATGACTTCGTATGCTTGAAACCGACATCCCTCATGTCAGCTGCTTATGGATCTGGTGGAAGAGTTTTGATAAAAAAAAGGTCAGCTTGCGTCATTTACAGGTGTACTAATCATTCTGATTATAATCTAAAGTATAAAGGGATCACATTTCATTTGGGCGATATTTTCTTTTATATACACGAATTTTTGTTGAACTGTTTACTGTAGTGGTTTTATTTCTGTTATTTGACTTCAGATTTCCTGTCACTCCAATTCGAAAAGCTTTCTGGGTGTGCGCTGTGAGAAAGAAAGATTGCAAACCGACTAAACGTAGGAAAATACAGGGTGACAATTATTGAACTATATGAAATAAAATCGTGGTAGATTCTGAACGGTTTGCGTTAGGACGCTCAAACTCCGCGGTTGGCCGCGGGTAGGATGGGAGTTACATTAAGCATTTTTGTTTGGTTTAGCTTGAAACGTCCCCTTTGAACAATTTATACAAGACTGTGCTTAAACTGACACACAATATTTTTAGCGCAACGCAATCTGACTTTCAAAAATCCCTACAAAAAAATGGCCCTGACTAACATTAACCTATACGTTTCACAAATCGCTTACCTCACAAAAATCTTGGTTACTCGAACTACTGCAATACAGCAAGCGCCAATACTGCCAGCTAAATAAAAGATTCAAACTACTGAAGGCACTAACTACTGATGGGCATAGTTAGCAAATGAAAGATTTTGATAGAGAACAAACAATGTATTTACCTTACTAGTGTTCAAAAGTCATAATATATATAGCAGTTCATGACATCCAGTCTTACAAATTTCAAAACTCCCCCATTTCTCTCCCCACATCCACCACTGCTGGCGGCTCACCTCCAACTGCGTAACGCTACGCGCTGTTCACATCCAGCTGCCCAACACTACAATGGCAGACAACAATGCAAACTAGCCACAGACTGCACGCAGCACAGCCAGTGATTTTCATACAGAGCGCTACGTGGCGTTACCAATAAGAAAACCTAAACAGCCTACTTACATAGCCCCCATGCTCCCCACAAAAAATTTTACAAATTGTTTTGGGCAGTGGCCAATACTGATTTGAAAAATTTTTTCATAATTACAATAATAGAGAAATCAAATGCACACTTATTGATACAGTGTTGGTCAAAAGCTAAAATTTTCTCACTGTCCATAAAGACAGTCCTGATCATCCATCACAGTAAAATTGCAGTGGTTTTTTTTCTCAAAGTCTGAGCAGTAAAAGAAAATGCACACGGAAGTAGTGGATTTCCATGCAATCTTGAAGAAGTAGTGTTGTCCTTCCAATGGAAAGACAGTGCTGACTCTTGACATGCAGACAGGTATTGGTCCACAACAGAGCAAACCCACAGCAGAGTTAGTCGAAATTTTGAAGAATATTGGGAGGTAGGTCATCACAGAGTAGACCGACCCACTGTAGTCCTGGTAGAGATTGTGGTATTGGTGGGCCACCAGAGGTGCAGACCCACTGCAGTTCTTGTAGAAATAATGGTAGTGGTGAGTCAACAAAGGTGTAGACCCACTGTAGTCCTTGTAGAAATAATGGTATTGTTGGGTCATCAAAGATGCAGACCCACTGCAGTCCTTGTGGAGATGGCCAGCAGCCATCTGTTGTGACTGTGCAGGTGCACAATCACCATTGAAGAGTCTTGTGGATAATATAGCAAGTCCATAACCACCACTTGTGCACTCACAAAGTTTTTGGAATCGTCCTTAGAACCAGCAATGCTGTTATCCAGTCCCTTGCTGAATTATTAACACACTTGCAAACACTAACAGTCCCTACTTCTCACATATTGTCCATATACTATGACCATCAGAAACGTGTGCAGTGAAATGGAACTTACAAGTTAATAATATGATGAACTGGTGTCAATTACAATTTTAGAACATAAGAATACAATTACAAAGGTACAAAATACATCATTAAAGAACATAACAATACAGATAACATTTGTAGTACAGGCTTTACAAAAGAATCGAAATAACATATACATCAGTGTTACAGGAATTATGACATAAGTACATACATAAAAGATCAGTGTAACTTTCGAAACATCAACTTCACACATGAGCATTAAAACAAAACAGAACAAATAATATCTAAACATCTTTACAAAGTAAATAACATAGTATTAGAAAAATTCTACAGCATAACTACATCAGCTAAACACATAAAGACAGGAAAAAGACAAATACACAAGAGTACACAAACACATAGTGGGTATACACAAGGAAAGGACAGGGTTTGTTTTACTGCAGTATTTTGCAGACAAAACTTTCTTTACTTCTTGGAGATCCCCCTTTATTCTTCATTATTTCCAAAAAGTCCTATCCAAACATGCTTTCTGTATTTTGTTCACATCCTCTTTCAAAAATAGTTTTTCTCCACTGTACAGTACTTTTTTTTTCCCAAACCATTTTCTTACAGCTTCTCAATGCATTTCTTCCAATTCATTATAGTTAGTTTCTTATATAGTCTTCCCCCTCTTAAACTAACTTAAATCTACTGAGCTCAGATGTTAAACTAAGAAACGAGGCAATGCAGCAGCACAAAACACTTAACACAAACAGCAATGATAAAAAATACAAATGGCAAAGCAAGCAGCATAAATTAGCAAAGCAAATGCAATATTACAACTAATATAAGGCAATGCGCAGCAAACAAGAAAAATAAATTCGTAGTAAAACTGGCTTAACAGAGTAATACTAAGTCAAATTCAGTATCACTATGCCTGGCAAACAGCAGCAGCAAATGAAATAACTTAAACCTAAACATGACAAAGCTCAAGCAGAAAAAATATTACACTAAAAATGGCCATGTCTAATACCTATGTCACATCTTAACACTAGAGTGATGCATCACAAAAACTTACTCTGCAAGAAAGTTACCAAGTCTTTAAAAAAATTATTTATGCAATTCCTGTGAAGGGAAATGTCTATTTGTGCCCTCTTTTCTAAGAAAGTATATGAGAAACGTATTCTTTACTGGGTCTGTAGACAGAAAATAGTGATATTAATACATCCATTAAATTTTATAATAACCAATGCTGCAGTGCAGCTAGAAACTAGATATTAAAGAAAATGAGCAAATATGTACAAAGGAAGGCATGAAACATCATTCATTAGCCATATGGCATTTCATAAGGTAGTAAAAAAAATCTCTCAACTAGAAAGACAGTAGTCATAATCAGGTGTATAGACATAAAAATATTTCTCGTCATTTCATTAGGTATTTCAGTAAATATCATAAATTAAGAGCTCCACAGTGTTATCATATGTTTTCAAGTTTGAGCGTGTCGTATTTAGGATGCTTTCTACAAAGGAATGTCAATAGCAAGGATAATGGCCCCCTTTTTTTTTTTAACCTGTGCCTCTGAAAAGGCACGCACTAATGGCGTTTTCTCCAGGCGTCTGACACAACTGGCCCCTCAAGATGCATTACGTCAAGGTCACTTGGCTTTCTTACCGAAATATTTACGACACCAGTTTGCAATACAGTGACAGTCTCATATAAAAAATTTCACAGGTCTAGAATTTGCGTTACAAATCTGCAGAAACAAAATCCTGTAAATATAACAGTGTCCAAAAAAATTTCGTCGGCATTGTGGTACATTCACGCATTTACACATATTTCATAACTCTTAAAGTACGATTCTTGGTTTCCAACATCCTTTTCCACAAATCAGAGTCCCTAACCACTACGCATTATTCATATATGTATTTGTCAACACTTCTTCAATATTTCATCATAATAAATACGTAGCACAATCAAATTCCTCATATACAGTGGCATCATCTTATTCATCATAAACATACCTCAACAGCATAATACACATCATCGTCATAAATATAACATCATAACACCTTAGTCAAATCTCAAAAACGTTGTAGCTTTCTGCAATAATATCAAAACCTAAAAAAATTCTTTGCTCATTCCAATAGCGGCATCTACCTCAAACGTACTTTAAAAATCGTGATCCCATACCAAATATATCATTCAAAGCTCTCATAATATCACAATGGGTCCGAAAAAATATGAACAGTTCACAAAGTACAGACAAAATACAATTTCGTAAGTGTGAAGTTATCCAACGGTGTAATTACATACACATCTGTCACTGCCGTAGTAAAAAAGTTTGTCTCTCTCAGTTAAATGATCAGATAGCTGTGTAATTATGTGTTAGAGAAATATGGTACCGATGTGTAAAGTTGTGTAAGCAAATACCATATTAGCTAGGGCTCCTTGTGCTTTCCAAACACATGATACACAAAGTAAGCGTGTACCCCCCTGAGGATTAATGTAATTATACCCTCAGGTGTTACAGATTACAGCAATGGAATGAAATGTATCACGGAAAACTTTCTTTGTAATTCAAAAATGTTTAAAAATAAATGTTTTAAGTATAAAATTAATCACTAAAATACGTATTCTGTAGCGCTAAACTGTGCGTCATGTTGTAAGATAATCTCTGTGGAAGTGTCGTAGTTATCGTCCTCCAAGAGCTATGTTCTGCAGAAGTCAATGTACTTACCTCATGATAAACAAAAGTGAAATGCTTTGCGTATAGATATCTTAGTTATTACTCTTATTGCCGTGATGAAGAAAGTACTGTGCTGTAACGTATTGTTGTGCTACAGAAAAGGCTGTCTCATTGTAGCTATACCACAAAAGTTATCACTGAAACATGTTTTACTTTCCAGAATAATTCAGAAAAACTGTACAAAAAATAAAACAGAAACACCGCAAAAGCAACATTGTAAATTGTCACTCATTAGTAGCGTCGTGATAAGACCGTGTAGTTGTCACATAAACTAACCACTGTGTCGTCTGGTATCTCACAGAAAGTACTTTAAATCCAGAATGTATTTTCAAGTAAACCAAAATGTTGCATTAAATGTTCATTAGCAGTACCAGTGTATGTTCTAAGTATGTAAGCCTTATAGTCATTACATAATCATGCAACCAACAAGCAAGAATGTACGCACACAATAACACTGTGTCGTCTGTTCACAATAACAATCCATTCGTAATTTCTGTTTAAATAAGTTCTCTTGGTTCTTGACTGGATATTTAACTTCAAACATTGTTGCATGTTAACAGATTCTAAGTCTGACAAAGCATACTAGTAATGTAAAGTGAAAAATTTTATGGCAAAGACTAAGTTATAAAGTAATTAACTTTCAATAAACTGTTTTACATGCGAAATGTGGTGCAATCCTTTACTCTTCCTAGTACACAGAGGTTCAACTTGAACGGAATTATCATGCGGTATACGTCGGTGAGGAATGCTAAAATTTTTCTCAAGGTTAGCGTCTATGTTATTTTTCTCTGAGCCAGCCGGCACGTGGCTGCCTGCGGTGCGAGTCATTGTCTGTCTCTTTGTTGGCGCGCGTCGTTATTTGGATTAGGACACCTAACATCTACAAATTCACCTTGTCGAGAGAGCCCTGCCCTGTGTGAACCTCGCCAGTTCTGTTGAAATTCAGGTCTGTCGTTATGATTATATTGTCTGTCGTCATGTCGGTAGATTCCATAGTTTCTTTCTAGTCGGTCATGTGGTGGAGAATTTCTCCCGGAATCGTAACTGCGCGCTGAACTGTTGCGTCTGAAGTCATTCTGTCTCCCTTGATAATAATTATTTTGGTTCCCAAATTGTCTGTTTCTATGGTGATCTCTGTCATATTCATTACTACGGAAGTGCGATCTTTCTCTGTAATTCTTACTACTGTGCCAACGGTTGTCATACCGGTGGTGTCTGTTTTGTTCATGATTTGCGTTGTAAGAATAGCCTTGTCGTGTCCAGTTATTATTTCTTTCATCGCGGAATTGCGACGGATGTGACCGGTAATTGCTGTGTTCCTGTTTTCGCATTCCGTGATTGTCTGTGTCAATTTCTAATTGTTGTAAGAGTCCCTGAAAAGCTTCAATGTCGTCTTTGCAACGTCCTGCCAAAATAATATGTCGTAAATGTTCAGGTAATTTGATTAAGCAAATGCAGATGAGTTCAGAGGGGCTGTATGGGTTTGACAGGTACTGATTCTTGTGCAACAGGTCTTCAAAATATTTCACAAGACTGGAAAATTCAGATTGTTCGAAATGTTTCATCATTATGATGCTATGTTTTACTCGGTCTTGTGTAGCTTGAGACCAATATGCTGAGAGGAAGGCATGGTAAAATTCTCCTTCACTGTGACAATCGTGAATGACTGATCGCATTCTTACAGCTGGTTCATTCTCTAAGTAGCAACACATAAATTCTAATCTGTTCTCTAATGACCAGTTGGGAGGAAAACAGTGAGAGAATTGATGGAGCCATGCTTGTGGATGAATGTCGTTGCCAGAATTCTTAAATGTTTTGAATTTACGTGTAGTAATGAACAGCTTATAGTCAAAATCATCATGTCGGCGAGTCACATGTCGGCCATTGTTACGTCGTTTCGGCGGTTCCATCTCAAAATTCTGTGTGCCTTGCCAATTTCTTTCATAATTTCCGAAGTGTCCTGTGTTATTATTTTGTGGTTGTTCCGTATTTCTAAGTCCCTCTTCCCGTGTTGGAGCGCAAGTGTCCTCTGAAATATGTAATTTTTGTATTACTTGTGTCAGCTGATCTTGTACTTCCCGAATTTCTCTTTGGTGTTGCGTATTAATTTGATTCTGATTTTGTTTGAATTTCCTAATTTGTTCGCACTCTTCTGTGTCATTAAAGACTACCGGTTTTGTGTCATTCAGATTATCATCTACCTTCGTAGATAAATTATTTAGCTGATCCGAAAGTTCAACTACTTTCTCTGATAATGAACTAATTTCCTCCATGTGTCTTTCTACGGTGTCCTTTAAGTTTTCCTGAGTTTTTACAAGTTGCGTAACCGAATCGGTAGATGCAACTGAGTCAATTTTAGCTTACAAGGTCTCATGATTTTCATGAACCATAATTTGCAGTTCTTTTATGGCTGCTTCGTGATTCTGTAATGCATTTTCATGATGCGAAAAAATAGGTAGGAAATGCTCACAAATTTGTGTTTTTACATCATTACAGACTTTTTGACATTTCGATTCACTGTTATGTAACTTAGTAGTTAAATCTTCACGTGTTTGTTCAAGTGTGGTGTCTAACTTCCGAAGATTTTGTTCCATTGTGTCTAACTGTTGCTGTGTTTGTCTCTGGTATTGTTCCATTGTGTCTAACTTTTGAAGATTTTGTTCCATTGTGTCTAACTTTTGAAGCTTTTGCTGTGTTTGTCTCTGATTTTGTTCCATTGTGTCTAACTTTTGAAGCTTTTGTCCCATTTGTTGCATTAATTGTAATAACAATGCACTGGTGTCTGAAACATGTTCCTCAGTGCTTTTCGGCAGTGAATTTGCACCGGCAACATTCACATTTTGACAAGCGGAAAATGTGTCTTGACTCATTTGAGAAAACGGTGAGGACCCAAAACCTGAGTCTACAGTATTTGCAATATTGTGTTCTGTCATTCCCGATTCCTGAGGCGAGCTGTTGCCGACCGATCGATCGATGATGCTTCTCTGTTCACTACCTGTTTCACTGTCTACACCATTATTTGACGCCCGCTCCATTTCCCTATGCACAGTTACCAAATTACTACTTTGAATATTAGTTAATTCATTACATGGTGGTGCTAACACACTGCTTTCGTCTTCACTGTCATTTCTCAGTTTACTTTGGAGCCTAGTATTACGTTTTTCACACGCCATTATTGTCACAATATTTCACACGACAACACAGAAAAACACAATCTGAAGAGCAAAAATAAGAGAACACATTAACATAGCACTGAAAATATTATCTAGTTAATTGCAAGCGCAGCTGCGAAATACTTGGTGCAAATTTACATGCGTGCCACACCTGTTTTACTGTACAACAATGAAAGACTGCAACTACAAAGGAGATTCTCTCTACAATTACGCGCTAGCAATAATCAAAATCTACACTAATTACACTAATCTACACTAAGATTCCAGTGAGGTATCCTCGGCTAAGGGTCGACATATGAAACGTCCCCTTTGAACAATTTATACAAGACTGTGCTTAAACTGACACACAATATTTTTAGCGCAACGCAATCTGACTTTCAAAAATCCCTACAAAAAAATGGCCCTGACTGACATTAACCTATACGTTTCACAAATCGCTTACCTCACAAAAATCTTGGTTACTCGAACTAATGCAATACAGCGAGCGCCACTGCTGCCAGATTCAAACTACTTAAGGCACTAACTACTGATAGGCATAGTTAGCAAATGAAAGATTTTGATAGAGAACAAACAATGTATTTACGTAACTAGTGTTCAAAAGTCATAATATATATAGCAGTTCATGACATCCAGTCTTACAAATTTCAAAACTCCCCCATTTCTCTCCCCACATCCACCACTGCTGGCGGCTCACCTCCAACTGCGTAACGCTACGCGCTGTTCACATCCAGCTGCCCAACACTACAATGGCAGACAACAATGCAAACTAGCCACAGACTGCACACAGCTCAGCCAGTGATTTTCATACAGAGCGCTACGTGGCGTTACCAATAAGAAAACCTAAACAGCCTACTTACAAGCTACGAAACCCACTTTCATTTGGATGAGCTCGTCAATAAGCAAAATTGACCTATTTGAGAGACTGAGAATCCACATTTCGCGATCGAGAAGTATCTTCTCCCTCAACGAGCGAGTGTCTGGTGTACGATGTCCAGTCACAGAATAATCGGTGCGATATTCCTTGGTGGCACGGTGACTACCGAACGGAACGTGAAGATTTTGGAAGATGATTTCACGCCCATTATCCAAAGTGACCCGGATTTCGACAATATGTAGTTCATGTAAGACGAAGCTCGACTACATCGAAGCAGGAGAGTGTCTGATGTCCTGGAGGAGCACACTGGGGACCGCATTCACCGCATTCTGGCTCTGGAGTATCTAGAGGCCACTCACTGCCATGTGCCTCGATTGGCCGCCGTGTGCTACGGTTCTGAACATATGCGACTCCTTTTTGTGCGGCTCTATTAAAAACCAGGTGTACAGCAATAACCACAAAATCATTGCTGAGCTGAAAATAGCCATTCAGGAGGTCGTCGACGGCTTCGATGTTCCGACTCTTCAGCGGGTAACGCAGAATTTCACTACTTGTCTGCGCCATACCATCGCCAATGATGGCAAGCATGTCGAGCATGCCATAAACTAAATCCGAATATCTGAAGTGATGTTTAGATGTTGAAAAAAGCGTGTGCACGCCATAGTTTGTAACTAATTTACTTTTTTTCACATAGTTAAATAGTTTTCACCCTGTATCAAAATGGTTCAAATGGCTCTGAGCACTATGGGACGTAACTTCTGAGGTCATCAGTCTCCTAGAAGTTAGAACTACTTAAACCTAACTAACCTAAGGACATCACACACATCCATGCCCGAGGCAGGATTCAAACGTGCGACCGTAGCGGTTCCAGACTGTAGCGCCTAGAACCGCTCGGCCACTCCGGTTGGCTTCACTCTGTTTGTTCTCAGCATTTTCGGGAAGAGAATATAACCAAACAGTAGTTTCGTTAGTCCGTATTAAAGGAAACGCTGCGTTACGGAAGCAGTTTTTCGCATTGCATACTTTCTCTTCCTGGTTATTCAAACGCATAAAAAAGGAAGTAACATTAACGGAGCGAAATGCGTCGTGTTACTAGATCAAATATGCATTTAAGACCAGAATAAGTAAGAAAATTCCTTCTGATGCTGTGTTATTCACGAAAGCACTGTAACATTTTCTATTTAGATCAACTGTTGCGTGTACAGAAGCTTAAAACAAGAGGCAATCATGAACTGTGATGTGCTAGCGTTTTGAGGCAGTTAACATGGCGGCGCCGACTTCAAACGCAACGTAAAGTAAGTCTGTAGCGCCATACCCCATTATCATACCTCCATGAGAAATTGATACCAAAATGTAATTACCTCAGACTGTGATCTTAATCTCAAAATGTTTGTGCGACAGAAAAAATTCTTATATTACTGGAATGTATACACGGCACAGCATATAAACTGTAATTTAATCTTTCTGTGTACTACTACTTCGTTTCATAAGTAAGTAGGCGTAAAATCAACTTTCGACTTTGTACAAGTTTATTGCCTTCTTATATCACCGATATATGTCAACACAAATCTCGTTAATAGCAGGCAATTGCTATTAACTGAGTCAGTAAAAGCGAAATCCTTGTCGAATCACTTTGTAGTCCTTGTGTCTGTCCTACTGTTCAAAACCATTTTTACGAGAAGAGTTCGAGTTTATGCCACATGTTAAGGTCTACGGTCCCTTGGCGATGTAAAACAGCGAAGCTTCTAAGTAAATGCAATCAAAAGATATGGCCATGTACATCACATATTTTGACTCTCGCAAACCCACTTATCAAAATCTACAGGTACTTCCCGTTGGCCTTGGATCATGAAATTTGGCAAGAAGCAAGGTTTCACACTACAACTAAAGGAACAAATCCGAAAATTATTAATTTGTAATTTCATAACATTAAAACAATTGTAGTTTGTTATCAGTCGGTCTGTCTGTGCCTCCGTCTGTTAACATTCCGTTTTATCGGTAACGGGTGGACGTATGAAGTTGAAATTTGTGTCACATACTAATGTCTACTGTTCCTTGGCGATATAATAAACGTTTTCTTCTAAATCGGTGCAATGTAAAGACAGGGCCATTTATGTCACATATTTTTATACACGCAAACTAACTAATCAAAACCTACAGAATACTCCCCGTTTACCTAGAACTATGAAATTTGGCAAGATGCAAGTTTAACACTGCAAAAAACGGAAAGAATTCGAAAACTGTTAATTTGTAATTATATCACACGAAAAGAAAATGTTGTCATTTGTTATCAGAATGTTCTCTGCCGCCCATCTGTTAAGACCCCTTTTTCCAAGCCACGAGTGGACGCTTCAAGTTGAAATTTATGTCACACACTAAGGTCTATGGTCTGTGGGTGATATAATAGACGTTAGCTTCAAAGCCAATTCAATCAAAATATACGGCCATTTATGTAACATTTTTTTTATATACTCGCAAACTCACTCATCAAAACCTATAGGCTACTTCCCCTTGACGCAGGATAAAATTTGGCGAAAAGAAAGATTTCACAGTACAAGCAAAGGAAAAAAAAGTCAGTTCACAGAAAAAATTTGTTTCATCATTTGTTATGCAACTTTGTGCTTCAAATTAAAACATTCTCGAAAGTGTTGAAACCTCTGGGATCGATATCTTGCTGGTATCAGCGTCGATAGCAGACAAAAATCGTAGAGATCCTCGATTCCCGGAATGGATGAGTTGTCTACACACATAATTAAGTTTGTACAGAACTCTCCGTGGGCGAATCCTACTCCCATATGACCAGTTTTTTTCTTTTAATGAGAGCAGCGTCGATTGATGCCCAATGGAACCAGAATTTCGCAACAGGCACCAGTAGGATCTTCCGGCTATCTCTGGCCGTTGCTTCAGGTGTAGCGGTGGATGATTCAGCGTGTCTGGCCGTAGCAGCGAAGACTGTACTGTCGACGTACTGCTGCATGAAATAAAGAAAAAGGACATTCATTCATTAAGCAGTTGTAATAACATGCAAATAATGTGTATACATTTAAATCAACTGTCTTTACATGCATTAAATTTAATTAGTCGTCTTCTCACCTGTATTCGGTAAGGCTGCGAGAACAGCTGTGTGACAGCTTCAGATATCGTGTTTCATTACAGTACATGTTTTCCTTGAAGGTATTACCAGTCTTAAAAAACAAGATGTAGGACTTCTAACAGGATGGCTGGTTATCTATCAGCTTGTTAGACAGTTGATCAGTTTGCAAGGTGTCAACACGAATAGAGTATATCTTTTCCTTGAGGGCGTTATCAGTCTGACAAAAACACGATGTAGGACTTCTGACAGTTTCGCTGGTTATCTACGAGGGTAATCCCAAAAGTAAGGTCTCCTATTTTTTTATAAGTACATAGACCTGTATATTTCTACAATGGTTTACATCAGTTTATAGCTTGAACATTTAGCTATTTTTCGACATAATCACCATTTCTGTTCATGAATTTTTGTAGACGCTGTGGCAGTTTTTGTATGCCCATGTCATACCAGCTCGCCGCCATGCTGTTCAGAGCGTTATGAACCTCTTCTTTCACCTCGTCGCCGGAGCTGAATCACTTTCTGGCCAAATCTTCTTTTAACCTAGGGAACAGGTGATAGTCACTGGGCGCCAAATCAGGACTATAGGTTGGGTGTGTGATTATGTTCCACTGAAACTGTTGCAGGAGTGCAACGGTTTGCTGAGCGATGTGTGGGCGAGCGTTGTCACGGAGAATGTGTACGCCGTTGCTCAACATTCCTCTTCTCCGATTCTGAATTGCGCGGTTGAGTTTTTTCAGTCTCACAGTACCTGTCAGCGTTAATCGTGGTCCCAGTGGACATAAAGTCGACCAACAATACCCCCTTCCGATCCCAAAAAACGGTTGTCACGACTTTACCGACACACTGTGATTGAATTTCCGCGGCTTTGGCGAAGAAGGATGCCGCCTCTGGCGTGACTGTTGCTTGGTCTCAGGTGCGAAGTGGTATGCCCAGGTTTCGCCACCCGTGACAGTTGAATCAGGAAGTTATCCTGCTCGACTGCAAGGCGGTGAAGAAATGCGCGGGAAGCATCAACTCGTTGCAGCATGTAGTCCTCAGTCAGCATGCGTGGCACCCATCTTGCGCACACCATCCGGTAGTTTAATGTTTCCGTTAAAATTCTGTGAGAGGTGCTTCGGGAAACCTCAGGAACCAACGTGCAGAGATCATCCAGGGTGATCCGCTGACCTGCATGCATTCTTTGCTCAACCTTCAACACTGTCTCGTCAGAAACTAACGGTCTCCCGTTCCTCTGTTGGTCGTGAATTTCGGTCCGACCAGCTGCAAACTCTACACCACTCACGAACATTTTTGACATCCATGTACGACTCACCATACACTTCCGTCAATTGGCGATGGATTTCAATCGACGCAGTGGCCTTTGCGTTCAAAAACGAAATAACTGCGCACACTTCGCACCTGGCGGTAACATCCAAAGAGAGCTCCATTCTCAACGGCTGCCAAGGCAAGACTGAGCGCCTCAGCGCGGCGTGCGCATATTGACACACAGCGCGTGAAGCACTCTTCATAACAGTGTGACCAACTGTCACACAAACAGAGTTCTGTACTTATAAATAAATAGGAGACCTTACTTACTCGTATAAGCGTGTTACACAATTGGTCAACTTGCAAATGGTTCAAATGGCTCTGAGCACTATGGGACTTAACATCTACGGTCATCAGTCCCCTAGAACTTAGAACTACTTAAACCTAACTAACCTAAGGACATCACACAACACCCAGTCATCACGAGGCAGAGAAAATCCCTGACCCCGCCGGGAATCGAACCCGAGAAACCGGGCGCGGGAAGCGAGACGCCACCGCACGACCACGAGCTGCGGACGGTCAACTTGCAAGGTGCTGACTCTAACTTCAGCTCTTTCGATCGTTTCTGTAATCTGTTCCGGCTAGACCGACCTTGAGTCAGATTGCTCTCTACAAATTCAGATACATAACAAACAAATCGCATACTAAGAAAGGAAAAGGCCGTCGTAAATAAATTCTGCTTGTCAGTTCTTACAAAAGTAACGAGGATTAATGACTGGGCAAAGGTATCTGTCTACTGTATTGATAAAATGGTTTACATCAACACCAGCTGGATTTGATTTTTGTGAGCACACACACCAACAGGAAGCACACATTAATATGATTTACAAACACAGAGTGGCGCACATAAAAACGGCTCTGAGCACTATGGGACTTAACATCTTAGGTCATCAGTCCCCTAGAACTTAGAACTACTTAAACTTAACTAACCTAAGGACATCACACACATCCATGCACGAGGCAGGATTCGGACCTGCGCCGTAGCGGTCGCGCGGTTCCTAACAGAAGCGCCTAGAACCGCCACTTCGGTCGGCCAGTGGCGCACATAAGCCCGGCCCCTGCACTGAAAGGAATATGAATGAAGAAAATCTACGTACATCATCGCTTTCTTACATTTTTATTGTACAATTTCATTATTAACTATGTAATTAACAGTTTAAGTAACAGATTTACCTTTATTAGTTTGATAAGCATTTTTTTTATAGAAAGGAATTAAAAGTCTGTTCAAAATGCTCTCCGCCAACATCCAAGCAAAGTTGTGCACGTCGAAGCATGTTAGGGAAAACACTTTTCAGTACGCTTTGAGGAATGTTCGAAATTTCTTCACATATGTCGTTTTTAAATGTGTCAAGTATTCTGGGGTGTTGCGGTAGATTCTAGCCTTTAGAAATCCCCAGAGGTAAAAGTCACATGGCGACAAGTCGGGAGAGCGGGGTAGCCACAAGCCCTTACTAATGGTCTTCTGTTCTGTAAAAACAGTATGTGTATGAGCTAAGGACAAATCCAACATATGAGAAGTTGTGCCATCTTGCTGGAAATATGCACAACATTTTTAGTTTGGAGTTAACTGAGCCTAAAATTCATTCTAGAGTTGCAAGTAAACATGTGTGTTGACAGTTTCGTTGAAGAACAATGGCCCGATAATTCTGTTACCAGATACAGCACACCATACACCAATTTTTAAATTGTGAAACGGCTTTTGCAATATGCCATGGGGATTCTCTATAGCCCAGTGTCTTGTGTTTTGTGAATTAACGTAACCCGACAGATGAAACCAAGCTTCATCCGTCGAATAAAAGAGAAACGGATCAAGATGTCCCTCAGCGACATTTTCCTGCAACCAATTGCAGTAATGTGTACGCTAACACTTGTCCTCTTCTTTTATTTGCTGAACAACACTCACACGGTAAGGTTTCATTTTTAAGCCATGAAGGATGGGTTGACATGACCTACGAGATATTCCACATTGCTGTGATAATCGTCGTGTTGACTTGTAGGGACTTCTTTCAGTGTGTGCTGTCACGTTTGCCACAACTTCAGGTGTACGTACAGTCGGTGCCTTATTTCTCTTTGAATTAACAACACTGCCTGTCGAACGCCACTTTCTCACTAGATGCTGAGTCGTTGATTTTGCAGGAATATTACTTTCAGGAAACTTTTCATGAAAAGTGTCACGAAAAACTTTAATGGATTCAGACAGCATATATTCTTCAACAATGTACACACGTTCTTCAATGGAGTGACTACTTTCCGTATGAACTACTCACACGCTACTGCTGTTGGAAGGTGGCAAGGAAACTGACAGGCCAGTAATGCTACTCACGCGCATTCGCATTCCGGTTCGGGTCGGTTTCATGTGAGCCACTGTGTATAAAACAAGAGACGGAAATACAAGAAGTGAACATCGGGATAATTGAACTGCATCTTAAATCTATTAAACAGGCCTGCAGGGAATGGATAAGATAAGAGCGATGATCATCTCAACAAGTCCTCTCCTCAAACGCATAATCGCTGTTGAGTGTGTGGTAATTGCTCTGACCTTATCAGGAAATAAGGCACACTGATTTCACGTGCAAATATCACGTGCAGTCAGTCATGGATGAGACTCCTACTGTAAGACTTAATTTCAAGCTGTGTTATCTGTCGATATTTAAAATAAACAAAATTAAATCCTAATCACTCTTCTCCCGTGATAGCCCACTCTGCAAGCTACTCTCACCAGATGAAGAAGACCCAGGGCAGTAAGAATTGCTTCCACTGAGCCTTTCTGGCCGCTGAAGCGCATGAATCATAAGTGACGAGCTGAATGTCGAGTGCAGGTCCGTGTCTCTGATCCAAGTGCCTCCATCAGCGTCCCTCCTCTAGCTCCGGCCCAGTGATCGTTCCCTGCTGCCAAGTTTCCTGCAAAAGTCTGCGTATACTTTCCTTCAGCAAAGGGAAAGCCCCTCGAATCATTACCCAATGAAATTTTAAGAAACGGAACTTCACCATCCCTCCTAGTAGACACCTTTTTAAGCTATCCAATGAGGTGGTTTTCCATGCCCGGGGAGAAAGAATTTTATTGTCCACGTTGTTTTGCGTCCAGGTTTCTCCCCCACAAAAGAAGAACAACATTAACAGCAACTGCCACATAGCTTTCCCACGTGAAAACCGCCAGCTCGCTCTCTCTGGCCCAGCAGGACTCCCTCCAGTTTTTTCTTGGAAGGCCATTCGGCTAAAAACACCCCATCTGCGTGTTCTTTTAACAGAGATGGTGGCTCGTAAAGCAGTTTATTTTGCAGCGGCCCGACGCGCTGCATTGCTCCAAAACCGAGTTGTTTAGAAAGTTACACAGCGCGCTGGAAAGGACGCATTTCGCAATTCTAAAGACTCAGGTGCATGCGCCTTGCCACAAATTCTGCCTGGTGGTCAGCACTCGGGTTTCTGTCCGCTGCTCTGTTGGACCTGGAGTAAGAAGTCTGTCTGTTTACTCGTTCGCTTCCTCTATGGCAATATGCGACTCTTTAAATCAGGAACATAGCAATAGCCGGCCGGTGTGGCCGAGCGGTTCTAGGCGCTTCAGTCCGGAACAGCGCGGCCGCTACGGTCGCAGGTTCGAATCCTGCCTCGGGCATGGACGTGTGTGATGTCCTTAGGTTTAAATAGTTCTAGGTTCTAGGGGACTGATGACCTAATATGTTACGTCCCATAGTGCTCAGAGCCATTTGAACCATTTGAAAAATGGTTCAAATGGCTCTGAGCACTATGGGACTTAACTGCTACGGTCATCAGTCCCCTAGAACTTAGAACTACTTATACCTAACTAACCTAAGGACAGCACACAACACCCAGCCATCACGAGGCAGAGAAAATCCCTGGCCCCGCCGGGAATCGAACCCGGGAACCCGGGCGTGGGAAGCGAGAACGCTACCGCACGACCACGAGATGCGGGCTGAACCATTTGAACATACCAATAAATATACTATGCTACAGAATTAAAGGATCACTTTTTCGAAACCCTGTAATTCCTGTCCACTGTGATCTTAAATTTGAAATTTGGCTCAAAGGTGCATACAACCTTCATCTGCAATGGTGCAAAAGCGTGTTGCCCTTTGGCGTCATCCTTTGGCTCGAAGACGCTTCAAAAAATCGTTCAAATGGCTCTAAGCACTATGAGACTTAAAATCTGAGGTCATCAGTCCCCTAGACTTAGAACTACTTGAACCTAACTAACCTAAGGAAATCACACACATCCATGCCCGAGGCAGAATTCGAACCTGCGTCCGTAGCAGCCGCGTGGTTCCCGACTGAAGCGCCTAGGACCGCTCGGCCACAATGGCTGGCACGACGCTTCAAATAGAAATGTGTCGACACATGCGAAAAAAAGACTACAGTCCAAAAGTTCATCCGACTTGTAATGTTGGTCAATGATGGCTCAGTGACACCAAATTTCGCTAAAATTCTCCTGAACGCCACCGTGAACGTGTCACAGGATGGGAAGGTCGTCACCGCGCCTCTTGCCCAAATTTCACCTTCTTTTGACGCCTTTGCGATAGACGTTAGAACCGCCACGTCCAGCATTGAAATCACGCGTTTTTAAAAGGGGCGTTCAAAAAGATACTATCCGGAGGCTGTATGTTAGAAGTATTGACCCTGGCTGTTGAGACACTAGTCCCACTGTGACACAAGGCAGCGAATGGCTCTCATCAAGTTCCCAGGACTGCGGTGTTAACCACTTCCGCACGTACAACTGGACGTCGTCGTCCGAGGTGAATCGTTTGCCCTTCAGAGCCTTTTTAAGGGACCAAAAAATGGCGTAATCACAGGGAGAGAGGTCCGGACTGTACGGAGGGTGGTCGAGAACCTCCCATTTGAATTTTTGCAGGAGTGCCGCGACTGTGTTGGTCGTGTGAGGCTTTGCATTGTCGTGGAACAGAATGACCCCACAGGTGAGATTGCCTGGCCGTTTTGATTTGGTCTCTTGGCGGAGGGTGGTCAAGGTTTGCAAGTATCGCTGGGCATTCACTGCCGTCCCGTGTTGCAGAAACTGAATCAGAAGGGGGCCGTCTTGGTCAAAGAAGAACGTCAGCATAACCTATCCTGCGCTCGTGTGGACGGCAATGTCCAGCTGTACGTGCGGAACAGGTTAACATCGCAGCCCCTGGAATTTTATGGGACAGCCATTCACCGTCTTGTGTCACAGTTGGACAAGTGTCTCAACAGCCAGGGTCAATACTTTTAACGTACAGGTACTGGTTTCTGTAACTATGCCTCTCGCTCGTTTCTTTTTGAAGGTCCCCTTACATAATGAGTGGCCGAGGAAAACATTCTAGACACACCGCCGCTGAGAATCAGCACGAGAAGGCTACAGGGATTGGGATAATAGGCGCCAATTAAACCACCCCTTTTCCTGGGGCGCTCTTTCGCACACACTTCGCTGTGGAAAACGACAGTTCTCAGTGCGATGGGTAACAGGAAGACGTTCTCGACGAACTTTGGCACTGCTGACATCCTCGGATATTTCAATCCTTGTCTAAGGACATTTTTTGGGTTGCATCACCATTAAACGTGATCGGACCCCTTTGGAGCGCAACCCGACCGCAGTCTTTGCTGTCGTGTCCGGGTTGGAACCACTAGGAACCGTTCAACACGAAATTTGAACGTGATTAGAAGCAACAAAGGGTGCTTATGCTTTTTTGTCCCCCCCCCCCCCTACCCATCAACATTCTTGCGTAATTGGGGGGTAATATGTACTCGGGGGCGGTTTTTTGTGAGTCACCTTGCACTCTGAGTGACCTTGGAAACGTGTGGACGCCCGTTATCGCGGAGCAGATTCATTCTCTCCGTGAACAGGCCTGGACGTTTGCTCATGATGGACTGACGTAGGCTACGGCGTTGTCTCACGGTACACGTCACTGTTAGTAGTTTTTCCTTGCTCTAGGAATTCGATGAGTATCCGACCTCGGACATCGAAAAAGACGGTGAGCATCACTTTGCTTGCTGAGGGCACAGCTTTGAACTTTTTTTAGGGAGCGGTGACGGCGCACGCTTCCATGCCATGCTGCCCTAGATATCTCACTACATTATTCCAATGCGCCATATGCGAATCTCAGCCCGTTTGATTGTTACGACGTTTCGTATCTTCTCATTTGAACTTGGCATATCGCGAGTATCCACGTTTGTCTTGAAGCTTCCGGTCTTCTTCTTTTCATTCTTTCTTTCTTTATTTGCCATTCGCTACTTAGTCCATCATATAGACATCCTTCCTACACAAAATATCATTAATCAATATTAGTATTCAGTATGTTGTCGGACATACATAAAATAGACCTTTACACAATACACAAGTAAAACAACAAATTTCCCTCCACTGTTCACATTTTAATTCACACATTATTAAATTCTAATTGTGTAGTAAATTGATCAGCATATTGAGAGTAAAAATCATCCAGAAGTTTAGGTGACAAGCTATGATAAATGTGTACAATGTGTTGTACGCATGTGTATGGTTCCCAAGTAGTAAACTGGATATATCACAAGAAAACTGGATAGCTGATTTTTCAGTTGACGCGTTAGCCTTTTCCTACGATCTTCATATTTAGAACATGCGGAGAACATAACATTTATGTCTCCGACAGATTCTCGTCGTAGTATGATTGAAGGTTAATCTTTACACCAATCCTGAACAGATGAATTGGGAAACTGCGGTTACCGAATCTAATATTTGTTAGCCTTGTGACAAGCCATCTGCTGATCTTGCGCCGGTGGGTCAAGGATTAAGATGAATGCTACCGAACCACTTGCCTTTGATATCACAAAAATATTTTTTCAGAATTGACGAGCTTTGTTTTTCAACCTAGGTGTACGATCGTACAGCGAAAGGGTTCCATTTCAGACAATTCTTGTAGATGAAGTGTCTTTCGCCAAATAGTCAGCATGTTTATTAGAAACTGTCCACGTATCATCTGGTATCCACAAAAAGGCAGAGCTTCTTCTGAAAATATTTTTCACTGCCGTATGTACGATATCCGCCATAAAAGAGTTCATTTTAGTGTTCTACTTTGTGTTCCATGTCGACTATAATGCGCTTTTAGAGTCATTCGTGATTAACAGATATATCCTGTACGTCTTCTGAAAATTAGTGGTTTCTTTACATAGCTGCAGCCTATGAAGTACGTATGAAAATTTTATTGGGCAAACACCGTCATCTTGGGATATACGAGAGACCAATGTGTAAACATTTCAAAAGAGGTTGGAGGGACTTCATAACTTGAAGTTTGAATTTTTTCCTGTTTCAAACTGCCGTAATGTGGCGCCATGTTGTTTAACATATTCGTTTATAAATTTATTTCACCTATCAAGAATAAAGGCTTCAGCCTTACTCTTCTCTCTGACCAGACAATCTTAGTAAGTTAACATCATAGTACGTGTAGTACATAAATTGTACATAATAATAATATTGATAATCGTTATAGTAACGAAAACAAAGTATTTCAGAAACATCAGTCTTATTTGTGTTAAGCAATTTCCTTATTGAATGCCTGCTGAGTGGAACGGTGTACTAACAGAAATGCATCGCAGCAGCACAAAGAAGTCAAGTCTGGAAAAGACATTGATTGTTCTGGGAAAGAGCGAGAAGTGATAGCGCAGCGTCAGCAGATGAGATGAAAGATTGCAAAAAATTAATAGATAGGGAGCAAGCGATCAGTGTTGACAGTGTGACAGGAACACTGGTTCGCTGTTGGACAGAATGGAGACAGCTGGGATATGCTAACAGTGTAGCTACTCCGTTGGAATCTGTGTGTTGATCCGAAAAGAATTCCAACAGTACATTTCCGGGTGAGGTGTCCGTTTGCATTTATGGGTTCTCCTGCCGTTATCTGTTCGAGAACCTTCCGGCGTGCAAGAAAACGCCGATCATTTCATGCATTGTTGACGGCGCTGGGCAACGACCAAACTGGCAGTCATCTGTTTAACCGTCGTACGTGGTTGCTGCTACGGGAAGCGGGGGAACGAGTTGGCAGCGATCGACTGAATACATTGGAGAAGTATTAACGTAAGTAATGAAGTAGTAAGGTTTGTGTAGAGTGAGAGTACAATGCAGAAGAGTCGAATTTGAAACGCGAAATTTTGCGACCGCGGGGAATGTGTGCTGCAGCATCTTGGAATTACGTAAAATGATATAATCAGTCTTTGTGCTTGTATTGCTGTTTGGTGAACATACCATACATTACATAAATAGTATATCTGACAGTAAACATAAAATTATTTTAAGCCCCTACAGAGCGCATGTTGCTAATAGCACATTTTAAAAATACATCGTTGTTGCTAGATATAAGCACCTCACAGTCTTACACAGATTTTAGTTTATTATGGAAAAGATGATAAATAACGATACAAACACGCTGACGTGTTCTGAAATGAAACTGCTACATAATCATCGGCAACCATGAGTAAGTTTGGTACTAGCTCGCACGGAAGGAACTTTGGCAACGATATACAAGGCTTGTGCTAACGCTGCTTCCAGATGAAGTGCGAACTAGTTTCGAATACTCGTAGATGTAGTGCCTATTGGGGAAAATATATGAACTAAATGGTATTTACTGGGATATTATTTCGTAAAAAATGTTATTGCTCTGATTTGCAGTGAGACATTATTAAGTTGCGTAAGGCATCAGTTTTTTTGTCAAATTTTTGCGATTTTAGTGTTGGTGATTCGGTCTGGACCTCGCAACACCGTTTAAATTTGGTTTGAGTGAAAGCAATGGTAACTGTAAACGTGTCGCAAATTTATTGATCGCTCTTTCGAAATATGTCGCGATTTCCGATGTGTGGTTAGTTTTACGATGAATGACGAAATAATTTTGAGATTTTACGACGAATGAGTCCGGGTACACGTACTACTAGTTAATATCCATTAGTCTACATATTCTGGTTTCCTTGAAACTGGTACTGAATTTATACCGTCCGTCTGAAGTCGCTGGTTGAGAATGGTGTTACCAAAGATTTGTTTTGAAAAAGGAGAAGTGGGGTGCGGAGTGCAGATCGGGGGGAGGGAGCAGCTGCCGAAATTTGTGGTTCATCTTGCTTTGTCTCCTGCACAAAGCACTTCCTGGTCGTGTTACCATTTGCCCGAAACTAATGCTTTATTGTTTTTATTATTATTGTTGCTCATACGGCAATTACTTTAGAAATAGAAATAAAAATGTACGAAATTTACTAATTTACAGAAGATTTATTAACATAACTGAATGCATCTGTTGTAGTATTCTGACATAACTCAGCAACTATATTACGAATATATGATCGACGAATTTGCTACAATGAAAGCACGCCATAGGCTAAAATGCTGTTACGTTGCAGCTGTGTCTTTCGTTGCGTGCTGCAATTGGTAACTGAGTGATGCATGGTGGGAAGTGGCTGCCTGCATTTCTATTCGATACGGAGAGCGGAAAGGAAACTTGGTGTGGTGGCAGACTGACCTGTGGCGAGACCCGAGGTGAGGATTACGTTGGAATGTGACAATCTGATTGTGAGTTGGCGAAGCCAATGAAGCTCAACACAAAAAGTACGATTCGCCGTGTTCACTTGCGGTCATTAATTTCGCAGTTACCAACTACAGCAAGCAACGGAAGACAAAAGTACACAGTTACTGCGCTTTTGCCACGCTGTTCTCAGTTTTACCTGATTTGAGGCATGGTCAGTTCAATATGCATGTGTAAAATTTTTAGTAAGCAGTATTAGGTGCAGAATATAAAAATATCCTGCAGTCCTCTGCGTATTGTTCCCATATGGATGGTAAAGACAAAATTAGAGTAAGTACATCACTTTCAGACACATTCATACAGAAATTCTTCCATAAACCACTAGAGTGGAAAGAAACTCTAACACTTAATACCATGCTAATTATCCTATGCCATGTACTTCATGTTGGCTTGAAGTTTATGTATAATAAGGCGGAGGATGCACAAAATCCATATGCTTTCGATCAAATAGTTTCCAGGGCACGAATTTTGAGGGCACTCCTCAACAAAATGTCTGATGTTCTGCTTTGGAAAGCCACGTGCGCGGTCTGAAGTGGTAGTCTTTTCGCATTTGTACAGTAGGCCACCACATCTCCCATCGTTGGTCTGTATCTGCTGAGTGCACTCCATGTCCTTCGGGGCAGAGAAAGCTATGGAGCTATGGTGGAATGTTCGTATGCCATTTTTGCGTCCAAGCTTAATGAAGATTGAAGCTAAGGTCCACCCGGTTGCCACCTGTTCTGAATGAGGAATGTCTGGAGCGGTGTCTCTTGCTTGGGATAGCAGGTAAGTGCTCATGAATTGGCAGCTGCTAGTTGTTGCAGATGTTTTTTTATATTCCCTCAGAAGAATATTATTTCCTCTCAGATTAGGTAGTGGAATGCGGTTCAGGGTGGTTAGGCACAATACTGGAGCAGTACCAGTAACAGCCAACACTTTATGATTTAGTTGCGCTTCAACCACCTTCGTGTGGCTACCGTTTACTCAGTCAATGCTGTAATATTCTGCCACGGACCTGATAATGGAAAGGTCGAAGCTGCAGAACTCCCTCTTGTACAACATAATTTGTGCAGAATATTGTTTCTTGTCCTCAGTTGATCTACATTCTTCGGTAGACGCTCTTTAAATGACAGCGTTCTGTCAAGTAGAACTACATGGTACCGTGGATATTCGTTATTTGAATGACATCCTGATGTTGAGGCACACGGACAGACTAAGGAGTCTCTGCTGTCTATACTGTGGAAGCGCTTGGAAAATTTAGGGTTTTGGAAGCGCACCCTTATGATAAATGTCATATGCCACCTACCGCATGCCCATTTTGTAAACCACGATGTTTTGTATGGCGTATGCTGTAAATTATAGAACTGGAGGCCTTCATATTCCTCTTTCCGCACCTTATACGCCATCGTGTTAAGTTTCGGAATGCAGTCGGATGCACTGAAAATCGCTGTAACCAAGTGCATGATGTGCGTTGCGTTTTTTGTGAAAAGATTCGCGTACTCATTTTGATTAGTGTGTTTGTTCTGTGATATCCAGAGGCAGTTCTTATCTATGTTCGTAGATGAACACTGTTTTCCTTTTGTATTGCTGAGCTGGGTATTGAGAGCTAATAGTACGCTTACAAACTCCAATAAGATCAGGATCTTGTTCAGTCCGAGCGGCCGGCGAACTGGAGAGCTTGCATGATAACAAATGGCTCTACATATACATATGTTATTTGATTGAAAGTATGCGGACTCACCTATGTAATGAGGAACTGACCACTGGATGTCATAAGAGGTATAAAAGGTGGTGGGAATGTTCTGTTGCCAGTAGAGTAGCAGTAAGAGCACAGCGGATTGGTTAGGAGAGCTCATGTACTGACTGACAAAGACCATCGAGCATTGGGGATGGTGGTTGTGAAAGATTACATGAACTCAGTAGAAGGAATCACTTGTGCGTTCCACAACGCTGTCAGCAGTCCAGCGAGCAAAATGACTGTAAAGTCATTAAAAAGAATGGGATACAATGGTCGAACATCTCCTCGTAAGTTAAACATTCCTGTAGTCGATGCTAACCAATGCTTGTGGTATCGGAAAGCCCAGCGCCACTGGACAGTGGACGATGAGAAACGAGTGACTTGGAGCGATGAATCATGCTATATTCTGCCGAAATTCGAATGAAGGGTTTGGGTTTGGCGAATGTCTGGAGAAGAGTTAGCTCCCTTCATTTGTATGCCAACAATGAGGACGGTACCACTATGTTTTTCTTGCTCAGATTGTGCATAACAAAACGCTAAATGAGGAAGGATACGAACACATCTTACAGCATGGTATACTGCGTACAGCAGAGGAACGGGACGGAGATGATGGTTGTTTACATCAGCAAGACAATGCACCCTGTCATATATCATAATCTGCGAAGCAACGATTTGTGGACAATAACATTCTTGAAGTGGACTGACCCGTCCAGAGGCTCGACCTGTACCCAACGGAACAACTTTGGGATGAATCAGAACACCGAATCCTCCCCAGACCCTAGCGTCCAACATCGCTGCCTTCTCTGGTTTCGAGTCTTCGGAAAGAATGGCTGCCATAGCTCCACAGAAATTCAGATACCTTATCGAAAGTGTTCTCGGCACAGTTCAAGACATCATAAAGGCGAAGGGTGGGTACATCCCATATTAATGTTCCCATATTAATGTTTTGATCAGATGGTTTAGATACTCAGAAAGCCACTGCGAAGAACATGGCAGAAGATAGTTAGAATGGTTTCACAAGTTAAGGTAAGGTCTCTTCCCCTTCCAATTGCGTATTGAACGCGGGTTCAATGATTGCTTTAACGCCTATGTGTGTGCTCTAATTAGTCCAATTTGGTCTTCATGGTCCGTACTGGAGCCATACATAGCAGACTGAAGAATATTTTTGTATTGTGTACTTAATACTGGTTCTTGAAATTTTGTACGTGGGCTCTCAAGGGATAATTTACGTATTTAGATAATTTAGATGTAACAACATTTGCGTGACGTTCTCCCGCGAGTCAGCCAAACCAGCGACCGTTGATGCCACCCTTCTTTGTATATGTTCAGTATCCCCTGTTAGTCGTATTGTATGAGTTCCACAAGAGCAGTATTCTAAGATGGAAAGAAGTATAACGGGTAACTCTAAAGTATTTCTGTTTACTGATGACACTAGCTTCGTAGTAAAAGGAAGTTGTGTGCAAAATTGGCTCGGTTTCAAGTATTGCAGTTCATTACATAAGTTCATGCATTGAAGAAAATAAACTAACGCTAAATTCGCAGTAAAGACTTAGTTTTTACAGTTTCTAACACACAATTCAACAAAACCCGACGTCTTAATTACACAGAATCGGCATATGGTTAGTGAAACTGAACCGTTTAAATTTCTAGGTGTTCATATGAATAGTAAACTGGCGTGGAAAGCCCATGTTCAGGATCTTACTCAAAGACTTAATGCTGCCATCTGAAGTACGTGATCGTTCGACACCAAAGTTAGTCTACTTTGTTTATTTTCATTCGCTTATGTCGTATGGTATCATATTTTGGAGTAACTCTTCCCATTCTAAAAGGATATTTTTGGCTCAGAAACGAGCGGTTCGGGCAATAACTGATGTAAGTTCGCGAACCTGTTGTCGACCCCTGTTCACTAGTCTGGGCATTTTGACATTGGCCTCTCAATATACATATTCTTTACTGTCGTTTCTTGTTAACAAAATCAGCTTATTCCCAAGGGTAAGCAGCTTCCACTCAGTTAATACTCGGCAGAAATCCAACCTGCATTTGGATCGGACTTCCTTAACTTTAGTGCAGAAACGTGTGCAGTATACTGCTGCAACCATTTTCAATAAGCTACCACAAGAATTCAAAATCTTGGCAATAATCCAAGCACTTTCAAATCTAAAGTGAAGAGTTTTATCATAGGTCACTCCTTCTATTCTGTTGAGGAGTTCCTTGAAAAATTAAGTTGATTCTTGTTATATTGTTGATTGCGTTTATTTATGGCATGACTTTTTTGGGTTCATAAACATTTTATTTTTACCTGTTATTACTTTTATGTTGTAATTTCATGTACTGACACGTTCCACGACCTTCGAGATGTGCTCCTCAATTTTTGTCCTACCCAACTTGACGTGTAAATAAATAAAATTAATAAAGAAGTGATTTGTAAGAAGGCTGACTGCTTTTACCCTGTACTCACCAATAAACCAAAGTCTGCCACTTGCCTTACGTACGTCATTATTCCGCTTCATATGACTACAAATTGTTAAGCCCTGGCATTTGTATGTCTTGTTTAATTCTAGTTGCAAATCGTTGATACCAGAGGATACTATGTTTTGTCGTTTTCTGAAGTGCATAATCTGACATTTCTAAATATTTACAACGAGGTGAAAAAAGTCATTGGATACCCCCTAATATTGTCTCGGACCTTCTTTTGGCCATCGTAGTACAGCAGCCCAACGAGATATGGACTCACCACGTCGTTTGAAGTTCCCTGCAGAAATACCGAGCCGTCATGCCTCTGGAGCAATCCATAATTGCGAAACTCTTGCCGGTGGAGGATATTGTGCACGAACTGACTCCTCACTTATGCCCCATGAATGTTCCATGAGATTCATGTCGTGTGATCTGGGTGGCCAAATCATGCCCTCGAATTGCCCAGATTTTTCAAGCCAATCGTGAAGAATTGAAGCTCATGACATGACATCGTTGTCTAGGAACATGAAGCCCAAGAATGGGTGCAAATGGTTTCCATGTAGCTCAACATAACACGTTCCAGCCAATGATAGGTTCAATTGGACTAGAGGACCCATTCCATTCCATGTAAACACAGCCCATTCCATTATGGAAACATCACCAGCTTGCAAAGTGCCTTGTTGACAACTTGGGTCCATAGCGTAACGGGGTCTGCACCACACTTAAATCCTACAATCAGCTCTTACCAACTGAAATCAGGATTCATCTGACAAGGCCATGGTTTTCCAGTCATCTGGGGTCTAACCGACAAGGTCACGAGCTCAGCAGAGGTGCTGTAGGCGATGTTGTGCACCTGGAAAAGGAGCTGCCATAGACCATGAACGACAAATTTAACAGCACTGTCATAACAGATACGTTCGCTGTACACCCCTCTATGATTTCTGCGATTATTTCACGCAGTGTTGGTTGTCTGTTAGCACTGACAACTCTACGCAAATGCCGCTGCTGTCAGTCATTAACTAAAGGCCGTCGGCCACTGCCTTATCTCTGGTGAGAGGTAATGCCTGAAATCTGGTATTCTCAGCACACTGTTGACACAAGGATCTCGAAATGTCAAATTCCCTAACGATTTCCGAAATGAAATTCCCCACGCGTCTAGCTCCAACTACCATTCCGCGTTCCAAGTCTATTAATTCCCGTCTTGCGGCCATAATCACATGGGAAACCTTTTCACATGAATCACCTAAGTACAAATGACAGCTCTGCCTTAGCCACACTGTCCAGCAAGTGCAGCAAGATGGAGGTTCCATGCTGTTTTAGGGTGGCATTATGTGGGGCCGACGTAAGTAGCTGATGGTCATGGAAGGCGCCGTAACGGCTGTACAATACGTAAATGCCATCCTCCGACCGATATTGCAACCATAATGGCAGCATATTGGCGAGGCATTCCTCTTCATGGAATGCCCCTATCGTGCACATCTTGTGAATGACGTCCTTCAGAATAACGACATCGCTCGCCTAGAGTGGCCAGCATGTTCTCCAGACATAAACCCTGTTGAACATGCCTGGGGTAGATTGAAAAGGGCCGTTTATGGTTCGACGTGACCAACCAACCACTCTGAGGGATCTACGCCGAACCCCCTTTGAAGAGCGCGACAATCTGGACCAACAGTGCCTTGATGACCTTGTGGATGGTATGCCACGACGAATACAAGCATGCATCAATGCAAGAGAATGTGCTACTGGGTATTAGAGGTACCAGTGTGTACAGCAGTCTGGACCACGAAATCTGAAGGTCTCGTGTATGATGGTACAACATGCAGTGTGTGGTTTTCATGAGCAATAAAATGGGCGGCATGATGTTTGTGTTGATCTCTACTCCAATTTTCTGTACAGGTACCGGAACTCTGGGAACCGAGGTGATGCAAAACTTTTTTTATATATGTATATGAAATAAAATCGTCATAACTTCTGAATGGTTTGCGTTAGGACGTTCAAACTACAATGTTGGCCGTTACTATGCTCATGAATGTCTGGCTTAGCGACGAAGCCCACTTTCATTTGGATGGGTTCGTCAATAAGAAAAACTGACGCACTTGGGGGAAAGAGAACCGCATTTCCCGATCGAGAAGTCTCTTCACCCTCAACGGGCGACTGTGTGGTGTGGAATGTCCAGTCACGGAATAACCGGTGCGATATTCCTTGATGGCATTGCGGCTACCGAACGGTACGTGAAGGTTTTGGAAGATGATTTCATCCCTATTACCCAAAGTGACCCTGATTTCGACAATATGTGGTTCATGCAAGACGGAGCCTGACTCCACTGAATCAGAAGAATGTTTGATGTCCTGGAGGAGCGCTTTGGGAACCGCGTTCTGGTTCTGGGGTATCCAGAGGCACTGGCATCGGCCAGGAGAAAAAATAGACCTGCTTGAGAGGGCAATGCACCTGGATAAGTTTGAAATCTTACTTAATACGCAAGCTGGCGAACATGGTGATAGTGGTATTGTCCAGAGATGGCGGTGTCACACCAGAGTCGGAAACACATATCGATACCAGAAACATCAGCAATGTCGCGCTGCAATCCGCAATGATGAATGGGAGAGGCTGAAGATCACATACCCTCTCTCCCAGCACAGCAACGGACTCACATGGAGGTCACTATAGAGCTCAGCGTGGAAGTGCGCAAGCCCCACTTCATGACGTCAGCTGAAACTGTCAACATCATCGAGTAGCATTAAAGAATTGTTCAAGTAACAGATAGAAATGAACTATTGTAAATGCTGAACATTGTACGTCATGAGAAGAGTAAGTGATTGTATGCGTCAAGGGATGCTAAAATAGTCAATGGCAGTCGTAAATATTCAAGCACTCTTGTGCCAAAGGATTGTACCAAGTTAAGTAAATATTTTCATCATTCATGTATTAAAGTGAACTAAATAAATAAATGTCGTGTGACTAGGGCCTCCCGTCGGGTGGACCTTTCGCTGGGTGCACGTTTTTCGATTTGTCGCCACTTCGGCGACTTGCGCGTCGATGGAGATAAAATGATGATGATTAGGACAACACAACACCAAGTCCTTGAGCGGAGAAAATCTCCGACCCAGCCGGGAATCGAACCCGGGCACTTAGGATTGACATTGTCTCACGCTGTCCACGGAGCTACCGGGAGCGGACAAAAGCGAACTTATATTTCATATGTTGTAGTTCCAATGAGTCATCTCCCAGAACAATCAAAGAACCCACAGTTATTGCTGTACGATTGTAATTTCTTCTGGTCATAACAGTAATGCCTTCTACAATGTTTTTTAGGTATTTTTTAAGGTTGGCGTTAGTGCGAGAAATGCTAACGATTTTGCATAGATAACCACTGGATATAAGATGAACATCAACAAAAGCAAAACGAGGATAATTGAATGTAGTCGAATTAAATCAGGTGATACTCAGGGAATTAGGTCAGGAAATGAGACACTTTAAATAGTAGATGAGTTTTACTATTTAGGGAGCAAAATAACTGATGATGGTCGAAGTAGAGAGGATATAAAACGTGGACTGGCAATGGCAAGGAAAGCGTTTCTGAAGAAGAGAAGTTTGTTAACATCGAGTATCGAATTAAGTGCCAGGAAGTCTTGACTGAAAGTATTTGTACGGAGTGTAGCCATGTATGGAAGTGAAACATGGACGATAAATAGTTTGGACAAGAAGAGAATAGAAGCTTTCGAAATGTGGTGCTACAGAAGAATGCTGAAGATTAGATGGGTAGATCACATAACTAATGAGGAGGTATTGAATAGAATTGGGGAGAAGAGAAATTTGTGGCACAACTCGACAAAAAGAAGGGATCGGATGGTAGGACATGTTGTAAGGCATCTAGGGATCACCAATTTAGTACTGGAGGGCAGCGTGGAGGGTAAAAATCGTAGAGGGAGACCAAGAGATGTAAATGTCGTGTGACTTGTGACTAGGGCCTTCTGTCGGGCAGACCGTTCGCCGGGTGCAAGTCTTTAGATTTGACGCCACTTCGGCGACTTGCGCTTCGATGGGGATGAAATAATGATGATTAGAACAACACAACACCCAGTGTCCGAGCGGAGAAAATCTCCGATCCAGGCGGGAATCGAACCCGGGCCCTTAGGATTGACATTCTGTCGCGGTGACCACTCAGCTACCAGGGGCGGACGATCAAGAGATGAAAACACTAAGCAGATTCAGAAGGATGTAGAGTGCAGTAGTTATTTGGAGATGAAGAAGCTTGAACAGGGTAAGTAGCATGGGGTGCTGCATCAAACCAGTCTCTGGACTGTGGACCACCACCACAACAACAACCACTTTTTAAGTAATAGAACCCAGTACGTTGTCCTCGATGGTGAGTGTTCATCGAAGGTGAGGGTATCATCTGGAGTGCCCCATGGAAGTCTGGTAGGTCCGCTGTTGTTTTTTGTCTACATAAATGATCTTTTGGATATGGTGGATAGCAATGTGCGGCTGTTTGCTGATGATGCTGTGGTATACGGGAGGGTGTCGTTGTTGAGTGACTGTAGGAGGATACAAGATGACTTGGACAGGATATGTGATCGGTGTAAAGAATGGCAGCTAACTCTAAATATAAATAAATGTAAATTAATGCAGATGAATAGGAAAAAGAATCCCGTAATGTTTGAATACTCCATTAGTAGTGTAGCGCTTGACACAGTCACGTCGATTCGATATTTGGGCGTAACATTGCAGAGCGATATGAAGTGGGACAAGCATGTAATGGCAGTTGTGGGGAAGGCGGATAGTTGTCTTCGGTTCATTGGTAGAATTTTGGGAAGATGTGGTTGATCTGTAAAGGAGACCGCTTATTAAACACTAATGCGACCTATTCTTGAGTACTGCTCGAGGGTTTGGGATCCCTATCAGGTCGGATTGAGGGAGGACATAGAAGCAATTCAGAGGCGGGCTGCTAGATTTGTTACTGGTAGGTTTGATCATCACGCGAGTGTTACGGAAATGCTTCAGGAACTCGGGTGGGAGTCAGATTAGGGCTCGTACAGAGGCACATAGGCATATAGGCAGTTCTGTTTGGGAGTGGAACAGGGAGAGAAGATGCTAGTTGTGGTACAAGGTACCCTCCGCCACGCACCGTATGGTGGATTGCGGAGTATAGATGTAGATGTAGTAGATGTAGATGGTATAGTGTCCCAGTTGCGTGCCGCATTCATGCGGTACCTTTCAATGACCAACTTTGTATTTAAATATAAATGCTGACTGCGTAGGAAGCAACAAAAAGGCGTTGTTTAAATATTTTTTCTCATAAATTGCTTCAAGTATTACAGTAATTCATTTACAGCCTTAAGGGGACTATTTTCCGAAAAGCGGTCATGTTACTTGACGACGCGTGTTTGAGACTGTCCGACTAGGCATGTTTGACGGCGCTGCGCGCGTGCCGGCCAGCACAGTATGCCAGCACAGCTCTGCGGTATGCGACGCACGTCTCGCAGGGCGTCGTTCGCCTTCGCACCCATTATATGCAGATTGCGCAGCGGACGCCGGGGCAGGCCGCGTGCCCGGGGAGCTGTGTACAATGACGGTGGCGAGCCAGAATACGAGGCGAAACGCCCTTCTGGTGCAACACTAATAACGCACGGCAAGGCTGTCGGAAGTAATGGCGCTCGCGCGTGTAGTACCAGTGCCCATCTGCAGATTGCGCACAGAGGTGCTGAGTGCAGAGCAGGCTCCATAACGGAATGAAAAAGGTATGATGTTATGTTGCCCACGTTAAGATTACTAATTTGATTTTAAAGGCCACCATTGCCTTCTTCAAGGGATACAAACGCGGAAACCAAAAACATGCGATTTGATGATTCAAATGGCGCTAAGCACTATGGGGCTTAACAACTGAGGTCATCAGTCACCTAGACTTAGAACTACTTAAACCTAACCAACCTAAGGACATCACACACATCCATGCCCGAGGCAGGATTCGAACCTGCGACCGTAGCAGCAGCGCGGTTCCGGTCTGAAGCGCCTAGAACCGCTCGGTCACAGCGGCCAGCCATGCGATTTGACTTGGAGGCAGACTAGCTGCGTTTGGTACCTACATAAGTGTAGTACAGTGAAAAAGCTCCCAGAATGAATTTCCACTCTACAGCGGAGTCTGCGCTGATTTGGAACTTTCTGGCAGATTAAAAGTATGTGCCATACCAGCACTCAGATCTTGGCCTTTCCCGGGCAAGTGCTGTACCAGTTGAGCTATCCAGGCACAATTAACGACTCGCTCCAAAAGCTTTAGTTTCACAAGTACTTTAAAAGAGGAGTGTCCTGTTTGCCATGACGATTTTCAGGCATTTTTGGCCATAAACGCGAATGAAGTTCCAAATTTGATAAATGTACTCAACCTCTGTAATATTATATTCTGTATGAGAGACCAGAGATGCAGGTCAGAGAGGTTACTTCATTTTGAAGAGAATAGCAGTGCGTGTTGGACATTCTGGTTATGTACCTGGTTTGAGAAGGATGGAAGCTGGGCTGCCGTGTAGTGGAGGCAGCGTTATCTAAAAAGAATATTGACCGAATATGTTCAAAACGTTCAAATGTGTGTGAAATCTTATGGGACTTAACTGCTAACGTCATCAGTCCCTAAGCTTACTCACTACTTAACCTAAATTATGCTAAGGACAAACACACACACCGGTGCCCGAGGGAGGACTCGAACCTCCGCCGGGACCAGCCGTACAGTCCATGACATCAGCGCCTTAGACCGCTCGGTGATCGAATATGCTTTGAGGAAAGATACTGAGGTTATATTAATGGAGGAATGTCAAAAGCCAATTTTAAGGTAATTCAGTTTTTTATATTTTTGTAACTGTATAGCTTCTTATGGTTAGGACATTGCATATGGTTGAAGCTTACTGTAGAAATATTGTAATGGAACGTATGGTTTTGCTTATAGTTCAGACATGTGTCAAGGAAATTAATTGTACACAGGAAAGTTATTAAGAAATATTTTGCTAACTTGTCAAGGTGTGAGAACTTTATGGTTCAAATGGTTCAAATGGCTCTGAGCACTATGGGACTTAACATCTATGGTCATCAGTCCCCTAGAACTTAGAACTACTTAAACCTAACTAACCTAAGGACATCACACAACACCCAGCCATCACGAGGCAGAGAAAATCCCTGACCCCGCCGGGAATCGAACCCGGGAACCCGGGCGTGGGAAGCGAGAACGCTACCGCACGACCACGAGATGCGGGGGAGAACTTTATGAAAAGGTGTATTGTTGTCATGGCTTAGCGAAGCATAGTCAAACGTGGAGTCTTTGTTCTCATTTATGAGTTGTCAGGATAAGTTCCCCATTTTTCTTTCTACTTTAATGACTGTTTGCACGCTCGCATTGCGCATCGTGAGGTTTTGTTTACTGAGAAGCAGTTTATGAATATTGGCAAAACACCGTCTTACATTGCACATCGCAAGCACGGCAAATGAAATTCGCTTTTTTAACAGTCTTATCATAGTCCTTGTAATGACAAGTTGCAGAGCAGACGAGAGTGCCATGCACTCAGGTAGGCCAATAAATTTAATTACCGTCAAAGATCATGTCCACTGTACGGCACAGTGTTTTTGTGGAAATATCAGTATCAGTTCTGAGGCTTAATACCAGTAAAAGATTACAGTAAAGTGCTGGCTTGTGAATTTTCGATCAGTTTTATTAGAAAGTCAATTGCGTTAATTTTTATGTTCATTTGCTACGTAATTACAGTAACCGTTCTAGTATAGTGATTGTTTCCAAACTAAGCAGTAACCGTTCTAGTACAGTGATTGTTTCCAAACTACGGTAAAGTTTATCAACAATGTAGGAAAAGACAGATTACTACTTATCGTAAAGAAGACACGTTAAGTTGCAGACAGGCACAATTAAAATACACTTACATAAAGATTCCGGCTCGAGATGCTGGAGTTGCCGGTAATGTGTGCATGGGGTATGTGTGTGTGTGTGTGTGTGTGTGTGTGTGTGTGTGTGTGTGTGTCTTTTGCTGATGCTGTGGCCGAAACCTTTATGTAAGTGCCTTTTAATTGTGCCTGTCTGCTATTAATGTGTCTTCTTTACCATAGGTAGCAATCTGTCTTTTACAACAGTGTTGATATTCCTACCTCGAGTTTCCATTGTTGAAGATAAAGTTTAGCTATATCCAGGACCAAGATTTTAATCTGAGTCATTTGTTTAGCAGTCAGATGGCATACGTAAATTTCATTGAAAGCGGGTTGCTTACTCGCAGGCGAATTCTTTGGTGTAGAGATCAGTCGGATTTCGCATCGTGTAGCGTGAGCTCCACATATTTCCGTTCAAAATTAAATTTTCGCATAGTTCTGTTGCACTGGACTGTGATTTACGTATTTCGAATCAAAATAAATACTCATACAATTCTGTTGCCCTGGACTCACAAGGGGAGGCCGCCAATTGTGAAATTCAGATTCGATTCATACCGCGTATAATAAAAGCTCATGGCCAGAGGTGTAATGTGGCAAAGCACCAAGATGAACTTCTCAGCCGTTGTCGAGAAAATCGACAGTTAAAAGAACCGTTGCGGTGAAATACTCTCTACGATTAATAATTTTATACAGCGTCGTGGCGCAGCGGTAAGCGCTCGGGTTCGTAAAACGAAGGTCACCGGATCGAATCTCGCGCCATGCAACTTTTTTTATTATTAGTTTTTTGTAATTCAAATATATATATATATGAAATTATTAATGAATTGCTTATGCATGTTGGTGAAGGCGGATCGCTCTCCAATCGCACCGCCTCCATTTTTCCGTTTGTTTAACAGGGTGTACCAAAGCTCCCGTCCGCACTGATTTTCGACGATGTTATAAGTTGCGCTAGGGACCGCATCTACCTTCTTTCGAAGTTAGCAGGCAACTACGCTGTTATGCGGTGGCTCGTTTCGGCCCATTCAACATCTGTCCTTCAAGTGTAACAAGCGAGTAACGGAGTTTATATTTCATACCTGCCACAGCAAATTTGTGGGGTCTCTATTCTAATTCGAACGTTTGACTTACGCTATACGTATTCGTTTCGGAATATCGCTTCTACGTCTTCCGTTAACTATACGTGGTTAACATTATGAAGACAATTAATAACATTTGTGAAATACAACTTTGTTTGCGGAAAACATAATGATGTTCGAAGTCGCCAGTTTTTCCACGACAAACGACTTTCAACAGCTTATTATATGCATAATTGTCGCAACTGATTGCCGGGAATTTTATATATATATATATATATATATATATATATATATATATATATATATATATATTTGAATTACAAAAAACAAATACAAAAAAAATAAAGGGCCGCATGGCGCGAGATTCGATCCGGCGACCTTCGGATTACGAACCCGAGCCCTTACCGCTGCGCCACGACGCTGTAGAAAATTATTAATGGTAGAGAGTATTTCACCACAACGGTTTCTTTCAACTGTCGATTTTCTCGACAACGGCTGAGAAGTGCATCTTGGTGCTTTGCCACATTACACCTCTGGCCATGAGCTTTCATCATGCGCAGTATGAATCGAATCTGAATTTCACAACTGGCGGCCTCCCCTTGTCAGATTTACGCAGAGTGGGTATCGTGTAGGGTCCCCGCGAGCACTCAGAAGTGCCGCAACAAGACGCTGCATGGACTCGATTAATGTCTGAAGGAGTGAAGGAGTGCTGGAGGGAAATACGCAAGAGTAAGCCTGTCAGGGGTTGAAAATCTCTTCTGTACAGCACGTTGCAAGGCATCCCAGATATGCTCAATAATGTTCATGTCTGGGAAGTTTGGTGGCCAGCGAAAATGATTAAACTCATAAGAGTGTTCCTGGAGCCACTCTGTAGCAATTCTGGACGTGTGGGGTGTCGCATTGTCCTGTTGGAATTGCCCAAATCCGTCAGAATGCACAATGGACGTGAATGGATGCAGGTGATCAGACGGGATGCTTACGTACGTGTCACCTGTCAGAGATATCTACACGTATCAGGGGGTCCCATATCATTCCAACTGCACACGCCCTACACCATTACCGAGCCTCCACCAGCTTGAACAGTCCCCTGCTGACATGCAGGATTCGTGGATTCATGAGGTTGTCTCCACACCCGTACACATCCATCCGCTCGGTAAAATTTGAAACAAGACTCGTCCGACCAGGCAACATGTTTACAGTCATCAACAGTCCAATGACGGTGTTGACGGGCCCTGGCGAGGCGTAAAGCTTAGTGTCGTGCAGTCATTCAAGGGTACACGAGTGGGGCTTCGGCTCCGAAAGCCCGTATCGATGACGTGTCGTTGAATGTTTCGCACGCTGGCGCTTGTTGATGGCCCAGCATTGAAATCTGCAGCAATTGGCGCCGAAGTATTGCACTTCTGTATCGTTCAAAGATTCTCTTCAGTCGTCGTTGGTCCCGTTGTTGCACAATTTTTTTCGGCCGCAGCGATGTCGGACATTTTACGTTTTACCGGATTCCTCATATTCACGTACACTCACGAAACGGTCGTAAGGGAAAATCGTCACTTCTTCACTGCATCGGAGATGCTTTGTCCCATCCCTCGTGCGCCGACTATAACACCATGTTCAGACTCACTTAAATCTTGATAACCTGTCATTGTAGCAGTAGCAACCGATCTAACAACTGTGCCAGACACTTGCTGCCTTACACAGGCGTTGCCGACCACAACGCCATTTTCTGCCTGTTTACATATCTCTGAATTCAGATACTAACTTCAAACTTACCAAAAACGATTTTAGAAATATAACAAGAAACTTTTAACTTCACCTCCTTCATTCCGAACTTCACAGACTGCTAATCGCGCAAGGTATGCAAAAAATGGTTCAAATGGCTCGGAGCACTATGGGACATCTTAGGTCATAAGTCCCCTAGAACTTAGAACTACTTAAACCTAACTAACCTTAGGACATCACACACACCCATGCCCGAGGCAGGATTCGAACCTGCGACCGTAGCAGTCCCGCGGTTCCGGACTGCAGCGCCAGAACCACACTGCCACCGCGGCCGGCGCAAGGTATGCAGGAGATGTTTTGTGTTAGTCAGGAGATGAGGTGCTCGTGAAGTAAAGCTGTGAGGACGGGATAGCTCAGTTGGTACAGCACTTGCCAGCGAAAGGCACACTGTTTTAATCTGTCATACTCCGTTTCAGTAAACGGCAAACTGCAGTATAGTCGAGAGAATGCAGAATCTGGCGGCGGTAACAATGAATAAAAAGTTCCTTGGTCTCTAGCCGTACCAAGTGATTAAAATTACATGAGGTTTCGGCCAAACTCTCCTTGGTCACTGTCGAGTGGTGTGAGTGCCATCGGGCTGCTGGTACGCCATTATGTACGCTAGCTGCCGGCTATGACGTCACTGGTACTCGCGGCATCACCATATGCGGGCATAAGTTGACTCGGCGTTGGATGTGCCGCTTCAGCCGCGCGATCGCTGGATCTCACGCCACACCGAGCTGCAGGCCGAGCTGCAGTGGTTTCTTTAATGACAAAAATCCTTCAATTACTGCTGCCAGTTAAAGGGTACCTTGCCAAGGATTTGTGAAACAATGTATCCGTGGAAAACGGACAAAATAGTATCTAATGAAGACTCTATATCTACGGAGCAGGTCTCAGAACACCTAGAGTCCGCAAGATACCTTGCCAGTGTGGCCAGTCTTACGACGGATAAACAGTATACGCACTGTGGAACAAAGCAGGAAGGAATATGAGAGGTTTTATCGCCTATGCTACAACGAGAAATCCTCTGCAGTTGAGCATAATTAAAATTACATGAGGTTTCGGTCAGTGCTTTACAAAACGGCCACCGGGTAGAATTTGACGAAACCTCTGTCGTGGCTCGCACTAACAGCTTCTGGGACTGTCATTGAAGATGCCATTGAAGTATAAATCTCGGATAACATCCTTAAATGTAGAAGGCGGCCTGCAGCTTAGCGCTGCGCGGGATTCAAAGAGCGCGCAGTTGAAGCGTGTGCATAAAACGCCGAAACAACGTATAGTGCCTTTCATAAGTTTTGGAACAAATCGAATAGTTTTGCATTTACTTTGAAAAATAACAGATAAACAATTAAACGTAATACGTTTATTATTTCACCAGACAGAATTATATTCACATAGCAATAAATTGAATATTTTAATTCATTTAATGACTCAAAAAACACAAATAATTTCATATTTATGTGAAATAACATAGGTTTACCTTCACGAACGTTTTGGGGAAAAAGTGCAGAAATAAACCAAACACTAGGAAACAATGAGGAATTAGTACTTTGTACTTCTACCGCGATATTGTAACACTTGAGTCAGCCGTTTTGGCATACCTTGTGCAAGCTTCTGTAAGTACGAAATACTTAGATTTTCCCATTCTCCTTACAGTCGTCTCCTGACGTCTTGTTTGGACTGTATGAGGACTTTTCGAATATTTCTTTCTAATGCAGTCCATAAATTCTCTGTGGGGTTCACGTCCGGACTTTGTGGAGGGGGTTTGACAACTTTTGGACAGTTGTACAGGAGCCACTACCGTACAGTATAGGCGGTATGTTTTGGATCGTTGTCCTGATAAAATCTGAAACAGTCTCCAATTCTTATATTTTCTGCGCTCTTCTTCAAATTGTTCCTTCATATTCCAGGTAATCATTTTTATCCACTGTTTCGTCACTGAAGACCAGGTCACCCACTCTCAGTGCCGACGTAAAACCCCAAACCATAACATGGCCGCTGCCACGTTTCACTGTAGCTTGCATATTTGTCACTTCCAGCTCTTTGCTGGGCTGCCGCTAGACCGTTATTTGCCCAACCGGCCCTGATATGTTAAATTTTGATTCATCGGAAAAAAGTTACAAGATTCCACCACTCCGTGTCTTGTTCATGTGCTTCCTTGCGAATAGCAGCCTCTTCCTCCTACTGGCAGGACTGATGTAGGGCTTCAAGAAATGGCTCTTAACACTATGGGACTTAACATCTGAGGTCATCAGTCCCCTAGACTTAGAACTACTTAAACCTAACTAACCTAAGGACATCACACACATCCATGCCCGAGGCAGGTTTCGAATCTGCAGCGGCACGGTTCCGGACTGAAGCGCCTAGAACGGCCGGCTGTATAAGGCTTCCATCTTGCAGTTTGCCCATGGTAATTTTATCTGTACAGTATTCATCTGATTGTGCTAGGACTGGCCTTCTTCCCAAACTCTTCCTTAGCCTCAATGACAATTCGTGTAGCTGTGATTCGTGGATCTTTCTTGATCTGTTGTACTATTGCCCTCTGTTCTCTCCTCGTAAATATCCTTGGACGGCTGTCTGTGGCAGATTTTCTATCCTATCTTCATATTTATATCGACGGACGATGTTCCCTACAGTACTTTTCTTCATACTCAGTAACACTGCTATTTCTCTGCATGTTCTTCCCTTTTCGTGGTGGAATGTTACTGTCTCTGTTCAAAAAAGCTGTTTTTGCCTCTACGTACCATTGTATAGTAACACACTGTGTTTCCTTTGAGCTGTCGACACGTAATGACTGACATCGCAGGAAGTAACGAATAATAGCGATATGCACACTGACACGGCAGCCAACATTTGTCCCAAGACTTTTGAAGTGCAGAGTTTCGTATCTCTCAGTAAGAAATGGGTCTTGTTTTGTAGTAAACAAGCGAACATACGTGACTGCACTTTTCATCACCCACAAGTACATGTACAACTTGCAGATTTACATCTTTATTTGCGTATTAACCATCATAAATTCTTTCATACCCAAACATACCGTGCACAATGTTCGTCCCAAAACTTGTGAGAGGCACTGTATGTGGCGATGCCGCTAGCGGCAGTGACGTTGCAGCCGGCAGCAAGCATATGTATACAGAGGCGCTCCAGCAGCCTGCTGACAGTCATACCACCTGACAACGGCCAAGAAGTGCTTGGCCGAAAGCTTGTGAGTTGTAGTCTCCTGACGCTGGTGGAAGCCCGAGGATTTTCATTCTGTATCAACGATGTTTAGACCTTCTCTCTTCCCTTTATTTTCCTTTAGTCCAAATGTGTGTGCTTTAACCCAGTGGGATGACGCAGCTTATATTAGAGACGACAGCGATTCAAATTCAGGTTATATTTTCGGACGTTATTCCTAAATCTCTTGGGACAAATGCCTGGATGGGTGCTTTGAAAATGATACGACCGATCTCCTTCGACACAGGTCTCCCGATCCAAGCCTGCAGCCCGCATCTCGTGGTCGTGCGGTAGCGTTCTCGCTTCCCACGCCCGGGTTCCCGGGTTCGATTCCCGGCGGGGTCAGGGATTTTCTCTGCCTCGTGATGGCTGGGTGTTGTGTGATGTCCTTAGGTTAGTTAGGTTTAAGTAGTTCTAAGTTCTAGGGGACTGATGACCATAGATGTTAAGTCCCATAGTGCTCAGAGCCATTTGAACCATCCAAGCCTGCACTTCGTCTCTAATGACTTCGTCGCTGCCGTTAACCCATAACATTCATTCATATTATGTAAAAAATATACATTACCATTGCATAGGTGTCCACAAACATGCCAATTCCGTTGACGAATGTAAAGTCAGTTATGAAGACATTACTGGTGTCGAAACTGCCTGTCCTCGTGATGGAATTTCCTCCTTTTCCAGTTGCAAGATTACATGAGGAACGCCGAAATGTTCCTTGTCAAGGATCTTTGAAACAGTGTGAGTATCCGCAGAAAATTGACAAAATAGTATCTAATGAAGACTCTATAACTTCCGAGCACAGTGGTTACAGTCGTAGTAAAATGTCTGCTTATTCATTGTGTTTTCTATTTTCTTTCTTTCATTTTTCATAACATCGCACCAGTCATCTAACATTCCACTGAAACATGTGTATGTAATTTTCCAATCGCACCCCGTCTATTCTGCAAGATTTAGAATTGTGTTTAGAAGAAAGTGATTATGAAACCGGTAACTATTAAGGTCACCGCGGAAAAATCCCTTAGAATTTTTTAAAGTCGCGTTTGCGGACTATCTAGAGAAGGAATAGAGACGCCAAGAAGGGTTGCTAGGTCGGCATTGTTCTGTGCAACGAGTTTTGTTCCGTGTTAAATAGCTGGCTGTTATCCGCTGAAACGTGACATGTTTCCTGTAACTTAAAATGGGAATAAGTGCACGATAGCGACGAAGGAGACGCTATTGTTTCTCGTTCGTCTGTTGTTACGATAACGGTACCTTCGTGCTGAGTTGTCGGCTTGTGGGAAATTGAAACCCAGCTATCAGAAATGTCGGATCGCATTTTTTAATATCTAGAAGGAATGTTAGTCAATGAAACACTTCACTGTTTTATTATATTTCACTAGGCTTTCATTAAGATGCTACTTTGTATTGCAAAGGAGACGGGGAGGTTTCACTGTATCATATTTCAGTCTGGATGGCGAAATGCACCAGCAACTGAAAATCAATTCCAACGAAGTGTTAAACTGCGGATGTAAGAAATACGAGAGCTACGAATTTCATACTGAACATTTAACGTAGAGATTGCTTATCAGCATTTACTGAGATGTTACTGAGTCACTGTGTTAAATATTCGCTGTCAGAAACCCCACAGAGTCAGTAAGAATTTACTTTTCTTTGTGACAGTTACGACATTATTTGTGTATGAAATTGTAGCGTTTTTTTCCTCGTCCTTCATTTGATAATATTTGTTAAAATGGATGAAAACGAATGCTTTCCATATTTGACTCCTTCTCAGCAATTCTTGTACAGTGCAGTAGAGATTGGAGATTCACGGATGAGTTATGTACTTAAATTAAAGAATTGTTAAGGGGAGAAACGACTAACGAGCGGATTATGGACTTTGTTTGTGTGTGCATGACGCCTTTGGGATGTGAGACTTACCGAAAGTATAAGAGCAGCATAACCAGTAAGGTATACCAGTTTCATCATTATTATAGTATTTTTAGCTCAAATATTAGGCTGCAGATGCTATAGATAAAACACAATTCTGTAACACAACAGTGAGACACCATCGACAGATGATGACACGTCGGTCGGTTGTGAACGGTGGGGCCGCCAGAACCTGTGGACGGAGTCTACGTTTACGTCACGTAATTAATTAATACAGTTTAGAAAGATCAGAATGGGTGTCAGCCACTCTCGCGAATTCTGTCAGAGTTGTTGCACTTTAGTGGTTATTAACAACATGGCAGAATATGGGAACATATTACGGTCTAGGTACTGAGGTATTGGTAATATCTTGCAGCAAGTCGCATCTGTTGTTGCGTCTCGCCAATTATGGAAATACCTAACAAACGTCTGAGCAAGTTGCGGCATACTTTGGCAGTTCATTGTAATATCAGTTGAACGCAACGGGAAACTGTGTGAAACAAGCGCATTCTGCCACATAAAATGTGTTAGCGACAGACGTGTCTTTGGTAGTAGTCGTTATGCTTGTTGGACGAAATTACTCCGTGACAACAGCGCGTGTCCACTGAGGATCATAACTCTGAGTCTGTTTGAAGGCTATACAAATCTCTTGAAACGACACGCTCCCTAACGTTTTCTATACGTTCACAAACCGGTACTAAGTGCTCGGAAGTCCCGACATGTCCATAGTCACACTTTTCTGATAGCCGTTTGTCAGATTAAAGCAAGTATAGGATCCGGAATCAGAGATGAAACGAACCACACCCTGACTGGATTAAAGCGATTCATTTGCAGTCTTCCCCTGATCTCTAGGAATACACCACACGCTCTTTCCACTTTAGAATGTTGAGTCCCACTCATTTATTTTCCAGAGTTTAAGGCTGCCTTTGTCCGTGTTTCTGGAACCTGTAATTTCGCAGACCCTGTTTAGGTGTTGTCGCCATAACCAGTATCACGCAGCGAGGCGGGCTACGTGACTGCCATACGCTATGTCCACTTCACCGATTCCTCAGTAGGTATGCATCCCAGTACTTCGCATCTGAGATTAGGTACCTGCCCTTCCACGATTTGCAACATATACGTAGCAAAAACCCACAGTGATCCACGTCGTTATTTATATATTAAATAGCTTAGTACCCTTTGGTGCGGGGTATGTATTTGATCTAGTTCTATTAATCCATCTCCTCTTTCCCCTCTCTCTGTCTACTTCCTCTTCCCTGCTCTGACTCCATCTTCCCCTGCCTCTATATCTTCTCCATATCTCTTCTATTACCGAGCGAGGTAGCGCAGTGGTTAGACACTGGACTCGCATTCGGGAGGACGACGGTTCACTCCCGCGTCCGGCCATCCTGATTTAGGTTTCCCGTGATTTCCCTAAATAGCTCCAGGCAAATGCCGGGATGGTTCCTTTCAAAGGGCACGGCCGACTTCCTTCCTCGTTCTTCCCTAATCCGATGAGACTGATGACCTCGCTGTCTGGTCTCCTTCCCCGAAACAACCAACCAACCAACCTCTTCTATTTCTTTCTCACTCCCTCTATCTCCTCCTGCCTCCTCTGTGTGTCCATTTCCTCCACACCCTGTCTCTATCCATCTCCTCCTCCCGCATATCTGTATCCATGTCCTCCTTCTTTCTCTCCGCCTGTCAATCTTTCCTTCTCCCTTCTCTCTTCACGTTACCACCCCCACCCTGATAGGAGGTTTCTAGTTCTTACCCCCACAATATTTCTTTCCTGATAGTAGTAATGTTTGCATCAAGTTTTGTTGAAATCGATCCAGGAGGTTAGAGAAGTTTTTTACTTAGAGGAGTTTTTTACCCGCAGCTTTACCCAGGACGCACATATCACATACATTTACCACATATTTCATATGAATTTATACACATATTTCACCTTTCTCTGGAGCGAGTTTCGTCTTGCAATTTTGTTTTCACGCAGCTCATGTGTATGACATCATAACTCCTAATCTGTGTGTCGTACAATCATATAATTTTGTAGATCCATTCAGCTGCCTATATGAATAGTATAGGCGAAATATGTTGCAAATAGATTTAGTAGTAAAGAAGTAACAAATTTAAACGTCATGCATGCTGCAGCAGTTTTTCACGCACCTCATTGTTTATGAAGTCATATCTCCTGAACTGCGTATCATTCAGTGATATAATTTTACAACTACATTCAGTGGTGTATCGGAACAGTGTCTGTGAAATGTTTCGCGAGTACAGTTAGTAGTAAAGAAGTAAGAAATTAGAGCTTCATGCTTGAAACGCGTACATATTCAGTACCAGTACGTTGGTGTGCCTTGTAAGAGCGTGGTGTTGACACGACATGCTGTCCACCACCGTGAGCGATGGAGACGTTATGGTCCCAATGTTTGGTGTACCTGATGTACTGCCAAAATGATAACATGGAATATTACTACGACATTTCAGTGTCTTGGGTACGCTGATAAATACTTCTGGGAAAAGAACTTCAGATTGTCTGACTTGGTGTTGTACTTCTGTGGAAAGATATGGACTTTCAGTGCAGCTGCGTGCAACCTAAAGTGCTACAACCATGATGCAATCCTTCCCTTTCCTATCCTAATTCTTGTAACATAGTGAAAATCATTTTTTGCTAACATCATTTGTATTCATGGCCTATACATTTTTTCGAACTACAGTGCGAGTGCACTTTTGTTATTTTCTAACATGATTACTACTCATTGTATGTACATTTCGATTTGCTGATATATTCCGAACTACAGTGCGTGTGCACTTTTGTCATTTTTCTAACATGATTTCTACTTATTGTACATACATTTTGTGATTTGCTGATATATTCTGAATTTCAGAGCGTGAGCACTTTTGTCATTATATAACATGATTACTACTCATTGTATGTACATTTTGATTTGCTGATATATTCTGAACTGCAGTGCATGTGCACTTATGTCACTTGTCAACATGATTTTTTGCCATTATGTTTATTTGTTGTGAAAATGCTAAAGAGTTTTTCAGTGCGTGTGCACTTATGTCATTTGTTAATATGTTTTGTACTCACATTTTGTCATTGCCTAATATGTTTTGTACTTGGTGCATGTGCACACATATTTACTTCATGTTCTATATCTGTATATATGCTGTAATTGTAAAGTTAATTAATTCTGAAAAAATTTGTTGCTCATGGCAAGTCCAAATGACTCACCATCGCTGCCAAATTTTTGCCCCCCCAGTGGAGGGTTATGAAACGCGTACGTATTCCTCGCCAGGCATGACAGAATCTCTGACCAGAGAGTTGTTTATCGTTGCTAGTCTGCGCTTGACCGCGCGTGAGTGCAGTAGTTGTACGTAGCGAGTCGCGAGAGCATGTAGTTCAGTTGCGAGTAGTCTGTTGCGAGTCGCAGATGTGTGTGAGGAGTCGGCGGGCGTCGACATGGGTCTCTGGTCAAGGTTCGGGACGAGGTATATTGTTAAATAAGGTAATGAACCAGCATTGCGCACATCTGATAATGTAATGTATATTAATTGTAATTAATTTGTTCAAGAAATGCCCCAATAATAATTTTGTTTTCAAAGCAATCGTTTTTAAGAAAAGAATCATTCCAATTGAAACAATATTTCCTATGCTTTTCCTCCCAGAATCAATTTATCAGATTAATTATTGCACAGGGCCTAAGGTCAGCGCAGCTGCCCTATTATTGTGGGTTTAATGATTAATGTTCATTTCTCAATTTTTGTGTCGAGTTTACATTGGGCCATTATTTTTCAATATTTTTGTAGCGAAGGTACAGTCGCTTTTATTTCAATTTAACGATGTTTTGTGGGAGCTCAACAACATTTGGGTCATCATTATTCAGTAATCTTGTGGGGAACTAACTTTTGGCACGTTTTCATTATCATAGACTTTTATTTTATTTCTGCTGGGAGGTTACGTTTAGCACGATGTCCATTAACATTTAATTATTTTTCTTTAATTTCTGTGGGGAGGTTACACTTGGCGACATCCGGACCAGGATCGTATTTCTTTGAGAATCTTCTGAAAAGTAGTCAGATATCTGCTCTTATTTACTAAAATATAATTAGCATTTGGCGCAACGCTTTTACTAATTTTATGACTTTCTTTCCTCAGATCATCGGCAATTCTTTGCTCTTTGTTGTATTTGTGTTTGTTGGAGTTTACATTGTGCTTATCTCATTTGTGAATAATTGTGACTTGTGTAAAAATGCCGCGAAAAACTATTAATAGTACATCGCGAGGCGTAATGAATGAAATTACCGATTTAAATAACTTCACCGATAGTACTTGTGACACACAGTGTAATGATGACAATCCTGCGTTTACTGACAATCAGTGCGTTCCAACCACTAATGATGATTTTTGTTTTAATGATGAACAAACGAATTCGGTTGTGTCCTCTGTTGATTTGACGACAATTGATGACGCGGGGCGTTCTGTTGTAATGAGCGCTGCCCAGCTTAACACACCCGGTTTGCAGGATTTACGTGACGAACAGATAAATTTTTCTAATGAAAATGAACAGGATACTCAAAACACGATAGATCTATTTAATTCCAAGGTAGTGACGCACAGTGCACATCCGATAAGCAAACCTTTTTGTGAGTCACAGAATGACCAAATGGTCACACAAAATGTGACAATTGCAGGTACACCACTAAACAGCACAGAGAATAGAAATGCTAATTTTGGGTCGGATCCAATTATGGCATTGTTGCTACAAATGAATAAACAACTTAATGAAAATAGTGAAGATAACAAACAATTTAAGGAAAGTTTGAAACAACTTAATAAAATTAATAAAAAAACTAGGCAACAATGATGAAAATTTCAAACAACTTAGTGAGCAGAACAAACAGTTCAATGAAAATTAGACAACAATTCCAGACAGTTAAATGAAAAATTTGACAACAATTCCAGACAGCTTAGTGAACAGATTAGAGCCGTTGCCGCACAGTGTCATGATACTAAAGAACAGTTACACGAGGAAATTGAGGCTTGTTCTAGAAAAAGTAGCGAAGAAATTAGATCTGTTGCTCAAGAATTAAGGGATATGCAAACAGCTGCAACAGAATCACTCAGAGACGAAATTAGTACAGTCGGTAAACAATGCTCTGAAAAAGCAACACAATCACACGACGAGTTTAAACTAATGACAGCAGAACTTTCGCGCACAATGGATGCAAAGATAGACGCGAAATTCGACCAACAGAACACTCAGATTGACGAACGTTTTAATCACCACATACAAAACAGTGATACGCGTTTCCGCAAATTTATACAGGATCAAAATAAAGTAAAACGTCAAGTCATGGAAACAATCACTGCTCAGAGACAAGAAGACAAACGTAAAATGTTTGCGAAGGCAAAAACATATGTAGACACCAATATTGCTACAGTATCGGACAAAATTAATACCATCGAACAGTTGAACACCGAATTACGTGATGAGATTTCTGACCTTAAATCAAAAACAGATACACACTCAGTAGATTTTCAAACAGTGACCGACAGACTCGAACAATTAGAACTAACACAGGATTCTGATGTCGTCAAAGCTGACGTTAACAAATTGAGCGAAACCACACGTAAATTACAAAAACAGATTAATGCTTCTGACACTAAGAACGATGATCAGGTAAAAATACTGACTGAAAAATATGATGAATTGGCCAGTCGTATTGACGTTATTGAAAGTTATAATGACAGCAAATCAGACGATACTTCACCGGTTTCATTTAATCAAACACCGGAATTTCAAAATTTACAGCAGACAATCAATAAGATCGATTCGTCTAATAACACATTGCGTAGAAAATTGTCAAGTTTACAGCAAGAGGTAACAGAGATAAAAAATATTTCAGTTAATAACACATCACAGCAGACGCCACTTTGCGAACATTTGTCAGACTCACGCAGCGGGTATAATTTAGGTAATCTACAGAGAGTACGTGAGTTAGATTCTGAACAGTCACAGTCAAACAGATTCCCATACAATCCTGAACCTGTTCCATCATATAGAGACGATGATTTTGATTACAAACATTTTCTGTCAGTGAGAAAATTTAAAGTATTTAAAAATGACAGAACACAGATTCACCCACTGGATTGGATACAACAGTTTAGTTTTGCTTTTCCACCGACTTGGCGTGTAACGCACAAACTTGAATTTATTTGCAGTTTTTTGGAAGGCGAACCGGCAACTCGTATGAGACCGATCGTGAGGCAATGCTATTCGGTAGAAGAGTCTCAGAATGCTTTTCTGTCAGCATACTGGTCGAAGACGACACAGCGCGGAATTAAAGATCAATTAATTAGTTTACCAAATTATGAGAACTCCAATTTTTCCACTGTCACGCAATTTTTTGAGCACATGGTACAACAAAACCAGTACTTAAGTGAACCTTACAGTGAATCAGCACTTATTCAATTATGTATTTCTAAATTGCCACGATCATTAAGAGTGTCACTTTTAACGGGTCAGCAAAAAGAAAATATTTCGGCATTCAGAGATCTGTTACAGCTTTTGGAAGTACAGCAATCGGACTATTCCTTTGTAAACAAAAATTTTTCAAATAATAACCAAGGCCAACAAACTTACAGTAATTACGATCAACCACTCAATTTCAATGTCAAAGGTAATAGACGCTTTAGGAACGACAACCACCAGAACTATAATAACAGGCAAAATTTTAATTATCAGTATCGTCAAAATTATCAGCAACAGGAACCCCATTTTGGTAACAATAGACGTTTTTCACCACAAGAGCATGAAAGTCAGCCGGTTAGAATACCTAACCAACAATGTAATGCACAAGGTCAACCAGGCTTTAATGTTTCGCCGCGTGCACGTATAGTCCCAGCTACAACAAATAGTAACGCACGCCAGCAAGGAAATAACTATGTGCAGAAAACACAATACTTCAATTCCTATCGCAATGCACCGTATAGGAATGACTATCACAACAGACGTAAAAATAATGAGCACAATTATCAGCGTACGTATAATAACAGTCGGTCTTACTAGCAGCAAAATGATCAGCAACAACATATTCTCATGAATGAACCCGACAGTAGGTATTATCCAGAGCGTAATACGTCTGGAAGAAATAACAGAACAGTTCAAATAGTCGAAATGCCACAGAATCCTCCTGAAAATAACACGTCAGATAGAATCTGACTAGATACTGTACAGGTCGCATCTTCCAGTAACACAAGCACTACTTTAGACACGCAGAATGTTGTTCACGAAAATGTTATTACTTTTGACGACATCCGAGACACTCTTTTACAGGAAAGACCAGTTGTTCAAAAAACCATTTCATACCCTGTCATCGAAATTAAAATTGGTTCATCGAAATTTTCAGCAGTAATCGATTCCAGATCACCTATGTCAGTAATAAATGAAGGAACTTTTAACGAGTGTAACAAAGAGAATACCTATCCTACATTACCATTAGGCAAAACGAAAGTAAAAGGAGCAGTATCGAGTAAAGGAGTAGACGTTAAATTCCAGACACATTTATCATTTTGCATTGCAGGTCATACATTTCACTCAAATTTTTGGATTGTTCCTTTATTGACAACAGACGTTATTTTAGGTACGAATTTTCTGGTACAACACGACGCAGTTATCGATTTTCAGAATTCCTATTTAATGTTGAAGGATGAAAATATACAATTTGCTATAGAATTTCAGCACTCTTTATCTGCAGAAGAACAGACAATTAATCGCACAGAGGTCATTTCCGTATCACTTAGCATAGACTGTAATTCCACATTGTTCACAGATACGTACGTACATACCTATAATACTCCAGACGAAGCTGACTACGACGTAATGCAGATGATTTCTGATAAAGTTAAACAAAGCAGTGCAAATACAGACGACGAACGGACGCAACTACACAAAATTCTTTTACAGCAAGCTCCAGTTTTTGACAACATTCCTGGTACTATGTCCGGTTTTATGTATGAATTTCAAGTCAAACAGCACGACACATTTAAAGCAAAGCATTATCCCATTCCATATATCCACAGAGAACAAGTTAAAAAAGAGTTGGAAGATATGCTCGACCAAGGAATTATTGAACCGGCAGTTAGTCCGTACATAAACCCGCTACATATTGTTAAGAAAAAAGATGGCTCACTTCGCCTCGTGCTTGATTCACGTCACATCAATGACATAATTATTAATGAAACAGATCGACCACAGACATTAGAGGAACTTCTACAGAAATTTCATGGTACGGCTATTTATTCCACATTAGATTTAAAATCGGGATTTTGGCAAATTCAGCTCCATCCGAACTGCAGAAAGTACACAGCATTTCTCTGTTTTGGCGACTGTTATCAATTTTGCAAATTACCATTCGGTTTAACTATTTCTTCTGCAGCCTTTATTCGCGGTTTGAACACAATACTTCCGACAGAACTTAAAGACAGAATCACGACGTACGTAGACGACATTCTTATCGCAGAAGCTAACTGGTCTGAACACAATATGATTCTTGAACGTCTGCTACAAACTTTTCATGCACAAGGACTTACAGTTAATCTTAGTAAATCGCACTTTGATAAAACTTCTATAAAATTTCTTGGACATGTTATTTCAGCAGAAGGCATTGCGCCTGATCCGGAAAAACTTCAAGCTCTACGTGACATTACTGTTCCTACAACGAAAAAACAACTACGCAGTTTTTTGGGCTTAATTAACTTTTTTTCGTAAATTTATTCATCACTCTGCTTTAGACACACCTAGATTATGTCAACTGACAGGTAAAAACACTATTTGGTCCTGGGATAAGCAAGCACATTCTGAATTTATGAACCTGAAACATGCTTTGTTGAATGCACCACTTTTATCGCACCCAGATCTCACCAGAAATTTTTCCATTGCCACCGATAGTTCTAACACCGCTTTAGGCGTACATATTTTTCAGGAAATTGAAGAAGATGGCTCTACAGTAATTAAAAACATCGCATTTGCAAGTCGCATTCTGTCACCTGCTGAACGAAATTATTCCGTTACAGAACTGGAAACATTATGTGTTGTTTGGGCTTTTACGAGATTTAGACATTTTCTTTATGGAAGACACACCACCGTCTACACAGACCACAGAGCGATACAATTTTTACTTTCGGCTAAATTCACACACGACAGACTAAGTAGATGGAAGCTTTATTTACAGGAATTTAATTTCACAATTGTTCACATTCCCGGCACACAAAATGTTATAGCAGACGCACTATCTCGTTCTCTTAGCAACAATCAGCAAGACGTCGCAACCAACTTCTGCAAAGCAAATTTCAGCGTGATGTACATTCAACAAGTTGCATTTGAAAATTTTATTTCATCGTCATTACAGGACATAGCAAAAGAGCAAAATAAAGACAACGTGTGGAAAGAAATTAAACACCTTTGGCAAGATAGGAATAATGTTAGGATTAGAAACCATTACACCGTATGCAATGACATTTTGTTTCGCCGCTCTCATCCTGACAGCAACAACTGGTTATTATGCATTCCTGATGAACTTGTTAACAAATTAATATGGTATACTCATTTAAGTTACGCACATTACGGAGCCAGAAAATGTTTTCTTATACTGAGACAGAACTGTTATTTTACCAACATGGAGAAACGTATACGACGAGTTTTAGCGTCATGTAAAATCTGCCAGAAAGCTAAGTCAGACACAACTTCACATATTCCTCCATTTCATCCAATTGTACCTGTTAAATTGAGACATATGGCCGCTGTAGACATTTTTGGTCCAATTCCGAGAACTAATAGAGGTTTTTGCTACATCTTTGTCGCTGTTGAACTCACTTCAAAATTTGTTACCTTCACTCCGTTACGCAAAGCTACTGCTAAAACCGTTTCGAAAGCATTTGTAAAGCATTTTCTATTTCATGTAGGGCATGTGTTGAAAGTAATTTCTGATAATGGATCACAATTTCGTTCTGCTATATGGACACGTATGTTACGAACTAGAAACATTTCTCCGATCTATATATCCAGGTACCATGCTTCTTCGAACCCTTGTGAACGATTAATGAAAGAAATTGGTAAACTGTGTAGAATATACTGCCACAAAAGACATATTGATTGGGACACACACATATTCTCATTCAAAGATGTAATTAATTCCATACCAAATGAATCTACTATGCTATCTCCGTCTGTTATACTGAAAAATGTTGAACCACATAACAAAATTAAAGAATTAGTAAGCTTTCCTACATCTCGTCGACTACGACACCATGAAATAATTGACATTGCGCTGAACAACATCAAACGTGCCGCAGAGCGCCGGAGAAGACAGCAAAAACAGGTTTGTACACGCCGTGACTTTCACATTGGACAGAAGATATTAGTACGTACACACTATTTATCCAGCAGAATAAAAGGTTGTTGTTGTTGTGGTCTTCAGTCCTGAGACTGGTTTGATGCAGCTCTCCATGCTACTCTATCCTGTGCAAGCTTTTTCATCTCCCAGTACCTACTGCAACCTACATCCTTCTGAATCTGCTTAGTGTATTCATCTCTTGGTCTCCCTCTACGATTTTTACCCTCCATGCTGCCCTCCAATACTAAATTGGTGATCCCTTGATGCCTCAGAACATGTCCTACCAACCGATCCCTTCTTCTGGTCAAGTTGTGCCACAAACTTCTCTTCTCCCCAATCCTATTCAATACTTCCTCATTAGTTATGTGATCTACCCATCTAATCTTCAGCATTCTTCTGTAGCACCACATTTCGAAAGCTTCTATTCTCTTCTTGTCCAAACTATTTATCGTCCATGTTTCACTTCCATACATGGCTACACTCCATACGAATACTTTCAGAAATGACTTCCTGACACTTAAATCTATACTCGATGTTAACAAATTTCTCTTCTTCAGAAACGCTTTCCTTGCCATTGCCAGCCTACATTTTATATCCTCTCTACTTCGACCATCATCAGTTATTTTGCTCCCCAAATAGCAAAACTCCTTTACTACTTTAAGTGCCTCATTTCCTAATCTAATTCCCTCAGCATCACCCGACTTAATTAGACTACATTCCATTATCCTTGTTTTGCTTTTGTTGATGTTCATCTTATATCCTCCTTTCAAGACACTGCCCATTCCATTCAACTGCTCTTCCAAGTCCTTTGCTGTCTCTGATAGAATTACAATGTCATCGGCGAACCTCAAAGTTTTTATTTCTTCTCCATGAATTTTAATACCTACTCCGAATTTTTCTTTTGTTTCCTTTACTGCTTGCTCAATATACAGATTGAACAACATCGGGGAGAGGCTACAACCCTGTCTTACTCGCTTCCCAACCACTGCTTCCCTTTCATGTCCCTCGACTCTTATAACTGCCATCTGGTTTCTGTACAAATTGTAAACAGCCTTTCGCTCCCTGTATTTTACCCCTGCCACCTTTAGAATTTGAAAGAGAGTATTCCAGTCAACATTGTCAAAAGCTTTCTCTAAGTCTACAAATGCTAGAAACGTAGGTTTGCCTTTCCTTAATCTTTCTTCTAAGATAAGTCGTAAGGTCAGTATTGCCTCACGTGTTCCAGTGTTTCTACGGAATCCAAACTGATCTTCCCCGAGGTTGGCTTCTACTAGTTTTTCCATTCGTCTGTAAAGAATTCGTGTTAGTATTTTGCAGCTGTGACTTATTAAGCTGATAGTTCGGTAATTTTCACATCTGTCAACACCTGCTTTCTTTGGGATTGGAATTATTATATTCTTCTTGAAGTCTGAGGGTATTTCGCCTGTTTCATACACCTTGCTCACCAGATGGTAGAGTTTTGTCAGGACTGGCTCTCCCACGGCCGTCAGTAGTTCCAGTGGAATATTGTCTACTCCGGGGGCCTTGTTTCGACTCAGGTCTTTCAGTGCTCTGTCAAACTCTTCACCCAGTATCATATTTCCCATTTCATCTTCATCTACATCCTCTTCCATTTCCATAATATTGTCCTCAAGTACATTGCCCTTGTATAGACCCTCTATATACTCCTTCCACCTTTCTGCTTTCCCTTCTTTGCTTAGAACTGGGTTTCCATCTGAGGTCTTGATATTCATACAAGTCCTTCTCTTATCTCCAAAGGTCTCTTTAATTTTCCTGTAGGCGGTATCTATCTGACCCCTAGTGAGATAGGCCTCTACATCCTTACATTTGTCCTCTAGCCATCCCCGCTTAGCCATTTTGCACTTCCTGTCGATCTCATTTTTGAGACGTTAGTATTCCTTTTTGCCTGTTTCACTTACTGCATTTTTATATTTTCTCCTTTCATCAATTAAATTCAATATTTCTTCTGTTACCCAAGGATTTCTACTAGCCCTCGTCTTTTTACCTACTTGATCCTCTGCTGCCTTCACTACTTCATCCCTCAAAGCTACCCATTCTTCTTCTACTGTATTTCTTTCCCCCATTCCTGTCAATTGCTCCCTTATGCTCTCCCTGAATCTCTGTACAACCTCTGGTTCTTTTAGTTTATCCAGGTCCCATCTCCTTAAATTCCCACCTTTTTGCAGTTTCTTCAGTTTTAATCTACAGGTCATAACCAATAAATTGTGGTCAGAGTCCACATCTGCCCCTGGAAATGTCTTACAATTTAAAACCTGGTTCCTAAATCTCTGTCTTACCATTATATAATCTATCTGATACCTTTTAGTATCTCCAGGGTTCTTCCATGTATACAACCTTCTTTCATGATTCTTAAACCAAGTGTTAGTTATGATTATGTTGTGCTCTGTGCAAAATTCTACCAGGCGGCTTCCTCTTTCATTTCTGTCCCCCAATCCATATTCACCTACTATGTTTCCTTCTCTCCCTTTTCCTACACTCGAATTCCATTCACCCATGACTATTAAATTTTCGTCTCCCTTCACAATCTGAATGATTTCTTTTATTTCATGATACATTTCTTCAATTTCTTCGTCATCTGCAGAGCTAGTTGGCATATAAACTTGTACTACTGTAGTAGGTGTGGGCTTTGTATCTATCTTGGCCACAATAATGCGTTCACTATGCTGTTTGTAGTAGCTTACCCGCATTCCTATTTTCCTATTCATTATTAAACCTACTCCTGCATTACCCCTATTTGATTTTGTGTTTATAACCCTGTAGTCACCTGACCAGAAGTCTTGTTCCTCCTGCCACCGAACTTCACTAATTCCCACTATATCTAACTTCAACCTATCCATTTCCCTTTTTAAATTTTCTAACCTACCTGCCCGATTAAGGGATCTGACATTCCACGCTCCGATCCGTAGAACGCCAGTTTTCTTTCTCCTGATAACGACATCCTCTTGAGTAGTCCCCGCCCGGAGATCCGAATGGGGGACTATTTTACCTCCGGAATATTTTACCCAAGAGGACGCCATCATCATGTAATCATACAGTAAAGCTGTGCAGTAAATTTGAACTTCTATACGCAGGTCCATATCGGATTCGCAGCATTCCTCACCCCAATGTTGTACACGTCGAAACTCTGAGAACCAGAAAAAGTAAAGGCAACCACCATGTCTCCAATATTAAACCCTTTATTGAATGAAGACACTTTATGATTTAACATACTATGATGCCATTTACTAATTTTTATGATCACTTATGCAATTATATTCACATGACTAATTATTGATGATTATCGTATTTTTTCTTGGCAAGTGCCCGGCAAGGTAAGGTTAGCAGGTCGCTCTTCTTGTCGTTACATATCAGACTGTGCACATTTTTTCCAGAGAAACTTACGTATCTTATGAATAATTATGCAATTTTATCTAGTGACATACTAATTTTATTAAATTCTCTCTCCATTAAAGTCTTTAATTCTCTCCTCTACTAACTACACAACATACAAGGTGAACCCAAAGAAGGTCACATTTCTTGTCATCATTTTTTTTTATGTATGTACGATTGTTTCATATTTTGTTTGTATGCACTATGAAATAGTTAAGATATAGCAAACACCAGTTGACTTTGACATTTTGCCTTATGATATCTCAACATCGTGACTGTTTTACATTTTTTGCTGCTGCATTGTGATATTCTGTGTACATTTTTGCATTTGAACACTGTCTATTATTTTCATATTACGTTTTCTGTCATGGTATGCTGTATGCTTAATTATGTTATCATAAACCAGTCATTATTTAGTGAGTATATGATGTAAATGCAAGACATTAATCTTTGTTCATCAATTTCAGAAAGAAATGATGCGTAAAAGAAATAAATTAAACAGAAATGGGAATTTCACCTTCGGAATGAACGAAAGAAGATGCAAACCTCGTGATGAAGAGTAAATGGATCAGGATTAACAAGCATTAACAAGAATATACTATACACATCGTAGAATAGCAGTCTTAACTAATTTTTTCTTTCAGAGTACAAGGCGATTGATGCAGACTGTCAGACAGAACTACACATCTTAGTTTTAGTGATGGAATATGCTAGAGATAAGGAATAGTTATGTAATGAGTAATGAAATGATTTTTTTTTTTGCAGATGATAATGAACGCTGATAAATAATGATGAAGAATATGCTACTATGGATAATGAAGTTTTTCTTTACAGGTGATGATAATAATGGAATTATGATAATGAAGTGATGGATAATGAAGTTTTTTCTTTACAGATGAGGATATTGTTGAAGTTATGTATTTATGCTATGTAGTTATTTAAGTATTTGTTGCAGTTTGCTTTGACAGCAGGTGTTATATTGCATAGTATAATGACGGAAGGTTTTGGAAAGGACAGCTATGGAACACATTTTTATACACATTTCACTACCTGTTAATTCGAAGTTCACTACTTTTCAGCATAAAATGCATTTCTTCTCTCAGCTTAATAATCCATTTTTTGTATATTTTTGCAGGAGAAATTATTTATGAAATTAATGTGCTATAAGCAGTTGTTCATTAAATCTATGTCATTTATGAATGTGATTACATATACTCTACTTGTTTCATAATCTTGTAACGGCGGACTCATGACGAATGACGTCACACATTTTCATTTACAGCAACAACCCAGAAGCAAATTTTTTTTTCTTGCTTTCCCCTATAATTACCCAAAGCAATGCATTGCTAACAAAAAAATGTATTACCAGTCCCAAATAATGATACCAGTTTAAGAGAGTTCTGAGTAATGCTGATCAGCTATGAATAATATGTCACTTGAATAATGAATGCAACTGATTACAGTATTGAAATGACCAATGATTAATAATGCTTTGTAACTAGAAAATGAATGCTACTAATTATGCTTTGCAACAAGGAAATGAATGCTACTGATTATGCTTTGTAACTGGGAAATGAACGCTACTGATTACGGTATTGAAATGACCAATGACAATGTCTGTAAATCAATTAATGAACATTTTTCTGTAATACTACATACATGGTACCGAAATGTTCAATAACTGGGCTATGAATGCCGCAAACTACTAATGTAATTCCCAATGAAGACTAGTATGTGACTTAATGTCCTTCACTTTCTGACCTAACTACCCTGAATTACTGAAATATCCATTTGTCTTGTATATCCTCTTGATCATGGAGCACTATATTTGGTTTTTGCACTAATTCTACGTTGGTGTGCCTTGTAAGAGCGTGGTGTTGACACGACATGCTGTCCACCACCGTGAGCGATGGAGACGTTATGGTCCCACTGTTTGGTGTACCTGATGTACTGCCAAAATGATAACATGGAATATTACTACGACATTTCAGTGTCTTGGGTACGCTGATAAATACTTCTGGGAAAAGAACTTCAGATTGTCTGACTTGGTGTTGTACTTCTGTGGAAAGATATGGACTTTCAGTGCAGCTGCGTGCAACCTAAAGTGCTACAACCATGATGCAATCCTTCCCTTTCCTATCCTAATTCTAGTAAAATAGTGAAAATCATTTTTTGCTAACATCATTTGTATTCATGGCCTATACATTTTTTCGAACTACAGTGCGAGTGCACTGAATTTCAGAGCGTGAGCACTTTTGTCATTATATAACATGATTACTACTCATTGTATGTACATTTTGATTTGCTGATATATTCTGAACTGCAGTGCATGTGCACTTATGTCACTTGTCAACATGATTTTTTGCCATTATGTTTATTTGTTGTGAAAATGCTAAAGAGTTTTTCAGTGCGTGTGCACTTATGTCATTTGTTAATATGTTTTGTACTCACATTTTGTCATTGCCTAATATGTTTTGTACTTGGTGCATGTGCACACATATTTACTTCATGTTCTATATCTGTATATATGCTGTAATTGTAAAGTTAATTAATTCTGAAAAAATTTGTTGCTCATGGCAAGTCCAAATGACTCACCATCGCTGCCAAATTTTTGCCCCCCCAGTGGAGGGTTATGAAACGCGTACGTATTCCTCGCCAGGCATGACAGAATCTCTGACCAGAGAGTTGTTTATCGTTGCTAGTCTGCGCTTGACCGCGCGTGAGTGCAGTAGTTGTACGTAGCGAGTCGCGAGAGCATGTAGTTCAGTTGCGAGTAGTCTGTTGCGAGTCGCAGATGTGTGTGAGGAGTCGGCGGGCGTCGACATGGGTCTCTGGTCAAGGTTCGGGACGAGGTATATTGTTAAATAAGGTAATGAACCAGCATTGCGCACATCTGATAATGTAATGTATATTAATTGTAATTAATTTGTTCAAGAAATGCCCCAATAATAATTTTGTTTTCAAAGCAATCGTTTTTAAGAAAAGAATCATTCCAATTGAAACAATATTTCCTATGCTTTTCCTCCCAGAATCAATTTATCAGATTAATTATTGCACAGGGCCTAAGGTCAGCGCAGCTGCCCTATTATTGTGGGTTTAATGATTAATGTTCATTTCTCAATTTTTGTGTCGAGTTTACATTGGGCCATTATTTTTCAATATTTTTGTAGCGAAGTTACAGTCGCTTTTATTTCAATTTAACGATGTTTTGTGGGAGCTCAACAACATTTGGGTCATCATTATTCAGTAACCTTGTGGGGAACTAACTTTTGGCACGTTTTCATTATCATAGACTTTTATTTTATTTCTGCTGGGAGGTTACGTTTAGCACGATGACCATTTACATTTAATTATTGTCATTACAAAATTTCTGTGGGGAGGTTACATGCTTCATTCGGCAGTTTTGCTGCATGAACAGTGAAGATATACACTGAAGCGCCAAAGAAACTGGTATAGATATGCGTATTCAAAAAATGGCTCTGAGCACTATGGGACTTAACTTCTGAGTCCCCTAGAACTTAGATTTACTTAAACCTAACTAACCTAAGGACATCACACACATCCATGCCCGAGGCAGGATTCGAACCTGCGACCGTAGCGGTCGCGCGGTTCCAGCTCTTCCACTCTGGCCGGCTATGCGTATTCATATCCAAAGATATGTAAATAGCAAAACACGGAGCTGCTACCGGCAACACCTATATAAGACAAGTGTCTGGCGCAGTTGTTAGATCGGTTATTTCTGCTGCAGTGGCAGTTTATCAGGACTTAAATGAATTTGAACGTGTTGTTATAGTCGGCGAACGAGCGATGGGACACAGAATTTCCGAGGTAGCGATGAAGTGGGAATTATCCCGTACGACCATTTCGCGAGTGTATCCTGGATATCAGGAATCCCGTAAAACATCATATCTCCCACATCGCTGCGGCCGAAATACGACCCTGCAAAAACCGGACCAATGACGAATGAAGAGAATCGTTAAATGTGATAGAAGTGCAACCTATCCGCAAATTACTACAGATTTCAGTATTGGGCCATCAACAAGTATCTGTGTGCGAACCATTAAACGAAACATCATCGACATAGTCTTTTGGAGGCGAAGGCCCACTCGTGTACCCTTGATGACACCACGACGCAAAGCTTAACGCCTCGAGACAACATCATGAATCCATGGATCCTGCATATGAGCAGGGGACTGTTAAGCTGGAGGAGGCTCTGTAATGGCGTGGAGCGTGTGAAGTTGGAGTGATATAGGATAAACGACTCTGACAGCTGACACTCACGTAAGCGTCGTATCTGATCAACTGCATCCATTCGTGTACATCGTGCATTCCGACGGACGTGGGCAGTTCCTGCAGGACAATGCGACACCCCTCACGTCCATGATTACTACAGAATGGCTCCAAGAAACACTCTACTGAGTTTAAACACTTTCGCTTGAGCATATCTGGGATCCTTTGCGACGTGCTGTTCAGAAGTGATCTCCACCCCCTCGTACTCTTACGGATTTATGGACAGCCCTCCAAGATTCGTTGCTTCAGTTCCCTCCAGCACAACTTCAGACATAAGTCGAGTCCCTGCCACGTCGTGCTGCGGCAGTTCTGCGTGCTAGCGAGGGCCCTACACGATATTAGACAGGTGCACCAGTTTCTTCGGCTCTTTGGTATATGTGTTGCGTTACAGTTGACTAACACTGGATGAATAAATTCTGGGAATTCGCTCATCGTAATCTACACATCTTTTTTATCCTCACGCCTTTGATACGTACGTGGTTCTTACCCCAAGAGCAAGTGTTTCCAGACGGTAAAGATACGTGCACCAAGTTTGGTTGAAATTGGTCCCGTGGTTCGAGAGAGGATGTGTAACGTACATACATACATACATACATATATAAACCAGCGGAAAATTGCTCCTATCGGAGCACAAAACAGGCGAATATGCTTTTGTTTAAATTAAAAGACTGACTGAAAAGTAAGGTAGTAGTTGCCTCGTTCTGTCATCCTCAGCACCTCAAAAAATTTTCCTAGAAATTTTGGTATGTGAACATACTTGAACTCTTTTTTAGCGTGCAGCTCATATCTCACTCCCATAAGCTCTCCTAACTGTAACTCGCTCACACGCACTAGTACATCGCCGTAAGTCGCTCAAACCCACCCATTTCCACTTGCCCGTTCTCACTCACTCATTCAGCCCAACTAATTGTCATTATCCGTTTGTGTCTCTCTGTCGTTGCTCCATGTCTGGCAGGCACAGTCACCTTCGTTTTGTCCTACTACTACAGTCTCCTCTCTGTCAATCTCTCCCTCTTGCTCTCTTTTACTGCTACTATCTTATTCATTCCTTCCCACTGCTGCTGTCTCTTCTCACTGTCACTATCTTTCTCTTCCTCGTTGTCATTGTCATAGAGTCTCTCTCTCATCATCACTGGCTCTCATCCACTTCCACTTTCTCCTTGGCTTTATTCCTCTCCCACTGACACTGTCTCCTTCACTCTTTTCCTGGCACTGTTCTGTCACTGTCAATTACGTTCCACTGCCACTGTTTCCCTCTCTTTCTCTCACGCTGTCATTGTCTCCTTCAGTCTTTCTATGCCACAACCACTGTCTACTATCTTGCAGGATTTATTACTTTTCCATCTCTTTTCCACTGTCACTGTTCCCTTCTCTCGCAGCATAAAAAGATGCTAATATTTTCGCACAGCAAAAATTTTGGGAAAGTTTTTGAAGGTCTACATCTATATCTACATGGTTACTCTGCAATTCACACTTAAGTGTCTGGCAGAGGGTTCATGGAACCATTTTCATACTACTTCTCTACCATTCCACTCTTGAATGGCGCGTGGGAAAAAGAAACATCTACTTTTTTCCGTTCGAGCTCTGATTTGTCTTATTTTATTACCATGATCATTTCTCTCTAAGTAGGTGGGTGTCAACAAAATATTTTCGCAATCGGAAGAGAAAGTTGGTGTTTGAAATTTCGTAAATAGATCTTGTCGCAAAGAAAACCGCCTTTGTTTCAGTGAATGCCACCCCAACTCCCGTATCATATCAGTGACACTCTCACACCTATGGCGCGATAACACGAAACGAGCTGCCCATCTTTGCACTTTTTCGATGTCCTCCGTCAATCCTACCTGGTAAGGATCCCACACACCGCAGCAGTATTCCAGCAGAGGACGGACAAGTGTCATGTAGGCTGTCTCTTTAGTGGGTTTGTCGCACCTTCTAAGTTCTGCCAACAAACCGCAGTCATTGTTTCACCTTCCCCACAATATTATCTATGTGGTCTTTCCAATTTAAGTTGCTCATAATTGTAATTCCTAGGTATTTAATCGAATTGACAACCCTTAGATTTGTGCGACTTTTCGTATACCCAAAATTTATCGGATTTCTTTTAGTACCCATGCGGATGACCTCGCACTTTTCTTTGTTTAGTGCCAATTGCCACTTTTCGCACCATACAGAAATTCTCTCTAGATCATTTTGCAATTGGAATTGACCGTCTGATGATTTTACTAGACAGTTAATTACAGCGTCATCTGCAAACAATCTATCACCTAGATCATTTGTGTAAATCAGAAACAGCAGAGGGCCTATGACACTACCTTGCGGAACGCCAGATATCACTTCTATTCTACAAGATGATTTACTGTCTATCACTACGAACTGTGACCTCTCTGAGAGGAAATCACGAATCCAGTCACACAACTGAGACGATACTCCATATGCATGCAATTTGATTAACAGTCGCTTGTGAGGAACGGTATCAAAAGCGTTCTGGAAATCTAGGGATATGGAATCGATCTGAGATCCCTTGTCGACAGCACTCATTACTTCATGGGAATAAAGAGCTAGCTGTGTTGTACAAGAAAGATATTTTCTGAATCCGTATTGGTTATAATCAATAAGTCATTTTCTTCAAGGGGATTTATAATGTTCGAGTACAGTATATGCTCCAAAGTCCTACTGCAAATCGAGGTCAGTGATATGGGTCTGTAATTCAATGTGCTACTCCTATTTCCTTTCTTGAATATTGGTGTGACCTGTGCTACTTTTCAGTCTTTAGGAAGAGACCTTTCGTCAAGTGAGCGGTTGTATATGATTGCTAAGAAAGGCGCTATTGTGTCTGCATACTCTGAAAGGAACCTGATTGGTATACCATCTGGACCAGAAGACTTGCCTTTCTTAAGTGATTTGTTTCGGAACATCTAAGATATTTACTTTTATGTCACTCATGCTAACAGCTGTTCTGGTTTCGAATTCTGGGATATTTACTTCGACTTCTTTCGTGAAGGAATTGCGGAAAACTGTGTTTAGTAACTCCGCTGTAGTGGCACCATCATCGGTAACATTTCTATCGCTATCGCGCAGTGACGGTATTGACAGTGTTTTGCCACTGGTGTACTTTAGATACGACCGAATCTCTTTGGGTTTTCTACCATGTTTTGAGACAGTGTTTCGTTGTGGAAACTACTAAAAGCATCTCGCATTGACGTCCCCACAAAATTTCGAGCTTACGTGAAACTTAGCCAGTCTTGGGGATTTTGCGTTCTTCTGAATTTGGCACGCTTTTTTCGTTGCTTCTGCAACAGTGTTCTTTCGTATTTTGTGTACCATGGTGGATCAGTCCCGTCTCGTATCAACTTATGCGGTATGAATCTATCTATTGCTGTCGATAATATATCTTTGAATTTGAACCATATCTGGTCTACACTTACATAATTAGCTTGGAGATAATGGAGACTCTATCTTAGGAAGGCATCAAGCGAATTTTTATGTGCTGTGCTGAGGAAGGAAGAATGATGCAGGTGGTACCCCACTTTTCAGTAGTCTTTTAATTTAAACAGGAGCACAGTCGCCTTTTTTGTGCTCCAGTAGGAGCAATTTTTCACTGGTTCCCTTCCTTTGCCTGCTGCAGCAGGACACGTCTATAATATAAAACGAACTTCATGTGTCAGTAAAAATAGTTTACTTATTTGAAATTGAAATAACGCATAATTAATTTTACACTTCAGACGGATTTTATACGCAAAAATATTTTGCATTTGCTTCAGTAGAACAACAAGATGGGGATCCCAGAACCCTTCTGATGATAACGGAGACACATTGCAGTATATTTCTACGTGCTACGTTATTTTATAAACCATGTTTTCGTCTCACATCGGATTTTGCATGCGTATTTTACGTGTGCTAGTAAGTCAAAATTGAACCTCTGTATCTCGGAGTTGGACAAAGATTTCTATAAAGTTTTCGAGGTTTTTTGAGATTAGTAACTTAGGAATATATCGTAAACATTTGAGCCATTTGCTGTGCATAGCCGTCCCAAAAACCATGTTCTTCGGGTGTTTCTTGATAACGGGCGAAGATTTTTGTAAACGGGAAAATGGAACTTCTAGATAAATAGCTAGAGAACATACTGTTATAATTTGAGCAGTTTACTGTCATAAGTTATTTAAGTTTCCGCTGCTGAAGGCGACAGAATGGTGAAAACGCCTTTTCGGATTTTCTCAGTAACCGTCCACGAACGAAGGACTCCTTTAGCCACTTAAGGCTCACTTAGACCACATCTAGTGCGAAGAGAACCAACCGATTTGCTCCACTTGCCTATGCTTGAGGAAGAGTGTAATCTTAAAAAAATTTCTCCGTACTGCAGGATGGTTACAGAAATATGATTCTTCTGTTGGGTGCACAAATGGTGCTTAACCCAAAGTCTGTCCAAAACATTTGACCTGTCTTTCTATCACTAATAGAACCGGAGGTATGAGCCCCAGAATACTTCCGTTTTTAAGCGGGGAGTTTTGCAACATATTGGTGTCATATGCGTACTGATAGCACATGCTGTCGCATGCGTACCGATATATGCATACATACATACGTTCATCTGTTTTTATAATATGGATCGATTATAGTTTTGGATCAAAAACTATATTTATTCTACTTATGGATCACAAACTGGAAGTACTATGTAAATACCTTTCATCTCATCATAATCTAAACGCAAAGCGCTACTTTCCTAGTATTCTAGCTGTGCGGATACACAAAAGAAAACATTTGCAGACTTCTTCTCTGTTGCTGCCGTACTCCCCTGGAAACAAGCCGCCCTGAACTCTGCACAAAAATCAGTGCCCTGTTACTTTTAAAGAAGAGCTGAAGCACTCCCTTCTGTCGCCTTCGTAACATTTGCTTATATGGACGGAACCCTCTTTGCCATACACTAAAGGAAATACTCCTGCACTCTCTCACTTACGCTTCTTTCTCTTTTTTATTACTCAGTCAGTCACGTCATTTCCTTCTCCCCTATTTTCATTAATTGTGTTTGTCACGTTCTTCTTTCACCCCCATCCGTCATGTCCACTGCAGCAAGCCCTTATAGTTTAAATCTATCTTTCTGTAAGTTGTTTCTATTGTCGTACATCTCATGAAAGTTTATTTCTTTCCATTTCTGCTCTGTAATAATTACGGTATGTTTTATAATATTGCTTTTCGTTCTGAATGTAATGTAAAATATTTATGTAGGCACTTCAGAAAGTATGTTAGATACGTCGTCCCAAGCTCAGATCATTCCACAACAAGAACAGCACGTTCTCAGAAGAAAGTACATGTTGCAAATTTCTTGCAGATTTCCGCTGCACTACAGATAAGAGTTGCATTACAATGTGGATGTGAAATAGCGCGACAGTGAAAAGTACTCCGAAATTAAAGTATGGAGGACAGTACAATTCTTGTCGGCAAATCGCCGAAATTGCACACAGCTGACGGTATATGCAGGAAATTCAATGTCGAGTCCAGTCAGAGGGAAATGGTGCAAACAGTTTGAGCAAGACCGCGCAGACTTGTGTGACGCTGATCGGGAAGAAAGGCGATCAACTTGGACCACAGATGGACAACCTCCAGGCAATCCAGTAAGAACGTCTAGAGGGAAAGAGATTTCTAAATGATGAGGCCATTCATACAGCAATTCTATAATGGCTCCGTGAGCCGGCTGCTACGGTACATCGTACGATTGAACACCAGTACAAAAGGGGCTCAATATGGCACCAATCAGTGTCCAGAAGAGTCTGAAAGCGCAGGATTGCATTCTGCACAGCAGAACGAAGCTTGTCTGTAGGTATGTTGGCTAACTCTCTTGATAGGCTGCGCTTCATATCAGCACATATGTGAATGTTCCCCTGGTAAGCCAAGTCGGCCGCGGTGGCCGAGCGGTTCTAGGTGCTTCAGTCCGGAACCGCGCTGCTGCTACGGTCGCAGGCTCGAATTCTGCCTCGGGCATGGATGTGTGTGATGTCCTTAGGTTAGTTAGGTTTAAGTAGTCCTAAGTCTAGGGGACTGATGACCTCAGATGTTAAGTCCCATAGTGCTTAGAGCAATTTTTTGGCTCCGTGGGAATGAGTGGATTTTCTAACTTTATGAGTATGTGGACTAGTTATTTGTCCACCTAGAGCTGGTACTGAGGAGTGCCGAAATTGCTGGCTCGGCTGAGTGCGAGTCGGCGGGACAAGGACGCCTCGCGTCCACTCCAGCAGAGCTCAGGTGCTGAGACAAACAGCACATGGCCGGAAATGGGTAGATCCTGATGGTTTTGAAGCTTAAGAGGACAGACAATGCTCCAAGAAATGGGGGAGTGTCAGGCAAGGTGAATGATTGCTGCTTACAGCTCCACAAGAATCTATAACAATTCACATTCAACTATTAAAGCAAATCTGAATGCGTCTGGACTCTCAGACAAATAAGGTGCAACAATATTTCAATATCTCTAAAGCACCAGAAATAAATATTTCACATTTTCAGAATTGACCTCTGATCTAACAATTTCTAAATGCTTTAAGCGATCTCAACGTACGATATCTCAGATGATAGCATTGTACTATAGCTATCGTCTCTGCACTAACAACTTCTAAATGTTTCATGCGATTTCAACGAACGATATCTCAGACGATAGCACTGTACTATTGCTCTCATCTCTGAAAGTTATACATCTGTATCTAGTTTATTTCTTGATATTTATTACGTTTTTTATATCTTTTCACTATGCAAGTGTTTGCCACAACATCGTATTCTCCACAATTAGACAGTAATTGAATGCAGCACGAATACCTCGCATATTATCACACTTGTGTAGTTACGTAACGTACAGTTTAATATTTTACCAGCATTAATTAAAACTTCCGGGCTGAGAGGCCATGGTCGATTGGTAAAACTTCTCCTTCCTGGCGTTTCGTTGCCTACAGAGGGCAACATCTTCCGAGGCGAGTCAACGACTGGCCTTGGGTCTAGTTTATGTAGAGCGCATGCAGGGCACCACCATAAGTCACGTGGGGCCCACTGTAAGTCTATCTTGTCCATCTCTTGTCTAACGTTAAGCCTTCCTCTTTTCTATTAAAATTATTGTGGTGTTTCTGAATCTCAAATGGCTCTGAGCACTATGCGACGTAACTTCTGAGGTCACCAGTCGCCTAGAACTTAGAACTAATTAAACCTAACTAACCCAAGGACATCACACACATCCATGCCCGAGGCAGGATTCGAACCTGCGACCGTAGCGGTCGTTCGGCTCCAGACTGTAGCGCCTAGAACCATACAGCCTCTCCGGCCGGCTCTGAATCTCAGATAGCTTCCCTATACATACGTGCATAATAGTGTGATGTCCTGGCTAGCACGCTCGTCTCACTAAATTTTAGCCGGCCGGTGTGGCCGTGCGGTTCTAGGCGCTTCAGTCTGAAACCGCGTGACCGCTACGGTCGCAGGTTCGAATCCTGCCTAGGGCATGGATGTGTGTGATGTCCTTAGGTTAGTTAGGTTTAAGTAGTTCTAAGTTCTAGGGGACTGATGACCACAGATGTTAAGTCCCATAGTGCTCAGAGCCATTTGAACCATTTGAACCACTAAATTTTATTTCGTGATCACCGTCTTTAAAAACATGTTCCGCTACAGCTGATTTGTCGGTATGTCCCAGTCGACAGTTCCTTTTGTTTTCGGTTAAGCGGGTATTGGCACTTCTTTTCGTTGTTTCAGTATAAACCTTCTCAGAGCTACACGGAATTTTATACACCCCAGGAGTTTCTAAGGGGTGCCGTTCTTCTTTCGCGGATCTTAAACAGTCACTGATCTTCTTGGTGGGTCTAAAGATTGTTTCAACTTGAAACTTGGTCAGAACTTTCCCAATACGGTCCGTAATATTGCGAATAAATGGAAGAAAAACTTTTCCAGCTGACAGTTGTTTTAGCTGAATACTGTCGGACGCTTTTCTTCTGGGATGCAGTACTCGATCTATCTCGATGTCAGCGCATCCACTTTTTTTAAAAGCCGTTAGCAAATGATTTAGTTCAGGTTGCAAGTAAACTGCCTCAAAGATCTTATTAGCTCTGCCTGGCAGCCAATCGTTGACTCACTTCGGGAGATGTTGCCCGTAGTTGACAACGAAACGTCAGGAAGAAGAAGTTTTACAGATCGACCACGGCCTCTCAGCCCGGAAGTTTTAACTAATGAAGACGCCGGCTGTGAAAACCTACACGTTATGATTTTACCAATAACTTTATTTAAATATTAATTACAACTAATCATGCAAAATCACGGTAATTTAAGAACTGGTCAGTCTCATGTGTTAGCTGGCACCACCTTTGTAAAAGACTATCAAAAGACGCTTCTACCAAGCAGGTCAAAAAAAAATTTCAAACAATATTTAACAAAATCGATTTCTATTTATCGTGAGCGCACTTGCTCAAGAATACTGCCTTGTTTGTATATGAACCAACTAATACTTATATTTAATGTAAATGATTTGAGTTTAATCAAAAGTTGATGACATTTCTTTATTTAAATATTGTTGCAACATATTAGTTTAGTCTGGTAAGTGGTCAAGTTGTATCAAATCATGTCTGTAGAGCTTGAGGACGATGTTATTTTGGTTGGGGCGGCTTTCAGCCAATGAAAAACCAGACAGGAGCCGAACACCCGGGAGTCGAGTGGAGACTGGAGACTGGGACTTTCCGACTGAAGATCTCAAGGGAGTGATTCTGGACTGTTTGACTTTCGTCCTGGAAGGCGGCAGACTTGTCTGTAGTAACGACTGGCATTCGATGATGTAGGTGATCGATTTTGCGCGGTGAACGCCCGCTACCATACTTTAACTTCTGAACCAACATTTGGTTTTGGTGGTTACAAAGAACCTGCCTTTGAGGAACAGGTACATAGTTTTTTGTGTAGATGTTATTAATTTGTTGTCCGTACGTGACTGTTGGACCTGGCCGAGTGCCTCATTTGCTTTCTCCTATAGCTTCACCCTGGAGTCACCACAGTGGGGATGGCATCAGCGTAAGAAACCGTTCCGCTCATCGTATTCGTCTCATCTAACCATTTCAAGTAGGATTCTATACTCCTCTCCCGGATTATAGGACTACATATTGATCACTGACAGTGCATTTCGGTAATTTTCATAATTGCCCTACCATTCAATTTTTCTACCCGGAGATCTTATAAGGTGCGCTAAAACAGCAAATCAATGCACAGGATGGAGAAAAAAACCTGACAGTAAATTCGAAAACGGTGCACATCCGACGTATGTCCGTCTGAAAATTTTGTTCCGTTGGACGTCCACTACCGTGTTCTCACGCTATTATCAGGTCGTTTTTATTCATTATTGGAGACGCCTGCGACATTCATCACACCTGCCATTGCGTATTTGTCTGATGTACGATGCCTAACGCATTGTTGATAGCACAATGAAGGGCGTTCGCAGAATTGCTCTGAAAGCCGATGTTGAATCCCGGGTCTGCTGGTGGGAAAAGGACAGCGCGAGTGAAGCCCTCCAAGAGCCGACCTCGCGAGGTTCCGTAGATCTCAGGGAAATCTAAGGCCAAAGGTCAAATCAGTTCCGCGCACTCACAGGTGCTGTAAATATTTAAAGGACGCGTACAGCCTAAGTGGGCGACAGTAAATGATGTTTGTGACTGTTTAGGGGTACAGAAACTCTACAAGTCGTCCTTTATTGTGTAGCAACCTTATTTGCAAAGAAATGGAGGCCTTCATGCTGCGATAGTAGTAATCCTGTTCAGATTCTTCATACACGTGGCATTCCCTTACCAAGTTTTCTGCGAGAAGCTTCGATTATTTATTTACTAGCAGACAAACCCGGCATGCCTTGGGCACTCATTTTACTAATGTGCTATTATTAACGAAAACAAAATAACGAACTGTGTTTGCGAAGTAGTCCCGAACAGTTCCTGTACCCTGGGGGCAGATGCTTCAAATATCTACATTGTGATTTTGTAAACGTCTGTATGGTAACGTCTCTTACTAGCTTTATAAATGGGAATTGCTTTCGCCTACAGCCGTTTGCGTTTCGCAGTTGAAAGCTGTCCAAGGCACTACCGGTTGTCATGGACTTCCTTAACTTGACCCGACCGTAGGAGTGTCTTAGTAGTAAAGGGTAAATGTATTAAAAATTCGTGCATGATACGTAACTTTTCACGCATCTCTGGGATTATGACGTCATATCTCTTGAACTATATATCGTACAATGACAGTTTTGTGTAGGTACATTTAGCGACATACGTCGATACAATCTGCAAAACGTGTTACCAATACTCTTAATAGCAAAGAGGTAATAAATTTAAACGTCAGGCACAATACGACAGTTTTTCACACATCTCAGTGTTTGTGACGTCATAATTCCTGAACAACGTGTGCTACCATGATATAATTTTGTAGGTGCACTTAGCTGCATACGTATGTGGATAATGTCTACGAAATTTATTGTGAACAGACTTAGCAGCGTGTAAGTAATAAATTTAAACGTCATTAAACGGTATTACCATTAGACACAAAAGATAGAATGCTCGGTGCCGCAGTAAGATCTGTGCAGAATACGGGCACAGTTGTCAATTCATTAGGTACTCCAGGATCTGTGGTTCTCCGCAATCATAATTGGTGGTATCCATAGGGAAGCTTACTCCTGGATCTTCCAGTTCCACAACGAAGATGGTTGAATGACGTCCACACTATTCCATTCCGTTCATGCGAAAGGGGGAGGATTTATGAAGGGAGAGATCAGGTGGAGTTCTCCTCAAAGTCGAGAAATCCACAGTTCTTCCTTGCTGTAGCTGCTGTTATTTGCAAGACTAAAGTAGTCTTGACGAAATTTATTCTGGACCTTAACGTTGGGAGTCCTGGAACGAGCCTATGTAATTGATGGATTTCCTGATGAGCCAGTTTTGTTCTCTTCGCATTGGCAGCTACTTCAAGACGACTATCTGATGGCGCTATGCGCCCGAGCTGATACAGTTTCAAAAGTGGCTTAGGTTCCAAACAGCGTCCAATAAGCCTACACGTTTCATTTATAGCCTCGCCAACTAAGTTTTTCTGTGTGTATTTGTGCCAGATTGCGCACGCATGCTCTACAGCGCTGTGACATGTTCCTAGTACAGTCGTTCTTACGGTTTATTGTTGAGAGCACCAAGTTCTGCCAGTGATTTTTCGAAAGATATTATCTCTGGCTTGAACATTCATGTATTCTTGCACTGCTGTTTGACGCCAGAGTACGATACAAAGTGACTCCCAGAGTATTAGGACGAGCCATAAGTGTTTGCGTCTAGATGACCATCTTCATCTGCACTCTGCAACCCATCATACAGTCTATGATGGCGGGTACATAGAGCATCAGTGTCATTCATCTCCCCCACCTCCCTTCCTATTTGGGTAGATTATGCGTGAAGGAAGACTATCGATCCCCCCAGTATGACCCCGAATTTCCCTGATTTTAGCTTTGTAGTCATTATGCGTCATGTATGTCGAAAGAAGTACGTTTATAGACTCGTTTTGCAATGAAGGATGTTTGAATTTTGTGAGTAAAGCTCTCTGTGATGCACAACGTTGAAAGACGACCTTTGGCAAAGGGCGTCTTTCATGAATCGCAACACTCGGCAAAGTCACTTGTTTAACTGCAGACATTCAGTCACGTGTCCCATCTTTCTGCTAGAGTGAGAGCTCGAGAAAGTGCAGGACTACCTCACCGCGAGCTAAGGGCTTTGGCCGGCTTCGGCCATTGAAAACGGTTCTGTTTCACCACGGTTTCCAAGACAAAGCTACTTCTTCTTTGTTCAATGTCCAGAGCAGAATGCTGTAGGTATCAGTTTTGCAGACATTGTGTATAGTGTACGAAGGCATTTGACCCCCATAACAGCGTTCATACAACTGGGAACTATGATACTGTATAAGTCAGTCAAGCAAAGTCATCCTGCTTCCGGGTGCTTTTATGTGCAGATTTCACTTTCATACTATCGTGTCTTTGTTAATATATTACTTGAGTTACAACACGTGGTGATCTGATTAATCTTCGTAGTCGGCATATGGGAACTCAACTGACTTACAAGTAGCCTTTTACACTCATTTCCATGTTTTCAGGGATCTGTAATATTATTTCTGTTGTAAATCTGTGATGTGATTAGGAACGAATGTTAGCTACTAACATTCGATGTTTACCCGTCGCCACTCTGACTATATTGTATAACTAACCTACTGCTAAACTATATTGCTTGTCCATTGCATTAAGAATTTGTGGATTCATTATCACGCTTTTCCTGGTACTACCAACTTCACCCTTGTGTATTTGCGTCCGAATTAAAATTCTCATGTACTTTCGTCAGATGGTGTGCTTCCTGCTTTCGCGTGAACCTGAATTTACTGCTGCATTACAAATGCGTCCGCTTTTCTATTTTGCTGTTATTTTATAAATGATTTTCAACAAACAAGGTAAGTGGAAGCTGACGACAGCTACTCCGAAATTTGAAAATGCTGAGACTGCGTAATTGCTGACCACAGCATTGAACACACAGGTTAAATATTTATAGCTTGTAGCGAACAGTAGGTAACGGACAACAAAGACGTTTGTCCTCGCATTAACTGCACCTATAAGGGGCGATTTCTAACGCTTGTAGGTTGGGTTGCATTTCCTTAACAGTTTAACGTACGCATTCAATATTCGATTGTGTTACTTCCCCATAAAGTTTCCCTTTTTTGTTGCATTTCACGCGAGCTTGCCGTCGCCTGTCGTTAGTAAAATGGTCAGATCACGTTATCATTGGGTCACATTCACTGTCTGGGGCTAAATTTCGTGACACAAAATGTGTTCATCACTTTGCATGAACACTCGCAATTTGTTGAGATAGAAAGGCGACTTAGAACGTCTTTATTGTGACGGCGTCCTCTGGAGTACGTTGATCATTCATGTGACACACGCTGACTAAGTAAACCTTTAATAAAACTTGGTACACGTACAAGAACGACGAGGAATACTCATGAATTGTTCGAACGAGAGTTTCGTAAGCGACATCTTACGTACGTAAATCACACTTCCTCATCCAACAAACAGACCGACGTCTGAAGTCCCCATGCACGCATTCATTCTGTTGTTCCACTTTAAATCCTTCCTAACATATATTAAGAGAGACTCTGAGATCTATGTTACCACTGGCCACGGTGGCCGAGCGGTTCTAGGCGCTTCAGTCCGGAACCGCGCGACTGCTACGGTCGCAGGTTCGAATCCTGCCTCGGGCATGGATGTGTGTGATGTCCTTAGGTTAGTTAGGTTTAAGTAGTACTAAGTTCTAGGGGACTGCTGACCTCAGATGTTAAGTCCCATAGTGCTCAGAGCCATTTGAACCTTTTTGAACCACCTATGTTACCAAGCGCTTAAAACCGTCACCGGGACTGTGTTCAGGTTGCCTGTTACGAGCTTCCAAGGGCTTCAAAAATTTGATTTTCAGTATTTCATTTGATTATTGACCTAATGTACAACTATAAAACGCTGGCGTAATGTACTGATTAACGGGTATAAAATCACGTCAAGAGGTTTAACACAGTAAGTCTATGTATCTAGAGGCAGCGCATATCATGACGCGCAATAATTCATGCAGTAATTGAGGATGAGAGCAATCTGTTCTGTTATCGAAACATTCTTCTGGTTGACGCTCCCCCCCCTCCCCCCCCCCCAATCCTCACCCCGACCCCCCCCCCCCCCCCCCGCCCACACACAGACACAATCATTTTTGCTGCTGTTACAGTAAATTTTCGGCATCAGGCACGACGCTTTAGTTTATTATTACTTTACTACTAACTCTATTGGCAACAGATTTTGCACACGGCATACTCATACACAACTGAATGTCGGCCCTACATGGTGACAATTATAGAACTATATGGAAAAAACAGAAATTAGTTACAAACTAAGGCGTGAACACTCTTTATTCAACATGTAAATGTCACTAAAGGTATTCGGATATAGGTTATGACATTTTCGACATGCCTACCATCATTGATGATGATGTGGCACAGACGAATAGCGAAATTCTGCGTGACCAGCTGAAGTGGCGGAACATCGATACTGTCCATGACCTCCTGAACGGCTGTTTTCAGCTCATCAATGGTTTTGGGGTTATTGCTGTACACCTTGTCTTTAACATAGCCCCACAAAAAGGAGTCGCATGTTTTCAGATTCGGAGAATATGGCGGTCAATCGAGGCCCATGCCACTGGCCTTTGGGTACGCCAGAGCCAGAATACGGGCCCCAAAGTGCTCCTAGAGGGCATCGAACAGTTTCCTGCTTCGATGTGGTTGAGCTCCGTCTTGCATGGACCTCATCTTGTCGAAACCAGGATCACTTTGGATAATGAGGATGAAATCATCTTCCAAAACCTTCAAGTACCGTTCGGTAGTCACCGTGCCATCAAACAATATCGCACCGATTATTCCGTGACTGGGCATTGCACACCACACAGTCAACCGTTGAGGGTGAAGAGACTTCTACACCGCGAAATGCGGATTCTCAGTCTCTCAAAGGCGGCAGTTTTACTTATTGGCGAACCCATCCAAATGAAAGTGGACTTCATCGCTAAAGCAAACCATACAGCGCATACTAATTCCCATCATGCCCCGCGGCCAACCGTGGAGTTTGAACGTCCTAACGCAAACCGTTCAATAGTTCAGGCAATTTTATTTCACATAGTTCAATAATTGCCACCCTGTAAAAGCAGAATTATATCACTGTACGACACTTAAGTTCAGAAGATATGACGTCATACTCACTGAGATCGGTGAAGAACTAGCTTTCTTTAAACCGAGTGGAAGTTCTCAGACTTACTCTTCTATTGTTTGATACGAGAGCACTTAGCGACTTCCAATAAACTTTAAAGATAGTCTCAAACCTTTTCTACATTTCTATCCGCTTTGAACGTTTTACATGATCGACGTCAAATATTTGTCACATTAACTCATTTTTGAAGCCATCAGACGTTTGAAACTGTTCGATACGCGGGAGTTCAATAATATAATGCATCGAGGTTGATGGGTACTCAGTGCTGATCGTCAGTGGGATGTTTTTGTCTAGTTACGCGCGCTGCGTTACATTTATTTCTGCTCAGAATCTATCATTCTTTGTACCAAGTGCTGAACACCCGCATGTTTCTCTGTACTTCATAAAGAAGTTCCTAGCGACGTCATGTATAATAATTAATAGCGGAAGCTCTCGTGGATGAATGTGTGCGACAACAGGAACAAAAACATCCATATAAACATGGGTCGGCAAAGGAGTCATTTGCGAGAGAATTACGAACGTGCAGTTACGAGTCGCCGTTGACGTCAGAGTGAAATACTGTCGTAGTCAGAAAAAAATCGTGTTAATACCAAGTTTTCAGTGAGGTCTTCATTTAACTGGGTTCAGATTTCACCCATGTGCTACGGTTAGAGAATGCGGTACATGCATGATGCAATACCGGAACTTTTTTCTGCTGATTTGAGATGGCGGATAATGCGGCAGTTGGTCCATGATGGCTATGTCAGTATCGTCTTCATTACAAAAGAGAGCGTTTCAGTATCGCCCTCTCAATCATGCACAGCCAGCTGCGGTATTGATGTTAGGCAACAGTATCTGAATCTCTTCAGTCAGTGCGCTAGCACATTGCCGACATACTGTCGGTTGAAAGAGCCATCAACACAGTCAGAAAAAATGTTAATTGCTTTAGTCTAGAGCTACAACTTTATTTTTTCTCTGTCTACCGGTTTCGATACAAAGTACCATCACCAAGCTATTCTATGATCAAAATCCTCTGATCGACCAGAACATTATGATGACGTACCTGATAGCATGTATGTCCATGTCTGGCATGGATAACAGCGGCGAAGCGTGGGCCTAGTGGCATGCAAGTAACGAAACCTCTGTAGGTCGCTGGAGGGAGTTGGCACCGCATCTGCACACACGAATCACCTAATTCCCGTAAATTACAGCGAGGGGGCGATGATGTCTGACGGCATGCTCAATGACATCCTAGATTTGTTCGATCGGGTGCTTATCTGGTGAGTTGGGGGAACAGCACATCAATTAGAACTCGCCACTGTGTTCCTCGAACCACCCCATCACACTCTTGGCTTACAACATGGCGCATTATCTTGCTGGTTAAACGCCACTGCCGTCGGGAAACATGATCGTCATGAAGGCGTGTACGTGGTCTCCAACCAATACGATACTCGATGTGACTTTTCGTGCTTTCCCGACGGATCTGTTACAAATACGCTTCTCGGGTTTGCCGCCGGATCGTATTGTGTAAATCGCACAATATTTCTTCGATGCAACTGCTCGACATCATCAGGTGGTGGTAGCCTTGCAGCAGTGACAGCAGCAGCTACCACCACCTGATGATGTCGAGCAGTTGCATCGAAGAAATATTGTGCGATTTACACAATACGATCCGGCGGCAAACCCGAGAAGCGTATTTGCAATACGATACTCCTTGGCCACCATGGTGCCATGCACTAGCTCCGCTGCACCCATGGATGCTCACGCAAATGTTCCCCAGAGCATAACCGCAGTATAGGTGCAAAGAAACTGTTCCCATGGAACACGACGGATTCGCGCCCACCCATTAGAATGATGAAAAAGGTATCGGGATTCACTCCACCAGGCAACGCTCTGTCACTGCGCCAACCTCCAGTCCCGATGATCACGTGCCCATTTCAGTCGTAGATGCCGATGTCCCGGTGTTAACATTGACGGTATTAACGTTGTCGGGTGCGGAGGCCCATCGCTAAGAGTGTTCAGACACAATTGTACTCTGCCCAGAATTAAAGTCTGCTGTTGGTTCTGGCACAGTTCGCCGCCTGTCCTGTTTTACCAGCCTGCCCAGCCTACGACGTCCGACATCTGTAATGAGGCCTGACCTCCCAACCCCACGGCGTCTGGACGTGGTTTCACCTTGGTTTCGCCACATGTTGAAGACACTCACACTCACCACGACACTCCTCGAATACCCGACAAGACGTGCAGTTTCCAGAATGCTCTTGCCGAGCCTGCGGGCCATCACATACTGTCCTGGGTCAAACTCAGATGGATCGCGCGCCTTCCTCATTCTACACACGGACAGCATGCTCACTGATACTGCATGCATGTGTCTGACTAGCAGTCACTCCTCGCCGGGTGACGGTGCTATCGACTGGACGGGTTTATATGGATAGTGGGTTGGTGGTCATAATATTCTGCCTGATCACTGTATAGCAGTGTATAGTCAAATAATTCTTTAAGAAACATTTACAAAATATTTTTCCTCAATGATAGTAGACATACGATAAATAGTCCAACGTTTACTATTCAACCACGATGTCATTGCACTTGGCCGTTATCGAAAACGCTAAGTGGCATTACAGTAAACAAGCACAGTGGGGACTATTTCAAAAAATCAAATGGCTCTGAGCACTATGGGACTTAACATCTGAGGTCATCAGTCCCCTGAACTTAGAACTACTCAAACTTAACTAACCTAAGGACGTCACACACATCCATGCCCGAGGCAGGATTCGAACCTGTGACCGTAGTAGTCGCGTGGTTCCGGACTGAAGCACCTAGAACCGCTCGGCCACAGCGGCCGGCGGTGACTATTTACAAGACATCGCAATGTCAGTGTTTTCAGGTCAGTTGTGCATACATTTCCAGCCCCAATCACACGCTGATCCACGATAAGCCGACCGAAGCATCCTCACTACTAGGTGCAGTATTGTGATCGAGTAACAAGTGTAGGCAGGCACTCACCCCTAACGCACGGTCGTCAAGCTCTCTCTGCATATGCTCGGTCCAGTCACACTAATGTTATCACCGCCTACGTTCGAGATCAACGTGCACTAAGCATTCACAGACGTTAAGTGGCAGCATTAGCAGTAAAGCTTGTTGCGGGGGACTCGGAAAACAGTGCAATCGTTGTGGTAATCCACAAACGGAGTGCTTTATCTGACGTCCAAAACGGAATGATTATAGGCTTTCCCGCCAAGGGTGGAAGCATTTCCGAAACAGCAAAGTTTATAAACTCTTCGTGTACCACTGTGGTTAAAATATACCGTGCACGGCAAAATGGTGCAATCCAAAAGCGGCGCCGAGGCAACTGTGGGGCGCTGTGGCCGAGCGCTTCTAGGCGCTTCAGTCCGGAACCACGCGGCTGCTACGGTCGCAGGTTCGAATCCTGCCTCGGGCATGGATGTGTGTGATGTCTTTAGGTTAGTTAGGTTTAAGTAGTTCTAAGTCTAGGGGGCTGATGACCTCAGCTGTTAAGTCCCATAGTGCTTAGAGACCTTCGCAACTGTGGTGTACTACGGGCCATAGTTGACAGAGGTGAACCACAGCTACGAAGATGTGTACAGGCGAATGAACGTACAACTGTTGAGCAACTGACTGTCCAGATGAACCAAGTGGCTGCGTACGGCGTCTTCTCGAAGACTGCGCAGTGAACGTTGCTGCGAATGGGCCTCTGCAGCGGGCGCCTGGTTCGTGCACCGACGCTGATAACTGTTAATTGGCGACGAAGGGTGGAATTTACACGCCAGTACCGCACTGGACGTTCACTGACTGGCAACAGTTGGCCTTTTCAGTTGAATTACATTTTACTCTCCATCGGACAGGCATACGGCGTGAAAAGTCTGAAAGGAAACACCTTGCTACCATCCTTACGGACCATGTTCACCCTTACATATAATTTGTTTTTCCCCGGCACTATGGCATCTACCAGGAAGGCAATGCAACGCCTCACACAACTCGTAATAAATGAGCACCAGGATGAGTCTACCGCACTCCTCTGACCACCAGTCACCCGGGATTTCAACCCAGTCGCGAATCTGTGGGACCACCTCGATCGGGCTCTTCGCGCCATGGGTCCTCAATCGAGAAACTTAGCGCAGCTAACCACAGCACTGGAGTCGGTACCTTACAGAACATCACCGACTCTCTTCCTGTGCGTCTTGTGCCGCACAAGGTACTTATTCAGGCTTTTCACAGGTGGACACATTAATGTGACCGAACGGCGTGGGTGTGCTTTACACTATGAGCAAAAGTCAGTGCTATGCTTAAAACAATGCAAATTGTGGACTGATAAGAGTATCCCCATGAACACAGCTTTTTTCAACTTTTCAATGTAAAAAATATCTAAAAAATACAAAAAAGCATAAAATATGTAGTTTAAGTAGGTACAAGGGGCAGTCAAATCCAAACGAGACAGATGAGAAAAAATTAAGTAAACTGTTTATTGTCTGAAAAGTAATTACTTCAATTGTAAATATATGTATCCCATTTTGAGACAAAACGGTCAGTGCCTTCATAGAAAATGTTTGCGGTTGCCTACGGAACCATGACTTTACCCAGGCGTACAGCTCTTCTTCCGTAGTAAGTCGGCAGCCACGAACGTCTTTCTTCAGAGCTCCAAAAATATGGAAATCGCAAGGAGAGAGATCGGGACAGTACGGAGGATGCATCAGGAATTCACATTCGTGGCCGTCGATTTGCTTCTCACGAAGAGGCGCACTCCTGGATAGCTACAGCCTTGGTTCTGTAGGCAACCGCAAACATTTTTCCACGTAGGTATTGACACCTTATTTCACAGTCGGGTAAATGTATTAACGGATACAACGATTACTTTTGCAATAACGAACAGGTTGTTCCATTAAGTTTCGAGTGTGCAGCCGCAAGAATTCTCCTTCTTCTAATATTTCGGCTGTATAACGTTCAGCCATCTTCAGAGTGAGCCGCAAGACTGCCGTTCCAGTTTTTTTTTCTTTATTGATTTTCAATTCCCCCCGAAGGGGGCGGGCTGGCAGCAGCTTACTATGCTGCTCTACAGCCTACAGACTTTTTTTAAAAAAAAGGAAGAAGAAAGAAACAAGAAAAAACAGGCGATAAAATGGTGATTTAAAGTGGAAAATGGCGTAAAAATGCGGAAAGGCCGTTCCAGTGCTCGCTTCGTCCCTTTATACTCGTGTACCGCGCAACTGCGCATGCGGCCACAGATGCAAATGCGCCAGAGACGTTGGTCGGCGGCAGAGACGTGCACAATGCGCGAGTTACATCTGTGACTCCGCGGTCGATCTGTGTTGCCATGTCGATATATCATTGTGAGCTGCAATGTGACGGCGTCTTTGTGAGTTTGTTACAGTACAGCTCACAATAATATATCGACATGCAGTTTTCATGCAAGATGGAACCCCACCGCCATCGTTCGTGATGTTCACCTGCTTCTTCAAAACACATTTGGAAACGATCGAATTATCGGCCGATTGTTTCCAAAAGCTTGGGCATCATGATCACCTAATTTCACTCCCTGTGATTTCTCGTTGCGGGGCTACTTGAAAGACAGGGTTTACCAGGGGAACACTCACACATGTGCTGATCTGAAGCGCAGCAAAACAAGAGAGGTAGATAGCATACCTACGGCCTTGCTTCGTTCCGCTGTACAGAATGCAATCCTCCGCTTTCAGACTCTTCTGGACACTGATGGGCGCCATATTGAACCCCTTTTATAGCAGTGACTGTACCTGTATGTAATCGTACGATGTACCGTAGCAGCAGATTAAAAGTGTTTCAGTTGAATTGATTCTGCATTATTTCTCTTCCCTATGTCCTTGACATTAATGATACCAAGTTTGGTGCTCGTACGGTAATTATTTCCCGTATTATAACGTGTTAAATAGGGAAAGTTTAATTATAACCACCCGGTATTGTACTACGCTCGAGGAACTGCAGAAACGACTTCAGCGTGTTGGTCGCCACAAAACTACTAAAGAACTTCTGCTTCTCCATGACAACGCAAGGCCTCATACAAGTCTGTGCACCAGAGAGAAACTCACAAAACTTCACTGGACTGTTACTTCTCATCCGCCCTACAGCCCGGATCTCGCGCCTTCCGACTTGCATCTGTGTGGCCCAAGGAAGGATTCACTCCGCTGGAAGCAGTACTTGGGTGTTGGGGAGGTTATTGATGCAGCGAGACGTTGGCAGTGCCTTGTGAGCAAACACGCTGTCGCAGCAAGATAGCATAAGGCAGTCGCATTTACGGAGATGATGTTGAAAAACAGGGTTTCGTAGCCGAAAAAGTGGGGAATAATACGGTGTATCCAACCCTCCTTCGGCATTGAGAAATGAAAGTTGCCTTACTTACCGAAGACCCCTCGTAGCGTTCAGTCGTGAGACACTGTATCGATGGGCTTCCATTTTAGGAGGCGTCCACAAAGGACCACAACAGTAATTAATATAAATGTGTCGTGAGGTGACATAGATTCTCATCTGGCATGTAAATCCAATACGTATGTCCTATCGTAGTAGTCCCGTACTGCTTTAAGTTACGAAACACCCTACGTCAATTGTTCTCTTATTCATCCGCAACTTAAAACAGTAAGCTGAGTGCAATTAAAAGATCATGGTACCCGTAGCCAGTAGGCAAAATAAAAGTGCTCTGTAGGCTGAAGCGAATATTCTTTTTACTGCACTACCTTACTTTGTAAGGTCATAGTCTCAGTTCTCGCACAGCTCTGTGAGCCGACGCTACCGGCGGACCGGTCCGTAGTGCTGAATACTGCAGCGAGTTTCTCGGACTTGCGGGCAAGGCCGCTCCTAATTCGTCAGTTGGGCTGAAGCCGACACGTCACGTCCCAGGCACGGGTGACAGCGACGTGGTGCTCAGATCCTGCTCTCCCGCTACAGCCTACCGCGGAACGCCGGGCACGCGCCGCCACTGAACGTAAAGAAACGCCGCTGTGTTTCCAGTTGAGAACCCCTTTCCCCCCAAATCAGGATTGCTGGAATGTGACTGAAAAGATCCGAGCTCCACAGGATGTTTCAAAAAGATACATCGCGTCTTGCAAGAGTATATCCTCTACATGAATGTAATCAGATACTTAGAGCAAATTTGAGCGTACGCAGAGAACTACAAGGTTTTTTTCTGCAACACGTCGTCCACTTCACAAGTTTATACACTGAGGAGCCGAAGAAGCTGGTACACCTGTGTAGGGCCCCCACAACCATGCAGAAGATACGCAACACGACGTGGCATGGACTCGACTAATGTCTGAAGTAGTGCTGGAGGAAACTGACACCATGAATCCTGCAGAGCTGTCCACAAATCCGTAAAGTACGAGGAGTTTCAGATCTCTTATGAACAATACGTTGCAAGGCATCGCAGATATGCTCAATAACGTTCATATCTGGGGAGTTTGATGGCCAGTGGAAGTGTTTAAACTCAGAAGGGTGTTCCTGGAGCCGCTCTGTAACAATTCTGCCACAGTCCTAGGGAATGCACAATGGACATGAATGGATGCAGGTGATCAGACAGAATGTTTACGCACGTGTCACCTGTCAGAGTCGTATCTAGGGGTATCAGGGGTCCCATATCACTACAACATCACACGTACCACACCATTACAGAGTCTCCACCAGCTTGACCAGTCCCCTGGTGACATACACGGTCCATGAATTCATGAGGTTGTATCCATACCCGTACACGCTCATCCGCTCGATACAATTTGAAACGAGAAAACGAGACTCGTCCGAGCAGGCAACATGTTTCCAGTTGTTAGCAACCCAATGTCGGTGTTGACGGGTGCAGGCGAGGCGTAAATCTTTGTGTCGTGCACTCATGAAGGGTATACGAGTGGATCTTCAGCTCCGAAAGCCCATATCGATGATGTTTCGTTCAATGGTTCGCACGCTGACACTTGTTCATGACCCAGCATTGAAATCTGCAGCAATTTTTTCTGTCACGTTAAACGATTCTCTTCAGTCATCGTTGGTACCATTCTTGCAGGATCTTTTCCGGCCGCAGAGATCTCACAGATTTGATGTTTTAACGGATTCCTGATATTCGTGGTACACTCGTGAAATGGTGGTACAGGAAAATCCTCACTTCATCGCTACCTCGGGGATGCTGTGTCCCATCCCTCGTGCGCCGACTATAACATCACTTTCAAACTGGCGTAAATCTTGATAACCTGCCAGTGTAGCAGCAGTAACCGATCTAACAACTGCGCCAGACTCTTGTTGTCTTATATAGGCGTTTCCGACGCAGCGCCGTCTTCTGCCTGTTTACATACAGGGTGTTTCAAAAATGACCGGTATATTTGAAACGGCAATAAAAACTAAACGAGCAGCGATAGAAATACACCGTTTGTTGCAATATGCTTGGGACAACAGTACATTTTCAGGCGGACAAACTTTCGAAATTACAGTAGTTACAATTTTCAACAACAGATGGCGCTGCAAGTGGTGTGAAAGATATAGAAGACAACGCAGTCTGTGGGTGCGCCATTCTGTACGTCGTCTTTCTGCTGTAAGCGTGTGCTGTTCACAACGTGCAAGTGTGCTGTAGACAACACGGTTTATTCCTTAGAACAGAGGATTTTTCTGGAGTTGGAATTCCACCGCCTAGAACACAGTGTTGTTGCAACAAGACGAAGTTTTCAACGGAGGTTTAATGTAACCAAAGGACCGAAAAGCGATACAATAAAGGATCTGTTTGAAAAATTTCAACGGACTGGGAACGTGACGGATGAACGTGCTGGAAAGGTAGGGTGACCGCGTACGGCAACCACAGAGGGCAACGCGCAGCTAGTGCAGCAGGTGATCCAACAGCGGCCTCGGGTTTCCGTTCGCCGTGTTGCAGCTGCGGTCCAAATGACGCCAACGTCCACGTATCGTCTCATGTGCCAGAGTTTACACCTCTATCCACACAAAATTCAAATGCGGCAACCCCTCAGCGGCGCTACCATTGCTGCACGAGAGACATTCGCTAACGATATAGTGCACAGGATTGATGACGGTGATATGCATGTGGGCAGCATTTGGTTTACTGACGAAGCTTATTTTTACCTGGACGGCTTCGTCAATAAACAGAACTGGCGCATATGGGGAACCGAAAAGCCCCATGTTGCAGTCCCATCGTCCCTGCATCCTCAAAAAGTACTGGTATGGGCCGCCATTTCTTCCAAAGGTATCATTGGCCCATTTTTCAGATCCGAAACGATTACTGCATCACGCTATCTGGACATTCTTCGTGAATTTGTGGCGGTACAAACTGCCTTAGACGACACTGCGAACACCTCGTGGTTTATGCAAGATGGTGCCCGGCCACATCGCACGGCCGACGTCTTTAATTTCCTGAATGAATATTTCGATGATCGTGTGATTGCTTTGGGCTACCCGAAACATACAGGAGGCGGGGTGGATTGGCCTCCCTATTCGCCAGACATGAACCCCTGTGACTTCTTTCTGTGGGGACACTTGAAAGACCAGGTGTACCGCCAGAATCCAGAAACAATTGAACAGCTGAAGCAGTACATCTCATCTGCATGTGAAGCCATTCCGCCAGACACGTTGTCAAAGGTTTCGGGTAATTTCATTCAGAGACTACGCCATATTATTGCTACACATGGTGGATATGTGGAAAATATCGTACTATAGAGTTTCCCAGACCGCAGCGCCATCTGTTGTTGACAATTGTAACTACTGTAATTTCGAAAGTTTGTCTGCCTGAAAATGTACTGTTGTCCCAAGCATATTGCAACAAACGGTGTATTTCTATCGTGCTCGTTTAGTTTTTAATACCGTTTCAAATATACCGGTTATTTTTGAAACACCCTGCATCTCTGTATTTGAATACGCATGTCTATACCATTTTCTTTAGCTCTTCAGTGTAGATACTAGGAGCAAATCTGAGCTTACGCAGAGGACTACAAAGTTATTATCCGCAAAGCGTGATCCGATTTAAAAGTTTATATTTTTTTACAGCAACCTTGGGTTAGTGTTACAATTACGTTTAGGTTCAAACTTTTCATTTACTTTCCACAAATTTTCTATGTGGCCTTCGCCGGACGTATGGCAAACATCCAGATGATTGCCATACTAATACCAGAGTTTAGCAAGCATGTCCGAAGTTGTTGCATACACAGCAGTTGCTTTACGACATCACAGTTCACCCAAAGAGATGTAATAACAAATTAACAATTTTATGATTTTTAGCACTACTTGTACTGTGAAACCTTGTTTCTTGCCAAAGTGTGTGATTCGTAGGCCGACGGGAAGCACCCTATAGGTTTTGATGAGTGACTTTAAGAGCAACAAAAAGGGTGACATAAATGACCAAAGTTTCTTATTTCACTGACTTGAAGCTTACATTTATTCAACTGGCGGAAAGTATGGACCTTAGTATGCGACGTAGATTTTACCTTGGTACGTCTACCCGTTCCTGAGAAAAATGGGTGTAACGTATTACTATCATTACGACGTTTCTCATCGGGCCATATACGTTATCTCGCATTTCTAGCTGCTTCTCTCACAAAAATAATGACAAAAATTCAGAAATTCAGGGTCGCCACCAACCCAAGCTCTTCCTAACCATTTAGAAAAAACGGAGCTGGAAAATTATTAGTTTAATTACTTTAATAATTTAGTTACAAGTATGCAAATTTCTTTAAGTAGCCAGATAAATAACACTCCATGTCGTGCATGAAGCAACTTGATTAATTCAGGATTGGAAATCGGAGTAAGTGGGTAAGATCAACACCACAGAATTTATCTTTCATTATTGTATCTAAGTATTTGGTTGCCCATCCTAACTACACATAACTGGTGCCTGACTAGAAATATTTAAGTAAGAATTACGTGAGAATGTAACAGAGCACAATTTAACCACAGCAAGAAGAAACACAGAAAACGGGGGTGGGAGATAATGATACTATCATCTCCTTTGCATTCATACCATAAAAATATCTCAGTGAGATTCGCATTACGATTCTACGCATGCACTCTACTGGACAGAGGTTTAACCAATGCACGAGGTTGTGCGATAATTATTCAACATACTAACTGCGTCTGCTGCTTGCAAACGGCCGCACAAGAGCACGTGGTGCATTCCGAATCAAACTGTTGTGTTGCTTTGAAGAAAGCGCACGAAAGAACAGATATTCTTACAGAAATTATAGCGCATTAAATAAGCAAACTGTTAAAATAAAGCCTATTGCGGTGCCGTGGTGGACCAGAAGGGTCATTGATTACCAAACACGTGGCACAAAATCGACACACGAAGACAAAAGCAACTTCCACAAAATATAAGATTAAGGATCATTAAAAATCATACTCGCTTCCACGCAGTATTACACCCACGTAAGGTTGAAGTGATGCTAACCAGCTTTTCCTAATCAGATTTACCGTTTGAAATTCTACTTCATCGTTGTTCAAAATGAACAAAGTAACTTCCACACTTTTAACTCAAACACCCAAAAATCGCCTATTTAAAGAAATATAATTATGGAGCATTCAGAAAAGTAACTCGCTTCACACGCTTGAGTTTAACTGAAGTTCTTAAGTGTTTCAACAGTTAAACGTAACGAAGTCCTAACTCAACCTGCTTCCTATCACCTGAAACACCCCTTAAGAGCTACGATCCGTACTCACCAAGCGTTCACCGAAGAGTGTCCCTTTCTCTTTCGAGATTACCTAGCTCCCCGTGCAGCGGAAGCTACCAACCCCACTCATCAAAACAGCCTTCGACACAGCCCTCGACTAAGATGGGTAAACCTCTCTGTTCAGGTATTGGAAACCTAAGTTGGTCATCCAGTGCTCTCCTTCGAACGAGAAGTAACATCGTCTGCTCCCAGCAGACGATGACCAATTCAGCGATTCCCACAAAACAAAACCGAAACCCCACATTAAAACACGCATATAGTAATCAATGGGCCTTATTTCAGTACTCAGTCATTCTGGAAGAGTTCATGAAGTGAGCTAAAATCAGGAAGTAAAGTGAATAAGTTGTACCGAATTCGACAAGCGTCTTATGAAACGAATTCACAGAGACGTTTCAGGGTCTTTACAGACGGACGGACAGACCGATAGTCGGATAACAAAAGACAAAAAAAGTAGTGTGTGATATAATTACAAATTAACGATTTTCGGATGTTTTTCTTTAGCTGTACCTTGGAACAAGTTTCATAATTCTGGGTCAATTGGAAGTACCCTGCAGGTTTTGACGAGTGAGATGTCGAGTATCAAAATATGTGACATAAATGGCTGTATCTTTCGACTGCACTGACGGAGAAGCTTAAATTTTTTACACCGCCAAGGGATCGTAGATATTAGTATGTCTCATAAAATTCAACTTGATACATCTACCCCTTCCTGAGAAAATGGCCTTTCTAAAGTCAGACAGACGAACGGACAACGAAGTAGCCCTATAAGGGTTCTGCTTTAGCAGAATGAGGTAAGGAGAGAAAAATAAGATGACATACTCTCAAGGCATAAAAGGGCATAAAAACAGTCCAACCTGTACAAAGCCATTCTTCAGAGTTAATGTAGTCGGCGCGAGCAGTTCAAATACAATTAAAATATGCACATGTTATAGCTTTTTGGCCTAAAATAGAAAAACTAAATTGAACCTTGTATAATTTTTTTCAGAAATAAATAGAGACTCACAGATGCCATACAGGTGTCGAAAAATGACTGGATAAACACAAAAAAGAAATACATTGTGTTTTGCAGAAGGCGGACTTAAAAATTCAAATATAATTGGTTCAAATGGCTCTGAGCACTACGGGACTTAACATCTGAGGTCATCAGTCCCCTAGAACTTAGAACTACTTACAAGGGGAGGCCGCCAATTGTGAAATTCAGATTCAATTCATACTGCGCATAATAAAAGCTCATGGCCAGAGGTGTAATGTGGCAAAGCACCAAGATGCACTTCTCAGCCGTTGTCGAGAAAATCGACAGTTAAAATAAACCGTTGCTGTGAAATACTCTCTACGATTAATAACATTCTACAGCGTCGTGGCGCAGCGGTAAGCGCTCGGGTTCGTAATCCAAAGGTCGCCGGATCGAATCTCGCGCCATGCAACTTTTTTTTTTTTTTTAGTATTTGTTTTTTGTAATTCAAATGAGTGTGTACACACACACACACACACACACACACACACACACACACACACATATATATATATATATATATATATATATATATATATATAATTCCCGGCAATCAGTTGCAACAATTATGCATATAATAAGCTGTTGAAAGTCGTTTGTCGTGGAAAAACTGGGAACTTCGAACATCATTATGTTTTCCGCAAACAAAGTTGTATTTCACAAATGTTATTAATTGTCTTCATAATGTTAACCATATATAGTTAACGGAAGACGTAGAAACGATATTCCGAAACGAATACGTATAGCGTAAGTCAAACGTTCGAATTAGAATAGAAACCGCACGAACACAAATTTTCTGTGGCAGGTATGAAATATAAACTCCGTTACTCGCTCGTTACACTTGAAGGACAGATGTTGAATGGGCCGAAATGAGCCGCCGCATAACAGCGTAGTTGCCTGCTAACTTCGAAAGAAGGTAGATGCGGTCCCTAGCGCAACTTATAACATTGTCGAAAATCAGTGCGGACGTGAGAGCTTTGGTACACCCTGTTAAACAAACGGAAAATGGAGGCGGTACAATTGGAGAGCGTTCCGCCTTCACCAACATGCATAAGCAATAAACTAACAATAAAAAAAATGTTGCATGGCGCGAGATTCGATCCGGCGACCTCCGGATTACGAACCCGAGCGCTTACCGCTGCGCCACGATGCTGTAGAAAATTATTAATCGTAGAGAGCATTTCATGGCAACGGTTTATTTTAACTGTCGATTTTCTCGACAACGGCTGAGAAGTGCATCTTGGTGCTTTGCCACATTACACCTCTAGCCATGTGCTTTTATTATGCGCAGTATGAATCGAATCTGAATTTCACAATTGGCGGCCTCCCCTTGTTAGACCTAACTAACCTAAGGACATCACACACATCCATGCCCGAGGCAGGATTCGAACCTGCGACCATAGCGGTCGCGCGGTTCCACACTGAAGCGCCTAGAACCGCTTGGCCACACTGGCCGGCCAAATATAATTCACAAACATGTAAGACTCGTCAAAAGAAGCTTCTAGCCCTAGAAATATAATAAGCAAAAGTTAAAATTCATCGCCAAATTTTTATGCTCATTCATTTGGAAGATATAGTCTTGTGAAATCAGATGATAAGTGACGCTCACTTCAAAGCGGGACTCATCACTGAAGACAATTCCACTCCAGTGAATGATATGCCAAGCCGAAGACGTGTCTAGAGACAGCAGTTGGATATTAGTATTACAGTCGCCCAGCATACAGTCTGACAACGAGGAATGACTGACCGGGGTCCCATTTCTTTTCATAGCAGGACCCCTTTGATCGTCACCCGCAGCACCCTTACAGCACAGCTGTACGTCGATCATATTCTACTCCCCTCTCTGCTGCCCTTCATGGCAACCCATCCTTTACTTACATTTAAGATAATGCCCGCCTGCACACGGCTAGAGTTTCTACTGATTTTCTTCGTGCTTGCCAAACCCTGTCTTTGCCAGCAAGATCGCTGGATCTCTCCCCAATTTAGAACCTTTGGAACATAATGGGCAGGACCCTACAGTCAGTTCGGAACTTTGACGACTAACGCGCCAGTTGGGGCAGAATTCCTTAAGAGGACATTCAACAACTCTGTCAGTCAACTCCAAGCTGGACAACTACTGCTTGTATAAGGACCAGAAGTGGAGGAAAGAGTCATTGACTAGCTTCGGTTTCGATTTCCGTCCCATTCGGATAAATCCTTCGTGGTGCCGTCTTTTTCGTGAGAGTGTACTTCAAGTAATTCAAGATTCAGTTCAGTACATGATGATAAGAGCCTTGGCTTTACGCAGCATAAGTAATTCGCGTCAGTTTATCAGGAATATAAACTCAAGACTGAGAGTACATGATTTAACTTCATATTTCTTGTTCAGCAGCAGTGCCCTCACGACGCTATACAATTGTCAAAATATTGTCACCCTGCCATTTCTGCTCACGCAATTTAGGCCAGGTACTTTTATCACCCCCAGTGATTCTGCATACTCCGTGGCGAAGTTACAGAATCTCTTTCTAGAACATACTGATCCACGCATTAGCACATATTAATGTTCAGCCGAAGTCCGATGTTGATAGCCCAGAAATTATACGACGTTACAGGCGCGGAATCCTGGTTCCAATTCCAACTTTTAGCTTCACCTGTCCTCTCAGCAAATATTCTTCAACACATTCTTCTACCCTTAGTTACTTTTGCTTCTGTATGGGGGCCACAGCCATTAGAAATTTTGCGAAGGAAAGCATGGTCCGTGGTACGGTGTATTGTTTTTATTTTTTAGTAGGTGTGCTGTCGGCCGATTATGACAATTACGTCATTAACAAGCACCTAAAATGAAACATATCAAAATGAAGCACACTATAACATCAGTACATACTTAACAAAAACCTACAATACATAATAATCTTATTACTGACATGACATAAACCTATGACTCTATGCGGATGAGCAATACATGATGCGTGACATGTGACAAGTGATTAAAATTTCTATTCTACACTTGTGACCACATTTTGCGTAGTCCATGTCCAATATTACACATGAATGGAAGCATTACACGTTATTACGCATGAAATTAAATGCAAGTTACAATCAACTGTTACTCAATGTTGTCAAACACCTCCTTCATATATGATGGTGATAACTGTCGATTAGGACTTGCCAGAGAGCGTAAGTATACTCTCTGCCTCGCCAGAAAAGGCCAAAATATTTTACACTCCAAACAGAAACGTATTTCATTCAATAACGAAATACAAACGTGGGTTAACAATTACAGGAATTGAAATATACCATACATAGCATACGGAATAATAAATCTTCAGTTTTATTCAGGAACAACTATTCTATCAGTTTTAAGTTTACTGTTAGTACGAGGAGTAAAATTATGTACTAACGCTCTTTACAAGCCAACCGTTATGAGGTAGGCAATGGGAAACTTCGTCTAGTGACCGAGGCCTAAACCACGAACCTGAAGCTTCAGCACTGGCTACTCCTTCTTGTGCGCCACTGTCGCTCGTGGAAATGCTACAGTGTTCCGTCACTGTACAGAAGCTCGACATCTACATCTACATCTACATCCATACTCCGCAAGCCACCTGACGGTGTGTGGCGGAGGGTACTTTGAGTACCTCTATTGGTTCTCCCTTCTATTCCAGTCTCGTACTGTTCGTGGAAAGAAAGATTGTCGGTATGCCTCTGTGTGGGCTCTAATCTCTCTGATTTTATCCTCATAGTCTCTTTGCGAGATATACGCAGGAGGGAGCAATATACTGCTTGACTCCTCGGTGAAGGTATGTTCTCGAAACTTCAACAAAAGCCCGTACCGAGCTACTGAGCGTCTGTCTTGCAGAGTCTTCCACTGGAGTTTATCTGTCATCTCCGTAACGCTTTCGCGATTACTAAATGATCCTGTAACGAAGCGCGCTGCTCTCCGTTGGATCTTCGCTGCTTCTATACAGACTGAAGTAATACAGCTGTGGTATCATCAACTCTAATCTCTGTCGCCTGATATATCTTCCATTTTAGCAAATGACACGCCCTCAGCCGATCGCGTTCTCGAGTTTATTAGTACCAGTGAGATGACGTCAGTCATTTGAAGCTCTTTTTGGCGACAAACAACTCCCTTTCCATAGCGGTTTTTTAAGCTTTCCTTCTGTTTTTATTTTCCCCACTTTTTTGAGTTTCGCTCCCATTGCTGCTGGTTTCCAGTTTCGTTTTTTTACCTTTTCCTAAGTCACAGAACGGGCGCTAATGACCGTAGCAGTTTTGCGCCCGAAAACCATAACAAAAAAAAACTCTAACCTCAAAATTGTTCTTCTACACTACTTACAGTGTAGCACGGTTTATGTGCTATTCTCGTACACAAATCGGAATATTTCTCACAGTAAAATCAACCTAGCTTGTCAGTCGCTTTTCCATGAGAATTATCGAGTTCTTCGTATTACAATAATCACTTATTTCGTTTCTAAATATCGCATTGATACGTTCACGGTCAGTTCGGTATTTTCACAGTCAATTCTTACAATACAGTTCACTGGTAAAACACATGGCTCTATCAGCATCGCATGACAGATATAAAGGCGTGAACTGTCCAAACTGTGCACTGAATTGTATCGGTTGCGATATTACGTGGCACGTATGTAGGCGTACCACAAAATGATTGCCATTTTACTGGTTAAAGAAACCTATTAACTTCATTTTCCGCCCATACTTCTACGAGCGAGCCAAGCTTCTATATGTCTACGTTTCTGTGGACCAGAACACTTTCTGGATCTGGGTGGCATCGTCCCCGATCGCACGCCAAAGAAATAAAGAGGACTCTAACGGAAGAAGATCGATAGCTACATGCACCGATACGTATCTTACAGGTGTCATTAAACGACCTCATCCGGTGTCTGTCAAATTCATGTCCAACAATTATGAGCATTTAAACGTGACGCTCTGTGAAAAGAAAACAGTTTGCTGTAAGAGCGAGAGGCAGAGCTGAGACATGTTGACACCGTAGTGACATGAGCGGAGGAGTTTGCTAAAGCCGGCCACACACGGGAGGAGGCAGCTAACGTTGACGTGGACGTGGACGGGACGGGGCTTCGAGATACACGGGCCCTGCAACAAACTTGTGGCGTCACACTACTCGTCTTGTCCGCCACACTACGCAAATGCTCGATTTATGCAAGACGCACGGAAAATAAAAATTTAATTGAAAAGGTACCCACTTAATTTTGTCGTGTGATATCGAGAATTTGAATACATTTAAACACACAGTCAAGAATCACTAAGTTCATCTGAAATAGGAGGTGGTTATAATTAAAATTTCCCTATTTAAACGTTATAAAACAGAAACTAATTCCCATACGAGTACCGAACTTGGTAGCATTAATGTCCAGAGTATGGGGTGCATGGTTTCCATGCCTCAGAAGGCCAACTATGGCCACCATGTGCCGTGATCAGTCATCGTGATTCATAGCCTCGCACAGCTGACTAGCCGGCCGGTGTGGCCGTGCGGTTCTAGGCGCTTCAGTCTGGAACCTCGCTGCTGCTAGGGTCGCAGGTTCGAATCCTGCCTCGGGCATGGATGTGTGTGATGTTCTTAGATTAGTTAGGTTTAAGTAGCTCTAAGTTCTAGGGGGCTGATGACCTCAGGTGTTAAGTCCCATAGTGCTCAGAGCCATTTGAACCACTTGAACAGCTGACTAGTCGCAGTGCACGTGTTGATCAGTCATGCCGCAACTGCACTTCGAGAGCACTGCCAGCTGAAAGGATTATGGAAGGGTCCCTTTTCTCCACCTGCTGTGCGGAGGATGATGAAGAAGATCGAATGAACTGGAGAACTGGGCGTCACTCCAAGACGTGCGCAATATCCGATCGTCAGGCAGTGCACATGCTGTGTCACGACAGTCGAACATCGCATGACCCACTGTACGGAAGGTGCTTCGAACCATTCTCAAATGGTATCTGCATAAGATCCATATCGCACAGTAGATTGCACCACAGGACGCACAACGACGTGTTGACTTAGCTCTCCATTTTCTTGGAAGGACTGAAGTTGACGAGGGCTGGTCCTGGACTATTCTATGGACGAAGTTTATTTTTCTCTGACGGGTAAGATGAACACATAGAATTGGTGAGTGTGGTGATTTTCACCTCCAGTGACTGTGTATGAAGTTCTTCTCTATGGCGTGGCGCCGGCCGAAGTGGCCGTGCGGTTAAAGGCGCTGCAGTCTGGAACCGCAAGACCGCTACGGTCGGAGGTTCGAATCCTGCCTCGGGCATGGATGTTTGTGATGTCCTTAGGTTAGTTAGGTTTAACTAGTTCTAAGTTCTAGGGGACTAATGACCTCAGCAGTTGAGTCCCATAGTGCTCAGAGCCATTTTTTTATGGCGTGGCTTTAAGGCTTCGTCCACCATTGGCCCATTATTTTTTGAAGAGGTTAGCGCTCAAGGACCAAAGACGTGCAGTGCGACTGCTCAGCGTTACTGCGATATGCTTCGCCAGCATGTCACACCCGTCTTACGGGAGAGACACACACATTGAACTCAACAGTTTTCATGCAAGATGCGGCTCCGCCGCACATCGCGCGTGAAGTTCACCTGCTTCTTCGAAACACATTTGAAAACGAATTATCAGCCGATCGTTTCCAAATGCATGGCCATCAAGATCGCTTGATCTCACTCCCTGTGATTTATGGTTGTGGGGCTACTTGAAGGACAGGATTTACCAGGGAAACATCCACACATGCGCTGATCTGAAGCGCAGCATATCAAGTGAGGTGGTCAGCATACCTACGGATATGCTTCGTTCTGCTGTGCAGATCGCACCCCTGCGGTTTCTGACTTCTGGACACTGATGGACGCCACACTGAGACCCTTTTGAAGCAGAAATCGTACCGGTATGTAATGGTATGATGCACCGCAGCAGTACATTAAAAGCATATCACTTGAATTTATTCTGCATTATTTCTCTTTCGCATGTAGCTTTCATTAATGCTGCCAAGTTCGGTACTCGTACGGTAATTATTTTCCGTGTTATAACGTGTTAAATAGGGAAAGTTTAATTATAACCACCCGGTAGTCGCTCACTCTCCACCGGAGACGGCTGCTGGCACTCGTAAGACGTGCAGCATCATGTGCTGTGACGCACGCGAGCCGGCCTGTCTTTCTCGTGGGCCTCGGGACGGGAAAGCCGACCGCGCTATAGACAGCGCTGTCAGCACACGAGACGAGCCGGTTACCGCGGTTTGCGCTCTCAGTTCTCTCAAACAACCGCTGTCCGCTTTATTTGGCTTGCAGATTACACTTCTTGTTTATGAAGGTGGATGCGTCTGAAATAGCTGCTTTGACTTTGTTTGCGATTGTCGAAGAAGAGCGGACAAAATCGCGATCAAGATTCGGGACTCGTCGATGGCTCGAACATCTAACTGATGTTAGAGGAAAATCACATAATGCTGTGCAGCGATCTAAGACACATACTAGTAGAAGTTATTGGCTAACTCAATTGAATTTTCATTTCATTTTCGGTTCTGAATTGTTTATACACTGAAGAGCCAAAGAAACTGGTACGCCTGCCTAATATCGTGTAGGGCCCCCGCGAGCACGTAGAAGTGGCATAACACGACGTGGAATGAACTCGACTAATGTCTGAAGGAAACTGACACCATGAATCATTCAGGGCTGTCGACAAATCCGTGAGAGTACGAGGGGGTGGAGATCTCTTGCGAACAGCACGTTGAAAGGCATCCCAGATATGCTCGATGGTGTTCATGTATGGGGAGCTTGGTGGCTAGCGGAAGTGTTAAACTCAGAAGAGTGTTCCTGAAGCCACTCTGTAGCAATTCTGGACGTGTCGGGTGCCGCATTGTCCTGCTGGAATTGCCCAAATCTGTCGCAATGCACAATGGACATGAATGGATGCAGCTGATCAGACAGGATGCTTACGTACGTGTCACCAGTCAGAATCGTCTCTAGACGTATAAGGGGTCCCACATCACTCCAACTGCGTACGCCCCACACCATTACAGAGCCTCCACCAGCTTGAACAAGCCCCTGCTGGCATGCAGGATCCATGGATCGATGAGGTTGTTTCGATACCCGTACACGTCCATCCGCTCGACACAACTTGAAACGAGACTCGTCCGACCAGGCAGCATGTTTCCAGTCGTCAACAGACCAATGTCGGTGTTGATGGGCCCATGCGAGGTGAAAAGCATTATGTCGTGCAGTCATCAAGGGTACACGAGTGGGCATATGGCTCCGAAAGCCCATATGGATGATGTTTCGTTGAATGCTTCGCACGCTGACACTTGTTGATGACCCAGCGTTAAAATCTGTAGCAATTTGTGTAAGGGCTGCGCTTCTGTCACTTTGAACGATTCTCTTCAGTCGTCTTTGGGCCTGTTCTTGCAGGAGTCTTTTCCGGCCGCAGTGATGTCGGAGATTCGATGTTTTACCGAATTCCTGATATTCACGGTACACTCGTGAAATGGTCGTGCGGGAAAATCCCCACTTCATCCTTGCCTCGGAGATGCTGTGTCCCACCGCTCATGCGCCGACTATAACGTCACGTTCAAACTTACTTAAATCTTGATAACCTGTCACTGTAGCAGCAGTAACCAATCTAGCAACTGCGCCAGACTCATGTTATCTTACATAGGCGTTGCCCAGCGCAGCGCCGTATTCTTCCTGTTTACATATCTCAATATTTGAATACGCGTGCCTATACCCGCTTCTTTGGCGCTCTAGTATAGTTAAAGTATAGTGTCTACTGTCAGTCTGCACTTGTGTAACATCTATTTCGCGATCTTGCGTTGACTGCCAGCACTGTGAAATAACATACCTCGTCACATAGATTTCAAGATCGAGATTCGTTTCGTAATTTCATTCGAATGAAACAGGAGATTTCTTCGAAGCTGCTCAGCATCATTGAAAATGATATTTACCTATAAAATACAGACAGGCGGCAGCCGATAAATCCAGAGATAGGTACGAGAAGTTTCATATAGCAAAAACTTCCAGTGTGTAACTTGTGTTTAGTTTCAGACACAGACTGACAGTAAGTTAAGATTGCTGGCCACTGGGGTAACATCCAAGCCCTTGGACTTCGCAACAATAAATTCAGCAAACACATAATAAATAATAAATAATATCGACTTTTGAGATTAAATTAATAAAAAAAGACCCAGAATCTTATAGAAAACGAAAAATAGTGAGCGCTCAGCTACGATCTACTCTCTTCTGCAAGAAGGGAGTCAGTACCAAGACTAAGTTATCTGTGCACCGTTCAATCTTTCGACCAACTTTGTTGTATGGGAGCGAAAGCTGGGTGGATTCAGGTTACCTTATCAATAAGGTTGAGGTTACGGATATGAAAGTAGCTAGGTACTAGTAGATGGGATCAATGGCAGGAGGGTGTCCACAATGAGGAAATCAAAGAAAAAACTGGGAATGAACTCTATAGATGTAGCAGTCAGCGCGAACAGGCTTAGATGGTGGGGTCATGTTACACGCATGGGAGAAGCAAGGTTACCCAAGAGACTCATGGGTTCAGCAGTAGAGGGTAGGAGGAGTCGGGGCAGACCAAGGAGAAGGTACCTGGATTCGGTTAAGAATGATTTTGAAGTAATAGGCTTAACGTCAGAAGAGGCACCAATGTTAGCACTGAATAGGGGATCATGGAGGAATTTTATAAGAGGGACTATGCACAAGACTGAACGCTGAAGGGCATAATCAGTCTTAAATGATGATGATGAGGAGGAGGAGGAGGAGGAGGCGGACGGGAATCTGCTGCCTTTGCGTTTATACCTTACGAACCCACGACGCAATCAACCGCACTACAGCTTCGACATTGTAGTTACATCTCCGTATATGGTATACACTACCTGAAGACTGTATTTACAAAAGCCATTATTTGATACCTGATACGCAATTTCACCACAGGCGCGTTTTTGATAGATCGTTGTTGTGCCATAGCATTGAAACGGAATACTTTTGTAGCATATAACACTAAAAATATCAACCACAGGAAACCTTTACCTACCGATATATAGCTCCCTGTCATTTTATTGTAACAAATCGTAGTTAAAACGACTGATTTTCGGGAGTCCCTCAGTTTGCTGATGTTTTGAAACAGCTTATGTTCATACCACGTACTTTCAAATGGTTCAACTGGCTCTGAGCACTATGGGACTTAACTTCTGAGGTCATCAGTCCCCTATAACTTAGAACTACTTAAACCTAACTAACCTAAGGACGTCACACAAATCCATGCCCGAGGCAGGATTCTAACCTGCGGCCGTAGCGTTCGCGCGGTTCCAGACTGTAGCGCCTAGAACCGCTCGGCCGCTCCGGCCAGCCCCACGTACTTTATGAGGAAGAAAACCCTCCAAATACGATGTTTAACGCCATACAATATGCCAGCTCCCATGTTCTGCTTGTGAAGTAAACGATGTCGCATCTCGTTGGCCAGCTTCCTCTCCACGAGGCAAAAATCTGTCATGCCAGTCCTTTATTTCACGCTCCACTGTGTAGTGGAACGTGGAATTCCACTTTGTGACGTCATCATCTCCTCGTCGACGTGCGTTTTTCCGTCTCATGAGAAGACGGCTGAAGATCGTCCCCTCATTAATAATAATGGAGAATGATATTTTGCGATTACTCTGGAGTGAAAGTGAAGACACGTACTCCTACAGAAGGAGGACACGAACGCGGGCTAACAAATCCGTAAGCGCCGTTGATCGACACCTGAACACTCGACGGCACAGGTGCTCGGCAAGCGTCGTCCTCCACACGCATTCGCCGGGAAAGCCGACCGTAAGCTGCAGAAACGCTTGGCGGCGGTAAGCGTAACCCCTGGCGCTGTTCTGGGTCGTCGTGACATTTAAAACGAAGCGCCCGGTTCCGCCGCATTATCTGCTCGGGCTCTCGGCTTACACGGCGGAGTCCCGGGATCGTATCTCGGCCATCGCACTCTCTCCGCACCTGCCGCCAGCCAGCGAGCAGCCGACAAAGGCCACCCGCCGCGCCTCTCACCGCCGCTCATTTCAAAGGCGCTGTAAAAGGATACCCAGACCATCGACAGTATCGTCTAAGGGCGGAACCCTTTCTAGTTAATGATACGGTCGTGGACCCGGAAAGCTATGAATGCAGAAAGTCGTCAGGAAACAATACAAAACAATACTCTCTGAGCACTTAGTGAATGTAGATACTGAAGAATAGCAGCCTCCTTTGGTTTGCAAACCTAAGGTGACAAGGCACAGATTAGACTAAAAGGTTCCATAAGATAGACGTAATATATTGCGCAATTAAGAACTGATTAAAAATCACGGCACCAACACATTTTCGACACATTATGGGAATTACATTGCCTGACAAAAGAAGGTTAGCAGCAAGAAGACATGGTTGGATGTTAAAGTAACTTCGTACACGAACACACGATCAGTGGTTATGTAAATAAACGGTCATAGGTGTACCCGGTGATCAAAAAGTCAGTATAAATTTGAAAACTTAATAAACCACGGAATAATGTAGATAGAGAGGTAAAAATTGACACACATACTTGGAATGACATGGGGTTTTATTAGAACAAAAAAAAAACAAAGTTCACAAAATGTCCAACAGACGGCGCTGGACAGCAAAACGTCAGTAACTGCTACCGTGACGGTTGAGAGGTGCGCCGATATGTTACAGAATCGCATCATCTCCGGCCTGGCTGATGATAAACACCTGCTGGAATGTACGATGTTCATGCAGGATGGCGCTCCACCCCATATTGCTAGACGCATGAAAGATCTCTTGCGCGCGTCGTTTGGTGATGATCGTGTGCACAGCCGCCACTTTTGTCATGCTTGGCCACCCAGGTCTCCAGACTTCAGTCCGTGCGATTATTGGCTTTGGGGTTACCTTGCGAGGTGCCGGGGCTAGCAGTGTATTTAACACTAAATTCTTCTAGAATCTACATATGTAAATGATGCACTAAGCCCCCCCTATTCTAACTCCGACTTTTGCTGTTGCACAAGGATTAAAAAATATACGCGAACTGACTAATCAACCCTACCAGTGGAGTAGAAGAGAGTTTGGCACCTGCAATAATTTAATTTGATAAATAAGTTAAATAAACGAAGGTTTCATTAACATAGTGAGGAATCATAGGGATGCTCTACCGATTAACAGAATGAAAGTTCTGTCCAAAATAACAATATGATTTATTAAGACTAAACACAAAATAATAAACAAAAACACATGAAACATTTACAATACATCAAATTGGCTCAAATTGGATACTCAAACAAACGCTGTGAATGTGAAGTTGTCCCTAAACTAGATTGTGAGGATTATGACGAAGTGGTATGTGGAGCCAATTCCTTGCAACTCAAATCTTAAGAGAAAACACATAGCCAACCCAACATTAATTGCTGCTACCCAAGACAGAACAAAGTTAGAAAAAGACGAACAGGCGCGCACTGCTGAGCTCTGATTATCACCTAGGAAAATCCCTGTCTGCCGGTGCTGCGGACATACCTTACCAATCTGTCTTCTTAACTGCAAGAACACGATTTGGCGTACCGGAGGCGATGGCTGGTTGCTTCGACGTCCTCGACCGAAAGGCGAGAGCCGACTACCTAGAGCACCCGTACAGGCTAAACACACAACATTCCCGCCCCCACGACAGTGGCCGTGGTTAAATGTTCCAATCATCAACTCGAAAACCGGCGGAAAATTCCACTCTATTGCCGGAGCATTACCATTCCACCAATGGAGATTCTTGGCGCCAATTTCTGCACTGATTTTGCTACGTCACGGAGCTATGCCCTGAGCAAGCCAATCACAGTTACTATATTGCAGAAAGCGCGTGAATTTTCCCGCCACAACTGCCTGGGTACACAAGTCATTCCCACGCCTCGCTGGTAGCCCACCAGAAAGTGTTTTCGCTAAGTTTCTGTGAAGTAACGGAACCTCTAGCCCAGCCTCTACTTCAGACCCCTCCGGGCGTGTCTTTTGACAATGTCGGCGTCTGCAAAGCATTCACTCGACTTCCTCACACCCGTCGGCTTAACCCTTTCCAGATCAGCAGAGCCCGCCTGTCACCGGACCACCCGGGTGACGATAGACGCTGCGTGGGAAGTCCGCGTGTGAAGGAATAGCGACTTTTCACTGCATGGAATTAGAGAGGAAAATCGTAAGATAGAAATATGAGAGGGGGCTCATGCCACCTCTCATAGCCCCTACGCCATTTTAGATTGTAATTGGTGAGCGGTTGGCTCACTTAGCAGCAAGGTAGTGAGTCAATCGCCCAAGAACAATCTCGCAAACTGGCTGCACATGCCGCACTCTATAAAGAAAATCACTGCAACTGAAAAATGCAGCTCATAGAGGGTGGATTATTTATGATGTAGCCAACTTCACCTTCTTAATATGGAACACTAACACTCACATCACACATCCATACCCAGGGAGCCCCTTCCAAACACCGATTCACACAGACATTCACTCTCTAAATATGGCCCGCGCATGTGAGCCAAATATGGAGCAATTTATTCTTTACAATCAGAGTTGGAGTGCTCCGTAATTAAATGCCCAAGATGTTTCAACAATTTTAATCATTAAACTAACCTGAACTCACTCACACATGATACTATTTAAGTTAACAATCTCTTTGTGAGCTTTCAGAATCTAATTACAACCTCCGATTCATTCTGTCTCCCTGCAGCAAGAATAACCTTTACAAAATGTTCCCTGAACTGATGGTCCATTCACAATGACAGTGGTGGTATCTGCTTCAGTTTATGGGGACTTCAGGCACACTGTTTGCGTACACACAACAATAAATACAAAATACAAAAAAAACATGGTGTGGAGAACAATACAGTAATTTGTAATAAGAATTACAGTGTAAAACACAAACACATGTAAGGTATAACATACATTACAAAAACAACACTAGAGAAAGAAATTTAAGAAAAAAAACAAGATTCATGGGGCATCAAGTTGTGCGTGCACATTGCACAAAGTTCACGACTGTGCTGAGAATGAGGCACTAAATCACATTGTTAGAAATATTCGAAGCACTTCACAAATTCCACAGTACTGACATCACATAGGGCTAAACGTCGGATGTTGTTGCTACATTGTTGCAACAGCAATAGGGTGTGCTGGAGCATCTGCAGTACTCTGTTGAGATTGCACCAAGACCCACGCATATGATCACTGCAGTATGGTAGGAAGACACAGTGATAGGCTCTCCTCACGCCGATTAATTGTCTCTGAGGTCTACTTGTTGGGATACATCACTAGACTAGGTCTCTTCTCTCGCTGGACAGTAATTTACGTTTCCCAATATTGCAGTTCGATGAGGGATGATGGCACGTGGAGTGACTCCACAAGTGTGTGAGGTCATCCATACAGGATCGAACTAGGAGCGACGATTGCTAAAACTGCTCTCTAATAGAGAGGAGAAGTTAGAAATGAGACCATACATTTGTTATTGTGGCACGATACTGCTTTGTGTATGCAGATCGGCCAATGCTAGTGAGTTGTAAAAACCCAAACAGGTGAGTATATAGCGTCCCTTTCTGTCCTGAGGCACATGAGGCGCAGGTTCTGACATGATATGTGATCTTCTTCGTGTACTCACGACAACGTGGTCTGCCACAGGAAATCCCTCCAAACGGCTGCCGCGTCCGGAGAGCTAGCAGGCTGTCGCGTGTGGGTCGCGTGTCAAAGTCAACGGCCAGCCTCACTTTCGCTTGTGGCCCGGCGAGGATCCCGCCTAATCCCTCAGGTATACGGCCCGGTGACTGTCAGCTTGCAGGACTGGACGCTCGCCTTCTTGCAGGTAGCCGAAGACCTCTTGTTTTTGCGCTGGCTGGCCTCTGCATTGCCACGATACCCGTCATCTGCACAGTTCTGACAAAAATCTTATGCCTAACTTTTTCCCATGACCTTCTATGTTATAATAAATTTACATAATGACACATTGATGGTCTGTCATTTCAGACACTCTTATTTTACTTTTATAGTTATTAATCTATGGCTATCATTATAACAAAATCTTGGTGTATCAAATTTAGACATGGAAATAATTAATCTTGATATTTGTGTAGAGACCGATCTCACTACTGTACATGGTGTGTGACGCTACACTGGATGAACAGCTAAATGTGCGGGCCTGCACTAATATTACTATTAATTATATAGATCGACAGTAGACATGCTCAAGAATTAACTACCATTTGCCAACGATCTACATTCTATGTCTTTTGAATAAATTATGTTATTATGCAGGTCGAAGTTTTACTGAGCTTATAAAGAACAAGCAACTATTCTACGTTCGCTCGCCGGTCGTCCCTCCATCTTGGGTCTGTGATTTGATGACCTGAAAAATAACATCCCAACAGGCGAACGCCAAACACTTGTGGTAGAAAACCCCCACAATATTAATCTAGTTATTGTTAAATCCTACAGTTTAACTTATCCTAGTATATCGTACCTTTTTTTTTTGTTTGTTTACCTTATAAAATACTCTTACATAATTCCTGTTACGTTGAGATGTCTCGCTGCTCGCCGCTATCGACGACAGTGATGTGTGCGACGTACGACATGACCTCCGAGTTTTCATTACGCCTCACTGAAACTCCAGAGACTGGGTTAGTCATGGCTATACACGACAATAAATTTATAGTTGCAACTTCGTTCTCTATGTGATGCGGTTTTCGCGATCAAAGCACACCTTTCCAGAGGCAACGTAATATGACCAAGCCAGGACTGTTTCCTGTTGAGGATTCAGTCGCCCAACACACGCCAGGTACACAGTATGTCACGAATACCCAAGTATAAGTCCCTGGTTATTCATCTGTGACAGTCACGAGCAGCACGCTAAATCCCCAACCAGCACATCGGCATGGTAGGCTTTATGCCCGCATTTCTCTCGTCTAGGGCACCATTGGAGTCAAACGCTCACAGGTTCACCCCGACTTGCAAGACAACGATGCTGGCGCAGCTCTGCAAAAAAAACTATACTGCCCATATTCATCCTCGAAATCACGCAATATACCACAATCTTGCAGTGCACTGACGCGTGCCTGCAAACATTGGTATGAACATCTCACGAACTGGTTGTGGCCGCTATGGAGCGTATCACGACTTCTCAGAACGCTTCTAAGAGCACGTTCTTGTATGCGCCCGTTTGTGCGACATCTCGTCACTCATCTTTATCCCTTAACATGGAAACCAGATAGGAAAGGACAAAAACATTGCTCATGGAAAGGTAGTGCCTCTTATCGCAACGACAGAGGAGATCCCGAACATAGACAAAAAAAGTTAACAGCAGTAAATTCTTATGCGAGAAAACGCAGCGTGTTAATACTTTAACAATCTTAATCTATTAATGCAACGATTATTGTTCCCCGAACAAAGGTTCATATATTTGCCTATTCTACAATATACACCACTTACACTACTACTATAGCAAGGTTCATGTATTTGCCCATTCTACTATGTACACCACTTACACTACTACTATTCCACGAACTCCTTTATGTGAGAGATGTGGTGGAGTCCTACGAACTTCTTTCCTTTCAGCGTCTCCAATTCATAAGCATTGTGGTGAGCTGCTCTCCTTATACGGTACGGGCCGTTGTAAACAGAATAGAATTTTTGGCATTTCATTTTTTGTTTGTTCGAAAGTCGGAAAGACTTAACGAGCACCTTTTGTCCAATTTGGAAGTGTCGTAGACGAGCTCCCCTGTCGGCACGTCTCTTCCTGACCTCTGCTGCAGCCCGTATCCTCTTGAGAGCCAAATCCACTATGGCTTGGTGCTGCGTTCGCGCCCTTGGTGGGAAGTTTACGACCTCGGTTATCAAGTCCTTAGGAATCCGGTTTTTCAGTACTGTAATGGGTGCCAATTTTGTTATCCCATGGGGTGCCTCATTGATCACCTCCTGGAAGTCTTTAAGGAAAACGTCCCATGTCGTGTGCTGTTTGTTACAGTACAACCGGCACAAGTTTCCGAGTTCTTTAATAACCCGTTCTGCAGCATTCGAGCTCGGATGGTGTGAAGATATAAAAATGGGATCAATTTTACATCGACGCAACGTCTCCTTCCATGTTTTTGACTTAAACTGTGGCCCGTTATCAGAAATAATTCTACTCACATGACCAACCTGTGGTAGGAAATCCCGGATTAGGGCTCGTGATACAGTTCGTCCTGTCGCCCTCTTCAGTGGCGTAAAGGTAACGTATTTGGACGTTAGTTCAACAAACACTAATACGTAAGTATATCCTCTTCTTGTTCTTGGCAAAGGTCCCATCAAATCTGTTGCTGCTAATTGTCTTAATTTGGTCGGTACGATTGGGTATAATGGTGCCTGCATGCTCACAGTGGTGTGCTTAGCCTTTTGGCAGTCTTTGCACACCGACAGTACCCTCCGAATTCGACGCTTCATGTTTCGAAAGTAACACATGGTCCTTAGCTTGAGATTGCACTTGCGTGGTCCGAAGTGTCCATAGCTGAGGTGAGTGTGCCATATAACCTTGTTTATTAGGTGTTCAGGGATGTATACCCCCCATTCAGTGTCATTTGCATAATTTCGGTGGAAAATTATGCCTTTCCGCAAGAGGTAGAACTCCCTGATGGTGGCGTGTCTTCTGTCTATCCATTTCTGTTTCAATAACACTAGGGCAGGGTCCTTGTCTTGCTCCTTCTTAATGTCCTGCATACTACAGGTAATAAAATTTTCAAAGGCTACTTTCTGCATATAGAAAAGGCAGTAGTGATTTTCCTCCAGATCTTCTTCAATGTTGTGCTCAAATCCGATCGGTGACCGTGATAAGGCGTCTGCAATAATGTTCTGACTGCCGGGGATATATTCTATCGAAAAGTTGTACTGCTGCAGATATGATGCCCACCTAATGAGCCGCCTGTGATTAAGCTTTGCAGTCATCAAGAACTCGAGTGCCTTGTGGTCTGTGTAGACCCTCGTCTTGCGACCAAACAGAAGGTATCTGAATTTTTCAAACGCCCATACAATAGCCAGCGCCTCTAACTCGGTTACTGAGTAATTCCTCTCACTCTTGGCTAGTACTCTGCTACCAAACGCAATTGTCTTCCACACCCTGTTTCCTTCATGTACATAGTCTTGGAACACCATGACACCCAGACCTGAGTATGAACTGTCCGTTACTATGCAAAGCTCTTCTGCTAAATTAGGGTGTGATAGGATGGGTGCTTGTAATAATGCGAATTTTAATGCTTTCCATTCGGATTCGGCCGCCTCATCCCATTCCCAAGGAATCTTCTTTCCTGTAAGTTGATGCAACCTAGGACTGCTGTGAGTTTTGAACTGTATAAAGCGGTTGTAAAAATTTATGATCCCCAAGAACCCCCTTAACTGCTTCTTTGTAGTAGGAATGGGAAACTTTTCAATCGCTTCGATCTTTTCGGGATTTGGCGCAATGCCCTCATCCGTGATGATATGTCCTAGAAATTTGACAGAGGACGTCCCAAAATTCGATTTTTCGATATTGATAGTCACTCCGTATTCCTTGAATGTCGCAAGGAGTTCACCGAGGACCGCATTGTGCTCTCCCCAAGATTTCTCCGCGATCAGCAAATCGTCCACATAGCTGGTGACATGACGTTTCAAATTATCGCTTAGTATGCCGTCCAGCCCCCGAATGAATGCGGCAGATGAAACGTTCAAACCAAATGGTAGACAACGAAACCGGTAACATCTTCCAAATGCTAAAAAGGCTGTGTACTGTCTGCAATTTGGATGGAGCTCGATCTGCCAGAAACTCGATTTTAGATCAACTGATGAGAAGATTGATATTCTATGGAAGTTTTGTAAGAGTTCCTCTAATCGATCCGGTCTGTCTGTTTCGGGTTCTATTATGGTATTAATTTGTCGCGAGTCCAAGACTAAACGAATACTACCATCTGCCTTCTCGATTACTCTTAACGGGTTATTATAGGCTGAAGCCGTAGGTTCTATTACTCCTTCACTCAGCATTCGCGTAATTTCAGCTGCTACTTTCTGTCGATATGCCAAGGGGATTGGATAGGGTGGCACACGAAACTGGTTGTGCAGACGTACACGAAATTCATATTGGAAGTTCTTTATTGATCTTGTCTTGGGAAGGAAGACCTCCGCATGTTCTACTCTTAATTTATGAAGTTCTTTGCGGTGGTCGCACCTTATATTCTTTATTGCTTCCACTTTTTCTCCTATTTTCTCCTTTATTTCTCCCATTATTCCGACTTCATTCTCATCCGTGTCCTCTCCCCTACACGCAACGTCGACCTGTTCTTCCTTTCTGTCTTTCAGACACGCATAGTTTATCCGTACACAGTTAGACGGTAGTTCAGCTGGGATCAGCTGGTCGTCGAACTTAATGTGGACGGGATTCCCTTTCCTCAAAACCACTTCACCTCGTTCTAGATCAACTATCGCTTCATGTTCATTTAGGAAGTCCGTTCCTATTATCATGTCGATCGCCAGATTTGGCACGATCCAGAAGTTAGACTCTATTTTGTGTCCTTGGCAGTAGAATTCCAGTCTTGTTTGTTGGGTGACCTCCGTACATTTACCCGCTAATGCCCCTTTTATTTTGGTTTTCTTAACCGATAGGACAGGCTAGTCCATCTCCTGAGAGCACCTCTTGTATGCTGCCTCAGATATTGCTGTTATGTAGCTTCCACTATCTATTATCTCATTCATACTCTTTTCAGCTATTGCTACTGTGATAAGAGGCTGCCGATCTTGTCGAGGAGTTGCTTTATGTTCCTCGAACAGGATTTCTGATAAATCTTCGTAATGTATCATCCGTAGTTGGCCAGGTCCGAGATTACGTGCGAAATTCCGGCGGCCTGTGTTCGCACTAGTCTGGCGTCAATCCCTTGTTAAGGTCCCCCTCCTCTGACGTGCATTAGGATTTGCGGGTCTAGTTTCAGTCTCCTGGTTCCATTGTTGTCCTTGGTTTCGCTCTCTCCAATTACGGTCGCTTTGCCGTTCGTTATTCCTCCTATCCCACATTCCTTGTCTAGATTGACCCTGCTCCCTGACGTTCTGGTTTCCGTGTCTTTGGTTTCCATAACCTTGAATAGCGTAACCTTGACTTCCGTAACCCTGGTTTCCTAACTGACCAGTGCGATTATGCGATCTGTTGTCGTCTTCCCTTCCTGACCCGTGGTATTTATTACTTTGCCCCTTCTTCCTGTCCTTTGCGTCTTGTTTATCAAAGACTACTTCGAGTTCGCGCAATAGACTCTTGAATGCTTCTATGTCAGATCCACACTTCCCGACAAGTGTCTGTTGGTACCTAACTGGCAATTTGGAAAAGCAAAATTTAATGATTTCTCCGTTGCTATATGGACTATCTAAAAATTGATTCTTCTTGAGTAAATCATAAAGAATTTTGGTTGCGCTCCTATGCCCGGATGCTTCCAGTTCAGGACAAAATATTATTTCCTCTTTAATCCCGTCTTGCGTTTCCTTTGACCAGTAGGTCCGCAGGAATGCACCAACAAATTCCTGATAAGTCCGACACGTCACTGCCACACCCCACATCTTTTCCGCGGCTTGGCCTTCGATGTGTCCACACATGAATTCTAATTTTGCCTGGGTTGGACATGATGCCGGTAATGAATTTGTAAACTGCATCACCCAGCTCTTCGGATGCATCGACCCTCCATTTTCTTTGAACTTCTGGAATTTTAGTATCGACAGGAAGTGATTGTGATCAAAATCCTGTCTGATCCTCGCATTGGTGTTGTCACTCGTTTCCGATACTTGCTCGTCTGCTGAGTGTCCTGTTCTATCTTGCTGACAACTGTGATGTGCTACCTCTGTATCACAATGGAAGTGGCACTCAGAATTCACTCTCCTAAGTGGGCTATAATTATTGGAGGTATTACTCGCTGTTTCTGCGTGTGCATTGTTAGTTCCGCACTCGGTCATTGGGCTAGAGCACGACGGGCTTTTCCTCGGAGACGCAATTCTGTGTATTCCATCATTGGTATCCGAACGCGCAGTGCTCGTGTGCCCGTTTTGCTCTAGTTTTGCTATCCGACTCTCTACTTCTTCCATTCGTTTCGTGGTGTTCGCAACCGCGATATTACCTTGAGTTTTTAAGAATGCTAGGGATTTTGAGTGGGATTGTGTTGTACGTCGCAAGCGCCCTGCGAGTTTAGAAGTTGCTTCCGCGACTTTCATTGCCCCTATTGCTGCCGTTTTGGCCAGGCCTGCTACTTTTTGTGCAGCCATTAACATTTGTTTTAGTTCTCCACATTCTTTCTTTATTGTTAGTAATTCCCCTCGAATTTCTCCTATATGCGAAATTATTTCCTGAGTGTCCTTCTTACGCTGTTCGTCAGCTTCTTCCTTCTCCTTCTTACGTTGTTTCTCATCTTCTTCCTTCTCCTTCTTACGTTGTTTCTCATCTTCTTCCTTCTCCCTCTTACGCTGTTCGCCAGCTTCTTCTTTCATTGATCGTAGGAAGCTCAGTATTGGGTTTACGTCATCTTTTTGATCCTCTTCAAACGTGGGAGATGTAACTCTGGACACCTGGGCGCTAGAGCTCTGACGTGGCCGAGCTAGCCCCTGTCTGCTCTCGTTCGTTTGATTATAAACTTCTGCTACCGTCTCGACCTGTGTGCCTGTCTCTGTTGCATCCTCTACTTCACTATCATAATCACGGCCGCAACGCTGCTCTGAGATCGCATCCAAATCACCTTCCTCATCAATGACCCTGGCGTCCTGTCCTGCTAAAAATGTGCCCATCTCATCTCTGAACCTATTCCCGTCAGTAAATTGCCCCTTATCCATTATGCTATCCTCTTTTGTTTTAGCTTCGCTCGATAATAGTCGTGCCTTACTTCTCATTATCATTCATGAAAAACAAATTTATCTAAAACGCACAATAAAATTAACCTACTCCATATATTTTTTACACATAGATATAAAATTTCAACAACGCCTCTCCAACGCTGTAATTATACGCACGATTTGTTGTGGTACAGAAACCGCACACAAACCCGACAAAGTGGGATGTGATACGGACACAACATCAAAGGAACACAAAAACAATGAACAAAAGAATATATACACTGAAAACAAAAACTGTAATCATGCGCCGCTTCTTAAAACTAAACGCGGAACTACCAGAAAAAAAACTTGGGTATGAATCAATAAAAAAAATTAAGCAAAAAAAAAAATTCTGAATGTCCCTACTACTAATAATACTTGCTTATCAGCGATTCACAGGAAAGATCTGAGGCTAAGGGTCGCCATTTTATGCGAGGTGCCGGGGCTAGCAGCGTATTTAACACTAAATTCTTCTAGAATCTACATATGTAAATGATGCTCTAAGCCCCCTCTATTCTAACTCCGACTTTTGCTATTGCACAAGGATTAAAAAAAATACGCGAACTGACTCTAATCAACCCTACCAGTGGAGTAGAAGAGAGTTTGGCACTTGCAATAATTTAATTTGATAAATAAGTTAAATAAACGAAGGTTTCATTAACATAGTGAGGAATCATAGGGATGCTCTACCGATTAACAGAATGAAAGTTCTGTCCAAAATAACAATATGATTTATTAAGACTAAACACAAAATAATAAACAAAAACACATGAAACATTTACAATACATCAAATTGGCTCAAATTGGATACTCAAACAAACGCTGTGAATGTGAAGTTGTCCCTAAACTACATTGTGAGGATTATGACGAAGTGGTATGTGGAGCCAATTCCTTGCAACTCAAATCTTAAGAGAAAACACATAGCCAACCCAACATTAATTGCTGCTACCCAAGACAGAACAAAGTTAGAAAAAGACGAACAGGCGCGCTCTGCTGAGTTCTGATTATCACCTAGGAAAATCCCTGTCTGCCGGTGCTGCGGACATACCTTACCAATCTGTCTTCTTAACTGCAAGAACATGATTTGGCGTACCGGAGGCGATGGCTGGTTGCTTCGACGTCCTCGACCGAAAGGCGAGAGCCGACTACCTAGAGCACCCGTACAGGCCGAACACACAACATTCCCGCCCCCACGACAGTGGCCGTGGTTAAACGTTCCAATCAGCAACTCGAAAACCGGCGGAAAATTCCACTCTATTGCCGGAGCACTACCATTCCACCAATGGAGATTCTTGGCGCCAATTTCTGCGCTGATTTTGCTACGTCACGGAGCTATGCCCTGAACAAGCCAATCACAGTTACTATTTTGCAGAAAGCGCGGGAATTTTCCTGCCACAACTGCCTGGGTACACAAGTCATTCCCACGCCTCGCTGGTAGCCCGCCAGAAAGTGTTTTCGCTAAGTTTCTGCGAAGTAACGGAACCTCTAGCCCAGCCGCTACTTCAGACCCCTCCGGGCGTGTCTTTTGACAATGTCGGCGTCTGCAAAGCATTCACTCGACTTCCTCACACCCGTCGGCTTAACCCTTTCCAGATCAGGAGAGCCCGCCTGTCACCGGACCACCCGGGTGACGATAGACGCTGCGTGGGAAGTCCGCGTGTGAAGGAATAGCGACTTTTCACTGCATGTAATTAGAGAGGAAAATCGTAAGATAGAAATATAAGAGGGGGCTCATGCCACCTCTCAACCTAAAGTCGCAAGTGTATCGTGATCGACCGACATCTCTAGGGATGCTGAAAGACAACATCCGACGCCAATGCCTCACCGTAACTGCAGACATGCTTTACAGTGCTGTTCACAACATAATTCCTCGACTACAGCTATTGTTGAGGAATGATGGTGGACATATTGAGCATTTCCCGTAAAGAACATCATCTTTGCTTTGTCTTACTTTGTTATTCTAATTATTGCTATTGTGATCAGATGAAGCGCCATCTGTCGGACATTTTTCGAGCTTTAGTATTTTTTTTTTGTTGTAATAAAACCCCATGTCATTCCAAGCATGTGTGTCAATTTGTACCTCTCTATCTACATTATTTCGTGATTTGTTCAGTTTTCAAATTTATACTGACTTTTTGATCACCCGGTACGTTAGTTTTGTTTGTCTTCACAGTTACCAGACTCGGTAGAGTACATAACTGGCATCAACAGGGTCAATTGACGAGTGAACACTGTGAAGGACACGGAGATGCCGTTGTACTAGTGTCAGACAGCGTTATCAGAACCTGATTAAGTTCGAAATGGTCCTCATTGTATGTCTCCGTTTGGTTGGTTGATCAAAACGTGTAACATACAGATATTTGGGACATTCGGATGTGACAATGGCCTTATTATGGACTGCGTGAGAAGGTGAGGGCAAGCATACGCGTCGTCAAGGTTCCAATCGAGGACTTGTGGCGGCCACATGGGAGGACCGCTGAATTGTGCACCAGACACATCACAACTCCTTCATTTCCTGACATTGCCAGAATGCGGGCGATCTGTACCATAATGACTTCCGGAAAACTCCAAGCAGACAAAATCAATAGTAGCTCTAAGAACTGTTACTGTATTAATTAAAGATTTTACAATAATAGAAATTTGTTAAAATTGTAATTAAATGGCCTTTCAACATAGTAGTCATTCTTTTTCGACTCCCAGTCCAATCAGAGGTATTTTTAATTATTATTGTAACAAATTCCTGTTCTTCTACACCTTTTTAATTGTTACGGTAACAGCTCCTAATATTGTACTTTGTGCCTTGCCTTAAGAGAAACCTAATTGTAAATTGTACTAGTTAGTGCCATCCGGCGAGTTTACGACGTGTATTTTGACATCGTACTCTGTATTCAGTTGTATGGTATGATCATCAACACTGGCAGTCAGCCCATTAATCTCACACTGAAGCGCCAAAGGAACTGGCTTAGGCATGCGTATTCAAACACAGAGAAACGTCAACAGGCAGAATACGGCGCTGCGGTCGGCAACGCCTTTACAAGATAACAAGTGTCTGGCGCAGTTGTTAGACCGGGTACTGCTGCTACAATAGTGGGTTATCAAGATTTAAGTGAGTTTGAACGTGGTGTTATAGACGGTGCACGAGCGATGGGACACAGTATCTCCGAGGTAGCGATGAAGTGAGGATTTTCCCGCACGAACATTTCACGAGTGTACCGTGAATATCAAGAATCCGGTAAAACATAAAATCTCCGACATCGTTGCGGCCGGAAAAAGATTCTGCAAGAACGGGACCAACGATGACTGAGATAATCGTTCAGTGTGACAGAAGTGCAATCATCCTGCAAAGTGCTGCAGATTTCAATGCCGGGTCATCAGCAAGTGTGAGCCTGCGAACCGTTAAACGAAACATGATCGATATGGGCTTCCGGAGCCGAAGGCCACTCGTTTATGGTACTCTCGATGACTGCACTACACAAAGCTTTACGCCTCGCCTGGGCCCATCAACTGGACACTGGACTGTTGATGACCGGAAGAATGCTGCCTGGTCGGACAAGTCTCGTTCAAATTGTATCGAGCGGATGGACGTGTACGGGTGTGGAGACAACCTCATCGATCCATGGAGGCTGCATGTCAGCAGGGGACTGTTCAAGCTGGTGGAGGCTTTGTAATGGTATGGGGCGCGTGCAGTTGAACTGATATGGGACCTCGATATGTCTAGATACGACTCTTAAGTGTTACGCGTACCTAAGCATCCAGTCAAATCACCTGCATCCCTTCATGTCCATTGTGCATTCCGACAGACTCCGGCAATTCCAGCAGGGCGATGAGATACCCCACGCGTCCAGAATTGCTACAGAGTGGCTCTAGGAACACACTTCTGAGTTTAAAAACTTCCTCTGGCCACCAAACTCTACAGACATGAACATTATGGAGAATATCGGGGATGCCTTGCAAAGTGCTGTTCAGATGAGATCTTCAACCCCTCGTGCTCTCGCGGATTTATGGAGTGCCCTGCAGGATTCATGGTGTCAGTTCCCTCCAGCATTACTTCAGACATTAGTCGAGCCAAGTCGTGTTGCGGCACTTCTGCGTGCTCGTGGTGGCCCTACACGATATTAGGCAGGTGTACCAGTTTCTTTGGCTTTTCAGTGTATGTTTTATATATACAGTGTGATCCAAAATACTTACACATGCATTTGTGATATAACACGATACAAAGTGATGATGGTGGTGGTGATTGTATAGAATTGTAAAGTTGAAGGTGTATTACTTCTCCATGCCAACTGTGTTTGGTTACACCTTTTGGGATATTCTTACCCTGTCAATCTGTTTCTGTCCTTGCGGATCCGAAGATGGCAGCGTAGTCTTACCGAAACCGGTCATCTAAATAGGTACTGTACTAGCGATCTTGGCTGTTTGGAGTTTTCTGGAGTTCATAAGCACATCTGCGCCTGCCATCCGAGGACAAGTAATGTACTCCGTGCAACATTCTGTGTCATCCCGCAGCACTGGTCGGAAAACAGCAGTAGCCGTGCTAGGGAATTAGTGTCCCATGCATAGGCTGACATTAACAGCACAACACAAACAACTGAGTTTGGAGTGGTGCCACGACTGAAAAGCATGGACTGTCGAGGAATGGCATCGGAAGTATTCGGTAGTGAAGCTCGTTTCTGCACCATCGCAGATGATCATCGTCGGCGACTAAGGTGACGACCTGTAGGAGTCCCCCTTTTTCCATTGTTTTGGATATGCATAGCGGTATTACTCCTGGAGTGATGGTGTGGAGGGCCATCGGATATGACTTCAGGTCACGGCTGATAATCATTTAGGAAATTCTGACGAGGACAGCGGTGCTTCCCGGAAATCTTGCGTGTTCACGTGCTACTTCTCATGTGACAGTATCGTTGTGCCACTTTTCAACAGGACAATACTTTTCCACACACGGCATGTGTCTCTAAAAGTCTGTCTGCATGATGTTGAGATACTTCCTTGACCAGGAAGATCCCCAAATCTGTTCCCAATGCCGGCAGCTGTGGCCGAGCGGTTCTAGGCGCTTCCGTCCGGAACCGTGCTGCTGCTACGGTCTCCAGGTTCGAATCCTGCCTCGGGCATAGCTGTGTGTGATGTTCTTAGGTTAGTAGGTTTAAGTAGTTCTAAGTCTAGGGGACTGATGACCTCAGATGTTAAGTCCCATAGTGCTTAGAGCCATTTGAACCATTTGTTCCCAATAGAATACCTGTGAGACCAGCTTGGACGTCACTCCGACCCAGAGCCAATGTCGATGAAGTTGAGGACGAGTCACAGCAGTTGTGGGCCAGCTTCCCTGAGGAGAGGATAGAAATTTATTCATCACACTCTTCCCAGCCGGATCAGTGCGTTATTGCAGACCAGAGGCGTAGCAACCTCATAATGTTAAGTAGGCTCATACTGCCAAGTTGTTCCTAAATTTGACTCGATATTGTAATCAGTAATATGATATCAGATACCCCCTCAACCCCTTCAAGTTTCATTTTGTTTCCTACGCCCCTTCTCGGTGCTTCATTTGTTTGGCAGGCAGTGTATTTTTGGAGGAAAGATTTGCTGTATACGAAACGATATCGTTCGCTTCTCAACCCAAAATGTTTTGCCGCTGTTGAAGCATCGTCATTGAGTGCCTGTTAATTGTGTTGACTTATAGTATAGTGCGGAAGGAGCGTTACAGTGTTGTGACTGACTAGAACATCTTTAGAGCAGTTACAAGACTCTAAAGTCTTATTTTGAAGCCCGCGAATTAATCCTATGTTGAGTGATGCTGTGAAAGCAGTGGTGAAACATTTTTGGTTCAAAAGGAAGGAAACGGCATGGTATTATTCAAATTATCTCCAAAAATATTTGTTTCTGAATTTTTTTACTTATTCGTTCAAGCTAAATTTGTTTAGATATTCTTGTATCTTCATTTCTCTTCTTATTCAAAAATATGTCTTCCAACACTGATATAGAAAGAAAGAAGGATAAGTGTTTAACAACCAGTCGCTGACGAGGTCATTAGAGGGAGCACAAGATCGCGGTGGGGAAGGCGGGAAATGGAAATCGACCGTGTCGTTTTCAGACGAACCATCCTAGCATTCGTATTAAGCGATTTTTAAAAATCACAGAAAAGCCAAATGTGGAAGGCCATGTGAGCATTTGGAGCGATGGCCTTCCGAATACGCGTCCCTTGTCTTACCACTGTGACAGCCACCTGCCTCAGTAACACCGCTGTAAGGACTTCCATATCTATCTGCTCTGTATTTTCTTGCAGAATTTTATGTGATTAGCCTCGGATTCAAATAACTCAAGCAAAGTTAGTACAGTGAAACAATACCGATAGTAAGTATCTCAACAGCAGCTTTGATCACCATTACTTATTAGACCCACTAGATACCCGCAACCATATTGTTTTGTCAGTTATCAATCTTTTCTTTTCATCGAAGTGCGAATGGTGCAAAGGGGCAACCAACTGGGAACACACATTCGTTGTAACGAAGAGAAGCTCTTTTAACGATACGGTTACATACGTTTTTTTTTCATCCCTGAAGTACCTATGTAATACGTAAACAGAAGATGATCAATCTTAAACAGTTGTTGAGCGTTGGAAGAAAGGCGACGAGTGGAAAAAATTATTTTATGAGTCTGTCTGTAAAAATTTGTAGCATGTTACAAATGGCAAATAACGTCTGAGCCACCAGCCAACTTCGTATGGAGAACCTGGAAGAGTCATGGTCTTATTGTGTTGGAGGCATGGAACGGTGGTCAGAGTACAAAAGGCGCGACATCGATAAAAAGCCATTGTTTTCTCAGGAATTAAGAAAATGTGGAATTGTATTACAGTGAGTCGTTGCGTTACATTCATTCTGAACTGACTTTAGTAAGTTAGCGCCAGTCTACAGCTATTTTACTTATAATTAGAGACCAGGTCTTAACGACCTAAAAAACAGCGAAATGTGCAACTAAAACTTATATAAAGCTAACATTAAAAAATAAAATATGACAAGCTTATTTAAAAACACTCCTGTTCGTGTTTTGACATACATATAAGAGAACATTCACTTCAGAATAAATGGTGAATATAGTACTTACTTTTCCAGTGTTTGAAACAAACTAGCACTTATTTCTGAAGTGACTGTATGTGCCTGAAGAAAAAAAAAGAAGTACAGTGAAAATGAATAACACCTATCTAAACAATAAAACCATGTTCTTACGACTGCACACCACTTGTTTAAAGAAGTCCAAATTAGTTAACACGTCCTGTCAATCTTCTGTTTCTGCAGAGTTGCACTGGATCATGTGGTTGAAATTCAGATTTTCTATTTTCAGAGATGTACAGTTTTGTATCTGGAAATCACCTTTCCACTTCGCAGGAGGGTATTTTAACGCGGCGTGGTCACTGCAGGTCAGCGTTGGTTCATTGTCTTCAAATGTTATGGCATTCACAGAAGGGATGTCACCAATATTGCATATTGTAGAATATCCAGGATTCCGCTGGAGAACACTTCGCAATTTGGTGCTCACTTTGTCAGCAGCTACATGACCACGAGCTCAACCCTACTCACTTTGCACATGATGCACAATATCCAGTGCGTTACGCAGTTTACTACCAGCAGCTTGCAGTCGTGTGATGGCTTTTGATGCCGTTGACAAGTTATTGTTGATGTATGCCAAGCTACCAGAAAAAGTATCTGTATAGACCTCTTTCACAGTTTTGATGGTATTTGATTCATTGCTATCAGTCACATAAAACATTGTGTTTATTATGATACAAAAATGGTTCAAATGGCTCTGAGCACTATGGGACTTAACATCTGAGGTCATCAGTCCCCTAGAACTTAGAACTACTTAAACCTAACCAACCTAAGGATATCACACACATCCATGCCCGAGGCAGGATTCGAACCTGTGACCGTAGCGGTAGCGCGGTTCCAGACTGAAGCGCCTAGAACCGCTCTGTCACACCGGACGGCTTATTATGATACAGTTGATGCGGTACTAATCATCTGTACGAAGCCCAGAACCCCATCGTACACGAACAAGTTGGAAGGACGGGGGGGCAGTGAAGGTGTTTGTTCCTTGAATTTCTGGACCCATAGAGGAGCTTTCACGTAGTAGTAGCAGTAGTAGTAGTAGTAGTAGCTTTATTCTTCTTTAGATCTCTTTTTACAAGGATATAGGATATGTCAAAGTATTTACAAGTTTCGACCAATTTAAAATAAGCTAATTCGTATACACATACATTTACAGACTTCTAGTTAGAGACAATCATTAGATTTACTCCTGGTATACAATACTTTCTTTTACAAATAACTTATTAAATAATCTAATGCCACTCTTTTCACTCATATCTCACTATCAGTCACTGCACACACAATACACACATTGCATCATAACACTTCACTCACTACACACACTCACACTGGTGATCTCTGGGCCATTTTCTGAACCACAACTTCCCATTTACTATCCTGAAAAACTAAGACAGCATCCCTCTATAATGAGTGAGATGTTGAACTCAGAAAGAAGAAGGGGTGTTAGTACTGTGCAATGCATAGCTTTGGGGTAAGTTTTTCTAGAAAAGCAAAAAAAAAGAAGGAAAAAATATAGTACGATGCTATTATGTGGAATGTTGGATGTTTTATAATCATTATTATTATTTATTAGTATAACATTTTTTTATCAAACCCCTACTCTGTTTTGTCTAAATAGTCCTTCAATGTATAAAATGTATTGCATAACAGGTACTTTTTAGCTGCCTTTTTAAGTAAGTGTATTTTTGCAATTTCTTTTATCTCTTGTGGTGATTCATTGTACAGTTTTATTCCTTGATAGAATATGCTGTTTAGAGTTTTATGTTTATTTTTTCTTGGCAAATCTAAGTTGAGTCTAGCCTTTGTTCTGTGGTCATGGACAGAGCTGTTTGTGCAGTTATTTTTGATGTGTACAACTGAATGGTAAATGTATTCACACGGAGCGGCTAAAATCCCCAGTGTCTTGAACAGATCTTTACAATGAGCTCCATTACCGTTTCTGGTTATGTTTCTTATGGCTGTTTTCTGAGGTTTGAAAATTGTGATCATATTTTGTGCATTTGTTCCTCAAAAAACAATGCTATAACTGAAAATTGAGTTTACATGTGAATAGTATGTAACTAAAAGACACTGTATGTTACACACTGATGATAGGAGTCTAAGGGCACAACATGCTGATGACATTCTGTTTGCAAGCACCTTTGTGTGTTCAGACCACTTCAACTGAGAATCAATATTCATTGCTAGAAATTTTGCATTTGTTACATAGTCTATAGAGGGGCCATCTACATTTAATTTAACATTGTCATTTGTCCTCTTCAAACTGAAATTTATGGCATTAGTTTTCTTTATGTTTATTGTCACTTTATTGCTTATAGTATTTTCTTGCCGCAGGAAATTAATTTGTTCACATCAAGGTAATGTGATTGCACTTCTTCTGCAACTCTTTTAACACACGTGCAAGGCAAGTGACATACACCACACTGGGTAGAGAATCCGAAGCGTCCATGGGTCATTTCGCCATGTACGAAGCAACATCTGCCATCATTAGCAAAACGTTGGCTTTGTTTACGCCATCCGGCCACAGTAGCTTTGTAAAGTTGTCGAACAAAATGGCAGTTGTCGAGTCGTTTACTCTCTCGAGAGCTTTACAATTTAGGAAGAACATTTCTCCAGGACCATCACCTTTTAGAACACCAGCAACAACGTTTGCAACATAAAAGCCCACCCACGTCGGTGGTTTCATCTATGGACACCTATGCTGTTGAACACCTCCTCGTCGCACAGGGATAAATATATACAATAAAATATTTTTCTCCACACTACAATATCGGGATTCGGGCATAAATTGTTGTGAAATTTGCTTGAAATTTCAGGAAAAAACTACGACTTGTCATTAATATTCGGGCCTTAGTTTCGTTGTTATTAAATTTGGTAGGACGTTTAGCTCCACAGGGATCACTGGCTGTAATTTTACTAAAAGACAGATAAGTTTTGAAGTCAAAGATTGATAGTTTCTTTTCAAGAATAAATGATACGAAGGTGTGCTCATTTTACAAGGGAAATTCAAAAAGTAAGTTGCACCAATCGTCCCATGCTAAGACCGTTGCACAACGAGAGCGTTGCATTGTCAGAAAGGGGTATATGCACTATGTTTCAGGCAGACAGTTCAGCAGCGGTGCTGATAACAGCTGCATCACAGTGTACAACTCAAATGGTGGGGGCACTGGAAACATATTCCAAATGTACATGGCAGAGTGCGATTCAGTACAATTCCTGTCTCAATTGCACACAGATTCAACGTGAAATTCTGGCGGGACATGGACCAAATATAATGTCACGACCGTCTGTAGTGGAACGGTGCCCGTAATTTGACCAAAACCGCTCAGACGTGGCTGAAGGTGATCGATAGAGACCGGATTATATGCATTTGCATATGTGGCTCCTTTTCACTCGTTATTGCATGTTTTAACTAAAAACTTGTTGCTCAGTTAAACCCTTAATTCTTGCGATCTTTTCTCTGAATCTACCTAATCTCGATGCCTACTCCACCTGGACTCTATTCTTGTGAAGAAACTAAGGGTTTCTTTCGGTTTGAAATCGCAACACATCTTTTCGTATTCTGGCATTACTTTCATCACGCTGTGGTCCCTGGTTCCCAACAAATTTTATTACATTTTCCTCTTGTCACTCTTTCATTTTCATTACACCTTCAGCAAAATCTAGCATTGCTCTATTAGCAAACAACCAATCTGCTTCCAGGATTAAATTGACACACAGGCCGGTCACTACCATGGCATTAACTGCGATTGTCTTTTCCTGCAGTGTAAATCCCAATAACATCTGCTTCTTTATAACCTTCCTTCGAGCCCCACAGGCAGTAACTACTGTTACTCCTTGTACAGATAACTCTGGCACTTGCTTATTTTTCTTTATTCTCTCGTAAAAACCACTTGAGGTTGCACTAACTTCACTACCTGAGTCCAGAATAGCAACTGTCTTAATGTTTTGAACTTTAATTTCTCCAGCTGGTTGGTACGTCTCCTCTACCTCTGGCCTACCCTCTTCCATGAGTTCACCTTTAATCTTATCCCTTTCCTCATATCTCGAAAATTTCATCAGTGGTCCACTTATTTCGGCCGTTCGCGACTGGACCATGTCCGAACCGCCTATACGTTTTCCAACTACCCTCGATTTCTTTCTCTCTCCGGAGTACGATCTCTGCTTTGAAACTGATCATTATTACTGTAATATTTCCTGCTACCATTATAGTTATATCCTCTCCTAAAACCTCTTCGAAATGCACATCTTCCCCTTCTAGATGGACTACGGTTACTATCGTGAGGTCTGTCTTCCTCCCTTCTTCCTTGCTCTCTTATTGTTTAAAATGCCATTTGTGTTTGAGTCGTGGTGACTGTGGCGGTCTGCACGCCACCTGTTTTTACGCCAGCCTTCTGGCACTTGCCTGTTGCCTGAAAGAGCGTCCAGCTGTTCTACACTACCGGCCATTAAAACTGCTACACCACGAAGATTACGTGCTACAGACGCGACATTTAACCGACAGGAAGAAGATGCTGTGATATGCAAATGATTAGCTGTTCAGAGCATTCACACAAGGTTGGCGCCAGTGGCGACACCTACAACGTGCTGACATGAGGAACGTTTCCAACCGATTTCTCATACACAAACAGCAGTTGACCGGCCTTACCTGGTGAAACGTTGTTGTGATGCCTCGTGTAAGGAGGAGAAATGCGTACCGTCACGTTTCGGTCTTTGATAAAGGTCGGATACTAGCCTATCGCGATTGCGGTTTATTGTATCGCGACATTGCTGCTCGCGTTGGTCGAGATCCAATGACTGTTAGCAGAATATGGAATCGGTGGGTTCAGGAGGGTAATACGGAACGCCGTGCTGGATCCCAACGGCCTCGTATCACTAGCAGTCGAGATGACAGGCATCTTATCCGCATGGCTGTAACGGATCGTGCAGCCACGTCTCGATCCCTGAGTCAACAGATGGGGACGTTTGCAAGACAACAACTATCTGCACCAACAGTTCGACGACGTTTGCAGCAGCATGGACTATCAGCCCGGAGACCGTGGCTACGGTTACACTTGACGCTGCATCACAGTCACGAGCTCCTACGATGGTGTATTCAACGACGAACCTGGGCGCACAAATGGCAAAACGTCATTTTTTCGGATGAATCCAGGTTCTGTTTACAGCATCATGATGGTCGCATCCGTGTTTGGCGACATCGCGGTGAACGCACATTGGAAGCGTGTATTCGTCATCGCCATACTGGCGTATCACACGGCGTGATGGTATAGGGTGCCATTGGTTACATGTCTCGGTCACCTCTTGTTCGCATTGACGGCACTTTGAACAGTGGACGTTACATTTCAGATGTGTTACGACCCGTGGCTCTACCCTTCATTCGATCCCTGCGAAACCCTATATTTCAGCAGGATAATGCACGATTGCATGTTGCAGGTCCTGTACGGGCCTTTCTGGATACAGAAAATGTTCGACTGCTGCCCTGGCCAGCACATTCTCCATATGTCTCACCAATTGAAAACGTCTGGTCAATGGTGGCCGAGCAGCTGGCTCGTCACAATACGCCAGTCACTATTCTTTATGAACTGTGGTATCGTGTTGAAGCTGCGTGGGCAGCTGTACCTTCTTGGTGTAGCAATTTTAATGGCCAGTAGTGTAATATATGCAGGAGGTTGTTAAATTCACTTCTGTTGACATGAATTAGTTTCTCCTGAAAAGACACTGGAAACTTAAGAACTACTATTTCTACTAAGTCAGATTCACGTAAGGGATCAGCAAAATACTGGTTCTTTTCCCAGTAGTGCTGAAAGAACTCCTTATAACTATCGCAGCCACTGTTTTCAAAACGCCTAACTTCAAATGCTCCTTTTTTATAATGTTTTGTGTTTTTGTGGACTATTATTGGTTTAGGAATGCTCTAACAAATTCTTGGTATGTTTTACACGAGTTACTGGCTCCTGTTCCCCATAATATTGCATCCCTTCAAAACGATTGGCCACAAATTTGATTTTTTGCTATTCTGTCATGTTGTCAGGTATGATGTCTTCAAACTGACGAATGAAAGCAAAAGGATGTATACTACCTTTGCTAAAAGATTATGAAATTTGTAAGCATTGGCATTACTGACTACTTCATTAATATGAACAACACCCTTTTGTTTTTCCTGTTTAAACCACGTTTCGAGTTTCTGTTTTAACACAATTTCCATATTATCTATATTTTTACGCATCTCACTTAGTTGAGGTACGTTTTGTACCTCCTGTTCTATTTCTCTCAAACGACACTGATTCGTATTTGTATTACCATTAGAAACATATCCTATTCGTGATAAGCCAGCCGCGGTAGGCGTGCGGTTCTACGCGGTACAGTCCGTAACCGCGGGACTGCTACGGTCGCAGGTTCGAATCCTGCCTCGGGCATGGATGTGTGTGATGTCCTTATGTTAGTTAGGTTTAAGTAGTTCTAAGTTCTAGCGGACTGATGACCTAAGATGTTAAGTCCCATAGTGCTCAGAGCCATTTGAACCATCTATTCGTGATACTTTATGGCTAAGGACTGCATTTTCGTCCTTCAAGTCTACGACCTGTTTGTTTTGCCTTTCATGGGTATTTTTGCAACCTTTGTTTATGTTAAACTGATTATTACTTAATTTAATGACTTCATCCCTAACTGCCGGCCGTTGTGGCCGAGCGGTTCTAGGCGCTTTCGTCCGGAACCGCGCTGCTGCTAAGGTCGCAGGTTCGAATCCTGCCTCGGGCATGGATGTGTGGGATGTCCTTAGGTTAGTTAGGTTTAAGTAGTTCTAAGTTCTAGGGGACTGATGACCTCAGATGTTAAGTCCCATAATGCTCAGAGCCATTTGAACCATTCATCGGTAACTGACAACACAAAAGTATCTTGAGCTTGCACGAGATCAGTTATTTTCGCTACTTCATCATGATTAACCTCTATATAATTCTTGACCCCTCTTTTTGCACAAGCCCCTGTTCTAGTTTCATGAGAATCAACCCTGGTCTCTAAGTGTTTAAACTTACGATTAATTTTTGCTATCCCCTCGTTTGTTGCTTCTATTTTATCAGCAAGTAATTTTTGCCCTTTCTTTAATTAATTTGAATCCTTTCTTATTTCTTTATACCCCTGTTCTATCTTCCCTTCTAGCCCAGATACTAACTACATCAATACTTCAACCATAGTTTTACTATTATCTTGTGTAGGCAATGTACCAGCTGATGCAGTCCCATGGCTTAATCTACTTGTTCTATTTGTTGATTGATTAGCAATAGTGGTGTCAGAGTCATTACCTCTGATATCACCATTCACCTTACTTAACTTATCATTAACATTCATGTCGTCTACTTTGTAATCCACCTCTCCAAATCCACAATTGATCCTATTTGAAATTATGTTTTCTTGGAAGACTTCAGTTTCTACATCAGATGATTCTTTTAGATAGCTATCATCCATTTGATTTTCCTCTTCACTTACATTACCAATTTGATCTGGCATACTCTGTAATTGGCTTCTCTCTTCAATTTCATTACCCTGAGGCTGCACTACCTCTCTACTTCCAAGATTGTACCGAGTTTCGCTTTACCCCGACATTTTGTTATTAAAGAAATTATTACAAAACAGTTTAACAATATTCTTAAAAATCTCTATGGTTGTCAATACCAGCTTCCTCTCGCTAGCTATGAAGTGATTAGCGTACACGCTATATCGCTGCCTTCTCCGGCGCGATGCTGCTGCTCGCTGCATTGTTTTTGTCCTGCTGGGTGTCTTCGGCTGCCTTAATCGACCACAGACGCCTGTCACTGCAGTTCGCCGCTCTCTGACGTTGGCCTGCGTGTGGTGGTGGCGACAGGTGTTGCTTCCAAGTCATTCGCCTCGTCTGCTATAAGCTCTCTGCTAACTGCCCCTTGGAGCGTTGGTTTCTCAGGGGTGAAGTCAAACGTAATCCGTTTGGACCGCGCACACACTTTTAACTTTACCTTTCGATTGTGTTTTCACTTTCAACTACGCGACGCGGATTAATTAGCGGCATTTATCGATTTTGTTGCCTAACAGTTCGGAGAAACTTACAAAAATTCAAACAGGATATAATTTTTACAGTTCACACAATGTTTTTTTTTTTATTTTTTCACTGTTCATACACTATTGATTCGGTGCGTTTTATGATAATCATCACAGTCCACTGTCCTCACTATGATTTTCTCATCTCACCAAGGTCACAGTTCTCGTTGACGGATAGTAGCCTCTTCTTTAAATACGCGTTCCCCGCCAGGGATGCCATGAATAAATTATGCGTGTGCCCTTTGGAAGTGAGATCTGGAAGCTGGAGAGATTGAATAAGAGTCTCTAACCATTCTTTCCACCAAACTGTCGTCTTCTAAAGTTGCGTTCCCAGCGCAGAAGGCAGCTCGTCGGTCATAGGTTCTTCTTCGGCGGAGGCTGCTATGCCGTCATCTGGAACCTGTGATGTGCTTTTTATCAGATGCCACTTGCACAGATTAGTCTTCGTATCTACAGACGGTAAGATCTGTAGTACTGACAATGATGTTAGGCGACACCTCTCATTAAAGTATCCTGTTTGGTTAGTTTTTAATTATTCACACATTTTACACTGTCTTCTACAACACTCGAATAGCGTTCCTAGTTGTACGGCCACTTTTCCATCCAACTTCCGATATAGTGTGACACGTCCGTCCCTCCAGAACGCACAAAACATAAATACGCGTCTGGCGCTAAAGAACGCCCGAAACAGAGTTACATTTCCCTCGCTCTAGAACGCCCGAAACAGAGTGACTAGCATAGCCGAAGTACTTCGTTCCCAGTAATCCGCGAAAGTGACCCGAAGGTTTCCTAAGCACTTCGGTTGCAATATCGTTACTCTTATGTCTCTCAAAACTAGTGAAATTTAATAAACAAAAACGATAGACTCGCAGGGTAACCATGAGAGACTGGCATACTGAAAACTGGATTAAATACAATGAACAGTATATAAGCAGTTAATAAGAGAAGTTAGGCGTTTAGGCGCCTAGCACCCGAATGTGTCGACCAATCAGAAGTAAGTTCAGTACAATTGACGGACTCTCCGACGGGAATGGTACACACTGTACCATATGTCGCTTGTACCTCATTCCACTTTTGTACCATATGCTACTAAGTGTGTATCAAGATGCACCAAGGCGAGCTTCTAGCAAAATGAAATACTGGTGGCCACAGCCAGGAATATCACAACTTGATTGGGTTCGCATGTCGCCTGCGGGTCACAGTTTGGCGACCACTGAGCTCGAGTTTCCTCATTTCTAACTCCATCATTAGGAGAAAGTTTCAGATTGCAATTGATGCTATTAATGTTGTTTCTGTATGACACAGACAGAAATACCGGAGTTTACTTCAACCTCTGTAGATGATTATGAATCCAAGAGCACGAGCTGAGACGAAATTTACGACCCAGTTGCAATTATAGTTACTTATCTAATATGATGTGTTCTCCTTTACGAAGCTTCGAAGTGGAACGGAATCAAAATCTTACGGAAAGTCTAGAAACGTCGAATCAGCCTGTTTTCCTCTATCCATGGCACTGACACCAGAAAGGGAGAGCTTTGAGCTGTTTTCGAAAGGAGAGATAAACTCTTGTTACCATGGAATATCGGAGCAGACGATGCACACTACCAGAAACACGTGTAAAGACCATAACGCGAAAGTTTACGCTCCCACCTGGCCCCATTGTGTCACAGAGGAATGAAAACAAGCGGCTTCGCTGGTGAGTCACCGTGACAGCTGTTAGAACTGATTTGTTGTTTCTGGCACGCTGCATGATGCAGGCGGTGACTCGTACTGGTCAGAGGGCCAACATGGTCGAACTATGTGAGTCCGGTCGTGAGACGTTTGGGACGCCTCGTGTCTTATTCAGGATATTTGATGACGGATGTGGTGAGTTGTGACATGAAGAGGCTTTGTTTTGGTTCCCATTATGGTATTAAATAATTTACTCACACTGGAATTAATATATTGCATAATCGATGGAAGAAGGGATAATTAATGTAGTAAACAGAAAAAAATTGCAAATTCATTTCCTGACCAGTACCTGAGTTTCGATGAACGAATAACAGGAGATAACCACTTTCGTTCTTTCGCGAATCTGTAGGACTTTCCTTTGGCCATAAATGTAGTTTAGCTTCACCTGGTATGTACCGTATTGTCTATTCTTTCTTTCTTTTGCTATTGCCTTATCCCGTTTCCCTAAGGGGTGGTCATTCTTGTACATAGATTTTTGTACCACTTCTCCGGGAAAGTATCTATGTACCCCATCTGATAGTGTCTGTTGTAGGTATAATGTTCGACCAAGATAACGTTATCTATGTGTTTGCGTAGCGTCAATTTGAGGCCGGTCATGGGTTCCAGCCCTTTATCTACCCAGCTGGACCTGGGAAACCGCTTGGAAGCATCTAGGCTGACTGGCTCACCAGCAATCGTTGTTAATCAATCTGAGACTGACTCCTCTTCCCGTGCCCCGGAAGCGGGTACGTTAGCGCCCTCGGTTATCATAGAGGGTCGTAGTCCTATATATACTCTATGCTTTAGAAAAATATTTCTAAGAAGTTCTTAACCTTTTTCGTCGAAATCGATGGATACGTTATGACGGTAATGCTGCACGATCAAAATTCCAAGATCTAATAGGGATAGATTCTTGTTTATGAAGCTGAATCATGACGGATCATATTTACAGTATTACTGTTATGTACAACTACAGACAATGGTCTCTTGTAACGAAATTCGCAGAAAATGTCTCTGAGCTACCTTCAAAATTTTATCAGTGGAGTTTGCTTTAAAATTTGGAGTGGCATTTTCATATCTTGAGTACCTACTACTTTTACAACAGACTTCATAAGAGAGGAAATGCATAAGATTTATAGACAGCACGTCGCTGTTTAATGAATAATTCTTCTTTGTGTGTGGAATTGTCCTATAAAACATCATTTTAATGAATAGAAATGTCCAAAGGAAGCCAACTTTCTGTCGCTTTCAACACTAAAATCAATAAATATTCGCAGAGCAAAGTTTCTAAACTCAAGGGCTTGAGAAGTTCTTTAATATATCACTTCCAGTTCAGGTTTTGGTCAACAGGCATGTTTACCCCGTTCTCTGTTATTATTGGCGATGATATGCTGGGCCTTGTAAAGACTTGAATTCACTGTAAATTTTTCTAACGTGGGTGACAAAGCTGTAACACACAACCAGTTAATGATAATTCGGAGTACTCTATTCACTGCTAGTTCTGTTGTCGATCCTTTGATGAGATTGATTGTGATGGTTTTATCATCAGCAATTCACCATATTCCTGCTTTCTCAGCGAAAGATGAAAGATCATTTATATATATGATGCTAGGACTAGAGCTATGCAAAAATATTTGTTTATATTTCAGTACCTATTAATGTTTATAACTTTATTAGTCGAACAGTGTACATCGGAGCTCAAACATTTTTATGCATATTGGTACAATGCAGTGTAACCACTGTTTGTAGCTCGATAGGTACCGACACGGTACCCCATTTCTTGCCAAATGTTCATAAGCACGACATTTGTTATTGCCTCTATTGCGGCGTTGTCGGTTGTGTCAAATCTAGCAGATTTCGAACCTATGTTCTGTAAACAATGTCCTTTATGAATCCCCATGGACTGAAATCGAGCACAGTGAGGTCGGCGGACCGAGGGAGCCAGTCAATGGAACCCCCTACCACCACCCCTTCCGATCCATCATTCAGGAAACGTTTCATGGAGAGATGTGGTAACACCCCACGATAGTGGGGTGGGGTACTATGAAGTCGGGAGGCATCTGTGGAACTGCATACCTCGCCAGCATCTCGAGATAGGTATGCCCTATCCCTGTAGACTCTATAAAAATGTATCGATCACACAATGTTAATGCAGTACCAACCAAATATTAACTTTTGAAGTGTGCCTTTCGTACTCAATGACTTCTCCTGGAGTTTTACTTCCCCAAATTTTTCAGTGATGTCGGTTAACGTTGCCACAGATGTGGAAGGTACTAGATTCATCACTGAACAGCACAGCACTGCAATGAGGTTGTCGTTGTCGCTGCTTACCAAAGGGGGAGGCTGAGATATTGGAAAGTGTCTCTATCGATTGCGTATGTACCTAACAACGGGAAATGTCGATTTCCTTCGTTATAAGCATTTCCTTGTCTACACCTCTAGCCCACACAGCCTGTATTTTATACAGTCGGTTCTCTGCGGATCGTACGAAACTCAGGAACTCTGTTTTTGATGCAAGTATGCGGACTGTCGTGGCCGTTATCCCTGACGGTGAAAGCTTCAGAGTCGTCAGGCTGTCATTCTCCTCTTCAGACTTCCTCGGCATCGAGCACTGATGACGTTTCAAGATGGATACGTCAGGGCTTAACGATTCTGAAACTTTTACCATTAATTCGTTTTCGACGTCTAAAAGATGACCTCAGCGGCATAAGATTTTGTAAATTTTATTTTAAGTTTGAAATGAATCCTAGCTGCCTCGGAATCCGAATCGTAGGCGTCGCTGCCTTCGATGCGGAAGGATCCTCGTTCGATTCCTGATACCTCCTAGGCTGAGCGGTTCTAGGCGCTTCAGTTTAGTACCGCCCGACCGCTACGGTTCTAATCCTGCCTCGGGCATTGATGTGTGTGATGTCCTTAGGTTAGTTAGGCTTAAGTAGTTCTAAGTTCTAGGGGACTGATGAGCTCAGATGTTAAGTCCCATAGTGCTCAGAGCCATTTTTTGATACCTCCTAGAATTTTTCTGAGGAAGGAAAGCCTGGAACGGGGTACACTTAACCTCCTCAGGTCAAATGAGGAGCCGAATAAAGAAGCAACGGCATCATTAACATTCTTCTACTGGCAGTAGCGGCTGGAGGGATGGTAGACTTGCTGATCAGATGTCCCACGACCACAGATCGCTTGTAGGCAACAGTCGGCCAGCCAGAACCGGCTAAATAACTTATCCATGAGTGGTGCTTATGTTTTTTAAAAGCAAAACCAATGCGATCGATGACGAGTTTTTGTGATTAAGAACTAAAGTTCCTCATATATACACTACTGGCCATTAAAACTGCTAGACCAAGAAAAAATGCAGATGATAAACGGGTATTCATTGGACAAATATATTATACTGGAACTGACATGTGATTACATTTTCACGCAATTTGGGTGCATAGATCCTGAGAAATCAGCACCCAGAACAACCACCTCTAGCCGTAATAACGACCTTGATACGCCTGAGCATTGAGTCAAACAGAGCTTGGATGGCGTATACAGGTACAGCTGCACAAGCAGCTTCAACACGATATCACAGTTCATCAAGAATAGTGACTGGCGTATTGTGATGAGCCAGTTGCTCGGCCACCATTGACCAGACATTTTCAATTGGTGAGGGATCTGGAGAATGTGCTGGCCCGGGCAGCAATCGAACATTTTCTGTATCCAGAAAGGCCCGTACAGGACCTGCAACATGCGGTCGTGCATTATCCTGCTGAAATATAGGGTTTCGCAGGGATCGAATGAAGGGTAGAGCCACGGGTCGTAACACATCTGAAATGTACCGTCCTCTGTTCAAAGGGCCGTCAATGCGAACAAGAGGTGATCGAGACGTGTAACCAATGGCACCCCATACCATCAAGCCGGGTGATACGCCACGCTTCCAATGTGCGTTCACCGCGATGTCGCCACACACGGATGCGACCATCATGATGCTATAAACAGAACCTGTATTCATCCGAAAAAATGACGTTTTGCCATTCGTGCACCCAGGTTCGTCGTTGAGTACACCATCGCAGACGCTCCAGTGTGTAATGCAGCGTCAAGGGTAACCGCAGCCATGGTCTCCGAGCTGACAGTCCATACTGCTGTAAACGTCGTCGAACTGTTCGCTGCAGATGGCTGTTGTCTTGCAAACGTTCCCATCTGTTGGCTCAGGGATCGAGACGTGGCTGCACGATCCGTTACAGCTATGCGGATAAGATGCCTGTCATCTCGACTGCTAGTGATACGAGGCCGTTGGTATCCAGCACGGCGTTCCGTATTACCCTCCTGAACCCACCGATTCCATATTCTGCTAACAGTCATTGGATCTCGACCAACGCGAGCAGCAATGCCGCGATACGATAAACCGCAATCGCGATAGGCTAGTATCCGACTTTTATCAAAGTCGGAAACGTGATGGTACGCATTTCTCCTCCTTACACGAGGCATCACAACAACGTTTCACGAGGCAACGCCGGTCAACTGCTGATTGTGTATGAGAAATCGGTTGGAAACTTTCCTCATGTCAGCAGGTTGTAGGTGTTGCCACCGGCGCCAACCTTGTGTGAATGCTCTGAAAAGATGATCATTTGCATATCACAGCATCTTCTTCCTGTCGGTTAAATTTCGCATCTGTAGCACGTAATCTTCGTGTTGTAGCAATTTTAATGGCCAGTAGTGTATACGGGATGAGTCATGTGCGACGTAACACCCGTTTCATTTCGTGAACGGTTGAAGGTGGCGAAGCAAAGTTTTCGGGCAATGAAAATAGGCAGAGGGGCACGTAATTCTGTTATAATGATAGTACTCTTCAGTCTTGAAACGACGAATACAGTGATTTAACGCTCGTTGATGATGACGCAGAATCTTTTCGAACGAGCATCCGAAAACTGTGCTAAATTCGAAAGGCCCAGCCGGTATCGGCTGTTGCGGTTCAAAATGGTTCAAATGGCTCTGAGCACTATGGGACTTAACTTCTGAGGTCATCAGTCCTCTAGAATTTAGAACTACTTAAACCTAACTAAGCTAAGAACATCATGCCCCAGGCAGAATTCGAACCTGCGACCGTAGCGGTCGCGCAGTTCCTGACGGTCGCGCCTAGAACCGCTCGACCACTCTGGCCGGCGGCTGTTGCGGTGTAAACTCCACCAGGTGGGGCTATGATAAGAGACCACGTTGTGATATGCAGCAAGAAGTATTCCCTCTTGGCCCTACTTCATACGACCCAGGTACAGAAACAGTTGCGATTCTTGTAAACGGATGTACGAGTAACTCCGTCAGTCGAAAAAATTTCGAGACTGAATTACTAAAAAAAGGTCTTCTAGATAATGCCCCCCTCCCTCGGCCCCGCTTGAATACAACGCAAAGAACGTACATACAGTCATGAGAAACTGTCACAAAAGTCCTTTGATGGGACGTTCTTCAACTCGTGCTTAACATTGACTTGAATATCGGATATGTCGTCAAAGCGTTGAGCTTTCATGTGAGATTTGTAATTTGTTCTTTCGTGGCAGGTCCTTATTTATCGGAGACAGTCTCGTCAGCCGTGATGATGTTTTTCGCAGAAGAATTATCCACGTTTTGCTTTTCAGTCGAGTGGTTGCAAGCGTCCACGCGTCGTTGTTTTTGTTCGGGAGCCAACGCACGCGGGACTAACTTCGAACACACTTTTCTCTTCTTCAAAACACTCTAGAGAATGTCTTGAACACTTGACTTAGGACGTTCCTCCACGGCGATTTGTGTCGCAGCAACACTACGGTCTCACCTCCGCTACTTAAAGGTGCGTTTACACCTGTGCGGCTTGCGCCTAGGCCTTGTGCCACTGTGCTTGTCTAACATGCAAGTAAAAGTAAGAGTGTAGGTAGCATGCCTCTTGCTCAATACGTGGGGACACCGAAAAAACAAAAGAACGGGAATAATATTGCCGTGGGCGGAGCTTGTGTAGTACCTACGCATTTCTGCCGCTGTGCGTGTATAGCGCAACTCACGATGACAAGTTTAGGTGAAAAACGTGCAGCTGTGAAATTTTGTTTTGTACACGGTACAAATGCTGCTGAAACCGTTTTAAATGTTGGAAACAGCTTACCAAGATGACGCTATGGCGAAAACTCAAGTGTACGAGTGGTCTGGACGATGTAAAAATGGCGACTGGTGACAAACCTCGTTCTGGACGTCCACTAAATGTCCGAATCGACGAAAATATTGAAAAAATTGCAGAGCTTCTGCTCACAGGTCTTCGACATGCCTGCAATAGATCAACTGCCAGAGATTGGTGGGTTGTGTTGGAGCTTGGTTAAATGAATTTTAACTGAAGATTTGTGAATTGAAAGGGTTGTTGCCAAGTTTGTTCCTCGGGTTCTGACTGACAACCAAAAGTAACGTCGAGTTGAAACATGTCGTGCTTTGAAACAACAGCTTGAAACTGATCTACATGTTCTGTCAAAGGTGATGAGCCATGGTGCTATGGTTACGACTCAGAAACAAAGCGACAGTCAAGCCAATGGCAGACGTCATCGTCACCCCGTCCAAAAAAATGTCAAGTAAAATCAAACATAAAAACAAAGCTAATATTCTTTCTCGATGCTAAGGCTGTAGTTCATTCACAGTTTGCTTCCCCAAGTCATAACGTCACTCAAACGTTTTATTTGGAAGTTTTAAGAAGAACGCGCAGCAGTGTTCGTCAAAAACGACCCAATTTGTGGCAGACAGGAGACTGGTTCTTCCACTACGACAACGCACCTGCACACACAGCCATCTCTGGACACTTTTTGGCTAAAAATGGCACGGTTCCACTGCCCCACGCACCTTAATTGCCTCTGTGCGACTTTTTCTTATTTCCATGCATGAAAAGGGGCATGAAAGGGGATCGATCTGACAACATTAAAGAAGCCAAGGAAAAAACAAGGGATGAGCTGTCAGCCATTTTTAAAGATGACTGGAAAAAATGTTTCGAACAGGGAAGTAGCTGCAGAACAAATGTATTGGTTGTAATGGAGAGTTTTTTGAAGGAGAAAAGACTGTTTTGTAAGCAATTTGAAAATATATAGCTTTAAAAAAATAATTCCGCTTTTTTGGGTACCCCCCTCGCATGTGCATAAGAGTGATTCCTTTCCCACGTGTGTTCGCACAGGACGTGTGCCGCAAGCACCAGCTGCACGGCTACTGGCCGCAGGGCTCACAGGTGTCGACGCACCCTAACACTGCCCGCTTACAGCTGACGGATCAAATGGCACATCTGGCGTTCACAGTTGTTAGGCCGGTATAACACTATCAAATTTCTTTGTCAAATATCTTTGTCTAAAATCTTTGTCAAAGATATTTGATGGTGTAATACGAACTTTGTCAAATGTCGTCCAATATTTGATAAAATCTAGTGCCTCGCTGTAGATTTGATCAAAGAAATCGCTTGTCTTCCGTTCACTGCAATGTGACATGTTACCACATGGAGCGCTAGCATCGCTGCAGCGTTCTGTCGCCTGTAGTGTGTTTATAAACATTGCCGGTAAATACAATTGGTGTGTGCCGACAACTACAAGGTTAATAATGCTGTATGAAGCTGCTGAGGAGCTTTACAACGTGAGGCACTCTGAATATAAAAATAGATTAAGAAGATTGGAGACCTGACCTGACCTGACCTAACCTGACCTAACCTAACATAACCCTCTCCTGTAGCAAGGAATCGGAGTGTTACAGTGAGCCTGTCTTCTGAAGATGTAGCAGTTCTTAAGTGAATATTGTGCTTTGTGATATGAGGATACACTTCACTGAGCACATACAGAAATGTATGCTCATCCATTCTTAAGCAATTGATGTACGACTTGACGTCTTCCACTGTAAGCTCACGTAACAAGTTTTGTTGAATGCTTTTATCATGTCGTCGTAAAAACCACGGCTTCATTCAGATTAGATTAGTTTTTCGTTCCATAGATCCGTGCTGAGGAGATCCTCGTGGATGTGGAACATGTCATTTTTTTTTTAAATCTGAAATAACAATGCTAATAGTATGAATAAATATAATACATTATTTTTTTCTATTAAAAATTTCGTCAATGGAGTAGAAGGAGTTTGCCACTAGTAAGTCTTTCAGGCTCCTTTTAAACTGATCTTTATCTGTAACTAAATTTTTTATGTTTGCTGGCAAATGATTGAAGATGAGTTTCCTGAGTAGTGGACTCCTTTTTGAACTAAAGTAAGTGCTTTTAAGTCCTTGTGCAGATCATTTTTGTTCCTGGTATTGTATGTATGAACTGAGCTGTTTGTTGGAAAAAAAGATATATTATTTAGGACAAATTTCATTAAGGAGTACATATACTGATAGTTAAAATGGCTCTGAGCACTATGGGACTTAACATCTGTGGTCATCAGTCCCCTAGAACTTAGAACTACTTAAACCCAACTAACCTAAGGACATCACACACATCCATGCCCGAGGCAGGATTCGAACCTGCGACCGTAGCAGTCGCGCGGTTCCGGACTGAGCGCCTAGAACCGCTCGGCCACTCCGGCCGGCTGGTAAGCACATTAGCACCCCTATAGGAAGAAACGTAGAAGCATATCAAAGTAGTCCAAAGAAAAACTTAATTTAAAGAAGGAGAATACAGCCACTGAGGTGGAACGTATTTAACTGTGGTCCTGTTTGGGCTGGTAAAGAGCATGGAACGGCGAATCGATACACTTCGGTGGGACGCAGGAAGCCAACCTTACACTCTCTAATCAAAAGTATCCGGACACCCTTGTGTAATGCGGAATTGACCACTAGATGTCACGAGAGGTGGACGTGGCAGTATAAAAGGAGGCGGGCAGAATTGTGTTGTCAATAGACAAGCAGCGAACGGAGAATAGGTCATCAGGAGTGTTCAATGGTTCAAATGGCTCTGAGCACTATGGGACTTAACTTCTGAGGTCATCAGTCGCCTAGAACTTAAAACTACTTAAACCTACCTAACCTAAGGACATCACACACATCCATGCCCGAGGCAGGATTCGAACCTGCGACTGGAGCGGTCGCTCGGCTCCAGAGTGTAGCGCCTAGAACCGCACGGCCACTCCAGCCGGCGAGGGCTCAGTGACTTCGAACGTGGGCTAGTCGTTAGAGCCGCGCGGGTTTAGCCGAGCGGTCTAGGGCGCTGCAGTCATGGACTGTGCGGGTGATCCCGGCGGAAGTTCGAGTCCTCCCTCGGGCATGGGTGTGTGTGTTTGTCCTTAGGATGATTTACGTTAAGTAGTGTGTAAGCTTAGGGACTGATGACCTTAGCAGCTAAGTCCCACAAGATTTCACACACAAACATCTAATCGTTATATGTCATCTGAGTAACAAATCCATCAGAGCTATTTCAGCCCTTCTAGAGCTGCTTTGGTCGACTGTTGGTGATGAGACCGAGGACTGGAAACGCGGAGGAAGGATCCAGAACGAAACCGACGCCAGGAAGACCTCGTGTATGAACGGGCAGCGACTGTCGAACACTACGGTGTGTGGCTATAAAAGATCTCATGAACCTGGAGAAAGAACCACTCATGAATTCCAAAGTGCTACCAGTAGTTCATCGAGAACAATGAGCTTGCGTAAGGAGTTAACTAGAATGGGGTGCAATTGACGAGCAACTCCTCATAAACCATACATTTCTCTATAGTCCGTGCAAAGTGTACCTGGAGAACGTGACCTGCCATCATCACAGCGAAGTACAGAGGAGGTAGCATTACTGTGTGGCAGTGTTTTTTGTGGTTATGTTATGGAGGAGGAGATTAGTGTTTAACGTCCCGTCGACAACGAGGTCATTAGAGACGGAGGGTTATGTTATGATCCTCTCACTGTGCTTAAGCAAACGCTGATTTCAGAAGTGTGTGAATACAATAAATGAAAAGCACCAGTTTGCTTTTGTTCTACAATATTACTTTTATTGTAAACCGGTTTTCGGCTTACAAGGCCATCTTCAGACATTTACTGATTATTATCACCAAAGAAGTTAAATGTTAGCAGACAACATTGGAAGAGAAGTAACACATCAAGACTGATGTAGAAACATACAGTAAGTAACATCTTTGCAATGAAAAAGTAAAAACTGAACTGTACATGAATAACAATGGAGTAGACAGGAAAACATTTAGCACAAAATAGGAATAGCATGCCTACATAACAGTTTCTGTTAATAAACAAAACTAATAAAATAAAATAAATGTGATACTAGACAAGGCTTCATCAGGAGATGTGAAACATGGAGAGTGATACACAAAAAATTAAAAGAAGAGACAGTTATCAATGTAAATACAGAATACATAAGGAACTTAAGCAATATCAATAAGATAAGCAGAAATGAATAAATGCAGGAAAATGGAGGTGTTCGAGGAAACCTACAGTCTAAGAGTGTGGTGGTACTGCATTTTAACATTAACATTATAATCAAAGCAGTGGCTGTGTAACACTTTCCATTAAATAAATGAGCAAAGTAAAATATGAACTGTATTTGAGACAACTACAAGGGGTGTTAAACACGGACAGTAATACAAGTACCAGTTAAAAGAAAGCCTTAACTATTGAAACTACAGTCTATGTGGAATACAAAGACAACTTCAACAAAACAAAACAACTTAATGAATACAGGAAATGGGAATATGTAGGAAGAGAGAGTGTGGCAAGTAATGAACAACAAAGGTGGTTATATGAAGTTTAGGAGAGGGGAAGAGTTGAGCTGTGTCTGGTAATTTAGGATGAGATCTGGACTGTGAGCAAGATGTTTGTTAATTTCCCGGGCTTCGAGCATTTTACAGTATCGTGTGTTGTGCACAGTAGAGGAACAGTTTCGAGGCGACGATTGCTTGTCTCAGCATTACAACGCACCACTTCATAAAGCAGCATCTGTGAAGTACTTGTGAAGAATAATATTCATGAAATGGGTTGGTCTACTCAGAGTCCCAATCTGAATACAGTGGAACCGCTCCGGGATGATTCAGAATATTGACTTTGCTCTAGATCCCAGCGTCCAACAGCACTACCTTCACTGGTTTAAAATCATGAAGAAGAATGGGCCACCATTCGGACACGTCATAGAAAGTGTCCCCACCCGAGCTGAAGCCGTTGTAAAGGCGAAGCGTGGGCACACCCCTTATTACTATCCACTAATATCTGTTCGCATACTTTTGATCGGATAGTGTATGTTAAAGGAGAATGTTATTGCACTTCTGAACTCCAGCGTTCAGTTGGACTTGGATTTGCAGCGTGCAAGTAGTTGGTGCTTCGCGAAACGTAGCTTCACTTATCCGCACTGTACGAGCCGGGATCAATCGTAGTGTTCTGTACTGGCAAATGAGAAAAGGAAGACATTGGTTTTTCTTTTGAAGTCGTCTGTTTCAACATGTGTAACCAACGTTGCACGTGCTGATAAGAGGAATATTTTCCTGTCAGTGAGTAATACCGTAGGTGATGCCCCGGTGTTTCGGAACAGCTTTATTTCGCGAATGTAGAGCGGAAGTGACGTGCAGCCGCCCAGCTCTACCAGGCACCTGCGGCCTTACTCTCTGCGCGACGCTGTTATCAGTCTTATGCCAGCAGTGTGTCCTTCCTCGTCATTGTGCAACTGCGACAGCTCTTTCACTGCAGTGACACGACGTCAGAATTGTGCGGAAATAACCGTACGTCATGTGTCCCGGAAAACTCAAGGCGTGATGTGTTTCCTTAAAGTCTATGTCACAAGCTCATCTCAAGTGACCATCACTCTAATCCGACTGGCTTATTTCTGCAGAAGAGTGTCAGGTGAGAAACAGGATCGATTTTTGCTTTCCTGTAAGTACACTACTGGCCATTAAAATTGCTACACAACGAAGATGACGTGCTACAGACGCGAAATTTAACCGACGGGAAGAAGATGCTGTGATATGCAAATGATTAGCTTTTCAGAGCGTTCACAAAAGGTTGGGACCGGTGGCGACACCTACAATGTGCTGACGTGAGGAAAATTTCCAACCGATTTCTCATACACAAACAGCAGTTGACCGGCGTTGTTGTGATGCCTCGTGTAAGGAGGAAAAATGCGTACCATCATGTTTCCGACTTTGATAAAGGTCGCATTGTAGCCTATCGCGGTTGTGGTTTATCGTATCGCGACATTGCTGCTCGCGTTGGTCGAGATCCAATGACTGTTAGCAAAATATGGAATCGGTGGGTTCAGGAGGGTAATACGGAACGCCGTGCTGGATCCCAACGGTCTCGTATCACTAGCAGTCGAGATGACAGGCATTTTATCTGCATAACTGTAACGGATCGTGCAGCCATGTCTCGATCCCTGAGTCAACAGATGGAGACGTTTGCAAGACAACAACCATCTGCACGAACAGTTCGACGACGTTTGCAGCAGCAGGGACTATCAGCTCGCAGACCATGGCTGCGGTTACACTTGATGCTGCATCACAGACAGGAGCGCCTGCGATGGTGTACTCAACGACGAACCTGGGTGCACGAATGGCAAAACGTCATTTTTTCGGATGAATCCAGGTTCTGTTTACAGCATCATGATGGTCGCATCGGTGTTTGGCGACATCGCGGTGAACGCACATTGGATGTGTGTATTCGTGATCGCCATACTGGCGTATCACCCAGCGTGATGATATGGGGTGCCATTGGTTACACGTCTCGGTCACCTCTTGATCGCATTGACGGCCCTTTGAACAGAGGACGTTACATTTCAGATGTGTTACGACCCGTGGCTCTACCCTTCATCCGATCCCTGCGAAACCCTACATTTCAGCAGGATAATGCACGACCGCATGTTGCAGTTCCTGTACGGGCCTTTCTGGATACAGAAAATGTTCGATTGCTGCCTTGGCCAGCACATTCTCCAGACCTCTCACCAATTGAAAACGTCTGGTCAATGGTGGCCGAGCAACTGGCTCGTCACAATACGCCAGTCACTACTCTTGATGAACTGTGGTATCGCGTTGAAGCTGCATGGGCAGCTGTACCTGTACACGCCATCCAAGCTGTGTTTGACTCAATGCCCAGGAGTATCAAGGCCGTTATTACGGCCAGAGGTGGTTGTTCTGGGTACTGATTTCTCTGGATCTATGCATCCAAATTGCGTGAAAATGTAATCACACGTCAGTTCTAGTATAATATATTTGTCCAATGAATACCCATTTATCATCTGCATTTCTTCTTGGTGTAGTAATTTTAATGGCGAGTAGTGTACTTCGTCTTGGAATTCCAGAGGGGAAAGACTTGGCCTGGTCAGACAACATTCGGCTGTTCGTCGTTTTGAGACTCTGTTTCAGAACCGATCACTGGTGCCGGGACCGAACTTGTAACTTTCAGCTAACACTGCGTCCATTTCTGCTTTTGAGTTTTAGAACAATGGAAAGAGTGTGCAACAGTTGTGCATGACTTGGTTAGGTTAGGTTAGGTGTAACTTTCAGCGAACACTGCGCCCATTTCTGCATCAGAGTTTTAGAGTAATGGAAAGAGTGTGCAACAGTTGTTCATGACTTGGTTAGGAAGATGCGAAGTTATTTTGAGTTAGGATATCGCTTTTCTTAATTAATTCACGCACTCACCTAGTTGAAGTCAACATGTGGTGAGGCAAGGATCCCGGTGTTCATATGTACCGTCCTGGGTCTGTTAACTAATTCAGGAATCATTGGCGGTTTACGTGGACATAACAAATTGTACGACATTATCAGCGTTTCCTTTCCCTTTCCAACCACTTGTGCCAAGGTATTATTGTGCGTATTTAACAATTAGTTTTAATCGTTGTGCATTTAATAATTCATTGCATTATCTTTTTAATGTCTGGAGTCAAGTCCAAGCGTTTTAGCAATAATCATCACTTTTTTCAGACCTGTAGTTTCATTTCATATTTTGATGAAACCCATTCTCATTATTTATGTGCGAACTATTGTACTCATATTTCATGTTTAATTGTGCCACCCCTGTTGAAGTTCAGATGTTCGATAATATCTGCTATTCTTTGAAGCTTGTTATAAAATATTGTCGGTATAAAATAAAACTGAATGCAATAATTTCGAAAACTCTCTCCTCATGCGACATGTACTTTAGATAGCGTATTCAGTTGCTGAGCAAAACTGACTATTTGTTGGCCATGTGTTGCGGATGTGAACACTGTCATGAAATACAACTTTTAACTTCATGAAATTCAAAATTTTAAATAAGGACAATTAATCTAATTAACTTCCAAAACAAACTAATTGGGGACAATGAAAACTATATAACTAAAACGCAGTACCAAAGCACTTTATGAACTATGCATAATATGAAGTGCAATGTTAGACTAAGGATATCCACAAAAATAAATTACTGCTCTACTAAAAAAGCTATTAAAAATTACAAATGCTCTTCACTGAAAATTAATGTACCTGCTAACACGACACCGAACTATCCTGACTACACACTGTTTTCTCAAGAATGTAAGGTGAGATCTGCCCTGACATAAAAGTGACTTACCTCTTGCTCAGGAAGCTGCTTTGTGTGTCTATAGCACTGACGTTTTCTAAAGCAAATGCAAATCAGTAGATGCACCAGCTAAAGATAGATAACCTACGCTAAATTCTTTTTGTCAGAAGCGATCTGTTGCTTCATGTAGAAGGATGCACACATGATAAACATTCAAAACTTTACTATGAATCATGGACGTGGGTTTTACTGTAAAGAAAATCGTTTTTAAGAAATGAAACTGATTATTGAGGAAAAACACACAACATAGGGTGAAAGGGTACAGTACCGCCCGACATTGAAAATAGGTAAAACATACTTCATTATTTTTGTCAGAACAACACATTTTTTTGGAAAATAACTCAATTTCAATTAATACAGCGAACCCGGATACCAGTGTGGGGAAGAATGACAATTTATTTATTTAATTGATCACATGTGCACTACCACAAAATAAATCCCTACATCCAGTTTGGTGAGATCTGTGAAATGAATGAATGTATGGTCGTCTGCTAACCGCAGATAGCGAATGTGAATATATGACCATCTTTGAGACGATCCTTTGGCCACTTTTGGTGGCACCAAAGAGATGAAACTTACCGGAGCTTTGAGCGCCTGAAATGTGGATGACCAATACGGTAACATGGTCTTCCCCCACCTCGAGAGAGGTGCGAGATGACCTGGAGAACGGCCATGTTTCAGCACTCTGCCGCTGGATCTTGTGCTGTTAAGAACTGTTTTAGTTGTGCTCCATAAAGACAAAAGAGTGGAGACATGGTATGCATGTGGAATATTTAAGAGTAGTTTGAAATAATAATTTCTCTATTTCAGGAACTTTTGTGGGGAGAATTAAATGTCAGGCAGGTAATATTAATGGGATTGTAGTAATCTTCGGAAGTGACCAACGATCACAATGAAACCACGTGTAGCAATAAGTTGAAATCCTTCTATGTGTTTAAGTTAAGCTGAATTACTAGCGTGTGTACAATAAGTTGAAATATTTAAGAAGTAGCGTGTGTACAGTAAGTTGAAATATTTAAGAAATGGCGTGTGCAGGACTTGAAATTAGAGACGAGTACTTCCACGTGGTGAGTACTGTGTGAGTCTCAATCTGTGTATGAGACAAAGGATAAAGAGAAGTACTCGTCCATGGTATCAGTTGAGGACTCGCGTGTGTGATGAATACGTTCTTAATATTACTTTGCGTGATATGATTCCGTGTGACGCTAGATCCAAACTCTGAGAGAGAAGCAAGGTGAGTCGGCCATCTATCCAGCAACGCCACTTGGCTTGCATTGCACAGGAAGACGTGCATATATCTACAGAGTTCATAGTAGGAAAGTTGAATTACAAAGTGGGGCAGTGTCGTGGGAAACTGGGATAAATATTAATTGAAGTGGGAAAGCTGAAAGTGATAATGTTGTGACTATTCCCTGTGTAGTATTTCATATTGTAGTGTGATGTATGTCATGTAATTTGGGTATGTGTGGTTTGCATGGGAGAGTAGCAAGGTAGTTTCAAAAGATTAGTGGGTTATGCTTGTTCCTTCTGTACCGCTCGATCTGGAGGAAAGTTTCGTGATTATGATTGTGAGAGTCGAAGTGTGAAATATAATACAAGATCCACCATCCTATCCAGAAAGTGCACTGTAGCGATAAATAATTACGAGACCATAACATAGAGATTCACCAATGTAAAGCCATGCCCACTGGGCGGAATTTCTCATGTGTTATTGTTGTAGGTTATAGAATTTGTGTGTTTTGGTTATAGAATTTATCGGAATAAATAAGATAGTGAAAAGAAAAAGATTGGTGGACTTTTCCTTAGAATTGTATGTTGTCATGATGTCCCGAATTTATAATGTGTGCGCCATTCATATTCAGTGCGGTGGCCACGTGTTGATAAAAGCCGTTAAATAAAAGACGAAAAGAAAATGTGGTATTGCCAGTGATAGTGAACAGTCAGAGTTCTGTAAATCACTGATAGTCAGATGTGCGTTTCCGTTGCGTATTATTCATACAGGAGGTTAATTTGTGACTTAATTGTGAGTACGAGAGTTCATGTTGCTCGATAAATAAGAATGAATCCACTCGCTTGGCAGACCACTCATCTTGCAGGCCTGACTGCTCGATGCCACAGTATGAGCAAGGCATGTGGGTGCCTCTCAAGTGAAACGCTAACAATGACACAATTTTCTCATTATAAAAATTACAAACATACCCTTAAAATTCCTCCAAAATCTTCATCAATATAAGAACAAGAAAGTATTATAATCACTTTTTTTAATCTCCATAATAAATTATTCTACATAGCTTCTGCCAAATGCACAGCAAAGTGATCTCATTCTTTGAAAAACTCAATTGCTCGTTACTACGCCTCAAATAAGAATGTCCAACACTGCGCAACTGACTGACTAACAAGTCAACCGCAGATAACTAAACACAGAGTCAAGGATCTTATTCACTACTCGTGCATAATGTTCATTACGTGCGCTTTTTCCCTTTACCTAAAATACATTCCATTCGAAAGATAAGTCTTGGCAGTGCAGTCAACCAATGAGCACGTCATTACCATCAACCAATGAAAACGTTCGGCGCAAGTTGACTGGGACTTAACGTCTGATATTTACCAAATATTGTGTGTTAGTAAATGAATGGAGAAAGAAAAGAAATTTTCGTAATGAAACGACTAGGATTTGCAAAAACCTCAGCTCGTGCAAATTCAGCAAACTATCAAACTTTGTGCGTTGCCTCCTTTTATCCCCACAAATTCGTGATTCACCTTGACATCTAATATTTCGTGTTTCTTAACGTTTTAATGTGGAATTCGTTGAATTTTTGAATATGAAGTCTATGGGAGCCTAAACATTGTGCATCAGTGAAATACGCAATGAATACTCACATCCCCACAAAACCAATATTCGCCATGAAATTTTGTATTTTGTTTACGTATTCCTAATTTGGTTTTGTATTGTGGAAGATAATAAGTTGGGGGTTCAGAGGTTGCAGTGCATCGCTTCATGTTTTTTTTTTTTTTTTTTTTTTAACTCATACTGGAACTTTTGAATTTTGCCCTCTGTGACGTTGTGGCGAATATCATAAAAAGCAAATGATAAAAAAATCGTGGATGGATAAATGGTTAATTGCAGCACAACCATGACGACAATATACAGACAGAAAGAGACAGAGAGGAAAGCACACTTTAAAAAAAGGAGAAAATAAGTGAAAGCATATTAATTAATTAACATTACTTGAACATGTGTGTTCCCTATTCATTACTGGAAGCAGTTTTACAAATCTCTCTAAAACAGATAAATGAGCAACTAACATTTGCCTAGTAGAAGGGTTCATTGCTCATTGGAGGCATGACATCTGCAAGACCTGAGTATTATACGTACTTCTCTTACGGTTCTGGAACCACAAAACCTGCAACACGATTGACCACCACGCTTTTAGCGTGGTTCTAGTCTGAATCTTGATAAGAGGGTATAATAGGGCATATCTATAGCATAGCCAAGGTAATCGGTATTAGGTACGGATGTTTTCGGTTTTAAATAAGGAAGTACGCCTAGTGCAAAACTGTGACTGTGATATTCCTATCAAGTTCCAGACTAAACCATTTAGGAATGGAATGGAACATTGCTAGTTCTATTTTATGATATCATATGGCTACATTAGATACGAAAAAAACAAAATAATAATATTATAGCCTACACATCATGCATACCTAATTTACTTTAGGTCCCAAGACTCTTGTGTACTTTTTACTAGAGTGAACCTTGTTTAAAAGTTCCTTTTGTTTATATAAATAAAATTTTACGCAAATCGGATTTTACCAGTTTACACATTCAACTGATGATCTAACTCTCCTGAGTCCACTGCAGCTGTATTAAGGAGAACAAGTCTCAACACAAGTGTTACGGGTTAGCACTTCAAAGAAAAAATGCACAATTTTAATTAATTCACTAAACTGTTTTTCACTATTAAACGACTCAACGCACTTGCACCATTTCTTCTGGCTTGATTAAGATTTTCTACTATAAGTGGCCTCGCGGTTTCTTTTTTAAATCTGAAAGCCACCCGCGGTGGCCGTGCGGTTCTAGGCGCTCCAGTTCGGAGCCGCGCTGCTGCTACGGTCGCAGGTTCGAATCCTGCCTCGGGCATGGATGTGTGTGATGTCCTTAGGTTAGTTCGGTTTAAGTAGTTCTAAGTTCTAGGGGACTGATGACCACAGCAGTTGAGTCCCATAGTGCTCAGAGCCATTTGAACCATTTTTTTTTAAATCTGAAAACTGATCAAAAAACTTTGCATTGTCAATTTCCATAGTTTTATGAAACAAATATTTGATAGATTCTTCTACAGAAGTTCATGATGATGTAATAAAATAACTGAGAAGAAAAGAAATGGTTCAAATGGCTCTGAGCACTATGGGACTTAAGTTCTGAGGTCATCAGTCCCCTTGAACTTAGAACTACTTAAACCTAACTAACCTAAGGACATCACACACATCCATGCCCGAGGCAGGATTCGAACCCGCGATCGCAGCGGTCGCGCGGTTCCAGACTGTAGCGCCTAGAACCGCTCGGCCACTACGGCCGGCTGAAAAGAAAAGCATATAAAGGGTTGATGAGATGTGATAAAACAAATTCCCAACGGCTGTCTGTCCGACGGGGCATCAAATGTGTTGCACTTGAAAAGCCCACCTGTCGTCACTCGTGGACGTCCAGTTGCGATCTTTACGTGCAAATTCCAGCCGTCATCGCCGATAAACAGCAGTCAGTGCGGGTGCCTGAACCAGGCGCCTGTTGTTGAGGCCCATACAAAGCAACATTCGCTGAACGGTCGTTGAGGAGATACTGCTGGTAGCCCCTTTGTTCATCTGGGCAGGCAGCTGCTCAACAGTTCCACTTCTAGTCGCCCGAACACAACACCGCAGCCGTCGTTCATCCCTGTCATATGTGACCCGCAGTGCACCACAATTGCCTCGACGGCGGTTTTGAATAGCGCCATTTTGCCTTGCAAGGTATACTTTGGCCATGGCAGCACTTTTCGGAAATACTTCCACCGTTTCCACGAAAACCAATGATCATGCCATTCTGGTCGTCAGATAAATCGCTCCGTTTCCGCATAAGGAGAACGATGGCACAGTTTTCCGCGTCCCCCTCCCCCCCCCACCCCCCCACCCCAACGTTTCCAGACACGCTTTACATACCCCCCACTTCTAGTGCTGTCACCTGCCGTCTGTGAGTACGAGGGTTGCCCAGAAAGGAATGCACCGCATTTTTTTTCTCAGCCGAGAACAACGCTACAAATGCGAAACGCTACGTATGTTCACTACTGGCCATTAAAATTGCTATACCAAGAAGAAATGCAGATGATAAACGGGTATTCAATGGACAAATATATGACACTAGAACTGACATATGATTACATATTCACGCAGTTTGGGTGCATAGATCCTGAGAAATCAGTACCCAGAACAACCACCTCTGGCCGCAATAACGGCCTTGATACGCCTGGGCATTGAGTCAAACAGAGCTTGGATGGCGTGTACAGGTTCATCTCCCCATGCAGCTTCAACACGATACCACAGTTCATCAAGAGAGGTGACTGGCGTATTGTGACGAGCCAGTTGCTCGGCCACCATTGACCAGACGTTTTTAATTGGTAAGAGAGCTGGAGAATGTGCTGGCCAGGGCAGCAGTCGAACATTTTCTGTATCCAGAAAGGCCCGTACAGAACCTGCAACATGCGGTCGTGCATTATCCTGCTGAAATGTAAGGTTTCGCAGGGATCGAATGAAGGGTAGAGCCACGGGTCGTAACACATCTCAAATCTAACGTCCACTGTTCAAAGTACCGTCAATACGAACAAGAGGTGGCCGAGACGTGTAACCAATGGCACCCCATACCATCACGCCGGGTAATACGCCAGTATGACGATGACGAATACACGCTTCCAATGTGCGTTCACCGCGATGTCGCCAAACACGGATGCGACCATCATGATGCTGTAAACAGAACCTGGATTCATCCGAAAAAGTGACGTTTTACTATTCGTGCACCCAGGTTCGTCGTTGAGTACACCATCGCAGGCGCTCCTGTCTGTGATGTAGCGTCAAGGGTAACCACAGCCATGGTCTTCGAGCTGATAGTCCCTGCTGCTCCAAACGTCGTCGAACTGTCCGTGCGGATGGTTGTTGTCTTGCAAACGTCCCCATGTGTTGACTCAGGGATCGAGACGTGGCTGCACGATCCGTTACAGCCATGCGGATAAGATGCCTGTCATCTCGAGTGCTAGTGATACGAGGCCGTTGGGATCCAGCTCGGCGTTCCGTATTACCCTCCTGAACCCACCGATTCCATATTCTGGTAACAGTCATTGGAACTCGACCAACGCGAGCAGCAATGTCGCGATACGATAAACCGCAATCGCGATTTTCTAGAATCCGACCTTTATCAAAGTCGGAAACGTGACGGTACGCATTTCTCCTCCTTACACGAGGCATCACAACAACGTTTCACCAGGCATCGCCGGGCAACTGCTGTTTGGAATGAGAAATCGGTTGGAAACTTTCCACATGTCAGCACGTTGTAGGTGTAGCCACCGGCGCCAACCTTGTGTAAATGCTCTGAAAATCTAATCGTTTGCATATCACAGCATCTTCTTCCTGTCGATTAAATTTCGCGTCTGTAGCACGTCATCTTCGTGGTGTAGCAATTTTAATGGCCAGTAGTGTAGTTGGTGATTCATCTGCTGAGTGGGGAATTCCTTGATGCTCTGTGAGGGGAATAGTCTATACACCATCTCCCTTCTCTCATCACCACACAACAAAAACGTGACACAGCGCTATACATACATTCATTACAGTCGTCTACATTCCGCAGACACACTTAAGACATAATCCCTAGACACCATAAGAAATGGCACCATTGTGTGGTGAATGACACTTACGAAGATGGCTTATGTTTACATTTTTGCGCAGTCCGAGACACTTCAGATGGTACTTTGCTTACACATTCATAGGCTTCCCAGAGAGGGCCCCACGTTTCTCCGCAGAAGTGTTACTCCACTCAAGTTTTCCAACCTCAAAGGTATGTCGTCGTAGACAGGCGGATGAACCTACTGCTCGTGGCTTCCCAGCCCACTACACTGCCGGAAAAAAATCAGTTCCCTTGAAAAGACGACTTCGATTTTGATCCGATGACGGCATGTGTCAACTGAGGATGGTAGATGTACTCATAACGGTTTCAACGTCTTCCTCCAACAGATAGCGCAATAGCATAATCACCAGAGCACCATTTAATCGGAATGCTCACAGCCAGAAGGCTCGGTGTATTGAAAGCAAAAATACTACGGAGACACACCCGTGCTTTCTACAGCCAAATGAATGTCCTGCGCCACACACCGTTGGGTGGCTCTCGGAGTATAAATGTAGATGTAGATGTAGCGAGTCTGAAAGGGGTCAAATCGTGACCTTCCGAGTGGCGGGACGGTCCTTCCAGAGAGCTGCCACACAAGTTGGACGTGTTGTGTCAACTATGCAATGATGCTAGCATCATTCGTTATGTCGACATTCTCGGACCTGTAGACGAGTTCTACATCTACATCTAGTTCTGGACGTCCACGCAGCACAGACAACCGCCAGGATCGTCGTATTGTATGGGCAGCAGCGGCATATCGTGCAGCTACCACAGCACAGGTGAGAGGACTTGTGAGCCCAGACGTGTCAACACGAATTGTTGCGAACGGGTTATTATCAGTGGGATTACAGGCATGTACACTTCTAACCCCTCTTCCACTCACGCCACAGTATCGACGTGCATGGCTCGATTTGTGTCGAGCAGGTTAGCGCAATGGTTAGGACACTGGACTCGCATTCCGTAGGACGACGGTTCAAACCCGCTTCCGGCCATCCTGATTTAGCTTCTCCGTGATTTCCGTTAATCGCTTAAGGGAAAGTCCGGTGTGGTTCCTTCGAAAGGGCACGCGCCGCTCTCCTTCTTCATCCTCCACTAATCCGAGCGTGTGCTCCGTCTCTAATGACCTCGTTGTCGACGGGACGTTAAATAGTAATCTCCTCCTTCTCGACTGCTGCCGTCAGAGGATCACTTGGAAAATGGAATGGCGTGCTGTGGTTTTCAGCCATGAAACCAGATTCTGCCCGCACGCAAGTGATGATCCTTCTTTGCACGGACGACGTTTACCTGGTGAAAGCTGTCTCGTGGAGTGCACTCCTCCAAGAAATACTGGCCCCACCTCAGGCTTTATTAGATTTGGAGTGTTCACCTTTGATATTTCTGGAGCTGACGCTAACTAGAGATCGGTATGTGCAGTGTGTTGCCATAAGCATTCTTTTGTCGTTTTTGCAACAGGAATATCATGTTTTATTCCAACAGGATAATGATGCCTGCACACTGCCCATGAAACTCAACGTGTTCTGCCAGACGTGCAGCAACTTCCCTGGACAACGAGATCACCGGACTTGTCTTCAATGGAACACGTGTGGGATATGATGGGACGAAAAGTGATTCGCGTGACTCGTCAACCAACAACTCTCACAGGACAACGTGAAAATCTCGAGTAGGCGTGACATAACGAACCCCAGGACAGTACTCGCCATCTGTACGGTCGACCGGATGCCACAGTCAGCGCCTGCATTGCCGCACGTGGAGGCTGAACCACATACTAGCGTGGGTGTTGCAGCAGGATTACCTGGTACCTCAGAACAGCTTGTGCTATTGACCTATAAATGTAATCATTTCATATACTCCACATGCATTATTGTAACAGTAAATCTGGAGTGAAATGGAAAGCTCTGAAAGGGTGTACTTTTTTTTTTTTGCCCGCATCTCGTGGTCGTGCGGTAGCGTTCTCGCTTCCCACGCCCGGGTTCCCGGGTTCGATTCCCGGCGGGGTCAGGGATTTTCTCTGCCTCGTGATGGCTGGGTGTTGTGTGATGTCCTTAGGTTAGTTAGGTTTAAGTAGTTCTAAGTTCTAGGGGACTGATGACCATAGAAGTTAAGTCCCATAGTGCTCAGAGCCATTTGCACCATTTTTTTTTTCTTTTTTTTTGGCGGTGTATGTCATACTACTGTGCACGGGAACAGAAATGCATGTTTACTAAATCTTCCAACCATTTCAAGTTTCCGCTATTTTGGATTACAGTTATATTACACCACGAATGTTTCTGCACTTTTTTCGACAACATGCATGATCTATATGAGTATAATAGTAGAGTTCCACACTCATTAACAGGCGTGGGAAAGTTTTTTAAACATCTGCTCTTGATCAGTCTCCCTCTGCTCCTCCTTATGCGATATCAGTGACTTCCGTAAGGATGTCGTACACTCATATTGTTTCCTAAGAGAAAAAAAAAATGCGTACATGCTCCTTATCTCATGTCGTCGTGCCGGCAAAAACGGAACATCATTTGTGTAAAACAAGTGGCGCTCGACAAATCGACATTTGATCCGTTTAGCAAGGTCGACTGAGGTTTAACATGTGAACACGACAGCGAAATCGGTTTTCGTCTTCCGCAAGTTGTGTTGATATAATCTTAATGTAGTAGAATGAGACGAACGTTCGAAGTGCCCGCGACTGATGCTAATCTGTGTGATCGTTGTCGTGGGCAGTCCTGAGCCACTCGATACTGCTTCAGTGTACAGAATAAAGGCGATGCCATGAAAACCATGTGCATGGCTGCCCTGTACGGACGCCGACTCTGTCGCGCACAGTCTGTGGTTGTGTGACGCCGTTATTTAGAAAATCACACTAAATCACGGAATAACTGTGACCCCCAACAGAATCAAACCCTGGATCCGCAGTGGTTCTGTGGTTAGTACACTGGACTCGCTTTCGGGAGGACGACGGTTCAGATCCCCGTCCGACCATCGAAATGTAGTTTTTCTGCGGTTTGCGTCAGTCGATGAGGCATGTTTGGTATGATTCCATTGTAACACCGTCGATTTTCTTCTCCGTCCTTGCTCAGTCCTTGCGTGTGCTCCGTTTCTAATTGCTAAATTATGAGACAAAGTGTGAATTTCAAAATAAAACAACAGCTTACGCAGCAAAATGACTTCCCTGGAGACCGTATCGTCCACGGAACGTTTAACACTAAGCTTTCTTCATTCCTTTTTTCAAATTCAATAGGAGCGGGATTTCGTCAGGCAGTCAGAATACGAGCGCTGATGCCCACAAGAACAAGTACTGTAATACCTCACAGGACGGACATATTGACAACCTGGGCGCCAGAATGCAGCACCACAGCACCACTATGTGGCTGTACGTGCTGGGAAGCGTCGATAGTGTTTCCACCAATTAATACAAGACTTTTTTTTCAGATCAACTTCAGCGAAGATTATTGAGAAAAAGGATCATAGTACTGTACACCGACAAAACATCCAAACAGATTCTGGTCGTATGTAAAGCGGCAAGACACAACAATACCTTCATTACGCGATACCAACAATAATATTAGCGATGACAGCGCCACTAAAGCGAAGTTATTAGACACAGTTTTCCGAAATTCCTTAACCAAAGATGACGAAGTAAATATTCCAGAATTCGAATGAAGAACGGTTGCCAACAAGAGTAACTTAGATGCGGATATCCTCGGTGTAGGGAAGCAGTTTAAATCGCTTAATAAAGGCAAGTCTTCCAGTCCAGGTGGTATACGAATTAAGTTCCTTAATCGATTGAGGCAAATTTCGCAATGATTTCTTTTAAACAGGCACGGTCGTTCTTCTTCTCCGTCCTTTCGTAATCCGAGGTAGTGTTCCGTCTCTAATGACCGTGCTGTCGGCACAATATTACGTGGGGGAGTTGGAAAATAAGTTTCCCCTGCCGACTGTGGTCAGAGTTGTGTGTGAAAGGAAAAAAAAAGAGAATACGACATTAAAGATAAGACATATCTTTATCTTTCTACATAATTTCCAAGGACATTGAGACATTTGTCATATCGCTTTATAAGCTTCGAAAAGCCTTCCAGGAAAAAATCAGGGCGTTGCATACGGAAGAAGCGTTGAATGGCTTGTTTGACGTCAGCATCGCTGCCAAAGTGCCTTCCGCCGAGAGTCTTCTTCAAAGCAGGAAACAGATGGACGTCACTTGGTGCGAGATCCGGACTGTAAGACGGATGGTGTAGGCGCTCCCAACCAAGAGTTGCAATGTGGTGTTGCGTTGCCGTCGCCGTGTGTGGTCTCCCATTGTCATCCAACAGCAGAACGCCAGAGCTGAGAAGGCCAGGCCGCTTTTTCCGAATCACCTATTTCAATTTCGACAGAGTGGCACAGTACCGCGCAGCATTGATGGTTGCATCCTCCAGGAAGTCCACCAGCAAAACTCCTTTGGCGTCCTAGAAAACGTTGAGTAGCACTTTACCTGCAGACGGAGTGCTTTTGAACTTCTTTCGGACAGGTGATGACGGATGTCTCCACTCCTGCACTTGCTGACGTCCATCACTGAATTGCTGGCACCATCTCCGCACCATTTGCCTCGACATCACACCTGACCCATACACCTCAATAAGACGGTTATGAATTTCTGTGCCTGATACTCCACTTGCCCATTCACAGCGGATAACAGCTCTCACTTCCGCCTTTGACCACGACTCCAAAACGCACCTTCTCTCCATATCTCCGGGAAGAGACTGAGCGGCTGGCCTCTGCTTTACGCAGCCACTGCGACAGCGCCATCTCCTTGATCGCGGTCGACCTCTACCCAATGGTATATCAGTGTCTTGCACGTGCGCGTTCACCTGCCGTGTCGTCTTTCGCCCATATCACACAACTCTGCCCCACAGTCGACAGGGAAACTTATTTTCCAACTCTTCCGCGTAAAATCTAATATTCTCTCCATGCTTCCTTTTCAATATGCCCATGAAAAAAAAAAAAAGAAAAACCACAACTAAATTCCGTGATCTGATCTGCGCGATACTGACCGGCCACCGTGTCATCCTACACCACGAGGCGCTGTTTGGATACCGTACGGAAGGTCACTTTACGGACGGCGGTTGCCGCTGAAACAAGTGGTTTTCGGTTATATAGGTTTTCTTCCGCGCTATTTTAACCGGACGGCTAAAACCGGTCAAAATATCTGGTTTCTGAAATATCCGATTCTCGGATTCTCGTTCCTGTTATTTACTGTAATAAACGTAGAAATGGAACGAATACTGAAAAATTTTGACTCACTCAGTTCGAGATGCATACAATCAAAATATGAAATTCAACAGAAAAATAAAAGTAAACTTAGTCCATTCATTTTTCGCTGCTTTTCTCGAAAATATATAAATGGTTGAATACTACAAAAAAAAAAAAAGAAAAAAGAAACGCAAGTAATCTCCTACTATTTCAAATTTTTTGAAAGTCTATTGAAAAATTATGTTATAATGGGGGATCATACCACTGTCTGGGCATTACAAGTAACCAGAGTTACAGGGTGAAAAGTGAGGGTGAAGAAAATTGTTTTTCGTGTTCATTTGTCTGTTTCCAACAGCTACATAAAAGTAAAGGTATATTGTGTGAACAAAGGTAACAGGTCAGCTACTTTGTATTTTTATTGTCTACTATGTCTGATTTGTTGTTAAATTTTTGATTTCTTGCTGTTACCATAATTTCCTTCCTCTTTTGTTGTTTCATCGAAGTGGCAGACGAATCTTTAACTTTTTAAAGAAAATGAAGCAATGTAATTCACTGCTGCGTCGGTTCGTAAAAATATTTCCAGACTAGGGTTAGTGTCATTCTGAGATACTACTGACGTCTAGCGACGTTATCGAGGAACTACCATACAGACCAGGTGGGGGCGAGTCGTGCACACTGCACGTACACGCTTTCCTTGAGCGGCGAAACACGGAAATAGTCTCAGCAGTGCTGCACCAATCCTTATGCCGCGTGTTTTGTGCTCATTTCTGTAGGCATTGTTATTAAAACAGCACCGATCGCTTTTCCCATTTTCTATAATAACGCCGTATTCTAAGCCAATACAGATTTTACGAACAAAAATTAATTCTTTTCTTAAAAAAAGTTTGTTTAAAATAGAAAAAAATATGAATGCTGCTAAGGCTAACTGTTTATTACTCGGTTTTTTACTCGGCTGCTAGTAAAAAGTAAAAACACCTGTTGTAACCGAGACCAAAAAACTACTGAGGAATACGGTATCGGTTTTAACCGGCCGGTTTTTCACATCTTTAGGTCACTGGGTCAGCTCACCGCCCTCCCATCCGTTGTCGACTTGTCATTCAAGCAGTTTATCAGCTGGCACCACGAGGCTGAGTGGACCTCGTTCCAAGTGTCTCGAATTGAACCCTGGACCTGTGCATGACTGTCAGGCGCATTGGCCACTCAGCAACTGAAGTGGACCGTTCAAAGTGCCCAAGCCTGAAGATAATCGTTGTAACCGTTGTCATGGACAAGTCTTGAGGCACGGAATAAAGGTGATGCGATGAAAACCATTCACGGGGCCACCCCACACAGAGGCGCCCCTGTCAGACAGAGCGCGTGGTTGTGTGGTTATCATTGTTTTGGGGCCACAACGCCGCTGCTCGCGGCCTTGACTCCCAGCGTTGCGAGTATAATAGTAGTTCCCAGGGGGCCCCAGACGACCGCTGCCGCTCTCGTGAACAGCTCTGAGCAAACAAACACGCTGTCAGCCTCCCGCCTCGTGCTGCATAGCGGGCCACCGGCACCTTTGCTCTCTGATACCGTCACTCCCCGGCTCCTCGCGTTCACGACTCCTCTCCATTTCCTCAAGGCCAGGCGGACGGAATTCAGCAGCGCGAAAAGTGTTCCTGGGTCAGTTTTGCGATTCAATTAGCGTTGATGATGATGATGATGATGATGATGATGTTTGGTTTGTGGGGCGCTCAACTGCGCGTTTATCAGCTCCCGCACAAATTTCCAACCTTTGCTCAATCCAGTCTCGCCACTTACATGAATGACGAGGACAAAGCAACATCCAGTCATCTCGAGGCAGGTGAAAATCCCTGACCCCGCCGGGAATCGAACCTGGGACCCTGTGCTCGGGAAACGAGAACGTGACCGCGAGACCACGAGCTGCGGACAATTACCGTTTGAAGCAGTCAACCCACCCGTAACACAGTAGATGCAAATACAGGCACTTGACCTTGAACTTATACAAATGAGACATAGCGCGCAAATGGCGAAAATATCGATTTCTGATCGATTACACTACAGGCTAATACAAAGCACTTAAGCTCAAATCGTTATAGATACCGAAAACTGGCTAAAGCCAGAGATAAGTTCAGCCGAAATCCTTAGAAAGGACCTAACAGTGTTTAGAAAGAACCGATTAGATACCGTTGGTGACGGCGTCTTTGTCGCTGATAGAGGTAGTTTATCTTGCAGCGATATTGAAGAAGATAGTGCCTGTGAATATGGGTAGAGGTTGTACATGACAACCGGAATAAATTAATGATTTGTTCCTTTTACCAACCCCTACGGCCGCAGATTCGAATCCTGCTTCGGGCATGGATGTGTGTGGTGTCCTTAGGTTAGTTAGGTTTAAGTAGTTCTAAGTTCTAGGCGACTGATGACCTCAGTTGTTAAGTCCCATAGTGCTCAGAGCCATTTGAACCTTTTTTGAAGGTATATGAAACGTCGTCAGTAATTGTGCTAAAAGCTTTCTCCGAGAATTATTTTGAGCAATTAGTCAATTAATTCAGGAGTCCACTCGAAGTGTAAAAGGTTGCAAAAACATACTTGAAAATTAATCCTAAGCAAATAGGGAGCATCATGACGGATGCACCATGACGGATGCAGGAATAATCAACACAAGATCTTTGTAACGAGACTGATCACCACAACATCCAAATCCACCAAATTAAACGCAAAACACATCTGTTTAAAACGGCAGATAAAATTTCGCTTGACACCGTTCTAAAAGACAGTTTCCACCACTCGACAACTGACTACTTAAGTGTAGACAAGATTTAACTTAAACTCATAGAAATAGTAACTGAAACAATTGAGAGATTTGTATAAAATAAATCAATAAAAGATTATGCTGATCCCTCATGATACACGAAACAGTTCAGGACACTGTTGTAGAAGCAACGAAAAAGCATGCCCAATTTAAAAGACCTCAAAATCACCAAGATTGGCGATGTTTTCTCTGAAGCTCGATTTTACTGCGGACTTCAATGTTAGATGCTTTTAATAGCTTCCACAATGAAACTTTGTCTCAAAATCTGACAGAAAATTCAAAGAGATTCTGGCCATATGTAAAGTACACCAGCGGCAAGACGCAACCTATACCCTCACTGTGCGATACCAATGGTAATGTAGCCAATGACAGCGCCACTAAAGTGCAGTTATTAAACACAGTTTTCCAAAATTCCTTCACCAAAAAAGACGAAATAAATATTCCAGAATTAGAATCGAGAACGACTGTCATCATGATTTACCTAGAAGCAGATATTCTCGGTGCAGCTTAAAGTATTTAATAAAGGCAATTCTTGTAGTCCAGAAAGCATACCAACAAGCTTCATTTCAGTATGCTGATACAATACCCTCATACTTAGCAGTCATATACAACCGATCGCTTAACAAAAGATCCTTACCAAAAGATGGGATAGTCGCTCAGTTCACACCTTTGTGCCGGCCGCGGTGGCCGTGCGGTTCTGGCGCTGCAGTCCGGAACCGCGGGACTGCTACGGTCGCAGGTTCGAATCCTGCCTCGGGCATGGATGTGTGTGATGTCCTTAGGTTAGTTAGGTTTAAGTAGTTCTAAGTTCTAGGGGACTGATGACCTAAGATGTTAAGTCCCATAGTGCTCAGAGCCATTTGAACCACACCTATGTTATAGAAAGGAAACGGAAGTAATCCACTGAATTACAGACCCATATCACTAACATCAATTTTCAGTAGCATTTTGGGACATATACTGCGTACGAACATTATGAATTACCTCGAGGTGAACGGTGTATTGACACACAGTCAGCGTGGATTCAGAAAATATCATTCTTATGAAACACAACTAGCTCTTTATTCGCACTAAGTAATGAGTGCTGTCGACGGGGGATCTCAAGTTGATCCCACATTTCTAGATTTCCAGAAGGCTTTTGACACCGCTCCTCACAAGAGATTTCTATTCAAATTGCGTGCATATGGAGTATCACTTCAGCTGTGCGGCCGGATCCAAGATTTACCCTCATGAAAGTCGCAGTACGTAGTAATCAACGGAAAATCATCGAGTGAGGCAGAAGCGATATACGGCGTAGCCCTAGGAAGTGTTATATACCCTCTCATGTTCCTATCTACATAAAATATTTAGGAGATAATCTGAGAAGCCCTCTTAGATTGTTTGCAAGCGATGCTGTCATTTACAGTCTAATAAAAGCATCAACAGATCAAAACCATTTGCAAAATGACTTAATACGATATCTGTATGGTGCGAAAAGTGTCAACCGTACCTGAGTAAGGAAAAGTGTGAGGTCATCGACTTGAGTACAAAAAGAAATCCGTTAAATTTCGATTACACAATAAATCACACAAATTTAAAATCTGTCACTTGGACTAAATACCTAGGAATTACAATTACAAACAACTTAAGCTGCAACAATGACATAGATAACGTTGTGGGGAAGGTGAACCAAAGACTATGCTTTATTGGCAAAACACTTAGAAGAAGTAACAGGTCTACTAAAGAGACTGCCTATACTGCGTTGCCCTTTCTCTTCTAGAATACGGTTGTGCTGAATGGGGTCCTTACCAGATAGGATTGACAGAGGACATCGAAAAAGTTCAAAGAAAGGCAGCTCGTTATGTATTATCGCGAAATATGGGAGAGAGTGTAACGGATATAATAAGCGAGTTGGGACGGCAGTCAGAACACAGGCATTTTTCGTTGCGGCGAGATCTTTTCCCAAAATTTCAATCAGGAACTTTCTCCTCTGAGTGTGAAAATATTTTATTGTTGCCAACCAATGCAGGGAGCAATGATCATGATAATAAAATAAGAGAAATTTGAGCTCGCACAGAAAGATTTAAGTGTTCATTTTTCCCACGCGCTATTGGAGAGTGGAACGGTGGAAAAATAGTTTGAATGTGGTTGGAAGAGCCCTCTGCCAGGGGACTTGAGTGTGAGTTGCTTTGCAGCCATTTAGGTACAGGCGGTAATTCGGTGAAAAGAGTTTTTTTCTCTTCTCATCGGCTTGATGCGGCCCACCACAACTTTCTCTCCTGTGTCAACTTCTTCCTCTCAGAATAGTACTTCGACAGAGCGTCCTCAATTATTTGTTGTATCAGAAAACCTATGGAGAGAATGTTCTTTCCTACAGCGCTGCCCGAACATGGTTTAAACTGCTGTTGAGGGGAGGCAATCAGTTTCAATGGAAGGTGTATCCAGCGCTCCAGTTACTGCTCGTTTGGAAGAAAACACCAACACCACTGCTGTCATTGTGTGAAAGGATCGGCAGTAGCCTTATTACCACTTTCTGAAATACTGAAAAATTCATTGGGCGCCACCCACACATTGGTGGCAGAAACTTTACACATGAGACTTGTTTGTTGGTTCCAGTACTGATGATTCCAAAAAACTTTCAAATGTGTGTGAAATCTTATGGGACGTAACTTTTAAGGTCATCAGTCCCTAAGCTTACACACTACTTAACCTAAATTATCCTAAGGCCAAACACACACACACCCATGACCGAGGGAGGACTCGAACCTCCGCCGGGACCAGCCACACAGTCTATGACTGCAGCGCCTCAGATCGCTCGGCTAATCCCGCGCGGCGATGATTCCCATACAGAAGGGCAGTCGTGTGCAGGCCTACATGCAGTTGAAGTTGATGTTAGAGAAAGATCCTGAATTTCTTTCAAAGCTAATCTCCCTTAATGATACTTGGCTACATCATTTTCATCCTGACAGCGAACAGCAAAGCTCAGTGTGGAAGTATCCTTTATCACGAAGCCCCAAAACAGCAAAGGTGGTTGATTCTGCTGAGAAATTTATATGGTAATCTCATTTGTGATATTCATCGAATGGTTTATCAGCGTGTTGTACGAGAACACACATCAGTAACTAGATAACACTACAGGGATTTCCTGAAAACTTAACAAGTCCATATCAATTGTAAAAGAGCACATATCCGTGAGATAAGCTGGATGCTGCATCGCAGTCATGCACGGTCGCAGTATGTTGAAAAAATCAATGTGAACTGCAGCCTTCCCCTTCCTAGAGTGTGCATCTAGCCATGTGTGATTTTTTCCTATCCCCTAACGTCACCGTGCGGTTCTGGGCGCTACAGTCTGGAGCCGAGCGACCGCTACGGTCGCAGGTTCGAATCCTGCCTAGGGCATGGATGTGTGTGATGTCCTTAGGTTAGTTAGGTTTAATCATTTCTAAGTCCTAGGCGACTGATGACCACAGACGTTAAGTCGCATAGTGCTCAGAGCCATTTGAACCATTTGAATCCATAACGTCAAGCAACGACTCCGTGAGAGACATATTCCAACATGAAAAGAGTAAAGGCTACGGAGGTGATTCTGAAGGACGCTTGAACAAATGGTTTTCAGCATGTATTTGCAGACAGGCAGAAAAGCATCCGAGGGAGACTATTTTGAGAAGAACCATACGATGTAAGAGGACGAGCAAAGGTATTTAAAGGAAATTATAATGATACTTTAGTGCACAGTCCTCGTACACTACTAGCCTTTAAATTGCCACACCACGAAGATGACGTGCTACAGACGCGAAATTTAACCGACAGGAAGAAGATGCTGTGATACGCAAATGATTGGCTTTTCAGAGCATTCACACAAGGTTGGCGCCGGTGGCGAGACCTACAACGTGCTGACATGAGGAAAGTTTCCAACCGATTTCTCATACACAAACAGCAGTTGACAGGCGTTGCTCTGGTGAAACGTAGTTGTGATGCCTCGTGTAAGGAGGAGAAATGCGTATCATCACGTTTCCGACTTTGATAAAGGTCGGATTGTAGCTTATCGCGATTGCGGTTTATCGTGTCGCGATATTGCTGCTCGCGTTGGTCGAAATCCAATGACTGTTAGCAGAATATGGAATCGGTGGGTTCAGGAGGGTAATACGGAACGCCGTGCTGGATCCCAACGGTCTCTATCACTAGCAGTCGAGATGACAGGCATCTTATCCGCATAGCTGTAACGGACCGTGCAGCCATGTATCGATCCCTGAGTCAACAGATGGGGACGTCTGCAAGACAACAACCATCTGCACGAACAGTTCGACGACGTTTGCAACAGCAGGGACTATCAGCTCGGAGACCATGGCTGCGGTTACTCTTGACGCTGCATCACAGACAGGAGCGCCTGCGATAGTGTACTCAACGACGAACCTGGGTGCACGAATGGCGAAACGTCATTTTTTCGGATGAATCCAGGTTCTGTTTACAGCATCATGATGGTCGAATCCGTGTTTGGCGTCATCGCGGTGAATGGACATTGGAAGCGTGTATTCGTCATCGCCATACTGGCGTAGCACCCGGCGTGGTATGGGGTGCCATTGGTTACACGTCTCAGTCACCTCTTGTTCGCATTGACGGTACTTTGAACAGTGGACGTTACATTTCAGATGTGTTACGACCCGTGGCTCTACCCTTCATTCGATCCTTGCGAAACCCTCCATTTCAGCAGGATAATGCACGACCGCATGTTGCAGGTCCTGTACGGGCCTTTCTGGATACAGAAAACGTTCGACTGATGCCCTGGCCAGCACATTCTCCAGATCTCTCACCAACTGAAAACGCTTGGTCAATAGCGGCCGGGCAACTGGCTCGGCACAATACGCCAGTCGCTACTCTTGATGAACTGTGGTATCGTGTTGAAGCTGCATGGGCAGCTGTACCTGTACACGCCATCCAAGCTGTGTTTGACTCAATGCCCAGGCGTATCAAGGTCGTTATTACGGCCAGATGTGGTTGTTCTGTGCGCTGATTTCTCAGGATCTATGCACCCAAATTGCGTGAAAATGTAATCACGTGTCAGTTCTAGTATAATATATTTGTCCAATGAATACCTGTTTATGATCTGCATTTCTTCTTGGTGCAGCAATTTTAATGGCCAGTAGTGTATATATCCCGATCTCTCTCCCGCTACACTTTTTGCCCACTATAGTTCCCTCTGGGACCATGTAAGTTTTTCCTGATGTCTTTACACATGTCCAATCTTGTGGTTCCATCTTCTAGCCAGTGTTTTCGACATAATATTTTCCTCTTCGATTCTGCGAAGAACCTCCTCACGTCTTACATCATCAGTCCACTTAATTTCGGCGTCTTTCTGTAACACCACATCTGATTCGCTTCAGTTCTCTTCTTTTCGGTTTTCCCCAGAATCCATGATTCATTTTTGTACAATGCTGTGTTACATCACTACTGTACGTCGAGACTACAGACAGTAAATTACACCTGTCGCACCGCGCGGATTGAGCGCACGCTCTGAGGCGCCATGGCACGCATTGGGCGGCCCCTCCCGCCGGAGGTTCGAGTCCTCCCTCGGGCTTGGGTGTGTGTGTTGTTCTTAGCGTAAGTTAGCACACGTTAATTTAAGTAGTGTGTAAGTTTAGGGACCGATGAACTCAGCAGTTTGGTCCCTTAGGAATTCACACACATTTGAACATTTGAGCACCTGTCGCTATCACCCTCGCTCAATAAGAGTGGCGCATTGTGAGAAGAGAATACATGTTCTCGGTCTCCTGCAGAAACAGTTCTACTGCAGTGCCCGCAACAGTTGCATCACAGTGTGGGAGCGAAATGGCGAGGTAACTGGAAACCTACTCCAAAGACTACGCTCGTTTGATAATACTATTTTTGTGTGCAAAACGTCTAAATTGCAGGCACATTCACCGGTAGTTTCTGGCGGCGTATAGACCAAACGCAGTGTCGCCTCCAGCCGTAGTGAAATGGTACCAACAATTTGACCAAGGCCGCTCAAACGTGCGGGATGCTGATGGCGAAGGAAGGTCAGCGACATCGCCTCCAGAGGCACAGAGGCAATATTCGGGCAATGTACGAGGAATATTTTGGGGGAAAGAAGTTTTCCAACAACGAGGACATTTCACTGAGGTTCTCAAAAGGCTCCGTGAACCTGGAGTGAATTCCTGTCGTCGAGGAACTGAATAACTGGTGGAAGGTTTCGATCGTTGTTAACAGTCTTTCTGACTATGCTGCGAAATACGAGGGTCGTTCACAAAGTAATTTCAGTTTCTATTTCTATCCGCGGCAGCGCTACGATCGCAGCTCCGAGCATGCGCGGCAGTTACTCTGCCTCAAGGAGAAGACATGTACGCCATTTGCAGATCGCTGCAGCCGACGTGTGCTTTGTAGTGCTTCTTTATAATGTCACCCGTAATTTAAAATGACGCCGCTTGTGAAATCAGATATGTGATTCGTTTTCTAAATGCAAGGAAAGTTAAACCAAAGGAAATTCATCGATAAATCTGCGAGGTTTACGGACAAAATGCTATGAGTGATTCAATGGTTAGAAGATAGATCAGACTGTTCGATGAAGGACGTGATCAAGTGCACAATGAAGAACGAAGTGGACACCCGTCTGTGGTTAATGATGAACTGGTTCACACAATTGAAGAGTAGATTAAGCACAACCGTAAGTTTACACTTAGTGCCCTTGCTATGGAAGTTCCGCAAGTCTCACAATCACTAATTTATGCACTTGTTGCTGAAAAGCCACATGTTTGAATACACAGGCGGCAACCTTCTATGAAGAAGGCTACAAAAACTGGTGCCACACTATGACAAGTGCCTACAACATTTCGGAAACTGTGTAGAAAAGTAGTTTAATAGTTGTAGATTTTTGTACAATAAAATTTTTTCTGTATCCGCACACGTTTGTTTTATATAACCAGACGGAACTTTCTTTGTGGACGATCCTCTTAGTATCAAGAATCTGTGTCACTTTGAAGTGCAGTGCATCATTCACTAAAACTTATTTGGTCTGCAATAATGATGTTTAACTTACTTTTCGAAGTCCTGACATACATTCTCAGAAATTTTCTCCACCAACTAAGTTCAATGTTTGATACTACCACATTACTTTTAGCGAGGAATACCTTCTTTGCTTTTGCTGCCCTGTTTTTTATATCCTCCTTGCTACGTCCGTCACGTGTTATTTTGCATCCAATGTAGCAGAATTGCTTAACTTCGTCTTCTACGCGGTCTCAAATTTCGATATTGAGTTTACGGATTATCTCCCTCCTGCTACTCCGCTTTACTTTCACCTTTCTTTCATTTCATCTCATCTTACCTAAGGTCCTTTTAATCGAAGCATTTTTTCTTGCTCTTCCATTCTGATTGCTTCATCTTCGGTCTTGTCCATATTCTATATTACTCGTCTTTCTCTGTAGATTATACCCAATTTTTGCGCAAATTTTGGGTACCGCCAGCGTGCCGACGTGCCGGCGTCAACAGAACTGGTCGTCGGGCAAAGAGACCACCTCCTTGCAGTCGCCATGACACTGTGGAGCGTGAAACTGCATCCTTCGCAGTCCTGCTAAATGTCCATTCCATGGCCCTGGCCGCTACTCACAACCAGGTGACGGGAATCTCTCCTCCTACACTCTTTCCTATCTTCTTTTCTCAACTCTTCTTATACAGGGTGTCCCAGCTATCTTGTCCACCCAAAATATCTCTGGAACAATAACAGCTATTGGAAAACGACTTTCACCGGTATCAATGTATGGCTGGGGCCCATGAATGTACATATTTGGAAACATTCTAAAACGAAAGCATATGTGTTTTTTAACACAAACTTATGTTTTTTTAAATGGACCTCCTATATTTTTTCTTCAGCAATCCAAGCATGACAAAGCACATACACAATGGCGTTGATTGGATCGCGATATTCCCATTACATCCCGAGATACTGAGACGCGAAGTTGACGCTTGAAACACCCGACATGCGCTGCTAGCGCACGTCCTGAGGCTCAGGCGTGAACCCCATGCTGCCCGTAATCGCGATGTGATTGACATGCGTAATCCCACCTCCATACTTATCAAAGGTCCGAAACGAATAATACGGTCTGTTGCCATCAACTCTCATAAGCACATAATGGTTTCCCTCTTGCACGTTTTACGTATCTACGTACACAATATGAACCAGTACCGATCGGTGTACACCCGTCAGGTTGTCTTATTTATCCTGCACACCCAAAATAAGGTTTATCTAATGCGTTATACGACCCATTGTGTCTGTCGCGCAGGGCCTGGCTCTACCTAGTCAAGTGTCCAACGTAGTTCCCACTACTGCCACAGTTACCACTTCGCCTTGTTTCTTGTTTATGATTTGCGACCCATGCAAACTCCTGTACTCCACCACCCTCCGAGAATCCCATTTGTTGTTGCTTTGGCGTACAGTACACCGCTTGCCAGTGTAGTCGTGCATCAGAGTAATCTAGCGACGGCACGGAGGTAATACACATTGTGAATAAACGTTGTGTTGTGGAACTTATATTGTACAGTATAAGGTACACACATGAAGATATGGTAGAAATGCTGCTGATCTATGGAGAATGTACGTTGACGGGAAATACGTTATGAGATTGCTTGTTTGTTGATAGTACTGTTAGCGAACATTATGATTATTAAGTTAATATGTCTGTTTTCTACCCTACTCTACATACCTGTACTGTACCCTGTTGCAGATGGACGAAATGCTGTTCAGGCAGAACCACTGTACGGAAGACGATTCCCTGACAAGCCATCGCCTTCGTGCCGGGTGTTTGGTCGTCTCACATCTCGTCTACGTGAAACGGGAAGCTTAAATCCAAGACCTCGACATCGTCCTAGAACACGCACAGATGAACGTGCTGAAGTTGCTGTGCTCGCTGCCATAGCTGTGAATCCTCAAATCAGCACACGTCAAATTGAGCGTGAAGTTGGTGTGTCGAAATCAAGTGCACAGCGTATTCTTAAACGTCATAAATTGCATCCTTACCATGTTCATTTACACCAGGATCTTCATGGAAATGACTTCCGCAATAGGGTAACATTTTGTCGGTGGGCTCAGCAAAAATTTCTGACTAATACAGATTTTTTTGCAGATGTTCTCTTTACCGACGAGGCATCATTCTCCAACAAAGGAATTGTCAATATGAGGAATATGCATTATTGGTCTGCAGACAATCCAAAATGGCTCCGTCAGGTAGAGCATCAACGTCCGTGGAAAGTTAATGTTTGGCGTGGGATTATTGGAGATACCATTATCGGACCTTTCTTTATAAATGGCATGCAAAATGGCAGACAATACTCCAGATTTATACGACACAATCTTCCTGTTCTCTTGGACACCGTACCTCTGAACCGGAGAATGGTCATGTGGTATCAGCATGACGGATGCCCTGCACATAACGCCTTACGAGCACGAGGACTTCTGAACCGTAAGTTCCCTGGTAGGTGGATTGGACGAGGTGGCCCAGTTAGGTAGCCTGCCCGATCTCCGGACCTTTCACCGGTGGATTATTTTCTTTGGGGAGCAGTGAAGGATGCTGTTTACCAACATGAACCAACAACACCAGAGGACATGAAGCAATGCATTATTGATGCTTGTACAGCCATCAAAGAGGAAACAGTAGCACGAAGTAGGGCATCCTTCATCCGCAGAGTGACCCTATGTATGCAAGCCAATGGGCATCACTTTGAGCGTGAGATGTGAACGCTATGTTTAGTATGTAGTGCTGGTATCACAGTGGAAGTTTCTACAAAGGGCCATTTTACCCAGTGATGTTAAGAAACATTTGCTTGCAACAATTTGTCATTTAACGCATTAGATAAACATAACATTGATAATTATGTGATAATAAAACTAATTGGTTAAACATGTTTACATTCATCTTCTATGTCCTACCTGAACTTCCCAAATCAAAACATTTTTACCTAAACAACGGTAAAACTTTTAGTCCACTTGCTCGTTTCACTAAAACCATCAACATGAATTTTACTATTACGAGTGAATGATTAACTGTCACTTGCGCTAGATCTATAGTAAAGTAAAGTTTTAACGCTGAACGGCATTATCTTTTTAGTAACGGATTAACGATAAGCGAAGTTAACTTTGTGACTAACGTTGCGGTACACAGATATGTTACAGAACCGCATCACCCCTAGCCTATGGGATAAATACCTGCTGGAATGTACGACGTTAATGCAGGATGGCAGCAGACCGTATTATTCGTTTCGGACCTCTTGATAAGTATGGAAGTGTGATTACGCATGTCAATCACATCGCGATTACGGGCAGCATGGGGTTCACGCCTGAGCCTCAGGACGTGCGCTAGCAGCGCATGTCGGGTGTTTCAAGCGTCAACTTCGCGTCTTAATATCTCGGGATGTAATGGGAATATTGCGATGCAATCAACGCCATTGTGTATGTGCTTTGTCATGCTATGGATTGCTGAAGAAAAAATATAGGAGGTCCATTTAAAAAAACGTAAGTTTGTGTTAAAAAAACACATATGCTTTCGTTTTATAATGTTTACAAATATGTACATTCATGGGCCCCAGCCCTACATTGATACCGGTGAAAGTCGTTTTCCAATAGCTGTTATTGTTCCATAGATATTTTGGGTGAACAAGATAGCTGAGACACCCTGTATATCAAAACTTTTTTTTGTATTATCATCCTCTTACCATTGTATTGTTTGTAAAATTATTAGATGCTGCACATTGCACCATTTGTAGGAACAAAGCAAATAGAGCCCGTCTCCACGTGGCGGGACACGGGCAACGGTGTGAGTAGTGTCGGGAGTCAGGGTGGTGTATCACTAGCCGCTCTGATCCCCGAATCCAGTCACAGCGGCCTAGTGGCTTTCAACGACCCACCATAAGAAATCAGAGGGTGGGTCAATAATAAGAGCAGCAAGTGAAAAAAAAGTCCTGCTAAATGTGGTTGCAATTGCACTATATTACTTTAACGGGCTCCTTTTTTTTTGTCGAAAAATCTAACAATGAAGATGTTTCGATTTTTCTTTAGTCTTGCCTCCAGTATCAAGCCCAATAGTGGAACTGCCCTTTCCTAAAGCCCAATTGGCCGTTTTCTAATGAATCCTTCATTCTCTTTTCCATTCTTCCGTGTATTATTCTTGTCAGCAACTTGGATGCATGAGCTGTCAAACTGACTGCGAAATACTTCTCGCTTTTACGTCCCCTTGATATGTCTGGGAATGGTTGGATGATATTCTTATGAAGGTCAAATAATAATTATGCCTCCACTCTCGTAGACACTACACAGTGAGTTGAATAACTGTTTGGTTGTCACTTCCCCCAATGATTTTATAAATGCCGAGAGAATGTTATCATACATTCTGTTGTGTTTGTTCACGCCTCTTCTAATCTCCTTTCAAACTAGGATTCGAATACACTGATGTGCAAAGCTAATAACTTCCCTATGGCGTGTCACTAGCGAGTAATATAGCTCGATGAAATTTAGACCGTATGTATGATGAACTACTGTAGTACAGAAGGTCACTGAAAGAAATACTTGAATAGAAAAAATACAGATAATTACACTGAAGTCACATTTATTACTGTCCCCTGGATATTAGGAAAGGCTGGATATGGATATTAACAGGGTACGTTATCACCATGGATAGCAGTACATTCTCTGCAGCATGCTCCCTTGTTGGCCACAATTGCATATGCAAATTCTGCATTATGTCTCTCCAATGCATCCCACTCGTCCTCGATGTGATTTAAGTCGAGGTAACAGGCGGGCCACTCCATTCTCCAAATATCCTCTCATTCCAAGAGTTCCTCCACCTGTGCACCTCGACCCCGTCGCGCTTTGTTATTCATGAAAATGAAGACAGGACCGAATGCTTCCCTGAAAAGACGAACATAGGGAAGGAGTGTACTATACCTGCCAGGTTAACCGAGACCGCAAATGCGCTGCTTCCTGGACTCGGGTAGGCGCGCCGGCCCCAGATCGAATCCGCCCGGCGGCTTAACGACGGAGGACGGTGTGCCGGCCAGCCTGGATGTGGTTTTTAGGCGGTTTTCCACATCCCACTAGGTGAATACCGGGCTGATCCCCACGTCCCGCCTCAGTTCCATGGCTCGCAGACATCTGAACACATTCGCACTATTCCATGGATTACACACGACACGGACAGTTGGGGTACACTAATTCCGTCCCGGGGGGTATGGGGTGGTGGCAGGAAGAGCATCCGGCTTTACTTTGCCAAATCCGATTAACCATGCCGACCCTGCGTCATTGCAGGAAAACGGCACCCGCAAAAGAAAGAAAGAAAGAAAGGGAAGTGTTGTGGCGTAGCAAGACAGCCACGCCACGGAAGTAGCCGAAAGGCACGCGCTAAGCTCACGCAGATGGGCGTGAGGTCTGAAACAGGATACGTCAAGAAAAGTACGTAGCTTCTGGAATACTTAACTTTAATCCATACTTGTGGTACATCGCTCTTGACGATACAAGTGAGACTCTGTAGATACATGCAATGTTACTAATGGCGCCTTGCTAGGTCGTAGCCATTGACTTAGCTGAAGGCTATTCTAACTATCTGCTCTGCAAATGAGCGAGGCTTCGACAGTGTGCATCGCTAGCTACGTCGTCCGTACAACTGGGGCGAGTGCTAGTCCATATCTCGAGACCTGCCTTATGGTGGCGCTCGGTCTGCGATCACACAGTGGCGACACGCGGGTCCGACATGTACTAATGGACCGCGGACGATTTAAAACTACCACCTAGCAAGTGTGGTGTCTGGCGGTGACACCACAGGAAGGAGTGTACTATGTTCAAAATTGAGAGGTCAATATGCACACGCAACACTATGCCTTCACCCACCATAACACTTGGACAAAAAAAGAAACGATCATGTTCGACAATGTTCCTGAGTATGTTAAGTATTTCCACCTCTCGCCATATGAAGGCACGTTCAGAATCGCTACTTAGACTGAACCTGCTCTCATTCGAGAAGAGCACGCGACACCTCGTCTCGTTGGCCCAGCTCCTATGCTCTTGGAACAGTCGTAAACGGTACTGCTGACGTGCAGGCGTCAACAGAATTGGTCGTTGGGCAAAGAGACCACCACCTTGCTGTCGCCAGGACACTGTGGAGCGTAGGACTGCATGTTTGCAGTCCTGCTAAATGTGGTTGCAATTGCACCTGTTGTTTGACGTCCGTCCCTTCTTGCTTGCTGTACAATCTGCTGCTGTAGTTGACTTGTTGTTGTTGTTGTGATCTTCAGTCCTGAGACTGGTTTGATGCAGGTCTCCATGCTACTCTATCCTGTGCAAGCTTCTTCATCTCCCAGTACCTACTGCAACCTACATCCTTCTGAATCTGTTTAGTGTATTCATCTCTCGGTCTCACTCTACGATTTTTACCCTCCACGCTGCCCTCCAATACTAAATTGGTGATCCCTTGATGCCCCAGAACATGTCCTACCAACCCATCCCTTCTTCTAGTCAAGTTGTGCCACAAACTTCTCTTCTCCCCAATCCTATTCAATACCTCCTCATTAGTTACGTGATCTACCCACCTTATCTTCAGCATTCTTCTGTAGCACCACATTTCGAAAGCTTCTATTCTCTTCTTGTCCAAACTAGTTATCGTCCATGTTTCACTTCCATACATGGTTACACTCCATACAAATACTTTCAGAAACGACTTCCTGACACTTAAATCTATACTCGATGTTAACAAATTTCTCTTCTTCAGAAACGATTTCCTTGCCATTGCCAGTCTACATTTTATATCCTCTCTACTTCGACCATCATCAGTTATTTTACTCCCTAAATAGCAGAACTCCTAGGTCAACCATTTCCTCTCCTTCCGGCAGCATACTTATGGTTCGGATTGCTCCCCATGCATGTGAAACAATGCGGTAAGCAACATCAAACTTCGGGGTTACAATCGTCTCATTTCGTCCTTCTTCGAGTTTCCCGTTCCTTCTGCGTATGAAAACATCCAGATGTTGTCTCTGGACCGTGTAGTAGTGAAGAACTGCTCGTTCATTTATTTTCTGAATATTTTGGTATAAGGGACGCATGGTGTCCGGTGGCTCTTTACAGAGTAATAATGTATTTACGATTCGTTCATTTTGCTATCCCACTTACCTTTGTTTCTCTGAAAATACTGTCCCAGCAGAGAAAGAGCCTGTCATACGCAGTCAACGAAACGTACAACGCGAAACACTGAGCAATACTGCAACTTTCAGATGTAACACGTCACGGTACAATGCAGTGTGTAACAGAAGCATTATTGTTCCCTTACAGGTATTGTTCCAAATTTCGACCCCTGTCACCACGGCAGCGTGTGCAGAAACGCACCACCTATTGTCTCACACACTCAAGTATCCCACGAGTTTAGGGTACCACTTTCGCGGCTGCACCTTGTAAGGTGCCTCTTATGTGAGGAATACATTTTCACCAGTTTTAATAAATTATTGTCTCTTATTGATGTATTCACGATAGTTAGGAAGTGCTGTAGTCCGTAGCGGGCCATGAGTCGGAGAGCATTTCCCACGCTGGCTGGCTAGGTGACGAAGCGACCATATGTCTCGCGTAGTGGGGTGGAGCTCGGCGCTGGACCGTAGCAACAAGCGTCAGCCTGGGAAATATACATGACGGGAAGTACCGCCATCTTGGCGCCAAAGTCACCGATTTTGTTTATTTATATTTAATAATTAAAGTCATTTATGACAACATGAATACTACGAGGAGCCCCCGGATGTTTAAAACTATTTATCATAATTTTGCCTCGTTGAAATTCACACCCGTTCATTAACAAATGCATATCTTAGTAAGTACGAACTTGATTGGAAATCCACGAACTGTGATGAAATTAGTAAGAGATACGGACTGCGCGCCAAAGTCGGCAGTCGGCGTTAAGAGCTCTTCCTGTCTTGTTCGATGGTAGCCATGCTCTCGGTTACAAGTAGTTTGTGACATGAGTGTTTCATTATTGATCTAATAGGAATAAAAGTGATATTAAGGCATTCTGAATGTTAATTTCGAGTAAATAGATACCCCAAAGTTGATCGACAGCAATTTCAGATAATTAGCTTCCACCGACAGAGACATCCAATGCGCCAATCAAGAATCTGCGCGGGACGACATTTACGAGAGCTGCACCGCGCACAGGTAGGAGGAAATCCGACGACACGACCCACCAAGGCGTATCAAGGAAGGTCCGACTTACACTCGCAAATTCCGGGTGGAAATGCTGACCAGTTATACCGTACGTCACATATACCACCCTCTACAGACTCGCGGCTAAGCCGAGTAATAACAGTATGAAAGGTGGCTACACTGAGTCACAGCGCCAGAGATTGCGCCAAAGAGTTTTATTCCGCCGCCTCCACTGGCAGTGCTTGTTCAGAAGTTGTGGTGGTTAGTGTTTGCTGAGAGGATGTTGACAGCTGTACTATTTGAGGCCATGTCGTGTGCAGTTGTTTTGATGCGCTAGACGGCAGATGTTGTTCGAATGGGGATGTTGTAATGATCAGAGTGTTCTTTTCGTCAATATATGAAGGTAAAAAACATTTTTTTTATTTTTTTTAAATTTCCTAACCAAGAATGTCTCTTGGTCACGGGTTCAGTCAACAAAGCATCTGGCTTGTGTTCATGTATTACAGTGTAATTCTGGTTTCTATGAGCAATTATAGTATTTTTGTTTTTTTAATTACTTCAGTGCAAATGGTGTGTAAAATATCTTGTATTATTGAGGAAGAACCGTGCCAGATGAGTATGCTGAATCACACTTCCACACACAGAACAGTTACACTTGTGCTTTGTTGTTTCGTAGATTTTATAGTTGCTGGGGGCTTAATTAATTAATTGTGTTAACGGAAGTTTTCTTTCATTATTTGTTGTTACTCTATGCAGTCAGATTGCGTACTAATACTAGTCAGGGCCAACCGGTTACGAGACTGCGTAACCGACAGACAGCGACTAAAATTAAAAATATTTGCATTTTAAATAATTAAGCCCCCATGCACGTGGCGACCGCTGCTTCGGATCGTCCCTTGGAATTCTTTTGATAGTAAAAATAGCAGACAGCAGTATTGTTGTAGTAATTTGTAGTTTAGTAATTGTAGTCTATATTGCATGTGTAGATTTGGTAATTGAACATTTGTAGTTGTCTTGTCATTCTTCTAATGGTATTTTTGCAGAATTTAATTTTTGATGTCTTGTATATGGGTTTGACAATTTTGTGCAATTATGAAGATTTCAATTGTTCGTTAATCGTGTTTGTCGGAAAGCATTTCGTGTGAATGGTATAGTTGGAGATAGAGTGTCATTGTGTGTAATTTTCGTATAGTGACGAGTTTTGTATGTTTTGTAAGTGATTACGCGATTGATGAAAAAGGCAAAAATGATGGATAGTGAGAATGACGAAATTGTTAACATGGCGAACTCGCCAACACAGGAGAACAGTATGATGAATAATGAAGTAGAAAACAATTTAATAAGCAGGGAAAATAGTCCAGAACCAGTTCAAAACTTTTCACAATTAAAGAATTTTCAGAATACGAGATTAACGACAGAAGATTCTGGAATAGTATCGAAGACAGATAGCTTTACAGCTATGACGAAGGAAGCTGGTTTTGCGGGAAATGTTAGGGGTAAAAAGAATTTCGAACCAGTTAATATGGAGCAGTTGATGAGTGCAATATTAAATTTGGGATCTGAATTAAAAACAGTGGGATCACAAATAGGAACAATTAAAACTGATATGGGAACAATGGAAACACAGTTAAGATCTGAATTAAAAACAGTGGGATCACGGTTAGACTCACAAATAGGAACAATTAAAACAGAGATGGAAACAATGGAAATGCGGTTAGACTCACGAATAGGGACATGTTTCAAAAATATGAAAGATGAATTAAAGAAAGAAATTAGAGAAGAAGAACAACCAATTTTGAATGCTCACAATAATAGATTAATTTCAATAGAAATTAGACAAAAGGAACAGGATAGAGAACAGGAAGAAAGAGATCGCGTGATAGTACAAAAATTTGCAGTGTTAAATTTACAACGTGCACACGATAAGGAAGAAATATTTTAAAGAATCGAGGAATCCGTACAAATTGACAGAATAAATAACCTAACACAACAGTATGAACAGTTAACTACTAAATGTGTCAATACCGAAACCCGAGTCGCGACGCTTACGGAAGACGTAAATAAACAGAAAGAACAAATAGGTGACTTATCGAAAAGAGTTGAGGAGATTTCAGATAAATTGACAAGTCTTAGTTTAAATGGGGACAGAGATTCAGATGATACAGCTCCATTGCCATTTGCAGAAACCGAAGAGTACCAGAACATAAATAAACATGTTGAAAATCAGGGAAAATTTAATGAACGCGTTAAAAGGGAATTTGAGGCGTTTACGAAAGCAAGTCAAACAAAAAGAAAGCGAAATCGTAGGAAAGGAGAGTAGAAGAAATTTAGAATCACAGATAGCAGAGGGCTTTGAAGAAAATAATTTATTTCGTTTACGAGATGCAACAAGAGAGCGCCAGGCGCGCGAACTTGACAATAATCGACATTGGGACTGGGACAGACGCGGTAGGTCTTTGTCGCCACGAGGCGAAAACTTTGACTACAAACACTTTTTTACTGTTCGGAAATTTAAGATCTTTCGCAATTCTAAGAATGACATACATCCATGTTCATGGTTAGATCAATTTATGTACGCACTTCCATCAAATTGGCCACTAAGTCACAAACTGGAATTTATGTGTGGATATTTAGAAAACGAACCGGCGACGCGGATGCGCGCACTTATTAGAGATTGTAATAATTTAAATGATTTTTATCATGCATTTCTATCGGCATATTGGTCCGAAAACACGCAAGACAGAGTCAAACATAGTCTTATTATGCAGCGTAATTTTAAACAGTCTGAGTTCCACACGCCAGCAGAATATTTTGAAGACATGATTCGAAAGAATCAGTTCCTTTCCAACCCTTATAGCCCGACTGAATTAATTCGCATTTGTTTAACTAAGCTGCCACAATCGATAAGACAAATTGCTTTAGCCGGAAGATGTAAAGACGACATTTGAGACTTTTAAGACTTTGCTACAAGAACTTGAGTATGACAACGACGACGGGACTTCTTGTAACTTTTTCAGTAACGGTAATCACAATAGATTTTCAGAGAGAAGGGATAATGATCGGAACGGACGTTATATGGGTAATTTTGAGAATGACAGACGAAACAGACAGGACAATAGACACCAGCCTTATGACAATAACAGACGTTCTAATAGAAATTACACAGACAATTATAATAACGGAAATTCCTACCAGAATGATCAATCATACGGAAACAGTAATCGGTATCATCAAGACAGAAATAATTCATACAATAATAGAAATTCTTACTACAGAAATAACCAGGGTAGTAGATATAACAACAATTTCAGAAGTGACAGTCGAAATTACACAAGAAGTAGTCATGCAGATAGACAGGAAAACAGAAATTTTAATAACAGACGCAACCAAGAATTTACATGTAACAGACAGGAGGGACCTAATTGGCACCCTCCGCGTGACAGAAATTCAGAAAGACAAGTGCAAATCGTAGAAATTGATCCGCGAAATGACGCGAATAATCAAAGACGTGACGCAAACAATCGACAATGACTTGTAGCTTCGGCTTCTGGCAGCAATATAGACGGTTCAGAAAGTAATGACACTACGACTTTACACTACGTACGCCTGGAAGACATGAGAGACATTTTGCTAGACGAAAAGGAAAATAATGTAGACGCATTTTTACATACTGTTATTGAAGTATGTGTGGGTAAGAATAAGTTCACTGCGGTTTTAGATTCTGGGAGCCCATTGAATGTTATTAGTGAATCAGTTTTTCGTATATGTGTAAGAACTATTGCTTGTCCTGTGTTACCTGTTTCTAAAACTACAATTCGAGGAGCTATTTCTGGAAAAAGTGTGGAAGTCAAACAACAGACCAACCTAAATTTCATTTGTCAAGGATACGAATTTTCTGCTAATTTTATTATTGTTCCACTACTCAGTACACAAATTATATTAGGTATGGAGTTTCTTAACACACATAAGGCAATTTTAAACTTTAAAGAAGGAAGTGTGAATTTGACTGTTGCCGGAATGCCGAAATGTTTGAAATTTTTCGAGTGTTTAACAAAATCTGAATCAGACACAAAATGTTTAAGGTTTCTTATTTCTGATGTTTTCGCTGAGTATTATGACGACAATGTGTTCATTCATGACAACGACAATAGATACAGAGACGGGATGGATGATATAATTAATAGCGAAGAATTAATTGATGAAAAGGTTAAGAAAGCTGAAGTGCCAGATGACGTTGCAAGAGAAGAACTGCACCAAATTTTGACTTCGCATGCTACAGTATTTAGTCATCACACAGGAACTATACAAGGCTTACAATATTTATTTAAATTACAAGAACACACACCATTTCGAGGAAAAACGTACGCTATTCCTTTGGCTTACAGAGACAAGGTTAAGAGTGAACTTCAATACATGTTAGATCAAGGCATTATTGAGCCAGCAGTCAGTCCTTATACCAGCCCATTACATGTCGTTCTTAAGAAGGATGGGTCAATTCGTTTGGTTCTGGATTCCAGACAGATAAATAATATCATCATTCCTGAAACTGACTGTCCACAAAATTTAGATGAACTTCTTCAACATTTCCATGGAATTAAAGTTTTATCCACGATTGACATGCGCGCAAGTTTTTGGCAAATAGAACTCCACCCTGATTGTAGAAAATACACTGCTTTTTTAGCCTTTGGTAACTGTTATCAGTTTCGGAAATTACCGTTTGGACTTACTGTAACTTCAGCAGCATTCATTCGTAGTTTAAACGAAATTTTACCTGTTTATCTTCGTGACAATATTACTTCATATGTTGACGATATTCTTATTGCTAAACGTTCTTGGAGTGAGCACAACAAAATTTTGGATTCATTATTACGGATTTTTGCAAGGGTTGGCATTATAGTGAACTTGGAAAAATCTGAATTTGGTCGTTCTTAGGTGAAATTTCTTGGTCATATTATTTCTACAGAAGGTATTCTTCCTGATCCAGAGAAACTAGATGCTATTCGTAATTATGCTGTTCCTACTACAAAACGTGATGTTCGTAGTTTCCTTGGTGTCTGTAATTTTCTTAGACGCTTTGTTAGATTGGACGATTTGGCCACACCTCGTTTATGTGAACTATCTGGAAAGAATTCTAATTGGTGTTGGGATGAGGAAGCTCAATCAGAATTTGAACAACTTCGTGATGCTTTAGTTGCTGCTCCTCTTCTTTCACATCCGGATTTATCTAAAGATTTTTGTTTGGCGACGGACTCATCATACAAAGGCCTAGGTGCACATTTATTTCAAGAGATAGAAGAAAACGGCGTTGTAGTACAGAAAACTATTGCATTTGGAAATCGTGTTCTCTCTAAATCAGAAAAGAATTATTCGATTACGGAACTTGAAGCTTTGGCTGTTGTATGGGCTTTCACAAAATTTCGCATCTTTTTGTATGGCAGACATACTAAGGTTTACACCGATCATCGAGCTTTGGAATTTCTTATGTCAACAAAATTAACTCATGGAAGATTGTCACGATGGGCGCTGTATCTACAGGAATTTGATTTTAGTATTGTTTACATACAGGGTTCTTCAAATATTATTGCTGATGCTTTATCACGTGCACCTATGGGTTTGAAACAAAGTGCTGAAGAGGATTGCAAAGAAAACAATTATTGTTTGATGTATATTCAAGGTGTTGCGTTTGAAAATTTTATTTCGTCTTCGCTCCAGGACATAGCTAAGGAGCAAAATAAGGATCCAGTCTGGAAGGACACTAAGGAGAAGTGGAGGAGAAAGGAAAGCGTAGCGATTAGACAGTATTATTCAGTTCGCAATGATATTCTTTTTAAACGAAAATCGGTCGACAACTCTGTTTGGTTAGTTTGCATTCCTGATGAGTGGGTTAATAAATTGATTTGGTGTACACATTTCAGTTATGCACACTTTGGTCCCAGAAAATGCTTTCATAAATTACGAGAAAATTGCTACTTCAGTAATATGGAAAAACGTATTTGATCTGTTCTTGCTAAATGCAAATTATGTCAAAAGGCTAAGCCGCCAACTATTTCTCACAGAGCACCGTTATTTCCTATCATTCCAGCGAAATTAAAGGAGATTGCTGCAGTCGATTTGTTCGGTCCAGTGGTTCGTTCTACTGATGGTTTTGCGTACATTTTGGTAGCAGTGGAATTGACATCAAAATACGTGTTTTACACCTTTACGCAAAGCAACAGCTCGTTCAGTATCTATTGCTTTCATCAAACATTTTCTTAAAGAAGTGGGTCATGTTGATAAGGTTATATCAGATAATGGATCACAGTTTCGCTCTAAAATTTGGCTTCGAACTCTACGGCGTCGTAAGATTAAACCAATTTTCATTTCACTTTTTCACCCTCAATCTAATGCTTCAGAGAGATGGATGAAGGAAATCAGTAAATTGTGTCGACTTTATTGTCATCAGAATCATAGAACGTGGGATCAGTATCTTCGTATTTTTCAAAACATACTGAATGAACTCCCTAATGATTCAACTTATTTACCGCCTATATTGCTATTAAAAAATAAAGCACCAACAAATCGCATTTCTGAAATCGTTCCTTTTCCGACTTCACGGAAACTGCGGCATTCTGAAGTTGTCAACCTGGCTGTACAAAATATTGCATCTGTGGCTGCTAGAAGAGAGAAATCAGCTAAACGTCCTGGTCGTTTAAAAACCTTGTTAGTTGGTCAAAAGGTGTTAATTAAGTCTCATCGTTTGTCTCATAAAGGAAAAGGCTTGTGTCGCAAATTTTTTCTGCTTTATAACGGTCCATATAGGGTTCGCAAAATCATTCACGATAACACTGTCGAAGTAGAAACTCTTAAATCTCGGCGCTCTAGGGGAATACATCATATATCGAACGTTAAAATTTTTGTGGAATGACATACTTTTGAGAAACTAACAGTTATACGTAAACACACGGAGAGTACAAGGATACCGCGCCGCGTTCCGGCGGCGGCACATACTCAAAGCAACAGTCAAGTCTGTGGGGCGCACAAGGCAGTCGTTGACCGCAAACAATTACTTTCTACGTCACGCGTACCTACAGCTGATCGAGCGCTCAGTAAGAATGCACTGACAGCCGTAAACAAATACACGGTCTATTTTCTCTGATTAAATTCAGTATAAAGCTATAGTGACTTGATAAATTATGTTATTAACGTTCAGTATTTTTCAGGATACGGTTGTATAAAATATTTAAGAACTTCAGGTAAATTCTGTGTGTGTCCGACGTTAAGAGGACTTGCTATCGAGAAATTTTCAGGAAGAATGTAATTTCGAAGAAGAAACTAATAAACTAAAAAGGTAACTATTAATTGAGTTTATTTTTCAGGTAACATATTTCCACTTAGGTACGTACTTTAGAAGTAATTTGCTGCTCGCGATTACGTGATTTATACTTTGTGTTATCTGATTTTGACAATGATTGATTAATGAACAGGGTTGTTACTTATGTATATTACGCATCGCTTGGCTGCTATGCTTTTTCACTGATGTCACATTATTTTTTTATGTGCCTGCTGTGCTTATTTATTTAAATTATAATTGTCACCTGATTAATTGTGCTGGCTGTGGTTATGTATGTAAGTTACTCTTTTTGATTTATCTGCTTGCGCCTTCATGTTTACTTATTAAGATTACATATGAACATTTATTTGCTTATGCTGATATGATGCTAATGACCTGTTTATTATGTAAGATACATATTTGCTGCTTTGCGTATGGATTGCATATTTATACATTTCTGTTTGTTGTCATAACTACTCTTTAATTTCGTATATAGAAATGCTGATATGCGGTGTACTAACATGGAGTTTAGGTCACACTATGGTATCAATTAAAGATTTTTCGCTTGGCAGAGCCTCGTTGTAGGAAATGTGCTGCATCCACTTGTTGACATTCTGTTCCCTTCTGGTATATTTACTCGCTATTGCATGTTTTGCTTACGCTCAGTGCCTTATATTTTGAGATAAGAAAATGAACTGGTATAATTCTACGAACGACATTGGTACAAGAAACTTCATTGAAGTCACATGAGCTGGAGGTTGTATGGAAGCTGTATAAATGTATGCTAATAGGAAGGAAGCTAACGACATGACATACCAACACTAGGTTTAGACCATTGACAGTTATTACATTGCATTGTTCGTGAGCAATTGAAATAGCAAGTGACACTTGACACAAGAAATACTCCACATGTTTGCTTCTGTTTTGCCATGATTCTTGAAGTGGTGTACACACTGTGAAATATTACGATCATTCACACTCCGTACTCGTACTTACTTACTGAAAGTTATTCAAACTAAATGCTGTTAGAGGTCATGTATGCATTTCTTTTATTTAATGATGGACAAGGTAACCAAAATGTATTTTATAATTCATAATGAGTAGAATATTTGTGTCAGATGGATTACACAGAGGTTGTGTGCGGACATTGTGTCTTCGGATTGTATGGGATGATGAATTGAAGTTTGTACTAGGATTTTATCTGTACTTGTTCGAGGAGACTGACTAGAGGAAAGAGTTGTTATGGAAGTGAAATGATATTGGCGATAAGGTTTATATGTGTCGATATATTGAAGAGGTATTATTGAGGTATTGAGATTGTGTGAAGTTGATGATTATTGGAGATTTGGTGGACAAGAGGTAAGGTAAATGATATTGATGATAAGGTCTATATGTATCGACGTAAGAGGTATTATTGAAGTATTAAGTTTATGTGATGCTGATGATTATTGGAGTTTTGGTGGATAAGAGGTAAAGTAAGTGAGGAGCATATTTTTTCTGTTGGTTTATATGGAACAAGGAGGATGAAGATGGCAGACTAGAACACTCAAGTAGAAGGAAGATTGTCTACACACACACTTTGTTATATCAATAAGCGGTATATACTTTTTTTTTGGAGAGATGAAGTAATTGCATATCTTGGCACACTGACAGTTGTTCAGAAACCATACATTTTGATTTGGCTTGGCAAACATTGGTCTTGACATTATGACGTTGACTAACTATTACTGACTATTATACACTGCTGCCACTACTACTTGATACACATGTCGAACATCAAATCTTTGACAGAATTGCATTTACACAGTTAACACTATTCAATTACACAGTAGTACTTAATGTGGATGAAAGGTGAGTGAGTGTGTTTTGTGTGTTTTCCCTTCCTAATCCCAAATAATTGGTACCGACCTATCTCCTAAATATTATTTTACTTGTTTGTTGTGGCTTGCACTGACACCCATAAATATTATAGGTTTACTGATAATTGTGTATTTGTAATATTTAATATGACAATTATCTGGTATCATTTATGTGTTTATTATTATTTGTATGTTTAGTGTAAGAGCATTGATGATAATTTTGTAAAAGCAATTTTGCGTGCCTTCAAACTGTTGTACATGCGTGCACTTGTTCAACATGATGGGTGCCACTTGGAAATGTTTAATTTGTGCTAATGAACTCTGATGAACTGTCTGATTAGTGATAGTGAATATTATGGACTGTTACCTGCACCTGTTCAATATTACTGGGTGCCACTGTTGGAACTTCTACTGAAATGATGTCACTTGTTGCTGTCTGCACCTGTCAACATTACTGGGTGTCGCTGATGGAACTGCTTCTACTGAGATAATGTCACTAGTTGGTGTCTGCACCTGTTCAACATTGCTGGGTGCCACTGATGGAACTGCTTCTACTGAAATGATGTTACTTGTTGCTGTCTGCACCTGCTCAACATTGCTGGGTGCCACAGATGGAACGGCTTCTACTGACATAATGTCACTTGTTGGTGTCTGCACCTGTTCAACATTGCTGGGTGCCACTGATGGAACTGCTTCTACTGACATAATGTCACTTGTTGGTGTCTGCACCTTACTGGGTGCCACTGATGGAACTGCTTCTACTGACATAATGTCACTTGTTGCTGCCTGCACCTGTTCATCATTACTGGGTGCCACTGATGGAACTGCTTCTACTGAAATGATGTCACTTGCTGGTGTCTGCACCTGTTCAACATTGCTGGGTGCCACTGTTGGAGCTGTTTAAACACTGCTGATGAAATGTTATGAGACTGCTATTTGCACCTGTTGACCATTGCCGGGTGCTACTGTTGGAACTGTGAACTACTCTGAGGAGTGCTACTCGTTTATTGAACTATTGAAAAGATTTTATGTGAATATTTGTATAAACTGATTTTTTTTGTGTATTTACTGTTTATGAAATGTTATGAGACTCTTACCTACACCTATTCGTCATTGCTGGTGCCATTGATTGAATGATACTTGTGTAAACTATTATGTAAAATCACATGTATGCAAGCATTTGTATTCCTTACTGTATTTTATATATTAGGTTATTGAAGGGTCAGTGCAAAACCAAACTTTATCTAGTTATGTGATATTTACTTATTAATATTTTCTTTTATTTTTGTCTGTATTTTTTTTACGAATTTGGTGGTATTTTCACCACCAATGTTGGCAAAAATACCATCAAATTCTAGCCCGTGGAGGAGGGGCATATGAAAGGTGGCTACACTGAGTCACAGCGCCAGAGATTGCGCCAAAGAGTTTTATTCCGCCGCCTCCACTGGCAGTGCTTGTTCAGAAGTTGTGGTGGCTAGTGTTTGCTGAGAGGATGTTGATAGCTGTACTATTTGAGGCCATGTCGTGTGCAGTTGTTTTGATGCGCTAGACTGCAGGTGTTGTTCGAATGGGGATGTTGTAATGATCAGAGTGTACTTTTCGTCAATATATGAAGGTAAAAAACATTTTTTTTATTTTTTTAAATTTCCTAACTAACAATGTCTCTTGATCATAGGTTCAGTCAACAAAGCATCTGGCTTGTGTTCATGTATTACAGTGTAATTCTGGTTTCTATGTGCAATTATAGTATTTCTGTTGTTTTTTTTTAATTACTTCAGTGTAAATGGTGTTTAAAATATCTTGTATTATTGAGGAAGAACCGTGCCAGATGTGTATGCTGAATCACACTTCCACACACAGAACAGTTACACTTGTGCTTTGTTGTTTCGTAGATTTTATAGTTGCTGGGGACTTAATTAATTAATTGTGTTAACGGAAGTTTTCTTTCATTATTTGTTGTTATTCTATGCAGTCAGATTGCGTACTAATACGAGTCAGGGCCAACCGGTTACGAGATTGCGTAACCGGACAGACAGCGACTAAAATTAAAAATATTTGCATTTTAAATAATTAAGCCCCCATGCAAGTATCAGTTTAGAAGCGAGGGGGTCTTGCAACCTATCCTATCAAACTGGTTTATACGACTATCGACAAGAATCTCTTAAACTAAGCTCATCACATGCCCCTCTGAAGAACACATCCATTGGTGTCAAGTTTGATAACTGAGCTAACCACGTGGCGGGAGCACCGCGATCATTTCATTGTTGTCCAGACTCTACATTACTGTAGTTCTTAACATCGGCTGTAGAGCGCACCAGCGACCAGTCATGTTGAACCATACAAGCTGACACACCTTCCGGGAACTGTGGAAGGATACTGAAGAAATGTTTCGCGTAGGACTTCGTTCAGTTAATCGTGAAGCACGTGCGGTTCAATCACATGATACACTGTCCAGTAACATTAATGTGACCACCGACTATGTCCGAAGTCAGTGAGCAACAACAACTCACAGAAGGCAGGTGGCAACACTAGCAGTGAAGAGTGTATAAAGCGTGTCGGGATGGGGATGCGGAATAAAGCAGTCGTCGCTGTAATGCGGAAGTGTAGCGATTTATCTGACGTCCAAAAGGGCATGATCACTGGCTTTCGAGCCACCGGTGGAAGCATTTCCAAAATATCAACGTCTGTAAAATATTCGCATGCGGCTGCGATTAAAGTATATCACGCATATAAAAAAGGCGCTATCCAAAACGAGAATTGCTGCTTATGGGCTATAACTGGCGCCTCGTTCACCCATGTTGACTGCTGTTCATCAGCGACAACGGTTGGAATTTGGACGCCAATATTGTAGCTGGACGTACATTGAGTGCCGACGTCTGAAAGCAATGGGTCCATCCCAGAGGAGGGAGCGTTATGCCATGGGGAATGTTACCGTGGCATTCCCTGGGCGATCTCATCATTCTGGAAGGCACAATGCTTCAGCACAAATATGCGTCTATCCTTAGCTATCACGTCCATCCCTACATCGAGTTAGTTTTTCTCGCAACGATGGCATTTACCAGCAGAACAATGCAACGTGTTATCCAGCTCGCTGTGTACGTGCGTGGTTGGAAGAGAATGAGGATCTGTTTACCATATATCCCTGTGCACCAAACACTCCGAATTAATCCGAAGTCGACCATCTCGACTGGGATGTTCACACCGATAAACCTAGCGCACCTGACTACGGCACTGGAGTCGGTATGGCTCCACATCACTGTCGGTACCTTCCAGATACTCACTGACGCTCTTCCTGCATGGTTCGCACCAGTCTGTGCTGCAGACGGTGCTTATTCAGGCTTTTGACTGGTGGTCATATTAATGTGACTGGACTGCGTAGTTGGCAATACCACCTGGTACATCCACAGCGAACTTGTGATAAAATCGATATATCAATGAGTGTGATTAAAAGTGTCCCGACACCAGTCTGAAAATGACTTACAAGTTTGTGGCACCCTCCAGCGGTAATACTGGAATTAAATATCGTGTTGGCCCACCATTAGCCTTGATGACAGCTTCCACTCTCGCGGGCATATGTTCAATCAGATGCTGTAAGGTTTCTTGGGGAATCGCAGCCAATTCTTCGCGGACTGTTGTACTGAGGAGAGGTATCGATGTCGGTCGGTGAGACCTGTCACGAAGTCGGCGTTCCAAGACATCCCAAAGGTGTTCTATAGGATCCAGGTCAGGACTCCGTGCAGGCCAATTCGCTGCACTGATGTTATTGTCGTGTAACCACTCCGCCAAAGGCCGTGTATTATGAACAGGTGTTGAAAGATGCAATCGCCATCCCCGAATTACTCTTCAACAGTGGGAAGCAAGAAGGTGCTTAAACCATCAATGTAGGCCTGTGCTGTGATAGTGCCACGTAAAACAACAAGGGGTGCAAGCCCCCTCTATGAAAAACACGATCACACCATAACACCACCGCCTCCGAATTTTACTGTTGGCACTACACATGCTGGCAGATGACGGTCACCGGGCATTCACCATACCCACACCCTGCCATCGGATCGCTAAATTATGTACCGTGATTCGTCACTCCACACGACGTTTCCCCACTGTTCAATAGTGCTACGTTTATGCTCCTTACACCAAGCGAGACGTCGTTTGGCATTTTCCGACGTGATGTGTGGCTTATGAGCAGCCGATATGAAATCCAAGTTTTCTCACCTCCCGCCTAACTGTCGTAGTACTTGCAGTGGACCCTGATGCAGTTTGGAATTCCTGTGCGGTGGTCTGGATAGATTTCTGCATATTACACATTACGACCCTACTCAACTGTCGGCAGTCTCTGTCAGTCAACAGACGAGGTTGGTCTACACGCTTTTGTGCTGTACATATCCCTTCACGTTTCCATTTCACTATCACATCGGAAACAGTGGACCTAGGGGTGTTTAGGAGTGTGGAAATCTCACCTACAGACGTATGACTCCAGTGACACCCAATCACCTGACCGCGTTCGAATTCTGTGAGTTCCGCGGAGCGCCCCATTCCGCTCTCTCACGATGTCTAATGACTACTGAAGTCGCTGATATGGAGTACCTGGTAATAGGTGGCTGCACAAGGCACCTAATAAGAAAAACGTATGTTTTTGGGGGGTGCTCGGATACTTTTGATTACATAGTGTAGATGGCTGTTCCATCTGCTGGAAATGCCTTCACTTGTAAACATGGCCTCGGCGGCAAACAAAACTAACGTGAGAGAATTGTTGTTTTCTGCACATTACTGAAGGAATAAATTTGCAAACTCAAGTTGACACTGGAAGATCACTAGCTGGAATAACTGCACCTTCTGTGAATGATGCGGGTGCATTTGTCGTTTATATAAGATTCTCAAACTTGTTCTTGGGTTTTGTTCAGGACTATTGCAATGCGCCGGCTACTGGTGGCATGTTGTCACTAATGTCGATAACGCATTCTATTCCAGATCGGATGTTCTGCCACTCCTCGAGCAGCAAGTCCTCTCCACTCTAACTATTCGGTATAGAAAAGGATCCGGTTTTTCGCAGGCACCTCTGTACAGATGGAAAGATATTGTGATGTGGTCTCCGTCGCTACGGGATCAGCTCAGCATAACATCGTTTTGCCGCTTATTCATCGAAGTTAGTGAACCCATACGCGAGGTGCATATCAACTGACTCTTCATCAGCAATCCCATCCGTACCGTTGTGTATTTCTGTTATCCTACAATTAACACCGCCAGAAAAACAAACCCGTGGCCGATACTAGCAGCATTGAATGGGAGCTTCAAGGAGTAAACTGAAGTGAGAATGGCTGTTGTCATAAGAAGTGCCGTGAATGAATGGAAAAAAAAGGCTCTGAGCACTATGGGCCTTAACTTCTGAGGTCATCAGTCTCCTAGAACCTAGAACTACTTACACCTAATTAACCTAAGAACATCACACACATCCATGCCAGAGGCAGGATTCGAACCTGCGACCGTAGCGGTCAATGAATGGAACAAATTTGTTTCCTAAGAAGACACACAGAGTATACCGACAACATGTCGCTAGTTTTACATATATTTTTAGTGCAATACATACCAAAGATAAGTAGGGAGTTGAAATCAAACGAAATGACACACTCAGTAACGTGCCAATGGAAACTACGGGTCCCCTGTAAGCTGCACATGGTATGGCTTGAGAGATATATGGTGTTGCTGCGTCACCACTCGTGAAGAAATTAATAAATAAAAAAAGGGTGGGATGCAATCGCTCATGTGACGACTTTGCACTAATGTGGAAATAGAATGCTTCTTTCCTGTCGATGATCACAAGCGTACCTGAAACTCTGTCACTCCTTCCTACAATTTTTCGAAAAAATTACGGCTTATCTGAAAGATCTGCCTATTTCTTTGACCATTCAGTATCGGAACTCGCAACGTCTCAACAGTGGCGTGTCTGCGATTTTAACGATATGAGGAAGGCTACAGACGAGCAACAGGGATGCTGCGGCTGAATCCAGAATTCGTATATTCGTCTGAAGCACACGGGAAAATGCGAGGTAGCCTTCACAGTGGAGGAAAAGACATGAATCCTCAATTCTGGAATACTGTTGGCAACAGCAAGCTATTAGCAGGAAAATAATACATTAAGGCACAGAAAGATACTGACGGTACGAATACGTTCCAGTCGTTAGGCAAAATTACTACGTATACCGAGAGATGACTAATCTGAAGGGAATAAGTAAGGAATTAATGAGCCATGAGAGTAACAGATACGAGAACGAGGCCGCGTGCGCACGGGCGTGTAGTTTATTACGGAAGCACCGGCGTGCCGGTGGCAGGCTGCTTGCAGAACAGGACACGACCGCTTGCTGTTACGGCCGTAGCTGAAATCGTGTACATTTTCTTGTGACACGACTTGATTACTATCGTGAGGTTCCTGTACTCATCTGACACCCAGGTAATGAAGTGTAGCACGTATTGCAACCTGCATCTTGCATGCCAGTCTTCACAAAAAAACCAACCACTCGCGAGTAGACACTGCTTCAGAGCTCCATCGGTTTTATTTCCTCAGTCGATGTGTCTTCACTGAAAATTTGTTTTTTAGTTTGCTTGTTTCATTTAGCCTCCAGAATTTCTACACTGTTTAGACACCAACAACACATGTTTCCATAGAATAGATAATTTTAGAGAGAAATACATAAATGCATATTTACAGAATTGAAATTTCAAGGCGTCAATTTTTTCTACAGCAAAAGCTTAGCAAATGTAATTATAAGTCAACTAGACATATACACTCCTGGAAATGGAAAAAAGAACACATTGACACCGGTGTGTCAGACCCACCATACTTGCTCCGGACACTGCGAGAGGGCTGTACAAGCAATGATCACACGCACGGCACAGCGGACACACAAGGAACCGCGGTGTTGGCCGTCGAATGGCGCTAGCTGCGCAGCATTTGTGCACCGCCGCCGTCAGTGTCAGCCAGTTTGCCGTGGCATACGGAGCTCCATCGCAGTCTTTAACACTGGTAGCATGCCGCGACAGCGTGGACGTGAACCGTATGTGCAGTTGACGGACTTTGAGCGAGGGCGTATAGTGGGCATGCGGGAGGCCGGGTGGACGTACCGCCGAATTGCTCAACACGTGGGGCGTGAGGTCTCCACAGTACATCGATGTTGTCGCCAGTGGTCGGCGGAAGGTGCACGTGCCCGTCGACCTGGGACCGGACCGCAGCGACGCACGGATGCACGCCAAGACCGTAGGATCCTACGCAGTGCCGTAGGGGCCCGCACCGCCACTTCCCAGCAAATTAGGGACACTGTTGCTCCTGGGGTATCGGCGAGGACCATTCGCAACCGTCTCCATGAACCTCGGCTACGGTCCCGCACACCGTTAGGCCGTCTTCCGCTCACGCCTCAACATCGTGCAGCCCGCCTCCAGTGGTGTCGCGACAGGCGTGAATGGGGGGACGAATGGAGACGTGTCGTCTTCAGCGATGAGAGTCGCTTCTGCCTTGGTGCCAATGATGGTCGTATGCGTGTTTGGCGCCGTGCAGGTGAGCGCCACAATCAGGACTGCATACGACCGAGGCACACAGGGCCAACACCCGCCATCATGGTGTGGGGAGCGATCTCCTACACTGGCCGTACACCACTGGTGATCGTCGAGGGGACACTGAATAGTGCACGGTACATCCAAACCGTCATCGAACCCATCGTTCTACCATTCCTAGACCGGCAAGGGAACTTGCTGTTCCAACAGGACAATGCACGTCCGCATGTATCCCGTGCCACCCAACGTGCTCTATAAGGTGTAAGTCAACTACCCTGGCCAGCAAGATCTCCGGATCTGTCCCCCATTGAGCATGTTTGGGACTGGATGAAGCGTCGTCTCACGCGGTCTGCACGTCCAGCACGAACGCTGGTCCAACTGAGGCGCCAGGTGGAAATGGCATGGCAAGCCGTTCCACAGGACTACATCCAGCATCTCTACGATCGTCTCCATGGGAGAATAGCAGCCTGCATTGCTGCGAAAGGTGGATATACACTGTACTAGTGCCGACATTGTGCATGCTCTGTTGCCTGTGTCTATGTGCCTGTGGTTCTGTCAGTGTGATCATGTGATGTATCTGACCCCAGGAATGTGTCAATAAAGTTTCCCCTTCCTGGGACAATGAATTCACGGTGTTCTTATTTCAATTTCCAGGAGTGTATGTTGTTATTCACACTAGTTCTTAAATCTCATAATAAGTGATAAAGCTAATCGAATATACAAGTCCTATAGACTTTTCTCTATACTCTTCAGAAAATTGGCAATCACTTTATATAGGCGAATATCTTTAGAACCCAAAAGACGCTATTTGAAGGAGGAGGTAACACATATTCATCAGTCTTCAGAAATTACGACCGTTCATTGACAAATTTGGTACACGAAAACAAAATGTGGTTTTCTCAGTATATCCATTGTGGATGTCGAACTGCGACTGTGATTTACATTGGCGATTTATCTGGTAATAAATATGCAACCAGTCGCTTTTTTACGATTTATTCAACCATGAACATGTTTTCGAGCCACTGCAAGCTCATCATCAGATGGAGGTGTTACAAGAGCATGATGCTGTGTACCAAGTGTAGCTAGATGTAGTGCTGGTAAATGCACTGACTTGTGGTATCCATATCAGGTCTCCGCCTGTGATGTACATTACTAAGCTGTGTACACAAATACACACAGTATTCAGCTGCACTTGGACCGAGCGAGTTGGCGCAGTGGCTAGCACAGTGGACTCACATTCGGGAGGACGACGGTTCAATCCCGCGTCCGGCCATCCTGATTTAGGTTTTCCGTGATTTCCCTAAATCGCTCCAGACAAATGCCTGGATGGTTCCTTTGAAAGGGCACGGCCGACTTCCTTCTCTGTCCTTCGCTAAGCCGATGAGACCGATGACCTCGCTGTCTGGTCTCCTCCCCGAAACAACCCCAACCCAGCTGCACTTGGTTTTACACTGATTCACAGAAAGTAACAGTGGATGTTTTTACAGAGAATATATTCTTTGTAAAAACATCCACTGTTTACTTTCTGTAAATCGGTAAAACCAAGTGCAGCTAAACACTATGTATATTTGTCTGTATACCTTAATAATGTACATTATAGGAAGAGCTCTGATATGGATACCACAAGGCAGTGCACTCACCAGTACTGCACCTAGCTACAGTTGGTCCACAACATTACTGATGATGAGCCTGTGGTGCCTCGAAAACATGTTCATGACTGAATAAATCGTAAAAAAGCGACTGGTTGCATATTTATTACGAGATATATCGCCGAAATGGGGTTTACATCACCTTTAGACTCGTAATCAGACTCACATGCAGGGGAGCCGTAGATGTTGGCTCTGTTCAGACGTACAGTAAACGACGTTTGCTTAAAGCGGAGTCGAATAACCACGGAAATCGTATACCGGTCGAAATGCGTCCTCATAAACCACGTCCTTGTCGGAATTTGAGGTTGTAATGCCGCACAGTATCCACTTTCCGTTTGTTGGTACACATCCACATCTCTTGCCATTACTGTTTTCCGTGGTCTTTGGCAGCTCCAATCCAGAGACGCGGAAGAAAAATGTATTCTTCTTCTACGGCGTGGCCGTGGAATAAATTTGAACACAACGCCTCCTTTTTGCCTTTTTAAGGTTCCTGTGGTCCTTATCCTTGGCAACACTTCGGTCAGTCGGACTCGGTAGTTGTGGAATGAGTGCGGCAGTTGGTTGCAGAAAGGGTCCGGCTTCGTTTTCCAGCATGGTCAGAGATTCTCTGTGTTTGGGGACTGGGTATTGTGTTGTCCTTATCAAATGGTTCAAATGTCTCTGAGCACTATGAGACTTCACTTCTGAGGCCATCAGTCCCCTAGAACGTAGAACTACTTAAACCTAACTAACCTAAGGACATCTCACACATCCATGCCCGAGGCAGGATTCGAACCTGCGACCTTAGCGGTCGCGCGGTTCCAGACTGTAGCACCAAGAACCGCTCGGCCTGTTGTCCTTATCTTCGTAGAGTCATAAACCGCCTGTATGGTGTCACATGACACGTCTAAGACTATGTATTGGCAAAAAAAAAAAAAAAGAAAGAAAGTCTGTCGCTTCGAAATTATGGGAAATTTATCAGGTAACTGACTGAGCACGCAGTTGACCCACGACTGCGGTAATTTGGTTCGTTACCTCTTCCATAGTTCGGATCTGTGATTAGATCTGATATTAATTAAATATTTCGTATTACCTGGGCTCGACGAAAAGGTCGTTGGAACCTCCCTGTGTGTGTGTGTGTGTGTGTGTGTGTGTGTGTGTGTGTGTGTGCGGGTGCGAGAGCGAGAGCGAGAGAGAGAGAGAGAGAGAGAGTTAGAAAAGTCTCCAGATCACATCATTGTACGAAAATATTGAGACAATATCCCTGAATAGCCTATTTGTATTTAAATACGGATAATTATCCTTCATTTACAGAGGCGCTCTATTTTCTGTGTTTCAGGTGCACGAGTGCAAGCTGTTAGCTTCAGGTTTTTCTCCAGTATAACCTCTGTACAAGTTCCCGAGGTGGCGGCAAAATCAAAGTTTGAAGAGAGTTATGTGTCTTCTTGGAACTGCATGATTACATCACTACATTTGACTCTGCCAAATAGGTGCCCTGGCTTGGTGAATACCAGTTGTGAGTTGCGCGAGACGGTCCAACGGCGTCCTCGGCTCAGCTACCGTGGACCGGTTCGCAGCACACGCGTTCGGTGGTTGCTGCCCGGCTGGCGCTCAGCGCGTGATCTCGAGGTCCCTGGCGGGCGAGCACCGCTTATCTGGAGCTGGACATCGGCGCCGACTGCGCTGCCTCTGGACAACAGCTCCGTGCAACAGCTCTCGTACGCCAGTCAGCCTGGCGCTGGAAGGACGCGCCGTCTGTTTACTTCTCCACAGGGCGGGCGACGCGGGTCGCAGCAATGTCTGAAAGCTATCTCGCTCGTAGAGGGCACTGATCCGCGCTGATGCGCTTGTTGATTTCACGCAGGGGTCGCCGGAGGTGAGGTACTTTTCCTCTGCCGGGACATTCTTAGCAAGGAAACGGCCTTGAACTTCATTTAACTGTTATTTCGACGGCGATGGGTCAGCGTTAATGGGCTGATCTGTGGAGATTGGAAATCCCTTGAGCTACAAAAGAATAACGATGATAATTGTACATACTGGCGCCAGACGGTTTTAACAACAAATCGCGACTTTCACTGTAAAACAAATTGGATACTTTACTGAACAAAGGTGCTAAGCACAATACTTAGCAAATACACTAGTGCCCATTAAAATTGCTACACCACGAAGTTGACGTGCTACAGACGCGAAATTTAAACGACAGGAAGAAGATGCTGTGATATGCAAATGATTAGCTTTTCAGAGTATTCACACAAGGTTGACGCCGGTGGCGACACATACAACGTGCTGACACGAGGAAAGTTTCCAACCGATTTCTCATACACAATCAGCAGTTGGCCGGCGTTGCCTGGTGAAACGTTGTGATTCCTCGTGTAAGGAGGAGAAATGCGTACCATCACGTTTCCGCAATTGCGGTTTTTCGTATCGTGACATTGCTGCTCGCGTTGGTCGAGATCTAATGACTGTTAGCAGAATATGGAATCGGTGGGTTCAAGAGGGTAATACGGAACGCCGTGTTGGATCCCAACGGCCTCGTATCACTAGCAGTCGAGATGACAGTCATATTATCCGCATGGCTGTAACGGATCGTGCAGCCACGTCTCGATCCCTGAGTCAGCAGATGGGGACGTTTGCACGACAACAACCATCTTCACAAACAGTTCGACGACGTTTGTAGCAGCATGGACTATCAGCTCGGAGTCTAGCGGTTCTAGGCGCTCAGTCCGGAACCGCGCGACTGCTACGGTCGCAGGTTCGAATCCTGCCTCGGGCATGGATGTGTGTGATGTCCTTAAGTTAGTTAGGTTTAAGTAGTTCTAAGTTGTAGGGGACTGATGACCATAGATGTTAAGTCCCATAGTGCTCAGAGCCATATCAGCTCGGAGACCATGGCTGCAGTTACCCTTGACGCTGCATCACAGACAGGAGCGCCTGCGATGGTGTACTCAACGACGAACCTGGGTGCACGAATGGCAAGACGTCATTTTTTCGGATGAAACCAGGTTCTGTTTACAGCATCATGATGGTAGCATCCGTGTTTGGCGACATCGCGGTGAACGCACATTGGAAGCGTGTATTCGTCATCGCCATACTGGCGTATCACCCGGCGTGATGGTATGGGTCATTGGTTACACGTCCCGGTCGCCTCTTGTTCGCATTGACGCCACTTTGAACAGTGGACGTTACATATCAGATGTGTTACGACCCGTGGCTCTACCCTTCATTCGATCCATGCGTAACCCTACATTTCAGCAGGATAATGCACGACCGCATGTTGCAGGTCCTGTAAGGGTCTTTATGGATGCAGAAAATGTTCGACTGCTGCCCTGGCCAGCACATTCTCCAGATCTTTCACCAACTGAAAACGTCTGGTCAGTGGTGGCCGAGCAACTGGATCGTCACAATACGACAGTCACTACTCTTGATGAACTGTTGATGCTGCATGGGCAGCTGTACCTGTTCACGCCATCCAAGGTCTGTTTGACTCAATGCCCAGGCGTATCAAGGCCGATATTACGGCCAGAGATGGTTGTTCTGGGTACTGATTTCTCAGGATCTATGCACCCAAATTGTGTGAAAATGTAATCACATGTCAGTTCTAGTATAATATATTTGTCCAATGAATACCCGTTTATCATCTGCATTTCTTCTTGGTGTAGCAATTTTAATGTCCAGTATTGTATGTATATATATTTGTGTATTTCTTGGCAGCTGTGAACTATAGTTGTTTGGAGCCTTATGTAATTGATTAGTGGAATTAACCCAGATGGTTTTACTTCTGACAGCAGTGTTAATCAACTTCAGGTTCTGCAGTTGCGAGATACTCACGTTCTTGAACTTTATGTTCCTGCTGCAGGTTTTTGTATTATTATTGTGTGATTATCCCAAAATTGCTGCAGCCTCTGACTGCTCTGCTTGCATAACATGTCTACTTTAATTTTGCATCTAAAATCACTGTTCGATTAATTTATCAAATTATGTGAGCCCATCATTTACACATATTTGGGAGGTTATTTGAGTAAATCCATGTCAAATTTTAAGCCATTCATTATTTTTACACTGTTTGCCCTTTGATTTTGTTATTCATTTATTGCTCATTTATTTATTTTCATGTTAGCTGATGTCTGTACTAACGAATTGGCTTCAAGATTGATATACATTTCTTTTAGGGTGTTAAGGAGCACTGGTGCACGACAGAACCCTTTTGATTCAACACACGAGTCTTAAATTTACAGTCTTGCAATTTCCCACAGCCAGTGTCAGGTCTCAGCCATGCAGTGCCATGAATTGAACGGGAAGTGGGTCAGTCATGTGGTAGGCCAATATTATGTACAGAAGTCGGACATCTCTACTTCTATCGGGGAAGTTTGATGAATGCTGGATATCAGAACATGTCCAACCCTACAAACAACTTTCCCTCGAAGAGTGCAGCTTTTAATATGATAATGCAGATCACGTCACGCACAACTCGTGAACACTTTCGTCTAGGAAACAGGCTGAAATGTGACTGTATATGCAATAATGAAGTTTCATCACTCGCTTTTGACTGATTTAGCAGATGATGCGTGCAAATACACAGCTATGTTCACACGCTATCGATACTCATGAAGCAAGAAAGTCTTTGGTCCTAGACCACATGTGTGTTAGAAAGATTTTTATGTGAAATATTTGAGTGGAGCGAGAAGAAGACATCATCGAAATTACACAATGGTTTTTTGTTCGAATTTTCATAGCCAAACAAAGAGTGGGAAAGGACCAAATGAGGTCATTACCAGATAAAGTCTGGTTTTGAAAGTTATCAGGATAATTAAGAAAAATGTAACTAGTGATTTCTGGAAAATGAAATGGATTCACATATTGTGAGTACATATTTGCGTCATTTACTTGTGACAAATGATATTTTATACCAAACCGGGACTAGAACGCAGATTTCTCGCCTGTCATGAGTAGTCGCCTTAACCACTTCTGAGCACATCTGAGCACGCCCCCAATGCTGGCCCAAACCTGCACACGACACGCAGTCACAATCCAAATGCTCGCACATCCGTGAATCTAAGCACAGGAGGACAAATGTTATTTTGTATCGTCATTTTAGCCCCACCAGTTATGATTATATCATTAATGGCGACAGCGGCTATGTTGACGCAGTAAGTCAATTTATTAGAATACAATGTCCATTGGATATGCTTACTTTTATGTGTATTTATTACAATACAATGTCCTTCACACACTCCCCGTGTCTAAAGAAACAGACGCTGTCGCCATTAATGGTTTGTGGGGAAACTGAAATACTGTTAGTTATGTAATTGTAGTGTCAAAAAAAATCATATCACAGCATAAATTGAAACCTCTCTGCTTTTTCTTGATCTGTGCAAACTTACTAAAAATATAATACTAGTCGATACTGAAATAATTTATATTTCATGCTTTGTGAAAAAATCTAAAAATGAAGAAAGTATTTTCAATAAAATTTTTAGTGAAATTATTTGAGTGAAAGTGAGAAATGAAACAGGTTAGAGAAACATTTGACGTGCCTTTGAATGGCGCTCGAAATCATTAATGGTAAATGTGGTGGCGAATGAGAACTTAAAAAGTTTAATGATTAAATTAGAGTCATAGACTTTTAAAGACTACTAGAAGATACTTGTCCGTTGAGGTACCATTCCTGTACCTGCATCATTCAAAAGCACACCAAATTTTTCTCTGATATATTTTATTTCTTACTCTTCGACAAATCATTTCGCAAAACACTTGACTGTTTTTCTTTCAAAATATCATTTTGCCCTGTAGCGTTGGTCAAGGCCACGACATCAGCTACCACTGACAGTTTCACAGGTGAATTCCTCGCAGATAACACACACATGTCTGCACGCCTTGTCGCCCTGTTGCTGTCAGCTACCCAGAATACATCGCAGTTGGTAGCAAAAACTTTCAATGTTATTACGCACATTGCATTTGGCCTTCAGCCTACCTCTCGTGTGACAGAAGAGTGCAAATGTTGAATTTCCCTGCGATACGAGCATGCAGCCACCAAATATTTATTCAAGACGTCTCCCTGCGAGTATCTGAGAGTAAGTCGCGAAGTTGTTACATCTCTCGTGAGATCAATCTTCCGTTGTCATCGTTATTCCTCGTACTAATTATCAACAGAAAGCAAGATCCCAGTCTCCCCGCATCATACTGTGCAATTAACTGGTTATAGAAAGTGCTGCATTGGTATCGCAGCTTGTTTAACAGTTGTCTGACATTCAACACTTGTACAGGACCAAACGGATATCCTTGTTTCTCGTCTTCAGTTTTTTTTAAATGACTTATATTTTCTTTTACTGTTAGGTGTAGTGCGGGAGAGTTGCCTATATTGTATCGGTTCCTAATTGGTACTACTGCTATACAATTCGTACATCTTGTACTATACAACTTTTAGTGAGGTCAGCGTGAACTGGGTGCTTCTTGGAGCCATACTGTCAACTGTGAGTTCTGTGTGTTGTGGTACAGGGCGTCTGAGGACCGCGTTGATTTTGTTGCAGGTTTTATCTAATTTTTGCGTACATGACGGCGGGAATTACTATTTCTGTGCCAGGATAAGTGCTAAGAACAACAACATTCTCTGTACATGGCATTCATAGATCTTGTCAACGCCTTTGATTCAGTCAAATTAGATGCCTTATGGAGAATCATAACTAAAATAGGCAGTCCTATGAGATACATTTACATTTTTAGACTGTTGTACAAAACCCTCTTGAATTTAGATATGGCTTCACTCTTCTGAAAGACAGCAATTCCATTAACACACGGTGGAGGGACAATTTCCACGAGCTCTTGAAATAAGGTCCTGAGATCGATGAAACAACACCTTCCACAATTCCGCAAAAGTATAAAAACCTTGATCTTGGCGAAGTTCCTTCTCTACAAGAACCTGAGAAAGATGTTAAGCAATTCAAAAATGACAAACCCACCAGATCAGATGGAATCCCTGCTAAATTTTGCAAGGCAGGTGGACGAATTCTCGCTGAACATATACTAATGCCCATTGTGAAAATATGGAACACTGAAAATCTCGTCTTGATTTCAGAGATACGCTGACAGCTTCCACCCTCAGAAAAGGCGATAGAACTGACTGTGGTAACTACCTTAGAGTATAACTTCTCTCTGCTGCTGGAAAAAATATTTGCTCGAATTCTATCCAACCGCCTGATATCTCTCGCTGGAGATCATTTACCTGAAACACAGTGTGGATTTCGACCGAATCGCAGGACCACAGATATGATTTTGGTTGGTTAGTCGATTTGGTGGAGGGGGCAAACAGCGAGGTCATCGGTACCATCGGATTAGAAAAGAATGTGGAAGGAAGTCGACCGTGCCCTTTCGAAGGAACCATTCCGGCATTTGCCTTAAGCAATTTAAGGAAATCATGGAAAACATGAATGAGGATGGCCGGACGCGGGTTTGAACCGTCGTCCTCCCGAATGCGAGTCCAGTGTTCTAACCCCTGCGCCACCTCGATCGGTGATATGATTTTCTGTTCCAGACAAATGCAGGAGGAGTGCGAAGAATAACGTCCTCTGTACATGGCATCTTGTCAAGGCCTTCGACTCAGTCAAACGACATGCCTTATGAAAGATCTCACCTAAAACAGGCTGTCTTATGAAGTACATTAACACTGCCCTACGATAACATAAATGGAATGGATTAAATTAGATTAGATTTACTTTCATTCCAATTGATCCGTAGTGAGGAGGTCCTCCAGGATGTAGAACATGCCAGAAAAACAATAATACATGACAAATATTTACAACTAAAACAAATAAGCTAATATACCTTCCACAGGTACCAAGTGGAATGATCGTGTTTTTTTGTTTTTTAATGAACACTATATGACAGGATCATTTTACACTACTCATTTACTAAGATGGCATTAATGCACTGAATTTAAAATTAAAAAAAGTTTTTTATTTATAAGGCAATTAACACGTAATAGAACTACTACAATACTTATTTACAATGAACACATTACTGCATTGAAATGGTGCAGAAGTTATGTGTAAACACACACACACACACACACACACACACACACACACACAAAATATCAGTTGGTTCTACTGAGAAATTCATCAATGGAGTAGAAGGAGTTGCCCACCAATAAATCCTTTAGGCTTCTCTTAATCTGAATTTCATTGGTTGTTAAGCTTTTAATGGCTGCTGGCAAGTTATTGAAAATGTGTGTTCCTGAATAATGCACACCTTTTTGTACACGAGTAAGTGACTTTAAATCCTTGTGAAGATTATTCTTATTTCTATTATTGATTCCATGAACTGGGCTGTTGGTTTGAAAAAGTGATATATTTTTAATGACAAATTTCATTAAGGAATAAATATATTGGGAAGCGGTAGTTGGTATCCCTAGTTCCCTAAACAGGCCTCTGCAGGATGTTCTTTAGTTCTCATCACATATAACTCTTGTTACACGTTTTTGCGCCAGGAAAACTTTAGCTTGGTTTGATGAATTACCCAAAAAAATAATCTCATATTACATTGTGGAGTGAAAGTAAGCATAGTATGCCAGCTTTTTCATTTTTATATCCCCTATGTCTGATACGAATTCGCATTCCAAATAGATTTGTTTGGACGCTTCAGCAGTTTTGTGTGGCGTGCTCCTCCCAGGTGAATTTATTATCAATCTGTAATCCTAAGAATTTAACACCGTCCACTTCTTCTATCTGCTCGTCATCATATGTTAGGCAGCTGGATCTTATCAGCAATAGCCCTGGAGAGAATTTCGAAATCACACCGATTATCAAGCAAGGTTGTGTGACAGCTCCCATTTTGTTTTCAAAATTTATTGGAGCCATACTTAATCTTGTCGATAGGAAACTGCTAAATGTCACAGAAAAAGAATACAGGATTGATAGTGATTTGTTCAATCTCAGTAGACTACTGGCCAAGACTAAAGTATTCACTACATCCATCGTAGAACTTGAGCATACGGATGACATGCGGTTCTTACTAACTCAGAAGACCACTGGACTAAGCCTTAAGATCCAGAAGACGCTGGTCCTACATCAACCAGCACCTTACTCTATCACCTTACGCCCAACAATCACAGTCCAAGGCAAAGTCCTGCAGAGTGCAGAACACTTCCCATACCTTGGCAGCTATCTTTCAGAAAATGTAAATACTGATGCTGAAATCCAACACTGCCTTATGTATGAGACATGGGACATGTTTTGTATGGATAAGTGGTATTAGCGCTGCCCGGGAAGGATCCTAAAGGTGAAATGGTAAGATCGGTGCACTAACGGCAGTGTTCTGTAAGAAGTAAACTGTACTAGCATTGAAGCCATGATCATCATGCACCAATTAAGTTGGACGAGCCACGTTGTTCGTGCGCCTGAATCCCGTCTACCAGAACAAATTATATATTCCCAGCTAAAGGATGGTTATAGAAAGCTAGGGGGACCACAAAAACGATACAAAAATGTATTGAAGGACAGTATGAAAAGATGTCAAATTGAAACTGGTAACTGGGAAACTAGTGCACTTAATCGTCGTAATGTTTGAGAAAGAGTTCAGCGCCCCGAGTGACAAGCGCAATTCTACGAAACAACAGGTGTTCCAGGAGATAAGAAACATTACGCAACCAGTCCTCACCAGAACAAATGCGTGTCAACAATGTTAAAAAATCTGGAACTCCAGGATAGGCCTTTATAATCACTTAAGATGACGTAGAAATTGAGTTTCGAAGAAGGTAATCACACATGTCAGCGACTGATAGCCTATAATCATCTAGCAAGACAATGTTTAAAAATGATGGGTTACGTTTTCTAAAACGTTCTTTAGTCTACGTTAATAATTAAATAAGGATTTTTGTTGTAGTTCGGTGACAGAAATGTGTTATGGAAAGTGGGGCACAGATAAATTGCATATAGCTGTAACAGTTTACCTAAATAGGGACGATAGATTAAATTTATATACACATACCTGCATATAAAATGTGCCATAGCAAACAGTTAACAGGGCGCTGAAATTAAAAACAAAAATTGAAAGGGGGATATAAACTGAAGAATCAAAGAAATTGGTATACCTGCCTCATATCGTGTAGGGCCCCGCCAGCAGGCAGAAGTGCCACAACATGAAGTGGCATGGACTCGACTAATGTCTGAAGTAGCGTTGGAGGGAGTTGAGAGCATGAATCCTGCTGGGCTGTCCATAAATCCGTAAGAGTACGAGGGAGTGGAAATCTCTTTTGGACAGCACGTTGCAAGGCATCCCAGATATGTTCATGTCTGGGGAGTTTGGTGGCCAGCGGAAGTGTTTGAACTCAGAGGAGTATTCCTGGAGCCACTCTGTAGCAATTCTGGATGTCAACTGGAACGATCACATAGATAATATTGTGGGTAGAGCAAACCAAAGACTGCGATTCATTGGTAGAACACTTAGAAGGTGCAACAGGTCTACTAAAGAAACTTCTTACACCACGCTTGTCCGCCTTATTCTGGAATATTGCTGTGCGCTGTGGCATCCGCATCAGGTGGGACTGACGGATGATATCGAGAAAGCACAAAGAAGGGCAGCTCGGATTGTATTATCGCGAAATAGGGGAGATAGTGTTACAGACATGATACGTGAATTGGAGTGGCAATCATTAAAACAAAGGCGTTTTTCGTTGCGAAGGGATATTCTCATGAAACTTCAATCACCATTTTTCTCCTCCTATTGCGAAAACATTCTGTTGGCACCCACCTACATATGGAGAAATGATCATCACAATAAAATAAGAGAAATCAGGGCTCGCACAGAAAAAATTAAGTGTTCGTTTTTTCCGCGTGCCGTGAGAGAATGGAACGGTAGAGAGACAGCTTGAAGGTGGTTCATTGAACCCTCTGCCAGGCACTTTATTGTGAATAGCAGAGTAATCACGTAGATGTAGATGTAGAAGGTGTGTCGCATTGTCCTGCTGGAATTTCCCAAGTCCATCGGAGTGCACAGTGGTCATGAATGGATGCAGGTGATCAGACAGGATGCTTGCGTACGTGTCACCTGACAGAGTTGTATCTAGACATGTCGGGGGTCCCATATCACTCTAAATGTACACGCCCCGCACAATTACAGGGTCTCCACCAGCTTGAGCAGTCCTCTGCTGACATGCAGGATCGATGGATTCATGAGGTTGTCCCCATACCCGTTATGTCCATCCGCTAGATACAATTTGAAACTAGACTCGTCCGACCAGGCAACATGTTTCCAGTCATCAACAGTCCAATGTCGGCGTTGACGGGCCCAGGCGAGGCGTAAAGCTTTGTGTCGTGGGTACAAGAGTGAACCTTCGCCTCCGAAAGCCAATATCGATGATATTTCGTTGAATGGTTGCACGATGACACTTTTGATGGCCCAACATTGAAATCCGCAGCAATTTGCGGAAGGATTGCACTTCTGTCACGTTGAACGATTCTCTTCAGTCGTCATTGGTCCCGTTCCTGCAGGATCTTTTTCCGGCCGCATTGATGTCGGAGATTTGATGTTTTACCGGATTCCTGATATTCAGTGTACACTCGTGAAATGGTCGTACAGGAAAATCCCCACTTCTTTGCTATCTCGGAGACACTGTGTCCCATCGCCCGAGCGCCGAATATAACACCATGTTTAAACTGGCTTGAATCTTGAGTTGCCATTGTAGCAGCATAACCGATGTAACATCTGCGCCAGACATTTGTTATCTTATGTAGGCGTTGTCGGCTGCAGCGCCGTATTCTGCTTGTTTACGTATCTCTATATTTGAATACGCATGCCTGTACCAGTCTCTTTGGCTCTTCAGTGTATAAACGTTTGGCCGCAGTAAAAATGTTTCCAGCGAGATTGAAAACGACTTGGAAGATTACATGGTAACATGCGAAGAGATGATGTTCAGTTTAAGCACGTCAGGCATAAGAAAATTTACGTTTGACTTTACCCAAGAGTTTCAATGCAGAAGAAGCTATAGCAGGCAAAAAGTGGGCTGAAGGTATTCATCGAACAAATATCGACGAATTCCAGAAATATGGTGAAAGTTCCAAGCAAACCTTAAAGGCCTAGCTAAGGAGCCTTTGAGATGACGAGCAAATCATGCAAAAAAGGCTAAGCAAGCAAAGAAGAAGAAATCTAGAACTACAGCTTCATTTGTGGTAAGGAAGTGTTATGGAAGGTCAGCCGCGAAGCCGCCACAGAAACTCATTCGTAAAAAGGAGGAACGCTACAGCCAATTGTGCGAGGAATATCGAATAAAAGAAATCGTTAGGAGCTTGGAATATACTGTTAAAAAATAAAAAATAATAAAAATAAAAATTAAAACCTACGCACCACGAAGAAATTATCCGAATGAGACGGAAATCGGTACACGTGATGTACAAGCACAGACAAATGATTGATAGAGTTGTTGGATGTCTTCCTGAGGGATATTGTGCTAAATTGTGTCCTATTTGCACTTTAGATCATCAAAATCCCAAAATGGTTGGAGGTTCCTACCCATAAAGCCCCAATCCTTCTCTACTGGGGAGAGATCCGGAAACCTTCCTGGTCATCGAGGCTAAGTTCGAAGCGGGACTCATCACTGAAGACAATTCTACTCCAGTCGGAGTGATGATCCAATGTGCCATTTCATTTCATAGGAGAACCCTATTGGTTGTCATCCGCGGACCCCTTACAGCGTAGCGGTACGTCGACGATATTCTACTCCTCGTTTTGTTGCCCTTCATAGAAAGCCACGCACGTCTTACATTTCAGCAAGATAATGACCGCTTTGTCACGGAGAGAGTTTTCACTGCTTGTCTTCGTGCTTTCCAAACCCTACCTTGGCTAACAATGTCGCCCGCTCTCTCCCCAGTTGAGAACGTTTGGAGCATTATGGGCATGCCAATTAGTCTCAGAGTGTACAGATGTGGAACCATGCAAGCTGTCCAGGGATGGGCTACAAAGGGAAAGGGTTATATTGCAGGCCTGCAAATAGTGATGTGAGAACTAACATGCAGAACGTTTCCTTAAACTCAGACTGTAGCATATATTAAGTCAAGCGAAAACGTTTATGGTGGTGGTACAATTTATGCACGCACTGGTACAAATTAGGAAATCAGATTCCTAACTTTTACCGCTTTCGGATGTTTACAAAATTAAGTGTACTGTGCTTATTTTTCTCACAATTTCCGTTCTTAAAATCAAAATCCAAAAACATCTTGGAGTTGACCATTTAGAAAAAAATGGGTCAAATGGCTCTGAGCACTATGGGACTTAACACCTGAGGTCATCAGTTCCCTAAAACTTAGAACTACTTAAACCTAACTAACCTAAGGACATCACACACATCCATGCCCGAGGCAGGATTCGAACCTGCGACCGCAGCGGTCACGCGGTTCCAGACTGAAGCGCCTAGAACCGCTCGGCCACACCGACCGGCGACCATTTAGACTATAATGAATAAAAACTCCAAAGTGGTACTCTCCCCTAGTTCCAAAACCAACTGATGAACTTTGAGCAAATTTTCCGCCTCCATAGCTGAGTATTCAGTATAGTTGGCTAATATGCAGTGGACCCGGGTTCTATCCCAGTTACTGGCAAGGATTTTCGAGGGTGGGAGGGTTGGTACGGGGTGCACACAGCCTCGTGGTGGCAACTGAGGACCGGAAGTGCGCAGAGCGGCGTGGAGAGTATTGTGCTGACCACATGTCCCTCCATACCGCATCTGCATGACGCCGCAAGGAAGAGGACGACGCGACGGCCGGTAGACATCCCCTGTGTCTCATCGGCCTGACGAAAAGCTCGTTTTTTCTTTTCTTTTGGAAAATTGTACCTCACGCATTTGTGAGCTTTCAGCTATTGGATATGTACGCTAACAGTAACCTCTGTGATTGGAACTCTATCATCTTTGCCATTTTTCATTTTAATATAATCTTCAACCAATGTTTCTGGTAATGTTTTTGCACAGCCTGAGCATTGTTTTTTGTACTGCCGACCATATCACTCCCAAAGTCGCAGTCTCATACTTATGTACCACGTTCAGCTGCCTATACTGCACATAGACAAGTACATAAATGCATGGTCTTTAAATTTGTAAGGCACGTTCTTCGCTGTCCGAGTCCACGAGATGTAGGGCACGCGCAGAGAGATTCCGTTACGCATTACATGACAGATCAAACAATTCAAGTCGCGACATTTAAGGAAATGCACACATCAAAAAACGTTTTGCATCACCTCGGTTCCCAGAACTCCTAAAGATAGACATTGACTGTGGATATTGTATCACAGACACAGTCCCTTTGCTGTGCAGAGATGTCACTAAACCCGCCTAGAGATGTAAACAACGATGTACGAGCAGCGCCTATTAGACGGAGCGGGTCCGGCAGTCGATCAGTTCCAGTCATTCCACCAGGAAATATGTACACCGCTCGTGTTGTCTGTAGTTCAACCTTGTCTAGACGGTCAATATCACGGTTCGTTCGCGCCCGCATTGTTACTTTGTGCCAGGAAGTGCTCTCAGCAAGGAAAGTGTCCAGGCGTCTCGGAGTGAACCAAAGCGATGTTGTTCGGATATGGAGGAGATACAGAGAGACAGGAACTGTCGATTACATGCCTCCCTCAGGCCGCCCAAGGGCTACTACTGCAGTGGATGACCGCTACCCATGTATTATGGCTCGGAGGAACCCTGACAGCAACACTACCATGTTGAATGATGCTTTTCGTGCAGCCACAGGACGTCGTGTTACGACTCAAGCAGTGTGCAGTAGGCTGCATGATGCGCAAAGTCCATGGCGAGGTCAATCTTTGCAACCACGACACCATGCAGCACAGTACAGATGGGCCCAACAACATGCCGCATGGACAGCTCAGGGTTGGCATCACATTCTCTTCACCGATGAGTGCCACATATGCCTTCAACCAGGCAATCGTCGGAGACGTGTTTGGAGGCAACCCGATCAGGCTGAACGCCTTAGACACACTGTCCAGCGAGTGCAGCAAGGTGGAGGTTCCCTGCTGTTTTGGGTTGGTATTATGTGGGGCCGACGTACGCCGCTGGTGGCCATGGAAGGCACCGTATCGGCTGTACGATACAAAAATTCCATCCTCCGACCGATAGTGGAACCATATCGGCAGCATATTCGCGTGGCATTCGTCTTCATGGACGACAATTCGCGCCCCCATCGTGCACATCTTGTGAATGACTTCCTTCAGGATAACGACATCGCTCGACTAGAGTGGCCAGTATGTCCCCCAGACATGAACCCTCTCGAACATGCCCGGGACACTTCCTGGCAGATTAAAGCTGTATGCCGGACCGAGATTCGAACTCGGGACCTTTGCCTTTCGCGGGCAAGTGCTCCACCAAGTGAGCTTCCCAAGCACGACTCACGTTCCGTCCCCACAGCTTTACTTCTGCCAGTACCTCGGCTCCTACCTTCCAAACTTTACAGCGCACGCTCCGCTGCAGAGTGAAAATTTCGTTCTGGATGCCCGGGATAGATTGAAAAGGGCTGTTATGGACGACGTGACCCACCAACCACTGTGAGAGATCTACGCCGAATCGCCGATGAGAAATGGGACAATCTGTACCAACAGTGCCTTAATGAACTTGTGGATAGTATGCTGCCACAAATAGAGGCATGCATCACTGCAAGAGGACGTGCTACTGGGTATTGGGGGTACGATTGTGCACAGCAGTGTGGACCACCACATCTGAAGGTCTCACTGTATGGTGGTACAACATGCAATGTGTGATTTTCATGAGCAATAAAAAGGGCAGAAATGATGTTTATGTTGATATCTATTGCAATTTTCTGTACAGGTTCCGGAGCTTTCGGAACCGAGGTGATGCAAAATATTTTTTGATGCGTGCAATTTAAAGTCATTATCGTGAGGAAGTGTAATGCTTTCCATTACTTTCAGATAGTAGCGTTTATTTACTACAGTTCTGGATTTTAAGTGGATAATATTCACAGAATTTCTCAATTGCGTACACAGCTGTCGAAAAAAATGCAAAAGTTTCAAGGACAAGGTTCGTTTATTGACAAATGATCTGACAGGTAGTTCATCACTGTTGGAGTATATGACAACAAATTCGGATTAAATGAAACACGTCTACTTCTAGATGTCGCGAGAGGCGGGCAGGAAGTATTTTGTTGTATCCAGAGAAGCAGCACAGCAGAATGGGTCGATCAGGAGAGTTCAGTAGACTCGAACTTGGACTAGACATTGGACGTCACCTTATTAACAAATCTGTCAGGCACATTTGAACCCTTCTAAAACGTCCCAGCTCGACAGTGGTGATGTGATGATGAAGTGGAAACACGAAGCAACCACCCATAAATCAAGACCAGTCATGTGCTGTCGGACAGGGAACATCAAACATTGTCGAGGTTGCTTGTTAAAGATCGCATGAAGTTAGCGGAAAAAGTCATTCGTGACTTCCAAATTGCTACCAGCAATAAACCTAGAAAAGTGATCGTGTACGTAGAGTCAAATAGAATGGGGTAGAATGGTCTAGCAGTTTCCCATAAGCCACACATTTCTGTAGCGAGTGCAACGCGACGCTTGACGGGGTGTAAAGAGGAACGCCACTGACAGTAGATGACTGGAAACGAGTGGTTTGGAGTAATTAATTACACTACACTGTGTTGCAATCCTGTGGAAAACGTTACCTGTCATCATGTTTAGTGCCAACAGAGGTTCGCGGAAGGCAATGTTACGGTATGGGGGTGTTTTTCGGGGTTAGGATGTAGTCTCCATATTGCGTTTAAGAAAACGCTAAATGCGGAATGATATGAACACATTTTGTGGCATTGTGTAGAGTGTACGGCACAGGAGAAGTTCATAGGCGATGATTTTTTTTTTTTTTTACCATGACAATGCACCAAGTCATAAAGCAGCATCTGTGAGGTGATGGTTTGTGGACAAAACCATTCTTGAAATGGATTGGCCTGCCAAGAGTCCCGACTTGAACCTGACTGAACACCTTTGGCATGAGGTAGAACATCGACTTCACTCCAGAGCACATCAGAACAACATGATTACCCTCTCTGGTTTTGGCTCTTGAGGAAGAATGGTCTGCCATTCCTCTACAGACATTCAGACACCTCACTGAAAAAGTCCCAAGCGGACTTGAAGCCGCCCTTAAGGTGAAGGATGGACATACCCCATATTAATGTCCACTAATAGGTGTCTGAATCCTTTTGATGCGACAGTTTATAACGTCCGCCGCACTCTATAAGTCTATACGCTAACGGGGCGAGCAAGTGTTCGTCGGCTTACTGGGGCTAGTATTCCGTCAACAAAAGCCTTTACGCCAGCTGTTTACTCACCTGACGCGCTTCGAAACAGTATCTCGCTGTTATCAGTTCTTCTGTGTCGAAACGCCAACCTTAGCCGAAGTGTTTTCAAGCGACGCGAAGAAATGTTTGATACACCGCTGCGCTCCTCGCAGTGCCGTCCGAAGCTGTTCATTCATCGCTGGCTGAGGTTGGGTTGGGTTGGGTTGTTTGGGGAAGGAGACCAGACAGCGAGGTCATCGGTCTCATCGGATTAGGGAAGGACGGGGAAGGAAATCGGCCGTGCCCTTTGAAAGGAACCATCCCGGCATTTACCTGGAGCGATTTAGGGAAATCACGGAAAACCTAAATCAGGATGGCCGGACGCGGTATTGAACCGTCGTCCTCCCGAATGCGAGTCCAGTGTCTAACCACTGCGCCACCTCGCTCGGTCATCGCTGGCTGACATTAAAACACTTGCTATTTCAGGCACACTTACAGCAAAATCTAATTTTAATAACATACTGTACAATTTGTCCATCACCAGATTGTCAACGTGCCATATTGATCAACTTTAAAAAGTAAATGACAGTTCTTTAAGTTTCCCTTGTCGCTGCTATTCGAGACTTGATTACAGTTAGTAGAAAAATCACATGAATACCAGACGCGTGCAGTCATGTATTCTTGCCGACATTATACAGGGTGGTCGGAAATTTCCGTTACAAACTTCTAGGTCATATAGAGGTTAGTGAGTACATAACATTTTGAATAGAAACCCATGTCCGGAAACGTAACGTTTCCGTTGTACGACAGTTTCAATGCGGATGATTATCTCATCCACACCCACGTGAGGAATGTACTTAGGCGTGACCCAGTACAATGATTTCAATCCATTTGAAAAGAATACTGACTCGTTCCGTTATTACTTACGCATTTTCATTACAACCTACACCTTATGGTTTACATTAGTCGACAACAACAAGAACCCAGCATCTACGGCACCAGCCGCAACGTATCGATGCATTACAACAGCGGCTCGATGTGGCGACCACCAACGTTGTTACACACATTTTAACTCCGAAGCATTTTCTGGTACACTCTCTCCATACCACCTGGTGTCTCTTCATTGTCTTGTGCAGAGGCCAGCAGATCTTCTTCTGTCTCTACAGATGTCTCATAAATTAGGGCCGGCCGGAGTGGCCGTGCGGTTCTAGGCGCTACAGTCTGGAACCGCGTGACCGCTACGGTCGCAGGTTCGAATCCTGCTTCGGGCATGGATGTGTGTGATGTCCTTAGGTTAGTTAGGTTTCAGTAGTTCTAAGTTCTAGGGGACTGATGACCACAGCAGTTAAGTCTCATAGTGCTCAGAGCCATTTGAGCCATAAGTTAGGCTCTTCATACGACCCCACAAGAAGTAGTCCATAGGGGTTAAATCCGGCGATCGTTGCGGCTACGCGGTTGGACCACCACGGCCTATCCATCTTTCACCATACCGTCTGCTGAGATGTCTCCGGACAGCCAGTGAAAAGTGAGGTGGTGCTTCATCATGCTGACCACATTTCCTGACGGATATTCAATGGCACAGCTTCCAAGAACGGGTCCATTACGTTGTTGTAGGAAGACCAAGTATGCGGGACTAGTGAGCTTGGATGGAAGGAGGTATGGTCCAACCACATGACCGTCCAGCATACCCGCCCACACGTTAACTCCAAACCTGTCTTAAAATCCGTGAACATGCGTGGCATGAGGGTTTTCGTCCGTCCAGACATGGCTATTTCGAGCATTCAGACCACAATCACTTGTGAACCTACGTTCATCTGCGAAGAGAACTCGACGTGGAAACAGGGGCGCGTCGGTGTAACGGTGCAGGAACCGTGTGCAGAAGGCGACGCGTTATGGAAAGTCTGCTGGACCCATACCGTGTACCCTTTGTAAGTGGTACGGATGTAATTGTTGCTCATGCAGGACGTCCAAGACGGTACTGTGACTAACAGCCATTGCACGCGCAATTGTTCGCGAACTCGTTGACTGGATATCTTCAGTGCGACGCCGTACACCTTCTTCAAATTCGGGAGTGCGGCGTCGCCGTGGACCACCACAGTCCTGCCTCCTCACGGTGAAGGTACCCGTTTCTCGTAGCCGTTGTGTAACTTGGGCAAACAGTTTGTGCGATGGAGTGTGACGGTGTGGAGAACGTTCGTGACACAGCCGACTAGCAGCTCTCTCGTTACCTCCAGCTTCGCCATACACAAGGAGCATGTCTGTGTATTCCACAAACGTGTACTGCACCTAGTTTCCCCTATCGGTGATGCATAGGTATTGACTCGGTCTCACAGCAAAGCGGATAGTACATCTGGGGATCGTTTCACGTAGTACATGTCATCGTGTCTATCCTGTTGCATACCAGGACAGGGAACTCTGAGACGTTTATCCTCCTCTAAGCAGACGTTGACGAGGTACACATCTGAATTGAAACTGTCATAGAACGGAAACGATACGATTCCGGACATGGGTTCCTATTCAAAATGTTGTGTACTCACTACCCTCTACATGTCCTAGATGTTTGTAACGGGAATTTCCGACCATCCTGTATTTTAAAAGGTGCGATCAAAAAGTTTGTTTTCGAAGGCCGTACAGTCCAGAACCGGTATGTCAATCAGCAGAACCACCATGAGCACTGAGGCAATCATCCCACTGACGCACCAGGCTGAAGATACCTGTTTGGTAAAATACCGTGTGCCGCCTTGTGAAGAACTGCCTGCCGCATATCCTCCTCCGACAGGAATTGTCGACCATTCAAGGCCTTTTTTAAAGGACCGAACGCGTGATTATTGCATGCAGGGAGATCAGGACAACACAGCGGGCGCTCCGGTGTTATCAACTTTTCTGTAATGGATGAGGCAGGCCTCCCAGATCGACCAGCGTCTTGTGTCGAATCGACCAGTGCAGAAGTTGACTTACTGTTCCACATCGATGGTTTTCGACAGACATGCTGCCCCATACACATTCTTGATTCCCTGACGGATCTCTACCGGAGTTTGAAAAGAATAACAGCACGTTGTACACATGTGGTAATAACGTCACCATAGTTTACGTTTCCGCATTTACCGCACGCACCTGGGAAAGACACGAATGCTAAACTAATCCCTTACCGACATGTCGGTGCTTATACAGCTGCAGCGGAGTCACGCTACGTTGCGTATACGCTGCAGCAATATCCTGAAATTGAAACTTTTTGATTGCCCCATTTATACTACCAATATCTTGCGGTTGCAGTTTCTACGAGTATTTCAGTGGGTTTGAGTTTCTTGTCTACTGCGATAAAAACACTGAAACTTCCCCTTTGAATGTAAAGAGAGATTGTGCTGGTAAAACTCTTACGTTATTTGATTTTCAAACAGCTGAGCAAAACTCAACGTACTCAGTCAGTTCTCTTACCAGCACCAGATTTTTACTCTGCAGCAGAGTGTGCGCTGATATGAAACTTCCTGGCAGATTAAAACTGTGTGCCGGACCGAGACTCGAACCTTTGTCTTTCGCGGGCAAGTGCTCTACCGACTTTTTTTGTTTATTTTTTTACTTTTTCTTTTGTTCTTTGTTGATCGTTGGGTTTGGTCGTTCGTTGCGGACGTCACATGACATCCATTAAAGTTCGTTTTGTTGATCCTTCCACTCAGTTTTTTTTATTACAGAGGCCAACCAGCTCTCTGACCGAACACGCTGAGCTACCGTGCCGGCTTTGACTGAGCTACTCTTTACCCGTTCTCATAGCTTAATTCTGCCAGTATCTCGTCTCCCAATTTACAAACTTCACAGAAGCTCTTCTGCGGACCAGTTGGTAGAGCACTTGCCCGCGAAAGACAAAGGTCCCGAGTTCGAGTCTCAGTCCGGCACACAGTTTTAGTCTGCCAGGAAGTTTCAGTTCTCTCTTTACTTATTCTGATCATCACTAAACCGACACACAATATTCCAGCGCAACGCAGTCTGACTTTCAAAAATCCCTACAAAAGAATGGCCCTGACTAACAATAACCTATACCTTTCATGAATCAGTTACCTCACAAAAATCTTCGTTACTCGAACTACTGCAATACAACGAGCGCCAATACTGCCAGCTAAATAAAAGGTTCTAACTATTGAAGGCACTAACTACTGATAGGCATATAGTTAGCAAATGAAAGATTTTGATAGAGAACAAACAATGTATTTATTTGAACAGTCCGTAGGGTTGGGCAGCTGGAGGTGAGCCGCCAGCAGTGGATGATGTGGGGAGAGAGATGCCAGAGTTCTGAGACGTTTATATGAGCGGATATATACACTCCTGGAAATTGAAATAAGAACACCGTGAATTCATTGTCCCAGGAAGGGGAAACTTTATTGACACATTCCTGGGGTCAGATACATCACATGATCACACTGACAGAACCACAGGCTCATAGACACAGGCAACAGACCATGCACAATGTCGGCACTAGTACAGTGTATATCCACCTTTCGCAGCAATGCAGGCTGCTATTCTCCCATGGAGACGATCGTAGAGATGCTGGATGTAGTCCTGTGGAACGGCTTGCCATGCCAGTTCCACCTGGCGCCTCAGTTGGACCAGCGTTCGTGCTGGACGTGCAGACCGCGTGAGACGACGCTTCATCCAGTCCCAAACATGCTCAATGGGGGACAGATCCGGAGATCTTGCTGGCCAGGGTAGTTGACTTACACCTTCTAGAGCACGTTGGGTGGCACGGGATACATGCGGACGTGCATTGTCCTGTTGGAACAGCAAGTTCCCTTGCCGGTCTAGGAATGGTAGAACGATGGGTTCGATGACGGTTTGGATGTACCGTGCACTATTCAGTGTCCCCTCGACGATCACCAGTGGTGTACGGCCAGTGTAGGAGATCGCTCCCCACACCATGATGCCGGGTGTTGGCCCTGTGTGCCCCGGTCGTATGCAGTCCTGATTGTGGCGCTCACCTGCACGGCGCCAAACACGCATACGACCATCATTGGCACCAAGGCAGAAACGACTCTCATCGCTGAAGACGACACGTCTCCATTCGTCCCTCCATTCACGCCTGTCGCGACACCACTGGAGGCGGGCTGCACGATGTTGGGGCGTGAGCGGAAGACGGCCTAACGGTGTGCGGGACCGTAGCCCAGCTTCATGGAGACGGTTGCGAATGGTCCTCGCCGATACTCCAGGAGCAACAATGTCCCTAATTTGCTGGGAAGTGGCGGTGCGGTCCCCTACGGCACTGCGTAGGATCCTACAGTCTTGGCGTGCATCCGTGCGTCGCTGCGGTCCGGTCCCAGGTCGACGGGCACGTGCACCTTCCGCCGACCACTGGCGACAACATCGATGTACTGTGGAGACCTCACGCCCCACGTGTTGAGCAATTCGGCGGTACGTCCACCCGGCCTCCCGCATGCCCACTATACGCCCTCGCTCAAAGTCCGTCAACTGCACATACGGTTCACGTCCACGCTGTCGCGGCATGCTACCAGTGTTAAAGACTGCGATGGAGCTCCGTATGCCACGGCAAACTGGCTGACACTGACGGCGGCGGTGCACAAATGCTGCGCAGCTAGCGCCATTCGACGGCCAACACCGCGGTTCCTGATGTGTCCGCTGTGCCGTGCGTGTGATCATTGCTTGTACAGCCCTCTCGCAGTGTCCGGAGCAAGTATGGTGGGTCTGACACACCGGTGTCAATGTGTTCTTTTTTCCATTTCCGGGAGTGTATATATCCAGCTGCCCAACCCTACGGGCTGTTCACATCCAACTGCCCAACACTACACTGTACTGGCGAATGACTTCCAACAACGAGTCCAACCAGCCACAGACTGCACACAGCGCAGTCAGCGATTGTAATACAGAGCGCTACGTGGCGACTTGTATGAATATCAAGAGCTCAGATGGAAACTCAGTTCTAAGCAAAGAAAGGAAAGCAGAAAGGTGGAAGGAGTATATAGAGGGTCTATACAAGGGCGATGTACTTGAGGACAATATTATGGAAATGGAAGAGGATGTAGATGAAGATGAAATGGGAGATATGATACTGCGTGAAGAGTTTGACAGAGCACTGAAAGACCTGAGTCGAAACAAGGCCCCCGGAGTAGACAACATTCCATTGGAACTACTGACGGCCTTGGGAGAGCCAGTCCTGACAAAACTCTAGCATCTGGTGAGCAAGATGTATGAAACAGGCGAAATACCCTCAGACTTCAAGAAGAATATAATAATTCCAATCCCAAAGAAAGCAGGTGTTGACAGATGTGAAAATTACCGAACTATCAGTTTAATAAGTCATAGCTGCAAAATACTAACACGAATTCTTTACAGACGAATGGAAAAACTAGTAGAAGCCAACCTCGGGGAAGATCAGTTTGGATTCCGTAGAAACACTGGAACACGTGAGGCAATACTGACCTTACGACTTATCTTAGAAGAAAGATTAAGGAAAGGCAAACCTACGTTTCTAGCATTTGTAGACTTAGAGAAAGCTTTTGACTATGGTGACTGGAATACTCTCTTTCAAATTCTAAAGGTGGCAGGGGTAAAATACAGGGAGCGAAAGGCTATTTACAATTTGTACAGAAACCAGATGGCAGTTATAAGAGTCGAGGGACATGAAAGGGAAGCAGTGGTTGGGAAGGGAGTAAGACAGGGTTGTAGCCTCTCCCCGATGTTGTTCAATCTGTATATTGAGCAAGCAGTAAAGGAAACAAAAGAAAAATTCGGAGTAGGTATTAAAATTCATGGAGAAGGAATAAAAACTTTGAGGTTCGCCGATGACATTGTAATTCTGTCAGAGACAGCAAAGGACTTGGAAGAGCAGTTGAATGGAATGGACAGTGTCTTGAAAGGAGGATATAAGATGAACATCAACAAAAGCAAAACAAGGATAATGGAATGTAGTCTAATTAAGTCGGGTGATGCTGAGGGAATTAGATTAGGAAATGAGACACTTAAAGTAGTAAAGGAGTTTTGCTATTTGGGGAGCAAAATAACTGATGATGGTCGAAGTAGAGAGGATATCAAATGTAGACTGGCAATGGCAAGGAAAGCGTTTCTGAAGAAGAGAAATTTGTTAACATCGAGTATAGATTTAAGTGTCAGGAAGTCATTTCTGAAAGTATTTGTATGGAGTGTAGCCATGTATGGAAGTGAAACATGGACGATAAATAGTTTGGACAAGAAGAAAATAGAAGCTTTCGAAATGTGGTGCTACAGAAGAATGCTGAAGATTAGATGGGTAGATCACATAACTAATGAGGAAGTATTGATTCAAATGGTTCAAATGGCTCTGAGCACTATGGGACTCAACTGCTGAGGTCATTAGTCCCCTAGAACTTAGAACTAGTTAAACCTAACTAACCTAAGGACATCACAAACATCCATGCCCGAGGCAGGATTCGAACCTACGACCGTAGCGATCTTGCGGTTCCAGACTGCAGCGCCTTTAACCGCACGGCCACTTCGGCCGGCCGAGGAAGTATTGAATAGGATTGGGGAGAAGAGAAGTTTGTGGCACAACTTGACCAGAAGAAGGGATCGGTTGGTAGGACATGTTCTGAGGCATCAAGGGATCACCAATTTAGTATTGGAGGGCAGCGTGGAGGGTAAAAATCGTAGAGGGAGACCAAGAGATGAATACACTAAGCAGATTCAGAAGGATGTAGGTTGCAGTAGGTACTGGGAGATGAAAAAGCTTGCACAGGATAGAGTAGCATGGAGAGCTGCATCAAACCAGTCTCAGGACTGAAGACCACAACAACAACAACGTGGCGTTACCAACATAAAAACCTAAAGAGCTTACTTACAACACCAGTTTAATCAGTTTTCTGTACCTAGTACTGTATGAGCTCTCGTGATCTTTAAGGCAGCTTCCATCTCTGAGATTTTGCTGGTACCGCTTCGACACTGGTTGCCTAGCTCTTTATTCGGTTCTTCTCCGGGGGCAATTTCTTATCCCAGTATTTCGGGGCTGAAATCTTTGAAAATAGCTGTAAGGTGAAGGAATTGCACAGTAGCTAGCAGAAGACGAAAATCTGTGCAAGCATTGCGAAGTGTTTTTAAAGCTGTGTGTTTTAAGAGGTAAGTTAAGAATGCAGAGAGCTAATGATGTAAATAATAAAATTCCAGATGCAACGTCAAATGAGGTGTATAAAACCATGGAGATATGAAGGAAAGGCAGGTGATGAGAAATGGTGGTATTTAAATAAAATAATTAAACTGTAAGAACAGTTATAAAAAAAGAAATTTGAAAAAGTTCTCACAGTACGTTTCGGCAAAATATAACGCCGCTGAAAGAGAGAAGATACTACGACGCCTCGTATATGTACTTTCACCCTATGCCACATGGTACATTGCTAGGAAAAGGAAACGTATTGATTCAGTGAGAGTATGAGCCGTAATAGAAACAACCAGCCGTTCAGTCAAGTCGAAATTTTAAATGTCAGAGTTTTACGCAAGCTGTGAGCCATGCTGGTGGTGGTGAAAGCAGAGGTGCTGCGCGACTGTGTACATATTTGCAGACCTTTGAGAGGTGTCTGCCGTACCTATTGCTCAGTCCGTCTTCTCCCGAGTGCAAAACTGCAAGAAAGCAGAAGCATTACATATTACTGCTACTCCGTCCTCCGTAAGAAAATACTGTAGCGATGTACATCCATATATGTGATCCGGTTGTCTTGGACATGTAGAGAACTGTAGATTACAATAATTGACCATCTTCTTTACATTACCGATGGTTATCATACGTACATTTGGAGAAACTGCTGGTAATAGCTGCAGTGTCTTTAGAGTCTGGCGCTAGCAAATCTTTAATATACAGTATTAATTTCAAAATTAAATGCACGAGTATATACAACTACAATCGAAGTGAGTGATTTATCACTAGATCATTTTGTAAGACACTGAACTCTGCTACAAATTCCTTGCATGTGTCACGTTGTAAAATGTCACCATGAGGCTTCGCCACGTGCGGAAATCACCCAACGAGTGAAACCTGAAACTGCAGACGTTCGAAGATATACGTCAACTAGCCCGCGAAAAAGTACTTATAAATTTTCGGGAACCAGTATTAATATACAGTAACTACCTCACAGCTATGCAGACAAGTGCTGGGACGTCTGATTTCTTCAGTGTATCAAAAGTTGTCAGACAGGATTGTGTTCTATTCTCCGACCTCTACAACATCTACACGGAACGGGACAAAAGGAATGCTCTTGGCCGGCCTATGCGGCCGAGCGGTTCTAGGCGCTACGGTCGCAGGTTCGAATCCTGCCTCGGGCATGGCTCTATGTGATGTCCTTAGGTTAGTTAGGTTTAAGTAGTTCTAAGTTCTAGGGGATTGATGACCTCAGATTTTAAGTCCCATAGTGCTCAGAGCCATTTGAACATTTTTTTGAATGCTCTTGATGGATGGATAAAGGCATCTCAATTCGTGAGAACTACACTCACGGAAGAGAATCGCAACACCAAAAAATAATTAACGTACAGTAATGAAATTCTGGGAATATATTTGTATAGTAACATACTTAAGTGATAAGCACTGCAAGATTCCAGATTAATGTAAGCCATATGAAATGCTGGTACATTAATATCTGGTGTAACCGCTAGAACGTTGAATGAAAGCAAGCAAACGTGCTTGCATTGTATCGTACAGGTGCTGGATGTCAATTTGAGGGATGGATTTACGTCCCCGCTGTGCCCGGTCGGTTAGTAAAACGACGATTAACGCTGTTTTCGGATGACGCTGGACTTGTCGTCCGATGATGTGTCATATGTGCTCCAATGTAGACGGATCTGGTGATAGAGCAGGCCAAGGCAATATGTCATCATTCTATAGAGCATGTTGGATTGGCATAGTGGTATGTGAGCGCGCATTATCTTGTTGGAAAACACCCCCTGAAATGCCGTTCATGAATGGCAGCACAACAGGTCGAGTCACCAGATTTGCGTACAAATTTGCAATCACGGTGCGTGGGATAACCACAAGAGTGGGCTTGCTGTAGTACGAAGTCACAGCCATGATCATAACTACAGGTGTGGGCCCACAGTGTGTAGCACGCACACATGTTGGTTGCAGCCCTCAACTGGTCTCCTTCTAGTCAACAAATGGCCATCACTGGCACCGGAGCAGAACCAACTTTCATCAGAAAACACAAAAGGCCTCCATCCTGCCCTCCAGCGAGGTCTGGCTTGACAACGCAAACGGCGACGGTCTGGGGTCAGTGGAATGTGTGCTACAAGGCGTGTGTCTCGGAGCTGTTCTCGAAGAAACTTACTTGTAACAGTTCATTGGTCACTGTGGTGCAAACTATTGCTCAAATTGCTGCTACAGCTGCAGTAAGATGTGCCAGAGTCATACGCCGAACACGATAGTCTTCCCTCTCGGCAGTGCGACGTGGTCGAAGGGAGCTCCGTCCCCTTGCGGCTGTACATTCTCCTGAACACCGCTGCCAGCAATCATGTACAGTGGCTAAATTCCTGCCAAGCCTTTCTGCAGCTTTTCGTAGCCCTATTACACGACCTCGTTCAACCTCAGTGAGGTGCTGACAATGGCGTCATTACCGCATTAAAGGCATTCTTGACTAACATAAACTCACCATGTCAACTCTCAAAGATTGTAAGCAGGCTGTTTACGTTTTATGTTGGTAACGCCACGTAGCGCTCTGTATGAAAACTGACGGTGCTGTGTGCAGTCTGTGGCTGGTTGGCATTGTCGGAATATTCGCTATTGTAGTGTTGGACAGTTGGATATGAACAGCGCGTAACGTTGTGCAGTTGGAGGTGAGCCGCCAGCAGTGGTGGATGTGGAGAGAGAGAGATGCCAGAGTTTTGAGAGGTCACTATAAGCGGACGATCTGGACGTGTGTCCGCCAGAAAAAGGAAATTTGTAAAGATGGATGTATATGATGACTTTTGAACATTATTAAGGTAAATACATTGTTTGTTCTCTATCAAAATCTTTCATTTGCTAACTATGTCTATCAGTAGTTAGTGCCTAATTTAGGTGGCAGTACTGGCGCTCGCTGTATTTCAGTAGTTCGAGTAACGAAGGTTTTTGTGAGGCAAGTGATTCATGAAAGGTATAGGTTATTGTTAGTGAGGGCCATTCTTTTGTAAGAATTATTGAGGGTCAGACTGCGTTGTGCTAAAAATATTGTGTGTCAGTTTAGTGATGATCAGAATAAGTAAAGAGAAAACTGTTTGAGTACGTTGAGTTTTGCTCAGGTCTTTGTAAATCAAATAAACGTAAGAGGTTTACCAGCACAGTAATTCATAATTTTCCAAAGGGGACGTTTCAAGATAACCTGATTTTTATCTTCATAGTGGCGTTCTTATGCGACTGGCGCGAAATTTGAACAGATGTAGAGAAATACCTATCAGCTTTCGTTTATGTCGCTCAATTCCTTCTTGGTGTTGCGATTTTTTGCCATCAGTGTTTTAACAATCGCAGATTTGCTGAGGACCCAGTGCATTTAGCCAGAGCGAAGGTGAATTTTCTGAACTATTGACATAAGTGAAGGACATTAGTCTATCATATGGTTTAAACATCAATCTCAGCAAGTCCAAACTCATGATAATTGATCGAGAACAGGCTTAACTCCCAGTTCTATTACAGAAACTGGAAGTTGTGCGTTCTTTCATCTTTCTTGGTATCAGCTATCAGCGACACGGGAAGCTGCGAAGATGAGATAAGAAGACGGATCACGCTAGCGAGAGTGGCTGTGAAGAAGCTCATCAAGATTTGACGGAACAGGGCGATAACGAACACCAAAAAGGTGCGGCTTGTTTAAACACTCGTGTTTCCCGTGTTCTTTTATGGCTGCGAAACTTGGGTCCTTAAGGCTAAAGACAAGTGCTTTTGAATTTTGGCACTTGGGCAGGATACTGCACATAAAATGGACGGAAGAAGAACAAATATGTCTATTTTTGAGCAACTCAGTGTTCTTCTCGTGTCAACCAAGATATTCTCCCGTTCTTTGATCACATTGTGAGGAGAGATGTAGCAAATCTAGAGAAAATAATCGTGGAAGGGAAGATCGAGGGCAACAGATCAAGGGGAAAAGCAGCGAGCAGGTGGACAGATCAAATCAATAAGATCTCCGGTTTATATCTCGAGCAGGCTCTAAGCAAGCTGGTAACCGTCTGGGATGGAGACACTTGGTTCATGGGGTCACTATGCCCAGCTATGAGCACAACGATTTGTGGTGATGAGTATTGACTGGGGAATCTAGTAGTACATTACAGCCCACTACGTATCGCTCTCGTAAGGTCTGCAAAGTTAAGATCTGACTAACTGTGGCACACACAGAGGGATTTCGGCAGCCATTCTGCCCATACTCTATGCCTGAATGGGACGGGAAGAAATGCTATAAGTGCTACAATTGGAAATACGCTCTACGTCCTGAAAATTTCACTCTGTACAGTTGGGAAAAACAAAAAGATTTTTTATTGGTACCCCTGCTTTGCAGCCCTCTTATAGATATACTAATTAGTACTGTATTGTTTTGTTTCAGTATTGCATTGTTTCAGTTGTGGACCCTTAGCTGTTAGCAGAGACAGTTATCCATTTGAGAACAATTAGTGCCGTGGTTGCACGAAAGTCCACAGTCTCGACAAACTATGTCAGAGATAATGAGTGTCTTTGTAGATCGCTTTGGCAAGGCCACACCTCGTAAATCCTTAACTCACGAGGTGTCTCTCAGACCGCAAGAAAATCTTCGAACTCGTTCACGAAGTTCAATTCTGGTGGAAGCACTGCACTCCATCTACCTTCCTTAAATCGCCAACCCTATAATATTTTGATGTCGGTTGCATTATCGACTTCTTTATTTGTTATTGACACGTGCTGAATTCTCCTAGACGCTGCACCTTGTGAGTTACGTACCTCTTTCTATCCTTGAGTATAGCATACGATGTGTTGACAGGAACATGTTAGTTTTAACGATCCTAAATTCGATGAAATTTTTAATCGATGGATGTCAGTGATAATAAATCAAGGAACAGATGAAAAAAATGACAATTTTAAAATAGCCAGTGATCACAGTTATGCTAGCTGAGGGTCATTCAGAGGAAGAACTTCTGGACAGTTGTAATGGAGACATTTCTGTTTTTCCAGTAAAGTAGTTAAAATCAAATGTGTTCCGAGTGGTGATAAAGAGAAATGCAAATTTCAGCACTGAATATCAATTCTGCAGATTTTCTTTTTGAGCTACCTAGGTCAATTTTTATGCGCAAGTTTAAACCTTGGAATTTAGTTTTATGTGAAAATTTACATGTGACAGATATATTAAAATTTTTCGAAATTAAAAATTCAAGTCTCTAAGAGTTCGTGTAAGTGTACTATTTAAAACACCACACGTATGTAGTTTCATATGATAAAAAGTGAAATACTGCAGACTTTGTTTAGTGTAATAAATCAACTAGATGTATTTAAACAACACTTAAATAGTTCTGAAATTGAATGTTATATAATTTACATTTATAATATCAAATAATTTTCACCTTAAATCTCTGTTTAAGCATAGGTGTCCCAGCGACCCCACCTCGTGGAGGTAACAGAAAAGTCACCTCGTGAGTTAAGGGCAAAGCATCCCTGCTTGATGGGCAGACACGTGCTTTTATTTCAGGCAATATCAGAAAGTCTGTACAGTGTACGTAAGGAAACGCCAGATGAAATGCGTGACGTCGCCACTGAAATCAATGGAGCAGTCTCCAATGAAACTTAATTGCAAAAGACCAGCTGTGTTTTAACTCAAGCAGTTAATAATGCGTGACAGCATAAAGAAAAAGATTTGAAAATAAAAGCATTTAGACCGGTGGTTGTGAATGAATTACCGAAGAACGTCGTGGAGCAGCGAGATGCCGCCTGCCATGCTTTCTTGGCACAATTTTCAAACAACTGGTCTCACTCAAGTGTGTTACTGTCTGATAAATGTGTCATATATCATAGTTTGTATAGGACGAATGTGGTTTTCTAATCTATGGAAAATCGCCATTATGTATAAGAGTTGAAAAAACAACGCACCTCTCGTTATGACATGGACCAGCGTGTCATTACGGTACCTGCTCGGAGCTTATTCCTTTGAAGGATAGATGAACTGAAATACTTAGCTGAAGACGTTGTAAATTTGGTTAATACCTCAGCTCGAAGTCACACGCCTGCGTTGGCTAAGTCTGATACACTTCGAATCTAGCAATGCCCTCCACTTGTATTTCGCCGGGTAAATGATGTCCCAGTGCCATTCGGCAAATATGATGTTGTTGTTGTTGTGGTCTTCAGTCCTGAGACTGGTTTGATGCAGCTCTCCATGCTACTCTATCCTGTGCAAGCTTTTTCATCTCCCAGTACCTACTGCAACCTACATCCTTCTGAATCTGCGTAGTGTATTCATCTCTTGGTCTCCCTCTACGATTTTTACCCTCCACGCTGCCCTCCAATACTAGATTGGTGATCCCTTGATGCCTCAGAACATGTCCTACCAACCGATCCCTTCTTCTGGTCAAGTTTTGCCACAAACTTCTCTTCTCCCCAATCCTATTCAATACTTCCTCATTAGTTATGTGATCTACCCATCTAATCTTCAGCATTCTTCTGTAGCACCACATTTCGAAAGCTTCTATTCTCTTCTTGTCCAAACTATTTATCGTCCATGTTTCACTTCCATACATGGCTACACTCCATACGAATACTTTCAGAAATGACTTCCTGACACTTATATCAATACTGGATGTTAACAAATTTCTCTTCTTCAGAAACGCTTTCCTTGCCATTGCCAGCCTACATTTTATATCCTCTCTACTTCGACCATCATCAGTTATTTTGCTCCCCAAATAGCAAAACTCCTTTACTACTTTAAGTGTCTCATTTCCTAATCTAATTCCCTCAGCATCACCCGACATAATTAGACTACATTCCATTATCCTTGTTTTGCTTTTGTTGATGTTCATCTTATATCCTCCTTTCAAGACACTGTCCATTCCATTCAACTGCTCTTCCAAGTCCTTTGCTGTCTCTGACAGAATTACAATGTCATCGGCGAACCTCAAAGTTTTTATTTCTTCTCCATGAATTTTAATACCTACTCCGAATTTTTCTTTTGTTTCCTTTACTGCTTGCTCAATATACAGATTGAACAACATCGGGGAGAGGCTACAACCCTGTCTTACTCCCTTCCCAACCACTGCTTCCGTTTCATGTCCCTCGACTCTTATAACTGCCATCTGGTTTCTGTACAAATTGTAAATAGCCTTTCGCTCCCTGTATTTTACCCCTGCCACCTTTAGAATTTGAAAGAGAGTATTCCAGTCAACATTGTCAAAAGCTTTCTCTAAGTCTACAAATGCTAGAAACGTAGGTTTGCCTTTCCTTAATCTTTCTTCTAAGATAAGTCGTAAGGTCAGTATTGCCTCACGTGTTCCAGTGTTTCTACGGAATCCAAACTGATCTTCCCCGAGGTTGGCTTCTACTAGTTTTTCCATTCGTCTGTAAAGAATTCGTGTTAGTATTTTGCAGCTGTGACTTATTAAGCTGATAGTTCGGTAATTTTCACATCTGTCAACACCTGCTTTCTTTGGGATTGGAATTATTATATTCTTCTTGAAGTCTGAGGGTATTTCGCCTGTTTCATACATCTTGCTCACCAGATGGTAGAGTTTTGTCAGGACTGGCTCTCCCACGGCCGTCAGTAGTTCCAATGGAATATTGTCTACTCCGGGGGCCTTGTTTCGACTCAGGTCTTTCAGTGCTCTGTCAAACTCTTCACGCAGTATCGTATCTCCCATTTCATCTTCATCTACATCCTCTTCCATTTCCATAATATTGTCCTCAAGTACATCGCCCTTGTATAGACCCTCTATATACTCCTTCCACCTTTCTGCTTTCCCTTCTTTGCTTAGAACTGGGTTTCCATCTGAGCTCTTGATATTCAAACAAGTCGTTCTCTTATCTCCAAAGGTCTCTTTAATTTTCCTGTAGGCGGTATCTATCTTACCCCTAGTGAGATAGGCCTCTACATCATTACATTTGTCCTCTAGCCATCCCTGCTTAGCCATTTTGCACTTCCTGTCGATCTCATTTTTGAGACGTTTGTATTCCTTTTTGCCCGCTTCATTAATTGCATTTTTATATTTTCTCCTTTCATCAATTAAATTCAATATTTCTTCTGTTACCCAAGGATTTCTACTAGCCCTCGTCTTTTTACCTACTTGATCCACTGCTGCCTTCACTATTTCATGCCTCAAAGCTACCCATTCTTCTTCTACTGTATTTCTTTCCCCCATTTCTGTCAATTGCTCCTTTATGCTCTCCCTGAATCTCTGTACAACCTCTGGTTCTTTTAGTTTATCCAGGTCCCATCTCCTTAAATTCCCACCTTTTTGCAGTTTCTTCAGTTTTAATCTACAGGTCATAACCAATAGATTGTGGTCAGAGTCCACATCTGCCCCTGGAAATGTCTTACAATTTAAAACCTGGTTCCTAAATCTCTGTCTTACCATTATATAATCTATCTGATACCTTTTAGTATCTCCAGTGTTCTTCCATGTATACAACCTTCTTTCATGATTCTTAAACCAAGTGTTAGTTATGATTATGTTGTGCTCTGTGCAAAATTCTACCAGGCGGCTTCCTCTTTCATTTCTGTCCCCCAATCCATATTCACCTACTATGTTTCCTTCTCTCCCTTTCCCTACACTCGAATTCCAGTCACCCATGACTATTAAATTTTCGTCTCCCTTCACAATCTGAATAATTTCTTTTATTTCATCATACATTTCTTCAATTTCTTCGTCATCTGCAGAGCTAGTTGGCATATAAACTTCTACTACTGTAGTAGGTGTAGGCTTCGTATCTATCTTGGCCACAATAATGCGTTCGCTATGCTGTTTGTAGTAGTTTACCCGCATTCCTATTTTCCTATTCATTATTAAACCTACTCCTGCATTACCCATATTTGATTTTGTGTTTATAACCCTGTAGTCACCTGACCAGAAGTCTTGTTCCTCCTGCCACCGAACTTCACTAATTCCCACTATATCTAACTTCAACCTATCCATTTCCCTTTTTAAATTTTCTAACCTACCTGCCCGATTAAGGGATCTGACATTCCACGCTCCGATCCGTAGAACGCCAGTTTTCTTTCTCCTGATAACGACATCCTCTTGAGTAGTCCCCGCCCGGAGATCCGAATGGGGGACTATTTTACCTCCGGAATATTTTACCCAAGAGGACGCCATCATCATGTAATCATACAGTAAAGCTGCATGCCCTCGGGAAAAATTACGGCTGTAGTTTCCCCTTGCTTTCAGCCGTTCGCAGTACCAGCACAGCAAGGCCGTTTTGGTTATTGTTACAAGGCCAGATCAGTCAATCATCCAGACTGTTGCCCTTGCAACTACTGAAAAGGCTGCTGCCCCTCTTCAGGAACCACACGTTTGTCTGGCCTCTCAACAGATACCCCTCCGTTGTGGTTGCACCTACGGTACGGCTATCTGTATCGCTGAGGCACGCAAGCCTCCCCACCAACGGCAAGGTCCATGGTTCATGGGGGGGCAAATATGATTGTCCCAGCAATTTACCCGCTCTGTCAACACGTCAACTGATTTTGCAGACATCCGGCTCTCGAACATGAAGTTTATGTACTTAATAAATGAAAAGTGCTATAGTTTTCTTTTGTTCTACAGTATTACCTTTATTGTGTTAACAGGTTTTCGGCTTACAAGGCCATCTTCAGACATTTACTGAGTATTGTCAGCAAAGAAGTTTCAATGTTTGTGTAGTGTTGGCAGAAGAGCCAACACTGTGTTGCTAGAGGAGGCCGAAATGCACGCTTTTAATTACACGCAGACTGGCGTGAGGTCTGGAACAGGACAATGTCTTGAGAATTGCAAATAAAGTACGTAGATGATGTAATACTTAACTTTAATCCATAATTGGAGTACATCGCTCTTGATGATACAAAAGTATAATAAGCTCAATATAACTGGTAATGGCGCCTTGCTAGGTCGTAGCAAATGACGTAGCTGAAGGCTATGCTAACTATCGTCTCCGCAAATGAGAGCGTATTTGTCAGTGAACCCTTCCTAGCAACGTCGGCTGTACAACTGGGGCGAGTGCTAGTACGTCTCTCTAGACCTGCCGTGTGGTGGCGCTCGGTCTGCTATCACTGACAGTGGCGACATGCGGGTCCGAAGTATACTAATGGACCGCGGCCGATTTAAAGGCTACCACCTAGCAAGTGTGGTGTCTGGCGGTGACACCACATTCCTCCCAGGCAAATCGGCGAACGGTGGTGTTATAAGGCTTCCGCCCGCCGTGGGGAGGACCCCATGTTGACGTATGCGACGAGGTGGGGAGCCTAACAACAGGCGAGGCTGTGCCACCCGCACCCGGCCATTCAGTCCGAGGGGAGCTAGGAAACGCCTGAAAACCTAGTCCAGGGTGCACGCCAACATGCGGTGTATGCGCCCGTAGAGCGACAGGAGGGGCCGAAGGATCGACCTCCATCGCGTCGGGGTACCCGACGGGCGAATACGACATCTGGTCCGGAGCGTGCAAGAGTTCCATGTCGGAGGACAGCTGGACACGGGAAGCGATCGGCGGCGCGTGACCCAGGGAGGCGCCCGGCGGCTGCAGCGAAGCGTCCACTGCGGGCGTCGCCAGAGGGAGAACAGGCGGCGGCGGCGGCGGCGGCGGCGGCGGCGGCGCGTCGCCATGGGGCAAAATGGAAGGCAGCGTCGGTAACACCTGGGGATGAGGCGAGCCAGTAGATGGGTCCCCAGGGCGCTGACCGGACGGCACCGTCGCTGAAAGCACATGGGGAGCGGCAGAACCCGTGCGACGACAGAGGCGCAGCTGATTGAGATGCCGACGCACCTCACCAGAGGCCCCCAAAACCAGATACATAGCGCGGCCGAGGCAGCGAAGAATGCGCCCTGCGAGCCAACGCCGTGAACTTCTATAGTTGCGATAGTATACAACGTCGCCAGGACCAAAAACAGGTGGCGGCCGCTGCACAGGAACCTGATGCGGCGGATGTAGCAAAGACATCAAGGTGCGATGAGGACGACCGTGGAGCAACTCAGCAGGCGAGCGACCATCTCGGGGCTGAGAGCGATACGAAGACAAAAAGAGCAACAACGCGTCCTCCCGAGAATGCGACTCTTTGAACTTCAACATCTGTGACTTGAAAGTCCGGACCAATCGTTCAGCGGCACCGTTTGACTGAGGCGAAAACGGCGCGGATGTCAGATGTTGAATACCATTGGCCTTGCAGAATGACTGAAATTCTGCAGACATGAATTGTGGGCAATTGTCGGAAACAATAGTCTGTGGAAGACCTTCAATGCAAAAGATAGCGGATAACGCCTAGATGGTGGCAGATGACGTCGTGGCAGACATCCGGACAACAAAAGGAAAATTACTGAAAGAATCGACCACAACCAACCATCGAGCATTCCAAAATGGACCAGCAAAATCGATGTGTAAGCGTTGCCAAGGGGAAGTGACTTTCGGCCATGCAAAGAATTTCCGCGGTGGTGCGGATTGTTGTTCGGCACACGCCATGCAAGAAGAGCACATTTTCGTAGTCGCAGCATCGATTCCGAACCAAGTACAGTGCTGACGAGCAAGTTGTTTCGTGCGCACTATACCCCAATGTCCTTGGTGAAGAAGCCGTAAGACAGAGGACTGTAACGAACGTGGGACCACGACCCTGGACTGATCATTATCAGAACGCAACAGCAAAACACCACGTCGAACAAAAAGTCTCTCCTTGTGAGCAAAAAATCGGCGAACCAACGGATCCTCGATCCGTGACTTTGACAAGGGCCATTGCGTAGCAACAAAACGCAAACGGTAGCAAGGACTGGGTCAGCAGCTGTGGCTGTAGCTACACGACGAAAATCAATCGGAAACGATTCGACCACGTCATCGGTTTCCGCATCAATGAACATGCAAGCAAGTTCGGAAGAATCGAATGCTCTATCCTCAGCAACAGGCAAACGGGACAACGCATCGGCGTTTCCGTGCTTAGCAGTGGACCGATACAAGATATCGTAGCGGTACTGCGAGAGGAAAAGAGACCAGCGAATGAATTTCTGCGCCGTACGTGGAGGTACAGGCTTGTTCGGATGAAAAAGCGATGTCAAATGTTTGTGGTCTGTGATGATGGTAAAGTGACGACCATACAAGAAATCATGAAACTTAGTAACACCAAAGACGAGAGCCAAAGCTGCTTTCTCGATCTGTGAATAATTTCTTTGCGCAGACGAGAGCAATTTGGACGCAAAGGCAATAGGGCGATCATGCGATCCATCTTTGTGCGCAAGCACAGCACCGATCCCGAAATCCGATGCATCTACCATCAACAAAAGGGGTTTCTGGGGATCGAATGGCGTAAGGAAAGTATTTGAAAGCAACGCCGATTTCAACTGGCGAAAGGCGCGTTCGCATTCCGTCGTCCAGACAAACGGAACACCTTTACGGCGTAAGCGGTGAAGCGGAGCTGAAATGGAAGAGGCATGGGGAACATAGCGATGGTAGTAATTTATTTTACCCAGCACACTCTGTAGCTGCTTCAAATCTGCGGCGAAGGCAAGTCTTGTATGGCATGGAGGTGCTCTGGACTAGGATGTATGCCTTGGGCATTGATGACACGTCCCAGATATGGTAAATCACGAGCAAAAAAACACACATTTGTCCTTCCGCAAGCAAAGACCATTTTGGCGCAAGACCTGAAATAATGTTCGGAGGATGGCTAAATGTTCTTCCTCCACCTTTCCGGAGATCACAATATCGTCCAGATACTTTGCTGCAGTAGGGACCGAGGCACAAACAGTTTGCAGATATTGCTGAAACAATGCAGGGGCGGATGCACACCCGAATGGCAGTCTTTTGAATCGGTACAAACCAAGATGCGTGTTAACCACCAAGACGCGCTGGGATTCGTCGTCCACTGGTACTATTCGCAAGTACGCATCCGCTAGGTCCAACTTCGAAAAATATTTACCCGGGCACAGTTTGTCAAAAAGATCTTCCGGGCAGGGTAAAGTCCACACAAAGTCTCAATTTTCCGGAAGGTTTTGGCAAAATTACTAAGGGTGATGCCCAGAGAGAAGCCTGCACACGCTCAATCACACCTTGTGATTCCAAATCGTGTAATGTTCTTGCGACCGCATCACGCAATGCGTGGGGAACATTGCGCACTCTGAAAAATTTTGGTTGCGCAGTTACTTTCAGGTCCAAATGTGCTTCATAGTTCGTAGCGCAACCAAGGCCCGGTGCAAAAATGTCTGCAAACTCTTCACATAGACGAGAAACACTGGCTGAAGGCACAGTCTGGTTCACTGAGAGGACCTGATTTACTATAGACAAGTCAAACAACTGAAATAAATCTAAACCAAACAAGTTCACTGCAGAAGAAGAATGAAGAACGCAAAATGACACAAGTTTTGTTTGTCCCTTGTATGCTGCTAGAAAGCTGCACTGTCCTAACACAGGGATATTCTGACCGGAATAACTATTTAACTTAACATTTGCGGCACGCAACGGAGGTATGCCCAGTTGTTTGTATGTGTCGTGATTGATTAGTGAAACTGCAGTTCTGGTATCGAGCTGGAATGGGATCACGTGGCCATGAATGTCCAAATCTACAAAAAGTTTATTGTCCTGCTGACGACAAGAGCGACTGCCTCGTGCAACGTGAACAGACACTGGTACAGAAGCACTTGCGACTTGACGTGATTTCCGTCGACTTCGACGCACACTTTTTGTGGGACGCACACAGTCACTTTTAGAGAGAGTGGCACTGGGCGGAGTGGAATTAACTACGAGGGCGGTTCAGAAAGTGACCGCCGATTGGTCACAGTGCGGGTTGTGGGGGGAGTAGCGACGCCATCTGTGCGTTCACGCACTCAACAGGTCAGTCGGCATCAAGCCATGGTCGAGTGAACGTCGTACCTGCGCTAGTTTAGTTTTTGTGGCAGTTTGAAATGTGTGCTGCAATAGAAAACCCCGCCAAATGTGAAGTGCGTGCTGTCATAAGGTTTTTTACAGCCAAAGGATATTCTGCAGCAGCTATTCATCGTGAGCTTTGTGCCGCGTACGGACCAAGAGTTATGAGTGAAGGAGTTGTCCGTGAATGGGTACGTTTATTTAAAAGTGGACGAGAAAACGTTCATGATGAAGAGAGGAGTGGTAGACCATCATTGGTGACTGACGAACTCGTTCAGACAGTTGATGCAAAAGTTAGTGAAAATCGACGTTTCTCAATGTCGGAGTTGTCTACTGGTTTTCCACAGATTTCTAAGACTCTCTTGTACGAGATAGTGACAGCAAGATTGGGTTACCGTAAGTTCTGTGCACGATGGGTGCCCAAAATTCTTACCGACCACCACAAAACTCAAAGAATGGCCTTTGCATTAGACTTTCTGTCACGTTATGAGGACGAAGGAGAACCATTGTTAAACAGAATCGTGACCGGTGATGAAACCTGGATTAAGTACGTGAACCCTGAGACAAAAGAACAATCAAAGATGTGGGCACATTCAAATTCGCCTACCAAACCAAGAAAAGCCTCGCAAGATTTTTCTGCCAGAAAACTGATGGCAATGGTGTTTTGGGATGCCAAAGGGGTGTTGTTGGTTGAATTCATGGAACGTGGTATGACCATTAATCAAGACGTGTACTGTGAAACAATAAAAAAGTTACGACGGGCTATACAGAACAAACGCCGTGGTATGCTGACTTCCGGTATTCTTATTTTGCACGATAACGCCCGTCCTCACTCTGCTCGCAGAACAACGGCCCTTCTTGAGTCCTTCAAGTGGGACGTTATCAACCATCCACCTTACAGCCCAGACCTGGCGCCAAGTGATTATCACCTCTTCATGCATTTGAAGAAATGGCTCGGGTCACAGCGGTTTGATGACGACGAAGAGCTCAAAGATGCGGTCACAGGCTGGCTCCAGGCACAAGCGGGTGATTTTTACGCAGAAGGAATTTCAAAGCTTGTGAAGGGATACGATAAGTGCCTCAATCGCTATGGAGACTATGTAGAAAAATAGTGCAAAGATGTAGTTGTAAGATGCATATATTAAAATATTTTTATTTAACTTGGTGTATTTTTTTAAATCAACCAGAGGTTACTTTCTGAACGGCCCTCGTACATGAATGTCCATGGGCGAAGGTTCACGAGCCGGAGTATTCTTGGTTCGATTCCGATTCCGGCGTGAAGCAAAGGGCCTGGAATCGTTGTGAGTGTCCGATCTGAGCTTTTTCTGGCAAACACTCTGAACATGTCCTTTTCTATTACAGAAAAAGCAAATAGCTTGGCGTGATGGGCAATTCTCATGCGAATGTCTGGTTGCACACCGTGGGCATGATTTTAGCTTTAGCACTGCATTTGCTTGCTGCCGCGGGACACGTGGTTGAGAGCTTGGCGGCAGCTGTGCGGACAAGCGCGAGGGCTGTTTACTGTTCCGTGCAGCTCGCCTGGCGGGCCGGTTAACGTGACACATGGGTGGCGAAGTTTCAAATGATTCCTGAGCAAAGTCAAGTGTGTCTTGCCTATCCAATATGTCTATCACTTGTTGAAGGGAGGGATTGACTAGTTTCAAAATCTGTTTCCTTATACGAACATCAGAAACGTTCTGTGCAATTGCATCACGTACCATAGTATCTGAATAAGGGAGGTCACATTCACACTCAAAAGCACAAGGCCTCGCAAAGTTGCAACCCACTCCCGATTAGTTTGACCGGCTGTACGTTTTGTACGAAAGAACGTATACCTTTTTGCAACTACATTGACTGATTCCTTGAAATATGCATCTAATGCAGACAAAATTTCTTCATAGGACAGAGTTGCTACGTGGCGGCGGGGAAATAATTTCACTATCACACGGTACGTCTGCACCCCTACACACGCCAATAAGTGAGGCTGCCGCTCGTTACCTTGAATTCTGTAGGCGGCGAGATGGAATCCAAATTGGCGTGACCACTCCGTCCAGCTTTCCAGTGCCGCATCAAAATGACGAAAAGGTGGTGCAACTGCGTGTTGTGGCTGCGGTAGCGGTGGAGCGGTTGGCCGCCGCATCGGTTTGCATTGCACATTGACCCTGGACGAGCTGTCCAAGGGCATCCAATAAGGCCTGCGTCTGCTGATTCTGCAAGCGATAAAATTCGGACAGTACATCTGGAGATTGTGGCGAAGCCATGACAAGGAAATTAGAGCAATACAACCGTTAAATCTTCGTCGCCATTTTGTAGTGTTGGCAGAAGAGCCAACACTGTGTTGCTAGAGGAGGCCGACATGCACGCTTTTAATTACACGCAGACTGGCGTGAGGTCTGGAACAGGACAATGTCTTGAGAATTGCAAATAAAGTACGTAGATGATGTAATACTTAACTTTAATCCATAATTGGAGTACATCGCTCTTGATGATACAAAAGTATAATAAGCTCAATATAACTGGTAATGGCGCCTTGCTAGGTCGTAGCAAATGACGTAGCTGAAGGCTATGCTAACTATCGTCTCGGCAAATGAGAGCGTATTTGTCAGTGAACCTTTCCTAGCAACGTCGGCTGTACAACTGGGGCGAGTGCTAGTACGTCTCTCTAGACCTGCCGTGTGGTGGCGCTCGGTCTGCTATCACTGACAGTGGCGACATGCGGGTCCGAAGTATACTAATGGACCGCGGCCGATTTAAAGGCTACCACCTAGCAAGTGTGTGTCTGGCGGTGACACCACAGTTTGTAAACAACATTGGGAGAGAAGTTGCAGATCTAGACTGAAACAGAAATGTTCAGAAAATAATATATTTGACAGTGTGGTGGTAGGGCAATGTAAAAAGTAAAATGTGGAATAGTAAATAAGTGAAAACGGAGTAAACAGGAAAAAAGTTTAACACAAAACAGGAACAACAAGCCCACATAACAGTTTATATTAATAAACAAAACCAAAGAATTATCAATGTAACTACAGAAAATGTAAGGAACTTAAGCAATACCAACAAGATAAACAGGAATGAGTAAATGGAGGAAAATACGGGGGTTGTGATGGACTATGTAGTAAATGCAGTCCTTGAGAGTGTGGTGGTACTGAATTTTAGAAGGTCAAAAGGCTGAGCAGTGCATAAATACAAAAGAAGCAGACAGGAAATCCATTAACACTACACACAAAACTGTGCCTATGTAACAGTTTGCATTAAATAAATGAAACCAAGAAAAAAATACTACTTGATGAGACAACTGCAAGAGGCATTAAACATGGAAAGTAATACAAGTACCAGTTCAAAGAAAGACTTAACAACTGAAACTACAGTCCATATGGATTACATAGATAATTTCAATAAAATAAAGGAACTCGCTAATTACAGGAAAATGGGGGAATATGTAGGCACAGACAGTGTGGAAAGTAATGAAAAACAGATAGGATTATGTGAAGTTTAGGAGAGGGGGAAATGTTAAGCTGTGTCTGGTCATTTAGGATTAGATCTAGACTGCGACCTAGATGTTTGATAATTTCCAGGGCTTCCAGCAGGTTGAGATTATGACCTTCGTTGGCTAAGTGAAGGACGTAGGTCTCTGGTAGTTATGACCCTCACTCAGTACATGCTCAGCAAATGCGGAGTCAGACTTTTGCATGTTGAGAGCATGAAGGTATTACCGTGTATTTATTTATTTATTAGTGATTTAGTCTGACCAGATTAGGACCTTAAGGCTCAGATGTAAGCATCTGACCAGGAACAACACATACGAAATACGAAGTCACGTGTATTTCTAATAGGAACTCCACGTATAAATCCCTCAGTATATGTCAATCAGAGAGTGTTATTCTGCGGCAGTGCTGTGAAGTTTTCTGAAATTGAGATGAATGATACGCAATCTCGCTTGACAGGCGGTCAGAAAGTGTTGTAGTATCGAGTATTACGGTCCATTAATCTCACTTGAAGTTACAGTTGGTAGTAGCCTGTGAATTCACGTCGGGAACTACAGCTTGACTATGCCGCCGTGGACGGGAGGCCGGCAGGGCCATTCCAGAGCTTTCGGAAATAATGCGCGCTCGGGAAAGATTAGACGAACCACTCTGGTCCGAAAGAGAACTCTCTTCCCCTGTTGCAAGGAAATTCCCAAGTCGGATTACGGTCAGACATATACACCTGTCGCCTCTTGAGAGAGCTGGTTGCCCCCAAAACGTAGGATTTACTCAGTTTTAGCTACATGAAATGGAAACCAGAATCCAGCGATTTTTTTCCTCTTGAAATGCAACCTTACTATTTGTTAACAGCAACAAACTGTCGAGTGGAGTATGATGGAGACAGTTAGAGGAAGACGGAAAATACACTCCTGGAAATGGAAAAATGAACACATTGACACCGGTGTGTCAGACCCACCATACTTGCTCCGGACACTGCGAGAGGGCTGTACAAGCAATGATCACACGCACGGCACAACGGACACACCAGGAACCGCGGTGTTGGCCGTCGAATGGCGCTAGCTGCGCAGCATTTGTGCACCGCCGCCGTCAGTGTCAGCCAGTTTGCCGTGGCATACGGAGCTCCATCGCAGTCTTTAACACTGGTAGCATGCCGCGACAGCGTGGACGTGAACCGTATGTGCAGTTGACGGACTTTGAGCGAGGGCGTATAGTGGGCATGCGGGAGGCCGGGTGGACGTACCGCCGAATTGCTCAACACGTGGGGCGTGAGGTCTCCACAGTACATCGATGTTGTCGCCAGTGGTCGGCGGAAGGTGCACGTGCCCGTCGACCTGGGACCAGACCGCAGCGACGCACGGATGCACGCCAAGACCGTAGGATCCTACGCAGTGCCGTAGGGGACCGCACCGCCACTTCCCAGCAAATTAGGGACACTGTTGCTCCTGGGGTATCGGCGAGGACCATTCGCAACCGTCTCCATGAAGCTGGGCTACGGTCCCGCACACCGTTAGGCCGTCTTCCGCTCACGCCCCAACATCGTGCAGCCCGCCTCCAGTGGTGTCGCGACAGGCGTGAATGGAGGGACGAATGGAGACGTGTCGTCTTCAGCGATGAGAGTCGCTTCTGCCTTGGTGCCAATGATGGTCGTATGCGTGTTTGGCGCCGTGCAGGTGAGCGCCACAATCAGGACTGCATACGACCGAGGCACACAGGGCCAACACCCGGCATCATGGTGTGGGGAGCGATCTCCTACACTGGCCGTACACCACTGGTGATCGTCGAGGGGACACTGAATAGTGCACGGTACATCCAAACCGTCATCGAACCCATCGTTCTACCATTCCTAGACCGGCAAGGGAACTTGCTGTTCCAACAGGACAATGCACGTCCGCATGTATCCCGTGCCACCCAACGTGCTCTAGAAGGTGTAAGTCAACTACCCTGGCCAGCAAGATCTCCGGATCTGTCCCCCATTGAGCATGTTTGGGACTGGATGAAGCGTCGTCTCACGCGGTCTGCACGTCCAGCACGAACGCTGGTCCAACTGAGGCGCCAGGTGGAAATGGCATGGCAAGCCGTTCCACAGGACTACATCCAGCATCTCTACGATCGTCTCCATGGGAGAATAGCAGCCTGCATTGCTGCGAAAGGTGGATATACACTGTACTAGTGCCGACATTGTGCATGCTCTGTTGCCTGTGTCTATGTGCCTGTGGTTCTGTCAGTGTGATCATGTGATGTATCTGACCCCAGGAATGTGTCAGTAAAGTTTCCCCTTCCTGGGACAATGAATTCACGGTGTTCTTATTTCAATTTCCAGGAGTGTAGTTGTAACCGAGAGGATTAAATGTTAGAGATTGAAATGAACGTCACCACCGGTTGGAGACGGCGAAGTGGTGAGTCGAGAGGACATTTCCGCTCGTTGAAAGTCTAGTGGTTAATCACAATAAAAAATAAAATAAAATAAAAAAATAAAAAAATGGGAATTTGTGGTAAGGTCTTATGGGACCAAACTGCTGAGGCAATCGGTTCCTAAGCTTATGCACTACTTAATCTAACTTAAACTAACTTACGCTGAGGACAACACACACACGCATGCCCGAGGGAGGACTCCAACCTCCGATGGGGGCAGCCGCCCGGACCGTGACCAAGACGCCTTAGACCGCTCGGCTACCCCGCGAGAAGATAAACAAAAGTATTGGAAGGAGAAGTCTATAAAAGTAACAGTAGTTCTGATTCGCCAAAGTTCATCCCACCTATACTGAGAGGCAGCTGATCCTCATAAACCAAACGTAAATGGTAAATCTCATAACTTTACAAAGGACACTTGTTGCTGCACATGCCCCTCCAAATCCGCATCCAGTGACGCATGTAAATGAGGATGACACGGCGGCCGGTCGGTACCGTTGAGCCTACATGGCCTGTTCGGTCAGAGTTTACTTTACTTTAGTTTTATAGATCTTTAGATTCTGATAATAATAATTTAGTGTGGCTCAATGGCCTGGTGCTTGTCTATCGACTGGACGCCACTTCGGCGACTTTCGGGTTCCTAATTTATTTTATCCAACTGGGGAAAGGGAACCTACAGTTTTAACTTGGAATTCGAACCACGCGTCACTTCTGGCGAATCTCCACATCAGTAAGAGACGGCTGCTAGGTAAAAAGGCAGGCAGAAAAATCCGAACTTCGTTCGATCTCGTGACATTTCAGTTTCCGCGTTTACGCTTTGCTGCTTTTTTTCTCTGTGTTGCAATCTGTTTCTTCGTCGTCTTTCTTCTTCGAGAAATCGTTTCTCTGCGGAAATCGCATGACATCTCTCAAAGTCTACCCATGAAATTTTTACTTTATTTTATTACGGTCCCATAATCTACAATATGGTGACAACAGTCATGGGTTAGCGATACGCACGTATACAGATGGCGGTAGTGTCGCATACACGAGGTATAAAAGACCAGTACTTTGGCGGGACTGTCATTCATACTCAGGTGATTCATACGAAAAGGCTTCCGACGTGATTATGGCCGCACAACGGGAATTAAAAGACTCTGAACGCGGAATGATAGCTGAAGCTAGACGCATGGAACATTCTGTTTCGCAAATCGTTCGGAGTTCAATAGCCGGCCGGAGTGGCCGTGCGGTTCTAGGCGCTGCAGTCTGGAGCCGAACGACTGCTACGGTCGCAGGTTCGAATCCTGCCTCGGGCATGGATGTGTGTGATGTCCTTAGCTTAGTTAGGTTTAAGTAGTTCCAAGTTCTAGGCGACTGATGACCTCAGAAGTTAAGTCGCATAGTGCTCAGAGCCATTTGAACCATTTTTGGAGTTCAATATTTCGAGATCCACAGTCTCTGTGCCAAGAATACGAAATTTCAGGCATTATCTCTCACCACGGTAAATGCAGTGGCCGATGGCCGCCACTTAGCGACCGAGGGCTGCCGTTTTGCGTAGAGTTGTCAGTGCTAACAGACAAGCAACACTGTGTGAAATAATCGCAGAAATCTATGTGGGACGTACGACGAACGTATCCGTTAGGAATGTGCTGCGAAATTTGGCGTTAATGGGCTATGGCAGCAGACGACCGACGCGGATGCCTTTGCTAACTGCACGACATCACCTGCAGCGGCCCTCCTGGGCTCTTGACGATATCGGTTGGACCCTAGACGCCTGAAAAACCGTTGCCTGAGAACTTAGAACTACTTAAACCTAACTAACCTAAGGACATCACACACATCCATGCCCGAGGCACGATTCGAACCTGTGGTCGTAGCGGTCACGCGGTTCCAGACTGAAGCCCCTAGAACCGCTCGACCACACCGGCCGGCTAACAAGGTACTGTGCAAGCTGCTGCTGGCTCCATAATCGTAGGTCCTTCAGCTTTTCAGTGAAAGTGCAGAGTTACTTTTTTACTAACGTCACAGTCCTTTTCAACGTCTTTTAAATGTCTTATTAGTTTCTCTTTTATCTTTATCTCTTATACTATTTATTTTCTAAATTTTAAATGAAGAAAAAATTATATTTTTCTAATAGCATCTTTTTCCAGATTTTAAAAACATTTTGAAATTTTGCATCCATCAGTCTTGCTGTAATGTCCTTATTACATTTTGTAAAATTTTTTTGACTGAAGAGTATATATTGCACTGCTGGCAGCCCCGCCCCTCCCATTGGGGCGAGGGATGAAATGACATAAAATGGAAAAATAAATAGAATAGGTCAACAGACTAGATCACACTTTACTTGTCTACATTCGTTAATCGTTTCGGCAGACTAACATCAAAGGATCTAAGGAGAAATTGTAAAGTTGCGTCATTTTACAATTTACACACCGTGTTTACATCCAATACAACATAAGTAAGCCCCTTCAATGATAAAAAAGATCAGGTTTGTGCCCGTTGATTAAAAACATGTATGTGACTGACATCGTCTAGTATACTTAATTTACTGTATAATGTCTGCATATTGAGTGACTGGGGAACAAGCAGAGCTGTGAAACTCGTGGTAGAACGGATGGACACAGGAAGCTCACACATTCCTTCGGACAATAGGACGGCACAGCCGCTTTCGGTGCTAATCCCGGGATCCGCCCGTGAGCTGGACCACCTGCAAAGCGGGAACGCGTGTCGGGCGGGCAGGCGTGAGAAGGCGGCCTGGTCGACCAAAAATACATGGCAGCAGGTATTCGCGTACTTTCCTACGGACTTAGAAACAACTTCCAGAAACTTCGATCTGGATTCTAAACTGCGACTGGTCGGCGTTCAGAAATGGTTCAAATGGCTCTGAGCGCTATGGGACTTAACTGCTGAGGTCATCAGTCGCCTAGAACTTAGAACTACTTAAACCTGACTAACCTAAGGACATCACACACATCCATGCCCGAGGCAGGATTCGAACCTGCGACCGTAGGGGTCGCGCGGCTCCAGACGAAGCGCCTAGAACCGCTCGGCCAACTCGGGCGGCGTTCAGAAACGAGCGCCTACCGGAAAGATGATTCGCCACCCAAATTTAAGGGAGACTAAAAGACTTTGAGCAGCGAAAAAGGAGAAGAGAGTCGTTGCGGGGTCGTGGAACTTGGTGTTCCACGGCGGTCGACGGACGTCTTCGGCTGTAATTTCGGTGAAGTACAATTTCGCTGTTATCTCGCTGAGGCGAGAAGTTCTGCGGTTATAGCTCCTGTCATTACGGTGATCTTGCTTATGCACCGGCGTGTAGGAGAGTGAATTTTCACTGGTGAATCACGTGTTTTACTCCGTTCTGCACTGAGGTTTCACACTGCTCATTGAGCTAGTAGTTCCTTCTTGCTATTTAGTACAACGGGGGATGTCAGCTACTCCGCGCCTAATCACAGATCGCGAGTACATTATAGGGCAGAGCCAGACATTTTAAGGGCCAGTATTAATACAGGAAGAACCTGAGATTTGTAATTATTGTTTAGTGTTTCTAAATTGTTTTGATGATGAATAGATGTGTTAAAATCACGGCATTTATTCTTTAGTAGATAGTATTTTCTGTACCAATGAATCTTGTCTCTTCTGCACATTTTATACATTTATAACGTATTCGTTAATAGGGGGACTGGATTTTGTCGGCTTATCATGATATTCTATCGTATCCACAGGATAAGATTAGGAAACGGGTAGGTTATCACATGACAATTTACATAATTAATCATAATTAATGAGAATAATGTACTCCTACTGGGGGACGTATAAGTGTCAGGGCGACTTCAGTAGCGTTAAAGGATCCATTGCGCAAATTATCATTTGTACATACTCATGGCAAGTCTCCACCATCAATAGCCAGTAGAAGAAGTAGAGGTACGCCCGAAAATGAAAAATTAAAGCAGTATATCCAAGTTTGCAATTAAACATGTGACGCTTAAGTACTATTTTTGACGTGATACACTGTATTGATTTTCCCTTAGGTTTCGATGCGACAATCTTTGTGCTAAATAAAATGCTTCATTTTGAGCGCCGAACTTTATAACGAATTTTTGCCCTCTGTTATCAAAACTATGGCTCAGTCTTAAAAGAATAGTTGACCATGCACTGGTCACGTATGTACACAGTGGTACAGTTCACAATGGAGGGAACATCCTCTGTATACAGTCACTGTAAAGAAACTTCTATAGCAACACAGACTACTGCATAATAGGTGTAAAACAAAGCATAGGACTATGGATAGAGACATGCTGAATAAAACGCGTTTGGCTGTCAAGAGAGCAATGAGTAAGCCTTCAATGACTATGGTAGCAGAGTATTGTCGAATGATGTTTCACAAAACCCAAACACTGTTAGTGGCACCAGAGCTAGTATCCAGTCCCTAGTGAATGAAATGTGAAATGTATGGTTAGGGCCTCCCGTCGGGTAGACCGATCGCCTGGTTCAAGCCTTTTGGGTTGACGCCATTGCGGCGACTTGCGTGTCGATGGGGATGAGATGATGATGATGATGATAACACAACACCCAGTCCTCGACCAGAGAAAATCTCCGGCCCAGCCGGGACTCGAACCCTGGCCCCTTAGCATGGCATTCTGTCGCGCTGACCACTCAGCTACCGAGGCGGACCCCTAGCGAATGAGACAGTAACTGAAATTGAGGGTAGCAAAGCAAAAGCTTAAATGTTTAACTCTGTTTTGAAATGTTCCTTTACATAGGAAAACCGAGGAAAATTAGCCCAATTTAATTCTCGTGCCACTGAAAAGTCGAGTGAAATAAGTATAAGTGTCAGTGGTGTTGAGTAACAGCTAAAATCGTTATATTTGAAGGACGCTCCAGGGGTCTTTGTTGTAGAATCTTAGAACATATTATGAGCTCAAACATAATGATGATTCTCGAACAGAATGATCTCCTCCATGCCATCCAGCATGGATTCTAAGAGCATCGATCATGTGGAACCCAACTCGCTCTTTTCTCACATGACATATTGAAAGCTTCGGTTCAAGGCACTCAGGTAGTTGCACTATTTCTTCATTTCCGAAAAACTTTTGACCTGGAACCACACCTACACTTATTGGTTTATGGGCTGTCAAATGAAATTTGTGATTGGGTTAAGTATTTTTCGATAGAGAGGACGCAGCATGTTATCTTGGATAGAGGGTAATCGTCAGTTGTAGAAGTAGTTCATGGGGTGCCCTAGGGATGTGTGTTGAGACACTTGTTGTTCATGTTGTATATTAATGATCTTCCGGTCAACATCAATATTAACCTCAGACTTTTTGCAGATGATGCAGTTATCTAAAACGAAATACAGTCTGAATGAAGCTGTACAAATACTCAGTCACACCTTGATAAGATTTCAAGTGGTGCAAAGACTGGCAACGTGCTTAAAATGTAAGGAAATGTAAAACTGTGCACGTCAAAAAATGAAAAATCGTAGCACCCTATGATTATAAAATCAATGAGTCACAAATGGAAACGACCAGCTCATACAAATACCTGGGTTTAGTACTTTGTAGGGATATGAAATGGAATAATCACACAAACTCAGTCGTGGGTAAAGCACATGGTAGACGTCGGTTTACTGGTAGAGTACAGGGAAAGTGCAATCAGTCTACAAAGGAGATTTCTTACAGATCACTCGTACGATCTGTTCTAGAATATTGCTCAAGTGAGTGGGACTTGTACCAAAAAAAATGCCGGCACGGTAGCTCAGCGTGTTCGGTCAGAGAGCCGATTGGCCTCTGTAATAAAAAAACTGAGTGGAAGGATCATCAAACGAACTTGAATGGATGTTATTGTGACGTCCGCAACGACCAAACACAACGATCAACAACGAACAAAATGCTAAAAAAAAAATAAAAAAAATGTGATTAGCAGTGGATATTGAACGTGTACAGAGAAGGGCAGCAGGAATGGTCACAAGTTTGTTTCACCTGTGGGACAGTGTCAGAGAGATGATGAAGAAACTGTACTGGCATAGACAGAGGTAAACTATACTGTGAGAGTCTACTAACAACTTTTCAAAAACTGGCTTTAAATGTTGACTCTAGGAATATACTACAACCTCCTACGTACCTCTCACATTGGGCTCCTGAGGACAAGATGAGAATAATTACTTCAATCAATCATTATTCCCGCGCTCGATACGTGGTTGGAACGGGAAGAAACCCTAATAGCTGGTACAATGAGAGGTACCCTTTGCCATGCACTGCACAATGGTTTGCAGAGTATAGATGTAGAAGTAAACGCTGATGTAGATATAGACAGCAGATGTACGTCAGTGTTTGTAGATGCCTCTCCATGCAGGACTAGGAGCTGCGTCCTGGCAACTCGAGTGAGCGAGCCACACAAAACTGAGGTGACTGCCAACATCTGGCTGCCCCTTTGGCAAGTTCGCAAGCGTCTGCTCGTTGCTAGCAACAGATGCCGCAGAACGCGCGCCGGATATGTGGAGTGGGTCCCAGGCGCCAGCGCGTAGCACGCGTTAGGTTGGCAGCGCGTCACGTGCTCGTCGACCAATGGGGCGCCGTCAGGCCACGCGGCCACCGCTTCATCACGTGATCGCCACGCACCGCCAGGGCATTGCGGTCGCGGCTGTGGACTGTCAAACCACAGAGGCGCCTCAGCGGGCGCCAAGGAATTGGAAGTATGCTTTCGGCGCACGTGGACACGCCTCAGTCACGTGACATCGCGAGTCGCGTGCGTGCGCGGTATACAGTACACCGACAGCAGCGAGATGGGCGCGTCGCTATAACTGCACATGCCTTCCGCGAGTTAGTTATTCATTCGTCAGTGCCTGGTGCGCTATGGGCTGGCATTGAGGAGCTTTTATCGGAACCAAAATTGCGAGTGGCAGTCTGTACAGTTATTTTCTACAGGTCAGAGGGGAAAAACAACGTGTGAAATTAACACTTCATTTATTTATGTTTGTATTTATTTATATAACAAAATTAGTTTTCTAGTAAATTAATACAAGCCCTAGTTAACGGAATGCGCGGTCACGGCGGTAATATTGTGCTATTTACATCCGAGAAACGTGACTGGGATGAAGTAAGAAGGTACACTGCCGTAGTCTTACAAGTAGAGTGGTGTCACAAAAAATGGTTCAAATGGCTCTGAGCACTATGGGACTCAACTGCTGAGATCATTAGTCCCCTAGAACTTAGAACTAGTTAAACCTAACTAACCTAAGGACATCACACACATCCATGCCCGAGGCAGGATTCGAACCTGCGACCGTAGCGGTCTCGCGGTTCCAGACTGCAGCGCCAGAACCGCGCGGCCACTTCGGCCGGCAGTGGTGTCACACAGTATTTGTCAATGCACCAGTGTCCAGCATAGTACAACAATTTAACAATAACGGGCTCTTTTGTTTAACAACAATCCTCACACACCATCACTTTGACCACATTTATATGGTGTAATACGTACCATTCAACATCTCGTCTGAATAAATTACTGACCACTTGAATTCAAACTTATCAGAAACGGAGACGGAGGTGGGATTCCTTTCAGAAGTTCCGATATTTCGGAGTGGTGGCGAAGGTACATTACGGCACTACTGAGCATGGGCATCACCGAGAGGGAGGGGATTGGGGGGGGGGGGGGGGGGAGAGGGGCCACTTGCCCTCCCTCCTCCCCCAACCGCGAATGTGGAGTTAGGAGTTTTCATTCATATACTGAGTGGATTACCATCAATTGTCTGGTGGTATAAAGAGTGATTATGCTGCCCTACCTATGGGCTCTATGTGGGCTTTATGCAACCCACAATGCCTTCAACAACCACACTAAAGATTTTATATCGCGTTCGCTACACGCAAACTAGTAGTCCTACAGGAAAAAAAAAATAATGAACAGGATCTCTATGTAGGAAATTTAATGTAGTTAAATTTTGTACTTGGATACGTTTTCGCTCATGGCCGCAGTTTTCGAATTATTCAAGAAAACCGTACAAACGTGACCTTGAAACGCTTTTTTCTTGAATAACTCGAAAACCGTGGCCTCTAGCGAAAACTTACCGCCGTACAAAATTTAACTACTTTAAATTTCCTACAAAAATACCCTGCCCACTTTTTCTGTAGGACTAATACACTCCTGGAAATTGAAATACGAACACCGTGAATTCATTGTCCCAGGAAGGGGAAACTTTATTGACACATTCCTGGGGTCAGATACATCACATGATCACACTGACAGAACCACAGGCACATAGACACAGGCAACAGAGCATGCACAATGTCGGCACTAGTACAGTGTATATCCACCTTTCGCAGCAATGCAGGCTGCTATTCTCCCATGGAGACGATCGTAGAGATGCTGGATGTAGTCCTGTGGAACGGCTTGCCATGCCATTTCCACCTGGCGCCTCAGTTGGACCAGCATTCGTGCTGGACGTGCAGACCGCGTGAGACGACGCTTCATCCAGTCCCAAACATGCTCAATGGGGGACAGATCCGGAGATCTTGCTGGCCAGGGTAGTTGACTTACACCTTCTAGAGCACGTTGGGTGGCACGGGATACATGCGGACGTGCATTGTCCTGTTGGAACAGCAAGTTCCCTTGCCGGTCTAGGAATGGTAGAACGATGGGTTCGATGACGGTTTGGATGTACCGTACACTATTCAGTGTCCCCTCGACGATCACCAGTGGTGTACGGCCAGTGTAGGAGATCGCTCCCCACACCATGATGCCGGGTGTTGGCCCTGTGTGCCTCGGTCGTATGCAGTCCTGATTGTGGCGCTCACCTGCACGGCGCCAAACACGCATACGACCATCATTGGCACCAAGGCAGAAGCGACTCTCATCGCTGAAGACGACACATCTCCATTCGTCCTTCCATTCACGCCTGTCGCGACACCACTGGAGGCGGGCTGCACGATGTTGGGGCGTGAGCGGACGACGGCCTAACGGTGTGCGGGACCGTAGCCCAGCTTCATGGAGACGGTTGCGAATGGTCCTCGCCGATACCCCAGGAGCAACAGTGTCCCTAATTTGCTGGGAAGTGGCGGTGCGGTCCCCTACGGCACTGCGTAGGATCCTACGGTCTTGGCGTGCATCCGTGCGTCGCTGCGGTCCGGTCCCAGGTCGACGGGCACGTGCACCTTCCGCCGACCACTGGCGACAACATCGATGTACTGTGGAGACCTCAGGCACCACGTGTTGAGCAATTCGGCGGTACGTCCACCCGGCCTCCCGCATGCCCACTATACGCCCTCGCTCAAAGTCCGTCAACTGCACATACGGTTCACGTCCACGCTGTCGCGGCATGCTACCAGTGTTAAAGACTGCGATGGAGCTCCATATGCCACGGCAAACTGGCTGACACTGACGGCGGCAGTGCACAAATGCTGCGCAGCTAGCGCCATTCGACGGCCAACACCGCGGTTCCTGGTGTGTCCGCTGTGCCGTGCGTGTGATCATTGCTTGTACAGCCCTCTCGCAGTGTCCGGAGCAAGTATGGTGGGTCTGACACACCGGTGTCAATGTGTTCTTTTTTCCATTTCCGGGAGTGTAGTTTGCCCATAGCGAGCGAGAGAATATGAAAATCTCGCACATGGTTTTTAAAGGCGTTCGGTTTGCATGAAACCCACAGCCAGGGGCAACTGAATCACCCTGTGTAAATAGTTCTTATGCCATGACATGTCTCGAACCTGGGCAACTCTCTTTTTTTATCAAAAATGGCAAATTTAGAGCCTTCCTCCCTCCCTCCGGAAAAAATTCAGCCAACACCCGTGCTATTGTGTGTGTGTGTGTGTGTGTGTGTGTTTGTGCGTGTGTGTGTAGTAATAGTAGTAGTAGTAGTAGTAAGAGGAGGAGGAGGCGTACTTAAGCAATGTTTATCACTTCCCAAAGGATACTTCGAGTTTAAGATAGTGACTAAGAATAGCACGAAGGAGATTAGCACAGATACGGAAGCAGATGAAGTGGAATATGCGTAACACGAAATGCTGGTGTGGGACTCAAAACTAAAGACAGTTCCACATACAGAGAAATAAGCGCTTGGGGCATGTGAGAATCGCGCATGCTGTTCTGTATCAGGTCCTAGTGGAGTGCTTTTGCATTTGCATTTGCCTTGTCTTGTGGACTTCTGCACTGGATTGTGGTGTCGTGTCTGTATTATTGTGAATGGAGGGAAGTGAGAGGATGACTCCTGGTGCTCACAAGTAACCTATTCCTCTTGAAGCTTTTCCAGCATCATAGAGAAAAAGTATGTTACTGCATTTATAAAGAAAAAGTCAGTGTCATAATTCGGCAGCTATGAATTGAAAATTACTTTCCTACGTTAGAAAATTCTCCACATAGTCCGCTAGTGGATAAGTGCCAAACACCAGGGCAAAGCTCCAAGCAACTGGAAAAAGTGCACGTGACTCCTCTACGTCCAAAAGTGTTTGGATTCCTAAGGGACCAAACTGCTGAGGTCATCAGTCCCTAGACTTACACACTACTTTAACTAACTAAAACTAACTTATGCTAAGAATAACACACACACTCATGCCCGAGGGAAGACTCGAACCTCCGGTGGTAAGGGCCGAGCAATTCGTGACGTGGCGCCTCATGCTGCGCGGCGACTCCTCTGTATAAGAAGGGTAAAAGAACGGACCTGCACAAGTAGAGACCAATTTCCTAAACATCGGTTGTTGCAGATTCTTAAACATGCTCTCAGTTCGAATACAATAAATTTCGTTGAAACGGAAGAGCTTCTCTCGACAGATCAGCACGGATTTAGGAAGCACTGCTAGTGCGAAACTCAGCTTGCCCATTTCTGGCACGATATCCTGCGAACCATGGATGAAGGGCGACAAGCAGATTGTATACTCCTAGATTTCCGATAAGCTTTTGTCACTAATCCACACTGGGTAGTGTTAACGGAGGTGCGAGGATACGGAATAGATTCTCATATATGCGAATGGCTCGAAGTCTTTCTAAGTAATAGAACCCAGTAAGTTGTCCTGGATCGCGAGTGTTCATCAGAGACAAGGGCATCACCAGGAGTGTCCCAGAGAAGGGTGACAACTGTTGTTCTCTGTATACATAAAAGGTGTGACAGATAGGGTGACTGTTTACTGAGTTACTGTGGTGTACGGGAATGTGTCATCGTTCAGTGACAATACGAGTAGAATGGACGACAAAGACAAAATTTCATTTTGGTGCTCAGTCGTACCTTACTTTAAATTTAGGAAATCGTCATTTCATGCCGCGATATGAGAACGCAGCATGTCATTCTCAATGGAGAGAAGTCTTCCGAGGTAGGAGTGATTTCAGGTGTGTCGCAGGGGAGTGTCGTAGGACCGTTGCTATTCACAATATACATAAATGACCTTGTGGATGACATCGGAAGTTCACTGAGGCTTTTTGGGGATGATGCTGTGGTATATCGAGAGGTTGTAACAATGGAAAATTGTACTGAAATGCAGGAGGATCTGCAGCGAATTGACGCATGGTGCAGGGAATGGCAATTGAATCTCAATGTAGACAAGTTTAATGTGCTACGAATACATAGAAAGATAGATCCCTTATCATTTAGCTACAAAATAGCATGACCTTGTGGATGACATCGGAAGTTCACTGAGGCTTTTTGAGGATGATGCTGTGGTATATCGAGAGGTTGTAACAATGGAAAATTGTACTGAAATGCAGGAGGATCTGCAGCGGAATTGACGCATGGTGCAGGGAATGGCAATTGAATCTCAATGTAGACAAGTTTAATGTGCTACGAATACATAGAAAGATAGATCCCTTATCATTTAGCTACAAAATAGCATGACCTTGTGGATGACATCGGAAGTTCACTGAGGCTTTTTGAGGATGATGCTGTGGTATATCGAGAGGTTGTAACAATGGAAAATTGTACTGAAATGCAGGAGGATCTGCAGCGAATTGACGCGTGGTGCAGGGAATGGCAATTGAATCTCAATGTAGACAAGTTTAATGTGCTACGAATACATAGAAAGATAGATCCCTTATCATTTAGCTACAAAATAGGATGACCTTGTGGATGACATCGGAAGTTCACTGAGGCTCTTTGCGGATGATGCTGTGGTATATCGAGAGGTTGTAACAATGGAAAATTGTACTGAAATGCATGAGGATCTGCAGCGAATTGACGCATGGTGCAGGGAATGGCAATTGAATCTCAATGTAGACAAGTGTAGTGTGCTGCGAATACATAGAAAGATAGATCCCTTATCATTTAGCTACAAAATAGCAGGTCAACAACTGGAAGCAGTTAATTCCATAAATTATCTGGTAGTAGGTATTAGGAGTGATTTAAAATGGAATGATCATATAAAGTTGATCGTTGGTAAAGCAGATGCCAGACTGAGATTCATTGGAAGAATCCTAAGGAAATGCAATCCGAAAACAAAGGAAGTAGGTTACAGTACGCTTGTTCGCCCACTGCTTGAATACTGCTCAGCAGTGTGGGATCCGTACCAGATAAGGTTGATAGGAGAGATAGAGAAGATCCAACGGAGAGCAGCGCGCTTCGTCACAGGATCATTTAGTAATCGAGAAAGCGTTACGGAGATGATAGATAAACTCCAGTGGAAGACTCTGCAGGAGAGACGCTCAGTAGCTCGGTACGGGCTTTTGTTGAAGTTTCGAGAACATACCTTCACCGAAGAGTCAAGCAGTATATTGCTCCCTCCTACGTATATCTCGCGAAGAGACCATGAGGATAAAATCAGAGAGATTAGAGTCCACACAGAGGCATACCGACAATCCTTCTTTCCACGAACAATACGAGACTGGAATAGAAGGGAGAACCGATAGAGCTACTCAAGGTACACTACGCCACACACCGTCAGGTGGCATGCGGAGTATGGATGTAGATGTAGATGTAGATGCAGATGAGATAAAAAGAATACATAAGGTCGGTAGTAGGGTAGCGAATGGTCGACTTCCGTTTATTGGAAGAATTCTAGGAAAATGTAGCTCATCTACACTGACGGAAACAAATCGCAACACCAAAAAATAATTAATGTAGAGTAATGCAATTTTGGGAATACATTTTTCTAGGTAACATATTTGAGTGATTAACATTGCTTGATCACAGGTTAATGTAAGATCGAGATAAACCATTTGATGTGTGAATTGCTGTTACATTAATAACCGGTGTAATCGCCACAATGTTGAATGCAAACATGCAAAAGCGCATACATTGTTTTGTACAGGTGCCGGATGTCAGGTTGTGAGATGGAGTCGAACTTGGTCGGCCAATAGAAGGACAGTTAAAAATGTTTGTAGATGAAGCTAGAGTTGTCGTCCGATCATGTTCCATATGTCCTCGATTGGAGACGCATCTGGTGATAGAGTAGGCCAAGGCAACATCTCAGATTCTGTAGAGCTTGTTGTGTTGCAACAGTGATACGTGGGCGCCCATTATCGTGTTGGAAAACACCTCCTGAAATGCTGTTCATGGAGGGCAGCACAATAGGTCGAGTTACCAAATTGGCGTACAGTTTCGCAATCAGGGTGCGTGGTATAACCACGAGAATGCTCCTGCTGTCGCAGTCCTGATCATAGCTACAGGTGTGGGCCGATTGTGTGTAGCACGCACACCGGCTGGTTGCAGGCCCTCAACACATGGCCATCGCTGGCACCGAGGTGGAACCAGCTTGCATCAGAAAACACAACAGACCTCCACTCAGCCTTCCAATGAGCTCTCCCTTGACACTACTGAAGTCGGAAATGTGATGTTTTGGTGTCAGTGGAACGCACGGTACAGGGCGTCCGGATCGGAACTATCCTTGAAGCAACCGATTTGTAACAGTTCATCGTGTCACTGTGGTGCTAACTCTACATCTACATGGTTACTCTGCAATTCACACTTAAGTGCCTGGCATCGAACCATTTTCATACTACTTCTCTACCATTCCACACTAGAATGGCGCGTGGGAAAAAGGAACGCCTAAATATTTCCGTTCCAGCTCTGATTTCTCTTATTTTATTATGATGATCATTTCTCCCTACGTAGGTGGGTGTCAACAAAATATTTTCGCATTCGGAAGAGAAAGTTGGTGACTGAAATTTCGTAAATAGATCTCTCCGCAAAGAAAACCGCCTTTCTTTCAGTGACTGCCACCCCAACTCGCGTATCATATCAGTGACACTCTCACCCCTACTGCGCGATAACACGAAACGAGCTGCCCTTCTTTGTACTTTTTCGATGTCCTCCGTCAATTCTACCTGGTAAGGATCCGACACCGCGCAGCAATATTCTAGCAGAGGACGGACAAGTGTAATGTAGGCTATCTGTTTAGTAGGTTTGTCGCATCCTCTAAGTGTTCTGCCAACAAAGCGCAGTCTTTGTTTCGCCTTCCCCACAATATTATCTGTGTGGTCTTTCCGATTTCAGTTGCTCGTAATTGTAATTCCTAGGTATTTAGTCGAATTGACAGCCCTTAGATTTGTGCGCTTTATCATACACCCAAAATTTATCGGATTTCTTTTAGTACCCAAGTGGATGACCTCGCACTTTTCTTTGTTTAGTGCCAATTGCCACTTTTCGCATCATACAGAAATTCTCTCTATATCATTTTGTAACTGGAATTGATCGTCTGATAGTTTTACTAGACGGTAAATTGCAGCGTCATCTGCAAACAATCTAAGGGAGCTGCTGAGATTATCACCTAGTTCATTTATGTAAATCAGGAGCAGCAGAGAGCCTATGACACTACCTTGCCGAACGCCAGATATCACTTCTACGCTACTCGATGATTTACCATCTATCACAGCGAACTATGACCTCTCTGAGAAAAAATCACGAATCCAGTCACACAACTGAGACGATACTCCATTAGCACGCAATTTGATTAATAGTGCCGGCCGGAGTGGCCGTGCGGTTCTAGGCGCTACAGTCTGGAGCCGAGCGACCGCTACGGTCGCAGGTTCGAATCCTGCCTGGGGCATGGATGTGTGTGATGTCCTTAGGTTAGTTAGGTTTATTTAGTTCTAAGTTCTAGGCGACTGATGAGCTCAGAAGTTAAGTCACATAGTGCTCGAGCCATTTGAACCATTTGATTAATAGTCGCTTGTGAGGAACGGTATCAAAAGCGTTCTGGAGATCTAGTAATATGGAATCGATCTGAGATCCCTTGTCGACAGCACTCATTACTTCATGGGAATAAAGAGCTAGCTGTGTGGCACAAGAACGATATTTTATGAATCCGTGTTGATTACGTATCAATCAGTCATTTTCTTCAAGGTGATTCATAATGTTCGAGTACAGTATATGCTCCAAAATCCTACTGAAAATTGAGGTCTGTGATATGGATCTGTAATTCAATGGATTACTCCTATTTCCTTTCTTGAATATTGGTGTGACCTGTTCTACTTTCCAGTCTCTAGGAACAGACCTTTCGTCAAGTGAGCGGTTGTATATGATTGCTGCTGCTCAAACTGCTGCAGTAGATGCGCCAGAGCCATACGCCGGTCGCGATGGTCTTCCACCTCGGTAATGCCACGTGGCCATTCGGAGTCCAGTCCGACTGCGACCTTACATTTTCGTGACCACCGCTGCCAGCAATCAAGTACAGTGGCTAAACTGCTGCCAAGACGTTTTGCAGTGTTAACAGAAGGAACCGCCAGCATCTCATAGCCCTATTACACGACCCTGTTCAAACTCAGCGAGGTGCTGATAGTGGCATGTTTGTCGCCTTTCAGGCATTCTTGACAAACATCAACTCACCACGCCCAATCTCAAAGGTAAGGCTGGTATTACACTATCAGATTTCTTTGTCAAATATCTTTGTCACAGAAATTTGATGGTGTAATGGGGAACTTTGTCAAATCTCGTCTGTCGTCAAATAAATTTGATCAAATCTAGGGCCTCGCTGTAAATTTGATCAAAGAAGTCGCTTGTCTTCCGTTCACTGCAATGTGAGATGTTACCACACGGAGCGCTAGCGTCACTGCAGCGTTCTGTGATCTGTAGTGTTTTTATAAACATTGCCAGTAAATACAATTGGTGTGTACTGACAACTACAAAATTAATAGAGATGTATGACGCTGATGAGGCGCTTAACAACTTGAGGCACCCTGAGTACAAAAATAGATTAAGAGGATTGGAGATCTGACCTAACCCAACCCAACCTAACCTAACCCAACCTAACCTAACCTAACCTAACTCCTTCCTGTAACAAGGAATCGGAGTGTTACAGTGAGCCTGTCTTCTGCAGATATACCAGTTCTTAAGTGAGTATTGTGCTTTGTGATATGAGGATACACTTCACTGAGCATATACTGAAATGTATGCTCATCCATTCTTAAGTAACTGATGTACGACTTGACGTCCTCCACTATAAGCTCACGTAACAAGTTTTGTTGAATGCTTTTATAGTGTCGTCGTAAAACCCACGGCTTCACCCAGGTACGTTTCCTTTTTTCCCCCGCTTCTCTCCCCCATGTGCACACTGTGCAGTTGTGGTACATGCGGTTGCTGCGGTTAATAAAAAGTTGTTGTTGTTGGCTATCTTGAACTTTGACGAAAAATATGATGACAGTGTAATACCCCTTTTTAGCGCCACGTCAAAGATCTTTATCAAATATATTTGACGAATATTTGATCAAATGTTTGGTCAAATCTTCGACAAAGAAATTTGATAGTGTAACACCGGCCTAACTAACGCTTACGACCGTTGAATTCCTCGTAGTGGCGCTACTAGCGTCACTCTTGCGCGACTGGGGCGAAAACTGAATAGAAATCATCTTTCATGTGGAGAAACATGCCTACCAACATTCGTTTATGACGCACAAGTCTTCCTTGCTGTTGCGACTTCTTTTCGTCAGTGTATAAAGGCAGTCGCGGTATAGCATACTAGTGTGACTCATTCGTGAGTACTGCCCGAGTGTTTGCGATCCCCTCCAGTCGGTCGAATTACAGGAAGCAATTCAGACTCCTGCTGCTAGATTTGTTACCGGTAAATTGAATCAACTCCCAACTGTTATTGAGACGCCTCGTGAACTCAAATGGAACGCCTGGAGGGAAGAGACGTTCTTTTCGCGAAACGCTATTGAGAAAACTTGGAGAACCGGCATTTTCGACTGACAGCAGAATGATTCTACTGCCACAACGTACATTCCGCGTAAGAACTGTGACACAAGGTGAGACCGACTAGGACTCGTACAGTGATTTACAGACAGTCGTCTTTTACACGCTCCATTTGCGAGTGAAACAGGAAAGCGTTTAACAAGGTGCCCTTCGCCATGTATCATATGGTGGCTTGCAGAGTGTGTATGTTAATGTGGAGGTGAATCTGTCATAGATTTGGATTTAACAGGCATCGTGGTAAAGAGTCAATGGAATGGAAGAAGCTACTGCCTTGGCGCCTTCAGAGGCGTATGACGGAGTACAAGAAATCTTACATTCCAAAAATTTTAAAAAGTTGATGTTATTAAATTTAGGGTCGTATCAAGAGTTTAACATTTGCAGTTTTGGTTCCCTGATAGGGACTTCAGAGTTTGCCTCCCAGAACTGCCATCAGATTGTGATACTGAGGTGTAAATGGTGCTAAACACAATGGAGCTGGTGAGAAGCCATCACAGTACAGAATTTCTCATTTGTCCCCACTCTCTCAGTACCCTTGAAAGGGTCCTGTAGCCACCTTTCATTAGTCCGGTAGCCCATTTTCACTAGCATTTCTCTTTATTTTCCTTGTTTCTCTTTCCTCATAACTCTCATAGTGGTGTGACTGAATGAATGTGGTTGTGTGTCACGTTGCTAGACGGTGGCGTAGTCTGCTGCAGAAAGTCTGCGATAATCATACAGATTCAGCAGCAGTTGTACAGAATAGCCAACTCTCGTAATTGTCAAGTAGGCAAAGAGGTTTGCGTTACTTGTGAGAAACCCACCTGCGTTAGGTTGGTGGCGGAAATGGCATCTTTGGATTTTCCGGGCCACGAGGAGCGTGGAAGAGGCTGGAGAAGAAAAAGGGAGGCAGTCTGCCGCCGGTACGGGAAGCGCCCACAGCTGTGCTCTAGTCGAAGAAGGGCGAGTTAGACTGACCGCGTGGGGCGTTGTTACTTGGCGAGAGGAGAGCTGTTAGCTTTTGGTCTCGCTTTTCAACTCTGAAAGACTGCTTTGCCTTGTCGCAGCAAGGAATGCAGAACTTTGGCAGATTTTTCTTTTAGTAAATTTCTATAGGAGAGTTGGATCCGCCGGAAGAGCGCCATACAAAGGTGTCGATAAGAAGTGAGCACTCGCTTCTGTATGAATGTCAGTTTGCCTTCAGCTGTGCTTGTATAAGTTTTTATTTTTCTAAATATTAATAGCTTTGCCTTCTCGTAAATTTTCCTTGCTTTATGTATCTTTCGTCCGTGAGGAACCAACCACGTTGTTGAACATTAGAGTTTGTCGGGCTACCGTCAACACTAACTGTCCTATTTCATGTTTGTTTTAACGAATGTTAACTGCTCATGATTGTGTGATATGATATTGTTGCAACTTGGCCATGGTAACTAGAAATTGCGTCTCCACAAACCACGTGGGCACGCGGGTGTACTGCGAAACGTGTACCGCTTCACGAGTTATTGCGAACAGTTATCAGAAAACAGCAGTTGTATGAATGATTCACACCAATGATTTTAGGTGTAGATTACAACGGTGAACGTATAGATGCTTTTCTTTAATGTTTTAGGAATAAATGTTATCAGGAATTGTGTACATGCCTCACATCCATATCTTGGGAATAAATGATTTTATCCACAATTTTCTCTTGTATTCCGCGGTTACGTTTTTGCACCTAAGCCACACACCTCATAGCTTTCCCGTTAGCACATTCAACGCGTTTCCTTACGCACAGGTCCAGTGATTAGTTTCCTCTTTTATTTTAAAACAAATGCTTTACATTAAGTCTTATCTTCAGGTGTGTTGCTGGGTGCTGATCTTATGCACAGTGTTCATGCATTTTCTATTTTATTTTAAATGTTTGATTCTCGTGAAGAGTGCACGGGCAATACTATTAATTACATCGAATCCCCTATGAACGACATCACAACGTATGCATTTTTATGAGTTTTTGGTCTGTGATCAAATTAATTTATTTTCCGACTCTGCCAAACTTTGATTAGTTGTATGGTTAGAGTCGGTGACGACCCTAATCTTAACGTAACAACCCGTAGAAACAGGTTAGTTACACCCTGCAATTTGTACAATACATATATCCAGCAGAGAAAAGTTTCTAACTGTCCAGGATCCCTTACAGCAGATCCAACACCAAGGCAAATAGTGGTCTTTCGCTGGGTACCAGGACACGTTGGTATGTGGATAAATGACGCAGCCGACAAAGCAACCAAAGCAGCGGGCAAAGGAGGCACTGTGATTCTGTGTGCCGTCCCTTGCGTCCAATTATGGGACAAAAGAGTCATGGACCAATGTGAAAACGTGTGGTTGGATGGGGCGTGCAACAAACTGTAGCCAAATACAACCACGGTGGGGTGGCGAACCTCATACCAACCTCTGGTAAGAAGTGATGCCCACCAGGTTACGGATAGGATAGAGTCTATCGACACACACTGTCTTCTGGCGGAATGGTTCACCAATATGTGATTACATTTTCAAGCGATTTGGGTGCGTAGATCCTGAGAAATCAGTACCCAGAACAAACACCTCTGGCCGTAATAACGGCCTTGATACGCCTGGACATTGAGTCAAACAGAGCTTGGATGGCGTGTACAGGTACAGCTGCCCATGCAGCTTCAACACGATACCACAGTTCATCCAGAGTAGTGACTGGCGTATTGTGACAAGACAGTTGCTCGGCCACCATTGACTAGACGTTTTCAGTTGGTGAGAGATCTGGAGAATATGCTGGCCAGGGCAGCAGCCGAAATTTTCTGTATCCAGAAAGGCCCGTACAGTACCTGCAACATGCGGTCGTGCATTATCCTGTTGAAATGTAGGGTTTCGTAGGGATCGAATGAAGGGTAGAGCCATGGGTCGTAACACATTTGAAATGTAACGTCCACTGTTCAAAGTGCCGTCAATGCGAACAAGAGGTGACCGAGACATGTAACCAATGGCACCCCATACCATCACGCCGGGTGATACGCCAGTATGGCGATGACGAATACACGCTTCCAATGTGCGTTCACCGCGATGTCGCCAAACACGGATGCGACCATCATGATTCTGTAATCAGAACCTGGATTCATCCGAAAAATTGACGTTTTGCCATTCGTGCACCCAGGTTCGTCGTTGAGTACACCATCGCAGGCGCTCCTGTCTGTGATGCAGCGTCCAGGGTAACCGCAGCCATGGTCTCCGAGCTGATAGTCCATGCTGCTGGAAACGTCGTCGAACTGTTCGTGCAGATGGTTGTTGTCTTGCAAACATCCCCATCTGTTGGCTCAGGGATCGAGACGTCGCTGCACGATCCGTTACAGCCATGCGGATAAGATGCCTGTCATCTCGACTGCTAGTGATACGACGCCGTTGGGATCCAGCACGGCGTTCCGTATTACCCTCCTGAACCCACCAATTCCATATCTGCTTAGAGTCATTGCATTTCGAGCAACGCCAGCAGCAATGTCGCGATACGATAAACCGCAATCGCGACAGGCTACAAGCCGACTTTTATCAAAGTGGGAAACGTGATGGTACGCATTTCTCCTCCTTACACGAGGTGTCACAACAACGTTTCTCCAGGTAACGCCGGTCAACTGCTGTTTGTGTATGAGAAATCGGTTGGAAACTTTCCTCATGTCAGCACGTTGTAGGTGTCGCCACTGGCGCCAACCTTGTGTGAATGCTCTGAAAAGCTAATCATTTGCATATCACCGCATCTTCTTCCTGTTGGTTAAATTTCGGGTCTGTAGCACATCATCTTTTTGATGTAGCAATTTTAATTGCCAGTAATGTATATTTTGACTATATATGTCTTATATACGCTGATCAGCCAAAACATTATTACCACTGCCTGATGGCGTTGCGGGCTCGTGATGGGGAAACAAAAGTATGTAAGCGGGACAGACACGGGCGGGGGATTGTGATAGCGAAGATATGGGCTGCAGATGGGGAAATCCATAAAGATAAGCGAGTTTGACAAAAGGGCAGAAGGTGACGTGCTACTGCCGTGAGCATCTAGGGGGAGAGGCAGAAGGACAGTGAAACTACCACTAGGCGCTAAATGGTTGGATGTTCACGACTCTTCACAGTGCGTGGGATTCGGGGGCTTGTCTGCTTTTTAAAGTAGGGTGAATGGTGATCTGTGGCATCTCTGCCCAAATAGCACAATGCTGGTGCACGCATAAGTGTTTCTGAGCGTATTGTTCATCGTACATTGTTGAACATGGAGCTCCGTAGCAGACTATCCCCACGCGTTCACATGTTGACCCAATGACATCGTCAATTACAATTGCAGTGAGCACGCAACCATCGGGATTCGACCGTCGATCAGTGGAAACATGCTGGCTCTTCCGGTGAATCACATTTTTGGTGCACTGGGTCGATGGTTGTCTCCAAAAATGTCGTCATAGAGGTGAACGGTGCTTCGAAACGTGCAGCGCGCCACAGACGGAGGCTGGTGGGTTCAGCGTTATTCTATGGGAGACGTTCTCCCGCGGCTGCATGGATCCTGTGGCAATAATCGAAGACACGCTCACAACTGCGAATCACCTGCAGCCCTTCATATTTGACGTCTTCCCCGACGGCGATGCCATTTTTCTGCAGTATAATTGTCTGCATCCCGGTGCCAGAACCGTGCTACAGTGATTTGAGGAGCATTATAGTGAACTCATGTTGATGTCTCGGCGACCAAATTCGCCTAATATAAATTCTTTCGAACCCATCTGGGTCATTATCGGGAGCCATCACAGCGTACGCAAACCAGCGGCTCATTATTTACGAGAATTACATGATACCTCCACAAACCTACCAACAAACTGCCGAATATCTGACAGTCAGAATAAATTATGTATTTCGTTCCAAAGACAGACAAACAAGCTATTAATCAGGTAGTCTTAATGTTCTGGCTTATCAGTGTACACACAAGGGTGACCATCAATTTGTTTCGGGACCTGTCTACCATCGTAGCTGCTAAAATGTAGAGGAACTCAACGAATTTTTAGTGGATGGCTCTGTCCCTGTTTTATTATGTGTTCAGCTACCCATATACAGTGCCTATCAAAAAGGTGAAGCACCCAGAAGGGGATGAGGAAACAAAACGAAACTTCCGGTGTGAGAGGGTGCGTGATGTTATTGCAGTGATTACAATATCGAGTCAGATTTACAAAGATGTTTACAGTATGAGCCCACTTACCAGTGTAACGTTGCACACCCTCTGGCCTAGATGAATGCATTGATTCAATTGGATATGGCACCATGCAGTAAATGAAGCAGGCAAAAAGGAATACAAACATCTCTAAAATGAGATCGACAGGAAGTGCAAAATGGCTAAGCAGGGATGCCTAGGGGACAAATGTAAGGATGTAGAGGCTTATCTCACTAGGGGTAAGATAGATACTGCCTACAGGAAAATTAAAGAGATCTTTGGAGAAAAGAGAACCACTTGTATGAATATCAAGAGCTCAGATGGAAACCCAGTTCTAAGCAAAGAAGGGAAAGCAGAAAGGGTGGAAGGAGTATATAGAGGGTCTATACAAGGGCGATGTATTTGAGGACAATATTATGGAAATGGAAGAGGATGTAGATGAAGGTGAAATGGGAGATATGATACTGCGTGAAGAGTTTGACAGAGTACTGAAAGACCTGAGTCGAAACAAGGCCCCGGGAGTAGATAACATTCCATTAGAACTACTGACAGCCTTGGGAGAGCCAGTCCTGACAAAACTCTACCATCTGGTGAGCAATATGTATGAGACAGGCGAAATACCCTCAGACTTCAAGAAGAATATAATGATACCAATCCCAAAAAAAGCAGGTGTTGACAGATGTGAAAATTATCGAACTATCAGTTTAATAAGTCACGGCTGCCAAATACTAACGCGAATTCTTTACAGACGAATGGAAAAACTAGTAGAAGCCGACCTCGGGGAAGATGTTTGGATTCCGTAGAAATATTGGAACACGTGAGGCAATACTGACCCTACGACTTACCTTGGAAGCTAGATTAAGGAAAGGCAAACCGACGTTTCTAGCATTTGTAGACTTAGAGAAAGCTTTTGACAATGTTGACTGGAATACTCTCTTTCAGATTCTGAAGGTGGCAGGGGTAAAATACAGGAAGCGAAAGGCTATTTACAATTTGTATAGGAACCAGATGGCAGTTATAAGAGTTGAGGGGCATGAAAGGGAAGCAGCGGTTGGGAAGGGAGTGAGACAGGGTTGTAGCCTCTCCTCGATGTTATTCAATCTGTATATTGAGCAAGTAGTGAAGGAAACAAAAGAAAAATTCGGAGTAGGTATTAAAATCCATGGAGAAGAAATAAAAACTTTGAGATTCGCCGATGACATTGTAATACTGTCAGAGACAGCAAAAGACTTGGAAGAGCAGTTGAACGGAATGGACAGTGTCTTGAAAGGAGGATAAAATATGAACATCAACAAAAGCAAAACGAGGATAATGGAATGTAGTCGAATTAAATCGGGTGATGCTGAGGTTATTAGATTAGGAAATGAGACGCTTAAAGTAGTAAATGAGTTTTCTATTTGGGGAGCAAAATAACTGATGATGGTCGAAGTAGAGAGGATATAAAATGTAGACTGGCAATGGCAAGGAAAGGGTTTCTGAAGGAGAGAAATTTGTTAACATCGAGTATAGATTTAAGTGTCAGGAAGTCATTTCTGAAAGTATTTGTATGAAGTGTAGCCATGTATGGAAGTGAAACATGGACGATAAATAGTTCGGACAAGAAGAGAATAGAAGCTTTTGAAATGTGGTGCTACAGAAGAATGCTGAAGATTAGGTGGGTAGATCACATAACTAATGAGGAGGTATTGAATGGGATTGGGGAGAAGAGAAGTTTGTGGCACAACTTGACTAGAAGAAGGGATCGATTGGTAGGACATGTTCTGAGGCATCAAGGGATCACCAATTTAGCATTGGAGGGCAGCGTGGAGGGTAAAAATCGTAGAGGGAGACCAAGAGTTGAATACACCAAGCAGATTCAGAAGGATGTAGGTTGCAGTAGGTACTGGGAGATGAAGAAGCTTGCACAGGATAGAGTAGCATGGAGAGCTGCATCAAACCAGTCTCCGGACTGAATACCACAACAACAACACATGATACCTCCACAAACCTACCAACGAACTGCCGAATAAAGTCAGAATCAATGATGTATTTCGTCCCAAAGACGGACAAACAAGCTATTAAGCAGGTAGTCGTAATGTTTTGGCTTATCAGTGTACCTACACAAGGATGACCTTCAACTTGTTTGGGGACCTGTCTACCGTCATAGCTGACAATGGCAAAAGTGTAACACGCGCTTTGCAGTTTTGTAAAGTGTCGGACCTTCTGCGCTATTGTTTGGGAGAGGAACTCAGCAGATTTTTAGTGCAAGACTCAGTCCCTGTTTTATCATGTGTTCAGCTACCTGACAAAAAGGAGAATCACTCAGAAGGGTGTGAGGAAACGAAATTAAACTTCCGGGTTGAGAGGGTATGTGATGTTATTGCAGTTATTACGGTATCTAGTCAGATTTACAAAGTTCTTTGCAGTATGAGACCACTTACCAGTAATACGTTGCACACCCTCTGGCCTGGATGAATGCATTGATTCAATTGGATATGGTACTATAATTTCATTGTGTTCTCTCCTCAAGCAAGCTGCCCCACGACTGTTCTAACTGGTCCTTGAAATTCTGGATACAGGCACTGGGATGGGATTGACACGCGAGCTGGGCCTACACTCATTCTATTGAGGACAAATTTGAGGATCTTGCTGTCTGGGGGAGTACGTCAGCATCGCACAAAATGTTTGAGAGACACGTGCCATGTGTGGACGAGCCTTGTCTTGTTGAAAAATGTCACCAGCAAACTGTTATATGGGAGGTAACACATGGCCATGATGGATGTCTGAAACATACCGTTGTGTTGGCAGAGTTCCATTAATCGCTATCAGTTGTGACCTCGAATCATACCCGATAGCTTCCCACGCTATGACAGCAGGAGTAACAGCACTGTGCCTATCCAAAACACTGGAAGAACGGGACTTCTTCCCTGGCCACCACCATACTCGTTTTCGCGTATGAAGTATCATTGAAATCCAGTCATATCTATTGGGTACTTCACTTTTTTTTCAGGCAGTGTATAACAGATGGTTTGACGTAAGGACCTTTATCTCAAATGATTGACAGGTTTCAGTACATGACAAGGAGACTGACAAATGTATTTTATCGGCAGCAAACCACATCTTGTTTCGACATAGCCAGACATTCTGAGGGAAAATGCTAACTTTTTCCTGGGGAATCGGAGCAGCAAAATCGTTTATGAGAACAGACATCGCTCAAAGCACGAGATGTGTTTGTTGACATCCAATAAGGGCGCTCAGAGCCATGATGTTGAGCGTTCTCAGTCCAACAACATCATCATTATAGCTTAGCGAAAAACTATCATTATATATTTACTTGTCCTCAATATATTTTGAGTGGCACATTTCTTAGACTTTCAGACTAATTCATTCAAGAAAATATGGGGATCGTTCATTGGACGTGTAAAACACAGACAGGTCATGACATGGGAAAAATAGGCCACTGAAAAACTTATATAAATACTTAAGATAACCAGAATCATAAATTAATTACCGAGGAGAAAATACACGTCTTTAAGATGCAGCGCACTTTTCTCTAGTCTGCTGGTTACACTATTTCCTCTGAAGTATGTGCTGCTGACTTCCTAGTTATGACTCCTGCCCCTGCGTCAGAATGCCTCTGTATTTTCCACCCAGTCACACTCATACAACTCACATGAAGTGGCTTAGTGTCTTATCGTTACATAGGTCCCTACTGTAGCTGGGCTATGTTCTGTTCTCCGTCCACCAATCTACGCACCTATTGTCTCCCCATCCTCTTTTCCCCATTCCTTACCTATCCCTATAGTAAACCCACCTGATGGGCTTCCTAGGAATTGTTAGTAATAATCTTTTAGTATTGGTGCAAAGTTTTGAAGACAACAGCCTTGAACGACGCCTGTCCCCTTGTTCGCTTATTTAGACCATGATTTTTCAAAGTGGAGGGAAAGTGCGCCTCCTCCTGCTGGCATATTATGAAGGTTATCTGTTAAGGCATTTGAGTTTCTTGGAGTCGTTGAGATGTTACGCTAAGCTGGCTAGAACATCAACAAGCCCTCTTTCCTTAAACCCTCGAGTAACACGAGCTACTTGCAGTAAACACACTCCCACTTCGTTCCCACTTCTCTTCGATCCATTCGTTGCGAGTTCTGCAGGCACTAATCACTTCGCAATCCATGTATTAAAAAAGAGACATTACAAACTGTCCGATAACGAGTCTAGAATGCAGCACCTGCATCGTTTCCCCCTCGCAAACAAGCTGCTATTTATACAAGTGGAATTACGTCAGACGACAGGTAAATCGCAGGGATATAGAGCTGAGAGCTACCGCTTTACTTCGCAACCCGAGGATATTGTATACCTTAACCACTGATTTGATATCGGTTATGAAAGAGAAATCAATAGGAACATAATTTTCCTCTGCTTGTGAATACGCATTATTTCTGCAGGTAAAAATAAATGTCGTGTGACTAGGGCCTCCCGTCGGGTAGACCGTTCACCGGGTGCAATTCTTTCGATTGGACGCCACTTCGGCGACTTGCGCGTCGCTGGGGATGAATTGATGATGATTAGGACAACACAACACCCGGTCCCTGAGCGGAGAAAATCTCCGACCCAGCCAGAAATCGAACCCGGGCTCTTAGGATTGACATTCTGTCGCGCTGACCACTTTTTTTCTTTTTTGGTTGATCTCATTTTGTTCTATATTATTCGTTGAATTTGTTCGTGGCGGACGTCCGATGATACTCGTCCAGGTTGTTCGTTGATCTGTGCACTCAGTTTTTTTGTTACAGCGGGTAGCTAAACCCTCTGACCGAACACGCTGAGCTGAACACTCAGCTACCGGGGGCGGACATTTCTGCAGGTTAAGAATGAGAAAGAGAGGTAGTAATGTATTATTTCCGAATCTTAAGAGATAAGCGGTCAGAAGAGCCATTATTAGGGTATCATTTTAATTGGACAAATGATTTTACGTTCGTCTGATTCTGACTCAGTAGACAGGCGCGGTATGGAGTCCTGATCTTGACTGTTAGTGATGCAAGAACCCACTCCTGGGAGAGTTCGCGTGAGCACCATGAGTTTGGGGTGATTACTTCGAAGCCAGAACTTGATGGGTTAGTTTTGATGCTATCACATAAAGCGAACTCTACAGGCGATTCACAACGCATGTTGAATAATCCGAGTCTGCTAGGCTGGCTTAAGGGTTAAAAATTGTATGGTGACGCCAATCATTCTGCCAGTACCGTCAAGTTGAAGTACGAGTAATAATGAGAGAAGTCGGGCCAGCAACTAGTACTTTCCGGGGAAGTGCTGTGAATGGGAGAAATAAGATGACCAATAAGGATACCCACATTTGAATCAAAAGTCAAACATTCTAGACGTATGATCCATCTGACTGGAAGGCGTCAATGGTAAATTTCGGAAATCACTTGGAACTCAGCAAATCGAGGAATCCATTTGGTAGCCCCTTCTGTGTGTCAGAGATTGGAGGTGGTTTCACGTTAACAAAAACGTGGAATTTGTAATCCACAATGATCGATAACGTTATTATGTAAATATGAAAGGCTTAAAATAATTCACAAATAAGCTCCCATTCGCGAACGTGAAGTTCTAATCAGATTGTCCGATGTTTGTAGGTTCGTGTGCACGTGGAAGGCGGAAGAACTGTATTAGATCGTGGAATTGTTAGCTAGCGGAAGGTGGAGTTTCTCGGAAAAGCGGTCTTGGCGAGTTCAACTAACGCTAAAAATATTTTTCAGTCCACGAACTGTACTCAACATGAAGAACATATAACATGAAATGAAGTCGCCTTGAACTGCAAAGGGAACCAATTACCGTGATACATAAATAAATCGTAAAATTCATAATCTTGGTCACATATAATTTCATTTACACAGATAACATGGTTCAGCTTTACAGCCCTCATCTGTTATATAAAAAGAAACTAAAATTAAAGGCATGTCGGAATTTGAGAAGCATGAAACTTCTGCATACAAATGAAAAAAAAAAACATGCTTCTCATCTCACAAGGAAGGGACACAGAGGACGCGTAACCGTTAACTGAATTGACCAACGACGTATGTGATACGTAAATGGTGGACAACAGTGACATTCTTCTGACTGGTGGAGTTGTGGTGACAGATCATAAAAAAAAATATATTTACTGATGGGAATTAAATGTCAGTGCAGTCCAAAGTGAGGTTCGCACTTACATGCAATAATCACTTCAGCAAAATGGTAGAGTAAATTTTAATGCAATGGTTAAATTTTTAACGTAAGACATGCAGCAGCCGTAGAACAGGTAGGATCGCAGAAGTAGGCCGTCTGTCAGTTTATAACGGCGTACTGGGAACTACCATATCGCGTTGATATCGATGGGCTGTGCGGCTTTCGTCCTCGCCGATAAGCAGCTCATTGGACGAGGCTTATGATAGGAACCAAACCTTGACTACATTACACCAAAGTGTAGCCTGTTATAGCAAGCTTTTAAACTGTTCAAGTTGGCTTGATTTTTCTATCTAAAAATATCTTTACTTTTACTTTCATCTGTAGTTATGATCATCACTGCAATGCCGGAGTTGGTTATATGCGCAAAAAATAAAGTAAGAAACTAAAAAAAAAACCTTTAACAAAGGCTGTGAATTCTACGATTTCTTTAAAAACATATAATTTTGACTTATCGTCAAATAAAACCAAGATACAAGCATTCATTGGAAAACAGTTGAAAAGGACGTAAATATTACTGGGAGACAAAGCATGAAACTAGTCATGGTTTTTAAGTTCCCCCGTCATAATTTGGGTTTAGATAAGTCCAGTGACATTTGGTCCAAAATTAAATCATTCCCTAGCTTATGTGACACAATTAAAAGAACAGATGACAAAACCAGCGTTGTGTCAATTAAACAATTTTAAAGTACCATGACAATTCCTACAATCCTTTATAGAGAAGAGCCAACAGCCTTGCCTCAGTGGTAACACCAGTTCCCGTCAGATCACCGAAGCTAAGCGCTGTGGGGCTGGGCTAGCACTTGGATGGGTGACCAGCCGGTCTGCCGAGCGCTGTTGGCAAGCAGGGTGCACTCAGCCCTTGTGAGGCAAACTGTGGAGCTACTTGACTGAGAAGTAGCGGCTCCGGTCCCGTAAACTGAAATACGGCCAGGAGAGCAGTCTGCTGACCACAACATGCCCCTCCATTTCAGCATCCAGTGACGCCTATAGGTGAGAACGACGCGGCGGCCGGTCGGTACCATTGGGCCTTCCAAGGCCTGTTCGGACGGAGTTAAAGTTAGTCTTATGGAGAAGAGTGGTCGTCTCAGACAGAAAAACAAAAAATCAGGGTAAGCCAATTTAGTTTCCACGGTCGATTTTAGGATAAATGAGACACAAACCTCGGACTAGGTGTAAGGGTATACTACAAGAAACTAAAGACTTTGGATGAAGAATGGCCGATAAGAGATATCCAAATAATAACGTATAATTGCACAGCCACAGGGACACAAAGTACAGAAAACTACAGTAAAGAGAGAAGACCAATTCTGAGAATCTTGAATATGGAAAAGACTAGACAAGAGTAAGCCTTCATATTGTTGTTGATGATAAATTGTTTTTATTTTATTTTAGTTTTATTTTATTTTCGTGGAAATTTGAAGTGCTCCGATTTTTGCGTGACTCTCGATTTTGTAGCTTGAGTCTAGTCATTGGGCAATATTGTACGATGGGTGTTTACGTCGAAAATTAAGTGCAGTTTTGAGAAAAAGATACTTTTACTTCTGTTCTGAGAAAATGATTCCTTCGCAGGATAATGAACTGCTAATACGAAGGGCATCGAGAAAGTAACCTCCGTTAAGCGATCACTAAAATGACGGGATACTTAAAACAACTTTATTAGCAAACCTTAGAAGCAAATGTTTGTATTACTTGTCTACATAATCATGACTCAAAGTTATGCACTTACCTTCTATGTTGACCTTAATGAGTTGACAAATTACCCCTGAAAAAAAAATGATAGTGGTGTTACACTGCATATGTTCCCGTGAAAGCTTTTTTTTATATTTTATTTTTCCACTGTCACGCTCGAACGTCGTAGATTGAATTGTTGCCCTGTTTTGCCTTTCGAGGAAGATTTACTGCGGAAGTTGCTCGGAGTCAGCTAGAGATGGTGCATGTACAGTTAGCAGTGCACATGTTCCAGCCAGTGGGTAAGATCTCGGAATCTTTTCAAGTTCATTTAAAACAGAGTATGTTACCACACCTGGTATCGTGATAGGCGAGTGCTGTAGCCACTATTCAAGCCGGGGGTGATTGTAAATATCGACCTGGGAAGTCGTGAGTTCGATAACCGCTGTGGCAGTTAACGCAGGTACAACTGTACCGTGCGTGATGCGAGCAACGAGGCTGCAGTGGTGGGGAGCCGGCGCTCGCTGGTAAACCTGTTTGCGGCGCTATTTCTGACGCAACCCGCTGCAGCGGCGGCGGCGGCGGCGGCGCCCTAGCCGGCTGCTACCGGTTTTCTGCTCGGCGTCGCGCGTCAAGGTCGCCCCGCGCTGACCTTTCCGTTGCGACGCGTCATTCCGGTAGACAGTCACTTCAGTCACATACCAATTCGCAATGCAGGAGTGAAAGTAGCTGCAGGGCGCAGATCAATCAACCATCAGAAACAAAAAACCTACGCAACAAAGCCTACTAATGGTACTATACCCTAAGTTAGGGGTGGGTAAGCAGCGGCTCGCGGGCCGCAGGCGACCACCTAACGCCGGCACGGTAGCTCAACGTGTTCGGTCAGAGGGTTTAGCTACTCTCCGTAATAAAAAAACTGAGTGAACGGTTCAACGAACAACCTGAACGGGTGTCATGAGATGTCCGCCCCGATCATATACAACGAACAGAATAGAACAAATTGAGATCAACAAAGAATTAAAAAAAAAAAAGGGGTTTTGTGTGGCAGACCAAGACAGTCAGAAAAATTGGCCTTGAACCGAAATTCCCTCCCGTGCTCGATCGAGGATTTCTATTACAACAGCAACGTAAATATGCATGCGCACTACGCAATGTAGATTTTAGTTGCACAAATAAAATTGACACTCGACGCGGTGGCTGATGGGAACGTCTATAAAGGCATTTTCCATTTACCTAGTGAAATACAGTCAAAATACACTGTGAAAGACATACAGGACTTACAAATCTTTGCCTGCTGTAAAGTTTCCACGCATGAACAAATTTGCTAGGAAAATGTTCTCCATATTTGGGTCTACATACAAGGTGCGTTCCATAAGTAATGCGACCAAATTCATAAAAAAATCATTTATTGAATATATTCGTACAAATAATAAAAAATTTTCAAAATAGCACCCTCTTGCGTCGATACATTTCTGGAGGCGGTGTTCCCATGCCTGGAAGGCATCCTGGAATGCCTTTTCCGGAATGTCCTTTACAGCTGATGTAACATGAGCCTGGATGCTTTCAATCGTGCCCCAATGCTTTCCTTTCATGACTCCTTTTAACCGAGGAAACAAAAAAAAGTCAGCGGGAGCCAGGTCAGGACTGTAGGGAGGCTAGGGAACCAATGCGGTCTTGGTCCTGTCCAGGAAGTCGTTGACAATGAAGGCGCTGTGACTCGGCGTGTTGTCGTGGTAAACTTTCCACATGTTCTTGATGTCGCTTCGGCAGTGCGAGACCCTCCTTTTCAGTCTTTTGAGCACTCCCAAGTAGAAAGCTGAGTTCACTGGAGTCCTGGTAGGTACGAATTCGTTGTGGACAATGCCTCTGACGTGAAAGAAGACAATGAGCATTGTTTTGATCCTGGACTCGCTCATTCGTGCCTTCTTGGGACGGGGCGACGATGGGGTGTGCCACTCTGAACTCTGCGTTTTTGTCTCAGGGTCATACACAAAAATCCACGACTCATCACCAGTGATAACTGAGTTTAAAAAATGAGGATCATTTTCACACATTTCCAACATTTCTTAGCACCGAAGCACTCGCATGTGCACGTGTTCGTCGGTCAACACTTTTGGGACGAGTTGGGCACACACCTTTCTCATGTTCAAATCTTCGGTCACAATGCGGAAAACGGTTGTTTTTGACATGTTTAGAGTTTGTGCTATCAATTGAAGGCTCAGCCGTCTGTCAGAGTTCAAACAATCGCTCACACACGTCACATTTTCGTCGACTCGTGCGGTTGATGGCCGTCCACTGCGAGGTTCGTCGGTGATCTCCACTCCGCCCTCCATGAACGACTTGTGCCATCGGAAAACTTGTGATTTGAACTAGCAATCAGTCCCAAAGGCATGCTGTCGGTGGCGTACTTCCCAAGTTCAACGCAAAATTGGATAGCGTACCGTTGCTCTACAGAATGATCCATTGTGCCATGTTACATAAACTTAAATCGGGGTTGACGGAAACGCACGTCCTGACTCTCTGGCAGCTCGCAGCCGAATGAAACAAAGAGCGTTTTGAAGCTAACACCCCCCTCCACTTAGCGCAGCCGTTTACAACACGCTGTGGTGCACCGTTGCGTCAGAAAAAAATTGGTCGCATTACTTACGGAACGCACTCTGTACATTTGTGAGCAGAGTTTTTCTAGCTTGACCAACACCAAGAGTAACTACTGGCTCTAGATGTCCTTTGACAGACATTGAGAATCTGAACAAGTAGTCTCACCGTTGAAGCAATTTTAAAAACAAAAAGACAGAAAAACGTGATAAGATACATTTTTCTAATAAAGGGATTTTAAAATTAGTGTTCTTGCAGCCACTATTTTATTTAACTTATAGTTATTGATTTTTATGGAAAATTTATACTTTTCCTGAAATGCAACGTTAAGTAATGAAAGTAACTTCACAAACTGAGGAAGTCAATAACGCATTGGTCAGCCTGCGGCCCTTACCCAAGTAGCCATTCGGCTTGGGATTGATTGATAAAGTTGGTTCTAAATGGTGCGGGCCACTAATACAGTAAAAACCTCCACCTCCACAATGTGGCCCCATGTCAAAACAATTGCGGACCTCTGCCCTAAGTGCGTCATCGGATCATCAGCGCACTTGCATCCTAGACCCTCGAATCTATATCACAATCCGCAAGTTACCTAACGGTGTGTGGCAGGGGGTACTTCTTGTACTACTAGCTCATTCCCCTTTCCCTATTCCAATCGCGAGTGGCGCGTAGGAAGAATGATTGCGGTAGGCATCTGTATTAGCTCTAACTTCTCCAGTTTTCTCGTCGTGATCATTTCCCCAGATGCATATGGGAGGAAGTAATAAGTTGTCCGACTCTTCCCGGAAAGTGCTGTCCCAAGATTTCAACAGGAAACCTCTCTGTAATGCACAACGCCTCTCTTGTAACGTCTCCCACTGGAGTTTGTTGAGCGTCTGTGTACAGCTCTCGTGCCGACTAAACGAACCCGTGACGAAAGGCGCCGCTCTTCGTTGGATACTCTCTATCTCTTCATCAGCCATACTGTGTAAGGATCCCATATTGATGAACAATACTCAAGAATCGGTCGAACAAGCGCCTTCTAAGCCACTTCCTTCGTCGATTAGTTACATTTCCTTGAGGTCCGTCCCTGGTAGCTGAGTGGTCAGCGCGGCGCAATGTCATACCTAACGGCCCGGGTTCGATTCCCGCTGGGTCGGAGATTTTCTCCTCTCAGGGACTGGGTGTTGTGTTGTCCTCTTCATCATCATTTCATCCCCATCGACACGCAAGTCGCCGAAGTGGCGTCAACTCGAAAGACTTGCACCAGCCGAGCGGTCTACCCGACGGGAGGCCCTCCCCACACAGCATTTCCATTTTTATTTCCTTAAGGTTCTTCCTGTGAATCTCAGTCTGGCATCTGCTTTTCCTACTATTTGTTCTATGTCGTCACTCCACTTAAAGTCGCTCAGGACATTTACTCTTAGATATTTTAGGGTAGACACTGCTTCTAGCAATTGTCATAGGTAGTGCAGTTGTAAAGTAGTGTATTTCTTTTCCTATGTGTGCGCAATATATTACATTTATTTACGATCAGAGTCAACTGCTGTAACCTACACCATTCATCAGTCCTCTGCACATCATTCTTCAAATCGATACTGACTTTGGCGTTGCTGCTTTCTTATAAACTACCACGTCATCTGCTAACATTAGTAAAGAGCTTCCGAATCTTTCTACTAATCATTTATGTAGTTTGTAAACAGTAACGGTCCTATGACACTCCCCTGGGGGTACTCGAGAAATTACATCTGTCGATTTTATTCCGTTAAGGCCGACGTGTTGAGTTTTGTCTGCAAGGAAGTTCTAAACATTCTGCGTGGTCTCTGTTTGTTCTATATTGTGTCTCCCTACCACTTTCGCGCAACGACGCTCTGAGTGTGTTTTTTAGGGAATTGACTAGTTTGAACCTGGGACCTGTTGCTGGTAAGGAGACGCCAGACCACACATGACATGTAGAATTCAGAAGAGTTCAGTGAGACTAGCGATGATATAATCAAATACTTAATGATTTCAGCGTCAGCTCCACTGCACCCCCTGTAAAAGAATCTTAATACTAACTAAATTTAGTGGAAGGGGTTCAAGGCTTTCCTATTTTTAGTTAGCTGGTAAAATAACGTCGGAAAAGCAGTTAAGTATACCACTGGAAATTTTATTCTACTCACAAAACATCGTTTATAAATTGCACTTTTGATAAAAGGAAATGTTTTAATACAGGATAGTAAAAACCAACTGCGTTCAACAAAAATGTGAACGAATATTCCCTGAATGGGTTTCCAAGTTCTACAATGGATTGAAGGATGACCTATATCACATCTATAATCTAGGCTTAAATTAAGTTTCACAAAAGAGAAAACTATCAAAATGGTGTACAGTGACCCTCAATTATCTTTAATTACTTATATAACTTGTCGTACATTACAGTGGCTGATGTGGCTTCTCAATAACTATATAACAGAAAAATCATCGTGTTTCAGATTTTTACTTCAAGTGGCAAATGTGAACACCATGAGCTTTAATTGACGATCGACACTAGTATTACGCAAAAAGGGGATGTAACAGATGAGACTTCTGCAGTTCTGAGTGAAGCCATATGCGCTGAAAAATGCGGCAATCGCGTGCGTTCATTACCTTGTCGGTGTTCGTTAGGGGGCGGCGGCCGGCGCAGCTCCGTCCAGCTCGCCCTCTCGGAAGCAACTCTTCTCTAACTTCTCCTTACTACAATTTACCGAAGTTGGTTTAAAAAAAACTATCTGGCTGTGTTTTCATCTGACCAATCAGGGTCTCAATGTTAACCTTAAGCTCTGCCTACAAAAATTCTGTCTATCCAATGAGAAACGTTATACTTTTCGTGGTGGGGCAATGTTTTTAAAGTTTACAACGTAACAGAGACGCGAAAAGGTCTCACGCTAAAACTTGCAGCTGCTGTGGTCCTTTTAGCGTTATCGTAAGATCTATACTGTTCTTCTGGAGGGCTCTATCTTTTTAACATGGGCTGGGGGGTGGTCCTAACGTGACAGAGACGACAAAAAGTCTCACGCTAAAACTTGCGGGTGGTGTAGCCCTTTTTGTGTTATCGTAAGATCTATACTGTTCTTCTGGAGGGCTCTAGCTTTTAACATTGGCTGGAAGGTGGTCTTGACGTAACAGACACGCGAAAAAGTCTCACGCCAAAAACTTGCGAGTGGTGTGGTCGTAGCAGTTAGCTGGCGACGTGGGTGTTCGTCCGTCCCTTATCGTAGGGCCTTCCAGCTTGACACGGTTCTGCTCTCGGCTTCTGTTCTCGTTTCTCCCCTCGGAACTGCGTCTGTCTCACGGTGGGGAGGTATGAAATGCATTTAGGCATTCTTGTGTTAGTCTGTGGTATTCCATTTGCTCACTCGTTACTCGTATTACTTTGGTTAATTTAATGTCACGATTTATTCGGAGCTATGTGACATACTACTGGATTTGCTTATCATGTCAGGGTTTTCATGGAAGGTGTTGGATTTGCCTGACACCTTACAAAGTCTTAAATCCAGTCACAAATCTGGTCCGATACTGGATAAGCTCGCATTTTTTTCACTAATCGGCCCGCGCGACTGCTACGGTCGCAGGTTCGAATCCTGCCTCGGGCATGGATGTGTGTGATGTCCCTAGGTTAGTTAGGTTTAAGTAGTTCTAAGTTCTAGGGGACTGATGACCACAGATGTTAAGTCCCATAGTGCTCAGAGCCATTTGAACCATTTGAACCATCACTAATCGGCAGTGTTGGACGGTGTCAAATGTCTTCCTGAAGTCAAGGAACACGGCACCAATCTGATGGGCGTTGTCTACAGTACCATGGACCTCACGGAGGAACAGAACGAGCTGAGCTTCGCAAGATCTCTGTTTGCGGAACCCACGTTGATTTTTATAAGAGGAGATTTTAGTTCTCAAAGAACGTCATAGTTCTTGAGCATAAAACATGTTCCATAATTCTACAACAAATTAAAGCCAGCGATATAGGATTATAATTACACTGCTCTTCTTGAAGAAGGGAACGGCCTGCCCTTTTTCCAGTCGCTAGGTACCCCGCGTTGCTTCAGCGATCTACGTTAAACTGTCGCTAGAAGGTGAACGAGTTCTTTCGCACAGTCTTTGTGGAATCTTACAGGATCTCATCTGGTCCTGATGGCTTTACGCTCACTTCTAAGCGACTGTAGTCGCGATCGGCTATCCCACTGTCTTCCATTCCAAGGTTCGTGCGATCATTAAAAAGAGGGACTGTGTTACTATCTTCCGCGGTGAAACAATTTCGGAAGATCGAATTCAGTATTTCGGCCTTCTCTCAGTTGTCTTCCGTGATGTAGTCGTCATTTCATTATTATTGTAATACAACATCTCACTTAGCTACACTGCCCGATGAAAAGGAAAAAGGCCAGAAGACATGGTCGGATATGAATGTAACTTCATACACGTACACACCGTCGAAGGCTGTGTAAATGATTAGACTTATCAGCGGGTGTGTTAATCACTAGGCTTGCAGTCCTCTGTGACAAGTAAAGCCACCACTAGAGTGCTTAAGCACTGACGGCGTTTCGTGTTGTCACCAGGCCTTTAGGATATATAAGGGGCGTGTACAGTGCCAGATGTTCAGCGACTACTGTGAAGGAGATGGATATGCTGCGTATGGTCGAGTTGCTGAGTATGGCGGAAATCTGGGCAGAGGTTCATCCTAAACGACTTAGGAGACAATCTGTATGATGCGAAAATTTGCAATTGACATCATCCATATGAGTACGAAAAGGAATCCGTTAAACTTCGGTTAGACGATAAATCAGTCAAATCTAAAGGCCGTAAATGTAGCTAAATACCTAGGAATTACAATTACCTACAACTTACATTGGAAAGAACACATAGAAAATGGTGTTGGGAAGGCGAACCAAAAACTGCGAGTCGCGCGGAGTGGCCGCGCGGTTTGAGGCGCCATGTCAGGCACTGCGCGGCCCCTCCCGCCGGAGGTTCGAGTCCTCCCTCGGGCATGGGTGTGTGTGTTGTCCTTCGCATAAGTTAGTTTAAGTACTGTGTAAGTCTAGTGACCGATGACCTCAGCAGTGTGGGCTCTTAGGAATTCACACACATTTGAACATTTTAAAAGGCTGCGATTTGTTGGCAAAAAATTGGGCGATGCAATAGATTTACTAAAGAGACTGCCTACACTATGCTTGTCCGTCCTCTTTTGGAGTTCAGCTGTGCGGTGTGGGATCCTCATCAGATAGGATTAACGGAGTACATCGAGAAAGTTCAAAGAAAAGCAACACGTTTTATACTATCGAGAAATAGGGGAGAGAGTGTCAGTGACATGATATAGGATATGTGGTGGACATAAATAAAACAAAGGCGTTTTTCGTTAGGCGGTATCTTCTCACGAAATTTTAATCACCAGCTTTTTCCTCCGAATGCGAAAATATTTTGTCGACGCCGACATACAAAGGGAGAAACGATCATCATAATAAAAGAGGGAAAATCAGAGTTCGCACGCAAAGATATACACTATGTGATCAAAAGTATCCGGACACCCCCAAAAAACAAACGTTTTTCATATTAGGTACATTGTGCTGCCACCTACTGCCAGGTGGTCCACATCAGCGACCTCAATAGTCATTAGACATCGTGAGAGAGCAGAATGGGGCGCTCCGCAGAACTCACGGACCTCGAATGTGGTCAGGTGATTGGGTGTCGCTTGTGTCATATGTCTGTACGCGAGATTTCCACACTCCTAAACATATTTAGGTCCACTGTTTCCAATGTGACAGTGAAGTGGAAACGTGAAGGGACACGTACAGCACAAAAGCGTACAGGCCGGCCCCGTCTGTTGACTGACAGAGACCGCAGACAGTTGAAGAGAGTCATAATGTGCAATAGGCAGACATCTATCCAGACCACAACACAGGAATTCAAAACTGCATCCACTGCAAGTACTGTGACAGTTAGACGGGAGGTGAGAAAACTTGGATTTCATGGTCGAGCGGCTGCTCATAAGCCACACATCACGCCGGTAAATGCCAAACGACGCCTTGTTTGGTGTAAGAAGCATTAACATTGGACGACTGAACAGTGGAAAAACTTTTTGTGGAGTGACGAATCACGGCACACAATGTGGCGATCCGATGGCGATGTGTGGGTGTGGCGAATACACCGTGAGCGTCATCTGCCAGCGTATGTTGTGCCTACAGTAAAATTCGGAGGCGGTGGTGTTATGGTGTGATCGTGTTTTTCATGGAGGGAGCTTGCACCCCTTGCTGTCATAGCACAGGCCTACATTGATGTTTTAAGCACCTTCTTGCTTCCCACTGTTGAAGAGCAATTCGGGAAGATGATTGCATCTTCCAACACGATCGAGCACCTGTTCATAATACACGGCCTGTGGTGGACTGGTTACACGACAATAACAACCCTGTAATGAACTGGCCTGCACAGAGTTCTGACCTGAATCCTATAGAACACCTGTGGGATGTTTTGGAGAGCCGACTTCGTGCCAGGCCTCGCCGACCGACATCGATACTTCTCCTAAATGCAGCACTCCATGATGAATGGGCTACCATTCCTCAAAAACCTTTCAGCAGCTGATTGAACGTAGGCCTGCGAGAGTGGAAGCTGTCATCGAGCCTAATGGTGAGCCAACACCATATTGAATTCCATCATTACCGATGGAGGGCGCCACGAACTTGTAAGTCATTTTCAAAAATGGTTCAAATGGCTCTGAGCACTATGGGACTTAACTACTGAGGTCATCAGTCCCCTAGAACTTAGAACTACTTAAACCTAACCAACCTAATGACATCAAAAACATCCATGCCAGAGGCAGGATTCGAACCTGCGACCGTAGCGGTCTCGCGGTTCCAGACTGTAGCGCCTAGAACCGCACGGCCACTCCGGCCGGCTAAGTCATTTTCAGCCAGGTGTCCGGATACTTTTGATCATATAGTGTAGGTGTTCGTTTGTTCCGCGTGGTGTTCGATGTTGGAATAACAGAGAATTATTGTGAAGGAGGTTCGATGAATCTTCTACCACGCACTTGAGCATGATTTGTGGAGTATCCACGTAGATGTCGATGTAGATGTCGTGGTGAGGAGAGCCATGGGTTATAACTTCAAGAATGGCCGGTAGTGATTGAGGGAAATCTGGCGGTATAAAAGCTCGTCATGTATGTGCTGCGCCTTCATGTGTTACCTCTCATGCTACAGTATCGCGGTGCCATTATTCAACAGGACAATGCCTCTCCTCACGTGAAACGTCTCTGTGAACTGTCTGTTTGATGTAGAGGTAATCGCAAGCCCCGCAAGACCCACAGATCTGTTCGCAATACAACATGCGTGGGACCAGTTCAGACGTCAACTTCGTCCCAGTGGCAGTATCAGCGATATCAAGGACGACTTACACCAGTTATGACCCAGCTTGCCTCAAGAGAGGATACAAGGCTTTCTCAACCGAATCAGTGTATACAGCTAGACGGTAGAGGCTGCAACGACATACTGGTAAGTGGGTTCATTCTGTCAAATTCTTTGTAAATTTTACTCGTATTTTGTAATCGCTGAATTAATATCACATACCCTCTCAACCTGTAAGGTTCCGTTTCCATCCCCGTCCGTGTCTGAGAGATTCGCTGTTTTTATCGGGCTGCGTGACTTGCTTACTGTTGAAAGTGGGAAAGGGACATTTGATTTTGGACAGTGCGAACCACAGTTCGGTGTGCGGTGGAAAGTACTTCTGTCATTTCCCCTCTTTCGTGTCCCAGTTTCCGTTGGTGTGTGGATGGAACGATTATCGGTAGCCTTAGGTTGAGCTGGAATTTCTCTGACTTTCCCATCACATTCTCTCCGCGAGATTTGCTTGGGAGGAAGTAATATTTTACAAGACACTTCTTGGAACTGCAAGAAAAAATCTCTCCTTGTTGCACAACGCCTCTTTTGTAGCGTCTACCTTGGAGTTTGATGAGTATCACTGTTACGCTACCTCGCACATTAAACCAATCCATGACGATCGTCCTTATTTGGATCTTCTCTACGTCCTTCACCCCGTAAGCTTTCCAGACTTATGAATTATGCTCAAGAATCAGTTGAACGTGGGTTTTGGAATCTATTTCTTTTGTGGTTGAATTACAGTCCGTGGTATGTGGTTTTCGTACAATCCGTTTTTTATTATCGTTCCACTACGTCGTTGAGCATGTATACTCCAAGATTCACTGGCGGAAATGCAGTGTAGTACGCCATGAATCACCAATCTCATATTTATCAAACTTTGTGCACTTGTTCATTACATAACCGTTATTAACCTTCGCAATACCAAGGGGAGGGCTGTTGGGAACGGGGAGGGGGATAGGGGGCGGAGAGATGTACTTTATAGTTTAAATTTTTGAAAGAAATATTTATTATTTTAATGATTTATTTTACTAGATTCCGTAATTATTTAAAAATTTTCAGTAAAATTTAACCCAATAATTTAAATCTTAGTAGCGGATGTGATTTTCAGGACAAATTTCATATTTATATGTTCAGGTTCAGGACCCTTCTTACATATCTATATATCTTTAAAAAGTTTGCTGTGAATAAAAATTAATGGCAAGTAACGATATTTGTATTTTAAAAAAATTTGTAGTCGTCATGACGTTACGAAAAATGCAATGTTATTGCTAAGATTGTGCTAAATATATATTTCAGGTTCTGCATCCTGCTAGTACATAGTATCTATCTAAAAAGTATGTTGTTAATAAAAGTTACCAACAATTAACGAATTTTTTTGTGGTGGGTACAAAGTCACCTCCCCCCCCCCCCCCCCCTTTGGTAGTTTACGCTATGGAAAATGAGTTGGTACTGCTAGGGTTAAATGTTGAACTTTCATTCTATTCGGAACTAATGTCTACCATCAAAATCAATATGAGATTTGATCCTTACAGGTACCAATACACTTTTATTGATTGTGATGTGGAAGCAAACAGCCTCAGAATACACTGAGAAATTTCTTTGGCATGCCAGAAACACAAACAGTGTAAGTTCATGTAGACTGCTTGCTGAAGGCTGGTAGGAAAGCAGACGTCTTCCGATCGCATCCAAGTCACGGGAGCAGGCTGGTCAGTGAACTGCAGTGTGGCGTCTTGCATTATCTTGCTGGAATATATAATTTGTTATCCTGATCATTAAATGTATGACAGCAAGGTTTACCACTCATGCCACATAACAATGAGCATTTAATCTTCCTAAAACAATTACCAAAGAAGTCCTGTTGTCATACCCAACAGCTCCGCACATTATGATCCCAGGAGTTGGAGAGGCTTGAATACCGAGAATCGCTGCTTGCTGTGCCCTTTCACCAGATTCTTTTTCGGAAACGTTGATGTCGATCCGACCACCATAAACAGAAGCGAAACGAATCTCTGAACACCACAGAATGCCGCTAAATATACCAGTTGACTCTGGCTCTACGTCTTGCAAGTCTCTGATCTCTGATATGGTGCCAATGCTACATGACACATGGTAATTCGAGAGGTGAACTCAGCTTTCGCCAATATTGTCCGGGCGGTTTGCGGTGACTGTCTGTAACCTCTGCCCAGATTTCAGTTGTTATCTTCTTCTTTCTTTGCTCTACAGCTCATGATAAGCCTTGGCCTCTTCTACAATTTCCTTCCATCTCTCTCGGTCCTTTGCCAATACTCTCCAGTTTGTATAGCCCATCTTCCTAAGATCTTCGATTACTCCATCTTCCAATCTGGCTCTTGGTCGACCACGTCCTCTCTGCCCTCCTGGCTTTCCTTGTAATATTCTTTTTGGTACTTCTGTATCATTCATGCGAGCCACATGTTCCGCCCACCTCAGTCTGGATGATTTTACTATCCTTCTGATGGGTTGGTCTTTGTATTATGATATACAACTCATGGTTGTATCTCCTCCTCCATCTTCCTCTTTCACAGATTGGGCCGATAATTCGTCTAAGTACCTTTCTTTCAAATGCATCCAGTGTTTCAATATCTTTAGTTGTTAATGTCCAGGCTTCAGAGGCACATGTAAGCACTGGTCGTATAAGTTATTTATACATAGTTAATTTCGTGGTACGAGTCAGGAGTCTTGAGGATAGAAGTCTTGTTAGGGCAAAATAGGCTCTGTTGGCCAGTATTAATCTCTGCTTAATTTCAAAGGAGGTATCATTTAGATGTGTAACTGTCGAGCCCAGATACTTGAAATGTTCAACTCTCTCACATGTATAATTGCCCATTGTTATTGTATTTGGCATATTTTCTCTATGTGCTTTTCCAGCTGCCATATATTTTGTTTTTTGTTCATTAATAATTAACCCCATGTACCTACTGGCCTGTTCAAGAGCTGTAAATGTCTTTTCCATTGCTTTTTGGGTTCTTGCTATTATATCTATGTCATCTGCGTAGGCCAGCATTTATAGAAGATCGTTCCTCTGTTCAGAAGGTTTGCGTTTCTAATCACCTTCTCCAGGGCGGCATTAAAGAGAAGGCATGCCAATGCATCCCCTTGTCGCACTCCATTTTTAATACTCAATGTGTTGGACATCATTCCTCCAATTCTTACACTACCTTGTATTTCGCTCATTGTCATTCTCACCAGCCTTGCCAACTTTCTAGAGATACGCAGTTCATCTAGAGCTTGATATAACTGCTCTCTATTTATGCTATCATAAGCTGCTTTGAAATCTATAAAGAGGTGATGCGTGCCAACTCCGTATTCGTTTGTTTTTTCCAGGATTTGTCTTAAGGTGAATATTTGGTCTATGGTTGACTTCTCAGAAAGGAATCCGCATTGGTACGGCCCCGTCTCCCTCTGTATGATTGGGAGTATTATGTCGAATAGTATATTAGAGAGTATTTTATATCCCAAATTAAGTAGTGTGATCCCTCTGTAATTGCCACACTCCATCTTATCTCCCTTCTTATATATGGGACATATGATACCCTCTTTCCATTGTTGGGGCATTTTCTCCTCTTCCCATATTCTGGTGACCATTTTCAGAAGGTTTTGTTCCAGCCCTCTGCCTCCTTGCTTAAAAAGTTCTGCTGGAATACCATCTGTCCCTGCCGCCTTGTTGTTTTTCAGTTTCTTCATCGCAGTTTTCACTTCTTCAACATTTGGTGGGGTAATGTTGTTGTCTAGGTCCTCTTCCCCATACGTGTCTGTTGGGTTCTCTGGTATAGTTATTCTAGGGTTGAGGAGACTATCAAAATACCTGCGCCATCTTTCGCATATTCCCTTCCCTTCACTTATTATATTCCCTGTCTCATCTTTTATTAAGCTTGTTTTGCTACCAAAATGCTTCCGTGCCGCATTCACCTCTCTATAGAATTTTATTATTTCATTTTTGCTTCTCATGACCTCCATTTCTTTGACACTTGCTTTCATCCATTCTCTCTTTTTTCTTTGGTGAGTCCTCTTTTCAGTCCTCCGTTTTTCTTTGTATTCCTCTACTATCCTCCTCGTACAGTGTGATCGCAGTGTCCTTCTATATGCTTTGTTCTTTTCTTCAGTTACTATTTCGCATTCAGTATCAAACCATGACTGTCTGTAACCTCTGCCCAGATTTCAGTTGTTATAAGCTGTCTATTTACTAGAGCCAGTCGAACAATACTACGATCTTCTCGTGGTGCAGTTACCGCAGAAGAGCTCCCGCCCACTCTTCTTGCCACACTGTTAGTCCTGAGCACATTTGATTACTACTCGTTCTGCAGTAAATACACTACAGTCAACTGTTCGTGTAATCTGTCGGCATGCAGCTCCAGTGTTTCTCACGCCAAATCTGACCTTCCTCAAAGTCTGAAAAATGGAGATGCTTGTTCTCTGGGCATGCTGTGTTGAAACCTCCGCTTGAAAAGTTCCAGTAACGTTCAACAAACCCAGTAGCCAACACTTAGTCACACCCTTCTTCTTCTGTAGAAGTGGTCTTTTCCTGTGATGATAGTAAGCTCGCAGAATGATGAAATTTTAATCAGCATATTCACGGACACGGAAATACTGGAATACCAGTATAGTAGCGTTCGGTCATGGTGTTCACGGTGTAAGACTGAAAGCGGACGCTTTGAAACTTTGCATACTTGTTCTTTTATTTTTGATAACACGAATGCCCCGAATGCAATGCAAAATCGGTGGATTTCACTGCTTATTAAATTATAAATCAGGTTACAGGACAGTTTGGCAATAAATTGCCAAGTAATACTTTCCCACCTTCTTCTCACTCCGTGTTAGAGTGAGAGTTGTTCTGTTCTTCATGATGGATGCTCTGAGGCCACATTTCTCGTACTAAATCGTATGTGTACTGTGTCAGTCGACACAGCCCTTCCAGTTGCCTCCAAAAAGGAAATCTCTATAGTCCCCGTGGTGTGGGCTGGTGATCTAGTTGGCAGAGTGCTCGACTTTGGCCCTGGGGGTCCTGAACTCAATGCCGGATGAGGTCAAGGATTTGCCCTCTTTCCAGGCCGTACGCGACGGTCCCAGGTCCACTTTTTCTGCAGCACAGAAACACTACTCTCTACTCGCAGTCAGGCCAGTAAACCGGTCATAGGCTTTACTTTTACCCGAATCCTCACAGTACTTTCGACCAGTAGTTTTCAGGTAGCCCTCATCAGTTGGCGTTTTCTAACATGGACGACCGCTATGAGACATATGTTAAATGTTTCGTGTCACACGGTACTTGAGGGCTCAAACGACGCCGCTACGATGTGGACATTTCCCTGTGATGACAACCCATTTTGCTACACAGTAACAATGTGCACACAATCTAAGCTCGAAATGATTCTTCGAGGCTTTTCGACTGACTGAAGTGTACACAAACCACATTTTCCAGTTCACGGTTGAAGACAGAGTGCATTGCATCGAACTGCACTGAGATTTCACGTTTCTTTTACCTCCGTTACACAGGTGGTTATATGCAACAACTTAAGACACGAAGGAATTACTGACATTAGCTGCAAACGGGCATTGCTTGAAATCAATGGAGAAAGTTGAGAACTTGTGCTGGGCCAAGATTCGAACCAGGGTCTTTCGCTTACTAGGCAGATTCTCGGACTACTATGCCATCAGGACACTGGTCATGGCAACTGTAAGGACTACCCTAGCACACCTCTTGTCAGAACCAAATTCTCAGCTTATCCACACACTACTTACTGTAGTGCCCCTTGCATACATTTTCAGCAATCGCCGAATAGCGGATCATTTGGAAATACTGACTAGAAGGGGCACGATGAAATGTGCATTAGGATATGAAGGAATAACTTCCGTGATATTTGAGACAGCTGTAGAGAGTAGAAACTGTAGGGAAAGACAGAGATTGAAATATATACAACATATACCTGAAGGCGTTACGTCTAAGTTCTACTCTGAGATACAGAGTTTGGTACAAGATAGAAAGTCGTGGCGGACCGTTCAGTCCAATCAAAGACTGATCTCTACTTCTTGTCTCTCTCTCTCTCTCTCTCTCTCTCGCTCTCTCTCTCTCTCTTTCTCTCTTTCTCTCTCTGTCTCTCCCTCTCTCTCTGTCTGATCTCTCTCTCTCTCTCACGAACACACACACACACACACACACACACACACACACACTGAAAGGATCGTGTGTGAATTTAAGAGTTCGCAGACGAGAAAGACCATAAACACTGAGGTGACAAAAGTTGCGGGATAGCGACATGCACATATACAGATGGCAGTAGTATCGTGAACACAAGGTTTAAAAGAGCAGTGCATTGACGGGGTTGTTATTTGTACTCACAAGGAAACCTCCCCATCGCACCCCCCTCAAATTTAGTTATAAGTTGGCACAGTGGATAGGCCTTGAAAAACTGAACACAGATCAATCGATAAAACAGGAAGAAGTTGTGTGGAACTATGAAAAAAATAAATAAAATATACTAACTGAGTAGTCCATGCGAATATAGGCAACATCAAGGACAATGGGAGTTAAGGAGCGCCGTGGTTAGTGAGAGCAACTACGGAACGACAGGTCCTAGGTTCAAGGCTTCCCTCGAGTGAAAAGTTTTATTTTTTATTTTCAGTTTATGTGACAAACTTATGTTTTCATCACTTTTTTGGGAGTGATTATCACATCCACAAGAAAACCTAAATCGGGCAAGGTAGAAGAATCTTTTTACCCATTCGCTAAGTGTACAAGTTAGGTGGGTCGACAACATATTCCTGTCATGTGACGCACATGCCGTCACCAGTGTCGTATAGAATATATCAGACGTGTTTTCCTGTGGAGGACTCGGTTGACCTATGACCTTGCGATCAAATGTTTTTGGTTCCCATTAGAGAGGCACGTCCTTTCGTCTACTAATCGCACGGTTTTGCGGTGCGGTCGCAAAACACAGACACTTAAGTTATTACAGAGAACAGAGACCTCAATGAACGAACGGACAGATCATAACATTGCGAAAATAAAGAAAGTAAAATTTTCAGTCAGGGGAAAACTAGAACCAAGTGAAAGGTGGCTACACTGTGCCACTGCGCCAGAGATTGCGCCAAAGAGTACTATTAAGCCGCCTCCACAGTGCGTGTTAGGAGTTCGTGGTTGTCAGTGGTTGTCGAGAGTTCGTGGAAGTCAGTGCTTGTTATGAGATTGTAGAAGTCAGTGGTTGTTGAGAGTTCATGGTAGTCAGTGTGTGTTATGAGATCGGAGAGGACAGTGTGTGTTAAGAGCTCGTAGCAGTCAGTGGTTGTCGAGAGTTCATAGCAGTCAGTGCTTGTTGAGAGCTCGTTGTAGTCAGTCGTACCGAGATGTGCTAGTGGGCACTGCTTGTCGTGAAGTCGGAGTGAGATGTGGTAGTAAGGAGTGTTTGTTCCATGTTTTATCCAGTTATTTGATGGGAGAGATAGCAGATGTTATTGTAATGAGTGCATTTCGTCAATATATATGAAGGTAAAAATTACAATGTTCTTTTATTAATTGTGTGTCTGAAATAATGCGTCACTACAGGTTCAGTCAACAAAGCATCTGGCTTGTGTTCTTGTATTAGAGTGAATTCTGGTTTTCTTGCGTAATTATAGTTTTTCTAAATTTCTTTTGTCACGTCAGCATAGTTGATATTTAAAAATTCTTGTCTTGTTGGAAAAGAACCGTGCCAGATGTGGACGTTGAGTCACACTCCCACATACAGAACAGTTACATTTGTGCTTGGATTTTGTAGGTTTTATAGTTGCTGGGGACTTAATTAATTAACTGTGTTTACGAAAATTTTCTTACATTGTTCTTTGCAGTCAGATAGCGTAATAATACTAGTCAGGGCCAACCGATTACGAGACTGCGTAATCGGACAGACATACTAAAACAAAAAATCATTTTCAATCATATATATTTAATAAAGCCCCCATGCACGTGGCGACCGCTGCTTCGGATCGTCCCTTGGAATCTTCTGACTGTAAAAATAGTAGACTGTAGTATTGTTGTAGTAATTTTGAGTTTAGTGATTGTAGTCTGTATTGAGTGTGTAGATTTGGCAATTGTCATTCTTCTAATGGTATTTTTTTCTCAGAATTGAATTTGTTGTCTTGTTAACGGGTTTGACAATTTAGTGCAATTATTTCAATTGTTCGATTGATCGTGTTTGAGGGAGTCATTGCATTTGAATGGTATTGTTGGAGATAAAGAGTCATTGTGTGTAATTTTCGTACAGTGACGAATTTTTTGTATGTTTTGCAAATGATTAGGCGATCGATGAAAAAGGGAAAAATGATGAATAGTGAGAATGACGAAATTGTTGACATGGCGAACTCGCTAACAGAGGAAAACAGTATGGTGGATAATGAGGTGGAAAACAATGTAATAAGTCGGGAAAATAGTCCGGAACCATTTCAAAATTTTTCTCAATCAGAAAATTCGCAGAATCTGAGATTAACGACAGAAGATTCTGGAATAGTATCGAACACAGATAGCCTTATGGCTATGCAGAAGGAAGTTAGTTTTGCGGGAAATGTTAGGGGCGAAAAGAATTCTGAACAATTTAATATGGAGCAGTTGATGAGTGCTATATTAAATTTGGGAGCACGTATGGAAACACGGTTAGACTCACAAATAGGAACAATTAAAACAGAGATAGGAACAATTAAAACAGAGATGGGAACTTTACGATCTGAATTAAAAACTGATATGGGAACAATGGAAACACGGTTTGGATCTGAATTAAAAGCAGAGATTGGAACAATTAAAACAGAGATGGGAACTTTGGAAACACGGTTAGATTCAAGAATAGGGACATGTTTCAAAGATATGAAAGATGAATTAAAGAAAGAAATCAGAGAGGAAGTACAACCGATTTTGAATTCTCACAATAATAGATTAATTGCAGTAGAAATCAGACAAAGGGAACAGGATAGAGAACAGGAAGAAAGAGATCGCGTGATAGTACAGAATTTTTCAGAGTTAAATTTACAACGTGCAAAGGATAAGGAAGAAATATTTGAGAGAATCGAGGAATCCGTGCCAAATGACAGATTAAATAACCTAACACAACAATATGAACAGTTAACTACCAAATGTGTCAGTACTGAAACCCGAGTCGCGACACTTACGGAAGACGTAAATAAACAGAAAGAAAAAATAGGTGACTTATCGGAAAGAGTTGAGGAAATTTCAGATAAACTGACAAATCTTAGTTTACATGGGGAAAGAGATTCGGATGATACAGCTCCATTACCATTTGCAGAAACCGAAGAGTATCAGAACATAAATAAGCATGTTGAGAATCAGGGAAAATTTAATGAACGCGTGAAAAGGGAATTTGAGGCATTACGGAAGCAAGTCAAGCAGATCGAAGGCGAAATTGTAGGAAAAGATAGCAGAAGAAATTTAGAATCACAGGTAGCAGAGGGGATTGAAGAAAATAATTTGTTTCATTTACGGGATGGAACAAGAGAGCGCCAGGCGCGCGAACTTTACAATAATCGACATTCGGACTGGGACAGACGCGGTAGGTCTTTGTCGCCACGAGGCGAAAACTTTGATTATAAACACTTTTTGACTGTCCGGAAATTTAAGATCTTCCGCAATTCTAAGAATGACATACATCCATGTGCATGGTTAGATCAATTTATGTACGCACTTCCGCCAAAGTTGCCATTAAGTCACAAACTAGAAATTATGTGCAGCTATTAATGTCCTCAGGGGATTCACTACTCTAAGTGAATATGTGCCGTAGCGAGCATAGGGCCCCGAGCTGTAGTGGTGCTATTTCTCTTTTAGTTTTCTGTACCGCTGCCTACTCTTTTACTATTCTTTGCATCTGTCAAAACAACACTTCGACTATCAATATATCTAGTGAGTAAGTGAACAATAACCGGATATGACTGTTTTACCCAAAAGTGACTTTGGAAATTACCGTTTGGACTTACAGTATCTTCAGCAGCATTCATTCGTAGCTTCAATGAAATTTTACCTGTTTATCTTCGTGACAATGTTACTTCTTATGTTGACGACATTATTATTGCTAAACGTTCTTGGAGTGAGCACAACGAAATTTTGGATTCATTATTACGTATTTTTGCAAGAGTTGGCATTACTGTGAACTTAGAAAAATCTGAATTTGGTCGTTCACAGGTGAAATTTCTCGGTCACATTATTTCTACAGAAGGTATTCTTACTGATCCAAAAAAATTAGATGCTATTCGTAATTATGCTGTACCTACCGCAAAACGTGATGTTCGTAGTTCCTTGGTGTCTGTAATTTTCTTAGACGCTTTGTTAGTTTGGACGATTTGGCCACACCTCGTTTTTGCGATCTATCTGGAAAGTTCTTTTTAAACGAAAATCGGTCGACAACTCTGTTTGGTTAGTTTGTATTCCTGATGAGTGGGTCAATAAATTGATTTGGTATACGCATTTCAGTTATGCACACTTTGGTTCCCGAAAATGCTTTCATAAATTACGAGAAAATTGTTACTTCAGTAATATGGAAAAACGTATTCGATCTGTTCTTGCCAAATGTAAATTATGTCAAATGGCTAAGCCTCCAACGATTTCTCACAGAGCACCGTTGTTTCCCATCATTCCAGCGAAATTAAAGGAGATGGCTGCAGTCGATTTGTTTGGTCCAGTGGTTCGTTCTACTAATGGTTTTGCGTACATTTTCGTAGCAGTGGAATTGACATCAAAATATGTGTGTTTTACACCTTTACGCAAAGCAACAGCTCGTTCAGTATCTAACGCTTTCATCAAACATTTTCTTAAAGAAGTCGGTCATGTTGATAAGGTTATATCAGATAATGGATCACAGTTTCGTTCTAAAATTTGGCTTCGTACTCTTCAGCGTCGTAAAATTAAACCAATCTTCATCTCACTTTTTCACCCTCAATCTAACGCTTCAGAGAGATGGATGAAGGAAATCAATAAATTGTGCCGTCTTTATTGTCATCAGAATCACAGAACTTGGGATCAGTATCTTCATATTTTTCAAAACATTCTGAATGAACTTCCTAATGACTCAACTTCTTTACCGCCTCTATTAATATTAAAAAATAAGGTACCGACAAATCGCATTTCTGAAATCGTTCCTTTTCCGCCTTCACGGAAACTGCGGCATTCTGAAGTTGTCAACCTGGCTCTGCAAAATATTGCATCTGCGGCTGCTAGAAGAGAGAAATCAGCTAGACGTCCTGGTCGTTCAAAATTCTTGTCAGTTGGTCAGAAGGTATTAATTAAGTCCCACCGTTTGTCTCACAAAGGAAAAGGCTTGTGTCGCAAATTTTTTCTGCTTTATAACGGTCCATACAGAATTCGCAAAATTATTCATGATAACACTGTTGAAGTAGAAACTCTTAAATCTCGACGCTCTAAAGGAATACACCATATATCTAACGTAAAAATTTTTGTGGAATGACATACTTTTGAGAAACCAACAGCTAGATGTAAACATGCGGAGAGTACAAGGATACCGCGCTGTGTTTTGGCGGCGGCACATACTCAAAGCAACAGTCAAGTCTGCGCGCCGCACAAGGCAGTCGTTGACCGCGAACAATAGCTTCCTACGTCACGCGCCTACAGCTGATCGAGCGCGCAGTGCGAATGCACTGACAGCCGTAAACAAATACTCAGTCTAATTTCTCCGACTAAATTCTGTATAAAGCTATAAGGACTTGTTGAATTGTGTTATTAACATTCAGTATTTTGCAGGATACGGTTGTATAAAGTATTTAAGACCTTCAGGTAAATTCTGTGCGTGTCCGACGTTAAGACGACTTGCTATCGAGAAATTTTCAGGAAGAATGTAATTTCGAAGAAGAAACTAATTAACTAAAAAAGGTAACTATTAATTGAGTTCATTTTCAGGTAACATATTTCCACTTAGGTACGTACTTTAGACGTAATTTGCTGCTCGCGATTACGTGATTCATACTTTGTGCTAATTTCATGTTCTATGAATTTACTTGTGAAGCGACATGCTTGTGTACATTTACTGATTTTGACAATTATTGATTAATGAACAGGGTTGTTATTTGTATATATTATGCATCGCTTGGCTGCTATGCTTTTTCACTGATGTCATATTTTTTTTTATTATGTGCCTGCTGTGCTTATTTATTTGAATTATAATTGTAACCTGATTAATTGTGCTGACTGTGGTTATGTATGTAAGTTATACTTTGTGATTTATCTGCTTGCGCCTCCATGTTTACTTGCTAAGATGACATATGAACATTTATTTGCTTATGCTGATATGATGCTAATGACCTGTTTATTATGCTAATGACATGTTTACTGCTATGCGTATGTATTGCATATTTATACATTTCTGTTTGTTGCCATAACTACTCTTTAATTTGGTGTATAGAAATGCTGATATACTGTGTATAAACATAGAGTTTAGGTCACACTACTGTATTAATTATAGATTGTTCGCTTGGCAGAGCCTCGTTGTAGGGATTGTGCTGCATCCACTTGTTGACATTCTGTTCTCTACTGGTATATTTACTCGCTATTGCATGTTTTGCTTACGCTCAGTGCCTTATATTTTTAAGATAAGAAAATTAACTGCTATAATTCGACGAACGACATTAGTACAAGAAAGTCATAGAAGTCACATGAGCTGAGGTTTTATGGAAGCTGTATAAATTTATGCTAATAGGAAGGAAGCTAACGACATGACATACCAATACTAGGTTTAGACCATTAACAGTTATTACACTGCATTTTTCGTGAGCAATTGAAATAGGAAGTGACACTTGACACAAAAAATACTCCACATGTTTGCTTCTGCTATAATTCTTGAAGTGGGTACACACTGTGAAATATTATGATCATTCACATTCCCTAATCGTACTTAATTACTGAGAGTTATTCGAACTAAGTCTGTTAGAGGTCAGGCATGCATTTCTTTTATTTAATGATGGACAAGGAACCAAAATGTATCTTATAATTTATAATGAGTAGAAAATTTGGGTTAGATGGATTACACAGAGGTTGTGTGTGGACAATGTGTCTTCGGATTGTATGGGATGATGAGGTTTGCATTAGGATTTTATCTGTACTTGTTCGAGGAGACTGACTAGAGGAAAGAGTTGTGATGGAAGTGAAATGATATTGGTGCTAAGGTTCACATTTATCGACGTATTATTGAGGTATAGAGATTATATGAAGTTGATGATTATTGGAGTTTTTATGGACAAGAGGTAAGGTAAATGATATTGATGATAAGACGTATTGAAGAGGTATTATTGAGGTATTATTGAGATTGTGTGAAGCTGATGATTATTGGAGTTTTGGTGGACAAGAGGTAAAGTAAGTGAGGAGCATATTTTTTTTGGTTGGTCTTATGGAACAAGGAGGATGAAGATAGCAGACTAGAACACTAAAATAGAAGGAAGTTAGTCTATACACACACTTTGTTAAATCACTAAGCAGTATATACTTTTTTTTGGGGAGAGGAAGTAATTGCATATCTTGGCTCACTGACAGTTGTTCAACAACAGTACATTTTGATCTGGCTTGGCAAACATTGGTCTTGACATGATGACTATGACGTTGACTAACTATTATTGACTATTATACATTGCTGCCAGTACTACTTGATACACATGATGAACATCAGATTTAGACAGAATTTCATTTACACAATTAACACTATTCAATTACACAGTAGCACTAATGTGGATGAAAGATGAGTGAGTGTGTTTTGTGTGTTTTCCTTTACTAATCCTACCCACCTATCTCCTAAATATTATTTTATTTGTTTGTAGTGGCTTGCACTGACACCCATGAATATTATAGGTTTACTGGTATTTGTGTATTGTAATAGTTAATAGGACAATTATCTGACATCATTTGTGTGTTTGTTATGATTTGTATGTTACTGTAAAAGCATTTTGTATGTGCATTCAAACTATTGTTCATGCCTGAACTGTCTGATTAGTGAAGATAAATATTCTGAACTGTTACCTGCACTTTTCAACATGATGTGTGACATTTGGTCGTGTTTAATTTCTGCTGAAGAACTGTGTGATCAGTGATTGTAAAAAAAAAAAAAAATTATGGACTGTTACCTGTACCTTTTCTACATGATTGGTGCCACTAGGACATGTTTAATTTGTGCTCATCAACTCTGATAAACAGTGTGATCAGTGCTAGTGAATTTTTTGGAACTGCTTCTGCTGAGAGATGTGACTTTTTGCTGTCTGCACCTACTCAATATTGCTGGGTGCCACTGATGGACTGCTTCTACTGAAAAAATGTCCCCTGTTGCTGTGTGCACCTGATCAACATTGCTGATGCCACTAATGGACTGCTTCTACTGAAATGGTGTCACTTGTTGGTGTCTGCACCTACTCAACATTGCTGGGTGCAACTGATGGATTGTTTTTACTGAAATGATGTCACTTGTTGGTGTCTGCACCTGCTAAACTTTACTGGGTGCCACAGATGGAGCTGCTTCTACTGAAATAATGTCACTTGTTGCGGGGTGCACCTGCTCAACTTTGATGGGTGCAACTGATGAACTGTTTCTACTGAAATGAAGTCACTTGTTGCTGTTTGCACCTGCTCAACATTGCTGGGTGCAACTGATGAACTGTTTTTACTGAAATGAAGTCACTTGTTGCTGTCTGCACCTGCTCTCAACATTGCTGGGTGCAACTGATGGACTGTTTCTACTGAAATGGTGTCACTTGTTGGTGTCTGCACCTGCTCTCAACATTGCTGGGTGCAACTGATGAACTGTTTCTACTGAAATAAAGTCACTTGTTGCTGTCTGCACCTACTCAACATTGCTGGGTACCTCTGATGGATTGCTTCTACTGAACTAACGTGACTTGTTGCTGGGTGTACCTGCTAAACTTTACTGGGTGCAACTGATGGACTGCTCCTACTGAAATGATGTCACTTGTTGGTGTCTGCACCTGCTCTCAACATTGCTGGGTGCAACTGATGGACTGCTTCTACTGAAATGATGTCACTTGTTGGTGTCTGCACCTGCTCAACATTGCTGGGTGCAACTGATGGACTGCTTCTACTGAAATGGTGTCACTTGCTGGTGTTTGCACCTACTCAACATTGCTGGGTGCAACTGATGAACTGTTTCTACTGAAATGATGTCACTTGTTGCTGTCTGCACCAACTCAACATTGCTGGGTGCAACTGATGGACTGCTCCTACTGAAATGATGTCACTTGTTGGTGTCTGCACTTGCTCTCAACATTACTGGGTGCAACTGATGAACTGCTTCTACTGAAAAGATGTCACCTGTTAGTGTCTTTTTTTTTTGTTTGTATAAACTAATCATTGAAATCATTTTATGTGAACATTTGTATAAACTGATTTTTTGTATATTGTGTAAACTATTATGTAAAGTCACATGTATAAAAAGAAGTTGTATTGCTTACTGTATTTCATATGTTAGGTTAGTGAAAGGTCAGTGCAAAGCCAAAATTTTTAACTAATTATGTGATATTTAGGTATTAATATTATCTTTTATTTTTGTCTGTATTTTTCTGGACGAATTTGGTGGTATTTTCACCACCAATGCTGGCAAAAATACCATCAAATTCTGGCCTGTGGAGGAGGGGCATATGAAAGGTGGCTACACTGTGCCACTGCGCCAGAGATTGCGCCAAAGAGTACTATTAAGCCGCCTCCACAGTGCGTGTTAGGAGTTCGTGGTTGTCAGTGGTTGTCGAGAGTTCGTGGAAGTCAGTGCTTGTTATGAGATTGTAGAAGTCAGTGGTTGTTGAGAGTTCATGGTAGTCAGTGTGTGTTATGAGATCGGAGAGGACAGTGTGTGTTAAGAGCTCGTAGCAGTCAGTGGTTGTCGAGAGTTCATAGCAGTCAGTGCTTGTTGAGAGCTCGTTGTAGTCAGTCGTACCGAGATGTGCTAGTGGGCACTGCTTGTCGTGAAGTCGGAGTGAGATGTGGTAGTAAGGAGTGTTTGTTCCATGTTTTATCCAGTTATTTGATGGGAGAGATAGCAGATGTTATTGTAATGAGTGCATTTCGTCAATATATATGAAGGTAAAAATTACAATGTTCTTTTATTAATTGTGTGTCTGAAATAATGCGTCACTACAGGTTCAGTCAACAAAGCATCTGGCTTGTGTTCTTGTATTAGAGTGAATTCTGGTTTTCTTGCGTAATTATAGTTTTTCTAAATTTCTTTTGTCACGTCAGTATAGTTTGTATTTAAAAATTCTTGTCTTGTTGGAAAGAACCGTGCCAGATGTGGACGTTGAGTCACACTCCCACATACAGAACAGTTACATTTGTGCTTGGATTTTGTAGGTTTTATAGTTGCTGGGGACTTAATTAATTAACTGTGTTTACGAAAATTTTCTTACATTGTTCTTTGCAGTCAGATAGCGTAATAATACTAGTCAGGGCCAACCGATTACGAGACTGCGTAATCGGACAGACATACTAAAACAAAAAATATTTTCAATCAATCTTATATTTAATTAAGCCCCCATGCACAAGGTCCTCTTATTCCTCAGCTACTCACGCTAATCACGGGACCACCCCGCTCCTTAACTCCCATTGTCCTTGATGTTGCTTATCTTGCGCATGGACTACTCAATTTGTATATTTTACTTATTTTTTTCATAGTTCCACACAACTTCTTCCTGTTTTCTCGATTGATCTGTGTTCAGTTTTTCAAGGCCTATCCACTGTGCCAACTTATAACTAAATCTGAGGGGGGTGCGATGGGGAGGTTCCCTCGTCAGGTGAACCAGGTGGAAAGGTTTCCGACGTGATTTTGAGCGCACGATGGGAGTTAACAGACCATGAATGCGGAATGGTAATTGGAGCTAGACGGGTGAGACATTCCATTTCGGTAATCGTTAGGGAATTCAATATTCCGAGATCCACAGAGTCAAGAGTGTGCAGAGAATACCATATTTCAGGCATTACCTCACCACGGACAACGCAATGGCCGACGGGTTTCACTTAAGAACCGAGAGCAACGGCGTATGCGTAGAGCTGTCAATGCTAACAGACAAGCAGCACTGCGTGAAATAATCGCGGAAATGAATGTGGAACGTAGAACGAACTTATCCCTTGAGACAGAGCGCCGAAATTTGGCGTTAATGGGCTATGGCAGCAAACGAGCGACAAGTTGCCTTTCCTAACAGCACGATATCGACTGCAGCGCCTCTCCTGGACTCGTGACCATATCTGTTGCAAAACCGTAAGCCGGTCAGATGAGTCCGATTTTAGTTGATAAGAGCTGATGGTAGGGTTCGAGTGTGAAGCAGACCCCTCGAAGCCATGGACTCAAGTTGTCGGCAAGGTACTGTGCAAGCTGGTGGTGGATCCATAATGGACTTCCAGCTACTTGGAGACCATTTACAGCCATTCATGGACTTTATGTTACCAAAAATCGATGGAATTTTTATGGATGACAATGCGCCATTTCACTGGGTCACAATTGTTAGCAGTTGGTTTGAAGAACATTCTGAACAATCCGAGTGAATGATTTGGCCACTCAGATCGCCCGATATGAATCCCATCGAACATCTAGGGGACACATTCGAGAGGTCAGTTCCTGCACAAGTTCCTGCACCGGCAACACTTTCGCAACTACGGATAGCTACAGAGACAGCATGGTTCAGTATTTCTGCAGTGAACTTCCGACGACTTAAAGAGCCCATGCCGTGAAGAGCTGCTTCACTACGCCGGGAAAAGGAGGTCCGAGACGATATTAGGAGGAAACTTACTGGCAGATTAAAACTGTGTGCCGGACATCACACATACCCATGCCCGAGGCAGGATTCGAACCTGCGACGTAGCGGTCGCGCGGTTCCAGACTGTAGCGGCTAGAACCGCTCGCCCACCCTGGCCGGCATCGGTTCAGTCTGTGGTGGTTAATCCACGCTAATCAGCCAACTGCTGTCGAGCGGGAGGGCCGGGCCACATAAGCAACATTCACAATTCATAACAACAACACTTTTATTAACTTTTCATTGGCCAAATAAAATTTTATCTTTAAAATTCAAAATCCTTACAAGCACGGGCAACGGCCCTATTAAAACAACAACATTAATCTTTAACCAAGCATTAAGTGACTCGCAAGTTAATTAAATTCTATACACAGTAAAGCTCCCAAAAGGAGACTACAATAATGAGATAAAGTTTAACCAATAATGGATATCACAAAATTTTTTAACACAAAAGAAAATAGCAACAGATACACCCCTTCGTGACACATTTTCAAAACAGGTGACGTCACATAGGCACGGGCTAATTCAAGTTGCAGAAGGGGGGCCCACTGGACCCAGACCAGAGGCGGCTGGACCCAGAACCCACAGCAAGCGGGCGAGCTGGACAGGGTGCCACACACAGTACACTATAACACACTGTAAAAAAGATCTTAGAGCCCTTGTTACTATACAATTTCAGAGATGAGGGGGGGGGAGGGGGGAGGGAGGGAGGGGGGGGGGGAGAAAACGGCAAGCATTAAATACTAAAACGTAAAATAACTACGATGTATAAAATAACAGCCTATTTCACGAACATTGAAATAAAATGGTCAAGGGTGAATCAATAACTAATGCCCTTGAGGTAACCTTAAGGAACGAGGGCGAACAGCATAATACCAAGTGAGCTTAGAAATTTAAACTAGACTAGTAGGTTAACATACGCTCACTGAAACTGCGGAGCTCATTTAAATTACCCTTTAACAGGATACAGATAAACTTAAATAAGGCTACCATTTCACAGTTTACAAGTGAACAAGTAATGCAATTCGATAACACAGAACGTGCAGATTCAATGTTGAGCCTGTGCTTTGAACCAACTATAACAAAGTCCACACGGCTCACTGTACCAGGAAAAATATTACAGTTTCACCATACTGGCTTATGCCGTCCGTAACTCCGAACAGCAATAGTACCAATTAATACACCTCGCTTACTCGGACTGTATCACATCATAAAATCAAATAAACCTTTAACCAAACACGAAAAAATAATGGTTCAAATGGCTCTGACCGCTATGGGACTTAACATCTTAGGTCATCAGTCCCCTAGAACTTAGAACTACTTAAACCTAACTAACCTAAGGACATCACACACATCCATGCCCGAGGCAGGATTCGAACCTGCGACCGTAGCAGTCGCGCGGTTCCGGACTGAAGCGCCTAGAACCGCTCGGACACCGCGACCGGCTTAACCAAACACAATAACACGTGTTTACTTAAACAGCACTTAATAGAGGGGACCTTTTGGTTGGCAAGACAGCAGTTTAGAGTCATGGTGCCGATACTTGGGAAACAAGGATCAGTATAATATGCGCACCAAAAACATGACAAGCAATTTTCACCTAATCTTTCATAAAATCCTTTACAGATCCAAATCAGGGCCGCACGACTCGATTCGGGTAATGTGGCCGAGTCCAGTCCCACACTACAAGCCAGGGTCGGTCTTGCAAACGTGTCAAACACACCACAACCTCTGTGTTGTGCCCCGGCCTGCTCAACCACGCTCGCCTCCGATGTTCCCTCGCCGCGCGGCTCTCCGGCTGTCCCTCTCTAGCGCCACACGCCCGTCGCGGCCAAATACCACGTCAAACGGCCGAGCCCAAAGATCACACTATGCCGACCCGATCGATAAATCGATACGATACGGCACGGCTCACAGTCCCGCGTCCGGCCATTCCTAAATCGCTCCAGGCAAATGCCGAGATGGTTCCTTTGATACGACACGGCCGGCTTCCTTCGCCGTCCTTGCCTAATCCGATGAGACCGACGACCTCGCTGTCTGGTCTCCTTCTCCAAACAACCCAACCCAAACCCATTCGGAGCGTGTGATCTAACGAGCGTGTGATCTAACGGGTGTTCACTGTCGCAAGGGGAGGAAAGCAAGTATTTGCAGGGAGGCGGCTGTAACATCGCACGGCACGCCAGCCGTGACCCGGGCCCCGGAATAGCCACAATGTGGCCAGCCAGCCGCTGCGGCTGCGCGCCCCACAAACAGAGCGCAGCGCCTTGCCAGACAGCTCGGGGACGGCGCGGCGCGCTCCGCTATTCTCGGCTGCCATTGGCCAACTCCCTGGCCTGGCGCGCTGCACCCCTGGCTGCCGGTGCAGTAGCGGGCTGGCAAAAACAAAGCTACCTGACAGCGCGGGACGCGTCAGTAGGACGACCTTCCACGACATGCTAACACCGGCTACAGATGAAACAGAAGCTGTCGGAGGCTCCGCAATTGTTGTCTCAAATTTAAAGTCAGAGTCGGAAGCGGGGATGGTATTTATGTAATTACCATTTCGCAATAACAACATTTATTTCTATAACAAAATTAGTTTTATTCTATATTACTTATATTGGCCGGTCGGGGTGGCCGAGCGGTTCTAGGCGCTACAGTCTGGAACCGCGCGACCGCTACGGTCGCAGGTTCGAATCCAGCCTCGGGCATGGTTGTGTGTGATGTCCTTAGGTTTAATTAGTTCTAAGTTCTAGGAGACTGATGACCTCAGAAGTTAAGTCCCATAGTGCTCAGAGCCATTTGAACCATTTGAAAGTGAAGAGTACCTTCTTGTAAGAAATTTAATATAGTTAAATTTTGTACTGAGATAAGTTTTCGCAACAGGCCACGGTTTCCGAGTTATTCAACAAAAACCTACAAAAGTGACCTTCAACCGCAATTTCACTCCGACACCCATCCCTCATCAGTTAGGATTTTTAGTACGTTGCTCGTGCCACTCCCTCCTTCCATATCAGAACTATTCCCGATATTGAGTGGACTATTATGCCACCAGTATTATCGGCCACTTCGTTAACATTATTCATTTAAACGCGCTCCTGAGGGTAATTATAGAAAAATGACTTTTGTAAACGTTATACTAAAGCTTACTACGTTGACAATTCGACTGAAACTTAACCCTTACAAGCAAAGTAGTTTTGTAGTCAGACCAGTAGTGGCTGAGTGTGGGCGTAGGGGTGTGTTTGAAGGTCACTTTTGTATGATTTTCTTGCATAACTTGGAAACTACGGTCTCTAGCAAAATATCCCAGTACTAAATTTAACCACATTATGTTTCCTACAGAAAGGTCCTGTTCATTTTCTCTGTCCGACTAATAGTTTACGCGTAATGAGCGAGAGAATATGAAAACCACGTGTGTGGTTTTTGAAGGTCAGATTTCATATAGCGGGTTGCATAAAACGTCACCGGTAGGGGCAGCAGAATCACACTGTGTAAGCGAAAGGAGAATCGTTCTAGCAAAGATACGGGACGTGAATGGGGAGATTCTATGAGATAAGCGATGTTTTTAGATGCCAGATTGTTATGGTCAGGGTGTTAATGTTTTGGTTGCAACCAAGAGTAGGTGACTAGATGTTGGATGTTCACAAATCTTCACAGAATGAGGAGATCTTAGGCTTGCCCTCTCTGAACCGAGTACGGTGCTGACACAGACGTAAGCGCTTCGGAACAAACCGTTCAGCGCGAACTGATGGACATGGAGCTTCACAGGAGATGACACCAACGTGTTCTTATTTTGACCCAACGATATCGTCAATTACGATTCTTGCGGGTTAGACATGATCGAGATTGAGCCGTGGATCGATGGAAACCTTCACCTGGTCGGACCAATTAAGTTCATGGATACACTTCGTCAATGGTTGCCTCCAGACACGCCGTCCTCCAGGCCAAGGGATGCTCGGAACGTGAGCATCACCACGAACAGTGTCTTGTGGCAGACACTTTTATGATATTGGGGACCGAATTTGATAAAGCCTTTCAGGCACCACGAATTCCACATGTAGCGCGAACGCTACCGATGTTTAAAAAACAGCTCCTCATGGCGGCATTCGGCTTATTTGTCAGCGCTGGAATGATATATAAGGTTGCATACGACTCTCTGTCTCTTGCTAAAGAACGCTGCGGGCTTGGCCTTCTTAACATTCATGATAGAGCAGTCTCTCTATACGTTGGTATGCACCTCAGGCTAAGTCGGCGATGCCCGACCGGTCTCACGGGCTTACTGATGGAGGCTTTGGCACCATCTTCCCTTCACCCTCCTGTGACGTTAACTGAGATACCGGTACCATTTTCCTATTCTGGAATGTTTTGTCTGTAGTATAACTACCTACGGGACGTTTGCCCTTTCTCTCGCTTACCAACGGCCAGTGACATCTATTGCACCACACTTCGCCGCCGGTCGTCTTATATCTTCTAACTATCGTACCCTACCGTGACTGGAAGGTAGCATGGCGCACTACCAACGCGGCAACGCTAGATTCAGACGTACGTTCGATCTGGTATTTGACGGTGAACAAAAAACAGATTACTCGAGGGATACTCCATAGGATCCGTCTTGCTGATTCTCCTTTATGTGTGAACTGCAAAGTTCAAGATACAGACGAACAACGGCTACATCGCAGGTCCGCGGAAGAGATGTTCGCCCTTTTATGTCAATTCACGCACTCTCCTCTATCCGGACGCTGTTTATTACCCGAGGACGAAACACAACGCCGCCACGTGGATCAGAGGTCTCGCGATCCATTATTTGTTTGGACGTTGTATAATAGGACTCATGGATTTTTGGAACTATTTAAACTATCGTCAACCATAAGTACAGCCAATACTTTTCGAACCTCTTGCTGAGGATTTCCACAATCCGTCCCGTAGCTGTATCATTCATGGCAGGAGATAAATGCCGGCCGCAGTGGCCGAGTGGTTCTAGACGTTTCAGTCTGGAACCGCGCGACCGCTACGGTCGCAGGTTCGAATCCTGCCTCGGGCATGGATGTGTGTGAGTCCTTAGGTTAGTTAGGTTTAAGTAGTTCTAAGTTCTAGGAGTCTGATGACCTCAGATGTTAAGTCCCATGGTGCTGAGAGCGATCTGAACCATTTTTTAGGAGGTAAATTCGATACATTCACACGTAGAAGATTGGAAAGATAACGGTACCTACACGACAATACGAGGAGATTGCCATTACGATGGGGCGGCGGCGTTCGTTGAGTAATCAGCGCTGTGTATGCGTGTTCCAGAAGTGTTACCTCGTGTTTGTTTTCTTTCTTTCACGTAGGTAGTACCCATTCTTCATTCTTTTAAAATCTTGGCGACAGAGACAAGTCATGGAGAAAAGCAGATTTATTTTTTTTCAATAAAGAAATGAATATTTCCCTGTGGCCATTTATTCCTTCCATATGTTCCTGTTTGGCGACGGAGGCCGTATGTTGCTGTTTGTCTACGGAGACATTGTGGCCAAGCCTCGTGAAATGACCCCTTCCCACTGTGCCCCCTAAAAACAAAACAAACAAAAAAAATGTGGTTAAGTCGACCACTCGTGACAAAAGCGGAATTGAAGTTCGAGTCCCGGTCCAGCACAAATTTTTATTTGTTGTGAAATATTTTACAGCTGCAATTTTCGAGTTCGTTCTTAAGCAAATTAACTTCCGTTCTGGGAAAAGCGCGTCTGTCAAGACAGTGTTATGTAGAGACATAAATATGAAGGCAAATAACTACAGATGGATCTCTCTGCTTCGAGTCATTTGCAAAACATTATTGGCATCTTTACTTGAAAGAACACAAGTACAGTTAGAAGATATTGTCGGCGAATGACCAGCGAGGTTTCAGTCAGGTGTTCGTGTGCAGATCTACTCTTCAACCTTAAAATAATGAGGAAATCCGAAACTGCTAAATCATCCGTACTTTCGTCGACTTCAAGAAGCAATATGTCTCGGTTGACCGACTGTCTATTTTTGACATTCTAGAAGGGCCGGCACTAGATCCAAAGAGAGTAAGGCTCTTCAAGTAAACACTCAGTGACACAAAAGTTCAGAGTAAGATTTACGAGAGAAGTATAAGAATTTTTTGTATAATTGAAATCGGTATTCACCAATGAGATGAACTGTCTCCACGCCTCTTCAACCTCATTCTAGGTAATGAGTCATTAGGAAATGTTAAAAAGAATTGGAAAACCAAAATCTCTGGATAACTACTGAGGTTTGACGGACTAAAAATGACACTACGATAAGCTCACTTAGCTTTCGCATACGATTTAGCAATACTAGCGGACACTGAAATCACAAGACTTAAACAGATAAAAATCCTCAAAGAATGCACTGAAAAGAATTGCTTAAAACCTCTTTTGAAAAAACGAAGTTCATTTGCACTAAATTTAACTTTAAGAAATTAAAAACGAAGTATAAGCAAACCAAGACGGTCAGAAACTTCAAGTATCTCGGTGAGGTCACAAAATCTACGGTGTTAGAGACAGAAGCAAAGAGAATTCGATTACAGAAACCGAAGAGAGCCTAAAGGAGAGTGTTGTACCTAAAGGATAGTGTACTTAGGAACACATGATCATTAGTGGTCGGTACTTTAGTCTGGTGACATTTCAGAATCGTGTGAATGGAAGCGCGCTAGTGACCAATGTAAGCAGTTTCGCCATTTACGAAATTTCTGTTGTTCTTTGACATGAGGTTGTGTTTTTGCGGCATTTGTAAATATTTCGTGTTCTACACATTTACGTGCTGTATAATATATCTGAGCTATTTAGAATATGTTGTTAATTATTCGGCTACAGAACTTTATGGTGAGTAAAGTGCTGGATATTTTTCGAACTATTTATATAACATGTGGACAGTTATATCAAACTTCGTTGGTCGTTTATTATCTTGTTCCTTGAAACAGAAGCTTTCTTACCATGAAACTTGCAAAAGAACTGAATTTCTTTAACCTCATAACAATTTTACTTGTCTTGAAAATGGAATTTTGTGTTAGTTGCCAATAGCTTCTACTTGATTTTTTTTACCCTGTAACTGGTGTTTAACAATATTTCTTCTTAATATGATTTCACTTTCTGATTTTTGGTGGGTAGCAGAGAAATAATGTAACAAATACACTATTAAATAAAGTATTGACAAGATTTTATCGATTCGGCGCTCTTAAATTTCAATAGAATATTTGTTCCTAGGCACAAGACCATGTTGTACCGCGGAACACATTTTCACATTTGGAAAACTTAATTTTCCATCGTAATTTTTGTAATTTCAGAAAAGAAATGCAGTGCGTAAAACTGAATGCCAGCATTTATAAAATGGAATAAGAAAATGTGCTAAATTTCTATTATAGGACTGACTACAGGTGACAGTTCTACCAAGGTACAACACTATCTCTTACCGGATAACGCATCTACTGCAAGAAGTGCTTGTCTATACATATCAAGGCTAGACGCTAAAACACGGGGATCAAACCTGAACCTCTGTTCTCAAGCAAAAATGAAAGTCTCGGAAATCTTTACAACTGGTCCAATTCCCTTAGAACCGTAAATAAGGAGCAACCATTTCACCTAATTTGTACTATGTATCTCACAAGCTTTCTGCAACGGAATAGCTGGGCCGTCCGATTCTATTCTGTATACGAATGTCTGCTTACAGATCATATCATTAGCGGCGATTTGCTTGGATGTGTCTCCTTCTTTCCTTATTTAGGGAGAAAATATAACGGACGTACTGTGGAGCACACTAACAACAGCTGTGATACTGACTACGACTATCATATGTAGGAGTTTACGACAGTACCTAACGGTGACTGTTGAGTAGTTACTCTTCTGAACATCATCCCACGTTTTCACCTGTAGTTCTATTTTAGATACTTAAACTATACAGAGCTCTGTTTAAGAAGAATAGCTCGATGTAGTCATAGGATAGAACCGCGCACGTCTGCTTTCATGTGCCGCAGCTAATCCGCTGCAAATAATAACTTGTAGTTGTGATCATGCAATCAAATAGTCTAATCATTGGAAAGAAATGCGAGTTAATAAACTACACAGAAATACAAAGTAAAAGTTGAATGAGTAATTTAGCAACAAAAGTTCTATTCTAACGTCTGTAATTGATGTAGACTATAGAGAATTGTATTGAATAACGTTTATTCAAGAAAGGGCATCTCAAATAAATGGGAAGTGGTCCTACGATATTCACTTAAATACAGATGGAAAATGCCCTTATCAAATGCAGAAAATTTATGTTGAGAGCTTTGCAAGGACGGTAGCAAAATCCTTAAATTAAATAGTCATCGAAGATACGTGAAAACTATAAGTCCGTTTCGTGATGACCATGCACGAGATATTCACCAGCTCAAAACTGTTCAGAGTTCAACATGATGATTTACAAACTGACACTCGCGATACAGAGAATGGTAACTCATACTTTATCTATCGACAGTTCCTTAACACAAGTGGAATAAGTTGGGAGTCCTGCTCTGGAGCACATTCAGACCTTTCGAAGTGTAAAGTCTCCTCAAAAGTTAGAGTATTATAGTGGCCGTTTACCTCTAGAATCACCCTTACAACTGAATGACGCACATTACCATAGACAGGTCTGCCTTCTTCGAGCACTCGATTCAACGAGTGTCTAGAAACCCTCGCTTGAGCTCTTCAGTCGAAAGGTCCCATTTCCACTTGCGTCCGTAGTCTTCCGCTACTGTTTGCTTTTCCATTGGCTGAAAGTCGTCCCTACCAAAAATATATCGTTCTTACGCGCTACAGACATTATTTGGCTCACCTTGACCACTTTCCGGCTCTAAACTAATATTACAACAATATTTAAATAAAAGAAACGTTATAAACATTCGATCACACTCAGAACATGCACTTAAACAACTGCACTCATAATAAATGACTACAGATTGCCCTTATACATTGTTTAAACAGTTATTTACGTCTACTTGACAGAAATGTCTTTTGGTTCTTTATTCAGTTGTGGAGTCGTCTAACACATGCAACTGACCAATTTTAAACCAGCACAGTTTTTAATTGTACTTACAATCAATATTTAAATAGATTTACCTTCAAAGTAGTAAACTGTTTATGAAATAAAAACGCAAGTATGATAAAAAGTGAGGTAATCATGCTGTATTCATTTGCTGTGTACTTGGGGCGGATATGATGTTCTGACAAACATTTGCATAATGAAATAGATATAAGAGACGTCGTATATCAATAAATAAAATAGATATAGATATATAGCTTTCAGGGATGACAGCTATAGTTCAACGCTATCATCTGAGATAACGTTTGGCGAAATAGCAGGAAGCATTTAAAAGTTGTTAGTTCAGAGGTACATTGTGAAGATGTTTATTCACTGTGAAATATTAATTTCTGCAGTTTTTAAAGATATTGAAGTACTGTAATGTCACTGGAAGCAGCTCACTTTGAAACGTCCCCTTTTGTACAATTACAAATGACTGTGCTTAAACTGACACACAATATTTTGTTAGTGCAACGCAATCTGACTTTCAATAATCCGTACAAAAGAATGGGCCCTGACTAACATTAAACTATACCTTTCACAAATCACTTACCTCACAAAAATCTTCGCCACTCAAGCTACTGCAATACAGCGAGCGCCACTACTGCCAGCTAAATAAAAGATTCAAACTACTGAAGGCACTAACTACTGATAGGGATAGTTAGCAAATGAAAGATATTAATAGAGAACAAACAATGTATTTACCTTGATATCATCATATATAAATATAGCAGTTCATGACAAATTTCAAAACTCCGCCATCTCTCTCCCCACATCCACCACTGCTGGCGGCTCACCTCCAACTGCGCAACGCTACGCGCTGTTCACAGCCAGCTGCCTAACACTACAATGGCGAGTATTACAACAATGCAAAGCAGCCACAGACTGCACACAGCACAGCCAGTGATTTTCATACAGAGGTGGCGTTACCAATAAAAAAACCTAAACAGCCTACTTACATAGCCCCCATGCTCCCCACCAAAAATTTTACAAATTGTTTTGAGCAGTGGCCAATACAGATTTGAAAAAAAAATTTCATAATTACAGTAACAAAGAAATCAAATGCACACACTTATCGATACAATGTTGGTCAAAAGCTAAAATTTTCTCACAGTCCATAAAGACAGTCCTGATCATTCATCACAGTAAAATTGCAGTTTTTTTTTCTCAAAGTCTGAGCAGTAAAAGAAAATGCACAAGGAAGTAGTGGATTTCAATGCAGTCTTGAAGTAGTGTTGTGCTTCAACGGAAAGACAGTGCTGACTCTTGACATGCAGATAGGTAATGGGCCACAACAGAGCAAACCCACAGCAGAGTCATTCGTAGTTTTGAAGAATATTGATTGGTAGGTCATCACAGAGCAGACCCACTGGCGTCCTGGTAGAGATTGTGGTATTGGTGGGCCACCAGAGGTGCAGACCCACTGCAGTCCTTGTAGAAATAATGGTATTGGTGGGCCATCAAAGGTGCAGACCCACTTCAGTCCTTGTAGAGATGGCTAGCAGCCATCCGTTGCGACTGTGCAGGTGAACAATCACCATAGAAGAGTCTTGTGGACAATATAGCAAGTCCATGAACCACCACTTGCACACTCACAAAGTTTTTGGAATTGTCCTTAGAACCAGCAATGCTGTTAATCAGTCTCTTGCTGAATTATTAACACACATGCAAACACTAGCAATCCTCTTTTTTTCTTATGTATTGTGCATATACTATGACCAACAGAAACGTGTGCAATGAAATGTAACTAACAAGTTAATAAAATCATGAACTGGTGACAATTACAATTTTATAACATAAGAATACAATAACAAAGGTACAAAATACATCATTAAAAACATAACAATACAGATAACATTTGTAGTACAGGCTTTACAAAAGAATCGAACTAATATATACATCAGTGGAATTATGACATGAGTACATACATAAAAGATCACAATAACTTTTGAAACATCAACTTCACACATGAGCATTAAACAGAACAGAATTAATAATGTCTAACATCTTTACAAAGTAAATAACATATTATTAATGCCAATTATATTCGAGGATAACAGTATTCCTCATCATAGTGAATGTAGCTTAATATTAAAAGAAACAAAATTCTATGAAACTACAAAGAGACAGGAAGAAAACAAATACCCAAAGGTACACAAACACGTAATGGGATAACACCAATAGGAAAGGACAGGGTTCGTTTTCAGTGTAACATTTGGTACTGCAGTCCAACCCAAAACTTCATATATATTTCCTCTTATTTCATCCTTTGTTTCCACCAAAAAAATTCTATCTAAGCATGCTTTCTGTATTTATATGTTCACACATTTCTTACCTCAACATTTATTTCCAAGAAAATCCTACCTAAACCTGTTTTCTGTACTTTTTTTCGTATAACTTCTCAATGCATTTCTTCCAATTCATCGCAACTCATTCTCTTCTATAGTCTACCCCCTCTTAAGCTAACTTAAATCTACTGAGCTCAGATGCTAAACTAAGGGACGAGGCAATGCAGCAGCACAAAACAATTAACACAAACAGCAATGGTCAAAAATACAAATGGGGAAGCAAGCAGCATAAATTACAACTAATATAAGGCAATGGGCAGCAAACAAGAAAAATAAATCTGGCTTAGCAGAGTAACACAAATTAAAATTCAGTAGCACTATGCCTGGCAAACAGCAGCTTATGTCCAAACATGACATAGCTCAAGCAGAAAAAATAGTACACTAAAGATAACAATGCAGATAAGCGAAATGTATATTCATATCTTAATGTCTATGTAAATTAAAGTGGTGCACCACAACAACTTATTGTAAAAAAAATATTACCATGTACTTGAAAAGAAAATTATGTGTCCAGTTACTGTTACTAGTCCCTTCTTATTGTTCTTTCCTTTCCAAGTGCTCCTTTTTTAAAGAATGTGGATTACAAAATTATTATTTAATAGATCTGTTGACAGAAAGTGTTCACATTAGCAAATGCATTTTATTTTATAAAAGCAATGCTGCAACGCAGCTGGAAACCAGATATTAAGTGAAATAAGCAACTACGAAAAGCAAAGCATAAAAATATCATTCAATAGTCATGTGACATTTCATAAATTAGTAGAAATTCTCTCAACTCTCGTAGAAAGACGCTTGTCGTAATCAGGTGTGCAGATGTAAAAATATTTCTCGTCATTTCATTAGGCATTTCAGTAACTATCATAAATTACGAGCTCCACAGTATGCTTTCGACAGGGAAATGTCAATAACGAGGATAATGGCCTCCCCTTTTTTTTTCTACCTGTGCTTCCAGAAAGGCACACCCTAATGGCTTGTTCTCCAGGTGTCTGACACAGCTGTGTGCCGACGACGCACGTGCAGGTGGTCACTTAACTTTCTTACGGAAATATTTACGACAGCAGTTTCCGCTACAGTGACAGTCTCATATAAAATATTTCACAGGTCAAGAATTTGCGTTGCAAATGTGTAGAAACAAAATGCTATTGATATAACAGTGTCCAAAAAATTTTCGCCGGCATTGTGATACATTCACGCATTTACACACATTTCATAACTCTTAAAGTACGATTCTTGGTTTCCAACATCCTTTTTCACAAATCAAGAGTCCCTACCCCCTATTCATTATTCCTTACCTTATTACACATATACATATTCGTATTCATCAACACATAATAACTACATAGCATAATCAGATTCCTCATATAACATCAGCTTATTGATCATAAACATACCTCAACAGCATAATACACATCGTCGTCGTAAAAATAACATAATTACACCTCAGTCAAATCTCAAAAACGTCGTAGCTTTCTGCATTAATGTCAAAACCTAAAAAAATTCTCTGCTCATGTCAAAAGTGTCATCTGCCTCAAACGTACTTTAAAAATCATGATCTCATACCAAATACATCATTCAAAGCTCTCATAATATCACAATGGGTCCAAAAAAATATGAACAGTTCACACAGTACAGACAAAATACAATTTCGTAAGTGTGAAGTTATACAACGGTGTAATTACGTAAACATGTCACTGACGTAATAAAAAAGTTTGTCTCTCTCAGTTAAATGATCAGATAGCTGTGTAATTTGTGTTAGAGAAATATGGTACCGATGTGTAAAGTTGTATAGGCAAATACCATATTAGCTAGGGCTCCTTGTGCTTGCCAAACACATGGTACACAAAGTAAACGTGTACCCCCCTGAGGATTAATGTAATTATACCCTCAGGTGTTACAGATTACAGCAATGGAATGAAATGTATCACGGAAAACCTTTGTATCATTGTACTCCAAATATCTTTAAAAATAAATATTTTAAGTACAAAATCAATCACTCAAATACGTGTCCTGTAGCGCTAAATGTGCGTCTTGCTGTAAGATAATTCTGTGGAAGTGTCGTAGTTATCGTCCTCTGTAAGCAAAGTTCTGCTGAAGTCAATGTACTTACCTCATCATAAACGAAAGTGAAATGCTTTGCGAATAGATATTGTAGTTATTATGTTTATTGGCGTGATGAAGAAATTACTGTACAGTAACGTATTGTTGTGCCACGAAAAAGGCTGTCTCATTGTAGCTATACCACAAAAGTTACTACTAAAACATGTTTTACTTTCCAGAATAAAACAGAAAAACTGTGCAGATATAAAACAGAAACACCGCAAAAGCAACATTGTATATTGTCACTCATTAGTAGCGTCATGATAAAATCGTGTAGCTGTCACATAAACTAACCACTGTGTCATCTGGTATCTCACAGAAAGTACTTTAAACCCAGAATGTATTTTCAAGTAAACCAAAATGTTGCATTAAAATCTCATTAGCAGTACCAGTATGTGTCCTAAGTATGTAAGCCTGATATTCATTACGTAATCGTGCAACTAACAAGCAAGAATGTACAAATAACAACATTGTGTCATCTGTTCACTATAACAATGCATTCATAATTTCTGTTGAAATAAGTTCTCTTGGTTCTTGACTGGATATTTAACTTCAAACATTGTTGCATATTAACAGATTCTAAGTCTGACAAAGCGTACTAGTAGCGTCAATTGAAAAGTTTTATGGCAAAGACAAAGTTAAAAAGCAGATTATCTTTCAATAAACGGTTTTACATTTGAAATGTGGTGGAATCCTTTACTCTTACTAGTACGCAGAGTTTCAGCTTCAACGGAATCATCGTTTGGTATATGTCAGTAAAGAATACTGGAATTTTTCTCAAGGTTAGCATCTGTGTTATTTTTCTCTGAGCCAGCCGGCGCACGTGGGTGCCTGCGGCGCGAGTCATTGTCTGTCTCTTTGTTGGCACGCGTTGTTATTGGGATTAGGAGACCTAACTTCTACAAATTCGCCTTGCCGAGAGGGGCCTCCCCTGTTTAAATCCCGCCAGTTCTGATGCAATTCAGGTCTGTCGTTACGATCATATCGTCTGTCGTCATGTCGGTAGATTCCATAGTTTCTTTCTTGTCGGTCACGTGGTGGAGAATTTCTCCCTGAGTCGTAACTGCGCGCTGGACCGTTGCGTCTAAAGTTATTCTGTCTCCCTTGATAATAATTATTTTGGTTCCCATATTGTCTGTTTCTCTGATTGCCTCTGTGATAGTCATTACCACGGAAATGCGATCTTTCTCTGTAACTATTATTACTCTGCCAGTGGTTGTCATATGGGTGGTGTCTGTTTTGTTCACGATTTGCGTTGTAAGAATAGACTTGTCGTGTCCAGTTATTGTTTCTGTCGTCACGGAATTTTGACGGATGTGACCTGTAGTGATTGTTTTCCTGTGTTCCGCGATTGTCAGTGTCACTTTCCAGTTCTTGTAACAGACCCTGAAAAGCTTCAATGTCGTCTTTGCAACGTCCTGCCAAAATAATATGTCGTAAATGTTCAGGCAATTTGATTAAGCAAATGCGGATGAGTTCTGAGGGGCTGTATGGGTTTGACAGGTACTGATTCCTGTGCAACATGTCTTCAAAATATTTCACAAGACTGGAGAATTCAGATTGTTCGAAATGTTTCATCATTATGATGCCATGTTTTACTCGGTCTTGTGTAGCTTGAGACCAATATGCTGGGAGGAAGGCATGGTAAAATTCTCCTTCACTGTGACAATCGTGCATGACCGATCGCATTCTTACAGCTGGTTCATTCTCTAAATAGCCACACATAAATTCTAACCTGTGCTCCAATGACCAGTTGGGAGGAAAACAATGAGAGAATTGATGGAGCCACGCTTGTGGCTGAATGTCGTTGCCGGAATTCTTAAATGTTTTGAATTTACGTGTAGTAATGAACAGCTTATAGTCAAAATCATCATGTCGGCGAGTCGCATGTCAGTCATTGTTACGTCGTGTCGGCTGTTCAATCTCAAAATTCGGTGCACATTGCCAATTTCTTTTATAATTTCCGAAATGCGCTGTGTTATCATTTTGTGGCTGTTCCGTATTTCTATGTCCCTCTTCCCATATTGGGGCGCGAGTGTCCTCTGAAATACGTAATTCTTGTACTACTTGTGCCAACTGATCTTGCACTTCCTGGATTTCTCTTTTGTACTGTGTATTGATTTGATTTTGATTTTGTTTGAATTTTCTAATTTCTACATACTCTTCAGTGTCAGTGAAGGCTACAGGTGTTGTGTCATTCAGATCATCATCTACTTTTGTAGATAAGTTAGTGAACTGATCTGAAAGTTCGGCTACTTTATCCGATAGTGAAACTATTTCCTCCATGTGTCTTTCTGAACCAATTTTCAGGGTATCTACTGTGTCCTTTAAGGTTTCCTGAGTTCTTGCAAGTTGCGTAACCGAATCGGTAGATGCAACTGAGTCAATTTTAGCTTGCAAGGTCTCATGATTTTCATGAACAATAGTTTGCAGTTCTTTTATGGCTGCTTCGTGATTCTGTAATACATTTTCATGACACGGAAAAATAGGTTGGAAATGCTCACAAATTTGTGTTTTTACGTCATTACAGACCTTTTGACATTTCGATTCGATGTTATGTAACTCAGTGGTTAAATCCTCACGTGTTTGTTCAAGCGTAGTGTCTAACTTTTGAAGATTTTGTTCCATTGTGTCTAACTTTTTGAGATTTTGTTCCACTGTGTCTAACTTTTTGAGATTTTGTTCCACTGTGTCTAACTGTTGCTGTGTTTGTCTCTGGTGTTGTTCCATTGTGTCTAACTTTTCAAGCTTTTGTCCCATTTGTTGCATTAATTGTAATAACAATGCACTGGTGTCTGAAACATGTTCCTCAGTGCTTTTCGACAGTGAATTTGCACCGGCAACATTCACATTTTGACAAGCGGAAAATGTGTCTTGACTCATTTGAAAAAACGGTGAGAACGCAAAACCTGAATCTACAGTATTTGCAAAATTGTGTCCTGTCATTTCGGATTCCTGAGGCGAGCTGTTGCCGAGCGATCGATCGATAATGCTTCCCTGTTCACTACCTGTTTCACTGTCTACGCCATTGTTTGCAGCCCGCTCCATTTCCCTATGCACAGTTACCAAATTACTACTTTGAACGTCTGTTAATTCATTACACAGCGGTGCTGGTAAGCTACACTCGTCGTCACTGTTATTTCTCAGTTTACTTTGGAGCCTAGTGTTACGTTTTTCACACGCCATTACTGTCACAATATTTCACACGATAACACAGAAAAGCACAATTTGAAGAGCAAAAATAAGAGAACACATTAACATAGCACTGAAAATAATATCTAGTTAATTGCAGCTGCGAAATACTTGGTGCAAATCTACATGCATGCCACAACTGTTTTACTGTACAACAATGAAAGTCTGCAACTACAAAGGAGATTTTCTCTACAATTACGCGCTAGCAATAAACAAAATCTACACTAATTACACAAACTACAAGAAAAAATCAGAAGATTCCAGTGAGGTATCCTGGCAGGGTCGCCATATGAAACGTCCCCTTTTGTACAATTACAAATGACTGTGCTTAAACTAACACGCAATATTTTGTTAGCGCAACGCAATCTGACTTTCAATAATCCGTACAAAAGAATGGGCCCTGACTAACATTAAACTATACCTTTCACAAATCACTCACCTCACAAAAATCTTCGCCACTCAAGCTACTGCAATACAGCGAGCGCCACTACTGCCAGCTAAATAAAAGATTCAAACTACTGAAGGCACTAACTACTGTTAGGGATAGTTAGCAAATGAAAGATATTAATAGAGAACAAACAATGTATTTACCTTGATATCATCATATATAAATATAGCAGTTCATGACAAATTGCAAAACTCCGCCATCTCTCTCCCCACATCCTTTATTGTATGATTATATGATAGCGGAACAAACACTGGTAGCAGTTACGTCTGTAAAATATCTGGGAATATGCGTGCGGAACGATTTGAAGTGGAATGATCATATAAAATTAATTGTTGGTAAGGCGGGTACCAGGTTGAGATTCATTGGGAGAGTGCTTAGAAAATGTAGTCCATCAACAAAGGAGGTGGCTTACAAAACACTCGTTCGACCTATACTTGAGTATTGCTCATCAGTGTGGGAACCATACCAGGTCGGGTTGACGGAGGAGATAGAGAAGATCCAAAGAAGAGCGGCGCATTTCGTCACAGGGTTATTTGGTAACCGTGATAGCGTTACGGAGATGTTTAATAAACTCAAGTGGCAGACTCTGCAAGAGAGGCGCTCTGCATCGCGGTGTAGCTTGCTCGCCAGGTTTCGAGAGGGTGCGTTTCTGGATGAGGTATCGAATATATTGCTTCCCCCTACTTATACCTCCCGAGGAGATCACGAATGTAAAATTAGAGAGATTAGAGCGTGCACGGCGGCTTTCAGACAGTCGTTCTTCCCGCGAACCATACGCGACTGGAACAGCAAATGGAGGTAATGACAGTGGCACGTAAAGTGCCCTCCGCCACACACCGTTGGGTGGCTTGCGGAGTATCAATGTAGATGTACATGTAGATCCACCTCTGCTGGCGGCTCACCTCCAACTGCGCAACGCTACGCGCTGTTCACAGCCAGCTGCCTAACACTACAATGGCGAGTATTACAACAATGCAAAGCAGCCACAGACTGCACACAGCACAGCCAGTGATTTTCATACAGAGGTGGCGTTACCAATAAAAGAACCTAAACAGCCTACTTACAACTTATCTGAGATTGCTGATGTATTCAGCTCTGCTGTAGTCTCAAAGAGCCGTAAGAAGCTAGTTTTTAATTTGTCTGACACTCCGCCATGTCTTGGAGCACTGCCTCTGCACAAAGCCCTTGGGAGCTTCGTACTGGAATTTTCCCTATTCCCAGCGACGCTGCTAGTCTTTGTACCTGGACTCACTCATACTGGTCACCTAGCCACAAGCCGGAACTGCCGTGGCGCTTCCTGAGACGTGGGCCCGCTATCTTTCAGCTGTACAACAGATTCATCCTACTTCGTCGATCAACTCGCCTAAATACACGTAAAGTCACAGAGTGCATGTGATATCCCTACTCCTTGGTGCTTGGTAGCTCAGACAGGCAAATCCTTGTTCCACCAGTTTCCTTTAGCTGATCAAGGCAGTCAGGATGATGCAGTATTTCTTCACTTCCAAAAAGCCTCGATCGTGCCACATCAATGTTTATTATGAAATGTACAATCACACGGGACGTCAAAGAAAATTTGTAGCTCGATTGAGGATTTCTTGGTGAGGAGGACACAAAATGTTACCTTGCAAGGAGAGATATCGACGGAAGTGTAGAAGTAACTTCAGGTGTGCCCCAGTGAAGTGTGTCGTGACACTTGCTGCTCATGTTGAAAATTACATTAATGATGAGACGGACAATACTAACAAAACCAAACTAAAACAAATCTGAACGGCTTCAAAAGGTCCAACACTACCGACCGTCCGCCATGTCATCCTCAACCGACAGACGTCACTGGATGCGTATAGGAGGGGCATGTGGTTAGCAGATCACTCTTCTGGCCGTTGGAAGTTTTCGCTACCAGAGCCGCTGCTTCGCAATCAAGTCGCTCCTCAATTTGCCTGACAAGGGCTGAGTGCACCCCACTTGCCAACACCGCTCGGCAGACCCAGACGGTCAGCTACCCAAGTACTAACCAAGCCCGACAGCGCTTAACTTTGAGGACCGGTGTTACCACTGCGACAAGGCTGTTGCCCAGACAGTATTAATAATAATGTAAAACTGCGCACTTAACAAAACGCAAGAAAGTAGTATCTTAGAAGCACAATATTGATGAACAACAACTGTAGTTGGTAATTTCGTACAAATACCTAGGGCAGGGCTTCACAACATACGTGCTCGCGGAGCAAGCTGTGAGCAGCAAGGCGCGAGCACGGAGCAGCGCGAGCACGCTACCCCCACTACCGGACCAGAGCGGACCAGAGCGGAGAGTGGGGAAAGTCACGTGGGGCACACAACAGCTGCCGCCAGTCAATGTAAATCCGCGGCCACCTGCAGGGATATCACTCACGAATTGTTCCTGCGAAAAATGAAACAAATAAAGGAGAATGTACACATGCCACATAATTTTATTAGCTTAGTGTATGCCTCTACATTCGTATTAATTTGTCAACTGTTACACAATAAAAGGTGTCACTGAAGTGTGGGATTCTCGGTTATCTTGTACTTTTTGCCCTTTACAATTGCGTCTATGTTCGGAGTAATTGTTCTTGTGCATTTTAGGCACAGCGTGCAGTTTAAATTTCGATCAGACAATGCGTTTCTCAGGCGCGTCTTGTTACATTTCATTGCAGAGAACAGTTGTTCACAAACATATGTGGAACCGAACATTGATATTATTGTAGCCGCCAGTTTGTGCAAACGAGGAAATCTATCCTGAGGGAAGTGTCTGTAGCATTCCAAAATGTTTTTCTTGTTCTGAAATTTGTCTCTGTATTCTCTGTCACACTGCAGGTCAATAATTTCTTGCTGCAGCTCAGGACGAATCTCTTAAATATTCGCTGAAAATTGGAGAGAACAGATCAAAATCACTGTCTAGTGCTGTCAGATCTTGAAAGCGCTGATCAACTAAACTATGTGAATAACGTTCACAGTCTTTGTTAACATCTTGCATGGATCATAATTTAGGAAAATGAGCTAGGTTTCCTGTTTCCAGCTGACTCACCCAAAGTGTCAATTTCATTTTAAAAGCTCGTATTCGATCTATGAAATGAGTAATTAGCAGATCTTTACCTTGTAGTAAAATGTTCAAAGCATTCAGATGGCTAGTTAAATCTGCTAAGAACGCGAGATCACATTCAAGCGTGCGCGCGCATTTCCCCTCCCTCCCCTCCCTCCCTACTCCGCGACCTTGCACCTGCTCGCGAGCATGTGCCTGAGCAGACGCGAGTACTCGCGCTCAAAACCGGCCAGTTGTTAAGCCCTGACCTAGGGTATAGCAATTTCTATGGGTATGAAATGGGAAGATCAGGTATGATCAGTTGTGGGTAAGGCATGTGGCACGCTTAGGTTCATTGGCAGCGTAGTGGAAAACCGAAGCTAGTCTACTTGTGTGTCCCTTCTTGGAGCACTGTTCAAGTGTAAGGCAATCATACCAAAAAGGAATAAAAGAACACATCGAACATATGCAAAGAAGGGCAGCACCTATAGTCGCAGATTAGTTTAACTCGTGGTTGAGAGGCACAGAAATCCTGAATAGTGTAGCGTAGTGCGCGCTCTGTGGGACTAGTGGTGACAGGCCGTGTGGCCCAGGTTAGACACTGTTAACAACTACAAAGAACTTTATGTACTTTGGTATATGGCATAGTGCGGCAGACACACCCTTCCTCGCTGACCCTAGCTGGGGCTTCCGCCTAGTGCTGCTGAGCTGTACCCTCGCGTTGCTTAGGTCGGCAACCCCTATAGGCCACGGGCATTGACGTAAGTGGCGCGTCAAGTTCTGAAGCGATGGCGTTCCATTTGGGAGGCGGCCCTCGGCTCGCTGTGCCAGCGTGTGCGCTACTTCCCCTGGCATCGTGCGGACTCAATTGCCCCAGGCCCCACTCGCGTTACTGCGAAGGAACGAGAAGGCGGCTGTGCGCGGAATACGAACCGCTGCCCACGGGCTGTGCGTGGCTGGAGGCTTGCGTTATGGCGCCGAGTGCTGCTAGGAACTCTGCGTGGGAATCGGCAGGCGCGGGCGGCAGATCGGCAGGGCTGAGACAGCAAGCCGCGTGTAGGACTTACGAGGGAAGGCCACGACGTTGCGATCACAGATTTACTTCAAACTTTGTACACCTGTAACAGGCCATTAGACCAATGTGACAGGGAAGTGCTAACGTGCACTGCTCTGGAAATTCCGAAAAAATCGCAAGAGAAGCTTTACGCGTCTATTGTGTAACTGATGTATCTGTGCATAGATGCCAGGCGTTAGAATTCGTGATACTTATGTAATTAGCGTTCGAACTTCGTAAGACGAGCGTGTATGACGCGATGGTTCGACTCACGCTCGAACTTAATTATTAATTTATTTTTTCAGTGCCGGTCATAGTATTTATTTATATGACATTTGAGAGGTCGTCACGTGACTAGGGCCTCCCGTCGGGTAGACCTCTCGCCGGGTGCAAGTCTTTCGATTTGACGCCACTTCGGTGACTTGCGTGTCGATGGGGATGAAATTATTTAATTTATGAAAAAATGAATGAAGTGTTACATTTTCATGTTTAGAAAAAACTCAAGTTTTATAGTTAATTATCTCAATTTTTTCCACAGTTTTTTAATAGATTTGGAAAATTCTAGAGTTTCATACACCTGTAACTACTGTTTGTATGCTATGAAAAATTAATCGAAGAATCTCTCTTACTTACGAAGAAAAGTGTACCTATAGCAGCCAGTGATTTTCATACAGAGGTGGCGTTACCAATAAAAAAAACCTAAACAGCCTACTTACAACTTATCTGAGATTGCTGATGTATTCAGCTCTGCTGTAGTCTCAAAGAGCCGTAAGAAGCTAGTTTTTAATTTGTCTGACACTCCGCCATGTCTTGGAGCACTGCCTCTGCACAAAGCCCTTGGGAGCTTCGTACTGGAATTTTCCCTATTCCCAGCGACGCTGCTAGTCTTCGTACCTGGACTCACTCATACTGGTCACCTAAGCCACAAGCCGGAACTGCCGTGGCGCTTCCTGAGACGTGGGCCCGCTATCTTTCAGCTGTACAACAGATTCATCCTACTTCGTCGATCAACTCGCCTAAATAAACGTAAAGTCACAGAGTGCATGTGATATCCCTACTCCTTGGTGCTTGGTAGCTCAGACAGGCAAATCCTTGTTCCACCAGTTTCCTTTAGCTGATCAAGGCAGTCAGGATGATGCAGTATTTCTTCACTTCCAAAAAGCCTCGATCGTGCCACATCAATGTTTATTATGAAACGTACAATCACACGGGACGTCAAAGAAAATTTGTAGCTCGATTGAGGATTTCTTGGTGAGGAGGACACAAAATGTTACCTTGCAAGGAGAGATATCGACGGAAGTGTAGAAGTAACTTCAGGTGTGCCCCAGTGAAGTGTGTCGTGACACTTGCTGCTCATGTTGAAAATTACATTAATGATGAGACGGACAATACTAACAAAACCAAACTAAAACAAATCTGAACGGCTTCAAAAGGTCCAACACTACCGACCGTCCGCCATGTCATCCTCAACCGACAGACGTCACTGGATGCGTATAGGAGGGGCATGTGGTTAGCAGATCACTCTTCTGGCCGTTGGAAGTTTTCGCAACCAGAGCCGCTGCTTCGCAATCAAGTCGCTCCTCAATTTGCCTGACAAGGGCTGAGTGCACCCCACTTGCCAACACCGCTCGGCAGACCCAGACGGTCAGCTACCCAAGTACTAACCAAGCCCGACAGCGCTTAACTTTGAGGACCGGTGTTACCACTGCGACAAGGCTGTTGCCCAGACAGTATTAATAATAATGTAAAACTGCGCACTCAACAAAACGCAAGAAAGTAGTATCTTAGAAGCACAATATTGATGAACAACAACTGTAGTTGGTAATTTCGTACAAATACCTAGGGCAGGGCTTCACAACATACGTGCTCGCGGAGCAAGCTGTGAGCAGCAAGGCGCGAGCACGGAGCAGCGCGAGCACGCTACCCCCACTACCGGACCAGAGCGGACCAGAGCGGAGAGTGGGGAAAGTCACGTGGGGCACACAACAGCTGCTGCCAGTCAATGTAAATCCGCAGCCACCTGCAGGGATATCACTCACGAATTGTTACTGCGAAAAATGAAACAAATAAAGGAGAATGTACACATGCCACATAATTTTATTAGCTTAGTGTATGCCTCTACATTCGTATTAATTTGTCAACTGTTACACAATAAAAGGTGTCACTGAAGTGTGGGATTCTCGGTTATCTTGTACTTTTTGCCCTTTACAATTGCGTCTATGTTCGGAGTAATTGTTCTTGTGCATTTTAGGCACAGCGTGCAGTTTAAATTTCGATCAGACAATGCGTTTCTCAGGCGCGTCTTGTTACATTTCATTGCAGAGAACAGTTGTTCACAAACATATGTGGAACCGAACATTGATATTATTGTAGCCGCCAGTTTGTGCAAACGAGGAAATCTATCCTGAGGGAAGTGTCTGTAGCATTCCAAAATGTTTTTCTTGTTCTGAAATTTGTCTCTGTATTCTCTGTCACACTGCAGGTCAATAATTTCTTGCTGCAACTCAGGACGAATCTCTTAAATATTCGCTGAATATGGAGAGAACAGATCAAAATCACTGTCTAGTGCTGTCAGATCTTGAAAGCGCTGATCAACTAAACTATGTGAATAACGTTCACAGTCTTTGTTAACATCTTGCATGGATCATAATTTAGGAAAATGAGCTAGGTTTCCTGTTTCCAGCTGACTCACCCAAAGTGTCAATTTCATTTTAAAAGCTCGTATTCGATCTATGAAATGAGTAATTAGCAGATCTTTACCTTGTAGTAAAATGTTCAAAGCATTCAGATGGCTAGTTAAATCTGCTAAGAACGCGAGATCACATTCAAGCGTGCGCGCGCATTTCCCCTCCCTCCCCTCCCTCCCTACTCCGCGACCTTGCACCTGCTCGCGAGCATGTGCCTGAGCAGACGCGAGTACTCGCGCTCAAAACCGGCCAGTTGTTAAGCCCTGACCTAGGGTATAGCAATTTCTATGGGTATGAAATGGGAAGATCAGGTATGATCAGTTGTGGGTAAGGCATGTGGCACGCTTAGGTTCATTGGCAGCGTAGTGGAAAACCGAAGCTAGTCTACTTGTGTGTCCCTTCTTGGAGCACTGTTCAAGTGTAAGGCAATCATACCAAAAAGGAATAAAAGAACACATCGAACATATGCAAAGAAGGGCAGCACCTATAGTCGCAGATTAGTTTAACTCGTGGTTGAGAGGCACAGAAATCCTGAATAGTGTAGCGTAGTGCGCGCTCTGTGGGACTAGTGGTGACAGGCCGTGTGGCCCAGGTTAGACACTGTTAACAACTACAAAGAACTTTATGTACTTTGGTATATGGCATAGTGCGGCAGACACACCCTTCCTCGCTGACCCTAGCTGGGGCTTCCGCCTAGTGCTGCTGAGCTGTACCCTCGCGTTGCTTAGGTCGGCAACCCCTATAGGCCACGGGCATTGACGTAAGTGGCGCGTCAAGTTCTGAAGCGATGGCGTTCCATTTGGGAGGCGGCCCTCGGCTCGCTGTGCCAGCGTGTGCGCTACTTCCCCTGGCATCGTGCGGACTCAATTGCCCCAGGCCCCACTCGCGTTACTGCGAAGGAACGAGAAGGCGGCTGTGCGCGGAATACGAACCGCTGCCCACGGGCTGTGCGTGGCTGGAGGCTTGCGTTATGGCGCCGAGTGCTGCTAGGAACTCTGCGTGGGAATCGGCAGGCGCGGGCGGCAGATCGGCAGGGCTGAGACAGCAAGCCGCGTGTAGGACTTACGAGGGAAGGCCACGACGTTGCGATCACAGATTTACTTCAAACTTTGTACACCTGTAACAGGCCATTAGACCAATGTGACAGGGAAGTGCTAACGTGCACTGCTCTGGAAATTCCGAAAAAATCGCAAGAGAAGCTTTACGCGTCTATTGTGTAACTGATGTATCTGTGCATAGATGCCAGGCGTTAGAATTCGTGATACTTATGTAATTAGCGTTCGAACTTCGTAAGACGAGCGTGTATGACGCGATGGTTCGACTCACGCTCGAACTTAATTATTAATTTATTTTTTCAGTGCCGGTCATAGTATTTATTTATATGACATTTGAGAGGTCGTCACGTGACTAGGGCCTCCCGTCGGGTAGACCTCTCGCCGGGTGCAAGTCTTTCGATTTGACGCCTCTTCGGTGACTTGCGTGTCGATGGGGATGAAATTATTTAATTTATGAAAAAATGAATGAAGTGTTACATTTTCATGTTTAGAAAAAACTCAAGTTTTATAGTTAATTATCTCAATTTTTTCCACAGTTTTTTAATAGATTTGGAAAATTCTAGAGTTTCATACACCTGTAACTACTGTTTGTATGCTATGAAAAATTAATCGAAGAATCTCTCTTACTTAGGAAGAAAAGTGTACCTATAGCAGCCAGTGATTTTCATACAGAGGTGGCGTTACCAATAAAAAAAACCTAAACAGCCTACTTACAACTTATCTGAGATTGCTGATGTATTCAGCTCTGCTGTAGTCTCAAAGAGCCGTAAGAAGCTAGTTTTTAATTTGTCTGACACTCCGCCATGTCTTGGAGCACTGCCTCTGCACAAAGCCCTTGGGAGCTTCGTACTGGAATTTTCCCTATTCCCAGCGACGCTGCTAGTCTTCGTACCTGGACTCACTCATACTGGTCACCTAAGCCACAAGCCGGAACTGCCGTGGCGCTTCCTGAGACGTGGGCCCGCTATCTTTCAGCTGTACAACAGATTCATCCTACTTCGTCGATCAACTCGCCTAAATAAACGTAAAGTCACAGAGTGCATGTGATATCCCTACTCCTTGGTGCTTGGTAGCTCAGACAGGCAAATCCTTGTTCCACCAGTTTCCTTTAGCTGATCAAGGCAGTCAGGATGATGCAGTATTTCTTCACTTCCAAAAAGCCTCGATCGTGCCACATCAATGTTTATTATGAAACGTACAATCACACGGGACGTCAAAGAAAATTTGTAGCTCGATTGAGGATTTCTTGGTGAGGAGGACACAAAATGTTACCTTGCAAGGAGAGATATCGACGGAAGTGTAGAAGTAACTTCAGGTGTGCCCCAGTGAAGTGTGTCGTGACACTTGCTGCTCATGTTGAAAATTACATTAATGATGAGACGGACAATACTAACAAAACCAAACTAAAACAAATCTGAACGGCTTCAAAAGGTCCAACACTACCGACCGTCCGCCATGTCATCCTCAACCGACAGACGTCACTGGATGCGTATAGGAGGGGCATGTGGTTAGCAGATCACTCTTCTGGCCGTTGGAAGTTTTCGCTACCAGAGCCGCTGCTTCGCAATCAAGTCGCTCCTCAATTTGCCTGACAAGGGCTGAGTGCACCCCACTTGCCAACACCGCTCGGCAGACCCAGACGGTCAGCTACCCAAGTACTAACCAAGCCCGACAGCGCTTAACTTTGAGGACCGGTGTTACCACTGCGACAAGGCTGTTGCCCAGACAGTATTAATAATAATGTAAAACTGCGCACTCAACAAAACGCAAGAAAGTAGTATCTTAGAAGCACAATATTGATGAACAACAACTGTAGTTGGTAATTTCGTACAAATACCTAGGGCAGGGCTTCACAACATACGTGCTCGCGGAGCAAGCTGTGAGCAGCAAGGCGCGAGCACGGAGCAGCGCGAGCACGCTACCCCCACTACCGGACCAGAGCGGACCAGAGCGGAGAGTGGGGAAAGTCACGTGGGGCACACAACAGCTGCCGCCAGTCAATGTAAATCCGCGGCCACCTGCAGGGATATCACTCACGAATTGTTACTGCGAAAAATGAAACAAATAAAGGAGAATGTACACATGCCACATAATTTTATTAGCTTAGTGTATGCCTCTACATTCGTATTAATTTGTCAACTGTTACACAATAAAAGGTGTCACTGAAGTGTGGGATTCTCGGTTATCTTGTACTTTTTGCCCTTTACAATTGCGTCTATGTTCGGAGTAATTGTTCTTGTGCATTTTAGGCGCAGCGTGCAGTTTAAATTTCGATCAGACAATGCGTTTCTCAGGCGCGTCTTGTTACATTTCATTGCAGAGAACAGTTGTTCACAAACATACGTGGAACCAAACATTGATATTATTGTAGCCGCCAGTTTGTGCAAACGAGGAAATCTATCCTGAGGGAAGTGTCTGTAGAATTCCAAAATGTTTTTCTTGTTCTGAAATTTGTCTCTGTATTCTCTGTCACACTGCAGGTCAATAATTTCTTGCTGCAGCTCAGGACGAATCTCTTAAATATTCGCTGAATATGGAGAGAACAGATCAAAATCACTGTCTAGTGCTGTCCGATCTTGAAAGCGCTGATCAACTAAACTATGTGAACAACGTTCACAGTCTTTGTTAACATCTTGCATGGATCATAATTTAGGAAAATGAGCTAGGTTTCCTGTTTCCAGCTGACTCACCCAAAGTGTCAATTTCATTTTAAAAGCTCGTATTCGATCTATGAAATGAGTAATTAGCAGATCTTTACCTTGTAGTAAAATGTTCAAAGCATTCAGATGGCTAGTGAAATCTGCTAAGAACGCGAGAAAACATTCAAGCGTGCGCGCGCATTTCCCCTCCCTCCCCTCCCTCCCCACTCCGCGACCTTGCACCTGCTCGCGAGCATGTGCCTGAGCAGACGCGAGTACTCGCGCTCAAAACCGGCCAGTTGTTAAGCCCTGACCTAGGGTATAGCAATTTCTATGGGTATGAAATGGGAAGATCAGGTATGATCAGTCGTGGGTAAGGCATGTGGCACGCTTAGGTTCATTGGCAGCGTAGTGGAAAACCGAAGCTAGTCTACTTGTGTGTCCCTTCTTGGAGCACTGTTCAAGTGTAAGGCAATCATACCAAAAAGGAATAAAAGAACACATCGAACATATGCAAAGAAGGGCAGCACCTATAGTCGCAGATTAGTTTAACTCGTGGTTGAGAGGCACAGAAATCCTGAATAGTGTAGCGTAGTGCGCGCTCTGTGGGACTAGTGGTGACAGGCCGTGTGGCCCAGGTTAGACACTGTTAACAACTACAAAGAACTTTATGTACTTTGGTATATGGCATAGTGCGGCAGACACACCCTTCCTCGCTGACCCTAGCTGGGGCTTCCGCCTAGTGCTGCTGAGCTGTACCCTCGCGTTGCTTAGGTCGGCAACCCCTATAGGCCACGGGCATTGACGTAAGTGGCGCGTCAAGTTCTGAAGCGATGGCGTTCCATTTGGGAGGCGGCCCTCGGCTCGCTGTGCCAGCGTGTGCGCTACTTCCCCTGGCATCGTGCGGACTCAACTGCCCCAGGCCCCACTCGCGTTACTGCGAAGGAACGAGAAGGCGGCTGTGTGCGGAATACGAACCGCTGCCCTCGGGCTGTGCGTGGCTGGAGGCTTGCGTTATGGCGCCGAGTGCTGCTAGGAACTCTGCGTGGGAATCGGCAGGCGCGGGCGGCAGATCGGCAGGGCTGAGACAGCAAGCCGCGTGTAGGACTTACGGGGGAAGGCCACGACGTTGCGATCACAGATTTACTTCAAACTTTGTACACCTGTAACAGGCCATTAGACCAATGTGACAGGGAAGTACTAACGTGCACTGCTCTGGAAATTCCGAGAAAATCGCAAGAGAAGTTTTACGCGTCTATTGTGTAACTGATGTATCTGTGCATAGATGCCAGGCGTTAGAGTTCATGATAGTTATGTGATTAGCTTTCGAACTTCGTAAGACGAGCGTGTATGACGTGATGGTTCGACTCACGCTCTAACTTAATTATTAATTTATTTTTTCAGTGCCGGTCATAGTATTTATTTATATGACATTTGAGAGGTCGTCACGTGACTAGGGCCTCCCGTCGGGTAGACCTCTCGCCGGGTGCAAGTATTTCGATTTGACGCCACTTCGGTGACTTGCGTGTCGATGGGGATGAAATTATTTAATTTATGAAAAAATGAATGAAGTGTTACATTTTCATGTTTAGAAAAAACTCAAGTTTTATAGTTAATTATCTCAATTTTTTCCACAGTTTTTTTAATAGATTTGGAAAATTGTGGGGTTTCATACACCTGTAACTACTGTTTGTATGCTATGAAAAATTCATCGAAAAATCTCTCTTACTTAGGAAGAAAAGTGTACCTATAGCAACAAATGCAGCCAGTAATAAGTGAAAAAATGATGAAATTTCACATGTAAAAAATGGTACTTTGCTACGTTTTTGAACTTCCACTGCGATGAGCGTGAGTCCTCAATCCTTCCTAGTCACGGTGACAAAGTTTTATGAATTTATTTGTAAAAGTGTAGATTGTAGAAATTAAAATGTCCTGTGGTGACTCTCCTGCTCCAAGTCGGCCCGTTTGACGTCCTACCCCCCTTAAGGGACTTCCACTTAATTCTAAATTACTGTAAACTTTTCACAAAACTGACCTTCATGATCATATTGACAAAAAGTAAACAATCAGTTATTTTAAGGAGGCGGTTTCACTGTGGAATATGCCTTTGAAATTTTTCAGAAAGTTTACCTTTATCATCAAAATAAGCAACGAATGTAAGCAGAAATTGGCAAAAAAGTAAATAAATAGTTGTTTTAAAGTTGTGGTTTCACTTTGGAGCAACTGGGACATAAAGTTTTCAACCACCCACCGTTTCATGAGATATATTTAAAAGCAGTTTCGCATTTTTTTCCTAGACACAATCCTGAAACACAATCTCAAAACTTCCATGACCTAATAATGTGTAAAACAAATTTTAGTGCTAAATAACAAATAAACTTGGCCTAAAATTTAATAAATCTATATCAAAAGTACATACTGCTCGAGTGGTTTCATTTCGAACCACTCATAACAGCAGTAGCAAACTCAAATTTACGTTGCAGTAACGTTAGACATACCAACTGTCACTGTCAATGACCTCCTCAGTGTGATTACCACCAGAGAAAAAGGAACCACCACATGTCACGACCTCCTACAATGACGTGTTACACTCTTCGCGCCGGCTTTTGCTTTGAATTCAGTAACTGACTGCTACACTGCACCACATTCGTAGAAGTACCTCAGTGTGGCACTAGATATTTTTCTCTTGCAATAGCATCTGTGGTTTGATGCAAAACGCTCTGGTAATTTACAAAATTAATTAAATAGTAGTTTCAGTCAGAATCCACTGGTAATCGGATGGTTAAGGAGATATGAAAGGATTAATTGTTCATGGTAATAAATGATACATTTACCAAACACACGTACCTTTACAAAAATTGATCGACGTGACCATCTCCTTTTGCATGCATCCCCTTACTCTGTGTCCCATACTTTGTCGTACGTTGTGGAAACCTCCCGTTGTGTTCCCTGTTTGGTTAAATCCAGTTTAGATACGCTTTCTCAGAATATCAACAGTGGGTAAGTGTGAGTAGAACACACCAACGATTTTAAATGACACCAAAGGAAAAAATTCATTGAATTCGAATCTGGGGATCGGACAGACCAAGCAAATCACCTCTCCAGAAACTAGTTCTCGAGATACTGGCGAATTATGCGTGTAAATTGAGGTGGAGCACTATCGTGCATAAACCACATTCGTTGGATGACGTCTGAGTGTATGTCATAAAGTAGCTGAGGCAACTCATTTCTGAGAAATTTTAGTTACGTTTCACCAGTAAGACGTTGCGCGACAAATCGGTACCAATGAGATGACCATTAATGATTCCACCCCACACATTGAGGTCGACCCTCCGTTACAGAATGCATTGTACCACTTCATGAAGGTGTTCATGAACCAAGACGTGACTGTTATGGTAACTGAAGATCGCATCACATGAAAAGGCACTCTCATCAGTCGATATGGTACATGTTAAGAACTGCAGAAACAAAGCATGCTGCCCTAAAATGCTCCAGCAGAAAGTCACGCTTGGCTGAAAATATACCTTACTTAATCGTTGCACCCGCTGAAGGAGAAACGAGTACAGCAAATTTTTATGCAGAACTTTACAGACTGTCGTGTGATTAATGCCTTCCATTCTCGCAACCGTCCTTGTATTACACTGTCCACTCACGTTAATGTGAGCATATGTAGAAAGGCTGAATAACCATGTTTAGCAAACGCAGAGCAGGAAGAGAGTTAATGAGGCTCTACAAGGTACCAACAGGAATGTGAAGCCATGCTGACTCCAATGCCGTGACCAGGTGCGCCAGGGTTCTCGGTTGAGGATCCAGGGCGCGCACAGCCCGATCGAGGTGGTCGCAGTTAGTGTCGATTGCGCTTAAATCCGGGAAGTTTGGTGGCGAGTGCTCTTGGAACCATCCAAGTCACACTGCGAGTTGTGCGATACGTTGCATTGTCCTGTTAGCAGATGCCGAGGAAAAACAAAAGGGCATGCTGCGGTAGACATTATTCCCAAGGATCGATGCATACTTTTGTTGAGCCATTGTGCCTTCCAGAATCACGAGATCACGCACGGAATGCCACGAAAACATTCCCCAGACATACGCGCCCTCCTCCGGACTGGACCCTTCCGACGATTGTTTTTCTGACGCTTGTAACCTCCCCACAAAAATTTAAAAATGACAATATTATTTAAGAATGCTAACCTCCCTAGCAATTAAATTTAATGACAATAAAAAATGAGAATCGCAATCTGACTCAAATATAAGTTCCTCACAAAAAAAATTAAAGTCCATTCAGTGATAAGAAAATCTCAGTGATAATGATAACTCAATTAAACCGAAATATCGGTTTTTGGCCCTGTGCAAAAAAATCAGAATTAAATTCTTACCTCAGTATAACTGCATGTCAAATTTCTGCTCTTATTGTTGGCCACGGCTTGGAGGAACTGCATTGCAAATAATATTTTTTTTTTTTAATTTAACTGAAACTTTTCTTTAAGGGAAATGGAAGGAAATCGTTGGTTCAATTAAATGATTTTTTTGTTAAAAATTGCTTTGAAATCAAAATTATTATTGGGGCACTTGTTGAAAATTAATTACAATAAATAAACTTTACGTTATCTGATGGTTACCTACATTAACAATATGCCTCATTCAGCATCTTGACCAGAATGCCATGTCGACGCTCGCCGACTGCGTCCCGCTCGTGACCGTGACAGGACTAGACCACTACTGCCGACAGACTACATCACACAACTGCAGTGGGCTGCTACTACTGACCGACTGCTCTGCATGACGACTACTAGCGTACTGCTCGCAACTCTCGCGCGGTCAAGCGCAGACTAACTACGATAAATGGCTCTCTGGTCAAAGATTTTATCATGCCTCACCATCGCTGCTACGTTACATACGTGTTTCATAACCCTCCACTGGGGGGGCAAAAATTTGGCAGCGATGGTGAGTCATTTGGACTTGCCATCGCAAGAAATTTTTACAATTTTTACAGAATATTCAAATGTAGTACATAAATTAAATGTGGTGCACACGCACCAAGTACAAAATATATCAGACGAAGACAAAATGTGAGTACAAAACATAGTAGCAAATCAGAAAAATGTATATACAAATTATTTGACAGATAACAAAGTGCAAACGCACTGAAAAAATTCTTTAGCATTTTCAGAACAAATAAACAGAATGGCAGAAAATCATGTTGACAAGTGAGATGAGTGTACTCGCACTGGAGTTGAGAACATATCAGCAAATGACGAAATGTATATACAATGAGTAACAAATGACATAAGTGCATAATGAACATATCAGGAAATCATAAAAGGTATACAGAATGAGTACAAATCATATTGAAAAATGAGAAAAGTGCACAGGCACTGAAGTTCAGTAGAAAACATATTAACACCTAACATAAGTGCACATGCACTGTAGTTCAGAACATATCATTAAAATAAAAATGTATATACAATATAAAAGACAAGAGTGTACATATACTGTACTTCAGAACAAATCGAAAAAATGTCTTTAGCATTTTCGCAATAAATAAACATAATGGCAAAAAAAATCATGTCGACCAGTGACATAAGTGTACTCGCACTGGAGTCCAGCGAATCGAAAAAAATGTATAACCCATGAACATAAATGATGTTAGCAAAAAAATGATTTTCACTATGTGACAAGAATTAGGATAGGAAAGGGAAGGATTGCATCATGGTTGTAGCACTTTAGATTGCACACAGCTGTTCTGAAAGTCCATATCTTTCCACAGAAGTACAACACCAAGTGACACAATTTGAAGTTCTTTTCCCATCAGAATTTATCAGCGTAGCCAAGACACTGAACTGTCGTAGTAATGTTCCACGTTTTCATTTTGGCAGTACATTAGGTACACCAAACAGTGGGACCATAATAACGTCTTCATCGCTCACGGTGGTGGACAGCATGTCGTGTCAACACCACGCTCTTACAAGGCACACCAACGTAGAATTAGTGCAAAAACCAAATATAGTGCTCCATGATCATGAGGATGGACAGGACAAATGGACATTGCAGTAATTCAGGGTAGTTAGCTCATAAGGTGAAGGACATTAAGTCACATAATATTGAGAATTACAGTAGTAGTTTGCGGCATTCATAGCCTAGTTATTGAACATTTCTGTACCATGTAGTTAGTATTACAGAATAATGTTCATAAAATTAAATTATTGGTATCATGGGTAATCGTATTACAATAAACAGTGGCAGTCCTTGGCCAGTTACAAAGCATATTTAGTATGACAGAATAATGTTCATCAGAAGTCTTAATTGAAAAGGAGAGTCAATTATTGGCCTAGCATTAACATAATACATTGAGTGATACAAATTATTGGCACTCATTGGCCATTTACCAAAACATGAAAACTCAACATTGAAAACAAGAGCTAATTAATGGCATAATTAATAACATAATTCATTGGGTGACATTAATTATTGGCACTCAGTGGCCATCAAGTATCGAATAGTATAAAACATTGTTCCTCATTCAGTATTATTCAGATCATTAAGAAGTCATTATTAAAAATCAGTTAATTACAGTCATAGCATTAATAATCATGGGCATTATAAGTAGTCTCATTACAATAAAACATTGTTCCTCATTCAGTATTATTCAGATCATTACGAAGTCATTATTAAAAATCAGTTAATTACAGTCATAGCATTAATAATCATGGGCATTATAAGTAGTCTCATTACAATAAACAGTGGCAGTCCTTGGCCAGTTACAAAGCATTATTTTATATATATTTTTTTTTTGTATCATTAAGAAGTCATTACTGAAGTGACATACTATTCAGAGCTAATCAGTATTATTCAGAATTATCATAAACTAGTGACATTATGTGGGACTGGTAATACCTCTTTCAGCAATGCATTGCGTTGGGATCGATAATTAATTGCTGAGGCATAACACTATTTGCTTTTGACCTATTGCTGCAAATGAGGATAGGTAACGTCATTCGTCATGAGTCAGCTGTAGCAAGGTTATGTAACAAGGCAGTATATGTGATCACATTTATAAATGATAAACACAAATGGGTAAAAAATAAAAATGCAAGTACTAGAACAGGTATAATAAGTAACAGGTTTAGTAAGTATCATGAAAAGCTTCTTCTGGAAAAAATACAAAATGGATTATTGACCTGAAAGAAGAAACGCACACTATGCTGAAAAGTAGTGAACTTCGAATTAACAGGTAGTGAAATGTGTATAAAAATGTGTTCCATAGCTGTCCTTTCCAAAACTTTCCGTCATCCTACTATGCAATATAACACCTGCTGTCAAAGCAAACTGCAACAAATACTTAAATAACTACATAGCATAAATACATAACTTCAACATTATCCTCATCTGTAAAGAAAAAACTTCATTACCCATATCATCAAAACTCCAATATCATCATCACCTGTAAAGAAAAACTTCATTATTTATAGTAGCATATTCTTCATCATTATTCATCAGCATTCATTATCATCTGCAAAAAATCACTTCATTACTCATTATACAACTATTCCTTATCTCTAGCATATTTCATCACTAAAACTAAGATGTGTAGTTCTGTCTGACAGCCTGCATCAATCACCTTGTATTCTGAAAGAAAAAAATAGTTAAGACTGCTATTCTACGATGAGTATAGTATATTATTGTTAATGCTTGTTAATCCTGATCCATTTACTCTTCCTCATAAAGTTATTGCATCTTCTTTCGTTTATTCCGTAGGTGAAATTCCCATTTCTGTTGAATTTATTTCTTACACACATCATTTCTTTCTGAAATTGATGAACAAAGATTAATGTCTTGCATTTAAATCATATAACTACTAAATAATGACTGGTTTATGGTAACATAATTAACCATACAGCATAACATGACAGAAAACGTAATATGTCAAAGACAATGACAGTGTTCAAAGCCAAAATGTACAGAGAATATCACAATGCAGCAGCAAAAAGAAAAATGTAAAACAGTCACGATGTTGAGATATCATATGGCAACAAATGTCAAAGTCAACTGGTGTGTGTTATATCTTAACTATTTCACAGTGCATACAAACAAAACTGGAGTGCAACCATATACACAAAAAAAATGGAAAATGTGCTCGGTCTGATGTGTAACGACAAGAAAAACGACCTGCTAACCTTACCTTGCCGGGCACTTGCCAAGAAAAAATACGATAATCATCAGTAATTAGTCATGTGAATATAGTTGCATAAGTGGTCATAAAAAAATTAGTAAATGGCATCATAGTGTGTCGAATCATAAGGTGTCTTCATTCAATAAAGGGTTTAATATTTGACCAATGGTGGTTGCCTTTCGATTTTCTGGTTCTCAAAGTTTCGACGTGTACCACATTGGGATGAGGAATGCTGCGAATCCGATATGGACCTGCGTATAGAAGTTCAAATTTACTGCACTTACCTTTTAATTTACTGGATAAATAGTGTGTACGTACTAATATTTTCTGTCCAACGTGAAAGTCGCGGCGTGTACAAACCTGTTTTTGCTGTCTTCTCCGGCGCTCTGCGGCACGTTTGATGTTGTTCAGCGCAATGTCAATTATTTCATGGTGTCGTAGGCGACGACATTTAGGGAAGTTTACTAACTCTTTAATTTTGTTTGGTGGTTCAACATTTTTCAGTATAACAGACGGAGATAGCATAGTGGATTCATTTGGAATGGAATTAATTACATCTTGGAATGAGAGTATGTGTGTATCCCAATCAATATGTCTTTTGTGGCAGTATATTCGGCACAGCTTACCAATTTCTTTCATTAACCGTTCACAAGGGTTCGAAGAAGCATGGTACTTGGATATATAAATCGGAGAAATGTTTCTAGCTCGTAACATGCGTGTCCATACGCCAGAACGAAATTGAGATCCATTGTCAGAAATGACTCTCATCACATGCCCTACATGAAATAGAAAATGTTTTACAAATGCTTTCGAAACAGTTTTAGCAGTAGCTTTGCGTAATGGAGTGAAAGTAACAAATTTTGAAGTGAGCTCAACAGCGACAAAGATGTAGCAAAAACCTCTGTTAGTTCTCGGAATTGGACCAAAAATGTCTACAGCGGCCATATGTTTTAATTTAACAGGTATAATGGGATATAATGGTGGAATATGTGAAGTGGTGTCTGATTTAGCTTTCTGGCAAATTTTACAAGACGCTAAAACTCGTCGTATACGTTTCTCCATGTTGGTAAAATAACAGTTCTGTCTCAGTATAAGAAAACATTTTCTTGCTCCGTAATGTGCGTAACTTAAATGAGTGTACCAGATTAGTTTGTTAACCAGTTCGTCAGGAATGCATAATAACCAATTGTTGCTGTCAGGATGAGAGCGGCGAAACAGAATGTCATTGCGTACAATGTAATGGTTTCTAATCGTAACATTATTCCTATCTTGCCAAAGGTGTTTAATTTCTTTCCACACGTTGTCTTTATTTTGTTCTTGTGCTATGTCCTGTAATGACTATGAAATAAAGTTTTCAAATGCAACTTGCTGAATGTACATGACACTGAAATTTGTTTTGCAGAAGTTGGTTGCTACGTCTTGCTGATTGTTGCTGAGAGAACGCGATAGTGCGTCTGCTATAACATTTTGTGTGCCGGGAATGTGAACTATTGTAAAATTAAATTCCTGTAAATAAAGTTTCCATCTGCTTAATCTATCGTGCGTGAATTTGGCCGAAAGTAAAAATTGTATCGCTCTGTGGTCTGTGCAAACGGTGGTATGTCTGCCATAAAGAAAGTGCCGAAATCTCGTAAAAGCCCATACAACACATAATGTTTCAAGTTCTGTAACAGAATAATTTCGTTCAGCAGGTGACAGAATGCGGCTTGCAAATGCGATGTTTTTAATTGCTATTGACCCATCTTCTTCAATTTCCTGGAAAATGTGTACGCCTAAAGCCGTGTTAGAACTGTCGGTGGCAATGGAGAAATTTCTGGTAAGATCTGGGTGCGATAAAAGCGGTGCATTCAACAAAGCATGTTTCAGATTCATGAATTCAGAATGTGCTTGCTTATCCCATAACCAAATACTGTTTTTACCTGTTAATTGGCAGAATCTAGGCGTGTCTAAAGCAGAGTGATAAATAAATTTACGAAAAAGGTTAATTAAGCCCAAAAAACTGCGTAATTGCTTCTTTGTCGTAGGAACAGTAATGTCACGTAGAGCTTGAAGTTTTTCCGGATCAGGTGCAATGCCTTCTGCTGAAATTACGTGTCCAAGAAATTTTATAGAAGTTTTGCCAAAGTGCGATTTACTAAGGTTAACTGTAAGTCCTTGTGCATGAAAAGTTTGTAACAGTTGTTCAAGAATCAGATTGTGTTCAGACCAGTTAGCTTCTGCGATAAGAATGTCGTCTACATACGTCGTAATTCTGTCCTTAATGCAAACGTGTGTCGGATGGCGTCAAAATTAATAACATTTTCGTGAAGAAGATTCTGCGTGTCAAAATTATTGCTTACGTTACTGGAATATGCAACCTGTGCTGTATCTGGTTAAAATCTATCGTACGTGTTATTATTTACGGGAGAATGTTGTGGCATATCCACTATATGAACTGTTCTGTTATTTCTTACTGACGTGTTACGCTATAGATGACACCTATTGTCTGTTTCATTCATCATAATATGTTGTTGCTGATGTTGCTGCTCATAAGATCGACTGTTATTAAATGTACGCTGAAAATCGTGCTCATCATTTTTACGTCTGTCGTGATAGTCATTCCTATACGATGCATTGCAATAGGAATTGAAATACTGTGTTTTTCTATACGTAGTTGTTTCCTTTGCTGCCGTGCGTTACTATTTGTTGGAGCTGGGACTATACGTGCACGCGGCGAAACATTAAAGTTTGGTTGACCTTGTAGACTGCATTGTTGGTTAGGTATGCTAAGCGGCTGACTTTCATGCTATTGTGGTGAAAAACATCTATTGTTACAAAAATGTGGTTGCGACTGCCGAAAATTTTGTACATACTGATGATTACGATTTTATCTGTTATTAAAGTTACGGCGGTAGTTGTCATTACGGGAGTGCTTAATAAAATTGTCACATTCGGTAAAGATTTGTCATATCCGGTTTTCATTACATATTCTTAATCCTAGATAGAGCAATAGTTAAAGAGCAGTTTTGATAGATATAAAGGATAGTAGAAGAAAAGGCAGCAGTGCAGAAAACTAAAGATGAAACAGCACTACTACAGCTCGGGGCCATATGCTCGCTACGGCACATATTCATTAAAGCGTAATGAATCCCCTGAGGTCTATTACGCACTGCAAATAAATTTTAGCTTTTGCGTTGCGAGCAATAGCGGTAAAATTCCAAAAGCAAATCGTTGTATCTGTGCTAATTCAAATTTCTGCATTATAGGCAACGCTGTTGGAAATACAAAAATAAATTGTCGCATCTGGTTCAAAGCTAGCTTCTGCATTACAGGCAATAGCGGTGAAAGTACAAAAATAAATTGTCTTATACAGTGCATATCGTGTACCTGTGTTCTGTCATTTTTAAACACTTTAAACTTTCTCACTGACAGAAAATGTTTGTAATCAAAATTATCGTCTCTGTGTGATGGAACAGGTTCAGGATTGTAAGAGAATCTATTGAACTGTGGTTGTTCGGAATCTAAGTCCCGTACTCTCTGTAGATTACCCAAATTATACGCGTTGCGCGAGTCTGACAGATGTTCGCAAAGTGTCGTCTGCTGTGATGTGTTATTAACTGAAATACTTTTCATCTCTGTTACTTCTTGTTGTAAACTCGACAATTTTCTACGCAACGTGTTATTAGATGAATCTATCTCATTAATTGCTTGCTGTAAATTTTGCAATTCTGGTCTTTGACTGAATGAAACCGGTGAAGTGTCGTCTGATTTGTTGTCATTATTACTTTCTATAACATCAATACGACTGGCCAATTCATCATATTTTTCAGTCAGTATTTTAACCTGATCATCGGTTTTAGTGTCAGTGGCATTAATCTGTTTTTGCAATTTACGCGTAGTTTCATTCAGTTTTTTAACGTCAGTTTTGACGACATCTGAATCATGTGCTAGTTCTAATTGTTCTAGTCTGTCGGTCACTGTTTGAAAATCGGTTGTGTATGTGTCTGTGTTCGACTTAAGATTGGAAATTTCGTCACGTAATTCTGTGTTCGACTGTTTGATGGAATTAATTTCGTCGGACACTGTAGCAATATTATTGTCTACATACGTTTTTGCCTTCGCAAACATTTTACGTTTGTCTTCCTGTCTCTGTGCTGTGATTGTTTCCATTACTTGTCGTTTTACTTTGTTTTGATCCTGAATAAATTTACGGAAACGCGTATCACTGTTTTGTATGTGGAGATTAAAGCGTTCGTCAATCTGAGTGTTCTGTTGTTCGAATTTCACGTCTATCTTTTCATCCATTGCGCGCGAAAGTTCTGCTGTCATTGCTTTAAACTCGTCGCGTAATTGTGTAGCCTTTTCAGAGCATTGTTTAGCGACTCCGCTAATTTCGTCTCTGAGTGTTTCTGTTGCAGCTGTTTGCAATTCCCTTAATTCCTGAGCAACAGACTTAATTTCTTCGCTACTTTTTTTTGAACAAGCCTCAATTTCCACGCGCAACTGTTCCTTAGTGTCATGGCACTGCGCGGCAACGGCTCTAATTTGTTCACTAAGCTGTCTGGAATTGTCGTCTAATTTTTCATTTAACTGTTGTTTGAGTTTTCCGTTATCTTGTTTGACCTGTTCACTAAGTTGTTTGGGATCTTCACTACTGTTGTCTTGTTTTTCCATAATTTGGTTAACTCGTTGCAGCAATAGTGTCATAATTTGATTCGAACCAAAATTAGCATTTCTATTCTCAGTGCTGTTTAATGGTGTACCTGCAATTGTCGCGCTTTGTGTGACCATTTGGTCATTCTGCAATTTACAAAAAGGATTATCAGTCGGATGTACACTGTCAGACACTATTTCGGAATTAAATAAATCCGTCGTACTTTGTGTATCCCGTTAATTTTCATTAGACAAATTTGTATGTTCATCACGTAAATTTAGTAAACCGGTTGTGTTAGGCTGGGCAGCGCTCATTACAATAGAGCGTCCCGCGTCATCGATTGTCGTCAAATCAACAGAGGACATAACCGAGTTCGTTTGCTCATCATTAAGACAAAACTCATCATTAGCGATTGGAATACACTGATTGTCAGTGAACGCAGGATTGTCATCATGACACTGCGTGTCACAAGTCCTATCGGTAAAGTTGTTTGAGCCGGTAATTTCGTTCGTAATACCTCGCGATACACTATTCACAGTCTTTCGCGGCATTTTTACAATAGTCACAAATATTCACAAAACAAATAAGCACAAATGCAAAAACAACACACAAATACAACAGAGCAACGAATTGCCGTTGACCTGTAGATGGAAAGTCACAAGATTAGTAAAAGCGTTGCGCCAAATTCTAATTATACTTAAGCAAATAAGAGCAGATATCTGACTGTTGTTCAAAAGATTCTCAACGAAACACGATCCTGGGCTGGGTGTCGCCAAGTGTAACCTCCCCACAAAAATTTAAAAATGACAATATTATTTAAGAATGCTAACCTCCCTAGCAATTAAATTTAATGACAATAAAAAATGAGAATCGCAATCTGACTCAAATATAAGTTCCTCACAAAAAAAATTAAAGTCCATTCAGTGATAAGAAAATCTCAGTGATAATGATAACTCAATTAAACCGAAATATCGGTCTTTGGCCCTGTGCAAAAAAATCAGAATTAAATTCTTACCTCAGTATAACTGCATGTCAAATTTCTGCTCTTATTGTTGGCCACGGCTTGGAGGAACTGCATTGCAAATAATATTTTTTTTTTTTTAATTTAACTGAAACTTTTCTTTAAGGGAAATGGAAGGAAATCGTTGGTTCAATTAAATGATTTTTTTTGTTAAAAATTGCTTTGAAATCAAAATTATTATTGGGGCACTTGTTGAAAATTAATTACAATAAATAAACTTTACGTTATCTGATGGTTACCTACATTAACAATATACCTCATTCAGCATCTTGACCAGAATGCCATGTCGACGCTCGCCGACTGCGTCCCGCTCGTGACCGTGACAGGACTAGACCACTACTGCCGACAGACTACATCACACAACTGCAGTGGGCTGCTACTACTGACCGACTGCTCTGCATGACGACTACTAGCGTACTGCTCGCAACTCTCGCGCGGTCAAGCGCAGACTAACTACGATAAATGGCTCTCTGGTCAAAGATTTTATCATGCCTCACCATCGCTGCTACGTTACATACGTGTTTCACGCTTCACACCGTACACGTTACGGCTATATGTCCGACGCTGCATAATAAGCGATTCTCTTGGAAAGACCATCTGCCGCCACTCAGGGGACGTGCTTTTGCAGTGCTTGAGTGCAAATTCCAGCCTTCGTCACCTATGAACAACAATCAGCATTGACGCACTGTGGAGCAGGCCGCTGTGGCCGAGCGGTTCTAGCCGCTTCAGACCGGAACTGCGCTACTGCTACAGTCGCAGGTTCGAGTCCTGCCTCGGGCATGGATGTGTGTGATGTCCTTAGGTTAGTTAGGTTTAACTAGTTCTAAGTCTAGGGTACTGATTAACTCAGATGTTAAGTCCCATAGTGCTTAGAGCCATTTGAACCATTTTGAGCTCACTGTGGAGGCCCATACGCAGCACCATTCACTGAACGGATCTTGAGGGGACGCTGTTGGTAGCCCCCTTAGTTCGTCTGGGCAGTGAGCTGCTCAACAAAATGTTCAAATGTGTGTGAAATCTTATGGGACTTAACTGCTGAGGTCATCAGTCCCTAATCTTACACACTACTTAACCTAAATTATCCTAAGGACAAACACACACACCCATGCCTGAGGGAGGACTCCAACCTCTGCCGGGACCAGCCGCACAGTCCATGACTGCAGCGCCTCAGACCGCTCGACTAATCCCGCGCGGCAGCTGCTCAACAGTTGAACGTCTATTCGCCCGTGCACATCACCGCAGCTGTGGTTCACCCCTGTCAACAATGGCCCGTGGTGCACCACACTTGCCGCGCGGGATTAGCCGAGCTGTCTAAGGCTCTGCAGTCATGGACTGTGCGGCTGGTCCCGGCGGAGGTTCGAGTCCTCCCTCGGGCATGGGTGTATGTGTTTGTCCTTAGGATAATTTAGGTTAAGTAGTGTGTAAGCTTAGGGACTGATGACCTTAGCAGTTAAGTCCCATAAGATTTCACACACATTTTTTTGCACCACACTTCCCTCACTGCCGGCTTTGAGTAGGCCATTTTGTCATGCATGGTATACTTTAACCTCGGCGGCACTCGAAGTATTTACAAACTTACACGTTTTGGATATGCTTCCATCGTTGGCCAGAAAGGAAATGATCATGCCCTTTTGGACGTCAGATAAATCGCTCCGTTTCCACATTGCGGCAACGACTGCACTCTTTTCGGCGTCCCCGCCGACACACTTCGTTCACCCTTCACTGCTAGTGCTGCCACCTGCCACCGGAGAGTGGTTTTTGCACGCAGGCGGTGGTTACATTAAGAGGCTCCGGAAAGCTCTATCTTTCCAATATTACAATAGAGTTTATAAATTACATCTTTCTCAGAAAGTTTTTGAGCTAGGAAGTTGAAATTTTTACAGATTACTTAATGGAGTATTGGCTACAACTTAGCATACGAATTTTTAAAAATTTGAATTCAGTTGTCTGAGATTAATTTTTTCTATTGTAATGAAATTTCGCTACTTTTTGTGCTATTTTGTTTTATAAATTCAACAATATACAGGTTTTTGGAAAAAGACTGTGTGAAGTTACGCAGAAGGAACCGTGTAACATTTACTGAACATTTTATGCAAAATGTTTGGTAGATCCTGAGAAAATATGTGATTTGTATGAAAAAATAAAACTTATGGGAATCGAGTGGCAAAGTTGGATTACCTTCCTGGTACATTCCATGTCCACAGGATGGATTATCTTCAACTTCTGCAACCTCCTCCTCCAGCTTTCTCTTTGCCCTCCTCCTGTTTACTCTGCCTTGTTTTTCTAGGCTATTTAAGCCTGTCAGCCTTGTCTAAAGCAAGCATTGCTCGTACCATGTTGAAATCTATCTTCATTCCCATATTTCGAAATATTTTGCAGCTTACAACGTTGCCATAATTGAAAGTAGCAACAGTTTCATACACATCAATGTGAAGTGTTTCTATTCCAACAGACACAGTCTTGGGAACTTTTGACCTTATAACACTGTTTAAACTTTCATTGGGGTTTTGAGTTTCTTCATGAACACACTTCTTTAACGTTCAGATGCTGCTAAGTATCTGAAAATAGATTTTATCATCAGCAACGTTCAGCGTCCTTATTCTCATGTGCAAGTTCGTACATGCACTGTACATCCGTCATTTCATACACTGATTACACCTCTGTAACTCTCTCCTTAGTTACCGGTGTACACGCCATGTACCAGAGCGTGGTAACATTCAGACACTCCAGGAGTGGTGCCACACTGAGTCAAATCTATTTCCGTCTAGATACCGCACTTAATATGGAACCGATTTCTGATTCGGCTACAAGACTGTCAAAGTGTCAGATTCGTTCGCGGCTGGTGATATCAACTGTCTCTGCGGCCTCTGCTGTAGGGGATTCCTTTCCGCTTCGCGGATGCGAGATTATTTCGCCACTCGGGAGATAAATGACGACGAGCAGCCACTCTCAATCCCGTTCACATCAGCTCACATCACAGTTCACTGCGTATTCACATCCGCCGTAGTTTTCGTCGAATTCACGTCCGAACAGGTCGCCAGTTGCAGTTCACATCCGAGAGCCTACATTCCTAGAGTTGAAGTCTATAACAGCCTACACTACCTTCAGTCGCAACTGTAATAGCACGCCGCCACTGATGAACGATCGACGGACTGATCAAACATAAGTATCTAGTGTAATTATTAGAAAGTGACGGAGCTGAATAACTATCAAACACAGCTGTCCTGCTAAACATATTTAGTCTAGACAGTTATCGTCATTGTGTTAGGATAATCATTGTGTTAGACTCTGCGGAGTCACGATTATTCCTAATAGTAACTCCACATGTAAATCCCTTAGAATATATCAGAGAGTGTTGTTCTACCGCACTGTTACGAAGCTATACGAAATTGGAATGAATGATATGCAATCTCGCTTGATAGGAAGACAAGACTTACAGTACAGAGTATTACCATGCATTTATTTGTCTTGAAGTACAGTAAGTAGTAGCCTGAGAATTCAAGTCGGGAACCTCAGTTTGGGTGTGCAGCCGTGGACGCTCACATTCCTCGCACCACGTCTAAAGGCGCGAGGCTGGCCGTGCGGTCCCAGTGCCTTCGGACACAATGCGCGCCCGGAAGGATTAGCGAAATCGCTCTTGTCCGAAGTTCCCCAGTTTACTGTGCGGGAATTCCCAAATTGGAGTCTGCCAGACGTATACACCTGACGCATCTTAAGAGAGCAGGTTGCCCTCAAAGCATAGGATTTTTGCACTTTTCAGCTCTATGGAAAGGAAACCAGAATCCGGGGATTTTTTCCGCTTGCAGTGCAAGCTTCCCATTCGCTGAATGTTAGAATTTGTAACGAACACCACCACTGTCTGGAGACGACGAGGTGTGAATCGAGAGGACATATCCACCCTCTGAAAAACTACTGGTTAACCAGAGTAAACTGCGTTATAGGAAGTAGAAAGTAACAATTCTGATTCGCTAAAATCCACCCCACTTAGCTTGAGAGTTGAGAGGCAGGTCCAACCCCCCCCCCCCCCCCCAAAAAAAAACCGGAAAGGTTAATTTCAACTTCAGAAATGACTCATTGCTGCCGTCGAGTAAGACTGTTCCACATCTACATATGTATCTATATCTATATCTACAAGGATACTCTGCAAATCACGCTAAAGTGCCTGGCACCTTCACCTTCTCTATTATTCCACTCACTAACAGCTCGCCGAAGGAACGAAAACTTATATCTTTCCGTTCGAGCTCTGATTTCCCTTATTTCAGTATGATGATCGTCTCTCCCTTTGTAGGTCGGCGTCAACATAGTACTTTCGCGTTCGGAGAAGGAAGTTGGAGACCGAGATTTCGTGAAAAGGCCCCGCCACAACGAGAAACGCCTTTGTTTTAATGATTTCCACCGCAAATCGTGTATCATGTCCGTGACATCTCTCCCCTATTTTTTGATAATACAGAACGTGCTGCTCTTCTTTGAACTTTCGCGATGTACTCCGTTAATTCTATGAGGTAAGGATCCCACACCGCGAAGCAGTACTTCAAAAGAGGACGGTCAAACGTAGTGTAGGCAGTCTCTTTACAAAATTTGTTGCATCTTCTAAGCGTTCTGCCAATAAATGGTAGTCTTTGGATGGTCTCCCACACAAGATTTTCTATGTGTTCTTCCCAATTTAAGCTGTCCGCAATTGTAATTCCCAGATATTTATTTGAATTTGAGGCTGCCGCAACGAATGCCGGTCATTTGCCACGCCGGACGTTTGCCACGCCGGACATTTGCCACACTTGCCCCTTCGCCAGGTAGCTTGAGTAGCGATCCCTCTGGTAAGGGACGCCCTTCCTCGTACTTCAGTCCGCTTTCAAACCGCCGTCCCTACATCTTACTCGATACAACCAGTACGTAAGGGACCGTAGCGGTCGCGCGGTTCCAGACTGTAGCGCCTAGAACCGCCCGGCCACTCCGGCCGGCGTTTACATAAAGTTGCACAGCCTACAGGCCAGCCACTTTGCGCAGAATCTCAGTATCTGCAGCTGCAAGTTCGCTTCCTGCTACTTCTATGCTGGGCATCGCAAGGTTTTGATAAATGCAGTGGGTGTGATGAGTCGTGATGGATGTTACTCTGAAACAGAACAAACTACAGTCAGACAAAACAAAGGCGGTGGCATACCGTAAACAAGAAAATGAGAAAACATGCACATTTGAACTACATTATACAGCCAGGACTCAATTTGAAGAATTCCTTTCACGCGGTGCTAACGAAGGATTTTCGGATCCATGTTCATATGAGCCTTCGGTAATGATTTGATGTCGACGATAAATCCATAAAGTTTCCGATACGCGTTTTCATACACCTTGCACAGGTACGCTTGCAAATGGTACTCGCTACATTGAAAAAGTCTGCAAATAGAGTACGTCTGGCACAATACGCGATACGCAGAGTGCCAGAAACAAGGAACTGACGGAACGTCTGGTTTCCGAGTAATTGAGTTGTAGCAGTACGCCCAGTGGTTTGCGGTGTCACTGACCTCACGATAAGTGCGCACAACTTTTGGCAGTGTGGTACTGGGACACACGCCTGCGTGTCGCCTGTCACGTGGTGGACGTTGGCAGCGTCCCAGCGGTAGCGTGCTTCCTCGTTTCGTTTGTGAGACCGTCTTCTGTGTAGAAATTGCCCAGTCGGGTCTACGTCTGCTGGGACCTTCGCAGATACCACGCTTTCCCCGACTCTTTCTCACTCCCCGTTTCCTTCAGGTTCAACGTCTACAGCTGTAACCATGCAAGTGTGGCGGAGTACAGTTTTGGCATCACCACCATTTCAGATTTTTCCTGCTATGTTTGAGAAAGAGGCACGGCAAAAAAGAATGACGGTAATCCTCCGAATTACCTAGAATTTCTTCCCCTTTTCCCGCCCAGATCGCTTCGAACGATGTTTAAAAAAACGTATCACATACCCCTATGCGAAATAGTATTGGTCGAAACTAGAAGAAAAGTACGTGCATTATATGCCCAGAAACAAAAAAGAGTTGAGATTTGGGCCGTCTTCCATGTGACAAATAATGTGTCTGAAGCGTTACATTTTTTAAGTGCTGTCTAAATCACTCTGTGTGTGAGGAAAATGTAAAAACCCGAGTTATTTTTCTCTTCATAATCAAAATTAATGTTTCTGGAAAAAGCCGAGCTTGTGGAATCCCGTAGAATTGCTGTTCTGCGGTGTTGACGACAAACGAATATCTCTTTAGCTTCAACTTTCTTGTAAGTACTTTTGTGCCTTTTTTCTGTGTGAGCTCAGAGACATCAGGCTTCATTCTATTGTGTTTTTGTTTGCAGGCGATAACTGACCTACTTGTCATACTTAGTCGTGTTCAGTTATTTCAGAATCAATTGCCTTCCTCAGTTCCCTTGTCACGAACGTAATTTTCATTGGATTTTTATTAATTCCAGTGGCATATGACGAGAAACTGGAAGCTAATTGTTCTATGATTAAACGATCGATCGCTATTCGTGATCTGTCGTTAATCCTTATTTAACTGAAGATAGAACCCCCGCCCCCTGTGATTAATTTGAGGATGTTTTCTTTATTTTATGTATTTTTTTCACGTAAGAACTATTTTCAATTGAGCGGCGTTGCATCATTGTGAAAGGGTACAGTACCGCCCGACATTGAAAATAGGTATAACATTCTTCGTTATTCTTGTCAGAACAACGTATTTTTTGTAATAATAACTCAATTTCACTTAATACACCGAAGCCGAATACCAGTGTAGGAAAGAATGACAATTTATTTATTTAATTGATCACATGTGCACTCCCACCAAATTAATCCCTACACCCAATTTGGTGAGATCTGTGAAATGAATGAAAGTATGGTCGTCTGCTAACCGCAGATAGTGAAGGTGTAATATATGATCATATTTGAGACGGTCCTTTGGTCACCTTTGGTGGAACCAAAGAGATGAAATTTACCTGAGATTTGAGCGCCTGAAATGTGGCTGACCAATACGGTAGCAAGGTGCTCCCCCACTTCGACAGAGGTGCGAGATGACCTGAAGAACGGCCATGTTTCAGCACTCTGACGCTGGATCTTGTGTTGGTAAGACCTGTCTTAGGAGTGCTCTGTAAGGACAAAAGAGTGGAGAGAGTGGTATGCATGTGGAATACTTAAGAGTAGTTTGGAATAATAATTTCTCTATTTCAGGAACTTTTGTGGGGAGAATTAAATGTCAGGCAGTAATATTAAGGGGATCGTAGTAATCTTCGGAAGTGACCAATGGTCACAATGAAACCACGTGTAGCAATAAGTTGAAATACTTCCGAGTGCTAAAGTTAAGCTGAATTACTGGTGTGTGTACTATAAGTTGGAAATCTTTAAGAAATGGCGTGTGCAGGACTTGAAATTAGAGACGAGTACTTCCACGTGGTGAGTACTGTGTGAGTCTCAATCTGTGTATGAGACAAAAGATAAAGAGAAGTACTCGTCCATGGTATCAGTTGAGGACTCGCGTTTGTGACGAATATGTTCTTAATATTACTTTGCGTGTTATGTTTCCGTGTGACGCTGGAGTCAAACTCTAATACTCTGAGAGAGAAGCAAGGTGAGTCAGCCGTCTATCCAGCAACGCCACTTGGCTTGCATTGCACAGGAAGACGTGCACATATCCTCCAGAGTTCGTAGTAGGAAAGAAAAGTTACGAAGTGGGGCAGTGTCGTGTGAAACTGGGATGAATACTAATTGAAGTGGTCATCAGTCCCCTAGAACTTAGAACTACTTAAACCTAACTAACCTAAGGACATCACACACATACATGCCCGAGGCAGGATTCGAACCTACGACAGTAGTGGTCGCGCGGTTCCAGACTGAAGCGCCTAGAACCGCTCGGCCACTTCGGCCGGCTGAGAAACATTTCATTGAAATTTCTCAATGTACAAGAAAGACACGTTTCAAGTAGTATTCGGTGTGTAGGCTGTCTCACTGTGGCTGTGGCGCGTGGCTGAATGGTCGGAGATGCAGATGCAGGTTTCGGAGGTGAGGCAGCAAATTCAATCCAGTAACAATTTACACCCAAAAATAGTCTCATGCGGCCATACTCAGAACCAATCTGTTTATCAGGTGTTGCGTGTAGAGTCTAGTGTATTCATTTAAAACTTGTTTGCCTTCTGCTAGTGCATTCTGTATATGGAAGTTTTCTTCTATTTTTAATTTATGGTATAGACTGTGGCTGTATTTCAGTATTTTCAAATCTGTTGTTGTCTCCTGCGTCGGTGTCTCCTGCGTTCTGAGTTCTTTCTGTGGTGTGTTGTCTGTCCTGTATCCTGTTTGAAGTCCCTTTTGCTTCAATATGTTGGCTATCCTGTGGACAATTTTGTTATTGTAGGTGAGTATGTGCCATTTTGTTTTGTGTGTTTCTTGTTGCACTGTTGTGTCTTGTACGTGGTCATTGTTGTGTGTTGTATTCTTTAAGGCTTTGTGTGTGTGTGTGTGTGTGTGTGTGTGTGTGTGTATGTGTGTGTGTGTGTTGTACATTCGTTCTCTTTCCGTTTACAAATTTGATGCTTTAATTTCTTTACCATATGGGGCTTGTAACCATTTTCCTCTACTGTTTGTTTTATTGTCCCTAACTCCCGTGTGTAAGTCTGTCTGCTTTTGGGTGTTCTGTTCAGTCTGTAGAGCATGGATCTGAAGCTTGCTTGCTTGTGTGTCATCAGGTGGTTCGATAGATTGTGAATGGTGGTGCTCGTGGTTGATGGTTTCCTGAATATAATGAAGTCATGGGAGATGTTTGTTTTTTGTATAGTGAAATCCAAAAAATTTAGTGTGTTGCCTGTTTTTAATGTGAATTGAATTTTTGGGTGTAAGTTGTTTGTTTAATTGTGTAGCTTTTCTATGTGTGTGTGTGTGTGTGTGTGGTTCATCAGTCAGGCATATTATGTCATCGACATAACGGTACCAGTATATAGCTTTGCGTTTTTTTGGTTTTGTTATGAGTGTGAAGATTTTGTTTTCTAAGTTGTTCATGAATATATTGCCTAGATGCCACTAATTGGTGATCCCATTGACAGTCCTTCGTTTTGGGAATAAAATTCTTTGTTGAACACAAAGTTATTTTGTGCTGTTATGGTCTTGAGTTAGGTTGCTATTTCATTATTACTCGAGTATGATGTGTTTCCCTGTTGTTTTAGTCTTTGTATGGTGATGTTGATTGTTCCATTTATTGGAATGCAGGTGTGCATTGATATGACATCAAATGATATGAGGCTTGCTTTGTCTGGTATGTCTATGTTCTTGATTCTCTCTACTAGTTCCAGCGAGTTTTCTCGGTGCCTGATATTTTCAAAAGGGTGTATTTTCTTTAGTAATGAGTGTGTATGCCGGGACAGGTAATGCGATGGAGCTTATCTGAAGCTGATGACTGGTCTTAAAGGGGTGTGATTTTTGTGCACCTTTGTAGGGAATTTTGAGTGGGTGCCTTTGGACTTTTTGTGTATTTTTTGTGTGGTCTTTTGAGAATGTATTTTCGATGTTTCTCAGCACACGTTCAATGTTTCTCTGGTACCTTCCTGTTGGGTCACTATTCAGTTTGATGATGTTGTTGTCCTTCAGAAATACTAATGTTTTGTCTATGTATTTCATTCATAATCACAGTAATGTTCCCTTTGTCTGCCCTTGTTAGTCTGGCATTGTTTTGTATTAATTTTTGTTTTAGTTTTTTGGCAGTGATTTCCTCTGGCGTTTTGTCATGAGAAATTATGGTGGAGTTGTGTCTTCTGATTATCTGTGTTATTTCTGCAGCAACTATTTCTCTCGTTACGTTTGCATTAAAATTTGGTGTACTCAGTCTTTCTTGTTGTTTCATAATGTGTTCAGATTCTGTTAAAAGATCTTCTGTTGTTTTGTGCGATGTGTGTGAATGTTAATGCTGTGTTTTGGTCCTTTTTATCGCAGACTTTTTTCTTGTCTGCTGGAATTAATGTCAGTCAGCTTGGTGCTTCGGTCATGGAATTGATGTTTTTGACTGTGATTACTGTTCATAGCAGGCGTACCAGTGCTGTTTGTGTTTCTGTTGAGTTTTTTGTTTTGTTTCTCCTGTTTTTATTGCATTATTTTCTGTATGTGTGGCTTTTTTCCTTATGTTATTTCCTCAAACTGAGCTCATACTGCGAATTTATTGGCCAATTCCAAGTGCGTTTTGTAAAGTTCACTGTTGAGCAACGGTTTTTTAGCGTATAGTTCTCTAATTTCATGTTATAGGCACATAATGTCCACCTTCCTCTTCACTTTACTTGGTGCAGATGACATGCTATTCACAGACTTTTTTTATATAGTCTGAAATTATCTTATGAGTTAGACAATTTTTATTAAAATGTGTGTTGAAGGTTGTCTTCTGAAGTTTCATTTAAGTTTTCCTGTATTTATTGTGGAGCTTGCTGGGGAATGCCTGGCTAGATGACGAAATAATCATCTTTTGGATTTGCAGCTCTTGTATTTTCTCTCGAGCTTGCAGTTAAAATTACTGGATATAGGTTCAACCTTCTATGCAAAACACGGGAAAAAATACAAGAGCTGCAAATCCAAAAAATGAATATGGTGATATTACAGTATGAGATTTTCACTCTGCAGCGGAATGTGCGCTGATATGAAACTTCCTGGCGGATTAAAACTGTGTGCCGGACCGAGACTCGAGCTCGGGACTTTTGCCTTTCGCGGGCAAGTGCTCTACCAACTGAGCACGACTCACGCCCCGTAGAGCACTTGCCCGCGAAAGGCAAAGGTCCCGAGTTCGAGTCTCGGTCCGGCACACAGTTTTAATCTGCCAGGAAGTTTCATGGTGATATTTGGTTTGACAATCATTAATTATCATTTTCTTTAAGCGACGTAGAATCTGCATTTCTGATACGAAGTCTTTCTTAGAGATCAACATTAATTTTCTTTACCAGTAACGTCAAATGTGTTAAAGAATATTTACACCAGGTAAGACGAACAACGTGTAATATCATAATGTTCTGTTCGGTTAATGCACACGCTCACTTAATGGCCTTCCAGTTTATTGGACCAGAATCCGTTGAGTTTATGGCTAAGGGGACATTTAAAGGCATTGGTGTGGTTCCAAAGCAGCAAACCTACGTACGCGTTACAGCAGCGTGTGACCAATACATGTGACGCAATCGGAGTGCTGCCAGGTGTATTTTAAAGAGCGCGTGATTCACTGCGAAGAAGTGCTCTAGGGTGTGTCAGGATGTGTGGAAACCACAAGTAGCAGTACCTACGGTTTCTACTTCTATGAAATAAGCATATCAGAATGGGAGAACACATTGGATCATATCCCGACAGGTATTAATTTCCGGACATGATCATTATAGGAACTCTTTTTCCAGTTTTCAACATTGGTACCTCCAGTACGAATACGTGACACTTTTTTTAAAAACTTCTTGTGTAGGAAGAAATCAGACAGGATGTTTCAAGAAGGTTCATTCGATTTTACAAGGGTATTTTTCTACATTAAGAAGATAGAAAACCGAGACTAAATCTTGAATTATGCGTAGCACTACAATTTTTTAATTTTTTTTTTTTAAAAAAAAAGCATCTGATATCACAAGGTATATCTTCATGACCTTGTGATCCTGTCTACATTTACGTTTAGCGTCAAACTTTTCATTAACCTTTCACAAATTGTCAATGTTCTCTCCACGATACGAAAGGAGGACACTCTGACGACAGTCAAACTCGTCGTATACTTTTGCGAGCTGCCGGATCGGACATTTTCTCCGCTCGAGGAGTGGCTGTTGTGTTGTCCTTACGTTTGTATCATCATAACTGACATTCCACTGTTGAGCTGGCTGAATGGGCACCTTCCGAAACCCAATAAATTGAAAAAAAAATGTGTGTATACTTTTGCGAGCATATATGGAGTAGGTACCACTTCACACACTTCCGGTGGCAGCTGCCTTGCTGCAGGCCCCTCGCACTACTTAGGTTTTCTCTGTAAAGAGATATTTTTAAAATTCTGAATATATATGTGTTTGTGGGGGGGGGGGGGGGAGGTGTCACAAAAGTCATCGAGATATTGCCGGAATGAGGAGGCTCTTTCGCCTCGATATGTATCGATGTCGCACACCGCTATGGTCACGCCACAGGAGGCCATGAAACAGGAGCACTGAAAAATCATAAGAACTCGCTGCTACTTCGGGTCACGTTCAGGTTTCGTCGACCGGTTTTCAACGGTCACTAGTTATTACACACTGTGCATCAGAACAAAAACTGCAGTCGCACTGCGCTCCAGGAGTTCGATCACGTCTAATGGTGTCGCTAACTGACGACGTCGTTTAGAGAAGGGTTGAAGCTTTAGGGAGTTGTCAGCAGTATCAAAAATGTCGTTGCTCATAGCACTGCAGGTTGCAGTTGTCGACTGCGGAATGTCTGGGAATCGACGTTCAAGGAAAGGACGATCTCACTGACGCCTTTTATGCCACCGCCTGAGGCATTTTCGTGTCGATTCAGTGCGGCATTTTTCTCGGCCACCCATATAAAAAGTGCGCGATGTCAACGCTGGGCATCGCGGTTGTGACCCCATCGCAGAGGCGTCAAAAGAAGGAGCAAAAAGTGGGTAAGATGGGGTGAGACGACCTCCCGGTCGTGTGACATGTCAACGGCGAGCCGGCCGCTGTGGCAGAGAGGTTCTAGGCGCTTCAGTCCGGAACCCCGCGACTGCTACGGTCGCAGTTTCGAATCCTGCCTCGGGCATGGATGTGTGTGATGTCCTTAGGTTAGTTAGGTTTAACTGGTTCTAAGTTCTAGGGGACAGATGACCTCAGATCTCAAGTCCCATAGTGCTCAGAGCCATTTGAACCATTTGACATCGGCGACTGGGCAGAATTTTGGTGAAATTTTGTGCCAATGGGATATCATCAACCCACTTCATGTCCGCTCGGCTAGCCGTACGGTCTAACGCGCTGCTTCCCGAGCGGGAAGGCGTGTCGGTCCCCGCCACGAACCCGCCCGGCGGGTTAGTGTCGCCGTCCGATGTGCCGGCCAGCCGGTGGATGGTTTTTAAGGCGGTTTTCGATCTACCGAGGCGAATGCGGGCTGCTTCCCCTTATTCCGCCTCAGTTACTGTATGCCTCCATGTATGCGTACACCAAATTTGGGGTTACATTCGTCTGATATGAGACATTCCCGGGGGGGGGGGGGGGGTCCACTGGGGGCCGAACCGCACAATAACCCTGGGTTCGGTGTAGGGCGGCGGTGGGGTGGGTGGACTGCCGTGGCTTGTTGTGGGGTTGTGAACCACTCTCGCTACGGCGGCGTGATGCCTCTCCGTCATTTTTAGGTCCCCAGTTTCAACACACAATACAACCCACTTTACACATCACGTGAACTTTTGAGATGTGGCCTTTTTCGGTATGTGTCGACACCTTGCTACTTGAAGCGTCGTCGAACCCGAGGGTGACGTCACGGGGCGCCACGCTTTTGCACAATTACAGAGAAAGGTTGTAGGCACCTTTGAGTGCAAGTTCAGACTTATGCGTCGCAAAGGCAGACACTTACTGGGTTTCGAAAAAAGTGATTCTTTAATTCTGATGCGCAGTGTAGTTTTGTGTGTTCGTTAGATTCTAGTCCGCTTCGACGGCAATTTCCTTGGTCTCTTGCGGTACCGCTCACACTAAACGAATAGGCGATAAGTTCCTGCGGCGAGTGCAATTCATAAACCATGAACATGTGGGATTAGCAGTTCGGAGGTTTTACAAAGAAATTGTTCAATCCGACACATCGAAACCTACCCTGAAATTTTTCACACAGGAAGAATGCACCGAAAGAAAAACTCTGCTAAGGCGCACTGCAAATATTTAAAAAAATGTTAACTTACTCATTTTTACTGCGCGGAGAATTGCTTATAGCAGCGGTTGTACAGCGTTTCCTGCCTGGTGCGCAAAGCTACCAATAACTAGAGGCATCCATGACTAAAGGACGTAGAGCCGCGTAGCACGTAGTTCAAACAAATGACTCTGAGGACTATGGGACTTAACATCTGAGGTCATCAGTCCCTTAGAACTACTCAAACCTAACCAACCTAAGGACATCACACACATCCATGCCCGAGGCAGGATTCTAACCTGCGACCGTAGCAGTCGCGCGGTTCCGGACTGAAGCACCTAGCACGTAGTCCTAAGCCACAAACGTCAATATTAAGCACTTAACCATTCCAAAATGTCTCATCTTATCAATTTTTTTAACAAATTGTAATTCATAGCGACAGATAAACTGTTGCAGATGTAATTCTTACTCAAATGATTTGCAGAGGAAAGAAAATCGAGTCACTGAATGATGTTATATTACAGACGACTTCCATCAGTCGGGACTTCAATTTGTTGACATTAAATATTTTATAACAATTCCTGTATCACAGTTCTTACAATAATTTTTGAATAATGCGTATTTTGCTAACAACGCAAAACTTCCTTGTTTATTCGTCACAAAAAAGCGAATGGGTTATTGTATGATGAAAACAAACAGCTTCCTTACACCAGGCACACCTGTTAAAAGAAAAATTAATGCATTCAGACACTTCACAGTAATTATTAGTTTTACTTGGACAGAACTGGGATGGAGTAACAAATGGTCGTGGCAAGTTATTGTGCATATCGGGGTGCGTAACAGGCATACTTAACCAAATTCATTGAATGTGGCGATGCAATCTGTCAATGCAGACTGAAATTTAAAAAACTGCTTTAGACTGTTGAAAACTTTTTTTATCGAGTGTATGAATCACACTATCACAACCTTTCGTCATGTTCCTAACGAGAAGGATATCGACACGTCCACATCAAGATTCCAACAAAAGCAATGAATCATTTTTTGCAAATGGTAAGAAGGCGTTTCGGATGTAAAGCTGAAAATTATTCTTTCCCATAATTCAAGATTTTGCTACGTCGATTACAATCTTTTTTCGAGTAAACAGTTCGTTTTCTGTTTCGTTTACTTTTTGGTTCTAATTTGGCCTGATATTCCTGAAGACTACAGAAACAGTAATTCACTGATACTTATCAATGACGTTGTTATACACGAATGTGTCATATCATTCGGGCACAAGGTACCCTGGCTTTTTTTCGCTCGAAATGATAAAGAGCGGTTCACACGAAATCTGGCTGGTTGGCTTTACACGTACCATTTTGGGTGATGACAAGAAGCATCGTCTTCACATCGGCTAGCATTTCCTCTATGGTATTACCTATTAATGACATCTCTTCTACAGGTTTACTTCAGATAAACGTTGTAATTTTGCGACTACCTTTTCCGTGTAATTTCCTGAACCTGTTTCACTACATCGAACGGCGGAGGTTCGAGTCCTTCCTCGGGCATGGGTGTGTGTGTTTGTCTTTAGGATAATTTAGGTTGAGTAGTGTGTAAGCTTAGGGACTGATGACCTTAGCAGTTGAGTCCCATAAGATTTCACACACATTTGAACATTTGAACTAGATCGAAGAAACTTAGAAATCGGTAATTTTCATCTCACTTGAAATTCAGGGCGCCCACATTTCTAAATCTTTAGAATAGTTTTTATTTCACACTTTTGCGAGTTTCATTTCGGCGAATATTTCGTACTTCGTGTGAATCTTTCTTCCATTTAGACAATCATCAAGACAAGATGCGTAATGTGGTAGAGATCGTTGGTTATAGAGAAAACTCTTGTAGTGAGTTAGATATTGACATTCTGCTGTCTCAAAAACTTCATTTACCGAGTTTCAGTTCGTAATATTTAGACTCAAATAAATACTCTCAAATAGTAGGCCATTCACATCTGCTATGTAACTACATCGGTACTTAGATTCCGCCTGTAAATTCACTGACTTAATCTGTAAAGTTATATTCACAAGTTTTTGGATTTTAAAAACAATTTTGTTTGTGGAAAGAAATATTACTTACTTTCAGTTGCCTTTCGGTGTAACAACACGCTGCACAAGATTTCGTACTAAAGAAACCTTTACTGAAAATACTACAGCTGAGATGAAGATAATCTGAACGGTATTCCAGAAACACCTGAAAATGTATGCTACCACCATTCAGGCGCTCCCCAAGGCTCAGTATTAGGTCCTCTACTCTTCTCTCTGTATGTCAATGATGTGTCATCGGTTCTGACCTATTGCAAATATCATATGTATGCTGATGACCTTCAGTTGAATCTAAGTGCGAAACCAAGCAATCTTAAGAAAGGTATTGAAAATTTCAATACTGACCTCGATGCACTATCAAAATGGGCACAGGACATTGGACTAAAACTAAACCCATCTAAAACCCAAGCGGTACTTGTTGGTCACTCTAAGCTCATTAGCCCAAAACATCGGGATTCCGTACCATCTCCTATCGTAAATGGAACAAATATTAACTTCTCTCCCTCAGCAAAGAGTCTGGGAGTAATAATAGATGAAAATCTAAATTGGACAGAGCACGTAACTGCAGTGTGCAAAAAAGCATCAGCATCCCTTCATGTCCTACAAAAATATAAAAAACTCTCCCATTTGGATCTGAAAAAGAAATTAGTACAAACGCTTATACTCCCAATCATTGACTACTGCGATATTATCCTACAAGGCATCTCTCAGGAAAATTTGCGACGTCCGGAACTGGTCATGAATGCCTGGGTCCGATATATCTGTGACGATCGACTTTTTGATCACTGCGTGCAGACAAACGCAGAGATTTCCATACACTCTGTCTCATCTACTGCCTGATAAATGTACACTGTCCCTCATATCTCTCCTCGTCCTTAACGCTTATGTCGGAAGAACGTGACAGAAACACACGTTCCCATCATAATAAAATCCTCTCTGTTCCACTGCATCGCTGTCACCTTCTCCAAGTCCTTTACAGTAGCGGGAACCCGACTCTGGAATACCCTCCCTCGTTATGTAAGAGAACTTAAAAACATGTCCGACTTCAAAAAACAGTCAATGACGTATCTACTTAAGCAGCAGTAATGCCTTCCTCTGTACATGAATGCACTTCACCTCATTACTTCCCTCTTTCCCCTCCTTAACTCTCCCTTCCCCAAAACTCGCTATATTAGTAAACATCTACTTTACACACCAAGATATTAATGTACATCTGCACAAATCTTCATTACTATTGCCAATTTTTCTCATGTTTATCATTATTATTTGATATTTTTACTGTTATTATTATTGCTTTTGTCATAATTTGTACGTATAGGACCTGTTGTAAAAATACTGCCAGCATTTACTTTATTAGGTCTCGGGGAAGATCAGTTTGGATTCCGTAGAAATGTTGGAACACGTGAGGCAATACTGACCCTACGACTTATCTTAGAAAATAGATTAAGGAAAGGCAAACCTACGTTTCTAGCATTTATAGACTTAGAGAACGCTTTTGACAATGTTGACTGGAATACTCGCTTTCAAATTCTAAAGGTGGCAGGGGTAAAATACAGAGAGCGAAAGGCTATTTACAATTTGTACAGAAACCAGATGCCAGTTATGAGTCGAGGGGCACGAAAGGGAAGCAGCGGTTGGGAAGGGAATGAGACAGGTTTGTAGCCTCTCCCCGATGTTATTCAATCTGTATATTGAGCAAGCAGGAAGGAAACAAAAGAAAAATTCGGAGTAGGTGTTAAAATCCATGGAGAAGAAATAAAAACTTTGAGGTTCGCCGATAACATTGTAATTCTGTTAGAGACAGCAAAGGACTTGGAAGAGCAGTTGAACGGAAAGGACAGTGTCTTGAAACGAGGATATAAGATGAACATCAACAAAAGCAAAACGAGGGTAATGGAATGTAGTCGAATTAAGTCGGGTGATGCTGAGGGAATTAGATTAGGAAATGAGACACTTAAAGTAGTAAAGGAGTTTTGCTATTTGGGGAGCAAAATAACTGATGATGGTAGAAGTAGAGAGGATATAAAATGTAGACTGGCAATGGCAAGGAAAGCGTTTCTGAAGAAGAGAAATTTGTTAACATCGAGTATAGATTTAAGTGTCAGGAAGTCATTTCTGAAAGTATTTGTATGGAGTGTAGCCAGTGTAGCCATGTATGGAAATGAAACATGGACGATAAATAGTTTGGACAAGAAGAGACTAGAATCTTTCGAAATGTGGTGCTACAGAAGAATGCTGAAGTTTAGATGCGTAGATGACAAAACTAATGAGGAGGTATTGAATAGAATTGGGGAGAAGAAGAGTTTGTGGCATGACTTGAGAAGCAGAAGGGACCGGTTGGTAGGACATGTTCTGAGGCATCAAGAGATCACAAATTTAGCATTGGAGGGCAGCGTATAGGGTAAAAATCGTAGAGGGAGACCAAGAGATGAATGCCGTAAGGAGATTCAGAAGGATGCAGGTTGCAGTATGTACTGGGAGATCAAAAAGCTTGCACAGGATAGAGTAGCATGGAGAGCTGCATCAAACCAGTCACAGGACTGAAGACCACAACAACAACAACAACAGTCATTACTCTTTATTCATATTGTCACTAGAGTAATCTAATTTTCTTATTTAAACTATTGTCATTATGTAACTCTGATGTGTGTAATGCTGCATGTGTGGAACACTGGTCCGATGTAAGAGAGGGCCTGGTGGCTCTAATCTGATCAGGATAAATAAATAAATAAATAAATTCAGCTGATCGAGATGCTGGTTTCAGTACAGTTACATGATGGGCGGTCTGTGCTAGCTACTGTTCCAGCCTGGCCACCGCAGCCCCCCGCCAGTAGTTCTGGGAAGCGCGAGACGCGGACAGTGGGACAGCCAGCACGCAGCTGGGACCCTCCACGTCATTCAGGGACTCCGCCATTCACTGTTTACAAATACTCCACACCGGGGCAGCGCGCTCAATGGCAGGGAAAGCGGTTGCCACATCACTGGGTGAGTAACCTCGGGGCCGCGGATGAATGACGTCGAGGTAGCCGAGTCCAGCGAAATGCAACGCCGCCGTTTGGGCTTCCTACACGGCGGTATTACACGGAACAAAGTCTTTGTCCAAAGGCTTTTGTAAAACACCTCTTGTCATGTCTTTTAATGTGCGCTATTGATACTTTCATGGGACGTAGCTTCTAATAGAGATCTTCAACATAATTTTTTTAAAAGCTCTCCATGGTGTACTCGAATTTTTCGTCGGCTGTGTTCCCAGATGCTAAAGATTCAAATTATACACACATGATTTATCAGATATGATCAGCAGCAAAAAGTACTGTCATTGGGCGATGGCAAGAAATTGAAGAAAGACTTGGATATAATTTTCACATTGTGCAATGAATGACAGCTCACTTTAAATGTGAGTGATTGGGAGGAAATGGCCAGAACATCGAGAAACAACCCGACAGTATCCCATGAAGGTGAACACCTGGAGCGCGTCAGTCACATAATTACCATGGGATTTCGGATAGCACGTTAGACATTATTATGGGGGGGGGGGGGGGGGGGCCAAATAACTTTTATTCAGTACCGCACTACAATTTGAAGTGACACATATGCATGGCACTGTTTTTCAACATAGTCACTAAGTGTCTGTAAACGACGGTCCAAACCTTATAGCCGGCCGCGGTGGCAGAGCGGTTCTAGGCGCTTCAGTCCGGAACCGCACGACTGCTACGGTCGCAGGTTCGAACCCTGCCTCGGGCATCGATGTGTCTGATGTCCTTAGGTTAGTTAGGTATAAGTAGTTCTAAGTTCTAGTGGACTGAAGACCTCAGATGTTAAGTCCCATAGCGCTCAGAGCCATTTGAACCATTTCAAAATCTTATACCAATAGTTCAGCCACTCGATGATAAAAAATTCGCTCCTTCGGTATGGATCTGTTCGAGAACGGCTATGTGAATGTCCTCACCCTCGGAAAATGCGACTGCTGCGAATTGGTTCCTCGAATACCTGGGCATTGTTCTTTGTGGTCGATGTCGATGGTCTTCCTTCCTGACTAGTGTACTGAAATTTGCGCCCACTGAAAATTGCGCCCACTGAAGTTTGCGCTCAGAAAGTTCGACGGAGGGTCCACTAATTCCCTTGTGTGGCAAGGAGAAGAGCTGAGGGACGCTACCTAGAGCTTTCTGAGCTCGCATTTTCAAGCCATTCTATACAGAACGCTGCGAATTGAGAAGGTCAATGCTAAGAGTACACAGACAACTTTGTACAAGAAATCTATACGCATTGCAAATCCATGGGACGTGTATATTAGATGCTGTCTCAGATCTTAATCATTTGATTAAAACTTCAGACACGAAGCTTCCCACGATTATACAAAAATCAGTTTACAGTTATCATGAGACTCCTGAAGACGGTATCCTTGCAGAAATTTCACGACTACAAGGATTTTTTTCGAACTGTTCCCAACTTTATTTTAGTACTAAGATTTTCCTTGAGTTTGTATGTTTCTGTAGCGTTGTGGAAGATAATTCTTTTTTTACAAAAATCAGATTACTGAAGAATTCTCTTGCGTCCACTATCAGTCATGCACGACTGTCTAATTTAGCAGTTACGCAATGGAAAAAAATGAGTTAGCTAAAGATATCGATATTAATGAGGCAATTTCAAAATTTGCAGCCATAAACGAAGGAGAAATGTCAAGCTACGTTCTAGTATCCTGTCACTAAGGAGATTTTCGGTTACTTGTTCTGCTTCCTTAATAATCAGTTAAGCTGTAATTTTTTTTAAATGCGTTTTACCTATTCATTTTCGTACATAAAAAGCTGTTTGCGTAATTATTTCGTGCTTTTGTGTAGTTGGGTATTGGGGGGGGGGGGGGGGGGGCGGAAGGCGGGTGGCAAAATAAAAGCCTGCACCGGGTACCATGTACCTAGCTACGCCACTGCGTAAACGTCAGTCTGAACCGGAGTAAAATACTGGGTGTGTAGGTAACCAAATGGGGAATTCTTTGTACATTTCTATACAACACCGAAACTGATCACTGGAAATACCACCAAGACATTCAATAACATTAAAGTAGCTCGTAACTCTTGTCCTTAGCCGGCCGTTGTGGCCGAGTGGTTCTAGGCGCTTCAGTCCGGAACCGCGCTGCTGCTACGGTCGCAGGTTCGAATCCTGCTTCGCGCATGGATGTGTGTGTCCTTAGGTTAGTTAGGTTTAAGTAGTTCTAAGTCTAGGGGACTGATGACCTCAGATGTTAAGTCCCATAGTGCTCAGAGCCATTCTTAACCTTAAGTCATTAAAGTATGCGTATGTGTCTAAGAAGCTTTATAAAATGAATGACAAGTTCACTCACAGAAACAAAGTTTACGTTCCACTGATATGTTTTGTTTTAGCTCAGTGTATCTTCATTCATTATCGTAAGAACCTACCGAAAACAAATTTTGCGTTTGGTGCTTTACGTCGCTTCAATTGTTATTATTGTCAGAGACGTTCCTCCTATGTAGCTGCTGGCGCCCATGCAAGCTGCCCGGGATTCGAATCCCAGCGGGGTTGAAGATTTTTCTCCGCTCGTGGACTGAGTGTTGTGTTGTCCTCATTATCATTTCATCCTCATTACCGGGACGCAAGTCGCCCAATGTGGCGTCGACTGGAATAAGACTTGCACTCGGCGGCCATACGCTCATTTCATTTTATCGTTAGAGATTTAGCTTTCGCTCGGATTTGCGGTTACAGGGGGAGGGGGGAGGGGGGCAGGAACCATCCCAGACTTTGCCTAGATGATCTGCGAAACCATGGAAAACCAAATGCGGTCTGCCCGGCCATAGAATTGAGCCCAGGATTTTCAAAATAAACAGATTTCCATCACACTTTACTCAGCTTTTGAACTGGCTAAACCGCGGACGCAAAGTATTGTTATTTAGGCGTGTTTAAAATCAGCTTAGAAGCATATCTTTCTTTAATTTTTTTATTTATAAGTTGCTATTTATAGTTTGTACATTTTTCTATCTGTATGCACCTTCTGACAAATTTAATTAAGTTTTTGTAGGTAGGCGATAGCTTTCAAACAGACCTTGATCTCATCATCCTCTTCATACTTTTTTACTATTTTTCCCGACCCTGTTTTACCTTCCGTACTGATCTCTGCTCTCATTAATGAGCACGCTGAATTTTCTGCTTCTCTTTTCATACACATAATTGCGTCACTGATATTAGGATTTGGTTTAGAAAGCATTTTATTAATTTTGTGGTGCCAGCCTTCTACAGCGTTCGTCGTTCGATGACGCCGTTTGTAGCAGCTTCAAAGGCTGACAGCATTTTCTTCTTTTTCCAACCACCTATCTATAAAGTAGTGAAAAACTCAGAAAGCCTGGGGATATCCGGCGCCTGTGGAAGTATCTCGAGCCAGCAATCACATACCGGTACATCTTCAGGGCGTAGAAACGCCAGCGCAGCACACATACGAGACTTTTTCATGTGGAAATAACATCCATGCCCTTCGACTATAGGTAGTACAACTTCAGTCGCAGAAATGTCTACTGATTCGAAATCTACGGTCAAGTTTGCAAGTTTACATTCTGAAATATTTTCCACCAGATTTCTGAAAAGACGATTATATGTCTCTTTTCATTTGTTTGGCAATAATGCAAAGGCAACTGGATAGATGTTTGTCACATTATTTGTACTCCCGTTTGCTGCAGCACTTGAATGTACTATCTATAAAAAGTCTTGTTACTTCTTAGAGCCTCTCTCCCTGCTCTTCCGTTAAAAACTGTTATCCTTTCTACTAATTTGTCGTCATTCAACAGTAAACTGTTGCCATCAATCACCGCAATTAACTCTGCTTTGAAGACATCTTGTTCTCTTATCTGCGGATCTCTCTCATTTCCCTGTGATTTTGCCCGCTGGTAGTATAAAGTTCTCGTCGTTGCTTGCTACTCTGGAATTTCAGTGACAAAATCATACCCTCGATTATGTATGCAACTCAGCTCCTCTGAATATAATTTGGAAACAGTAGTCTCTTCCTCTCGTACCATTTTCTTTGTTTGATTCAAAGTATTCCTTGCTTCCAACGGAGCGTCATCCGGAGCTCGACATTGGTCCTCGAGTGAAAAACGCACCGTCCAATCCTTGGTTTTAAGCATCTCTCATCAGTTGTTTGCTGGTTTTCTTTCTGTCGTGAACAACGCCACGTCACAGTCCCGTTACTTTCAATCATTCCACTATGTAAAAATAACCTTCATAGTTGCAACATGGCGTGCTGCGAATGGTCGTTGAAACTTCCAAAAAGTGATTCAAATGGCTCTGAGCACTATGGGACTAAACTACTAAGGTCATCAGTCCCCTAGAACTTAGAACTACTTAAACCTAACTAACCTAAGGACATCAGACACCTCCATGCCCGAGGCAGGATTCGAACCTGCGACCGTAGTGGTCGCGCGGCTCCAGACTGTAGCGCCTAGAACCTCTCGGCCACTCCAGCTGGCCTGAAACTTCCACATCGGAACTATTGGGTGAGAAATACGCAAGTCGTATGGTATCAACTCTACGACGGCTAGAGCGGTACTAAGACAGACAGTCGGCTACTGTGGAGAGAAGGGTGCAGTTCGGCTGTCTGGAGAGCAGGTACTTTAGAGTAATGGCGGAGGTCCAGATGCAGGTAAGCGGTGACACAAAGGGATCGGGTATTGGGTGCAGATTTCACAGATTTCTGGTTGGGCGCAAATTTCACTGGGCACAGTTTTCATGGATTCTCCTGACTAGCATCCCCCACACCCGTACAGCACTGGTCAAATTTCTGGCTTCACTACTCCTGGACGGCCATTGGATTTGGTCCATATACTGCCAGAACATCACGGTGAATCTGGTACAGTTTAGTCGTTTAGCTCACAGGAATCGTACTGTCCCGCTTACTTCAGCTTTGGAGTATGTTCATGATTGCGGCGTCATTTTACTCCCACGCTGTGATGCACCTGTTAACCGTACCGTAATAAATCTGTCTCTGCAGGAATGTCTCTAGCATGGGACGACATGTGTAACTTAGTATTTGAGCCCCCTTGTATCTACCGCGAATACTTTAGATAAATATGTAAAACTAGAAATTGGGAAGGCGAATGGACAAGAGAGATTAGATGGAAGTATTATGGAAAAGTGCGGTGCTTTTGTACGATAAATCGCATGCAGGACGTTAGAGCGGCCAGTTCTAGAATACTATTTCGTGTTTGCAACCGGAATCAAATACTGACGACGACAAACACTCAAAGAATACAAAGGCGCTCTGTCGGAATCGTAACAGGCGGTAGAGCCCACAAAAAAATGTAACAGAAATAGAGAAAGAAATGAAACGGGAATTTTTGGAAGAAAAATGACCTTGTCCTCGAGAATCCTTTTTGGTTAAATTTATAAAACGAGTTTTTGAGGAAAAATATGAGGTAAGTCTGCTGCCATACTAACATGTTTCGCTTAGGAATCTCGAGAGTAAGGTAAAGGAGATTTGGATGTCTACAGAGGTATGTACACAATTATTTTTTTGTCACTCATTACGCAAATCGAAGAGGACAGAAAGTGGCTAAAGCTGAATCAAAGCATTCTCCTTTACTCAATGCACAGCCGCACAGTGGCTGAGGGCATATACAGAGCGACACATGAAACCTCCCTGATTTTCAAATACAATTAAAGAAAAATTGTGAAACATAAATACTCGCGGTTTGCAGCGTCATGTAAAGTAATTTAGAAAGTTTTGGACAACAAATAAATACCGTACTTCATAATATCCTTTGGCAACCCGCAGAATTTCTATGCGATACTTTGTCTCAGCCCATGTCTGGAGTGACAGAGCCTGTTTCATCCACAATTCTTCTGTGAATACACACTGGACTCGCATTCGGGAGGACGACGGTTCAATCCCGCGTCCGGCCATCCTGATTTAGGTTTTCCGTGATTTCCCTAAATCGCTCCAGGCAAATGCCGGGATGGTTCCTTTTAAAGGGCACGGCCGACTTCCTTCCCCATCCTTCCCTAATCCGATGAGACCGATGACCTCGCTGTTTGGTCTCTTCCCCAAAAAACAACAACAACCACCTTCTGTGAATATCGTCAAGGTCATACAAAGGTGTGACATATACAATTTCTTTTACGTAAGGGAAATAATGATTACGTCGGTCGAAAATAGTGAGGGGCGGCGGGGTGGGGTCCGGCAAAATCTTATCAAATTTCATTTAAAGGGGAGGTCGGGATGAAAATCACTGATCAACTTTTTATTCAGAGAATATACATTATTACAACCGAAGACTTTTGTTTCGTAAAATTAATCCCAAGTGTAGACAGTATTAATGTGCAAATTGTGATTCGACGGTAGTTGGATGCTTTGCATGAAACAATTGCTATAGAATTGTCAAGTTCAATCCGGTGAGTTCCATGTCGCGGCGGTCGAAGTAACTGCATGTCAGTTAGTCACTGAGTTGGTCGTGATAGTCTGAGACGCCTATAAAGTCGTTGTTATTGTGTTCAACATGAATCTGTCTCAAAATTTTTACCGTCCATATGCAGGGTAAGAAGGAAAGGTACGTGCTTTGAAGAGTGATAGTATTAGTGATTCTGAACAAAAAACTTCTTATGGACGTATGCCCTATTCTGAATAGTCTCTGAGATAGAGCACGTTTAATATCATTTTTGTTCTTTCGAAAATCGCACCATCCAGCGAGAATGTGTCGCAGTAGAAAATTACTAGGGTCGCTCTATAAGTAATGCCCCACATTTTTTTTCTCAGAACATATTTACTGTTAAGAGTCAGAGTTTGGTGACAATACTCTTCAACATATCTTGTCCATGTCCTATTTTCCTACGTAGTCTCCATCACGTTCTATGACCGTACGCCAACGTTGTGGAAGAGCATGTATTCCCTGATGGTAAAAGCTCTTGTCCTGTAGGCGTAGCCATGTTTTCATTGCATGACTAACACTCTCGTTAACTTCAAAGTGTGTTCCCGTAGAGAATCTTCAAGCGGCCCAAAGAGATGGAAGTCCGAGGGTGCCAAGTCTGGACTGTAGGGTGGATGAGGCAATGATGTCCAGCCCAATTTGGCGATGTGCTCCCGGGTTCTCAGACTTGTGTGTGGGCAGGCATTATCGTGTTGGAGCAAGATTTCTGCTGGATTCTTGTCCGATCGAACACGTCGGAAACGGTTCTTGAGTTCATTCAGATTCTTCACGTATGCCTCTGAATCGATGATTGACCCTCATGGCATCACATCCACAAGAATGACGCCATCACAATCCCAGAAGACTGTCACCATAACTTTTCCGGCAGAGGGAGTTGTCTTGAATTTCTTTCAAAGTGGTACACCAGGCTTTCATCCCCTGCAACGATCCGTAACAGAAAAGCCTCTCCGTCGGTCTCAAAACGCTCCAATAATTCAGATGAAATGGTCTTTCTATGAATATTGTGGACAACCATTAGCCGAGTTACGATGTGCCGGTCAGCACGAATAATGACATCCGCACGATTCAGCATGTCTCTAGCAGTGGCTGTCACAGGACGTCCAGAATGTGGCTGATCATGGAGCTCTGTTTCTGCATTTCCTGAGGCTGTAACTTTCTTTACCCATCGCCGAACTGTACTCCTATCAACTGCAGCATTGCCGTACACTGCACACCACGGTTTCTTTTTCTGCGCACTAGAATTGAATAACAGCACGCTGCTTGTAACGTGAGTCGTATGTAGACGCCATTTTGACGCTGTACTGCGGCTCTGCCATCTGCCAGAACGGTTCGAAACTTCACCGACACAGAACAAACATCAAATATGAAGCACCAACAAGGACGTTTGTCTATATATATTAATGGCTTTTTAAAAAAATGAGGAGTATTACTTTTTGAACGACCCTTGTACATTGCATTAAATTTCCTGCAAAAAAGGTCCCATCCATTTTTCCTCTAGGACTAATAGCTTGCGTGAAGGGAGTGCAAGAATACTAAAAATCTCGCGTAGCACGCGTGCGCTGTAGCTTAGGTATTTTTTGTAGGACAATTTGGGGTAGTTTCCCGACTTGGTAGACCACAAGTGTACTGTATCAACTTCCTCTATACTACTGAGGTATGTTGTAAACAATGAGAATGACACTAAATAACAATGTGCACTAATTGTGTTCTATCTTCTTTAGAATCACTAATACTATTTCCTTTCAAAGCATGCACCTTTCCTCCTGGATCATCCTGTATTAAGCGACATGTCGACAAGCCGAAACACACGTGTGAGCAAGACGTTAATCGTTTGTGGAAGGAAGCTAAACTGAAGGACACCCTCGGGAACGCTCCTTTTGATTATATAAATCAAGAGACTGAGATGCTAAGTGATCATACGGTTCAAACGGAAGTTCAAATTATATTGTCTTTCATATGCAAAGTAAGTAAAGGTTCAGCCACAATTGATGTCTATTGTATATGAATAAAAGGTTAATTTTTTATGGATCCGTCAAAACAGTCAATAATATTTTGTGAAGCCCTTTTTGTCCATCTGTCTCTGTCTGTCCGTCCGAATATTACTCAGGGTCGACATATTTAAAATAAAATGTTTTTAATCGCTTTTCAGATATTCTGTAGAATAGACTTCTAAACGAAACATGTTTTCATTAAAGTGCTTTAATCAATCCTTAAAACGGATAAAAATTACTCTGTACGTATTTTTACCAGCTATGGGATGAACCTCACGTGAGGGGGAGAGGTTCCAATACATCTCACCAAGGGGTAAGGATGGGGAGGATGGGCTCAAATTAAAAAAAAAAAATACCACTTAAACTCCAGTGCGGCGGTGAACCATTCTGTTCTCAAGGGGAAGAAGCTGAGAGAGGGTAAACTGCTCAAGCGTGTCAAGCTAAACGATTCCTGTAACTGTTTGCCCGACGTAGAAAAATGGTCCAACTCTGTTGTCGTATGTTGTTTTTGACAAATTGCCTGTTGGCTTCTGTCTCGGGTTCTTCGACCAACGTTTGTTTGATGATGTTTCTGACGTTTCGCCAGCGCGAGTGGCTGGCATTGTCAAAACTTCTCTCTCCATTGCTAGTGGTGGACTGGAGGCGAGCTCGCGGCCGCATATTATTTGTTCCTGCCGTGCCAACGTCCGAGGGCTCTTCTGTGCTCATTACTGCTGCCTGCGAAGGTCAGTCGCCGCAGCACGGGAATCCAGGACGCGTTCACCTTAAGACCTCCCTCTTTCTTGTTGAAGCTATTGTCATGTTTGTGCATTTATATGGATTCCCTCAAAAAGCGGGTGTGACAGCTTTTCTCTTCAGTAAGAACTTCTGTGTCGGCGAATTTTATTACGTGGCCGGGCTCACACAGCGCTTGCTCCGCCACGACCGATTTCTCCACTTGTCACAACCTGCAATGCCGCTTATATTCGGCGATCCTGCTGCTGATTGATCGTCTAGTCATTGCAACATAGACTTGTCCACATGTACATGATATGCTCAATATTCCCGACGTTGCAAATGGATCTCTTCTTTCCTTTGCCGGTTTGAGACACTCTTCGATCTTCTTTGTCTGTTTTGCCTGATCAGGTCGAACATCTCAATAGCCAATTTTTGATGTAGTTGAAAATCTTTCCACTTAATGCGTGCACAATTTGAACTTTGTAAATGTGCGAGCGAAGTCGTTTACACAGCGATTTTTGAACTGTTAAACGATAGATGTTTAGCTCCAGCGATGCCCACCGAACTTAATTTGATGGGCTTCTTTAGGAAGTCTCTCTGATCTTCTCTACCGTTTCATCAAATGTGCGTTTCCTGCCAGAACCTGACGAGCTGTTTAAGTTACCCTCTCAGTTGCTAGGCACCTGTCATACCAAACCTTCTGATTTTCTTTCCATATAATACGACACGCATTGGTCTCTTTTTCCTGGTAATTATTGAAACAAATCAAAAGGAGCCGTTTGGAAAACCCGCCCGTGTAGCCGCGAGTATTAACACGATTGCTTCCGATGGGTGTGGCTTTTAGGCGGTTCCAACATTCCCCTAGGTAGTCCATGTTCTGCCTCAGATACACGCTTCGCAAACAGTTTGAACACTTTCTGCCACTTGCACACAGAATTTACTCAACATGCAGACAGTTAGAGTACACTGCTTCTGTCCTGGGAAAGCGGGGGGAGGGAGGGGGGGGGGGGGAGTTGAGTGAATAGGGGACTGACGACCTTACCTGTTTGCTTACTCAGCATCAGCGATATTTAGAAAAAAACTGCTTTACATGATGCCGCAAACCACAACAATCTTTGTCTCATAGGTTTTTCAAATGTGTAAGGAAATCAAGGATGTTTCATGTGGATCTATCTAGACGTAGACTATGAACGTTACATGATGTGACACCACAGCTACCACGTTCATACGTAAAACACCGCAAATACACTATGTGATCAGAAGTATCCGGACACCCCCCCAAAACATGCGGTTTTCTTATTAGGTGCATTGTGCTGCCGCCTACTGCCAGGTACTCCATATCAGCGACCTCAGTGGTCGTTAAACGTCGTGAGAGAGCAGAATGGGGCGCTCCGTTGAACTCATGGGCTTCGAACGTGGTCAGGTGATTGGCTGTCACTTGTGTCATACGTCTGTTCGCGAGATTTTCACACTCCTAAACATCCCTAGGTCCACTGTTTCCGATGTGATAGTGAAGTGGAAACGTGAAGGGACACGTACAGCACAAAAGCGTTCAGGCCGACCTCGTCTGTTAACTGACAGAGGCTGCCGACGGTTGAAGAGGGTCGTAATGTGTGATAGGCAGACATCTATCCAGACCATCACACAGGAATTCCAAACTGCATCAGAATCTCCTACAAGTACTATGACAGGCGGGTGGTGAGAAAACTTGGATTTCATGGTCGAGCGGCTGGTCATAAGCCACCCATCACGCAGGTAAATGCAAACGACGCCTCGCTTGGTGTAAGGATCGTAAACGTTGGACGATTGAACAGTGGAAAAACGTTGTGTGGAGTGACGAAACACGGTACACAATGTGGCGATCCGATGGCAGTGTGTGGGTATGGCGAATGCCCGGTGAACGTCATCTGCCAGCGTGTGTAGTGCCAAAAGTGAAATTCGGAGGCCATGGTGTTATGGTGTGGTCGTATTTTTCATGGAAGGGGCTTGCATCCCTTGTTGTTTTGCGTGGCACTATCACAGCACAGGCTTACATTGATGTTTTAAGCACCTTCCTGCTTCCCACTGTTGAAGAGCAGTTCGGGGATGGTGACTGCATCTTTCAACACGATCGAGCACCTGTTCATAATGCACGACCTGTGGCGCAGTGGTTACACGACAATAAAATCCCTGTAATCAATTGGCCTGCACAGAGTCCTGACCTGAATCCTATAGAATACCTTTGCGATGTTTTGGAACGCTGACTTGGTGCCAGGCCTCACCGACCGACATCGATACCTCTCCTCAGTGCAGCAGTCCGTGAAGAATGGGCTGCCATTCCCCAAGAAACCTTCCAGCACCTGATTGAAACCTTCCAGCACCTGCGAGAGTGGAAGCAGTCATCAAGGCGCCACGAACTAGTAAGTCATTTTCAGCCAGGTGTCCGGATACTTTTGATCACATTTACCATACCAAGCGTGAAGGGAGTATAACAAGGCATACTCTGCGCTACTTCTTTTCTGGTGATATTCTTACTCTAGCTATAGATAGCTTACAGTAAAGGTGCTCTTCATGTTAGAAATGCACAATGGTGACTCATTAAAAATACTGGGGAAGCTATTTAGATATAACCGTTTTATAACTAGCCCAATCGACAGCATACTTCGATCAAATGATTTTTGGGACTAAACAAATTATTATTTGTGTCAGTTCCGAAAACTATACCCATCAGCTCGTATAGACGTACACCTACAGAAAACAAGGAAAATCAGATCTCAACAGCCAACGTGCAACTAAAATTGGCTCTTGCTACTGAGTCCCTAAACATTCAACCGGCTGGCGGCACCCAAAATACAAATTAACGTGTGCTATATTCAAATCGTTGTAGAACGCGTTGTTAACTTTTCATCGATGGAACTTGCGGGCCCTTCAGCTGTACCTCACTTCATTCGTCATTTTATCCAGATGAAACTAGTAATCACAGTAATCATTTAAAATAGAGGGTGGGCGAAATGGTGCCACGTGCTGCCATATTGTGCTTGCATTTCCCGATGGTAAGGTTTCACGTGAGAAACCTAAAACTTTAAAAGTAGTCTGGCAGTTCACGGCTTGACTTTGGCGATACCCACTTTCCTTTGTTTCATACCTGAAAGAATGATTCACGGCCACCGAAAGCGCCAAAGCGTGGTGGAGACGGGTAGCACAGTCCGTCTGAAAATTTTCCGTTGCGCTTCATGGGAGCACAAGCAGCTTCCTTCGTGGCCAGAATCACAAAGGCGGGAAACACCAGTGCGTTCATAGTAGATGAGATGTGACGGCCTATATACATGTCTGATAATTTGTTTATTTATTTCGTATCATTATCTGTGTACTTTACAAAATCAGAGAGACGACTTCCTTAGTTTAGCAGAATAGCTTTGCTAACAGTTTAAATTCCTTTCTTATGGTATTCTACCAGTGTTTCTAACTTCTCTATCATCAGCAGAAGTTATTTATGTCACACAGCACCCAGTTCAGAGGATGGGTTAAAATAAGTGCACACATTGAGTTTTTCCTTACTGTCGTAGGAGTTCCATATCTTATACTATACTACATTTAACTAGATTGTGTTTGACTGTTCCCACTTTAGCCCTCTGTTTAAGGATCTCGAGACAGTCATACCATACTGGTGCCTCGGATCATTTCCTTCGGCAGGTTTTGTTCATACATACTGTACATGTTGTCCAAAGTTGCTTTCCATTGATCCAGTCGAATTTTCTCTGCTGATTGGCCAGTCTTAATAAAGGTTCTTCTTGACCGAAATAGTGTCATGCAATAATGGTACTCATTCAAGAACTTCTTACTGTTTTTCATACACTTTAAAATTATATTCTGGTGTTCGATAGAAGAACTATCGTTGAGAGGTGAATTTTGTTTAAGCGGCGTCGGTTTAATTCAGCGAAAAATAATGCTGGAGTGATATTTAGTGCTGTGTCGACCTTGTCGCATCGAATGTGTGTGCCCAAGCGGGATAAGCATACTGAGCTGCAGAATAGCATAGCGAAGATATGAAGCACCATGATTGAGGGTCTCGCTCCTCACGATGAACTGACAAGTTTACAAAGTCTGTCTAAAGCTCTCTCGACGTTTTGTGAAGATTTTATGCGATCAAGAAGAATTATACAGGTGAAAGCGTGTACGCACGTGATAATCAATACTGTTGACCTTGAAATTAATATGTATCTACAGAGTGGCTGGAATTTCATATTTTCAAATCCCTCTCGTGAAACTCTAGTACGATGGTGAGTCAATAAATAAATAGCAAACGCTAGAATACGACATATCGTTTCAAATTCTGCGACAGTATGTACCTAGAAGGAGGCAGCACATGTCTCGTGGAAGGTAGCCGATACACAGTATTCCGCGGCCATTGATTAATGATCTGCAGCCAGACCAAGATGACAATTGTGCTGTCAGCCTGTACCCGACTAAAACGAGGCGACTTTTTGAGCGGAGGGATTGTCAGCAGAGCACGTCCATAGGTAAATTCGTCCTGTATGTGGTTGGAACTGTATTTCATGGTTCAAATGGCTCTGAGCACTATGGGACTCAACTTCTGAGGTCATTAGTCCCCTAGAACTTAGAACTAGTTAAACCTAACTAACCTAAGGACAGCACACACATCCATGCCCGAGGCAGAATTCGAACCTGCGACCGTAGCGGTCTCGCGGTTCCAGACTGCAGCGCCTAGAACCGCACGGCCACTTCGGCCGGCTGTATTTCATGGAAATTTTTGTTGAATGGGATACAGGTATAGAGCAAAGGACAAAAAAAGCTCACAGAAAAGGAGCATCCTGGCCATCCTGGTAATTCAGTGATGGCACATTGTTTACCCATCTAGGAGTATTTCGTTACTCGCAGCACACATAGCTGTTTTGGGTTGCAGAAATGTAAGGAACGAAATAAACTTCTAATATCCCGAGAGGTCACTCATTATATGTGACTGCTGCCACAAGAATTGTGTGCTGCAGGCTTTTAACGCTCTGTCAAACGAGGGGATAATTGTTTAACGTAAAGGGGAGGCTGGTACGCGGGTCTCTGACGTCTTTATCCCGGTTTTCGACGTATTTGTCGACTCACTCTCGTAAAATTGTTCATCTACTGAAAGAAGAAACAACAAACGTTATGTGGGCTGCACTGTTCGTAGTTTGTAGTCATTCGTAACATAACTTCAATTGTCCCCGTGTTCCAAGTACAACTGGTGCCCACTAATCACCACGCCTGACAGATTTATACTGAGATGATAAAAGTCATGACATATCTCCTAATATCGTGTCAGACCTCATTTAGTCCGGCGTAGTGCAGCAGCTCGACATGGCACGGACTCGAAAAGCCGTTGGAATACTCCTACAGAAACACTGGCCCATGCTACCTCCATGGACGCCCTTAATTGCCAAAGTGTTGCCAGTGCAGGATTTTGTCCACGAACTGACCTCTCTGTTATGTCCCATAAATGTTCAGTGGGATTCATGTCGATTGGTCTGGGTCGTCAGACCATTCATTCGAACTGTCCAGTATGTTCTTAAACCAATCGCCAACAATTGTGGCCTGGTGACCCGGTGCATTGTCATCCATAAATATTCCATCGTTGTGTGGAAACATGAAGTCAATGAATGGCTGCAGATTGTGTCCAGGTAACAGGACATAAGCATTTCCAGTCAATGATCGGTCCAGTTGGACTAGAAGACCCCGGCCATTACATGTAAACACGGCCCAGACCATTATCGAGTCACCAGAGGTCTGCACGGTGCCTTGAGACAACTTGGGTCCATGGATTCGTGTGGTGTCCGCCACACAAGAACTCTACTATCAGATCTTACCAACTGAAATCGGCATAACACAGAATACTGCAAATAAAATTTCTTTCTTCTCCAGTAAGGGATTATAATAATCACAAATTGCATGTAGTATGTGAGGATAATTGGGATATCTGTACGTTACTCTACAGGTGAAGTTCTTCCAGGATGAAACTTGAAGTATTGAGGAATGCTTCAGGCAATAATATAAACTTGGATCGTAAACTATACGGGGAATTGTGAGAAATGTGCTGTCTGAGTTAATTACGGATAAAGGTGGAAAATAAATGTAACTTGGAGAATGATTCTTTTCTAGTTATAGTATGTTGTCTGATTTGCTAAGTGTGCTGAACAGTGTGGAACAAATTTCATTTTTTACTGGGGCTTAAGAGTAGTCCAGTTTATACTGATTATTTACTGGAAGAAGTTTGTGAAATAAAACAGTAAAGCGTGGAGAATTAAGAGAATATTTTTGGAAGTGATAATGCAATGCAAATTCTATGTTCAACATAAAACACATGACTGAGAGAATTGGGAATAAAGAGTAATTGTACGAGATTTTTTTATGTCATGGAATAGTGTGCTTTAAATGAAAATTTTTGTGTTACGCTGATGCAAATTTCCTTGCAGGAGTTGCAGTATTTATTCTATGTTTCGGAAACACTGTTTTTGCAATGTTAATTCGTATTTTTAGTTCATGTATGTCATCACGTATCATTTAATCTTCAACACTTTGATGTAGCTTCACTGGACCGATGTTGGAAGTGTAGTATGTGACTGAGGATATGTGATTTACTTTTTTCAGATTGGAAATTCTGTTGTTGAAGAAGAAAGCCATGTCTGTAGCTCTTGTGGCCTTTTACAGCATTTTATTGTGTGGCAGGATAGATGTACAATCTGGTCACTGATTCACTTTAGGTGACTTGTGATGCTGAGTTGAGAGCAACGCCCTCTCCTCCAGATGGACTCTACTGAAGATGTGCTAGCTTCAGTGGGGAGGCACTGTCAGGTGATTATAGAATTTTGCGCGTTGTGGTTACACTATGTTTAATCAATTTGTTTTGTAATTGTTGATTTGCAGAAAATTTTACTGGGACTTAAATTCTGGCTTACCTGCATGGTGTATGAGATGGTGTTGAAGATGCATGTATACTGAAGTACCGCTGAGATAATTGGTGTTCTTAACTATGTGTTTCTGATAAAAGTTTTGCAGGGAACTTTTAGCTACATCAACGCAGTAATAATTTTTTTGCCATTTTTAAGATTTCTTCATGAGATACAATTTTCTGCAGTGATGTGAAAGGAATAAATGAAAATTTGGAATCTAGTACAAGGGCATTTGTGACTGAAGTGAGAGAAGTTAACGAAAAAAATAGGAACAAGTGCTAAAAACAGAAAGAGAATACATTCAGGTTAACGGAACAGGATGAAAGTATTTCAAGAGTATGGCAGGCCAATGTTAGTGTAATACAGTTAAAATACAGGGTCTAGGGCAAAAATGTGAGTCCATTAGTGAAGAGGTCCATTAGTGAGCTATGTCGAGCGGTAGTTCGGCAGCCCACAAGTCAAGGAAATACGTTAGACCTTGTACCTACAAACAGGCCTGACCTTATGGATGGCATCTATTACAGACAGGAATTAGTGACCATGATGTCATCATAGCGATTGCGGTTACTGAAGTTAATAAATCAATCAAGAAGTCTAGAAGAGTATTTCTGCCAGATAGAGCAAATTAGTAGTTGTTGGTATCCCACTCAGACAATGAATTCGCATCATTTAGTTCCAGAATTATCGACATAGGGGAATTGTGGACAAATTTCAAACGGATGGTAAATCGTGCTTGGCTGGTTCAAATGGCTCTGAGCACTATGGGACTTAACTTGTGAGGTCATCAGTCCCCTAGAACTTAGAACTACTTAAACCTAACGAACCTAAGGACAACACACACATCCATGCCCGAGGCAGGATTCGAACCTGCGACCGTAGCAGCAGCGCGGTTCCGGACTGAAGCGCATAGAACAGCTCGGCCACAGCGGCCGGCCGGTAAATTGTGCTCTGGAGAGGTATGTGCCAAGTAACTGGATTAAGGACGAAAAAGACTGAACGTGGTATAACATCGAAATTCTGAAAATGCCGAGGAAGCAAAGGATGTTGCGCTTTTGGTTCAAAAGAGAACGCGCAAAATCGCTAATCGAGTCTAAGGCTTCTATTTAATTCACTCATTGACCGATCTGGTATGACAGTAGATGACAGCAAAGGGAAATCGGAATTTTTAAATTTCAGTTTTCAGAAATCATTCACACAGGAGATTGTACAAATATGCCGTCACTGAACATCACGCACTCCTATACGGATGGCATAGTTGTATCACTGGCTTAATGAAACAACAGAAGAAGTTGAAAACAAAAATCTACCTGCTCTGTATTGAATGTCTGTTCCGTTTAACAAAGAGTGCGCTTTGGCACTGGTCCCTCAGCTTGCATTTATTCCGAATCTCTCACCCAGGGCAAAGTCCCAAGTGTCTCCTGTATATAGGAAGGGTAAAGAACTGACTCCCAAAAGTACAGACCAGGATCCTTAATAAATGCAGAATTCTTGAACATGTTCTCAGTTCGAATATAATAAAGTTACATGAGATGGATAAGCTTCTAACCATGAATCAGCACGTCCTAGGTTTCCGAAAAGCGTATGGAACAGGTTCCCAGGTATGTGAGTGGCTCGAAAACTTTTTAAGTAAGAGAACCCAGTACGATTTTCCTCGACGGCGAGTGTTCTTCAGAGACAGGCTATCGTCAGGCGTGCTTCAGGGAAGTGTGATAGGACCACCGCTATTTTTTTTAATTAATAACTGGTCTGGCGGACGGGGTGAGCAGTAATATGCGGCTATTTGTTGATGGTTTGTGGTGTACGGTAAGATGTCGTCGTTGAATGACTGTAGGAGGATACAAGATGACTGAGACAAAATTTCTAGTTGGTGTGATAAATGGCAGCTCGCTCTAAATATAGAAAAATGTAAGTAGAAAAAATAAATCCATTTGTTGAATACAGCATTAGCAGTGCGCTACTGACATAGTCACATCGATTAAATATCTAGGGGTAACTTTGCAAAGCGATATGAAATGAAACGAGCATTTAAAGATTGTAGAATTGATGGTGAAGAGTCGACTTAGGTTTATTGGGAGAATCTTAGGAAAGTGTGGTTCATCTGTAAGGAAACTGCATATAGAATACCAGTACGACCCATTCTTGAGCACTCCTCTTGTCTTTGGGATCTGCACCAGACTGCATTAAAGGAAGACAACGGAGGAAGTTAGAGGCAGGTTGCTAGATTTCTTGCTGGTAGGTTCAACCAAAACTCAAGTTTTACAGAGATGCTTCGAGAACTCAAATGGGAATCCCTAAAGGGAAGGCAACATTCTTTTGGAGGAACCCTGTTGAGAAAATTTATAGACACGGCATTTGAAGCTGACTGCAGAATAATTCTACTACCGCCTTCGTACATGTCTCGTTAGAACCAAGAAGATACGATAAAAGAAATTAGAGCTCTTACAGAGATATATACACAATCGTTTTTCTCTTAACATATTTGCGTCTGGAGCAGGAAACTAAGTGACTGGTAATGGTGTGGGGTACTCTCTACCACGTGACTTGCGTAGTATTCATACAGATGTGGGTGTATAAACTTACAGAATTGGGTACAATATTAAGGGAAGAGTTACGTTGGTTGTTTGACCTTAGAATTTCTAATGTTCAAGGCGAAATTGTTGTTATAGAAGAAAGTCAGCGGGCTCTTAATGAACAAAGTAAGCAGTTACAAACTGATATTCAAAATTTAGGGGAAGAATATGAAAATAATAAAAAAGATTTTTTCAGAGAGATATGGGGGTAGGGGGATGTCCCTAGTGAGGAAGGTGTGGCTCAAGTTCAGGAACAGATTGAAAATCATGCTGCATTACAAGGTGCATTCAAGTTCTAAGGCCTCCGATTTTTTTCTCCAGACTGGAAAGAGATAGAAACATGGGCATTGTTTTAAAATGAGGCCGCGTTCATTGTCAATATGTCCCAGAGATGGCAGCACCATACGGAAGATGGAATTTTACCGCCAGGGGCGAGAATGAGAACTGTTTTAAATACTTAAAATGGCGACGTTTTCCTTACTTGAACAGTGTGCAATCATTCGTTTTCTGAATTTGCGTGGCGTGAAACCAATTGAAATTCATCGACAGTTGAAGGAGACATGTGGTGATGGAGTTATGGATGTGTCGAAAGTGCGTATGTGGGTGCGACAGTTTAATGAAGGCAGAACATCGTGTGACAACAAACCGAAACAACCTCGGGCTCGCACAAGCCGGTCTGACGACATGATCGAGAAAGTGGAGAGAATTGTTTTGGGGGATCGCCGAATGACTGTTGAACAGATCGCCTCCAGAGTTGGCATTTCTGTGGGTTCTGTGCACACAATCCTGCATGACGACCTGAAAACGCGAAAAGTGTCATCCAGGTGGGTGCCACGAATGCTGACGGACGACCACATGGCTGCCCGTGTGGCATGTTGCCAAGCAATGTTGACGCGCAACGAGAGCATGAATGGGACCTTCATTTCGTCGGTTGTGACAATGGATGAGACGTGGATGCAATTTTCCAATCCAGAAACAAAGTGCCAGTCAGCTCAATGGAAGCACACAGATTCACCGCCACCAAAAAAATTTCGGGTAACCGCCAGTGCTGAAAAAATGATGGTGTCCATGTTCTGGGACAGCGAGGGCGTAATCCTCACCCATTGCGTTCCAATGGGCACTACGGTGACAGGTGCATCCTACGAAAATGTTTTGAAGAACAAATTCCTTCCTGCACTGAAACAAAAATATCTGGGAAGGGCTGCGCGTGTGCTGTTTCACCAAGACAACGCACCCGCACATCGAGCTAACGTTACGCAACAGTTTCTTCGTGATAACAACTTTGAAGTGATTCCTCATGCTCCCTACTCACCTGACCTGGCTCCTAGTGACTTTTGGCTTTTTCCGACAATGAAAGACACTCTCCGTGGCCGCACATTCACCAGCCGTGCTGCTATTGCCTCAGCGATTTTCCAGTGGTCAAAACAGACTCCTAAAGAAGCCTTCGCCGCTGCCATGGAATCATGGCGTCAGCGTTGTGAAAAATGTGTACGTCTGCAGGGCGATTACGTCGAGAAGTAACGCCAGTTTCATAGGTTTCGGGTAAGTAGTTAATTAGAAAAAAAATCGGAGGCCTTAGAACTTGAATGCACCTCGTATTACAATGTCTAGTTGGAAATCATGCTGCATTATTACAGCATCTAGAAAATAATTATATGAATACTATCCATCTCGTCGGACAATGAATTCACCACCTTCAGTGCGGATGCACAGTTACGTCCGACTTCCTGCTGGAATCTTGAAGTACTGAGCATGGAGGACAGTGGATAGGTGGCGCTAGATGGGAATGTGGGTCGGCTAAGAGGGATGCCGAGGTAGTCGCTGTAACTGCGATACATGCTGTGTCCGAGTGGTACAGCGGTTAACACAACTGCCTAGTAAGAGGATATCCTGGGTTTCAATCCAGATCCAGCACACATTTTTGCTCATCGCTGCTGATTCTGCATAACGTCCTGGTGTAGTCCATTCCATTTCGTTTTCTTTTGTCCCACTCCACCTTCAATTTACGTAACAGAAAATAATTTTTGGGGAATTAAAGCTTAGTGCTGTTAAGGAGGTATCAGAGGGAAGAAAATAGATTAAACAAATAATATATAAAGTTGATGAGTTCGGTTCCTCAATTGCTTAATTTGTAATTATTGTAGAGCAGAATTCCAATGGTACTGTTCCTATTATTATTGGGAAGTTATAGGAAGTGATTTCACTATTGAGATTTAAAGAAGGTCAAATGGAGGTAAATAGGAGGAGCAGGGAATTACCACAAGAGTTAAATGAGAGATTTTCAAAAGTTGAAGAGAAGACAGAGGAAGGTGAATGTTACTGCTGAGGTCATGTATTTGATAAAGATGCGGATTCAGGTTATAAATATGAAACGCATGCTGTGTCTCATTATAATATGAGTGGAAAGCATGGAAGATACTTTCACCTAGAGAATGAATGATGGGAAGGCCATCTGTTTTTGTTGTAATCATTTTTCGTCTGTCAAAAAAGTTCAGGTATTTAGAAATTCAACAAACGGCCTTAATTCTCATGCTTGGTTGGAGAAATCTGATTTTTCAGATCCCCTAGTTGTCCTGCTGCTCACAAGATTGAATTTGGGTGTGCCTACTTGCAAGGTGACCTGTTACACATGTGCATATATTGATTAGGAATTGTGAGTCACATAAAGAGTTTAGGCACTTGTTGTTGTCTGCATATTCGTTTGAGGCAGCGTAAGACAGAGTTAAACATGGTCGTCTAATGATCCAAAATTTTAACTATTTTGATTTTAGCAATCTTGCAAGATTTTTTAATATATGTCATTGAAAATTCGTTGCTTATATAAGCTTTACTGTCTTCATTTGTATTTGTATTATGAAACTGCCTTCGCATTTACAGCAAATTATTCCTACTGGTAGAATGAAAGATGGCTTGGAGAACTTTCAGACCTTACTAAAGGAGATGAAATATGACAGTAATGATGTGAATGGTTGTGGTAGGCGTAGAAGTCGTTTCTTGTGACCCAGGACCACAACAAAATAGGAATTACGATAGTTAGTTAGTTACATGTTCCACAGATGACTGGATGATACTTTGATCCAAATAATGTGGAAAGATTCGGTTTATAAGATGTGTATGCATAGTTTGTGTTAACATTGAGTATCACACTGTCTTTTGTCCTTCTCGTGCAGCTACAGCTATAGCAAAAAACAGGTTCTTTGTGTGATTTGCAATATGACAGGCATGGGAATTGCAGGTGGTGGCATCAGGATGAAAGACCTGATCACAGTGAAAGTGGAAATTCTATAAAAGACAGGAACAATGGCAATGGTAGATGTTTCGGTGATTACAGAGGTAGTGGAGGTAATGACATAGGTGATCACTCAAATGATAAAGATTAAAGCTTGCACATTTTTGAGGTGCAATCAGCTAATCTGTGGAATAACATGCAAAAGGAGAGCCCACTGCCATGTGACTGATAATTCCAATCTGCAGCCGAATCGGACACTACAGATATGACGAAACAATAACTATGAACAGGTAAACATGTTGGAGTTTGAAGACATGATGGAACTTTTGCTTGATGAGAGATAGGAAAGTGTAAGAGCTAGGGTAATTCACGTGCTCAAGTGTAAAAGCTATGGTAACTCAAGTGCTTCAGAGGGATGATAATGGAACTATTTTCTCTTGTGTTCTTGATACAAGTAGCCAAGTATCTGTGTTGGGTGAGATGGTACTTCAGAGGTGTGAAAGTGTAAGTCCTTGTCCTATTAGTCCTATTATTGTTTTGCAGTGGACTAAGGTGAAGAGGGCAAGTTGTAAAAAGAGCATTGAGTTCACAATTGTGTGTTGCATTTTCTATGAATTTTGTGATTATGCTGAAGCTGGCGATTGAAGCTATATTTCGAGTCTCCACTGAAGTTATGTTTTGATGATTATGCGATTAGGGAGAAGAATTCGAATCACTGTCTTAAGTTCCTCTCAAGTTCCAAGTTGTTTATTTGGTTTGGTGTGAATGAGAGTGTGGCTAATACAATTTTATTACTAGATTGCTAAGGAAGTGTTTGTGATGACCAAGGAATATTGAATGGGTTTGATGGTATTAAGGAGGCAGATGAGGTAGTGAAAGGAAATTTGTTTGTGGTACTGTGTTGTTATTCTTCAGTGTTTTTTGAACACCATGGTACATTAAGAGATTTTTGTATCTGTTTAAGGTTAACGAATATAGAAGAGCCTTTGTCAGGCAATACCCAATCTCACTACTTTACAAAGAGACCGCTGATGCAATAATGGAGAAGACGTTGCAGCGAGGGGTGGCTGAAGCTGTTGTCAACTGTCGTTAGTTGCGTCACAGAAGTAATTAGGCCATCGAGGAGCCTCGTCCCTATGTTTTCTTTTTGCTGTCAATCTGAGTTCCAAATTTATGTCGTACTTGCCATTGAGGAGAGTTACAAATCAGTCTGCCATTCACGCATTCTTTAATCATTTTCTACATAAAGCTGGGACCAAGAAGAAAGTGATACAGATCAGTAGTTTGGAAATATACCCTGTCGTTACAAGATTAAAACTGTTCATATTTCACAATAGCATCCAGCATCCATTCCCTCTGAAAACATGATGAAAAACCTAAGAAAACTGTGGAGATTTTATGGTAAAAAACCAACAAATCATAGGATTCCTACATTCAACAGTTTGAGGAACCATTTAATGAGTTACCAAATGATTCGACCTCCTTACCACCAATTCAGGTTCTGAGGAATCGACTTTCATGGGATAAAATTAGAGAAATAACACCATTTCCAACACCTGCTGTGGTGAGACATAGTGACATCATGCAGCTAACTTTCAACAATATCAGGAAGATGGCTGACCTGGCGTAGAGGAGTCATAAGTGTAAGAATGAAACAAGGTTAGTATTAGTGGACAAAAGGCATTCATAAAACCACAAAATCACATAAGCTATCCAGTAAAAGACGTTCATTAATATACAGCTTTTCCCCAGTGTTTTTAGGACCATACGTAGTGAGACACGTTGTTCATACAAATATAATAGGCGTGGAGGCTCTCAGGAGCAGGTAAAGCTGTGGAGTTCATCATGCCTGCAGTGTGAAATTATTTAAGGAATAGAGAGCAGAGAGTAATATTTCGACTTGAATGGAGTACTTTCGAGTTGTTATGAAGTATTTATGGATGTATGCCCAATATGAGGAACATATTTTCGAATGGTTACGATTTTGTAAATAATTGTATAACAAAATTTTATTTCCTACAATCCAGCAACAAATCAAGGTATTGGTGGAAACATGATGGAGAGGAATACTAAAGAGGAGCAATAAATGATTTTCTCACAGATATTTTTGATGGACATTTTACCTGGCAAACACTGGTTGATATAAGAATGGGCATATCCCAAAATTGGTCACGACTAAATAAACATCCATTTTAGTAGCAACTATGGCTGTCTATTTTGCATCACAATCTAAAATTAGTTGCTGTCCCACTATACCCAGAACACTGGAGCTATGCAATCAATTTATGTAATTAGATTCATTTTCCCTCGCCATCGAATTCCACTGGTGGGTTGCCTACGTGGAGAGCCAACTACTGGAAGGAATGGAGCAATTTCTACATTCACCATTTAATTAATTCAGAAAAAACGAAAGCTGGCGAAAGCCTGTAATGTTACAAGGCCGTTACATTTAAAAATTAATGAAAATAATAAATGGTGGTCGAAAATTCCGTTTTATTTCAGTGCTGGTAACTGGTTTCAAGCTTTGTAGATCATATTCAGATCAGTGGATAACACCATTGGTAACACGAGTAGATGATGACCAGGGCTGTTATAAATGCTATGAGGCATCATTCGTCAAATGACTGGTCTGACGATAGTCTACTAAGACTGAAAGCGGTCACTAGTAATGAAATAAAACATCATCTGCGACCATGACTGATTCTTTCCAGCAGAATAAAATAGATAGCTGCTGTTCCTGACAGGATTCCAAGAACTATTAATTTAAAATTTAAGTCAAAGCCACAATGTGTCAGAAGCACACTAATGCTTCCCTCTTTCGAAGAAGTGCCATTCAAATAGGTGTCTCAACTTGAGAGCCAAAACACTACCCTCATGCCGGGCCACGCCTGCAACAACAGTTCCACCTCCACCGCCTGTCATGTTGGCTACGGGGATCTATTCTATAGCTGTGGACACACACTACGGTTTGACACCTGAGCTTACAAATAGCACAGTGAGCCAATCTCCAGCCGCACTTGGTTTCTGAGCCTGGATGCCTTCACTTCACAGACAGTAGCAGAGCGGAAGTAACCCCCCCCCTCCCCCCCCCCCCCCCCGAATCTTGATGGCTCTGAGCACTATGGGACTCAACTGCTGAGGTCATTAGTCCCGAATCTTGATCTGTAATTGTTTTCTTGCATCACCTTGGGAGTAGCCTTATGTTAAGACCGCACAGTTTGGTCAGCGTGATTCACGATAGAAAGCTTGCAGCGTTCATATTGGTTGGTACCACGCAGTCATGCGATTCCACTGACCGTAATATGGTAATCATTTTCGTTGGGCTTCTGCTTTTGTAATATGGTAGGCAACTAATGGCTTCCATCTGCCAACTTTGTCATTCATTTCGATTAAACATTCCTCTCTCTCTCTAAGGGCTAGACGTATTCCTATTTACTTTTCATTGTTTTTAGAAGTACTTCATATTTCATTCCTTGTCCTACGGCCAAGTCGCTCTGAATTGTGAGTGCATGCTACGGAACATTCTGGTAGGACTAACTTATATTCCTGTCTTTTTCAGCAATATATTGCATGTCAGTCGCATTTCTTTACTATCATTGATCTGTAACTTTCCCCGGGTTCCTTTTTCTTTAATTAAACTATCAAGCAGGCGACGAAACACCAGTAAAGAAATAGTTTCACAATCCAGAGACAGAGGTTGAGCAGATGACTGTAACTTCCTGTCTGATAAGGAAGCAGTGAGAGGCACTACTTCCCCCATTCCAGCCACACGCTCATTGTGACGACGACCAAACTTATGACATAAGTTGAAACCAAGAAAACCAGACACACACAACCAAACTGTATGCCCTGAATTCCATTGTTGCATCAGACACATGGAAATGCCGTTCATCATCCATCTCCTAAATCTATGAAGTGCAAGTGGATGGTCAGAAAAGTTAAACATTACATAGTGTTTATATATCATCACTAAAATGATCAGTGAAAGCTTATCATGAATTGAATAAAAAGCACATCCACTTGTAGAGGTGTACCATCACTGACCCCAGTCAGTGGTTGTATACAGTAGCAAATTACCAACGGTGCGTCCGACAGTGGTATCAGGCAAAAGAATGAGTGTAATTGTCGTCAGTCTGTTATTCTTATGTTATAAATTAGTGTAGTTATGGTTGATAGAAATGCAGCGATGGCAGAGTCAGTGAAGTTCTGTGAATATCTTAGAGTGGAACGGGGAATCCCCAATTATAATTGTGTCTTCATGGACAGAGAAAACTACGATTCACTTATCAGCAAGGTTAAATCGCTAAAATCTGGACGAAAGAGGTACAGCAACGAATACATGTTTTTGGAGGGATATGAAGTGTTCAAGGTGAAAGGAATAACGAAATTAATGCAACTTGTTGCTGAAGAAAACAAGATAAGTACTATGTTTATGATGAAGAACTGTATGATATTCTGCATGACGCTGAGGTATCGACTGGGCACGGTGGACACGACCAAATGATAAATGCTTACACTGATCAGCCAAAACATTATGACCACTGCCCACCGCGCCGTTAGAAGGTGCCTAGTGGCGTTGCGGGCACGTCACGCGATAACAAAAGTATTTAAGCGGAGCAAACACAGATCAAGGCGTCAGCCTAGCGAAGCTATGGGCTACAAATGGGGAAATCCATTGAGATAAGCTACTTTGACAAAGAGCAGAATATTATTACGCAGAGCCTGTCAACGAGTATCTCGATAACGGGGAAGCTGGTCGAATGTTCACGTGCTACTGTCGTGAGCTTCTACATAAAGGGGAAGAAATCCAGTGTGCACTCCTTGTGCATTCCGGGTGGAGTCATTCCTGATGTGGAAAGGGTCCTTCCGGATGCCATGAAGAGCACAGGGTGCAGCCAGCTGCAGGTGGTGGCACATGTCGGCACTAATGACGTGTGTCGCTTTGGATCTGAGGAAATTCTCTCTGGATTCCAGCGGCTATCTGATTTGGTGAAGGCTGTCGGTCTTGCTTACGAGATGAAGGCAGAGCTCACCATCTGCAGCATCGTTGACAGAACCGACTGCGGACCTTTGGTGCAGAGCCGGGTGGAGGGTCTGAATCAGAGGCTCAGACAGTTTTGCGACCGTGTGGGCTGCAGATTCCTCGACTTGCGCCATAGGGTGGTGGGGTTTCGGGTTCCACTGAATAGGTCAGGAGTTCACTACACTCAGCTGGCGGCTACACGGGTAACGGAGGCTGTGTGGCGTGGACTGGGCGGTTTTTTAGGTTAGAAGGCCTCGGGAAAGTACGGGGTGGGGTGCAATCTCAAAGGGTGCATGGCAAATGCAGGACGTGCTTGGATCAAGAAACAGTCGGAATTGTAGTTGTGAATTGTTGTAGTTGTAATGGGAAAGTCGCTGAGCTTCAAGCGCTAATAGAAAGCACAGAAGCTGAAATCGTTATAGGTACAGAAAGCTGGCTAAAGTCTGAAATAAGTTCTGCAGCAATTTTTACGAAGCCTCAGACGGTGTTCAGGAAAGACAGATTAGGCAGAATTGGTGGTGGAGTATTTGTGTCTGTCAGTAGTGGTTTATCTTGTAGTGAAGTAGAAGTAGATACTCCGTACGAATTGCTATGGGTGGAGGTTATACTTAACAGCCGAACTAAGTTAATAATTGGCTCCTGCTACCGATCCCCAGACTCCGATGATATAGTTGCTGACATTTCAGAGAAAATTTGAGACTCGTAACAAATAAATACCCCACTCATACGGTTATAGTTGGTGGGGACTTCAACCTTCCCTCGATATGTTGGCAAAAATACTTGTTCAAAACCGGTGGTAGGCAGAAAACATCTTCCGAGATTGTCCTAAATGCTTTCTCCGAAAATTATTTCGAGCAGTTAGTCCACGAACCCACCCGAGTTGTAAATGGTTGCGAAAACACACTTGACCTCTTAGCCACAAACAATCAAAGGCTAATACATCTACATCTACATTTATACTCCGCAAGCCACCCAACGGTGTGTGGCGGAGGGCACTTTACGTGCCACTGTCATTACCTCACTTTTCTGTTCCAGTCACGTATGGTTCGCGGGAAGAACGACTGTCGGAAAGCTTCCGTGCGCGCTCGAATCTCTCTAATTTTACATTCGTGATCTCCTCGGGAGATATAAGTAGGGGGAAGCAATATATTCGATACCTCATCCAGAAACGCACCCTCTCGAAACCTGGCGAGCAAGCTACACCGCGATGTAGAGCGCCTCTCTTGCAGAGTCTGCCACTTGAGTTTGCTAAACATCTCCGTAACGCTATCACGGTTACCAAATAACCCTGTGACGAAACGCGCTGCTCTTCTTTGGATCTTCTCTATCTCCTCCGTCAACCCGATCAGGTACGGATCCCACACTGATGAGCAATACTCGAGTATAGGTCGAACGAGTGTTTTGTAAGCCACCTCCTTTGTTGATGGACTACATTTTCTAAGGACTCTCCCAATGAATCTCAACCTGGTACCCGCCTTACCAACAATTAATTTTATATGATCGCTCCACTTCAAATCGTTCCGTACGCATACTCCCAGATATTTTACAGAAGTAACTGCTACCAGTGATTGTTCCGCTATCATATAATCATACAATAAAGAATCCTTCTATCTATGTATTCGCAATACATTACATTTGTCTATGTTAAGGGTCAGTTGCCACTCCCTGCACCAAGTGCCTGTCCGCTGCAGATCTTCCTGCATTTCGCTACAATTTTCTAATGCTGCAACTTCTCTGTATACTACAGCATCATCCGCGAAAAGCCGCATGGTACTTCCGACACTATCTACATATCTATAGAGAGCATCATGACTGATACAGATATTAGTGATCACAAGGTCGTTGTAGCTAGGCTCAATACCGTTTCTTCCAAATCCACCAGCGAACTGACTATGCAAATATAGACGAGATGTGGCTCAAATTCAAAGAAATAGTAGCAACAGCAATTGAGAGATTCATACCTCATAAATTGGTAAGAGATGGAACTGATCCCCCATGGTACACAAAACAGGTCCGAACGCTGCTGCAGAGGGAACGGAAAAAGCATGCGAAGTTCAGAAGAACGCGGAATCCCGAAGATTCGCTAAAATTTACAGACGCGCGAAATTTGGCACGGACTTCAATGCGAGATGCCTTTAATAGGTTCCACAACGAAACATTGTCTCGAAATGTGGTAGAAAATCCGAAGAAATTCTGGTCGTATGTAAAGTACAGAAGCGGTAAGACGCACTCAATACCTTCGCTGCGCAGTGCCGATGGTACTGTTACCGACGACTGTGCCGCTAAAGCGGAGTTACTGAACGCAGTTTTCCGAAATTCCTTCACCAGGGAAGACGAATGGAATATTCCATAATTTGAAACACGAACAGCTGCTAGCATGAGTTTCTTAGAAGTAGATACCTTAGGGGTTGCGAAGCAACTCAAATCGCTTGATACGGGCAAGTCTTCAGGTCCAGATTGTATACCGATTAGGTTCCTTTCAAATTACAATAGCTCCCTACTTAGCAATCATATACAACCGCTCGCTCACCGATGGATCTGCACCTACAGATTGGAAAATTGTGCAGGTCGCACCAGTGTTTAAGAAGAGTAGTAGGAGTAATCCATCGAACTACAGACCTATATCATTGACGTCGGTTTGCAGTAGGGTTTTGGAGCATACACTGTATTCGAACATTATGAATCACCTCGAAGGGAACGCTCTATTGATACGTAATCAGCATGGTTTCAGAAAACATCGTTCTTGTGCAACGCAGCTAGCTCTTTATTCGCACGAAGTAATGGCCGCTGTCGACAGGAGATCTCAAGTTGATTCCGTATTTCTAGATTTCCGGAAAGCTTTTGACACCGTTCCTCACAAGCGACTTCTAATCAAGCTGCGGGCCTATGGAGTATCGTCTCAGTTGTGCGACTGGATTCGTGATTTCCTGTCAGGAAGGTCGCAGTTAGTAGTAATAGACGGCAAATCATCGAGTAAAACTGAAGTGATGTCGGGTGTTCCCCAGGGAAGCGTCCTGGGACCTCTGCTGTTCCTGATCTATATAAATGACCTGGGTGACAATCTCAGCAGTTCTCTTAGGTTGTTCGCAGATGATGCTGTAATTTACCGTCTAGTAAGGTCATCCGAAGACCAGTATCAGTTGCAAAGCGATTTAGAAAAGATCGCTGTATGGTATGGCAGGTGGCAGTTGACGCTAAATAACGAAAAGTGTGAGGTGATCCACATAAGTTCCAAAAGAAATCCGTTGGAATTCGATTACTCGATAAATAGTACAATTCTCAAGGCTACCAATTCAACTAAGTACCTGGGTGTTAAAATTGCGAACAACTTCAGTTGGAAAGACCACATAGATAATATTGTGGGGAAGGCGAGCCAAAGGTTGCTTTTCATTGGCAGGACACTTAGAAGATGCAACGAGTCCACTAAAGAGACAGCTTACACTACACTCGTTCGTCCTCTGTTAGAATATTGCTGCGCGGTGTGGGATCCTTACCAGGTGGGATTGGCGGAGGACATCGAAAGGGTGCAAAAAAGGGCAGCTCGTTTTGTATTATGACGTAATAGGGGAGAGAGTGTGGCAGATATGATACGCGAGTTGGGATGGAAGTCATTAAAGCGAACATGTTTTTCGTCGCGGCGAGATCTATTTACGAAAATTCGGTCACCAACTTTCTTTTCCGAATGCGAAAATATTTTTCTGAGCCCAACCTACATAGGTACGAATGATCATCAAAATAAAATAAGAGAAATCAGAGCTCGAACAGAAAGGTTTAGGTGTTCGTTTTTCCCGCGCGCTGTTCGGGAGTGGAATGGTAGAGAGATAGTATGATTGTGGTTCGATGAATCCTCTGCCAAGCACTTAAATATGAATTGCAGAGTAGTCATGTAGATGTAGATGTAGATGTAGAAAGGGGTACAAGGACAGCGGAACTGCCACTAGGCGCTAAACGGTTGGACGTCGATGGTCCTTCACAGAACGTGGGTTTCGGAGGCTTGTCTGCTCTGTAAAGTGCAATAGATGGTGATCTCTGACAAGTATGCCAAAAGATGCTCGCACAAATGTTTGGGGGCACAGCGTTCATAGTAAATTTTTGAACGTGGAGATCCGCAGCAGACCACCCGTACGTGTTCGTATGCTGACCCAACGGCATCGTCATTTACGATATCAGTGGGCATGGGACGATCGGGATTCGACCGTCGGTCAATGGAAATGTGCCGGTTCTTCGGGCGAATCACATTTTTGCTGCACTAAATGGTCGTCTCTACAAACGCCGTTATCGAGGCGAACGGGGCTCGAAACGTTCAGCGCGCCACGACCACAGGCTGGTGGGAGTATTATTATGCTATGGGAGTCACTCTCCTGCTGTCGCATGGAATCTGTGGTAGGAATGAAAGAAATGCTGACTGCATCCCTTCATGTTTGATGTCTTCCCCGACGGCGATGTCATGTATCAGCAGTATAACTGTCCGCTTCCCTGAGAAAGAACCGTGCTACAGTGGTTTGAGGAGTATTATCGTGAACTGAAGTTGATGCCTCGCAAATTCGCCTGATGTAAATCCTATGGAACCCATCTGGGTCGCTATCTGGCACCACCACCGCGTGCGCAAATCAGCGGACCGTTATTTACGCGAATTTCATGACCTGTGCGTAGAAATTTAATGCAAATACCTCCATAAACCTACCAACAAAGTCTCGGGTCCCTAACACGCAGAATCAGTGGTATATTTCGTTCCAAAGGTGGTCCAACAAACTATTAACCAGGCGGTCATAATGTTTTGATCATCATTGTAAAGTCAAAGTGCCATAATATACCATACAGAGGCATCCAGATATATTTTAGCTTACATGAGCCTTTTTGACAAGAATGGAAGGTCAAAAGAAAGGAACAGTATCTCTGTAGCAAGTACATTTTCGCATAAAAGTAAATGTGAGGATTTTAACTTGCACATAGAAATTGTTTGCGATAGGTACAAAAAGAAAGTCTGCAAAATTGCCAGTCGGTGATGGGATCTACATCTTTCTTTTCCACCACTCAGATGACATTTGATTTTAAGTTACATTTTCAGTATGTTATTGCATAAACAGATAGATACTTATCGCCTTTTTTCTGAATTTCTCTCATGAATCATCCTCTTGTTAGCTATCATAATTGTGATTACTAACTATTGCAACATCGTCTTATTTTTCGTCTATTTCTTGATCTATATCACTAGAATCTTCCTCCGTCCACTGACTAACAGTTTCATCAAAATTAGGGTCGTTAAAATTGATTCTTTCCGGCGAATACATTTTGTAATATACTGAATAAAACGTGTAGGTAGTTCAAGAGGTGCAGTCTAGCAAACCCCAACACGTTTCAGTAACATCCGTCAACACCAAACAAAAAATGCGGTAATGTAACCGACAAGAAATATTGTAGGGTTGGCGATTTAAGGAGGGTAGAGGGAGTATGAAAGTTTTCCACCAGAATTCATCTTGAAGAGTTACTTCGAAATTCCCATTTGGTTTGAGGGACCACACCTTATTGCAACCATGGTTCACATTCCCTACCCCTTGGCAGTGAAGCTATACCTTCACAAGCGATGGTGCACTATCCCTAATGAATGGGTCTGGTAAAACTGAATCAATAATCCATTTTCACTAAAAGGGACAGTGAAGGTGTACCATCAGCAGTGACGGTATGCCTTCTCTGAAACTTCTACGCACATCTAAATGTCTTATCACGCCAATGGAATCTACATTCACTCTACCAGACATGAATGACAGTGCTGGCAGTATGATGTCATGCAGCAGTTCTAGTTATCAGTGGCTCCTTGCAAGTATACCGTAACAGCGTATCGCCATCTACTTACTGTTCTGTCACCAAATTCTGTTTACCTGATCTGCAACACTTTAATCCGGCCAGTCAGAGGAGATTCGTGACAAGTACGACGAGTGTTCCATATTGATTCACATTTTGTTTTTCTTATCATTCATGGTTCGCCATTTGTCTCATCACACCAATTGTAACGGGTTCACCACCCTGCTGGAGCAAATGTAATCTCGATGTATTGCTCACTTGCTAGAACGACAATTCATAGGCGCTGCCGGAGACATAAAATGTCTTTGCGCCTGTTAAAAGAGAGCTGCAGTACAGTCACAGCTCGGAGCAGTCTCTGCGGCTGTTGGAGTCGCTCGCTGCTACAGTGTAGTCGTAGTCTGTCGTTGGTACAGCGCAGTTTATAGTTGGTAGTTGTTAAAGACACAGGGCAGAACAAATCGCAAAATTTTATTATATGGGACTGAATAATAATTGTGATCAGCCTCAGATCTAAATGATACCATGGAATGAGATGATGATGAACAAATAAATAATTGTTAATATGATGAAAAATCATGAGTAATTAAGTCAACCATCTACTGTAAGGTAAAATTTTATTACTTTTTATTGGCATGCGCGTAATTAAGTCACTTGTCTGAGATGTTAATGGATTTGTTTCAATCTTTTCTTTTGTGATTCGTCAGCACCAGTTGACCCAGATTTGTAATATATTCAATTTTCCCGTGTAATGGATTGTTGATCTTTATCAATAACGTAAAAATTTTTCAGAATATAATTGTTATTACCAGTCAACTATAAAAGCATAATTTCCCCTTAAGTCATTGCCAGTCCTGATCCAGCCATTTATTTAAATTAAAATATTCCAGAATTTATGTCAGATCTTAGTCATTTGTTCTTTAGTAATCAGACGACCAGCTGTGCAGCTGTGTCACTGAGTAAAGTCAGTTTTTCTCGTAATGCAGATCTCAGACAAATGTTATCCAGTATTAGTAGATAGGCCAGCACTACACTAAGCTGTGCCATTTACGAGCAGATATATAGACAGCGTTATCCAGCGCACCATCACGAAGTAAGAATTTTTCAGTTTATTTCTCACGGACAGATTCAGATTGAGTTCACAGGGCCATGGCCTAGCGCTGCTTACGTCAAAATTTATCAGTTTTTCATGAGTTAAGATTTATCAGTTTTCAGAATTTTGTTCATCCAAATTTAATTATCTTTGTTTTTTATTTTCTGTTCGGAAGCTCACACATCATTATTTTATATTTCTTTTATTCATACGGGAAGGTTACACGGTTACAAGTTTGTAATACTTTGCTCTAACTGTAGGTGGCAGGACAGTCAATAGAAATGTCAGTGCAGTCCAATTCCCAACCGCTGTCGTTACATGAGAGGACAATATGGAGTGTGACCATCAAGGATAGCGCTGGACGACGTGGTTTCTATGGAAGGCGGCAGTAAACGCTGCGGATATTCACAGGCGTTTGGTGGCAGTGTTCACTGTACGAATAGTATTCTTGCAATACGATAACGCTTGTCCCCATACGAGTCGTAAAATAACTGCCGACACCTTTGAAATTGGGTACCAGGTGCTGCCTCATCCGCGGTATTCTGCTGACTTGGTCCCTTCTGAATACCACCTATTCAGGGCTGCAAGGAAACCTCTTCGCGGCCATCATTTCACAGACGTCCAGCAACTGCGAACGGCTTTCCTGTGGTGCATGCGACAGACTCCAGAAAGGTGATTCAAGGAGGGCTTACAGAAGTTAGTGGCCAACTCAGGAGAATAAGGTGGATGTGGCAGAACGTAGAACCCCATTTCAAAGATGGCAGGCGTGGTTTTCCGTCTCGTGTGGGAATGAGCGTTGTCTTGTTGCAACACACTTTTTCGTGGTGGTGCACAGTCTCCACACACTGCCACCAACCCCCTGTGAATATCTGCAGTATTTATACCCTCCTTTCACAGCAACCACATCGTCCAACGCTGTCGTTATGTATCACAGTCTATGTTGGTCCCTCTCTTAATGACAGCAGTTTGGAAAAATGGCTGTGCTGTGGATGGATTACGCTTCTAGTGATTGTCCTATCAGTCACTGTTAGATCAAAGTGGTAGATCCTTGCAGCTGTAATGATGTGTCGAACGGCGCATCCTGAATTATGGGAAAAAAGTGTAAATCATAATGGAAAGCCCGTCATAATGTGGAATTTGTGTGAGTGATTTGCGCGTTTGCCAATCCGTAACGCGACATTTTTACATTGTAGTGTTAACGCCTAAGTGTTCTCCACTTCTTCGTCCTCCGTTTTCAAGGTGACGTGGACGGTATTGCCAACGTTTCTTTGACCTTCCGGTGTCCTTTCTACCATCTGGTCGAGAAGCTGAATTTTTGGGGGGGGTTTCCTCTTTCTTGCATTGTTGAGGTTAATCTGATTATACACAGTCCAGTCATATGAATGTGGCCACCGCCTATGCTCGACGTCAAGTTGCAATAACCACACAAAGATGGCAAGTTGCAGCACTAGCAGTGAAGGGTGTATAAAGCTTGTCGAGGGGACGACCGGCAGCTGTGGCTGAGCGGTTCTAGGCGCTTTAGTCCGGAACAGCGCTGCTGGTATAGTCGCAGGTTCGAATCCTGCCTCGGGCATGGATGTGTGTGATGTCCTTAGGTTAGTTCGGTTGAAGTAGTTCTAAAGTCTATAACCTCAGATGTTAAGTCCCATAGTGACTAGAGTCATTTTTCGAGGGGACGCGGGTAACAGTGTAGTCGTTGTCATAACGCAGAAATGGAGCATAGTGTCTGACGTTCAGAAGGGTGTGATCATTGGTTTTCGGGCGAAGGGTAGAAGCACTTCCGAAATGACTACGTCGTTAAACTGTCTGCATGCGACTGTGGTTAAAGTATACTGTGCGTGGCAAAATGGCGCTGTCCAAATCCAGTGCTGAGAGAACTGTGGTGCTCCACGGGCCATAGATGACAGAGGTGAACGACGGCTGCGGACATATGTAGGAACGAACAGACTTGAAACTGTTGAGCAACTGACCGCCTAGATGACCCAAGGGACTACTAACAGTTTATCCTCAACGACAGCTTAGCAAACGAATGGACCTCAGCGGCAGGTGCCTGCTTCATGCACTCATGCTGACTGCTGTTCGGGGTCTGATGATCTCAGATGTTAAGTCCCAGAGTGCTCAGAGCCGTTTGAACCAGCCATTTTGACTGCTGTTTATAGGCTACGAAGGCTAGAATTTTCGCTCCAGTACAACTGTTCGTCCACGGATAGTCGACAGGTTACCTTTTCGAATAAATCACTTTTTATGCTTCAGCGGACAGATGGCCGTTGGCGTGTACGACGTGAAACGTCTCAAGGAAACACCTTGAAACGATCGTCGGAAGGGTCCAGGCCAGAGAATGGAGCGTTATGGTCCGGGGAATGTTTTAGTGGCATTTTCTAGGAGTTCTCATCATTCTGGAAGGCACAATGGACTAACATATGCATCTACCCTCTTGACCATGTTCACCCCTACATACGGTTTGTTTTTCCTCGGCACAATGGCATCTACCAGCAGCGTGTCACACAGCTCGCAGTTTACGTACGTGGTTTGAAAAGCACCAGGATGAACTTCGTGTCCTCCCATGGCCACCAAACTCCCCTGATTTAAACCCAATCGAAAATCTGTAAAAACACCTTGAATGGACTGAGCGCACCGTAGATCCTCAACCGAGAAACCAAGCACAGGTGACCGCGTCACTGGAGTCGGCATGGTCGCACATAAGTAAAGCTACCTTGCAGAACCTCTGTGTCTCTCTTTCCGCACCTCTCGCAGCGGTGTGCGCTGCAAAAGATGGTTATTCAGGCTTTTGACAGACGGTCACATTACTGTGACTGTGCAGTGTGTGAGGTAACGGGCGAATTGTAGCGCCCTGAAAATATTCTAAGTTCGGAGTTGGCGTGGCTGCACGGGCCGCTCGGCCATCCTGGGCCCGGCAGCAAACACGTGGTGCCGGACGTTAGCCTGGCGAGAGGCGTAGCCCCAGTGTGTGGTCCAGCCGCGTGGCTGGGAATTCCATTGTGACGCAGTTTCGATGAAGGAGACACGCTGGGAGTGCCGAAGATGGTGGACTTTGTGAAACCTTAATGGCAGACATTTCACAGTTCGTATAGAAATTAATAGTAGCCAGATGAATCGTGATACCTCAAAAAGAAATATGTACCTTACCATTATTTGCATGACGATTCTGATGGTGTTATCAGATTTTCAATATATTTATTAGTTGAAAGTTTAGTATCTGACGATAAAGTATGCAAGTAACACCCAGCAACGAATTTCCAAAATCTAAGCGGTTCAACCGATTTCGTCGGTCTACATCTCTTTAGAAAGCTATTAGTGTAAACCTAAATTTGTATGAATTACAGGCATGTAACTTAAATAGTACATGAGTTATTGGAGGTGAAAGTGGCTGAGTACTATCGATCGCATCAGGCCGTAAGTACTCCACAGTTACACGAAGAAATGGTAGCAGCATGCTCATAAATATATTTATTCATCTATGTCTTTGGTTATGTCCGATACACACTATTCATGAAGAAATTGCTTAAATATTTACTGTGTTTTAGAAAGCACAGAGACATTAGGCTACTGGCCTACCTTTTGTTGCTGTTCATTTGATATATGCCTATTTAATTTGTTTATGTATTTAATAATGTGTGTCAGAGTGTGTTTATGGTCCAGCCGTAGGAATATTTATTTAATTTCAAGCTATTTAAATGTAAATCCAGTATATCGTATGTGTTTCAATATGTTGGTGAGTGCACGTTGGCTTGGAAACATGGAGGGAGCACTCTAGCCAGTCACAGCACTCGTTATTAACGGAGACGTATGGAGGTTGGGGAGGGGCATCGTTTCCGGAGAGGACGCGAGGCAGTTCAGGAGAGCCGCTCAGGACACGAGGAGTGCTGGACGTTACGGCGTGCGCACGCGACAGTGGCGGAAAAAGACCTGGAGTGGAGCAGTTTGCGCGTGATCGCGAGAGATGGAAATACTTCGGAGTGCCGACTTGTGCACTTGTGAGATTTCCGTTGATTCTACAGTGAGGATGTAGGGTGCGTTTAGAAGTGAATATCTCCCGAGCTATGTTGTCGTCCATAACTAATTACGAGCAGTAGGGATCTATTGTTTACCTGTTATTCAACTTATGTTTTATTGAATTGCTGGACCATCGACACCAATAAGTGTTTTGCAGAAATACACCGCATTCTCAAAAGTACTTCTACTATCGTACTCGTCATTTAAAGTCATTAAAATAGTACCCACAGATTTTATTTAATTGCAATATTTCATTTATAAATTTCTATATTAATTCGCAATTGCCGAGTGATAAGAAACTACGACCATTCGATTCATGTGTTTATTCATTTTGTGTACTGTAGACTCAGCAGTATTTGGCTTGTAATGCGGCAACTACGTATCCCAGCCGCTAGACAACGAAACCAGCCGAAACTCTTAATATTTCAACTCTGAGTCGGAGGGTACGTAGTTGAGGGCCACCACACACTCACCATCATTTTAATTTTAATTTAAAAGCCCGCAAGTGTATCTTCTATTTTTAAGATATACAGTTCTCTGCGTGAGCTGTTATTTATAAATGTGTTCGGTCTCATGCAGCGTTTCGCGAATATCAGGAATGTCGTTATTGATCCCGAAATTTTGGCGTTCGAGTTTTGATTCCTCCTCACTATACGTATTACGCAACGCCCGGCCCAACGGCAGTGTCGTCGTTCTGGCAGGACCACACTGCTCATGTACAGCAAGGTCGGTATGGGGGCGGGTAGCAGCCAGCAGCCAGTAGCGGCGCGGCGGACATACTGTAGCCTGGCAAGCAGCGGGTGAAACCTGAGAGGGCCGCGCGTGGCCTGACGTAACGCGGACAAGGAGACGGCGGCGGCGGCGGCGGCGGTCCTCGCGCTCGGCAGATGTCTGTGCCGGCACGTTGTAAACACTCACTGACAGTCACAGCACGACGAGGGGGCGCGCGTGGGCGAAGCAGGGCCGGAGGTGCAGGTTCTTCCCTCTGCTGCAAGGAGCCCCAACGTCATGCAACGTGAACAGTCCGACGTCTTCAGTAAACATTCCCAAATAAGTAGGTGTCAATCATACAATTGAATTTCCAAAAAGGGGAAAACTCACCACTGATAAATTATTCAGGAGGAAGAAGAAACATTTCACAGCCTTGTTTAACAATTTAATGCTGAGTTTCTTTCTGTTATATGGAGCCGGCCGGAGTGGCCGAGCGGTTCTAGGCGCTACAGTCTCGAACAGCGCGAACGCTACGTTCGCAGGTTCGAATCCTACCTCGGGCATGGATGTGTGTGATGTCCTTGGGTTAGTTAAGTTTAAGTAGTTCTAAGTTCTATCAGTTTAATAAGTCACAGCTGCAAAATGCTAACACGAATTCTTTACAGACGAATGGAAAAACTGGTAGAAGCCGACCTCGGGGAAGATCAGTTTGGATTCCGTAGAAATGTTGGAACATGTGAGGCAATACTGACCCTACCACTTACCTTAGAAGAAAGATTAAGGAAAGGCAAACCTACGTTTCTAGCATTTGTAGACTAAGAGAAAGCTTTTGACAATGTTGACTGGAATACTCTCTTTAAAATTCTGAAGGTGGCAGGGGTAAAATACAGGAAGCGAAAGGCTATTTGCAATTTGTATAGAAACCAGATGGCAGTTATAGGAGTCGAGGGACATGAAAGGGAAGCAGTGGTTGGGAAGGGAGTGAGACAGTGTTGTAGCCTATCCCCGACGTTATTCAATCTGTATATTGAGCAAGCAGTAAAGGAAACAAAAGAAAAGTTCGAAGTAGGCATTAAAATCCATGGAGAAGAAATAAAAACTTTGAGGTTCGCCGATGACATTGTAATTCTGTCAGAGACTGCAAAGGTCTTGGAAGAGCAATTGAACGGAATGGACAGTGTCTTGAAAGGAGGGTATAAGATGAACATAAACAAAAGCAACACGAGGATAATGGAATGAAGTCGGATTAAGTCGGGTGATGCTGAGAGAATTAGATTAGGAAATGAGACACTTAAAGTAGTGAAGGAGTTTTGCTATTTGAGGAGCAAAATAACTGATAATGTCGAAGTAGAGAGGATATAAAATGTAGACTGGCAATGGCAAAGAAAGCGTTTATGAAGAAGAGAACTTTGTTAACATCGGGTATTGATTTAAGCGTCAGGAAGTCGTTTCTGACAGTATTTGTGTGGAGTGTGGGCGTGTATGGAAGTGAAACATGGACGATAAATAGTTTAGACAAGAAGAGAATAGAAGCTTTCGAAATGTGGTGTTACAGAAGAATGCTAAAGATTAGATAGGTAGATCACATAACTGAAGAGGAGGTATTGAATAGAATTGGGGAGAACAGGAATTTGTGGCACAACTTGACTAGAAGAAGGGATCGGTTGGTAGGACATGTTCTGAGGCATCAAGGGATCACCAATTTAGTACTGGAGGGCAGCGTGGAGGGTAAAAATCGTAGAGGGAGTCCAAAACATGAATACACTAAGCAGATTCAGAAGGATGTAGGCTGCAGTAGGTACTGAGAGATGAAGAAGCTTGCACAGGGTAGAGTAGCATGGAGAGCTGCATCGAATCAGTCTCAGGACTGAAGACCACAACAACAACAACAACAACTTCTAGGGGACTGATGACCTCAGAAGTTAGTAGGTCCCATAGTGCTCAGAGCCATTTCAACCATTTTTGATATATGGAGCAGTTCATTTTCTGGAATGCTCGAAAAATATTTGCATCTGCTACGGTGATTTGTATCACACTGAATAGTTCCCTTATACCAATAAATGAGGAAGCAACTATATTTCAAGGCATTTATTTAAATTACATGAAAGTAGAATCTAATACAGGGCGATTTTTTCCACCGTGTACGAACTCAAGGGACTGATCGATGAGGCGATATGGAACAAAAAAGGTCTGATGAATTTACGGCCGGAAATGGGTTGTTTTCTATACCAGAGACCATTTATTCAGTCATAAATTGTTACAGAGACTGCGGTCTAATACGGGCTTATCACGCAGCCACAGTTACAGTATGCGTTGAAAATGGTCCATGTATGCATCGTAGTATGTTCTGTCTTCAATGTTCACTTCAACCAGGCTGCATCCGAACACAGTCAAAGGCAGCATGAATACGCTGCTCCAGTGTCTCCACACTTGGAATGGGGTCTGCGTACATGATACTTTTGAGATGGGCCCATGTTCCGAAATCGCACGGCTTGAGATCCAGTGAATGAGCAGGCCATGCAACTGGATGCCTTCGTCTGATCCATAGACCAGGGAGGACACGATTGAGATGCGTCCAGAAGTTAATGGCGAAGTGGACTGGAGCACCATCATTTAGGAGCCACATAACCCTTCGAATCATCGATGGCACTTCTTCCAGCAGGGCAGGCAAAGTCACCCGCAAGAAACGCCGATGATTCCGGCTTGTTAGGCGACTGGTCCCAAAATACGGTCGCCAATTATCCCGATCAACACATTCCGACCGCACCGATGCTGATGATTCGCTGTCACAACACCAAGGGGATTCCGCATACTGTCCCACAGATGACTGTTATGAAAGCTGAAGATACCACCTGTGCAAATGTGGTCTCGTCTGCGAGTAGGATGGTTGACACAGATCCCGAAACTGTTGTCGCCTGATGAAGAAACCCGTGTCAAAACTGCTGCCGATGCGGAAAGTCTGTCGCTAGTAAGTCCTGCACACGCTGTAAGTGATAAGGGTAATAATAGTTGTCATGAAGGATGTTCCACACGATCGTCTGGCTTTCCCTGCACTAGCAGGCCAACTGCCTGGTGCTGAAACGGCGGTCGCCTTCCACAGTGTTAATAACATTTTCCTCCAAGTCTGATGTCCGAACATTTCGGGTAAGTCCTTAATGATTTCCTGCCTCCTGAAACAACCCACTCTTAGACAAACAGCGGAACACTATTTGCAAACATTGAATGCTGTGGATGCTGTCGTTGGAGATAGGTCTCCTGATGCAACCTTGCTGCCCACCGGCCGTTGCCATTTGCCTTTCCATAAGTAAACTTAATGTCGGCAAGCTCTCGATTCTAATAAGGGACACGTGTACAACGCTTTACCACATCCACCACAAGATGAGTCAGCAAGAGAAGTGAATCGGATACAGCATTAACAATTACTATGACTGGAGAGGGCACTATTGCGTGACGTACGAGGAACAGTGCCACCCTCTAGGAGGAAACCATGCATACTGTAACTGTGGCTGCATGGTACAGCGCATATTAGACCACAGTCTCTGCAGGAAAATATAACTGAATAAATGGTCTCTTGCAAGTAAACCATGCATTTCAGGACATAAGTCTATTAGACCATTTCGTTTCGTATCCTCTCATCGATCAATCCCTAGAGTTTGTACACGGTGGAAAAAACCACCCTGTATTTAGTGAATGACAGTATTTGGAGTGCAATAAATGTAATGTAAACTATATATGTCTGTATGGAGCCTACTATTGCACAGAAAAATTACCATACATAATCATGATACAACGTAGGTTTAAATGATAAGCACCTTACCGTTGCTAAATGCTTTCGAACGTTAAGCTTTGGATGTTTAATACGATCTTTATAATTTTAAGATATCAAAAAACAGACCTAAGTTCATAAAAAAATGAATACGGAACATGTTTCAGATGATGATTGGCGACTTTTTCACAAAACTATTTTAACTTTACATAAAAATTAATACAAAACGCTTTATAAAAATGATTGGTAATAGTCATTTTTCAATCGTCACGCCTCGGGCTGATTATGAAAACCTGATACTACATGTAATACACTTTAGTAGTTTCTCAATATCATCTTTTTTTCTTTTTTTATGAAAACTTTCCCGTCATACCCTTATTTAAGGAAGCCCAATGTTTTTGTTGAGAAAATGTGTCCTGGATTTCACTAATGTAAAGGTATGGATTCGAGTCCAGTGATATAGGGCTTTGCCAATACTTGCTTTTTCTTTGCTGTACATTACTCACCGTACAGAAAGTAATAGGAATCAAATGACACTTTGTCCTGTTCATTAGTGCCCCTTCCCATTGTTTCAGGTGAGATGACGACCTTTTTCTATAAAGGGAACCGTAATGTTTTAAATTTCGCTATTTCGCTTGTTTTTAGCGCATGAACTCTAAAGCGACCAAGGTGGCTGGTTTCTGTGTTAAGTGACATATACTGATCTACAATAAGTAGTCAGTCACACATTCGTAACTTCCTTTTCACAACAACTAAGTCGCGGTAAGATGGTAGATAAGAGAGTCCTTCAATGGAGAAATAGTGGTAGATTTTGTCATATCTGCCACTGACCGTTAAAAACAAAAATATTGTTATGATCATACGATTGTAATTTTGGTCTCTGCATGCGTTTTTAACACAAATGGAGTTCTCTTATGGGACGAAGTACTCAATGTACACTCGATTAGGGCCTTTCTTACCTTGGCTCTCATGGCAACAGTAAAACGTATCTCCATTTGCTTTCAAGTTGTGTAACCCTAAAAATCAACCAATAGCCTACTAAAAAGCAATCAAGATTACTTTTCTTTAGTTTTCTTTTCTTTCCATCATTGTTTGGAACTTCAGTTTCTGTGCTGCCCATCTTAATACTGCAAGGAGAGTATCTAATCAAAGTTTTCAACAAAAATCACCGAGCATTTCTGCATCATTCCAGGACTGAAACAAGTTTATTTTTAAAACGTGACAACTGCTGGAGTTCCCCCTATTAGAAACAACTGCAGATTTAAACTCGCTCTCTATAAGCAGCAAAGCAATACCGGTCTCCCAATTTAATTCCAATCGAAAGATCTGCTTCTCAAGAAACAGAAACAGAAAGAATACGCATTTTCAATTTTGGGGGAGTTATCCCCTTTTAGTGATAACAGATTCAATTCCCTGATGATTACTACCCTCAGCGAAAGTGACGAAGAATTAAAAGATCTTTTCAATGAAAACAACAGTCTAATAAGCACAGAATAGGGATTCAGGGTAAACCGAAGAAAGACGAAAGTAATGAGGAGCAGCAGAAATGAGATCAGCGAAAAACTTAACTTGAAAACTGGAGACCACGAAGACGATGGAGTTAAGGAATTGTACTACCTTGTGCAAGGAGCATATAAAAGCAGACTAGCACAGGCGAAGACGCTTTCCTGGCCAAAAAAAGTCTACTGTTACAAAACATCTATCTTAACTTCAAGAAATTTCTGAGAATGTGCGTTTTGAGCACAGCAGTGTGTGGAAATAAAATATACAGTGTTGGAAAGTAGGATGCGCGCATTAAAAGGATGGTGAAAATAAGGTGGGCTGATAAGATAAGAAATGAGGATGTTCTCTGCAGATTTAGTGAGGGGAGGTACGCTTGGAGAACACTGTCAATAAGAAGGGACAGGATGATACATGTGTTGAAACATTATGGGATAATTTCCATGGTACTACGAGAGCTATAGTCTGTAAAAACTTTGGTGGAAGAGAGAGATTGGAATATATTCAACAAATAACTGATGCCATAGGGTACAAGTACTACTTTGAGATGAAGAGGTTGGCACAGGAGAGGAATACATCACGGGCTGCATTAGACCAGTCAGAAAACTGATGACCAAGAAAAACTGCAGATTTGACAGCACTAGTTATATGTCTCAATTTATGGAATCAAGAATATTACATTCTCTAACAGTATTTTGGAAAAGGGTTCTACATTCAATAAACAAAATTTCCTTCGTTTCCCCCCCAAAAATGTTTCGAAGGCGTTTCACTATCATTCTTGGTTTCATTTTATTTTGTAACAGGTAGACATTAGAATGATATTCTATATAGTTTTGGGTTATGACCATTATATTCATAACAGATAAACGAAATATATACCTTAATTTCACACAGCGTCTTCATGCAACTCTGTTGTCCTCAGTGCAGCTGATATTTTGGCAGAATTTGTCCTCTGCTATTAACAAGGATTTCTTTATAAAACATTATGTATAGTGTACGAGAACGTTAGACCTAAAGTGAAATGTTTGGTGTTTGGGTTATTTCTGTTCTTATTGCTATTTCATATACACAGAATAGCCAAAGAAACTGGTACACCTGCGTAGTCTTGTGTAGGGCCCCCGCGAGCACGCAGAAGTGCCGCAACATGACGTGGCATGGACTCGACTAACGTCTGAAGTAGTGCTGGAGTAAACCGACACCATGAATACCGCAGGGCTGTTCATATATCCGTAAGAGTGCGAGGGAGTGGAGATCTCTTCTAAACAGCGCGTTGCAAAGCATCCCAGATATGCTCAATAATGTTATAATGTTCATGTCTGGTGGCCAGCAGAAGTCTTTATACTCAGAAGAGTGTTCCTGGGGCCACTATGCAGCAATTTTAAACGTGTGGGGTGTCGCATTGTTCCTGCTGGAATTCCCCAAGTCCGTCGGAATGCACAATGAACATGAATGGATGCGGGTGATCAGACAGGATGCTTACGCACGTGTCACCTGTCAGAGTCGTATGTAGACGTATCAGGGGTCCCATATCATTCCAAATGCATACACTCCACACGATTACAGAGAGTCCACCATCTTGAACAGTTCCCTGCTGACAAGCAGGATCCATGGATTCATGAGGTTGCGTCCGTACTCATACACGTCCATCCTCACGATACAATTTGAAACGAGACTCGTCTGACCAGATAAAATGTTTCCAGTCATCAATATTCCAGTGTCTGTGTTGACGGCCCAGGCGAGGCGCAAAGCTTTGTGTCGTGCGGTCATCAAGGGTACACGAGTGGGCCTTCGGCTCCGATAGTCCATATCCATGATGTTTCGTTGAATGGTTCGCACGCTGACACTTGTTGGTGGCCCAGGAATTGAAATCTGCAGAAATTTGCGGAAGGATTGAACTTCTGTCACGTTGAACGATTCTCTTCAGTTGTCGTTGGTCCCGTTCTTGCAGGATCGTTTTCCGGCCGCAGCGATATCGGAGATTTGATGTTTTACCGGATTCCTGATAATCACGGTACACTCGTTGAATGGTCATACGGGAAAATCCCCACTTCACTGCCTTTGAAATGCTGTGTCCCATCGATCGCACACCGACTATAACACTACGTTATAACTCACATAAATCTTGATACCCTGCCCTTGTAGCAGCAGTAACCAATCTAACAACTGCGCCAGACACTTGTTGTCTTATATATGCGTTGTCGACCGCAGCGCCGTATTATGCCTGTTTACAAATCTCTGTATTTGAGTGCGCATGGCATTACCAGTTTCTGTGGCACTTCAGCGTATTTTCTGCTTCCAACACTACTATGTTAATTATCTTTTAAAATTTATTTCCTAGGTTATGGTAATCGTTTTCGAAACTGTTTTTATTTATTGGTTGCGAGGACATACTACTCCATGAACTTTGTAAACTGATGAGGATAGGGAGTAGAACGTAATTTTGTTTTAACTGCTTTTTTGTTTCCCACGTTGTCATGACGATGTCAAACTGCATTTGCAAACAGACAGATTTTTTCCAGTATTACGAAGTATTCGACAGTTCTGCGATCTTCTGTTACGTGACCTAGGCGAAAATTTGAACTTCATTTTGGCAGCAGGCTTTGAGTGATATGTCTGTGTCTGTGTGTACATTTGGTCGTTTGCAGCTTGCAAATTTACACTATAACTGAGGTGATGACGAAAGTCATCGGATAGCTCCTAATATCGAGTCGGGCCTCCTTTTAGCCGGAGGTAGTGCAGCAATCCGACGTGGCATGAACTCAACAAGTTGTAGTATTCTCCTGCAGAAATATTTTGTCATGCTGCCTCCACGGCTGTCTGTAATTGCGAAAGTGTTGCCGATGCAGGACTTTGTACACGCACTGACCTCTCGATTATGTCTCATACTTATTCGATGGGATCCACGTCAGGTGATTTGGGTGGGCAAATCATTCGCTAGAATTATCCAGAATGTTCTTCGAACCAATTGTGAACAATTGCGGCCCGGCGATACCGTCCACTGTCATCCATAAAATTCCATTGTTCTTGGGGAACATTAAGTCCATGGCTGCAAATGGTCTCCAAGTAGCCAAATATAATCATTTCCAGTTAATGATCGGTTCAGTTGGGGCAGAGGGCCTAGTCCATTCCATGGAAACACACCCCAGACCTTTCTGGAGTTACTATTAGCTTGCGCAGTGCCTTGTTGACGACTTGGGTCTGCCGGCCGGAGTTGCCGTGCGGTTCTAGCCGCTAGAGTCTGGAACCGGGCGACCGCTACTGTCGCAGGTTCGAATCCTGCCTCGGGCATGGATGTGTGTGATGTCCTTAGGTTAGTTAGGTTTAATTAGTTCTAAGTTCTAGGCGACCGATGACCTCAGAAGTTAAGTCGCATAGTGCTCAGAGCCATTTGAACCATTTGAACGACTTGGGTCTATGGCTTCGTGAGGTCTGTGCCACACTCGAACCGTACCATAAGCTCTTATCATCTGAAACCCCATTAACACCAAATGTCACCGTACTGTGCTAATGGATACGTTCGTAGTACGTCCAACATTGGTTTCTGCGATTATTGTACCCAGTGTTGCTTGTCTGTTACCACGGACAACGCTCAGTCGTTAAGCGAAGGCCGTCAGCTACGGCGTTGTCTGTGGTGAGAGATAATTCCTGAAATTTAATATTCTCGGCACACTCTTGATACTGTGTGTCTCGGAATATTGGATTCCCTAATGATTTCCGAAATGAAATTTCCAATGCCTGTAGATCCAACCATCATTCTGCGTCCAAAGTCTGTTAATTGCTGTCGTGTTGTCATAATCACGTCTATACTTATTCACATGAATCACCTGAGTACAAACGTCAGCTGCACCAATGCACTGCCCTTTTATATCTTGTGCACGCCTTGCTATCGCCATCTGTATATCTGGAGATCGTCATCGCATGGATTTTCTCACCGCAGTGCATTTCATGTTAATGTACACTGAAAAGTTTCACCATGAAGCATCAAACTGATATTTATGAAACGTAATGGAGATATCCCTTACATAATTACGAGACTAAACTCCAATTTCATTCGGAATGTTCATTGTCAATATCAATATCTTGCAAGCAAACACGGGCACGAATACACTATTGTATTTGTTGCGACATGGAAGCAAACAGTCCCTTAATGTAGCCTTGAGGAATACCGCTGTCAGAATATGAATATTTCTGAGTGGAAGGTGATATGAAAGGATACGTCTTCATATCGCAACGCAGACATGCTTTATGACTGACAAATAAGGGAACCAGACAGGCCAGTAAGGTTCTTTATATTCCTCAAGCAGTTAGGGGTTTGAGCTGCAATGTGAAGTGTCTTGCATCATTATGATGTGTTATGCCATTTGTTACTTGGTCATGCAGGGTGTGACAATGCGGTTTACATTTCTGCCACATAATGACGAGCATTCAGCCTTCCTTCAACCAAATCAAACTTGTCATACCCAGTAGCTCACCACACGATGATTCGAGGTGACGGAGTGGTGCGAGGCTCGAGAACTCTCCTACCTGTGACCATTCACCAGATGGTCTACGGATACACTGTAGTCGGTTTGGCCCAAAAAAAAAGCTCACCGTTCGACACCACAGCAATGTCTCAATTTACCTCAGCTCTACACTATGGAAGTCCCTGTTATCTGTGAGATGGTGTCAGAGGTAAATGGCATATTGCAACTAGGGATCTCACACCAGCTTTCAGTAAACTGTTCCCTAAGGTTCTCAGTTTAATCGACATAGCCCAAAGGCAGAAGAATATTGAGAGTGTCAGTTTGGGAGCGTTCATTCAAAGTATCTCTGGTCTAGCACTTTCTTTTTCCTGCAGTGAATATACCCACCCACTGACATCAGCCCCTCACTAGAGTGTAATTATATTTTTTTCATTTCATTGTCGGCTAGTAACGGGCATCAGCCCACCTTCAGTGGCACCTACATTACTGGCGACATAGTACAATACGTTTGTCGCTAGTGTATAATGATATGTATGAGCCAATGCTATCTTTTCAAATGGTTTTACTTGCTTTGTATACAGTCATGTCACATTAATGTGACCACCGCTTAACCTCAACGTCAGCGTATAACAACCACTTATAGACGGCAGCTGGCTGCACTAACAGTGGAAGGTAGATGAAGCGTATCGGGGGGGGGGGGGGGGGGGGGATGCGGAAAACAATGAAGTCATTGTCGTAACGCGGAAACGGAACCATTTATATAATGTTCGAAAGGGCAAGATCATCGGTTCTCCCGCTAAGGGCTAAGGGTGGAAGCGTTTCCGTAACGGCTAAGTTTATAAACTATTCGCGTGATACCGTGATTAAGGTATGTGTATATGGGAAAATGACACTATCCAATACAGTCGCCGAGACAACTATGGTGCACCACAGGCCGTAGATGACAGGGGTGCCGTGCGGTTAAAGGCGCTGCAGTCTGGAACCGCAAGACCGCTACGGTCGCAGGTTCGAATCCTGCCTCGGGCATGGATGTTTGTGATGTCCTTAGGTTAGTTAGGTTTAACTAGTTCTAAGTTCTAGGGGACTAATGACCTCAGCAGTTGAGTCCCATAGTGCTCAGAGCCATTTGAACCATTTGACCCGTAGATGACAGGGGTGACTGATGGCTGCGGAGATGTATACAGTGAATTGACGAGCAACTGTTGAGCAGATGACTGCCCAGATGAACCAACAGCCTACCGACAATGTCTCATCAACGACTGCACAGCAAATGCTACTGCGTTTGCGTCTCCACAGCAGGTGCCTGGCTCATGCACCCATGCTGACTGGTGTTCAACAGACATGAAGGCTGGAATTTGGACGCCACTACCGCAAATGGACTTCACTTGACTGGCGACAGTTGACCTTTTCAGATCAGTCCCGTTTTATGCTCCAGTGGACAGAAGTCCATTGGCATGTACGGCGTGAAACATCTGAAAGCAAATACCTTACAACAATAATCACAAGGATCCATGACAAAGGGCATTCCCTGGGTGATCTTGTCATTCTGGAAACCATGATGGATCAACACAAGTATGCATCTACTCTTCATGGAATTCTTTCAGATAAGCTAAATCATTATGGTTTGAGGGGGGCAGTGCACAAATAGTTTAATTCATACTTAACTGGAAGAATGCAGAAAGTTGAAATAAGTGGTTAATGTAATGTTAAAAGAACAGCTGATTCCTCAAACTGGGGGGCTATCAAGTACGGGGTCCCACAGGGTTCAGTCTTAGGTCCTATACTGTTCTTGATATACATTAATGACTTACCATTCCACATTGATGAAGATGCAAAGTTAGTTCTTTTTGCTGATGATGTAGTAATGACATCCAAAAACCAAGAACTAAGTGATGTAATTGTAAATGATGTTTTTCACAAAATTATTAAGTGGTTCTCAGTAAATGGACTCTCTTTAAATTTTGATAAAACACAGTATATACAGTTCTGTAGAGTAAATGGCACAACGCTAGTAATAAATACAGACTTTGAACAGAAGACTGTAGCTAAGGTAGAATTTTCAAAATTTTTAGGTGTGTCCATTGATGAGAGGTTAAACTGGAAGCAACATATTGATGGTTTGCTGAAACGTCTGAGTTCAGCTACGTATGCTATTAGGGTTATTGCAAATTTTGGTGATAAGAATCTCAGTAAATTAGCTTACTATGCCTACTTTCATTCACTGCTTTTGTATGGCATCATATTCTGGGGTAATTCATCGTTGAGTAGAAAAGCATTCATTGCTCAAAAACGTGTAATCAGAATAATTGCTGGAGCCCACCCACAGTCATCCTGCAGACATCTATTTAAGGATCTAGGGATCCTCACAGTAACCTCACAGTATATATATTCACATGAAATTTGTTGTTAATAATTCAACCCAGTTCAAAAGTAATAGCAGTGTGCATAGCTATAACACCAGGAGAAAGGATGATCTTCACTATGCAGGGTTAAATCTGACTTTGGCACAGAAAGGGGTAAATTATGCTGCCACAAAAGTCTTTGTTCACCTACCAAACAGCATCAAAAGCCTGACAGATAGCCAACTAACATTTAAAAATAAAGTAAAAGAATTTCTAGATGACAACTCCTTCTACTCATTGGCTGAATTTTTAGATATAAATGAAGGGGGAAAAAAACAACTTAAACATTAGTGTCATGCAATATTTTGTGTAATGTAATATCTGGCACAGACATCTTTTATTAACCTGACACGTTCCACATCATTACGAAGTGTCGTATTCATGATCTATGGAACAAGTATTAATCTAATCTAATCTAATCTCTTGGAGACCATGTCCATCTCTACATGCCGTTTGTTTTCCATCGGAATAGCTGCATCTTCCAGCATGACAACGAAACATGTCATACAGCTCCTAGTGTGCATGCGTGGTTTAGAGATGAGTTTATCGTACTTCCCTGGCCACCAAACTAGCCGGATTTAAACCCAATCGAGAATTTGTGGGACCACCAACAACAGGCCTTTCGCTACGTGGATTCTCAACCAATAGACCTAGTGCAGCTAACCATGGCACTGGAGTTGGCTTGCCTCCCCATCTCTGTCGATATCTTCCAGAATGTCATTTACTCTCTTCCTACACGTCTCATACCAGCCTACGTTGCAAAAGGTGGTTATTCAGGCTTTTGACAAGTGATCACAGTAATATGACCGGACAGTGCATGTTCCCATAGCATATGCCAAAATTTTTGCTGATAACTTCCATGACATTTTTCTGATTAACGACGGTGACGACCAGCAAATAATTTTATGTAGGTAGTTTATTACGCAAATGGTAAGGGTGTAGTGCTTTTCATCCATATATTATTGTTTTTATTTATAATTGGCTTCTAGCGTACATACTTTTGAACCATCACAAAATAAAAGGATTTACAAATATATCTAAGTAACATTAGACGATCTTCATACATAATTTCTAAGCAACACTTTCTTCAATTTGTTGTCAGATTTAAATTGCTACAGATTTATAACCACTCTACTTGATACCAATAGATTATAAATGATTTATTTGTACCATAGAATATAGATACGAAGGTGATGCCACAGACCAAAGGTAATTTCGTTCCTAATTTCTTTGAACTATGTGCCTGAAACAAAGGAATGTACTTATGGACTAAAAATCACAGGAATATCGATAAAATTGGTGCTTTTTATTTTGTTTTAACAAAGAGCCCAGATTTTCATTTCACTGTATACGTGCATCCCTTTGTACTATGATGTAGACACAACGAGGCTGACCATCAAGTTGCACTGCACAAGATGGAATATGTTGCGGCCGGAGTTTTCAGGTATGAAAAATAAATTCATTTTATTCATTAGTTTGAAAAGCGTAGAAAAATAGCTGATGAGTGCTACGCAACTTCTATGCATCAACTGGATGAGAATATTTGCAAACATTATCTTCATCGGAGCAAGGCACCTAAAAAAATGGTGTTTCGACAATGGAAAAACTGAGAAAATTGATTAATTGTTTCAATATATACACCATTCACTAGATATGGCACCTACTTGGACTTTAGATCAGTCTCAGACCTAAAAATTTTAGGACCAAAATTAATGGTTATTTCCTCACATAGAAGCAAACATTGCAAGTATTAACAAACAATCGAATGGAGATGCAGCAGATTTACTTTGGTAGACCCAATATCCACTGCCATTAAACATTAGCTTCAAAGCCCCTAATGAGATTATAAAGATGTTCAGAACGCTAAAACCCAGTTCTCGTGTGTGTGTGTGATGTTGTTTCTAGAAGAGTATGAGAACCTTACGCTGACTTCCTAAGTCTGTCCTTAAGCAATCATTGTAACCAATCAGTTTCCAACAGTCGTAAATATACCGTAGTAGTACTCATATATAAACGCGAAAATAATCACACAACTGACTAACCGTTGTTAGATTAATAACATCACTTTTGCAATGACGCACTCTTGTCCTCATAACGGGAAACAGAGTCACACCGACAGTCTGTGTCACAAAAATTACACTAAACTCAGAACTGGGGAATTTAACAAGTGTTCCCGGAAAGACTGGAACAGGCTCCTTAATTTACACAAATGATCTTCCATTAACTTTGAAGGATGGGTAACATGACACACGCATATCCATCAGGGCCCAAAATCAGTTCCATCGGCTCAGATGATTTCTCAAGGGAGCAACTTGTTTACAATACACAGTTAAATGTTAATCTCACAAACACTAATATTTTCCGATTTTAAGCGAGCAAAAATGAACTACGAGCAACACACATTAATGACGATACATTAAATTAAACACCCTGTTAAAAAATCGTTGAGATCCAACTGGATAACAAGTTAAAATTGTGAAGTTATGCTTATATAGGCGCTTCGAGGTGGTATGAGGGAAGGTGAAATCGTTGTACTGCTGAATGTTAGTAGGCCGAAGGCTCAGGGGGCTCCGTGGCAGATCTGACTAGGCGCCCAGTGCGGGCGAGTCTAGGTACAAAGACGAGCAGCATCACCAGAAATGGGTATATCAGAAAAGATGGGAATTTGGACGGCTGTTGCTGCCGTTCCTTCGGCTGTTGCTCACATGGTCTTTGTGCACAAGATGTACCAAAACTGGGGGGTGCCAGAAAAGCTGAAAGATGGCTTGTTACAACTCTTTGAGAATCGATAGTAATTTATAGTCAAGTATTGAAGCAAATCTGAATACATTTCCGATCTCAGAAAAGTGAAGCTCATCCAATGACGCAACAATATTTTCAACACCTTTAAAACTACAGAAGTTAATATTGCACAATTAATGAACATTTCCATATTGAACCTCTGAATTAAAAACTTTTCAACGCTTCATGCGATTTCAAGAAACGATGCGTGAGATGATAACATTGAATGACAGCTATCATTCCAGAAAGCCACTCTCTGTATCTATTTTTTTTATTGACTTACGTCGTATTTTATGTCTCCCTAATTACGCAGATGTTTATCAGAACATTGTATTTTCCACAGTTACACAGGATATGAATGCAGCATGAATACTTCATATCTTGATTTACTAGTGTAATTATTTACTGAGCAATTTACTGTTTTGCCAGTAACTTCAGTTAAATGTTGATTACAAACGCTATTAAAAACTGTACTAATTAAGATTGGTCTGCCACATGTATTAGTGGTCTCCACAAGTGAAAAGAGAACCGAAAGACTCTGCTATCAAGAAGGCATAAACAATTGTCCATATAATATTTCATTGCAGTTCATTGTCATTTAACGTGAGCCCACTTGTGGAAGAACACTAGCTTATTTATTTATGAACAAACCTTTATTTATAATTATTATGACTAATCTGAGTGCAACCGAATATTTATGACATTTCTTTATTTAAATACTGTTGCAGTACATTAGTTTACTCCGAGAAGTGCTCAAGTTCAGTGAAATCATATCTGTAGAACTAAAGAACGATGTGTTTTTGGTGGGGGCAGCCTTCAGCAATGAAAAAGCACACAGTACCAGAACACTATGGGAGCCAAGAGAAAACTGGGATCTTTCGAATGAAGAAATTCTGGACACTAGGATTTAGGATGTTCCTTCTGAAAAAAGGGCAGACCTGCCTGTGGTACCATGTGTTTTATGATGAAGTAAGTGATGAATTCTAGGTGGTGAATGGCCGCTACCTAACTTGAATTTATCAAGAAACTTTATATTTCCAGAGGTCCAAATGTGCTCCAGAGTAGGATTATAATTTTTCTGGCTCGCATTACGGAACTAAGGATAGACAGAATATGAGTTTGTACTCGTCGTCTTTGTAAGTCACGTGTTGAACTCGGAACTGTTTTGAGCTGGAGAATATTTCGTGTGTTGTGATTATAAAATGAGCTAAGTTTACTCGAATATTTGATGATTGTTTAGTTTGGGGATTTTGCCACCAGTCTTGCAACGCTCTCAACGGAACTTTCCTGCATTTGATAAGAGTCTGTCTATATTTTAACTGAATATTGTAGGACCATTTCTCGTTTATTTGAGATATCCTTTCTTGTGTAATCATTGAACCCAATTCTCTGTCGTCTACGTCAATTGCAGGCATTAGAATATTACCCATGTTATTAAATTATTCATCTAACTTTTATTTTGTATTTCGGTGTATTTTTTAACTCGCAGTTCCAGCCACTGCATAGACTATTCGACTTCAGGGTCACGGCTACATGTTATTATTTGCAGCAGATTAGCTGTGGAGCATGAAAACAGACGCGCGCGTCGACCCTATGACTACGTCGAGCTATTCTTTTTAAACAGAGCCGTGAATAGCCGAAGTACCTAAGTATGAATAACTACAGGTAAAGAAGCAAGTGGTTTGCCCGTATGGGATGCTGTTTAGTAGCGCAACTACAACTTCGGTAACCAGTAGGTACTGCCGCAAAATAAACTCAACAGACAGATAAACTCAAGAAGTTCACTTCAACATGATTGGCTCTTAGAAATCTCTCTCTCATTTTGTTGACATAAAGACAAAATTGTTTACTTATTTGTCACATTTTTCACTCCCTGTTTTCTTGTTGAACGATTTTCTAGCGCAGGACCCCGAAATTAAATATAGTATATTTTCAACAGAAGAGAGCTATAAGAATATTGTCTAAAGCAGATAAAGCAGATCTTGAATATGTCTCTTTGAGAATCTTGTAACTCTTACACCAACTTTCCGGCATATTTAGGCCAAAATATTGTTTGTTGTTGGTAATAATAATGCCGTTCAGCGCAACTGTTATTTTCACAGTCTCAATTGACACAAAAACAGTCTTCATGAAGACTTTACTTCTTTGTCTAGTGCTAAAAATTGAGTTAAGTACAAGGTGCAAAAGTATTCAACAATCTCTCATTCTTCTAGAAATTATAAGAATGTCTAGATTCAAAAATTGAAAAGTTCAGTTAATTACTTGGCATTAGTAAAGTCCGTAGTAAAGTTGGATGAGAAAATAGTCTAGTGTACTGTAAACAGAAATTTGTCCAAATGGCTCTGAGCACTATGGGACTTATCATTTGAGGTCATCAGTCCCTTAGAACTTAGAACTACTTAAACCTAATTAGCCTAAGGACATCACACACATCCATGTCCGAGGCAGGATTCCAACCTGCGACCTTAGCGTTCGCGCGATTCCAGACTTGAAGTGCCTAGAACCTCTCGGCCATAGCGGGCGGTCAGAAATTTGTATTTAGGTAGCTAGTCAGTTATTTACTTACGTGATTATTTGAACAGTTTTTTCGAAATGATGTGGAAGACCCAGTATAGGCAAACATTTTCTTTGAGAAACACCAATGTCATTAAGTAAACATCAGATAGAAGATAAACTGCAGCTGTTTAATACAACTTAGCAAGCAGCAGCTTTTATTCAAGGTAGCGGTTTTCCTCTTAATTTACCAAGTTAAATTTAGAAATGTACTGACAATTTGTATTTAATATAATGAACACATTGTTTCTCTTAGTTGCTTTCCTTTGTTAATGTGTACCTTGATTCATTCCACGTGCATCAAGTTTCTCCCTCTTGGTGTGATATTCGGAACGCCATGAATGAATTAATGAAATCATTTTGATTCCAGTTACAGAAATCGTAAATTCGTAGCATCTTTTGCAACCTTAAATTATGGAATTTCATGGGCGGAACTATTCAGTGGCGGAAATTAGAAAGATGTGCTTTAACCAAAAAGCGGAATAAGTAGTAAACGAAATGCATTTTCAGTGTGAAAAAAGCCTCAGAGTTTCACTGTAAATTCGAAGGATTTTCACGTTATCCTTGTACAAGTTTCACTGGCATTGCTCGCCTTCTTTGCGTTGACCCGTAAATGGCAATAGTTACAAACTGATAACTGGTAAGTTTCAATGACAATTAGATATCAGACTCTAGGTGAAAAATTTGGCGAACTAGTGATTATGACAGTGGAAGCACCCATCATGTAGCTGCCAAGTTGCGACCTGTGCGAATAAGAGAATCATACAGCAACACAATAAACGCTTTAAAAATAACGATGGATAATGATGGACTTGTTTCAGCTGATATCACGTGATAGCTGCTTATCCATATCGGACATATAAGGCCCAAGAACTTCATCGGGACATGTTTTGTTACGAGTGTAATTTTTGGTCGATCACCAGAATCGTACACCGTTTAAGCCCTGGAGTTCAGGAAATTTGACAAATTCGTTAGGTAGTTCACTGCTGCCAACGCTCTAAAACGAAATAAGATAAATGGATCTACGAAAAGAAGCCAGGAAAAAGCTGGAATATAAGACGATGCATTACTGCGCAGTTTTATTTTTGCAGTAATTATACTATGTAACAGCTTCTAAATAAGGAAGTCAGCGGCTATTCTCAAATGACAAAGCGCATGAAACCAATAATATTTCAGAGTTAAACTGGCGCCGGCCGCAGTGACCAAGCGGTTCTAGGCGCTTCAGTCTGGAACTGCGCGACCGCTACGGTCGCAGGTTCGAATCCTGCCTCGGGCATAGATGTGTGTGATGTCCTTAGGTTAGTTAGGTTTACGTAGTTCTAAGTCTAGGGGACTGATGACCTCAGACGTTAAGTCCCATAGTGCTCAGAACCATTTTTGAGTTAAACTGGCCACATAGCTCCTCAAGAGTAGGCAGAAACAAGAATTAATTTACATTTTCTTAATTGGGAATCTTCTGGAGATTACAGCAATATAAACATTGTGAAAGCATAACATTATTTGAATTATACAGGGCTATTAAAAATGATTGAAGCGATTTCATAAATTCACTGTAGCTTCATTCATTGACATATGGTCACGACACACTACGGATACGTAGAAAAACTCATAAAGTTTTGTTCGGCTGAAGCCGCACTTCAGGTTTCTGCTGCTAGAGCGCTCGAGAGCGCAGTGAGACAAAATGGCGACAGGAGCCGAGAAAGCGTATGTCGTGCTTGAAATGCACTCACATCAGTCAGTCATAACAGTGCAACGACACTTCAGGACGAAGTTCAACAAAGATCCACCAACTGCTAACTCCATTCGGCGATGGTATGCGCAGTTTAAAGCTTCTGGATGCCTCTGTAAGGAGAAATCAACGGGTCGGCCTGCAGTGAGCGAAGAAACGGTTGAACGCGTGCGGGCAAGTTTTACGCGTAGCCCGCGGAAGTCGACGAATAAAGCAAGCAGGGACTTAACCCCATGCGATTTCTTTCTGTGGGGTTATGTGAAAGATTCAGTGTTTAAACCTCCTCTACCAAGAAACGTGCCAGAACTGCGAGCTCGCATCAACGATGCTTTCGAAATCATTGATGGGGACATGCTGCGCTGAGTGTGGGAGGAACTTGATTATCGTCTTGATGTCTGCCGAATCACTAAAGGGGCACACATCGAACATTTGTGAATGGCTAAAAAAACTTTTTGAGTTTTTGTATGTGTGTGCAAAGCATTGTGAAAATATCTCAAATAATAAAGTTATTGTAGAGCTGTGAAATCGCTTCAATCATTTGTAATAACCCTGTATATCCTGGGTAGTACGGTAACAATAGAACTGCATTTTTTAAATTTCAAAATGGGTGATATGCCACACTATACATGTTAATTTAAAAATAATTTTTATTCATGAAACCTATATGTAGTAGGGCCCATTGCTTCCTTAATCATTCGTGTATTGTAGTGAGGTTGACACCTACTGTAGGGAATAGGAGTTCGCTGTTCCTCTGTTCAGTCTTTGGCGCATTGTTTATTGCAGCTATGAAACGCACGACTTATGATTCATCCTGCATAAACTAAGGTCTGTTTTGCTTAGAACTGCTTCCTTCGTTATTGTGAAATTGCGATACTTTGTTGATGTGAGCTATGTTGCTACAGCGTTTCCAGTAACGCTCTGAACTGTTTATACAATTCCAGAAAAAAAAAATTATCACACCGGGAAAGACGACATCGATTTTGATGCGATGATGGCAAATGCCACCTGGGAGATACCGGACATGCTGATAATGATTTCAACGTCGTCCGCCAACAAGTAGTGTACCAGAGCGTCATCTGTATCTACCCTTTAATAGGAAATGCTCACAGCCAGATGGCTTGTTTTGGTATAAACGTGTGAAGCAAGCAGTCAGCCATGCCACAGATACACATGTGCTTCTTACAGCCAACGAAGAGAGTATGAAAGAGCCCAAATTGTGGCTTTCTGAGTGGTGAGATGGTCCTTTCGGATAGTTGGCACACAAGTTGGACATGCTGCGTCACTTGTGCAACGATGCTGATATCAGTGGTCTCATGAACATTCACACACCCGTAGACGATGTTCTGGACGTCCACGCACCACAGACGTCCTATAGATAGTCGTACTGTAAGGGCAGCAGTGGCAGTTCGTACAGCTAACAGCACAGATAACATGGCTTGTGAGCCCAGATGTGTCAACACGAACTGTTGCGAACTTGTTAGCAGTGGGACTGCGGGCACGCTCACCTCTAACCTGTCTTCCACGCACACCACAGCATCGACGTCCACGACTCGACTGGAGCTGTCAGAGGATCAGTCCACAGATCGTGGTTTCGCGGTTGCGTTCTCGCTTCCCGAGCACGGTGTCCCGGGCTCGATTCCCGGCGGGGTCAGGAATTTTCACCTGCCTCGAGATGGCTGGGTGTTGTCCTCATCATTTCATCATCATTCATGAAAGTGGCGAGATTGGGAATTTGTACGGGTGCTGATAACCGCGCAGTTGAGCGCCCCACAAACCAAACATCATCTTCATCATCAGACAATCACTTGGAAGATGGAATGGCGCGCCGTGGTCTTCAGCATGATAGCAGATTCTGCCTGGATGCAAACGATGGTCGTTTGCGAGTACGATGTAGATCTGGTAAGTGCCGTTTCGTAGAGTGTATTCTTACACGACACACTGGCCGCATCCCAGGCCTCTCGTTCACGTTTGGTGTTTCTGGAGGGGACGCTAACCAGCGCTCGGTACGTGGAGAATGTTGTTACACACTTCCTTTTGCCATTCTTGCAACATGAAGGTGAGGTGTTGTTCGAAGATGATAAACGTCGCCCACACACTTCCCGTAAAACTCAACATGCTCTGCAAGACGTTCAGGAACTTCCTTGGCCAGTGTGATATCCGGACTTACCTCCATTGGAGGACTTGTGGGATATGACCGAACGAGAAGTGACTCATGAGACTCGTCAGCCGACAACTCTTACAGACCTACGTGAACAGGCCGAGCAGGTAAGACAAATTTATCCCAGTACAGTATTCGCCATTTGTAAGATCGAGTGGATGCCAGAGACAGCGCCTGCATTGGCGCCCGTGGAGGCTACACCACTTACTAATATGGGTGTTTCAGCATAGGTCGATACCTGGTACCTCAGAACCGCTTGTACTATTGATCTGTAAATGTAACCATTTCATGTACTTCATATACATTGTTGCAACAATTAATCTTGAGTGAATAAGAAACTCCAAAAGAGTGTATTGTTTTTTTCTGGAAGTGTATCTGAATTATGCTTTCGGTCTTGTGTATGTGTATCCTTTTTAATTCAATGTAATAATAAATTTTCATGTGATATTAAAGCGGTTTTTGAAATCTTAGATCAATGCAAATATTTTTCCTTTAATCAACATTGATATTAATGCTTTCCTATAGTCATGAACGAGAATCTGCATCTACATCTACATCTACATGATTACTCTGGAATTCACATTTAAGTGCTTCGCAGAGGGTTCATCGAACCACAATCATACTATCTCCCTACCATTCCACTCCCGAAGAGCGCGCGGGAAAAACGAACACCTAAACCTTTCTGTTCGAGCTCTGATTTCTCTTATTTTATTTTGATGATCATTCCTACCTATGTCGGTTGGGCTCAACAAAATATTTTCGCATTCGGAAGAGAGAGTTGGTGACCGTAATTTCGTAAATAGATCTCGCCGCGACGAAAAACGTCTTTGCTTTAATGACTTCCATCCCAACTCGCGTATCATATCTGCCACACTCTCTCCCCTATTACGTGATAATACGAAACGAGCTGCCCTTTCTTGCACCCTTTAGATGTCCTCCGAAGTGGCCGTGCGGTTAAAGGCGCTCCAGTCTGGAACCACAAGGCCGCTACGGTCGCAGGTTCGAATCCTGCCTCGGGCATGGATGTTTGTGATGTCCTTAGGTTAGTTAGGTTTAACTAGTTCTAAGTTCTAGGGGACTAATGACCTCAGCAGTTGAGTCCCATAGTGCTCAGAGCCATTTGAACCATTTTTTAGATGTCCTCCGTCAATCCCACCTGGTAAGGATCCCACACCGCGCAGCAATATTCTAACAGAGGACGAACGAGTGTAGTGTAAGCTGTCTCTTTAGTGGACTCGTTGCATCTTCTAAGTGTCCTGCCAATGAAACGCAACCTTTGGCTCGCCTTACCCACAATATTATCTATGTGGTCTTTCCAACTGAAGTTCGTAATTTTAACACCCAGGTACTTAGTTGAATTGACAGCCTTGAGAATTGTACTATTTATCGAGTAATCGAATTCCAACGGATTTCTTTTGTAACTCATGTGGATCACCTCACACTTTTCGTTATTTAGCGTCAACTGCCACCTGCCACACCATACAGCAATCTTTTCTAAATCGCTTTGCAACTGATACTGGTCTTCGGATGACGTTACTAGACGGTAAATTACAGCATCATCTGCGAACAACCTAAGAGAACTGCTCGGATTGTCACCCAGGTCATTTATGTAGATCAGGAACAGCAGAGGTCCCAGGACGCTTCACTGGGGAACACCTGATATCACTTCAGTTTTACTCAATGATTTGCCGTCTGTTACTACGAACTGCGACCTTCCTGACAGGAAATCACGAATCCAGTCGCACAACTCAGACGATACCCCATAGGCCCGCAGCTTGATTAGAAGTCGCTTGTGAGGAACGGTGTCAAAAGCTATCCGGAAATCTAGAAATACGGAATCAACTTGAGATTCCCTGTCGATAGCGGCCATTACTTCGTACGAATAAAGAGCTAGCTGCGTTGCACAAGAACGATGTTTTCTGAAACCCTGCTGATTACGTATCAATAGAGCGTTCTCTTCGAGGTGATTCATAATGTTTGAATACAGTATATGCTCCAAAACCCTACTGCAATGAATGACAGAAAAAAGCCAAATTCTTGTAAAAAAAAGCTATACTTCCAGACACCAGCTAAATCACTCATTTGCCAGATAAATGATGTTAAAACGAAACCAGAGTTAGCCCTAAAAGAGCTAACTTGGCAAGAATGTTAGCCACTCCGATCCTGATTTGAAGTAAAATTTCGTAAATTAATTACACATAACTGTTTTTATTTGCGAACAGAAGATACCCGTTTCTGCTGCGAGGAAGACTAATGACGGCCATTACTCACGCGAGGCATGTGGCAGGTGAGTACCTGTTGGCCGAGCGGCTCTCGTCTCTACAGAAATAGCCGCAAGAGCGGAGGTGCCGTGCATTGGCTGCGGTGCGGCGCTGTCGAAACTGTTTGCTTCCGTGTGCTAACAGCGGCCCGCCGCTAATTTCGGACCCGTCCCGAACAGAGGCCCCGCTGCGTAAACAGAGCGTCGCGTTGACTCTAAATTCATGTGACAGGCGACACAGCCAGCTGCTGTCTGCTGTTGACTCACGCCGTCTCGCCACTACTGATGCAGCTGCAAACAAGAACGCGGAAGCTGGAGGAGTAGGGTGACGGAAAATGATAAGCGATTCACTATGAAATACATTTCTTCCGCATGTTCCCTCTTGCCTACACTATCTGGTTTCTTGTGAGGTCTCTACCGTAGCCGGCTGTTAGATTTCATTACACAGGTCGTATTTCATGGATCCCAAGGAGAGTGGTCTCTGGGATGCGGAAACAGGGCATAACTACAAATTAAATTTAAGTGCAATACAGTGAAATGACTTTGCACGACTGTATTATGGAGGTAATCCTCTTTGAAAATTTTCAAAACATCGATTTTTTGGTTTAAAATGTTCTCTGGGATGTCTATTGTAGTGTTCACTTCAAGTTCGTCAGAAACTACGTTATCTACACTACTGGGCATTAAATTGCTACACCTAGAAGAAATGCAGATGATAAACGGGTATTCATTGGACAAATATATTATACTAGAACTGACATGTGATTACGTTTTCACGCAATTTGGGTGCATAGATCCTGAGAAATCAGCACCCAGAACAACCACCTCTGGCCGTAATAACGGGCCTTGATACGCCTGGACATTGAGTCAGAGCTTGGATGGCGTGTACAGGTACAGCTGCCTATGCAGCTTCAACACGATACCACAGTTCATCAAGAGTAGTGACTGGCGTATTGTGACGAGCCAGTTGCTCGGCCGCCATAGACCAGACGTTTTCAATTGTGAGAGATCTGGAGAATGTGCTAGCCAGGTCAGCAGTCGAACATTTTCTGTATCCAGAAAGGCCCGTACAGGACATGCAACATGAGGTCGTGCATTATCCTGCTGAAATGTAGGGTTTCGAGGGGATGGAATGAAGGGTAGAGCCACGGGACGTAAAACATCTGAAATGTAACGTCCACGTCCGTCAATGCGAAGAAGAGGTGACCGAGACGTGTAACCAATGCCACCCCATACCATCACGCCGGGTGATAGCCAGTATGGTGATGACGAATACACGCTTCCAATGTGCGTTCACCGCGATGATGCCAAACACAGATGCGACCATCATGATGCTGTAAACAGAACCTGGCTTTATCAGAAAAAATGACGTTTTGCCATTCGTGCACCCAGGTTTGTCGTTGATTACACCATCGCAGGCGCTCTTGTCTGTGATGCAGCGTCAAGGGTAACCGCAGCCATGGTCGCCGAGCTGATAGTGCATGCTGCTGCAAACGTCGTCAAACTGTTCGTGCAGATGGCTGTTGTCTTGCAAACGTCCCCATCTGTTGACTCAGGGATCCAGGCGTGGCTGCACGATCCGTTACAGCCATGCGGATAAGATGCCTGTCATGTCGACTGCCAGTGATACGAGGCCGTTGGGATCCAGCATGGCCTTCAGTATTACGCTCCTGAAGCCACCGATTCCATATTCTGCTATCAGTCATTGGATCTCGACCAACGCGAGCAGCAATGTCGCGATACGATAAACCGCAATCGCCACCGGCGCCAACCTTGTGTGAATACTCTGAAAAGCTAATCATTTCCATATCACAGCATCTTCTTCCTGTCGGTTAAATTTCGCATCTGTAGCACGTCATGTTCGTGGTGTAGCAATTTTAATGGCCAATAGTGTAGTTACAAGTCGATTAGTGAGAAAGTGTCTCTGAAAACCATTCATTGCGGGAAAAAAATTGTCGACATCACGGCCAGTGTGGCAACATGTAATGTCTAACAGTCATTACAGAAACTTTCGAACTTGAGATCGGACCAGCCTGTTACAACTTCTGCACAAAAGCGGACGAACAGCTTATCGAGCGAACAAAACAGCGGATGACGGAAGCTGCCAAAGAGTCCCGCAGGACCTCCTTTGGAATCTAGATGGATAGCTGTATGGTCCAGGCATGGCTGACTAGAGATATGTTTAACTTAACTAGGAAAGGAATGTAATCCATAAATTTAAACGCGTTTTTCTCGTTTTAGATATCGGAATTCTAAATTGAACCCTATCAACGTACGTAGCCGTTTTGCAATATCTTCAAAACTCTGTTTTTACTCTATTTTTTTGGGTGAAGGAAATGAGAATAGTTTCCACACGTCACAGTTTTGTTAGAAATTAATATTTTTCAATTATCCTTTGTATGCTGACAGATAATATTTTGAAAATTACTTACACAAAATTATTTTGTTTCAGGTCAAACAAGAGGGCTTAGGGAATTCCCGTCGATGAACAACGTTCCAGATGCAAGGACTCCTTCCAGCTGATGCAGTGGTCATAGGGAGCGTCCGATGTGGATCCAAAAATAATTTCCAAAGGATAAAAGTGTAAGGAATACAACTGTATCATAGGATATAGCACCAGTTTTTATTTTACCTAAAAAATCATGAAAACCACCTGTTTTTCGAGCACTCAAAGAGGAGTGCCTCCAAAATCCTAACTGTAAAATAACTTAAAGCATTATATGTAACAGTTTCTGTAAAAATGCTCTTCAGTGAAGAAGAAAGATTTTACTAAAAGGAAGTTCCTTAATTCAGTCTTAAAGTACACTATATTATGTATATCCCATTTAATGTGCTCTGGTTGTCGAATGCATGAGTATCTGTGTAAATGACTCTTTTCTCTACTAATGTTAGCCCCTTGAATTCCTGGTAGAGGTGTTTTTGAGCTTGTAGTTAGATTAATGTTCTGTAATTTATGTTTTTTACGATTTTTCGAGGAAAGTGAAATGCTGGTAATGACAAAGGACTTAAATTAACTATTGTGCCACAACCCAGCTTTTGTAATGAACTACCTAGCATCATTTCAACAGAATGAGATCATAGAGAAAATCTATCAGCTCGAAGGCCGGCCGTTATGGAGCAAGTGAGTATATGTGGAACACAAGCGCACTCATTTAATATGCTGACACTGCAGAACATGCCAGCCACCATCTCTGAAAGCCGAAGTTGGGACACCTTATAGCAGTGGCAGAGGATCTGGGTGAACTGACTGGGCAGGAAAACCAAGACGAATAAGGGCAGCATGGGGGGATCTGATGTAGCGGTCATAGGGAGCGTCCAATTGGGACAAATAATAATAAAGTGTAAGGAATACGAGTGTATCATCAGATGTAGTATCACTTTTCATTTTACCTAAAAAGCCTTGCAGCTGGGCACTCCAGCATGTTATGATTTCCAAGCTGAAGTGTTACTGTGGGGAATACACTACCCAGCACGACTCATATACAACCTCTGTCAATAAAGGTTGTAAGGTGGCATAATAAATGAAGGTTACCTTCGCACCTTACATGAGAGTTTTATACATCGTAATGGGAAGGTGAATATGACGCCTAACGTACTTCGGCAGTAATGAGCAGTAATGCAAAAGGGATGACACTCTATCGATGGTATTAACACACACCACTCCGATATAATGCATGTCAGTGAGCAGAAGTTGAAACAAGCAGCGAGAGGAAACATTTTGTGTGGAAGCCAGCATGGGCAGATGCATAGGCCGCACCCTGGGAGGCACCACAGAAAGCTTAAGAGGGGGCGTCCCGTGGCAGGTCAGTGACCAGACAGGTTACGCATGCTGCAGGGCTAATAACGGGCTACCAGAAATAGGACAGAAAGAAGCTTTACAAAACTGTGTTTCGGAATGCCAAAGGGATACGAACCAAACTAGTGACACATTCGATCACGTGAACTCCAAGTGGTACACACGTGATAGACACATGTAACGTTTTAGGCGTCTGGAGCAGGCACAAAACGTCCGATTGGCGGAAACGCACCAGGAAGGAGTAAAGTGTGTCCACTGTAAACTCGAGCGATCTTGGGTAACCTTTTCTCAACTTGTCACAAAGCTAACCATCCTCTTTAGACTTGATTGTCATTCTAAAAATAGTACCGAACTTTGAACCAGAATCGGGTGATTCATCGTAGTATTGGCCAAGATCATAATATAATCGTAAGAGCAATTTTGTAACGAAACTTCTAGTTAAAATTTAATATTGTTATGTTTAGGATTATTTAACTTTCTGCGAGTTATAATTTAATACTGTTGTGTTTAGGAGTATTTCACTTTCAGAGGCCGAGTGCGCCATTTTGACAACTCTCTTAACATTGTCACATTGTAAACTGTGTAAAAGCATGTGTTTTCGTGAAAAAATTGCAATATTAAACAATGTCATAACAGCTTACACAGTTGTGTTCAGTCATAGAATAAGAAACCACCTAACCATAACCTTCTCATAACCCTGCACCTGCGTAGCGACCGCTGTTGACAACCTGTCCCCACCGTAGTTCAGTTGAGCATCGCGTGTGTTTCGCGTTAGACCTGTTGGACGAAGGGCCTGTGTCTGAGAACAGGATGATGAACGAGCAAAGGATCAATTTAAAGTTTTGTTTTAAGCTTGGAAAGACACTGAAAGAAATGCATGCAATGCTGGTACATGTTTATGGAGATCAAGCACAGTCCATGAAGTGTGTGTACGAATGGTTCACATGTTTTCGAGGAGGTCGTGAAATTGTTTTTGACAATCCCCGTAGCGGACGACCGGCGACCGCCGTCAATGACGAAAACATTGAGAAAGTGAGGACATTAATCACGAACGACCGTCGATTAACTGTGCGCATGACAGCGGATGAAATGCAGATGAACCGTGAATCTGTGCGACAAATCCTTACCCTGGAGTTAGGGAGGAGGAAAACGTGTTATCGTCTTGTGCCACATCACTTGTCTGACGATCAGCAGCAGGCACGTTTACAGGCTTCACGGGAATGTCGAAACAGTGGATGCGACACCCAATTTCTTGAACCGTATTGTCACTGAGGATGAAACCTTGTGTCTCCGGTACGATCCTGAAACGAAACGGTAAAGCATGGAATGGAGTTCTCCGACATCACCTCGTCGGAAAAAGGCCAGAACCGAAAAATCACGCATGAAAACGGGCTCATCAACATCTTCGATAGTTGTGGCATTATCCACAAGGAATTTCTTCCTAGTTTCTTGTTCATGACAACGCTCACGCACGTACAGCCAATGTTGTCAAACAGTCCCTGGCAGAAAAGGGGGTGGTGCAACTTGAACATCCACCATACTCGCTGGATCTCAATCCTCCAGACTTCTTCCTATTCCCTCGACTCAAAATCGCTTTGAAAGGAAAGAGATTTACGATATTTCTGACATCCAACGAAATGTGACGAGACTTTTGAACACCATACCAAAGGAAGACTTCGTGCAAAGTTTACAGGACACGTATCGGAGAGCTCTGCGGTGCATAGTTATGGAATTATGGGAGGTGACTATTTCGAAGGACAGTAAGGTAGCTGTAGTTCATAGTTCATCTACCTTAATAGGACTTTTCACCAAACTTTATTGTTCGAGGTCGTATATACCACCTAACTTAGACATTCTCAGCTGTTCATTGCACCCAGCAATATCCAAGTATGTATGGTATGGCGTGTGATGCTGTCTACACCAGCTGATAAGGGCGAAACAAGAGATTACTTGCATTACAAGGTAAAGCAGCCATACATCATCCATAGACTTTGCCACCAGTAACTGCAAGCTTCCACCTAGTTAAAGTCTTCTATGGAGTCAACTTCGCGCTCCCACATTGCTGAGTCACCTGCTCAGTGACGTCATAGTGTTCGTGACCACCTCCCTTATGAGTCTCGGGCTCTAGCCTGGACCAGCTAACAGCCCAGTTACAATGTTTCTGTTCTTTGGCCCTTCCAGGACTACACTGTTGCCGACAATAGTCCGAGGCGACCACAGGTCATCGTCTCTGTTTCTGTCGGGCACCTAAGCACAGTCTATTCCATTGTGCTGTACACTGCGGCCAGGAAGCTGCCGTGCAGGGAGGAATCGCCTGTGTCATCCGTCGTTTACAGCACGCCACCTTGCGTCAGGTCTCTATGACCGCGCTGACGCCAGCAACCATCGTCACCATCAAAGTGCTGCGCCAGCAAGTGCTGCCTTCCTGGCGAGCAACTGCTAATCCCGACACTCTGCACGACTGTAGTTCACTACGTCACAGAGGACAACAATCTTCTCTCCAGCTCCGAGTCTGTTGCTGGATATTTTACTGGCGGTCCGTCATACGATTCCAATCACCACCACCTCCACAACCGACATCTTGGCGTGGGAACGGCGCTCCGTCCTGACTTTCCAGCAACCGATTCACCCGTCACCATAGTCGTCACATTCTGAGCCCTAGAGAACAAATTAAGGTGGCAAAAGTCATGGAATACCACCTAATATCGTGTCGGACCTCCTTATGCCAGGCGTAGTCCAGCACATCGACAGGGCATGGACTCAACAAGTCGTTCGAAGCCCTCTGCAAATATACTGAGCCCTACTGCCTTTAGAGGCGTCCGTGATTGCGAAAGTCTTGCCGGTGCAGGTTTTTGTGCACAAACTGACATCTCGATTATGTCTCATAAATGTTCGATGGAATTTATGTCACGCAGTCTGGGTAGCCAAACCATTCGCTGGAACTGTCCATAAGGTCCTTCAAACCCATCGTGAAGAGTTGTGGCCCGGTGACATGGCACTTCGTCACCTAGAAAAATTCCCTCGTTGTTTGGGAACATGACGTTCATGAATGGATGCAAATGGTCTCCAAGTAGCCGAACATCCAGAGGACTCAGTACATTCCATGTAAAAACATGTAAACCATTATGGAGCCACCACCAGCTTGCACAGTCTCGTGTTGACAACTTGGGTCCATGGCTTCTTGGGGTCTGTGTCACACTAGAACCCTACAATAAGCTCTAATCAACTTAAATCGGGACTCATACTACTGGGCCAAGGTTTTCCGGTTGTCTAGGGCCCAACCGATTCGATAGTGATCCAAGAGAGGCGCTGCATTCGTTGTCGTGTTGTTAGTAAAGGCACTCGCGTCGTATGTATGTGTTTATGTATATTCTGAAGTAATTATCAAAATAACCGGTTTTTTGAAGAGATCTCTACATTATGTTCTAGACTTAACACCGGATGTAATTCATATAACAGGCTTCCATGTTCTCTTAAGACTATCCCTCTAAGTTGAATTTTCCTAGAAAATGAACCTGTAACACAGTAGAGAAAGGTAATATGCAGAATAAAATAGTTTCTCCATTTTTAACTCACCTGTAGCAGAACTCGTGGATACTGCAAACGTAGCTGAACTAAAACGTTTTATCAATTCTCCTCAAAGGTGTTTTCAATTAAGATTGTGATGTGTCCCACAAATTTAACACTTTTTACTTCATATATTTTATTGCCAGGAAAACGCATTTGTATGGCTTGCAAAGTTCTAGGAAAGGAACTGAAATTTAAGTTCCGAGTTTTCAAAAAATTTGGTGATAATCCATTTGCTTTGAACCGCGTGTTCGTGTTTTCAAATATGTCATTGGTTGTCTCCTCGGTAAGGAAACTAGTACTATTTGTTACCCCTATACATATAGGAGTAACAAATAGTACAGGAAATTTACGAGACCTTTGGAGACAAGAGCACCACCTGTCTGAATACCAAGAGCTGAAATGAAAAACTAGTTCTAAGCAAAGAAGGGAAGACAGAAAAGTGGAAGGAGTATATAGAGCGTCTACACAAGGGTGATGTACTTGACGGCAATATTATGGAAATGGAAGAGGACGTAGATGAAGATGAAACGGGAGATATGATACCGCATGAAGGGTTTGACGGAACACTGAAAGACCTAAGTCGAAACAAGGCCCTGGGAGTAGACAACATTCCAGTAGAACTACTGATAGCCTTGGGACAAAAATCTATTATCTGGTTAGCAAGATGTATACGACAGGCGAAATACCCTCAGACTTCAAGAAGAATATAATAATTACAATCCCAAAGAAAGCAGGTGTTCACAGTTGTGAACTATCAGTTTAATAAGTCACAGCTGCACAATACTAAAACCAATTGTTTACAGATGAATGGAAAAACTGGTAGAAGTCGACCTTGAGGTAGATCAGTTTGGATTCCGTAGAAATGTTGGAACATGTGAGGCAATACTGACCCTACGACTTACCTTAGAAGACAGAATAAGGAAAAGCAAACATACGTTTCTCGCATTTGTAGACTTAGAGAAAGCTTTTGACAATGTTGACTGGAATGCTCTCTTTCAAATTCTGAAGGTGGCAGAGGTCAAATACAGGGAGGAGAGGCTACGTACAATTTGTAAAGAAACCAGATGGCGGTTATAAGGGTCGATGGGCATGAAAGGGAAGCAGTGGTTGGGAAAGGAGTGAGACAGGGTTGTAGCTTATCCCAAATGTTATTGACTCTATGTATTGGGAAAGCAGTAAAGGAAACAAAAGAAAAATTTGGAGAAGGGATTAAAATCCATGGATGACATTGTAATTCTGTCAGAGACAGCAAAGGGCTCGGAAGAGCAGTTCTACGGAAAAGACAGTGTCTTGATAGGAGGAGATTCCCTCAGCATCACCCGACTTAATTCGACTACATTCCATTATCCTCGTTTTGCTTTTGTTGATGTTCAGCTTATATCCTCCTTTCAAGACACTGTGCATTCCGTTCAACTGCTCCTTTGCAGTCTCTGACAGAATTACAATGTCATCGGCGAACCTCAAAGTTTTTATTTCTTCTCCCTGGATTTTAATACCTACTCCGAATTTTTCTTTTGTTTCCTTTACAGCTTGCTCAATATACAGATTGAATAACATCGGGGAGAGGCTACAACCCTGTCTCACTCCCTTCCCAACCACTGCTGCACTTTCGTGCCCCTCGACTCTTATAACTGCCATCTGGTTTCTGTACAAATTATAAATAGCCTTTCGCTCCCTGTATTTTTCCCCTGCCACCTTCAGAATTTGAAAGACAGTATTCCAGTCAACATTGTCAAAAGCTTTCTCTAAGTCTACAAATGCTAGAGACGTAGGTTTGCCTTTCCTTAATCTTTCTTTTAAGATAAGTCGTAGGGTCAGTATTGCCTCACGTGTTCCAACATTTCTACGGATTCCAAACTGATCTTCCCCGAGGTCGGCTTCTACCAGTTTTTCCATTCGTCTGTAAATAATTCGCGTAAATATATTGCCGCTGTGACTTATTAAACTGATAGTTCGGTAATTTTCACATCTGTCAACATCTGCTTTCTTTGGGATTGGAATTATTATGTTCTATTTGAAGTCTGAGGGTATTTCGCCTGTCTCGTACATCTTGCTCACCAGATGGTAGAGTTTTGTCAGGACTGGCTCTCCCAAGGCCGTCAGTAGTTCCAATGGAATGTTGTCTACTCCCGGGGCCTTGTTTCGACTTAGGTCTTTCAGTGCTCTGTCAAACTCTTCACGCAGTATCGTATCTCCCATTTCATCTTCATCTACATCCTCTTCCATTTCCACAGTATTGTCCTCAAGTACAACGCCCTTGTATAGACCCTCTATATACTCGTTCCACCTTTCTGCTTTCCCTTCTTTGCTTAGAACTGGGTTTCCATCTCAGATCTTGTTATTCATACAAGTGGTTCTCTTTTCTCAAAAGGTCTCTTTAATTTTCCTGTAGGCAGTATCTATTTTACCCCTAGTTAGATAAGTCTCTACATCCTTACATTTGTCCTCTAATCATGCCTGCTTAGCCATTTTGCACTTCCTGTCGGTCTCATTTTTGAGACCTTTGTATTCCTTTTTGCCTTCTTCATTTACTGCGTTTTTATATTATCTCCTTTCATCAATTAAATTCAATATTTCTTCTGTTACCCAAGGATTTCTACTAGCCATCGTCTTTTTACCTACTTGATCCTCTGCTGCCTTCACTACTTCATTCCTCAGAGCTACCCATTCTTCTTCTACTGTATTTCCTTCCCCCATTCCTGTCAATTGCTCCCTTATGCTCTCCCTGAAACTCTGTACAACCTCTGGTTTAGTCAGTTTATCCAGGTCCCATCTCCTTAAATTCCCACCTTTTTGCAATTTCTTCAGTTTTAATCTACAGTTCATAACCAACAGATTGTGGTCAGAGTCCACATCTGCCCCTGGAAATGTCTTACAATTTAAAACCTGGTTCCTAAATCTCTGTCTTACCATTATATAATCCATCTGATACCTTTCAGTATCTCCAGGCTTCTTTCATGTATACAACAATCTTTTATGATTCTTGAACCAAGTGTTAGCTATGATTAAGTTATGTTCTGTGCAAAATTCTACCAGACGGCTTCCTCTTTTATTTCTTACCCCCAATCCATATTCACCTACTATGTTTCCTTCTCTCCCTTTTCCTACTGACGAATTCCAGTCACCCATGACTATTAAATTTTTGTCCCCCTTCACTACCTGAATAATTTCTTTTATCTCATCATACATTTCTTCAATTTGTTCGTCATCTGCAGAGCTAGTTGGCATATAAAATTGTACTACTGCAGTAGGCGTGGGCTTCGTGTCTATCTTGGCCACTATAATACGTTCACTATGCTGTTTGTAGTAGCTTACCGGCTCTCCTATTTTTTTATTCATTATTAAACCTACTCCTGCATTACCCCTATTTATAACCCTGTATTCACCTGACCAGAAGTCTTGTTCCTGCTGCCACGGAACTTCACTAATTCCCACTATATCTAACTTTAACCTATCCATTTCCCTTTTTAAATTTTCTAACCTACCTGCCCGATTAAGGGATCTGACATTCCACGCTCCGACCCGTAGAACGCCAGTTTTCTTTCTCCTGATAACGACGTCCTCTTGGGTAGTCCCCGCCCGGAGATCCGAATGGGGGACTATTTTACCTCCGGAACATTTTACCCAAGAGGCCGCCATCATCATTTAACCATACAGTAAAGCTGCATGCCCTCGAGAAAAATTACGGCTGCAGTTTCCCCTTGCTTTCAGCCGTTCGCAGTACCAGCACAGCAAGGCCGTTTTGGTTAATGTTACAAGGCCAAATCAGTCAAACATCCAGACTGTTGCCCCTGCAACTACTGAAAAGGCTGCTGCCCCTCTTCAGGAATCACATGTTTGTCTGGCCTCTCAACAGATACCCCTCCGTTGTGGTTGCACCTACGGTACGGCAATCTGTATCGTTGAGGCACGCAAGCCTCTCCACCTACGGCAAGGTCCGTGGTTCATGGGGGGGACAGATACGTTAGAAAATTTAAAAAGGGAAATGGATAGATTGGAGTTAGAGATAGCGGGAATTAGTGTAGCTCGTTGGCAGGAGGAACAGAACTTCTGGTCAGATGAATACGAAGTCAGATAGGGCTAATGCAGGAACGAGTTTAACAATGAATAAGAAGATAGGAATGTGGGTAAGCTGCTATCCACAGCATAGTGAACATATTATAATGGCTAAGATAGACACAAAGCCCATGTCTACCACAGTAGGACACATTTATATGCCTACAAGCTCCTCAGATGATGAAGAGATTGAGGAAATGTATGAGGACATAAGAGAAATTATCAAGATAGTTACACGAGACGAAAAGTAATTGCGATGGTGGACTGGAATTCGTTAGCAGATAACGAAGAGAATGAAACGTAGCGGGTGAATATGGACTGGGGAAAGGGACGAAAGAGGAAGCTGCCTGGTAGAATTTTGCACAGACCATAATTAATCATCGCTAACATTTGGTTTAATGTCTGGACAGAGTTTTAGGAACCTGATTTTAAATTTTAAGGCGTTGAAAGGGCCGGTGGGGACTCTGACCACAATTTATTGGTTATGAAGTGCAGATTAAAACTGAAGAAATGGGAAAAAGATAGGAAATTAAGGAGATGGGACCTGGATAAGTAAGAAGAACCAGAGGTTCTTGAGAGTTCCAGAGGCAGCATTGGGCAACAGCTGACTTGAACAGGGGAGAGGAATAAATAAAGTGAGGTACGGGTAGCTTTAAGAGATGAAATAGTGAAGGCAGCAGAAAATCAAATAGTAAAATGACATGGCTAAGTAAAAATCCTTCGATAACACAAGATATATTGAATTGTTGAAAGGAGAAAACTTTAAAACGCAGCAAATCAAGCAGTCCAATTGGAATTTAAACGTTTAGAAAATGAGACTGACAGGAAGTGCAAATAGCTAAGCAGGCATGGTAGAAGATAAATGTAAGAATTTAGAAGCATGTTTCACTAGGGGAACATAGGTACCACCTACAGGAAAATTAAAGAGGCCTTTGGGGAAAAGATAAGCATCTGAATGAATATCAAGAGCTCAGATGGAAAACCAATTTGAAGTAAAGAAGGGAAAACTGAATGGTGGAAGTGGCTCTATACAAGGGAGATGAACGTGAAGGCAGCATTATGGAAAGGGAACTGGACTAGATGAAGAAAAGAATTTGACAGAGCTCTGAAAGCTCTCAGTCGAAAAAGGGCCTGGGGGTAGATGATATTCCGTCAGAATTACTGATAGCTTTGACAGAGTCAGCCATGACAAAACTATTCCACCTGGTGTGCAAGATATATGAGACAGGGGAAATACCCTCAGACTTCAAGAAGAATGTAGGAGTTTCAATTCCAAAGAAAGTACTTGCAGACAGGCGTGAAAATTATTGAACTATCAGTCACGACTGCAAAATACTAACACGAATTTCTTACAGAAGAATAGAAAAACTGGTAGAGACCGACGTAGGGGAAGATCGGCTTGGATTCCAGAGAAATATAGGAACACACGAGGCAACATTGACCCTACATCTTATCTCAGAAGATAGGTTAAGGAAAGAAAAACATACATTTATAGCATTTGTAGACTTAGAGAAAGCTTTTGACAATGTTGACTGGAAATATTCTCTTTGAAATCCTAAAGGTAGCGGGAGTAAAATATAGGGAGTGAAGGGTTATTTACATGTTGTACTGCAACCAGACGGCAGTTACAAGAGTCGAAGGGACATGAAAGGCAAGCAATGGTTGAGAATTGAGTGAGACAGGGTTGCAATCTTTCCCCGGTGTTATTCAATCTGTACATTGGACAAGTAGTAAAGGAGACCAGAATGAATTTTGGAGTAGGAATTAAAGTTAAGGGAGAAGAAATAAAAACTTTAAGGTTTGCCGATGACATTGTAATTTTGTTAGAGACAGCAAAGGACTTGGAAGGGCAGTTGAATGGAATGGACAGTGTCTTGATAGGAGGGTAAAGGTGACATCAACAAAAGCAAAACAAGGGTAATGGAATATAGTCGAATAAATTAGGTGTTGCTACGGGAATCAGATTAGGAAACGAGACACTTAAAGTAGTAGATGGGTTTTGCTATTTGGGCAGCAAAATACTGAGGATGGCCGAAGTAGAGAGGATATGAAATGTAGACTGGCAATGGCAAGAAAAACATTTCTAAAGAAGAGAAATTGGTTAAGATCAAATACGTTTTTTAAGTGTTGGGAAGTCTTTTCTGAAGACATTTGTCTGGAGTGTAGACTTGTATAGAAGTGAAACATGGACCATAAACAGTTTACACGAAAAGAGAACAGAATCTTTCGAAATATGGTGCTACAGAGGAATGTTGAAAATTAGATGCATCGATCACATACTAACGAGAAAGTACTGAATAGAACTGAGGCGACAAGAAATTTGTGGCTCAACTTGACCAAAAGAAGAAATCGGTTGATAGGACACGTCCTGAGGCACGCAAGGGATCACCAGTTTAGTATTGGAGCGAAGTGTGGGGGATAAAAATCCTAGAGAGAGACCAAGAGATGAATACAGTAAGCAGACTGAGAAGGATGTATGTTCCAGTAGTCATTTGTAGATGAAGAGTCTCACACAGATAGAGCAGCATGCATAGCTCTTTGGACTGAAGACCCCAACAACAACAACAATGTCTGTCATCAAAAGTGTTATACTGTAATTGACGTATACCTGCTTTCTGGTATATGTCTTTGTCTTTTGTCAGTTTTTGGGATGTATTTTTGAATATAATTGTCTGTTCCGTATGCTATGTTTATGCCCTGTATTTTGAAATGTTGGTGATTTAATGAATGAGTTTGTGTTTGTATGTCATTGTATAAAATCTTGTGTTTTATCTTGCACTTTCCTGATTATTCTGTGTAATTGTTATGGTGATCTGGTTCTGTTGCATTGCTGTCCATGGTTTTGCGTTTCCTGCTTCTATTTTACTTTCAATTTTGTTTTTTAGCTTTGTGACTATGCTACATTTGTAATTACTCTTTTTGGCTGTCTGCATTGTAATGTCAAGTACTTTTTGCTAGTTTTCTTTTTTGAGTGGCGCTATGTTGAGTCTACGGAGCATGTGTCGAACTGCTGATTGCTTTTGGGAGTGTGCATGTATTCAGGATTAAGGAATGTTAATTTGAGTTGCTGTGGGTTTACAGTAAATTTCTGACAAATGCTTATTATTTTGTTTTTTGATTATTATATCCAGAATGTTAATTTGGTTATTCTGTTCACGTTCAGTTGTGAATTTTTTATTTTTTTGTACCTTGTTGACGTCAGTACATAGCTTTTCAATTTTTGTTTGTGGTTCATCTAATATGCAGATGATGTCATCCATACACATAAACCAATATAATATGTTGTATCTTTTTGCTACTATTTTCGTGAAAATGATCTGTTCAATGTGGTTTATAAAAATATTTACTAAGGCTCCTGAAACAGGGGACCCCCACTGGTAATCTCTCTTCTTGTAATTAAAATTCGTTATTGAACTGGAAGTAGTTTAATTGTTTTATAAGCTTTATTAATGTCAGTAATAGTCCAGTAAGCGTACAAGTGCAGCACATATTAGTTAAGTGGCTCCTTTGTGGCAAGTGTTGCGATAGTTCTAAAAGCGAGAACCGCGGTTGTGGACGATAACTGGTGTGGCAGCATGGTTCGACGTGACGATCCATCGAGCTGAATAGGCGAAAACTGCCTCGAGTAGAACCCACTTCGTTTGTGCGATTATTCCAGCCAGCCTGAGGGTGGGTTTCAGTCATATGCATATAGACATAAATCAGTTTAGTAAAAGTATAAGAGGAAGCTTACATATTTTCTACAATTATCATTTTTGGCGCCTTAGAGACCCATCGATTATCCATTTCCTCTGTATGGTGTGGTCAAGGTGACAGAAACTCTGAGTGGTAGCTACTAGAACTATGCTAGCAGGTATGTCAAATAGTATGAGTCAGACGGAAGAGCTTAAAATGCTGTGGGAAACATTCAACTGGAAATCAATTATGAAACCCGTTTACTAGTCCTGCGTCATGTATCATAAAAAAGTGCGAATTACGAAGAATGATGTTACTAGTTTGATGGTCGTAGATGCCTATTTTCTTTCCACTTTTTATGGTAGGTGAAAGTGCACTATTTTATTAAACCATTTTTCCTTAAAGTTAATTTTTTGTTAACTTCTAGTTTCGGTACAGTTGGAGTCACACTTTTCCCCGTAAAGAACAGTAGGGACACATATTAGAGGACAGTATGTTGGTAGCTCTGTGCCTCCTTGCCTGTTATGCTGTGTAACAGTTAAACTTTGCAGTCCAGCTAAACGGAAACATGAGGGGTCTCGCGAATTCTCTCCACTGCTGAATATGATATTCTCGAAAATGTTTGCAAGTACTGGCAGAACATTGACCTAACCCTGAAAAAGTTCTTCAGTATAGCGTGATTGTACAGTAATCATAAAATTTTAATTACAACAAAGAATTCGTAGGTCACCTCCGAGAGATGGTGATAAATACTTTTTTATTACAACCACTTACAGTCTTCAGACCATAATCAATTATCACAAGACACTTAAATCAGTTTATATGGCGATATAAAACACTATGCTCCACATAATATAAATCAATCACAGGTCACTGATGTGACAAAATAATTTGTAATGGTAATTGATGCCATATCATCATGTAAGCTGTTTTAAATGTCTTGTGTTACCTAATAATGGTCTGAAGACTGTAAATGATTTTCATAAAGAAGTATTTATAATCAGTCCTTGGCGTTGAACTATGACTTTTTAAAGTATTTATGAACCATGCAGCAATGATAGCTCTGAACCAGTGCACCGGACTTGGGTACTGGAGTTCCCGGGTTCAATACCGCTCGGAATCAAATATTTTACCTAATCCCATGAACCATGGACCTTGCCGTTGGTGGGGAGGCTTGCGTGCCTCAACGATACATATGGCCGTACCATAGGTGCAACCACAACGGAGGGGTATCTGTTGAGAGGCCAGACAAACGTGTGGTTCCTGAAGAGGGGCAACAGCCTTTTCAGTAGTTGCAGGGGCAACAGTCTGGATGATTGACTGATCTGGCCTTGCAACAATAACCAAAACGGCCTTGCTGTGCTGGTACTGTGAACGGCTGAAAGCAAGGGGAAACTACAGCCGTAATTTTTCTCGAGGGCATGCAGCTTTACTGTATGGTTAAATGATGATGGCGGCCTCTTGGGTAAAATGTTCCGGAGGTAAAATAGTCCCCCATTCGGATCTCCGGGCGGGGGCTACTCAAGAGGAGAAAGAAAACTGGCGTTTTACGGATCGGAGCGTGGAATGTCAGATCCCTTAATCGGGCAGGTAGGTTAGAAAATTTAAAAAGGGAAATGGATAGGTTAAAGTTAGATATAGTGGGAATTAGTGAAGTTCCGTGGCAGCAGGAACAAGACTTCTGGTCAGGTGAATACAGGGTTATAAATACAAAATCAAATAGGGGTAATGCAGGAGTAGGCTTAATAATGAATAAAAAAATAGGAGTGCGGGTAAGCTACTACAAACAGCATAGTGAACGCATTATTGTGGCCAAGATAGACACGAAGCCCATGCCTACTACAGTAGTACAAGTTTATATGCCAACTAGCTCTGCAGATGATGAAGAAATTGATGAAATGTATGATGAAATAAAAGAAATTATTCAAGTAGTGAAGGGAGACGAAAATTTAATAGTCATGGGTGACTGGAATTCGAGAGTAGGAAAAGGGACAAAAGGAAACATAGTGGGTGACTATGGATTGGGGGAGAGAAATGAAAGAGGAAGCCGTCTGGTAGAATTTTGTACAGAGCATAACTTAATTATAGCTAACACTTGGTTCAAGAATCATAAAAGAAGGTTGTATACGTGTAAGAATCCTGGAGATACTAGAAGGTATCAGATAGATTATATAATGGTAAGACAGAGATTTAGGAACCAGGTTTTAAATTGTAAGACATTTCCAGGGGCAGATGTGGACTCTGACCACAATCTATTGGTTATGAACTGCAGATTAAAACTGAAGAAATTGCAAAAAGGTGGGAATTTAAGGAGATGGGACCTGGATAAACTGACTAAACCAGAGGTTGTACAGAGTTTCAGGGAGAGCATAAGGGAAAAATTGATAGGAATGGGGGAAAGAAATACAGTAGAAGAAGAATGGGTAGCTCTGAGGGATGAAGTAGTGAAGGCAGCAGAGGATCAAGTAGGTAAAAAGACGAGGGCTAGTAGAAATCCTTGGGTAACAGAAGAAATATTGAATTTAATTGATGAAAGGAGATAATATAAAAACGCAGTAAATGAAGCAGGCAAAAGGGAACACAAACGTCTCAAAAATGAGATCGACAGGAAGTGCAAAATGGCTAAGCAGGCATGGTCAGAGGACAAATGTAAGGATGTAGAGGCTTATCTCACCAGGGGTAAGATAGATACTGCCTACAGGAAAATTAAAGAGACCTTTGGAGAAAAGAGAGCCACTTGTATGAATATCAAGAGCTCAGATGGAAACCCAGTTCTAAGCAAAGAAGGGAAAGCAGAAAGGTGGAAGGAGTATATGGAGGGTCTATACAAGGACGATGTACTTGAGGACAATATTATGGAAATGGAAGAGGATGTAGAAGAAGATGAAATTGGAGATACGATACTGCGTGAAGAGTTTGACAGAGCACTGAAAGACGTAAGTCGAAACAAGTCCCCGGGAGTAGACAACATTCCATTGGAACTACTGATGGCCTTGGGAGAGCCAGTCCTGACAAAACTCTACCGTCTGGTGAGCAACAGGTATGAGAAAGGCGAAATACCCTCAGACTTCAAGAAGAATATAATAATTCCGATGCCAAAGAAAGCAGGTGTTGACAGATGTGAAAATTACCGAACTATCAGTTTAATAAGTCACAGCTGCAAAATACTAACGCGTATTCTTTACAGACGAATGGAAAAACTGGTAGAAGCCGACCTCGGCGAAGATCAGTTTGGATTCCGCAGAAATGTTGGAACACGTGAGGCAATACTGACCCTACGACTTATCTTAGAAAATTGATTAAGGAAAGGCAAACCTACATTTCTAGCATTTGTAGACTTAGAGAAAGCTTTTGACAATGTTGATTGGAATACTGTCTTTCAAATTCTGAAGGTGGCAGGGGTAAAATACAGGGAGCGAAAGGCTATTTACAATTTGTACAGAAACCAGATGGCAGTTATAAGAGTCGAGGGGCATGAAAGGGAAGCAGTGGTTGGGAAGGGAGTGAGACAGGGTTGTAGCTTACCCCCGATGTTATTCAATCTGTATATTGAGCAAGCTGTAAAGGAAACAAAAGAAAAATTCGGAGTGGGTATTAAAGTCCATGGAAAAGAAATAAAAACTTTGAGATTCGCCGATGACATTGTAATTCTGTCAGAGACAGCAAAGGACTTGGAAGAGCAGTTGAATGGAATGGACAGTGTCTTGAAAGGAGGATATAAGATGAACATCAACAAAAGCAAAACGAGGATAATGGAATGTAGTCAAATTAAGTTGGGTGATGCTGAGGGAATTAGATTAGAAAACGAGACGTTTAAAGTAGTAAAGGAGTTTTGCTATTTGGGGAGCAAAATAATTGATGATGGTCGAAGTAGAGAGGATATCAAATGTAGACTGGCAATGGGAAGGAACGCGTTTCTGAGGAATAGAAATTTGTTAACATCGAGTATAGATTTGAGTGTCAGGAAGTCGTTTCTGAAAGTATTTGTATGGAATGTAGCCAGATATTAGCAGTTACCCCGTTTCCCCCAACATCGTGAGCATTAGCACCTATCTAAACTTTGAAATGAAAAAAAAAATTCTTTGAACATCTCAATTTTTAAAATGACGAAATATATATTATATTTAGTTGTCGTAGATGTCTTGTTAAAACATAAACATGTCAATGAGACAACTGATACTGTTTAGTTCTAACAACTTTTTTTATAGGATGATGAAGTAATTCTCTGTGCCTTGTGAGTGTTACCTACAACTCCTTCTTAGAAAGAAAGCAAGATAATTATCTACGTTGAGGGTAGATACTTGTTGCATAACATGCTTCCTCTGCATGACTCCTTTCCCTAGCGACAGCTGCTTTACATATACCCTCTGCCCCATGTAAAATCAGCGACATTAAAATATATGCACTCTACTCAGACCTACTATTTGTAAATCACTTGACTGTTGCACTTCTTGCTTCTGAACTGGCAGAAATTTGAAGACTTCAGACAACGAATGCTTTGTGTCTGACAACTGCCAATAATAATAATAACGATATAGGTAGGCCCTACAACATGTGGTAACCATTACATACTGTAGATACTGTTGTGTTGTGCTAACAATAATCCGTTTATTGTGTCAAAATGAAAACTGAAGCAACTTCTGGTCTGTTGCGGCAACTAACTACGACTCAGAGAAGACATTTGGACGAGATATTTAAGCATACATGAGGTATCTGTCTCAATTTTACTGTCATAGATGCGTGGTATGAATTAAAAAGTATGAGTGTAGTGGGTCGACAATGTAAGGAAGATGCTATATATACGAGGCATGTTTTTTAAGTAAGGTCCGTTTTTTTGTAGACACTAGTATCTCTCACGTATACCGCAACGAGGGCGTGCGTCGTGTACTGGCATACCATGGGAACAACTGTGCTCAGTTTCAGCTCTGTAGCTACCCTGTACGCTTCTGTTGTGTGCTTTCAAAGTTTTTAAGACTATCGACTTGCTCGCCGCGTATGAGGTTCGCTCAGTGATACGGTTTTTGTCCGCAAGGAACCTGTCTGCTGCAGAAATTCATCGACAGATTTGCGAAGTGTATGGTAATACTGTTAAGAGTGAAAGCAAAGTGCGTAATTGGGTACGAGAATTCAAAGATGGTCGTGACAACGTCCATGATGAGAACCGCTCCGGCCGCCCTTCTTTGATTACAGACGATTTGGTGGCTTCAGTTGGAGCGAGGATTCGTGAGAACAGACGCTTCACAGTAACAGGTCTCTCAAACGAATTTCCTGACGTGTCGAGATCAGTGCTTTACAACATTGTTTCCGAGCACGTGAAGTTTAGGAAACTGTGCTCTCGTTGGGTCCCCGAAACTCCCAACAGAGGACCACAAAAACCAAAGATTTGAGTGTGCGATGAAGTTCTTGACCCGTTATCACGAAGAAGGTGACGGCTTCTTGAGTCAGACGAAACATTGAAGCAACAGAGCATGGAATGGAGACACACATACTCGCCTGTAAAGGTGAAGACCAAACAGACTCTGTCCCAGCGCGAAATCATGACGTCTGTGTTTTGGGATAGGCATGGTGTTTTGTTGGTCGACTTCATGCAAAGAGGAACCACTACCAATGCAGAAGCATACTGCCAAACCCAGATAAAGCTACGCAGAGCGATTCAAAACAAAAGACGTGGCGTGCTGACAAAGGGAATTGTCCTTCTCCATAACAATGGAAGACCTCATACTGCAGGTCAGACCCGCGATTTATTGGACAGTTTTGGCTGGGAAGTTTTAGACCACCCACCCTACAGTCCTGATCTTGCGCCGAGCGATTACCATCTATTCCTCCACCTCAAACAGTACGTCAGTGGCAACCGTTACAATGGTGACGACGATGTGGAAACGGCAGTGAACTCTTGGTTATCGGAGCAGGCGGCAAGTTTTTATGAAGAGGGTATTTTAAAATTGGTTGAGAGGTATGATACGTGTTTCAACAAACTTGGCAATTATGTCGAAAAATAGAGTGAAGTATGTACTTTCTGAAAATAAATTTACTTTTTTGAAATAACCTTTCGTTGTGTACTTACGTTGAAACGGACCTTACTCAAAAAACACGCCTCGTCCATTCATTTCAGAAGCTGTAATCTCCAACACACTGTATCACACATTATTGCAGGCACTTGAGAAAAGAGTAGTCATTGGTATCTTATGTAGTCAGTACCAACGGCCTCGGAGCAATGGTAACATCGACACCCGTCAGGTCACCGAATTCAAGGACTATCGGGCTTGGCTAGCAATTGGATGAGTGCCCGTCCAGGTCTGCCGAACACTGTTGGCAAGCGGGGTGCATTCGGCCCTGGTGAGGCCAGTTGAGAAGCTGCTTGACTGAACTGTATTGGCTCCAGTCACGAAAGCTGACAAAGGTTGGGAGAGAGGTGTGTCGGTCACATGCCCCTTCATATCCGCATCTAGTGACGCCTATCGTCTGAGGATGACGCGGGGGTCGGTCGGTACCGCTGGGCCTTACAGTTAGCTAGACAACAAGAGTAAAGCATCCGGAAGACATTGTCGGATGTTAATGTAATTTTGTGCTCCTACATACTACAGGCCTGCATGCAAATGTTGTCAGTATCACAATCTTACAAAATACTGATAAAAATAACGATCTTTTATAAAATAATTTAGTTTCGTGACCGAAACCAATGAAACCTGCTGGACATACCGCTCCATGTATCCCTCGCCCCCCCCCCCCCCCAGAAAATTACATTCTACCCCCAAAATGGGAAACACTGCGCTAGAAAACCAAATCAAAACGGCGCAACCCGTTGCTAAAATGGAGTGTCGTGAAGCAAATCGGAGACTTAAATCTGTGTGGATGGACGAGGATCTGGACCACCATCTTCCAGCATGGAAATCCGTTGTCTTATCTCCGTGGCACTTCACTCGATTTACGCAATTATAGAGAGCGTGTATAATTATCCTTAATGTAGCTGAATAAACTTATTAACTGGTGAAATGTTTTTGTGCAATGTCTTCCTGAGCCGCTCGAATATTTTCAAGTTTTTTTTTTCTAAAGCGTAGTTAGTGTCGTAATGCCATCGTAATAATGGCTCATTGGATCATCGAGCGATACTATCGAAACAAGTGTCTTGTGTATGTGATTGGGTATGGACTTACTGAAATGAATGCATCACGAAAGAGTAATTACTTTGCAGCTCGTTAACTGCCTGTTAAACGAAACTGATTTCTGCTATCTGTACTTTCAATCGGCGTTACCAATTACCTCTTGTTTAATGTAAGTGGTCGTTATTGCTGGTCCTTAGGAAGTGCGCTGATTTCATTGAAGTTGGTTATAAATTGTTCTGGCAACTGATTAAGTCTATATTAGACGCAGTTTTCAGAATTAACTAGTGCAGTTTTGATTCTTATTACATCGATCAGAAGATGAAGTCCGTCTGCCGTGACCCACTAAATTGATTCATTCGAGCCTGAGGCTTTTGTTCGAGAAGGCTTGGGCATACATTTAATTAGTTCAGTTAAACTGCAAACTTCGTGTGGCTTTATGTTGCTGAACATTTGCGAATGTCACCTAGTGTAATAGGCGCCTGTTCATAGTGGGCGAAGTTCAGCTTTCAGCTACAGAAATTTACATTAAAAACTGATCCGTACCTTTTAACTGCCTATGCTGCTCTTGAAGTTCGTTTTCCTAGCACCGTACTTTTTTCAAATTTTATGCAGCTACAGCATCATCAGTGATCTACGCACATTTTATAATTTTAATTTGTTAGCGATCTGTAAAAAAAAAATACCCTCTGAGACCGACAAAACGTGCTCCAATAGTCGCACATAGATGGTACCAGAATTCATACACGCATCATGGAGCATCACAGTTGCGGAGTAGTCCACAGTAAACCGGGATGGAGCGTGTCGACACTTTAACAGGTGACTACTCTCGTCCACACACAGAGAGAAACAAGTTAAGACCTTTGAAGGGTTACGGTGTCCAAGAGATGGAGAAGCACGTACTTTTATTAGGGACGGAGCAAACTGCTTCGTATTAGTGGTATATAAAGTTCCATAACGGTCCAATAAAAACCTTCAAAATTTGATGGACAAAGCAACTGCGAACCCATTACAATACTAAATAGGAAGCAGTAATAGCATGATGCATTCTTCTTCCATTGTACAAGATCACAAAATTTCACAATGAAAGAGAAGAATAACAAAGACTTATCGAGAAGAGAACACAAAAGTTCAGTATCTTGACGTTGTTCGTTCCGTAAAGTGATGAAGATGGTACAGAACAAGAAAAAATACAGAAACACGACGAACCAAATAAATAAACGACGATAAAAAAAAAACTCCTGAAGGGCACAGTCTGAACATCATTCTTATAAACCAAGATACAAAGAAATTAAAGACATTAGCTGCTGGTGGGCTCTGATTTGCATCAATGAAGAAAGTTGTGCCAGACTGGGATTCGAACCTGGTTCTCCAGCTTACTAGGTATATGAGCTGACCTCTGCGCCATCTGGACACGGTGGTCAACAGAACTGCACGGGCTACCTTAGCGTGCCTACAGACCCAAATTTTCATCTTGCGCACAAACTACTGTTGCAGTACACCTTGCCCATCATTCACATTATTGGCGTCATCTCGCCGATACCCGTGAGTTCGAACTTTGTGTGCATCTGCATCGAAGAGATCATTGGCCGTCCCCGCCTTAATGATATAAGCGTGCTATATGTTCTTTCGTACATGTCCGAAATATGTGAGTATATTGTGGGTTCTAAGAGACGGATAATGAGGTTTCTCGTCCAGGAAATGTTAGAACAAAACTCTTGAAACATGGGTGTGAAAAGGCAGTAGAATATTTGTGTGTAATTTTTAACAAACTGTAACAAGGGGAGAATGTATTTAGAGAGTGGAACATGTCTGTTATCAGTACAGTAACATCCATAAAAAGGGAGGACAAGAAGTATTGTTCACATTAAAAGGTAATGGCGTAATATTTTCAGTAGCAAAAATTTTCTCCAGTATCCGTAAAGAAACAATTGAACCGAATATAACAAATTTCTCACACGAACAAAGTGCCTTTACGGTTGTTGGATCACTTCTGGAAAATATCCACTGACTTAGATTGTTGTGGTCTTCAGTCCTGAGACTGGTTTGATGCAGCTCTCCATGCTACCCTATCCTGTGCAAGCTTCTTTATCTCCCAGTACTTACTGCAACCTACATCCTTCTGAATCTGCTTAATGTATTCATCCCTTGGTCTCCCTCTACGATTTTTACGCTCCACGCTGCCATCCAATGCTAAATTTGTGATCCCTTGATGCCTCAGAACATATCCTACTAACCGCTCCCTTCTTTTTGTCAAGTTGTGCCACAAACTCCTCTTCTCCCCAATTCTATTCAATACCTCCTCATTAGTTATATGATCTACCCATCTAATCTTCAGCATTCTTCTGTAGCACCACATTTCGAAAGCTTCTATTCTCTTCTTGTCCAAACTATTTATCGTCCATGTTTCACTTCCATACATGGCTACACTCCACACAAATACTTTCAGAAACGACTTCCTGACACTTAAATCTATACTCGGTGTTAACAAATTTCTGTTCTTCAGAAACGCTTTCCTTACCATTGCCAGTCTACATTTTATATCTTCTCTACTTCGACCATCATCAGTTATTTTGCTCCCCAAATAGCAAAACTCCTTTACTACTTTAAGTGTCTCATTCCCTAATCTAATTACCTCAGCATCACCCGACTAAATTCGACTACATTCCATTGTCCTCGATTTGCTTTTGTTGATGTTCCTCTTAGATCCTCCTTTCAAGACACTGTCCATTCCGTTCAGCTGCTCTTCTAGGTCCTTTGCTTTCTCTGACAGAATTACCATGTCAGCGGCGAACCTCAAAGTTTTTATTTCTTCTCCATGGATTTTAATACCTACTCCGAATTTTTCTTTTGTTTCCTTTACTGCTTGCTCAATATACGGATTGAATAACATCGGGGAGAGGCTAAAACCCTGTCTCACTCCCTTCCCAACCACTGGTTCCCTTCAATGTCCCTCGACTCTTATAACTGCCATCTGGTTTCTGTACAAATTGTAAATAGCCTTTCGCTCCATGTATTTTACCCCTGCCACCGTCAGAATTTGAAAGAGAGTATTCCAGTCAACATTGTCAAAAGCTTTCTCTAAGTCTACAAATGCTGGAAACGTAGGTTTGCCTTTCCTTGATCTTTCTTCTGAGATAAGTCGTAAGGTTAGTATTGCCTCACGTGTTCCAATAATTCTACGAAATCCAAACTGATCTTCTCCGTGGTCGGCTTTTACCAGTTTTTCCATTCGTCTGTAAAGAATTCGTGTTAGTATTTTGCTGCTGTGACTTAGATTAGCAGTAGAGAATAACAGAGCTAGTAACAGGGAAATGCTCATGACTTTTTGGATTTGGAGAAAATATACGACAGAATCCCAAGGTCTGAGATTCTACCTGCCATAAAGAGACAAAAAGTACGGGTGAAATAGATTAATATAGTCGTCAGAATGTACACAGAGGCTGAAGAAAAATAAAGATATGAAACAGAATAAAGGAAAACTTTAAAATCACCAGAGGCCTTAAGCAAGGGTGCAGTGTTCCCAGTACGCTACTTTTCAAAATATATGTAGACCAGGTGCTGGATGCATGGCACAAAACACTTTCAGGATTGGATATGGTAACTGGTTAGGACAGAATGCATTCACTACTTCTTGCAGATGACTAATTTTCCTAAAAAGCAGACAAGACATGGAACATGTTCTGGGTAAACTGCAGAAGGAACACAGAACAAGGGGTCTAAAAATTAATCTCGAAAACACAGAGCACATTGTGCATTAGTAAAAAAGGAAATCACTTAATTCTCGAATATGAAAAAATTAAAAACGTAAAAATTTCAAATTTTTGGTTCCATTATATTTACTCACGGTATCTGTGGCAAAGGTATTGGGACTGAAGTAGCGAGGGTTAAGCGATCGTCGAATTCCCTACGTGAACTGATTTGGAACAACAGTAATAGTTCACAGGCCAAAAAAGGATATTCCATAGTATTACTGAGCATATAGCTACTTATGGTGCAGAAATGTGGCCGATTACGGATGAATAAGGGACAAGATAAAGACAGTGGAATGAGATTTAATGAGGAGATGGCTGCCGGTCACCAGTGAGGATAGGAACAATGTATCTAAAATGGGAAAAAATGGAAGTGATATAGTTCATAACGAGCAAACTGGAGAATGAATGTATCCAGTAGTTTGGGCATGTTGAAAGGTAGATCAATGACAGGTGGCCTAAGAACGTGTTAATATGGGGCTCGAGAACTAAAACGAGATAACCACCTTTGTCGTGGCAATTGTATATTAATCGAGAAATGGTTGAGAAAATTTTCGATTAGAGTAACCGAGCCTGCTGGAATAAGAAAACGGCTCACCTCTATCGCCAAAAGTCACAGCATACGAAGAAAAAGAAGAAGAAGAAGAAGAAAGAAAGAAAAGAAAAAGGAGAAAAAGAAGAGATGGATAGCACAGCAGCCTGAAGACAGCCACGGCGTCGACACTCGTAATGGTTCGATGAATCACATGCAATTGTCATTATAAATTAAAGTGTTTCACTTCATCAGTTAACAACGAAGCGCAAAATTTCGAACGTTCGGGGCTTGGAAGCAGATAAGGTTAGAGGCCTCATACAACAAATCTAGTACCACTGAAATCAGTCGTCGGGAGTCTGATTGCTTACCCGACGCATAGCAACAGTACATCACGTACAGTTTCAATCACGCCACGGAAAACATTCATCAGCCACGTGAGCAACCCGCGTGCCTGTACGTGCGTGGGAAGCTTGTTAACAATGGCCGCGGTCGCCGGCTCTGTCATCCGGTGTATAGTCATGCAAATAGCATCGGCGCCTCTCGCAGCTCCGCTGGGATGTGGTTATTTGCAGACGGCGACTGGACGCGTGTGTTTTGGAAAAGTTCCCTCAATGGTCTAAAAATACCCTTTACTGCGCCCTTGGTCACTGTGATTCGCGCGGCGGAAATGACATATTAACTCTGGACGCAGTTATTTTCGCTCATTTTCGTGGCAGGTGCTATGGTAGATCAAAAAATTCAACGGCAACAAGTTCAAGAAGGAGACCAGAAAAAGTTTACTTTCTCCTACACGAGGGGATTTCAAAAAGTAAGTCACGTGTTATTATGGCAGGCCAAATAACTTTTACTGAATGCTGCATTACACTGCAAACTGACGCAGATGTATGACAATATTTTTCAGCGTAGTCACCAAGTCTGTGTGAACAACGGTCGGCACTTTCTACTAACCGTTCAATTCATCAACGATATAAATCCGCTCTTTGACCTCAGAGCCATTCGTGAACCATTGTCTGTACATCCTCTTTGTTGGCAAATCTCTTTCTCCCAGATTTTCCTCCTCGCCTGCCCAGACACTGAAATCTGGATGAGGTCACTAACCTTATGCTTATCTGTGGTTGATGTCGATGACATTCTTTCGCGGTTAGAATCACCCAATTTTCTGCGCCCCTGTTCAAAATTTTGGCACTATTTCAGTATGTATCGACGCGACCTTGCTATTGGCCCATATATAGCCCGCGCAGAATACAGTGGCCGATGCGCTGTGACCAAGCGCTGGGCGAGTTCATTTATTTGTTCAGAAGGGGAGGCCGATAGTGTCTGAAATCTTACAGCCAGTCGGCGATGACAGAATCGAAGCGCACGCCCTGCGGTCTTTCTCAAACAATTTTACAGAAACTGTTCGTTAAAAAAAATTATTTTTGCTTTACTTGTACCTTTACATGTCTGGTTCATTATGATGTGTCAGTCATTTCGTTGATGGTGATAGTTATTGTGATATTTACGTGGATGTAAGACACTGCGCCAAATCCGAAAAAGTTTGCAATGAAAAATAGAGGTCGCTATGATTTTGCGTTTGCTGCATATTACATACGGAATTTTTCTTTAGACTTGGGTGGAGGTCTCTATCCGTCAACAAAGTCGAGAAAATTGATCTGACGTAGCACACTCGTTTTCGATCGCTCCACGACTGCGATAAAGCCAGAATGAAATATCCACAACATTCCAAATATGTCATAAACTGTTTGAGACATCGAAATGAGATTTTGGCAAACGATAGCATGCAAAGAGCAGAGCATTTTGCCACATGGTTATTATGCAAAACTTCATAAGCTACCATGTTACTTCACTAACTACAGACTTTTTCGATGAAGGAATGCAATTTTTAAGGGCCATCGATAGCTGTTGAAATGAGAAATGCTATGGGTTTTGGAACAACATATGTTTATTTTGTACCAAGAATTTGCTTTTTCATAAGCTACTGACATTACTTTTCCTCAGTTCCTCACTCAATAAACTTAATAAACCACTTTCTCACAATTCTTATGTAACTGTGTCTGCACAACATGTTAGTGAGGTGAAACTGTGTAAACTGCTCTGTTCTTTGGCAAAGAAGTAAATTTTAACGTGCCAACCATAGAAAAGTGTAGGTTTTACTCAAAATTCGCCGGTCATGACGTTTCTCTGAAAGTTACAAATGGTTAACAAGCCAGGCGAAAATAAATTGGTACAGTTTAAGCGAAATTATTTTTCGATACTAACCAAAGCAGAGGTGACAGCAGATCTTTTTTAATGGCCACCATGCGAGTATGGGTGTAGAGCCCCCACTTAATACATAATCGATGACGGCTTCCACTCTCGCAGGCATGCGTTCAATCAAGTGCTGGAAGGTTTCTAGGGGAATGGCAGCCCATTCTTCACGGAGTGCTGCACTGAGGAGAGGTATCGATGTCGGTCGGTGAGGCCTGGCACGAAGTCGGCGTTACAAAACACCCCAAAGGTGTTCCATAGGATTCAGGTCAGGACTCTGTGCAGGCGAGTCCATTACAGGGATGTTATTGTCGTGTAAACACTCCGCCACATGCCGTGCATTATGAACAGGTGTTCGAACGTGTTGAAAGATGCAATCGCCAATCCCGAATTACTCTTCAACAGTGGGAAGCAAGAAAGTGCTTAAAACATAAGTGTAGGCCTCTGCTGTGATAGTGCTACACAAAAAAACAAGGGGTGCAAGCCCCCCCCCCCCCCCCCCCTATGAAAAATACGACCGCGCCATAACACCACCGCCTCTGAATTTTGCTGTTGCCAGTACACACGCTGGGAGATGACATTCACTGGGCGTTCGCCATACCCACACCCTGTCATCGGATCGTCACATTGCGTACCGTGATTCGAAACTCCACACAACGTTTTTCTACTGTTCAATTGTACAATGTTTACGCTCCTTACACCAAGCGAGACGTCGTTTGCATTTATTAGTGTGATGTGTGGCTTATGAGCAGCTGCTCGACCATGCAGTTGATCCTGATGCAGTTTGGAATTCCTGTGTGATGGTCTGGATAGATGTCTGCCTGTTACACATTACGACCCTCTTCAACTGTCAGCGGTATCTGTCAGTCAACAGACGAGGTCGGCCTGTACACTTTAGTGCTGTATGCGTCCCTTCACGTTTCCACATCACTATCACATCGGTAACGATGGACCTAGGGATGTTTAGGAGTGCGGAAATCTCGCGTACAGATAAATGACACAAGTGACACCCAATCACCTGACCACATTCGAAGTTCCTGAGTTCCGCTGACCACCCCATTCTGCTCTTTCACGATCTCTAATGACTACTGAGGTCGCTGATGTGGAGTAACTGGCAGCACAGTGCACCTAATATGAAAAACGTATGTTTTGGGGGTGTCTGTATACTTTTTATCACATTGTGTATTTACAGAAAATGTGAATGTAGGCTTCAGTTTAGAATGGCACTTCCCCTCCAACGCTCAGCATTTCCCCTACAACACCTGCCGAGAACCCCCACCACTACTGCTCTGCCCATGCATGTCCTGCCATATGCGCATCTACCGGCCACTATACGGTCGAGAATTTTGCGGAGAATGTACGTGCAATTTAGATGTCTTAATCGCAAGAATCGTAATACCCCGCGTAGGTACTTCAGCTTTCCTTTCTGTGGATGCACTTGCGAAGCCTCTGGCTTTTTTCTAGCACACACACACAGTCCATAGGCTAGTGATTAGCGCTGTTGACTGCTAATGAGGAAGTTCTGTACTCGATTCATTCTGATCACCTGAAGTCTTTCTATGTACGAACGGTCTGCAACAGCGACCAACTAGTCGGTGACACCGTCTCAGTATGAGGTGAGAGAATTGGCAGTGGAACTGACAATAAAGCCGTTGATGTGGCATCAAAGAGCAGGGTTTCTACTAGGTTTGTAACCACGCAACATTTATATGTTTGCTGTGTGCCGTTCATTGCTCTATAGTCTTGAATGTTGTCTTTCAACCAACTTCTTGAGTACAAAATTTATTTTTGACATGAGATTTGTAGTTCCTAAAAGTTACAATTCTGAAACAGCACCGAGCGAGGTGGTGCAGTGGTTAGCACAACTGGACTCGCATTCCGGAGAACGACGGTTCAAACCTGCTTCCGGCCATCCTAATTTAGGTTTTCCGTGATTTCCCCAAATCGCTTCAGGCGAATTCCGGGATGGTTCCGTTGAAAGGGCACGGCCGATGTCCTTACCCGTTCTGTCCTAATCCGTGCTTGTCCTGAATGGGACGTTAAATACTAATATCCTTCGCCGCGCGGGATTAGCCGAGCGGTCTGGGGCGCTGCAGTTAAGTCCCATAAGATATCACACACATTTGAACACACACTAATCTCCTTCTCCTCTGAAACAGCGGATTTAATGGCTGATTTAAAGAATATTTTTATGTGTCAAGTAGTTTCGACAACACACTTTTAAAATAAAAATAATACATGGAAACGAAATTTCCGCGCTGGTTTCCTATTCGAGAACCCAGGGGAAGTCATTTGCCAGTGCGATGCTCTAAGTCTTTAGGTCAAATCGTAAGTTAGGGAATCTACGGAACAAAATGAGGTGCCGCTGTCATGTGTATACTGGAAGATACTCAGAAACCTTGTTAACCCTTTGGGGGGCCATAGGGATATACTTCCCACTAAACACATTTCTAAACAGCGATTAAGGGAATTTGTGTTACCAGTTCTGAACACTCCTGACTTCTAGTGGGTGTCCGCTACACCAGCTGCAGTTTCTTATTGTTGTGAAATATAGCTGTCAGGACTATGAGAAGTACATATCCCACCGAATAAAGGTATTTTAATGGTTATCTGCAAGTATGGTTAACACCAATGTAGTTTCTGGAAGATGCTTGGGAAGTAGAACTATCACAAAATTAATCTATCTTTTGTGGCCTTGGGAAACATACTTACCAACTTAGAGGTATCCCAAAGCTTTTGAGCATTTGTTTTACCACCTCTGTCTATGCCTGACATCTTCTGGCAGTATACTGCAACAGGTGTATGAAAACTGCTGCAACAATCAGTTTCTGTTTGTCATGGGATCACTGCTGTTGGCGGAACGCATTCTTTTACTTTTTTAATATACATTATTGTGACCTGTATCAGTTCGCACCTTTATCACGTGACAGTTTCAAGGGTTGTTTTCACATTGTGGTAGTTACCACAACTTTAATATCGGTGACAAATATGTTTAAATAACGTAAAAGAGAACGTAAAGAAAAACAGAAAACAGTACTCATTATTTTTTTACGTGTAATGGCAACGCATAACAGCACACAAAAGGTAAGTGGGAAATCCATTTACCACCAGCTTTAATACCTCACAAAGGTGCCATGGTGATATGTGTACCACCATAGTTTTAGGTCCTAAACCACAAAAATAAAATTATAAAAAATAAATGTAGTCAGCTGATCACATTCCTAATAGGACAGTAAAAATATTATCTTCGCTGAGTTGCTACAAAAATGCGCCCCCGAAATGTTTATATATGACTGATACAAGACGTATTTGAATACTTGTAACGGACTGCAGAAGACATTTACCGTGTACGCTACTCCCACACCGATGTCAGTATAAGTTACGATGCTCTTTCATGGCAGTACTAAATGCTGGCCGTCTAACCACACTGAGAGTCCCATTTCTCCCATACTGTGCTACAAATTCTCTAATCGTTGGACAAGTGCCCTCTGGAGGCCAGGAGAGATCCCTGGACGGACGCACGGTCTTGCAGGCCCATATCACTGAGGTCAGTCTGTTGTAGAATTATGGAAAATGCCTTACGTTCACGCACTGTGACGTGGATTTCACGAACATTTATCTCGGAAAACTCAGCTCGCTATATCCGTCCATGAGATCCAGAGCACTGTAGGCAACGGCGACCGCACTCATGTCGTGATACTTGCCTTACGGAAAGCACATTTGTGGTTGGACTAGGACTTCCTTGCAGACATATCTCAGTATATCGTTCGTAACGGAACGAAATCGATAGATATAAAGATAATATCTGGAGTACTCCAGGGGAGTGTCATACGGCCGTTACTATTTAAAATTTAAATCATTGCTATAGTGGATAACGTTGAAGGCTCTGTGAGACCATTTTGAACGATAGTGTTGTCTTTACGAAGGTTGCAAATCAGTAAGACTGTAGCGAAATGCTGCAAGACCTCCAGAGAATCGACGTTTGATGCAGCGACTGGCTGTTTGCCCCGAACGTAAATAAATATAAAGCATTATTAATAAATAGGGAAAGCAAACAGTACTGTTCGGTTTCACTACTGGCGACAAATCATTGGAAAAAGTAACAACCATAAAGAGCGCAGAAGAACAATCCGGAGCGATCTAATGTAATGATTTCGTGTAGTTCAAAGGCCCGAAGCAAGTCTTTCAATTAAGATACATTTTCTGCGACTTTTACGTCCATAACTCAGTTAATTTATCATAATATATCACTTTAGCATATATGGATAGCTTTTATCTAGTAACAGCAGTAGCAACAAATGCAGGCGAGCAGTCCACCCACTGATGAAGAATTAGCTAAAGAAAGATAAGTGTTGTGTTACGTTACAAGTCGACTACTATTGTATGTGCTGTTATCGCTATTGGACTCGCGGTACTGCTGCCTGCCGTGTCTAAACTCTTGCGAATTTCACTAGTACACAATGTTTCACTGGTCGAAACATTCTCGGACGAGCTTTGATTAAGCCGCACTCGTTGTTGAGCTGATCTTCAGTCCGAAGACTAATTTGATGCAGCTCTCTGCGCTAGTCTATCTTGTGCAAGCCCCTTCAGCTCTGCATAATTTTGCGCCCGGTATCCATCTGAACCGGCTTACTATTCGAGCACAGACTGTTTAGCAAAAATATTATTGCCACCTTACAGCGTTGCGAACACGTGACGCTATAAAGACAGTATAGATGCGGAGAAGAGACGAGTTGAGAGCATTCTAGCGACGATAGCGGCCACAAATGGAGAAATCCACTCACATAAACGACTTTGACAAACGGCAGATTGTTATAGCCCGGGACCTGAAAACGAGCATCTCAGATATGGCAAAGCTGGCCGGTTGATCGCCTGCCAGTGTCGTGAGCATCTGTGTGCAAAGTGGTTCAAGACAGCATAAGCTGACATAGGCTGCTGAAACCACGAGTAGGTGAAAAGATGTTGGATGGCCACGTCTCATCATACAATGTGGAAAACGGAGGCTTGCCCACATTGTAAATCGTGTTAGGTGTAGCTTTCACGACAGAGGACAATTCTAGTGCATCCACGAGTGATTTGGAGCATACAGTTTGTGTCTAGAGCACATTTTCGAACACGGGGGTCCGCAGCAGACGACTGAAAGACTTCGTCAATTACGAATGCAGAGGTCGAGGGATCATCGAAATTAGACTGTAGATCAATGGAAACGTGTCACTTGGTCAGATGAATCACGCTTCTAGTTACACTAAGTCGACGATCGTGTCCACATACCCCGTCATCTAGGCGAACACCTGTTCGAAACATGTGTAGCGCCACCGCTACATTTTGGGCACTACTGTTGACGCTGGTGTGCTGATTTCGTCAACAGGTCTGTTTAGCTATCAAGACCTAGGCCGACTTGCGGCTCACAATCCTGGTGACGTAGCACAAGTACATTGCACCTGTGAGATGGGCCATCGTTGAACCACAGGGGTACTGGATCGCATGTGGCTGTAAGACGTGAATCGGCATAAAAAATTGTAACTAACCAATATAAAATACTGACGATTTTAGCAGAAATATGTGTAGTGCAGAGTGGTAGTATCCGCCACAAGGGCTACACTAGTCACCACCAGCTAGTGGGTCAACAAGCAACTGACACCGGACGGGACTGAAATCTCCGCCAACTCAGACTGCGAAGTCCATCAACTGTGCACTTGGTGGCGTGAGAGAGACGAGCCACTCCCGAGCTCTCTACAGCAGGAGCCCAACTTTTGGTTTGGAGGGTAACAGTCCTCTCCAGAGTGGTGCAGTGCTCCGCATTCTGTCGCTGGCCGAGCGTTCCAGCACCCGCAATTGTCTTCCACAAGGGCAAGGGCTTCTTCCGGGTCATGGAGTCCCTACGAAGATTCTGGTAGGCGACCATGCTGCTGGCGCTTGCTGCATACTGCCGCTCAGTGGGAACTAGGGCGCTCTTTGGACAAGTGTCAGCAACGCTGGGCGTGGACTTCACAGCCAGATACACTGCAGCCAGCTTCCTCAGCGGTCACCGCGACCTCCATCCGCACGCCCAGTTGGGAGTGACCTTGGGATCACTGCACAACAAATATTGTGTCCCAAGTTGAACAAAACTGTTTTAAATTCCGACTGTGTTATCCTAGTCACCATCAGCCAGCACCACCATCTCCACTCCCTGCCACACCACAAACTCTACGTTGTAATTGGCTTCTCACCCGCCACTTCACATGCACTGCACCAAGGATACAGGTGCAATGTTATGCTATGGGGGACATTCACCTGGGCTTTAAAGAGATCTGTGGTAGTAATCGAAGGTCTCATACACTATTGGCCATTAAAACCGCTACAGCACGAAGATGACGTGTTACAGACGCGAAATTTAACCGACAGGAAGAAGATGCTGTGATATGGAAATGATTAGCTTTTCAGAGTATTCACACAAGGTTGGCGCCGGTGGCGACACCTACAACGTACTGACATGACGAAAGCTTCCAACCGATTTCTCATACACAAACAGCAGTTGACCGGCGTTGCCTAGTGAAACGTTGTTGTGATGCATCGTGTAAGGAGGAGAAATGTGTACCATCACGTTTCCGACTTTGATAAAGGTCGGATTGCAGCCTATCGCGATTTCGGTTTATCGTATCGCGACATTGCTGCTCGCGTTGGTCGATATCCTATGAGTGTTAGCAGAATATGGAATCGATGGGTTCAGGAGGGTAATACGGAACAACGTGCTGGATCCCAACGGCCTCGTATCACTAGCAGTCGAGATGACAGGCATCTTATTCGCATGGCTGTAACGGATTGTGCAGCCACGTCTCGATCCCTGAGTCAACAGATGGGGACGTTTGCAAGACAACAACCACCTGCACGAACAGTTCGACGACTTTTGCAGCAGCATGGACTGTCAGCTCGGAGACCATGGCTGCGGTTACCCTTGACGTTGCATCACAGACAGGAGCGCCTGCAATGGTGTACTCAACGACGAACCTGGGTGCACGAATGGCAAAACGTCATTTTTTCGGATGAATCCAGGTTCTGTCTACAGCATCATGATAATCACATCCGTGTTTGGCGACATCGCGGTGAATGCACATTGGAAGCGTGTATTCGTTATCGCCATACTGGCGTATCACCCGGTGTGATGGTATGGGGTGCCATTGGTTACACGTCTCGGTCACCTCTTGTTCGCATTGACGGCACTTTGAACAGTGGACGTTACATTTCAGATGTGTTACGACCCGTGGCTCTACCCTTCATTCGGTCGCTGCGAAACCCTACATTTCAGCGGGATAATGCACGACCGCATGTTGCAGGTCCTGTACGGGCCTTTCTGGATACAGAAAATGTTCGACTGCTGCCCTGGCCAGCACATTCTCCAGATCTCTCACTAATTGAAAACGTCTGGTCAATGGTGGCCGAGCAACTGGCTCGTCACAATACGTCAGTCACTACTCGTGATGAACTGTGTTATCGTGTTGAAGCTGCATGGGCAGCTGTACCTACACACGCCATCCAAGCTCTGTTTGACTCAATGTCCAGGCGTTTCAAGGTCGTTATTACGGCCAGAGGTGTTTGTTCTGGGTACTGATCTCAGGATCTATGCACCAAATTGCGTGAAAATGTAATCACATGTCAGTTCTAGTACAATATATTTGTCTATTGAATATCCGTTTATGATCTGCATTTCTTCTTGGTGTAGCAATTTTAATGGCCAGTAGTGTAATAGTGAATGTTCTTCCAGGTTGTAAGTAGGCTGTTTAGGTTTTTTATTGGTAACGCCACCTCTGTATGAAAATCCCTGGCTGTGCTGTGTGCAGTCTGTGGCTGCTTTGCATTGTTGTAATACTCGCCATTGTAGTGTTAGGCAGCTGGCTGTGAACAGCGCATAGCGTTGCGCAGTTGGAGGTGAGCCGCCAGCAGTGGTGGATGTGGGGAGAGAGATGGCGGAGTTTTGAAATTTGTCATGAACTGCTATATTTATATATGATGATATCAAGGTAAATACATTGTTTGTTCTCTATTAATATCTTTCATTTGCTAACTATCCCTATCAGTAGTTAGTGCCTTCCATAGTTTGAATCTTTTATTTAGCTGGCAGTAGTGGCGCTCGATGTATTGCAGTAGCTTGAGCAGCGAAGATTTTTGTGAGGTAAGTGATTTGTGAAAGGTATAGTTTAATGTTAGTCAGGGCCATTCTTTTGTAGGGAATTTTGAAAGTCAGATTGCGTTGCGCTAACAAAATATTGTGTGTCAGTTTAAGCACAGTCCTGTATAATTGTTCAAAGGGGACGTTTCATATGTCGACCCTTAGCCGAGGATACCTCACTGGAATCTTCTGATTTTTTTTTCTTGTAGTTTGTGTAATTAGTGTAGCCTTTGTTTATTGCTAGCGCGCAATTGTAGATAAAATCTCCTTTGTAGTTGCAGACTTTCATTGTTGTACAGTAAAACAGTTGTATCATGCATGTAGATTTGCACCAAGTATTTCGCAGTTGCAATTAACTAGATATTATTTTCAGTGTTATGTTAATGTGTTCTCTTATTTTGCTCTTCAAATTGTGTTTTTCTGTGTTGTCGTGTGAAATCTTGTGACAATAATGGCGTGTGAAAAACGTAATACTAGGCTCCAAAGTAAACTGAGAAATGACAGTGAAGACGACAGCAGTGTGTTAGCGCCGGAGAGTAATGAATTAACAGACATTCAAAGTGGTAATTTGGTAACTGTGCATAGGGAAATGGAGCGGGCGGCAAACAATGGCGTGGACAGTGAAACAATTAGTGAAGAGAGACGCATTATCGATCGATCGGTCGGCAACAGCTCGCCTCAGGAATCGGGAATGACAGGACACAATTTTGCAAATACTGTAGACTCAGGTTTTGGGTTCTCACCGTTTTCTCAAATGAGTCAAAACACATTTTCCGCTTGTCAAAATGTGAATGTTGCCGGTGCAACTTCACTGCCGAAAAGCACTGAGGAACATGTTTCGGACACCAGTTTATTGTTATTACAATTAATGCAACAAATGGGACAAAAGCTTGAAAAGTTAGACACACTGGAACAAAATCAGAGACAAACACAGCAAAAGCTTGAAAAGTTACACCACACTTGAAAAAACACGTGAAGATTTAACTACTGAGTTACATAACATTGAATCGAAATGTCAAAAGGTCTGTAATGACATAAAAACACAAATTTGTGAGCATTTCCAACCTATTTTTTCGCGTCATGAAAATGTATTACGGATCACGAAGCAGCCATAAAAGAACTGCAAACTATTGCTCATGAAAATCATGAGACCTTGCAAGCTAAAATTGACTCAGTTGCATCTACCGATTCAGTTACGCAACTTGCAAGAACTCAGGAAAACTTAAAGGACACAGTAGATTCGATTTCAACACAAATGGACACTCTGAAACTTGGTTCAGAAAAACACACTGAGGAAATGTGTTCACTATCAGAGAAAGTAGCCAAACTTTCGGATCAGTTCAATAATTTATCTACGAAGGTAGATGATAATCTGAATGACACAGAAGAGTGCAAACAAATTAGGAAATTCAAACAAAATCAGAATCAAATTAATACGCAATACAAAAGAGAAATCCAGGAAGTACAAGATCAGTTGGCACAAGTAATACAAAAATTTCATATTTCAGAGGACACTCGCGCTCCAACACGGGAAGAGGAACTTAGAAATACGGAAAAGCCACAAAATAATAACACAGGGCATTTCGGAAATTATCAAAGAAATTGGCAAGGTGCACCGAATTTTGAAATGGAGCCGCCGAAACGACGTAACAATGACCGATATGCGACTCGCCGACATGATGACTTTGACTATAAGCTGTTCATTACTACACGTAAATTCAAAGCATTTAAGAATTCTGGCAATGACATTCATCCACAAGCGTGGCTCCATCAATTCTCTCATTGTTTTCCTCCCAACTGGTCATTAGAGCACAGATTAGAATTTATATGTGGCTACTTAGAGAATGAACCAGCTGTTAGAATGCGATCGGTCATTCACGATTGCCACAGTGAAGGGGAGTTTTACCATGCCTTCCTCTCAGCATATTGGTCTCAAGCCACACAAGACCGAGTAAAACATAGCATCATAATGATGAAACGTTTCGAACAATCTGAATTTTCCAGTCTTATGAAATATTTTGAAGACATGTTGCATAAGAATCAGTATCTTTCAAACCCATACAGCCCCTCAGAACTCATCCGCATTTGCTTAATCAAACTGCCTGAACATTTACGACATAGTATTTTGGCAGGACGTTGCAAAGACGACATTGAAGCATTTCAGGGACTCTTACAAGAATTAGAAATTGACACTGACAATCGCGGAACGCGAAACCAGGAACACAAGAATTACAGGTCACATCCGTCGCAATTCCGCGATGAAAGAAGTAATAACTTGACACGACAAGGCTATTCTCACAACACAAATCGTGACCAAAACAGACACCACCCGTATGACAACCGTTGGCAGAATAATAGTTACAGAGAAAGATCGCATTTCCGTAGTAATGAATACGACAGAGATAACCATAGAAACAGACAATATGGTAACCAGAACTATTATTATCAAGGGAGACAGAATAATTTCAGACGCAACAGTTCAGCGCGCAGTTACGATTCAGGGAGAAATTCTCCACCACGTGACCGACAAGAAAGAAACTGTGTAAACTACCGACAAAACGACAGACCTGAATTCCATCAGAACTGGCGAGCTTCAAACAGGGCAGGGCCATCCCGTCAAAGTGAATTTGTAGAAGTTAGGTCTCCTAATCCCAATAACGGCGCGCGCCAACAAAGAGACAGACAATGACTCGCACAGCAGGCAGCCACCTGCGCCGGGCTGGCTCAGAGAAAAATAACGTAGACGCTAACCTTGAGAAAAAATTCCAATATTCTTTACCGACGTATACCGCATGACAATTGCGTTGAAGTTGAAACTCTGCGTACTAGGAAGAGTAAAGGTTTACACCACATTTCACATGTAAAACCGTTTATTGAAAAATAATCTGCTTTTTAACTTTGTCTTTGCCATAAAACTTTTCAATTGATGCTACTAGTAGGCTTTGTCACACTGAGAAACTATTAACATGCAACAATGTTTGAAGTTAAATATCCAGTCAAGAACCAAGAGAACTTATTGAAACAGAAATTACGAATGCATTGTTATTGTGAACAGACGACACAGTGTTATTGTGTGTGTACATTCTTGCTTGTTAGTTGCACGATTACATAACGACTATAAGGCTCACATACTTAGAACATTTACCAGTAGTGCTAATGAGATTTTAATGCAACATTTTGGTTTACTTGAAAATACATTCTGGGTTTAAAGTACTTTCTGTGAGATACCAGACGACAGAGTGATTAGTTTATGTGACAGATACACGATTTTATCACGACGCTACTAATGAGTGACAATTTACAATGTTGCTTTTGCGCTATATCTGTTTTATATCTGCACAGTCTTTCTGAATTATTCTGGAAAGTAAAACAGGTTTTAGTAATAACTTTTGTGGTATAGCTACAATGAGACTGCCTTTTCCGTAGCACAACAATACGTTACAGCACAGTACTTTCCTCATCATGGCAATAAGCGTAATAACTAAGACATTTATACGCAAAGCATTTCACTTTTGTGTATTATGAGGTAAGTACATTGACTTCTGCATAACGTAGCTTCCGGAGGCCGATAACTACGACACTTCCACACAGATTATGTTGCAACAAGACGCACATTTAGCGCTACAGTACACGTATTTGAGTGATTAATTTTGTACTTAAAACATTTATTTTTAAAGATTTTTGAAGTACAAAGAAAGTTCAAATGGTTCAAATGGCTCTGAGCACTATGGGACTCAACTGCTGAGGTCATTAGTCCCCTAGAACTCAGAGCTAGTTAAACCTAACTAACCTAAGGACATCACAAACATCCATGCCCGAGGCAGGATTCGAACTTGCGACCGTAGCGGTCTTGCGGTTCCAGACTGCAGCGCCTTTATCCGCACGGCCACTTCGGCCGGCACAAAGAAAGTTTTCCGTGATACATTTCATTCCATTGCTGTAATCTGTAACACCTGAGGGTATAATTACATTAATCCTCAGGGGGGTACACGCTTACCTTGTGTACCATGTGTGTGGCAACCACAAGGAACCCTAGCTAATATGGTATTTGCTTATACAACTTTACACTTTGGTACCATATTTCTCTAACACAGAATTACACAGCTATCTGATTGTTTGACAGAGAAACAAACATTCTTTTTACTACGTCAGTGACAGATGTTTACGCAATTACAGGGTTGGATTACTTCACACTTATGAAATTGTATTTTGTCTGTACTTTGTGAAATGCTCACATTTTTTTTCGGAATCATTGTGATACTATGAGAGCTTTGAATGATGTATTTGGTATGGGATCATGATTTTTAAAGTGTGTTTGAGGCAGATGACACTTTTGACATGAGCAGAGAATTTTTTTTAGGTTTTGAAATTATTGGAGAAAGCTACGACGATTTTGAGACTTGACTGAGGTGCTATGATGTTATTATTACGATGACTATGTGTATTATGCTGCTGAGGTATGTTTATGATCAGTAAGCTGATGCTATACGAGGAATTTGATTATGCTATGTATTTATTATGATGAAATTTTGAAGTGTCGTCGCAAGATTGACGTGTCGACGAATATATATATATGTAATAAGGTAAGGAGTAATGAATAGTGATTAGGGACTCTGACTTATGGAAAAGGATGTTGGAAACCAAGAATCATACTTTAGAATTATGAAATGTGTGTACATGTGTGAATAATGTGTGAACGTATCACAATGCCACTGAAAATTTTTTGGACACTGTTATATTTACAGGATTTTGTTTCTACAGATTTGCAACGCTAATTCTTGACCTGTGAAATATTTATATATGAGACTATCACTGTAGCGGAAACTGCTGTCGTAAATATTTCCGTAAGAAAGTTAAGTGACCACCTGCACGTAATGCGTCGTGGGCACGCAGCTGTGTCAGACGCTGGGAGAACAAGTCATTAGTGAGTGCCTCATCAGAAGCACAGGTAGAAAAAAAAGAAAGGGGAGGCCATTGTCCTCGCTATTGACATTTCCTTGTTGAAAGCATACTGTGGAGCTCGTAATTTATGATATTTACTAAAATGCCTAATGAAATGATTAGAAACATTTTACATCTATTGTCTTTGTAGTTAAGAGATTGCTCATTTTGTTTAATATCTGGTTTCCAGCTGTGTTCCAGCATTGGTTTTATAAAATAAACTTAAATGCATCTGCTAATGTGAACACTTTCTGTCAACAGATTTATTAAATAATTATTTTCTGATCCACATTCTTCGAAAAAGGAGCTCTTGGAATGGAGAGAACTATAAGAAGGGACTAATAACAGCAACTGCATCTATAATTTTCTTTGGTAATTTCTTTTGTAGAATAATTTGTGGTGCACCACTTTAATTACATAGACATTAAGATGTGAATATACATTTCCCTTATCTGCATTGTTGTTTTTACTGTAATATTTTTTCTGCTTGAACTATGTCATGTTTAGGTGTACGGGTAAGTTACTGCTGTTTGCCAGGCATAGTGTTACTGAATTTGACTTTGTGTTACTCTGCTAAGCCAGTTTACTACTGATTTATTTTTCTTGTTGCTGCACATTGGCTCATATTAGTTGTAATGTTGCATTGCTTGGTAATTTAGATTTACTGTAGCTTGCTTTGCAATTTTCCATTTTTTTGGTCATTGCTGTTTGTGTTACTTATTTTGTGCTGCTGCATTGCCTCGTCCCTTAGTTTAGCATCTGAGCTCAGTAGATTTAAGTTAGCATAAGAGGGGGTAGCCTCTAAGAGAATGAGTTGCGATGAATTGGAAGAAATGCATTGAGAAGTTATACAAAAAAAAGTACAGAAAACAGGTTTAGGTAGGATTTTCTTGGAAATAAATGTTGAGGTAAGAAATGTGTGAACATATAAATACAGAAAGCATGCTTAGATAGAATTTTTTTTTGGTGGAAACAAAGGATGAAACAAGAGGAAAGATATATGAAGTTTTGGGTTGGACTGCAGTACCACATGTTACACTGAAAACGAACCCTGTCCTTTCCTATTGGTGTTATCCCACTATGTGTTTGTGTACCCTTGTGTATTTGTTTTCTTCCTGTCTCTGTGTAGTTTCATAGAATTTTTTCTTCTTTTAATATTAAGCTACATTCACTATGATGAGGAATACTGTTATCCTCGAATATAATTGGCATTAATAATATGTTATTTACTTTGTAAAGATGTTAGACATTATTAATTCTGTTCTGTTTAATGCTCATGTGTGAAGTTGATGTTTCAAAAGTTATTGTGATCTTTTATGTATGTACTCATGTCATAATTCCACTGATGTATATGTTAGTTCGATTCTTTTGTAAAGCCTGTACTACAAATGTTATCTGTATTGTTATGTTTTTAATGATGTATTTTGTACCTTTGTAATTGTATTTTCATGTTGTAAATTTATAATTGTATAGACACCAGTTCTTCAAATTAAGTTACATTTCACTGCACACGTTTCTGTTGGTCATAGTACATGGACAATATGTGAGAAGTAGGGACTGATAGTGTTTGCACGTGTGTTAATGATTCAGCAAGGGACCGGATAACATCATTGCTGGTTCTAAGGACAATTCCAAAAACTTTGTGAGTGCACAAGTGGTGGTTTATGGACTTGCTACATTATCCACAAGACTCTTCAGTGGTGATTGTGCACCTGCACAGTCACAACAGACGGCTGCTGGCCATCTCTACCAGGACTACAGTGGGTCTGCTCTGTGATGACCTACCCACCAATATTCTTCAAAACTTCGACTGACTCTGCTGTGGGTTTGCTCTGTTGTGGCGCATTATCTGTCAGCATGTCAAGAGTCAGCACTGTCTTTCCGTTGGAAGGACAACGCTACTTCTTCAAGACTGCATGGAAATCCACTACTTCCGTGTGCATTTTCTTCTACTGCTCAGACTTTGAGGAAAACACTACTATTTTACCTTGATGAACGATCAGGACTGTCTTTATGGACTGTGAGAAAATTTGAGCTTTTGATCAACATTGTATCAATAAGTGTGTGCATTTGATTTCTTTGTTATTGTAATTATGAAAAGTTTTTCAAATCTGTATTGGCCACTGCCTAAACCAATTTGTAAAATTTTTGTGGGGAGCGTGGGGGCTATGTAAGTAGGCTGTTTAGGTTTTTTATTGGTAACGCCACCTCTATATGAAAATCACTGGCTGTGCTGTGTGCAGTCTGTGGCTGCTTTGCATTGTTGTAATACTCGCCATTGTAGTGTTAGGCAGCTGGCTGTGAACAGCGCATAGCGTTGCGCAGTTGGAGGTGAGCCGCCAGCAGTGGTGGATGTGGGGAGAGAGATGGCGGAGTTTTGAAATTTGTCATGAACTGCTATATTTATATATGATGATATCAAGGTAAATACATTGTTTGTTCTCTATTAATATCTTTCATTTGCTAACTATCCCTATCAGTAGTTAGTGCCTTCCATAGTTTGAATCTTTTATTTAGCTGGCAGTAGTGGCGCTCGATGTATTGCAGTAGCTTGAGCAGCGAAGATTTTTGTGAGGTAAGTGATTTGTGAAAGGTATAGTTTAATGTTAGTCAGGGCCATTCTTTTGTAGGGAATTTTGAAAGTCAGATTGCGTTGCGCTAACAAAATATTGTGTGTCAGTTTAAGCACAGTCCTGTATAATTGTTCAAAGAGGACGTTTCAAGGTTACCTGCATTCCATGCCTGATATCTTCTGTCCGTCTCAAAAGGCCAGAATGGTGCCTCAATGGTTTGAGGAACATGATAGTGAGCCGCTGTGGACGTCTTGGCCACCTGTTCGAAATCCGATGAAAATTAACTGTTACAAACGTGCACCAACCTGTTACGAAGGAGGTGGTCGTAATGTTTTGGCTCATCTGTGTAGATCTCGCTCTATAATTTTTAGATCCCCTGCCCCCCTCCCCTCCCTGCCCACCATCCGATCTTTCCTTCACTATCCAACTGATGTATCCTTGACGCCTCAGCAAGTGTACTAACGACTGATCGTTATTTTTTTTCTTTCATTGTGTCATAAATTTATTTCCTCTCAAAATCGTTTTAGTATCTGATCATTAGCTATACAACCTATCGTCATCTAATCTATAGCATTCTTCTACAGAACCGTGATCCTTAAGCTTCTACTCTCTTTTTTTCTGAAATATGTATCATTCACATTTCACTTTCTTACACGTCAGGTACACACTTTCAGAAAAGACTTCCTGACACTTAGATTTAGTTATATGTGTGTGGTGTCTGTTCTTTCGGACGTGTCCAAAAGAACGGACACGACACATATATAAATATATACACCTTGACGACCATGAAGATCATTTCCGTGCGGTTGCAGTCTCCCTCCCCAGAACTTGGGAAAATCAGAGTGAGGCTGCGAGCAGTGAGTGGGGTGGACAGTGGCGCTGCGTAAGTGGTGTGCAACTAGTTGGAAATTTGGGTTGGATGAGAAATGTGGTCAGATAGCGGACGCGGATAAGGCGACCGCTCCCATAAAACATGAAGTTCAGGTTCAGATCTCGCTCCGGCACAAATTTTCACTAGTTGCCAATGAATTTATTTCAGCGCCTGATTACGGCCGACGTCAAAATTTCTATTTCATTTCATCATTTAAATTTATGTTCAATATTAACAATTTTTTTTCTTTTCTGGAACGCTTTTCGTGGTATTGACATCCAGCATTTTATGTTCTCCCTACATCGTCGACCGTCAATTTTTTGCCCCCAAAATAGGACAAGGCATCTACCACTTTCAGCGTTTCATTTCCTAGTCTAATTCCCTCAGAATCGCCTCACTTAATCAGATTGCATTTCATTACTCTTCTTTTAGTTTTGATGACTTTCCAGACACTATTCATTCCGTCAATTGCTCTTCCAAGCCTTTTGCCCTGTCTGTCAGAATTACAATGTAATAGGCAAGCCTGGATTTTTTCTCCTTCTCCCTGCCACTTAATTCCATTCTGAAATACCTCCTTGGCTTCCTTTGCAGCTTGACGAATATGCAGATTGAATAACACTGGGAGTGAGCTACAAATCTGTTTCATTCTCTTGTCAGCTACTTATTCCTTTCATATCCTTCGACTTTTATAACTGCAAAAGAAAGGAAGGAAGGAAAATTAGGTATACCGTCCCGTAGACATGGAAGTCATAGGGAAGGAGTGCAAGCTTGCATTGTTTCAAAAGGGTGGCGAAGGTAATCAGCTGTCCACTTTTCAAGGAACCATCTCGAGATTTACCTGGAGAGCCTTGTGGCAGTCGTTTTACATCTGCAGTTACGTTGCTGTTCAGGTTGTTGATACTCTTTCGTTTCCTTTATGTTGTACCCGCTAGCTTCAGAGAGTGTGCTCCAGTCAACATCGCCAAAAGCTTTCTCTGAATCTGCAAATGCTGTCTATATATATATGTAGGTTTGCGTTTCTTCAGTCGCATCTTCCACGATATGTCTTTCCCGGGGTCAGCTTCTACGGGAACTAGTCTATCCATTTTTCTCTGAATGATTGAATAGTTCAGCCGAACAAAGTATCAACCCACAAGGGCGTATATCGAGTTACTGCATGTTATATGTTTGGTTGAATGCAAAGAGAAACCCCTAATGCAATAAGATAAAACGTTTTATAAACTCTGCCACCTTATACATTTCAGAAGTGAAATAAAACGTGAAAAATGCAATCGGCCATGTATACGTCTACGTCAGGGGCTCTCATAATGGTCAGAAATGCACAATCCCTAAACGTGAGCCGGCTGCGGTGGCCGAGCGGTTCTAGGCGCTCCATTCCGGAGCCGCAGGTTCGAATCCTGCCTCGGGCATGGATGTGTGTGATGTTCTAAGGTTTAAGTAGTTCTAAGTCCAGGGGACTGATGACTTGAGATGCTGAGTCCCATAGTGCTCGGAGCCATTTGAACCAATCTAAACTTGTACAAACATCATTTTCAGTACAAAGTTACTTTTTTTGATAACTAGAAGTAGGATTAGTGATGGCAGACATGGTTTGACTGCTCTGAACCTTATACCTTCTGGAAGACTTAAACCTTATCAATAATGGAAACGGTGCCACAGTTTCTGCGGTAGTCCTATAACGCCGTAATGTGCGTTACCTGCACAGTCCTGAAGCCTGCTGTAAGCAATCGTTGGCTCTGCGCATTGCGGCAGAAACTGTGGCACCGTTGCCATCCTTTAGTCTACTACTTTCGAAGGTATGAGGTTAGGAATAGTGAAAACAAGCCCGTACCGCTAGTTTTCATTTCCGTAGAAAAACATACACGTGCCTTAACGTAAATTTGTATTGAAAGTGACGTTTGTTTACATTTATGGATTGTACACGTGCCTTAACGTAAATTTGTATTGAAAGTGATGTTTGGCTCAAATGGTTCAAATGGCTCTGAGCACTATGGGACTTAACATCTATGGTCACCAGTCCCCTAGAACTTAGAACTACTTAAACCTACCTAGCCTAAGGACATCACACACATCCATGCCCGAGGTAGGATTCGAACCTGCGACCGTAGCAGTCGCGCGGCTCCGGACTGAGCGCCTAGAACCGCTAGACCACCGCGGCCGGCAAAAGTGATGTTTGTTTACATTTATGGACTGTGCCTTCCTGCCCATTATGTGATTCCCTGACATAGGTGCATCCTTAGCTAGTTGCATTTTTCACATTGTTTCGTTTCGGAAATATATGTAATGGCACAGTTAGATGGGACACGCTGTGTATGTGGAGTTTCCAAAATGCTGAATAAGTCGCTGAGGAAAAAGTCGTTGCCTTCAAGCAAATTGCCCCCTTAGCTGAGTGGTCAGCATGTCTGACTGCCATGCAGCGGGGCCGGTTCGATTCCCCGCGGGGTGGGAGAGTGTCTTCCTCGGGGACAGGGTATTGTGTTGTTCTCATCATCACCAACACACAAGTCACCTATCTGGCGTGCCCTTAAAAGACTTGCAACTCGGCAGCCGAACTTCCTCGGTTGGGGACCCTAGCCATCAAAGGCATAGCGTTTATATATTATTTATTATTTGTATATTTTTTATATAATAGACGGCGCTTTCAAGCGGTGCATATGGAACTACTTGTTATCAGCACGTGGATCATTCGAAAACACAACAGACGACGTCATCAGACTAATCCTTACAAAATTTAGGGTTAGCACACTCTTCCGTCGACCAATTCGATTCGTAACAGTGTTTTGCAATCATGATTTATTAAACTGATGTTTCTGTAATATTCGCATCCCTCAGCATCTTTATTTTGTGGGAATGACAAATCCCAAATTATATTTCCCGCTATCCACGATTTGCCAAATATATACTCTCTGAACTAACGTTTTACTCGTTAGAATGGAAGGGCAGTCTTCGGAAGGAAAAGCAAGTGCAGACTATGATTTTACTCTCTTGCTGTCACGTCTGTGCAGTGTGATGGCAGGAAGAATCGTAACGATAACACGTGCTTACATCATGCTCACGGACTGCCCGCGCGTGTGTAGTGCCTTGCCGCTGCGAAGTCTGTGCCTGATGATCCATTTCCAGATAGCTGCCGCGGTCAAGGCGACTTAAAGCCGAACTGGCATGTGCCAGATCTATTTCGGCCAGTTCTGGACCCATTCGACAAGAAATGCGGCCTCCTGGCCTTGCGGCGACACAGCTGTATCCCGACGACTGGGGCAACACTGCTGGCGGCGCATGCAGCGCTGTTGGTAAATAGAATGCCCTCCTTTGTCACGCAACTGCTTCTCGGCAGCTAGAGACCTACGCCGCACAAGCGGTGCCTTAACCGCTCTGCGTTTGGCCTGTTGCCTGTCGTCAGGATCAAGTCTACCTGCTGAGCAGTGTGTTGGTAACTACTCTGCGCAGGGTTAGTGGCGCCTGTAACGAGAGCACACTGCGCTATAATTGCTCCTTTCACGTTGCATATTCCGTCGTAGTTGCTACCTCTCGCTGTGATGTGCAAAAAGTCGGGTTTACAATTAAAATACACTTACTCTGTGAAACATACGGCAACGTGGTGACCATTTGTACGATTGTTTTAAGCTACTTTTATTGTACATAGAAGTTTGTAATTAATTATGTAAGAATATGGTGAGCAAGATGTATGAAACAGGGTACTCAGACTTCAAGAAGAATGTAATAATTCCAATCCCAAATAAAAGCAAATGATGACAGATGTGAAAATTACCGAACTATCAGTTTAATAAGTCACAGCTGCAAAATACAAACGCGAATTTCTAACAGACGAATGGAAAAACTGGTAGAAGCCGACCTCGGGGAAGATCAGTTTGGATTCCGTAGAAATGTTGGAACACATGAGGCAATACTGACCCTACGACTTATGTTAGAAGCTAGGTTGAGAAAAGGCAAACCTACGTTTCTAGCATTTGTAGACTTACAGAAAGGTTTTGAGAATGTTAACTGGAATACTCTCTTTAAAATTCTGAAGGTGGCAGGGGTAAAATACAGGAGCGAAAGGCTATTTACAATTTGTACAGAAACCAGATGGCAGTTATAAGAGTCGAGGGGCATGAAAGGGGAGCAGTGGTTGGGAAGGGGTGAGACAGGGTTGTAGCCTTTCCCCGATGTTATTCAATCTGTATATTGAGCAAGCAGTAAAGGAAACAAAAGAAAAGTTCGGAGTAGGTATTAAAATCCATGGAGAAGAAATAAAAACTTTGAGGTTCGCCGATGACATTGTAATTCTGTCAGAGACAGCAAAGGACTCGGAAGAGCAGTTGAACGGAATGGACAGTGTCTTGAAAGGAGGGTATAAGAAGAACATCAACAAAAGCAAAACGAGGATAATGGAATGTAGTCGAATTAAGTCGAGTGATGCTAAGGAAATTAGATTAGGAAATGAGACACTTAAAGTAGTAACGGAGTTTTGCTATTTGGGGAGCAAAATAACTGATGATGGTCGAAGTAGAGAGGATATAAAATGTAGACTGGCAATGGCAACGAAAGCGTTTCTGAAGAAGAGAAATTTGTTAACATCGAGTATTGATTTAAGTGTCAGGAAGTCGTTTCTGAAAGTATTTGTATGGAGTATAGCCATGTATGGAAGTGAAACATGGACGATAAATAGTTTGGACAAGAAGAGAATAGAAGCTTTCGAAATGTGGTGCTACAGAAGAATGCTGAAGGTTAGATGGGTAGATCACATAACTAACGAGGAGGTATTGAATAGAATTGGGGAGGAGTTTGTGGCACAACTCGACAAGAAGAAGGGACCAGTTGGTAGGACGTGTTCTGAGGCATCAAGGGATCACAAATTTAGCATTGGAGGGCAGCATGGAGGGTAAAAATCGTAGAGGGAGACCAAGAGATGAATACACTAAGCAGATTCAGAAGGATGTAGGTTGCAGTAGGTACTGGGAGATGAAGAAGCTTGCACAGGATAGAGTAGCATGGAGAGCTGCATCAAACCAGTCTCAGGACTGAAGACCACTACGACAATAACATGTAAGAATGCAGAGTCTCCCGGCGGTAAGATTGAATAAAAAGTTCTCGGGTTTCCATCTGTGTAAAGTGATTAAAATTGCACGAGCTTTCGGCGAAGCACTCCCTGGCTATTGTCAATTGGTATGACTACTAGCAAGCTGCAGTTAGGCCTACGTCCTTATATACGCTAGTTGCCGGCTGTGACATCACTGATGCCTTCCCAACAGAACATGTATGGGACCAGCTTGGACCTCAACACCAATCCTGTACCAGTATTTATGATACCAAAGGTCAGTTACAACTGTTGTTGGCCAGCTTACCTCAGAAGGGGATACAACGACTTCATGAATCCTTCCCAACAGAATTAGTGCATGAAACCAGGCCAGAGGGTTTACAACGTCATACTGATAACTGGACTCATACTGCCAAACTCTTTGTAAATTTTACTCGATTTTGTAGTCGCTGGAATTACGCCACATATTCTCTCAACCTTAGAGGTGGCACGCCTTTAGATGTACACAGTGACTTGCCCCCCTCATATTTATATCTTACTCTGAGTAATTCGATTTGGGGAAGTATGACCAAGTATTGTCATTACAAGGCTAGTATTGAGAACTCAGAAGATATGAATATTTTCCTCTATAATTGCATGTGGTGAAAAGTTGCTATTGCTTCCCACGCGGTCTTCCCACGCAGTGTGTCTCGTCACCCAGGTGGTCCGGTGACAGACGGGTTCTGCTGATCTTGAAAGAGTTGTGCCAACGGGTGTGAGGGAGGCGAGTGGATGCTTTCCAGACGCCGACATTGTCATAAGAGCGGGGGCGACACGCCCATAGTTGCCTGAAGGAGCGGCTGGGGCTAGAGATTCCGTTACTTCGCAGAAACTTAGTGAAAACACTTTCTGACGGGCTACCAGTGAGGCGTCGGAATGACTTGTGTTCCCAGGCAGTCTTGGCGGGCAAATGCCCGCGTTTTCTGCAAAATCATAGCTGTGATTGGCTTGCTCAGGGTATAGCTCCGTGACGCAGCAAAATCGGCGCTGAAATTGGCGCCAAGTGTCTCCATTGGTGGAATAGTAGTGCTTCGGCAACAGAGTGGAATTTTCCGCCGGTTTTCGAGTTGCTCAGACAATCAGAGCTCAGCAGAGCGCGCTAGTTCCCGTCTTTTCTAACATGATTCTGTCTTGTGTGTTCATTGTCTGAGTTCTCACTACTGTAGCAGCAAGTAATGTTGGGTCGGCTGGGTGTTTCTCTTAAGATTTGAGTTGCAAGGAATTTGCTCCATATACCACTTGGTCATAAATGTCACAATCTAGTTTATGGAAAACTTCACCTTCACAGCATTTATTTGAACATCCAATTTGACGTATTATAAATGTTTCATGTGTTTTATTTGTTATTTTGAGTTTAGTCATAATAAATCAAATTGTTATTTTGGACAGAACTTTCATTCTGTTGATCGGCAGAGCAACCCTTTCATTTCTCACTACGTTAATGAAACTTTCCTTTATCAAATTAATTTCTATCAAATTAAATTATTGCAGGTGCCAAACTCTTTTCTACTCCACTTGCAGGGTCGATTACAGTCAGTTCCCGTTTCTTCTTAATCCATGTGCAACAGCTAAAGTCGGAGTTAGAAAAGGGGGGCTTAGAGCATCATTTCCATATGAAGATTCGAGAAGAATTTAGTGTTAAATACACTGCTAGCCCCGGCACCTCGCAAACCACGATGTTCCTTTTCGTCTCCCCCTTCCCTTCTGCGGGTTCCAATTTTATGTCATGGAATGTATTAATTAATGTGATTTTAGTTTCCGAGTAAGAGAGAAAAAAGCTGTCCCATTATTTGAAGAGCTGTGTACTAGACGTTATATAGTGGACACCACACGCTATCTTTATTACACGCTTCTGTGAAAAAAACACTTTTTCATCACAGACAAGTTACTTCAGCATATGATGGTATAAGGCATCGATGAACGCAAAAAGGTGAGATAAGTCATATGTTCGACGTTTTGATCTCCAAAATCTAACATAATGCGTAACGCAAAAATCCAGAGCTTATAAATATTGAATAAAATCTGTAGCATGTGACTTCGAGTGCAGGTTCTTATCAATAAAAGAACATAAGAATTTAGAATACTCTCTTTTATTTATTGGTTTAACCTCACGCATTTGTCTAATATTGTGATCAGATCTTGTACAGTACAGAATTGATTGTAATGTGTTTCATCTAAGTTCAGCGACAGTCTATTTGCAGAGAAAAAATTATTAATTAAAAACAAATATACACACATCAAAAAAAGTTTTGCATCACCTCGGTTCCGAGGATTCCGGAACCTGTACAGAAAATTGGAATAGAGATCAACATAAACATTATTTCTGCCCTTTTTATTGCTCATGAAAACAACACATTGTATTCAGAATGAAATTTTCACTCTGCAGCGGAGTGTGCGCTGATATGAAACTTCCTGGCAGATTAAAACTGTGTGCCCGACCGAGACTCGAACTCGGGACCTTTGCCTATCGCGGGCAAGTGCTCTACCAACTGAGCTACCGAAGCACGACTCACGGCCGGCACTCGCAGCTTTACTTCTACCAGTACCTCGTCTCCTACCTTCCAAACTTTACAGAAGCTCTCCTGCGAACCTTGCAGAACTAGCACTCCTGTAAGAAAGGAGAGCTTCTGTAAAGTTTGGAAGGTAGGAGACGAGGTGCTGGCAGAAGTAAAGCTGTGAGTACCGGGCGTGAGTCGTGCTTCGGTAGCTCAGTTGGTAGAGCACTTGCCCGCGAAAGGCAAAGGTCCCGAGTTCGAGTCTCGGTCGGGCACACAGTTATAATCTGTCAGGAAGTTTCAACACATTGTATGTTGTACCACCATACAACGAGACCTTTAAAGGTGGTGGTCCAGATTTCTGTACACACCGGTACCTCTAATATGCATTAGCACGTCCTCTTGCATTGATGTATGCCTGTATTCATCGTGGCATACTATCCACAAGTTCATCAAGGCACTGTTGTTCCAGATTGTCCAACTCCTCAACGGCGATTCGGCGTGGATCCCTCAGAGTGGTTGGTGGGTAACGTCGTCGATAAAACGCCATTTTCAGTCTATCCCAGGCATCTTCGATAGGGTTCATGTCTGGTGAACATGCTGGCCACTCTAGTCGAGCGATACCATTATCATGAAGGTAGTTATTAGGAAGATGTGCACGATGGAGGCGCGAATTGTCATCCATGAAGACGAATGCCTCCCCAGTATGCTGCTGATATGGTTGCACTATCAGTCGGAGGATGGTATTCACGTATCGTACAACCGTAACGGCGCCTTGCGTGACCACCAGCGGCGTACGTCGGCCCCACATAATGCCACCCAAAAACAGCAGGGAACCTCCACCTTGCTGCACTCGCTGTGCAGTGTGTCTAAGGCGTTCTGCCTGATCGGGTTGCCTCCAAACGCGTCTCCGACGATTGTTTGCTTGAAAGCATATGCGACACTCATCGGCGAAGAGAACGTGATGCCAATCCTGAGCGGTCCATTCGGCATGTTGTTGGACCTATCTGTACCTCGCTGCATTGTGTCGTGGTTGCAAAGATGGACTTCACCATCGACGTCGGGAGTGAAGTTACGCATCATGCAGTGTATAGCGCTCAGCTTGAGTCGTAACACGCGTCCGGTGGCTGCACGAAAAGCATTATTGAACATGGTAGCGTTGCTGTCAGGGTTCCTTCGAGCCATAATCTATAGGTAGCGGCCATCCACTTCAGTAGTAGCCCTTGGGCGGCCTGAGCGAGGCACGGCATCTACAGTTCCTGTCTCTCTGTACCTCCTCCATGTCCGAACAACATCGCTTTGGTTCACACCGAAACGCCTGGACACTTCCCTTGTTGAGAGCCCTTCCTGGGACAAAGTAACAATGCGGACTCGATCGAACCTCGAAATTGACCGTCTAAGCATGGTTGAACTACAGACAACACGAGCCGTGTACCTCCTTCCAGGTGGAATGACTGGAACTGATCGGCTGTCGGTCCCCCTCTGTCTAACAGACGCTGCTCGTGCATGGTACAAGTAACACTACTGGTCCTAGCGACCGCTTCTAACAAAAGTCTGTCAACTGAATTGCAGTGACTGCTGATCTGTAAATGAGCTACGTAGAAATTGCTAATGATGAGGCTGCGATGCGTCGGCTAACGAAGTGGCTAACGTCGAAGCTGCTATCAGCCGGACGGTGTGGCCGAGCGGTTCTAAGCGCTACAGTCTGGAACCGCGAGACCGCTACGGTCCCAGGTTCGAATCCTGCCTCGGGCATGGATGTGTGTGATGTCCTTAGGTTAGTTAGGTTTAAGTAGTTCTAAGTTCTAGGGGACTGATGACCTCAGAAACTAAGTCACATAGTGCTCAAAGCCATTTGAACCATTTTGAAGCTGCTATTGAAGTGGGCTGCCACCAGTCAGGCGCGGCGCTTATGTCGCCTTCGCCTAGGGGCCGCTGTGTCGCGTTGTCGTCCTGGAGGGCGGTCGGTCAGCGTGCGATTGGCTGACCTCTTCTCACAGCCTTCTCTTCTCTGTCGTTCTTGACTGACGTGCCGGTGCTGACTACCCAGTAACACAAAGCTTCTGTATGAATCTCAATCTGGATTATAATTTTACTTCCAGTTTTCGTAATATACTCGTAATTACTTCATAAGCTTTAAATGGGATACACGACGAAATTGTCAGATAACACCGAATGAAAACCCTACTGTAAAGAATGCAAGTGATACGGATGTGAAAATTTGATGGTTCATTTATGTATTTTGTCAACCTTAGCAGCTTGTTGGCTATAAGCATTGATCACAAATGAAAAGCATAACGCCGGATTGTGTTGCCGATCGGTTCTAGGCGCTTCAGTCTTGAACCGTGCGACCGCTACGGTCCCAGGTTTGAATCCTGCCTCGGGCATGGATGTGTGTGATGTCCTTAGGTTAGTTAGGTTTAAGTAGTTCTAAGTTCTAGGGGACTGATGACCTCAGAAACTAAGTCACATAGTGCTCAAAGCCATTTGAACCATTTTGAAGCTGCTATTGAAGTGGGCTGCCACCAGTCAGGCGCGGCGCTTATGTCGCCTTCGCCTAGGGGCCGCTGTGTCGCGTTGTCGTCCTGGAGGGCGGTCGGTCAGCGTGCGATTGGCTGACCTCTTCTCACAGCCTTCTCTTCTCTGTCGTTCTTGACTGACGTGCCGGTGCTGACTACCCAGTAACACAAAGCTTCTGTATGAATCTCAATCTGGATTATAATTTTACTTCCAGTTTTCGTAATATACTCGTAATTACTTCATAAGCTTTAAATGGGATACACGACGAAATTGTCAGATAACACCGAATGAAAACCCTACTGTAAAGAATGCAAGTGATACGGATGTGAAAATTTGATGGTTCATTTATGTATTTTGTCAACCTTAGCAGCTTGTTGGCTATAAGCATTGATCACAAATGAAAAGCATAACGCCGGATTGTGTTGCTCATCGGTTCTAGGCGCTTCAGTCTTGAACCGTGCGACCGCTACGATCGCAGGTTCGAATCCTGCCTCGGGTAGGGATGTGTGTGATGTCCTTAGGTTAGTTAGGTTTAAGTAGTTCTAAGTTCTAGGGAACTGATGACCTCAGATGTTAAGTCCCATAGTGCTCAGAGCCATTTGAAAAGCATAACGTTAATATGCCGGCATAATGAAAGCGCTAATGAGAATTTTTAGACGCAAAACCGTGTGATAAAATTTTGTAGGGATGAGCTAAAACGTAGGTTCCCTTTAAATGTCATATTCGTATATAGAGTTTTGCGCCTTTAAAAAAAGGGACTGGTTGTAGGGTTTTGTATTCATGAAGTACGATACGACGGAACAAAGGCTATTCATTCACCTACAGACGCCAACGAATTGCTTCGTGTTAACATTTCAACGTATAATGATAGGAGCCTGTCTGATCATGAAGAATGTAATGAACACGTAAATATTGACTCTCACAGTATGAGAGCCAATACTGCTGTCGAAATTTAGGGCTTTCTTACAGTTTCATTTGAAGCTTTAATCCGTACTTGTAGCTCTTCTCAAGTGGAATGTCGTTGAGGAGTCTTCTGCCACTTTATCTGAATCACTAGTTTGTGAGGCATTCGATCGTGCTACGCCTTCCACAGCAACTGAATGAATTCGAATCTTGCTTCCATTAGATAGTTCCCGTGACAGTTAAGCAAGGCAGATTGTAACTTCCTGGCAGATCAAAACTGTGTGCCGGACCGAGACTCGAACCCGGGACCTTTGCCTTTCGAGGGGAAGTGCAAGGTAGGAGACGAGGTACTGGCAGAAGTAAAGCTGTGAGGACGGGGCGTGAGTAGTGCTTGGGTAGCCCAGTTGGTAGAGCACTTGCCCGCGAAAGGCAAAGGTCCCGAGTTCGAGTCTCGGTCCGGCACACAGTTTTGATCTGCCAGGAAGTTTCATATCAGCGCATACTCCGTTGCAGAGTGAAAATCTCATTCTGGAAACATCCCCCAGGCTGTGGTTAAGCCATGTCTCCACAATATCCTTTCTTTCAGGAGTGCTAGTTCTGCAAGGTTCGCAGGAGAGCTTCTGTGAAGTTTGGAAGGTAGGAGACGAGGTACTAGCAGAAGTAAAGCTGTGAGGACGGGGCGTGAATCGTGCTTGGGTAGATCAGTTGGTACAGCACTTGCCCGCGAAAGGTAAAGGTCCCGAGTTCGAGTCTCGGTCCGACAAACAGTTTTGATCTGCCAGGAAGTTTCATATCAGCGCACACTCCGCTGCAGAGTGAAATCATTTTGGTAATGCAGATTGTACTTTCTCAAATTCACTGGCGCACTACGTTCCTGGAGACGTGACTCAGTGAAATTAAGTGATTTTTAATTTAAGTGAAGTTTTTAGTGTGTTACGTTCAATGTATTAAATCACACTGCATCATTGTGTTTCCTCTGTATTTTGCATGTCACCGAGGAAGAGCAGGGAAGTCCAGCGCCGTATACGTAGTCTGTAACGGGTCTTATCACCCTAGGTTGCGGAAAAAAATGCCACTGGACTCGTCTGCGCTGTTGATTATTAAAGAGAAGTTGTGATATTCTAAATCAGTTAGTAGATAGTCGTCAGTCGAACTTAGTGTCTGTTTTATCCGCCAACCTTTTAAATGTCACTGAAAGCAGTAAGTTTTATTACGGCTCAAATTTTTGTTGTATATTGTATTTGATTCTGGAGAAATGTAAAAACACGGGAGACAATATTGACTCCACAGCTTCTCATAGAAGATAGATAAGGGAAGGGCAAACCTACGTTTACAGTATTCATAGACTTAGAGAAAGCTTTTGACAATATTGACTGGAATATTCTCTTTCAAATTCTAAAAGATTCAAAAATGGCTCTGAGCACTATGGGACTCAACTGCTGAGGTTATTAGTCCCCTAGAACTTAGAACTAGTTAAACCTAACTAACCTAAGGACATCACAAACATCCATGCCCGAGGCAGGATTCGAACCTGCGACCGTCGCGGTCTTGCGGTTCCAGACTGCAGCGCCGTTAACCGCACGGCCACTTCGGCCGGCTATTCTAAAAGAGGCAGGGGTAAAATACGAGCGAAAGCTATTTACAATCGTACAGAAACCAGGTGGCAGTCATAAGAGTCGAGGGCCATGAAAGGGAAGAAGTGGTTGAGAATAGAGTGACAGAGGTTTGTAGCCTATCCCCCATGTTATTCAATCTGTGCATTGAACAAGCAGTAAAGGAAACCAAAGAAAAATTTGGAGTAGAATTTAAAATCCAGGGAGAAGAAATAAAAACCTTGAGGTTTCCCGATGACATTGTATTTCTGTCAGAGGCTGCAAAGGACGTGGAAGAACAGTTGAACGGAGTGGGCTATTTCTTGAGGGGACGATATAAGATGAAAATCAACAAAAACAAAACGAGGATAATGGAATGTAGCCGAATTAGACCACGTGATACTGAGGGAATTTCATTAAGAAATGATACACTTAAAGTAGTAGATGAGTTTTGATATTTGTGCAGCAAAACAACTGCTGGTGAGTTTGCTAATATCAAAATATGTGATATTAGGGGCCTATTTTTTGGTTGCATTGTCTGAGAAGCTTACATTTATTTCACCTCCAAGTGACTATAGACCTTAGTATGTGACAGAAATTACAACTTCATAAGCGTAGCCGTTTCCGAGAAGAAAGAGTCTTAACAGATGGACGGACAGACCGACAGTGATATAATTACAAATTAACAATAATCGGATTTTTTTCTCTGGTTGTACTCTGAAACCTTACTTCTTGCCAAGTTTCACGATTCTAGGTCGACGGGAAGTATCCGGTAGGTTTTGATGACTGAGTTTGCGAGTGTCAAAAAAGTGACATAAATGCCGGAATCTTTTGATTCCATTGACTTACAGGCTAACGTTTATTATACCGCCAAGGGACCTTAGAATGTGACATAAATTTCAACTTGATACGTGTACCCGTTCGTGAGACAAAGAGTTTTGAACAGTGAGAAGGACGCACGGACAACAAGGTGGACCTATAAGGGTTCCGTTTTTTAGCGATTGATATACAGAACCCTAAAAACAAAGTGTTTCTGAGAGATCTTTCGAGAGCAATTACATCAAAACAGCACATTTTCGCAGCACGAAGTTTTGACTACTAAAACAACGAGATACGAGGTGGAGCTTCACAAAGTTTCGTTAACTGTTTACTGAATTTGATTGCATTGGACAGCACAGCACATATAGCTGACAGTTGTTAATAACTGTCAACAAAAAATAGTATCTAAAAATAACTTTAACTGTGATAACTGGTACCTCAAAATAGCGCCTATCTCTAGAGCTCAGACTGTTAATCGCTGCGCCGCTTCTCTCAGTAGACCGTTAGAAACAGGAGTCTGTGGCGTAACCAACAGATAAGCGGCCAGCTGTTTGTAGCTAACTGGCCTCTGTGTTGTGTCGCAAACCAAGGCCACACGCCAACAATCCGGCGTGTCCCTTGCTCCCTCGAAGGCATTTTTATTTGAAGTGAAGCCAATAGTTAGGCACAACTCTTCGACAAACAACCGTCCGGCGCGTGAAGCATCTAAACACGTGTAGCGTCGCGAACGTTTTCTGTTTTCTTACGTCAGCTTCCGATACGCGAGACGGCTTTACATCTGGTGGTGTCAATTCAGTGTAGCTAGTACCGTAGTCTCCTAGTATTCCCCTATAGGCCCCTGTAAACGGTCGAAGGTGCTAAACAACTTCGTTGTTTACTGTCCAGTGGTTTGTTGTCAGGCAAACGCGCAGACGTACCAACAAAGATGGTCGAATTTAACCTCACTTTGGAAGTAGCTGTCACGCTGCGCCTATCCTGTCGCGAAATATTTTGATACTAGTGAGAATAGGTATCAGTACAGACAAAGCACTTGCATCGAATTTAGCACTGTGTATAAAAGAAGAAAAAGAAAACAAAATGTTGGGCCAGGGAATGGGTGAAATAAAGAAACTAATCTGCTGAACGATATACACGATGGAAAAAATCGCAACGCCAAGAAGGTGTTGTGCGACATAAACAAAAGTTGGTTGGAGGGTTTCTACATCTAAAAGACATTTATTCAGATTTCGCGCCAGTCGCATAAGAAATCGATTTTGCTTTAACCCTTTCGTGAGCCGTGGGAGACATGCTTCCCACTACAATATACTCGCTCCTAGTCCCGTGGGATTCACAGTTCCCACCTAAGTACGGTGCTACTACGTGGTGAACGGTATAGGGTACTACTTCCAATCGGAAGTTCCCACCGTTTTTTCTGTACCTTCGCGCAGAGGCATTGTATAGCTGAGTGTTGCTCTGTAGAGTAGCCTTTCAGTGCTGTTTGCGTGACATTTTGTGATTTTTTTCCTCAAAACTATAGTATAAGTTAAATACTTTTGATTTACCAAAATTTATGAAGGAAAACGTAAAACTGAAACGAGGAGAATTCCAGATTGAAACAAAAGGAGCCATTTCTGCAGTAAAATGGGTGGATAACCGTCCAGTCACTTTCCTGTCCTCAATTCATGTCCCATGAGGAACAGCCACAGTGAAAAGGAAAAACAAGGATGGTACTAGTACAGAGATTTCTTGTCCTGAAGTTGTGGCAGAATACAACAAAATAATGGATGGTGTCGATAAGTTTGATCAATTACGAGAAAGGTATGTAAAATGGTGGCACAGAGTATTTTATTTCCTGGTGGACGTTGCTGCAGTGAACGGTTTTATCCTGTGGAAAATAAGTAAAAGAGAAAGTGGACAGCATGATCAGCTTACATACAGGATCCATCTAGTCAGACAATTGATCGCTGGCTTCTCATCCCAAAAAAGGCGTGGACAAAAACCTGTCTTTCTGGCAAAAAGGGGTAAAGTACCTGAAGATTTTCGTCATGTGGCTGTAGGGGAGCATCAACCCATTTTAGGAAAACCTACTGGACGTGCCGTCGTTGTAGTACCAAAGCTGCGGAAAAGAGCACTCGCTGTGTTTGTACATATTGTCAAATACCACTTTGCATTGACCCATGTTTCAGAAAATTTCATGCCAAGTAATTGTGAACAATCATTGTAACAAGAGAAGTAAATTTATCAAATAAATATGACATGTATTGAAAAAGTTGTTTTTGTCATTTAACTCCGAAGAAGGGCAGTGGGAAGAATACTTCCCACCTTGTTGTGTGACCTCATTTTCACAGTTGGAGCAAATTTGATATTCTGCATGATCTGTTAACTACTATCTGCTCTCCATTCATTAAAAAAAACTGCTCAATAATTTTGCCCACGAGAGGGTTAAAGACACGTTGTAATGGTGGTGAGCGTTACCTACCTTAGAGATTGGACGTGGCGAATTGATAATAGTCCAGAATGCCTTTAAGAGACGAAGACGCCATTATCAATACCTCACTGAGTTTGAAGGGGGTCGTGTAGTAGAGCTACGAGAAGCTGGATGTTCCTTCCTGCGATACTGCAGAAAGACTTGCAGGCATGTAGCCACGGCGTATGATTGCCGGTAGCGGTGGCACGAGAATGTGTGGCCACAAGAGGACTGGGCTTCGGATGGCCACGTGGCATTACCGACAGGCGAAACCATAGTGTTTGGTGAATCTCTCTGGAGCATCGTACTACAACTGCAGCAGCGGTTGGCACCACTGTCCGCCCCGATAACTGAGTGGTCAGCGCGGCGGTCTGTGACGCCAAGGGTGCCGGATTCGATTCCCGGCGGGGTCGAAGATTTTTCTCCGCTCAGGGACTGGGTGTCGTGTTGTCCTCATTATCATTTCATCATCATCAGTGGAAGGCAACGGGAAACGACCACTGGAATCACTTCCCTACACGCTCATGCGGTGGACCTCTCTGACGAAGCTTCTCCCGTGACAAGACCTGTCGTAAGGCAGAACACAAAGTTTTGGCGCCACAGTGTTCTACGAACTGTTACCGATCGACTGTTTCAAGGACAGCTCCGAGCCTGGCGCCCTGAAGCGTGCTTTCCACTGATCCAAAGCCACTGCCAATTGCGACTTCAGCGGTGTGAAGCGAGAGCTCACTGGAGACCAGGGTGGAGGTCTGTTTTGTTTTCTGATGTAAGCTCGTTCCACCCCGGTGAGAGTGACGGCCTTGTGTCGGTTTGAAGGAGGCCAGTTGTGCATGCTAGACACACTGGACCTACACCGGACGCATGGTCTGGGATTCGACTACGTATGTGTGAAGGAGCACTCTCCTGGTTCTCCCAAGCACCCTCACTGCAGAACTGCACAACTCGTGATTCAACTTGTTGTGCTGCCTTTCAGGAATAGCGTACAGAGGTTGTTTTCCAACAGGATACCTCTCGTCCACATCCCGCTGTTGTAACCCAATATGCTCTAGGGTGTCGACATGTTACCTCGGCCTGCTCGATCACCAGATACGTCGCCAATCGAGCACATATGGGACATCAGCAGACGACAGCTCCTGCGTCATCCTCAAACAGGTTTATTTATTTATTTACTCGTTCGGCATCACAGAGGCATAATTTACAATATTTTTATCACTATATACTAAAAAAGAAAACAATATAATTCTACACTATATTAGATATGTTTTTGAGCCACTCTATGGCTGAGTCACTGAGTCTATGTATGTCCATGAGTTCACCACCATAGCCATACACTTTGCACACGAGTAGATGGTCCATTGTCTGTATTTCACCGCACTCACATACAGCGCTGTCTGCCAGGTCCCACTTGTTCATCAGGTGTTTACATCTCCCAACACTCGTTCTGCCCCGGTTTAGAGCTGTCCACACTCTTCTTGGTAGGTTGAAGCCATCAAACAGGTTTAATCGTCTCTGTATCGACCGACCAACTGCAACATGCATGGAACTCCATTTCAGAAACAAACATCGGGCACCTCTATAACACAATTCATGCACGTCTGCATGCTTGCATTCAACGCTATGACCATCACACCGGTTTTTAATGCACAAGCATTTCACGTTTGCAGTGGCTTATGTCCCTCTCACATTGGCCTTTTATCTTTCAATGTGTATCACTTAAATATGTTAACTAAACAAAAGTATTCCAGAAATTTCTTTACTTTACATTAATTATTTTTTAGTGCTGCGATTTTTTCCCGCCACTGTAGTATTACATTCAGAACACGACAGTTACATCAACCCTCTGAATGAACTGCCGGATTTTTAATAAACCGTTAAGAACTACTTTGCACTTACACTAAAAAAGAAAACACAGTTATGCGAAAAACCTGTTGTCTTCTACTTGGTTCTTTAATGAAAGCTTACCAAAACACGGCCGGAAATGCATATCCTCCTATTTCCATCTATTGTACTATTATTTTTTTTCCTTGTTTTGTTACCTCAAGATATGACATTTCTGTCTCTTTATATATTGTAATTGTTTTACTGTTTGTATATATATATATATATATATATATATATATATATATATATATATATTTATGCACTTATGTCGATGTATAATTGGTTTGTTTCGTAAATATTATTTGTATTTTTACGCTGGGTCTTGCCTAGGGAAAACTGCTATCGAACGATTACATCGATAGGTCGTGTGAAGAATCAAAGTGTGTAGGATCTTTGGTAGAGGGAACTCTGCCGCGTGGAGCGCGGGCAGAGGGAGAGTCTGGCGGGAGTAGCGAGTGGAGCAGGTGTGTTGTGTGTAGCTCCCGCGAGTTGCCGCGCTTTCGGGGTTTGGCAGCATGTAATTGCGCTCGACTTGCGATGATAGTTTCTGACATGGTGTCGCGGACGGGAAGCATTAGCTGGCGCACATCAAGAGTCCGTTTCGTCTGGTGACCGTGTTGAGAAGAAGGCGCGCCAACATCCAGCTTCTGCAACAGCGACGGCCGACAATGAGTGACTGTCGCCACATCCTCGATCGACGGCTTCAAACCTTCAATCAACCAACAAGGAAGACTGGAAGCACGTAAGGTTTTAGAACTGTATGGCAGACCTCAGCCTTTCAAACTTTTAAAATTGTTGCATCACAAAATTACAGCTACTTAGCATGAACCTTTGTTGCTCATTGTCCCAATTGCATTACCAAGCAGGGTCCCTTCCTTTTCAGAAATGAACCCGAGTGTCGTTGAAATTCAAACGCCAGCATAATTCCATTTCACTGCTTTAATTTCAAAGTTCAGTTAAAGTATTCATAGCTGGCTACAATACTTAGATTACACAAGCACAAATTAAGAGTGCTAGTTTTGTTACCATATTTTAGCTTACCTGTGACTGCAGCTCAGCTTGGTACGTACAAAATTTTACTATTGTTAATTGTTCAGAATCATTTAATTCAAGTTCAAAGTTAAATCTCTTATTTCTAAATTGCGCAGAGTCAAGTTGCTTTTGAAATGATTGTTGAGGTAGTCCAAGACTAACCGTATTTTACTGAATTTCGATGTGCTTAAGAAAGAAAGCTTCTTATTAATTTCAGTCACTAAATTAACTTTCAGTTTTCTGGCTTTATTAATTCTTTTGCTAGATTAAGTCAGAGTGCAGTGAAAGTTATTACTTCTGACAAACTTTCAGTTTTCACACTACACGTGTCAACCTTCAGTTGCCACGCTTCTAGTGCTAATTATATGTGTAATTACCTTTCTTTTTCAGTTACTATAGTAATTGTCCTTAGGACTGGCGACCGTAATTTCCCCCTAATCTCAAATATCTAATTACCGCTAGTTAATTGTTAACGTAACGGCCGCACATTTACTTTCTTCATTAACTTTACCCCTTTCCAAAATTAATTTCCACCAGTTTCATTTGCATTTTTCCTTTCATTTAGATGTAACCCTTTCCTCCTTCTTTACCGACAGATTAACTTCGGTGACGATTGCTTTTCCCAAATTTCCATTAGGTACACGCGGTTTAATTTTTCACTGTCATTAAGGTCGATAAGTGAGGGGGAGGTTACAACCTCTTTCGTGAAAGGATCGAAAAGCTTAAATGTTTTAATTTTGTTGGACGCCCGCTTCTGTGTTGTGCGTAAATATGATTTTGTTATTAACAATATCCTGCATAATATATGACTGGGAAACATGCAACACCTCTACCATTTCGGTATTCGCTAGCGTAGTTTTGTTTTTATCATTGTTCGCAGTTTCCATAATTGTGGAAATTCATGACACAATGTGATCAATTTCAATAGGAATTCATTCTCGCTCAACAAGCTCGGAGAAACATCAACACAAACAACGTCCCAAATCTTGTCAAATCGACCGTCAATCAAAATCTCTCTCAAACACAGTCTACGTTTCTGAATCGTCTCAAACGAAGTCGCACAGTGGAAAATAATTTGACAAACTTCACTAGTTAGATCGTTCACTCGGGCCTTATTACGTAAAAGGGTGCGCTGCCCTTTGAAATGTACACTACTGGCCAATAAAATTGCTGCCCCCGGTAGCTGAGTGGTGCCGGCACGGTAGTTCGGCGTGTTCGGTCAGAGGGTTAGCAGACCTCTGTAATAATAATAAAAAAACTGAGCTAATCGATCAACAACGAACTGACATGGGCGTCTGTCGACGTCCGCCCCGAGCAGATTCAACGAACGAAAATGAACAAAATGAGATTTAAAAAAAAAAAAAAAGCGTGACAGACTGTCAATCCTAAGGGCCCGGGATCGATTCCCGGCTGGGTCGGAGATTTTCTCCGCTCAGGAACTGGGTATTGTGTTGTCCTAATCATCATCATTTCATCCCCATCGACGCGCAAGTCGCCGAAGTGGCGTCAGATCGAAAGACTTGCACCAGGCGAGCAGTCTACCCGACGGGAGGCCCTCGTCACACGCCATTATAACCAAGAAGAAATGCAGATGATAAACGGGTATTCATTGCACAAATATATTATACTAGAACTGACATCTGATTAATTTTTCACGCAATTTGGGTGGATAGATCCTGAGAAATCAGTACCGAGAACAACCACCTCTGGCCGTAATAACGGCCTTGACACGCCTGGGCATTGAGTCAAACAGAGCTTGGATGGCTGCCCATGCAGCTTCAACACGATACCACAGTTATCAAGTGTAGTGACTGGCGTATTTTGACGAGCCAGTTGCTCGGCCACCATTCACCAGACGTTTTGAATTGGTGTGTCCTGCTGAAATGTAGGGTTTCGCAGGGATCGAATCAAGGGTAGAGCCACGGGTAGTAACACATCTGAAATGTAGCGTTCACTGTTGAAAGTGCCGTCAATGCGAACAAGAGGTGACCGAGACGTGTAACCAATGGCACCCCATACCATCACGCCGGGTGATACGCCAGTATGGCGATGACGAATACACGCTTCCAATGTGCGTTCACCGCGATGTCGCCAAACACGGATGCGATCATCATGATGCTGTAAACAGAACCTGGATTCATCCAAAAAATGACGTTTTGCCATTCGCGCTCCCAGGTTCGTCGTTGAGTACACCATCGCAGGCGGTCCTGTCTGTGATGCAGCATTAAGGGTAGCCGCAGCCATGGTCTCCGAGCTGATAGTCCGTGCTGCTGCAAACGTCGTCGAGCTGTTCGTGCAGATGGTTGTTGTCTTGCAAAATTCCCCATCTGTTGACTCAAGGATCAAGACGTGGCTGCACGATCCGTTACAGCCATGCGGATAAGATGCCTGTCATCTCGACTGCTAGTGAGACGAGGCCGTTGGGATCCAGCACGGCCTTCCGTATTACGCTCCTGAAGCCACCGATTCCATATTCTGCTAACAGTCATTGGATATCGACCAACGCGAGCAGCAATGTCGCGATACGATAAACCGCAATCGCGATAGTCTACAATCCGTCCTTTATCAAAGTCGGAAACGCGATGGTTCGCATTTCTCCTGCTTACACGAGGCATCACAACAACGTTTCACCATGCAACACCGGTCAACTGCTGTTTGTGTATGAGAAATCGGTTGGAAACTTTCCTCATGTCAGCACGTTGCAGGTGTCGCCACCGGCGTCAACCTTGTGTGAATGCTCTGAAAAGCTAATCATTTGCATATCACAGCATCTTCTTCCCGTCGGTTAAATTTCGCGTCTGTAGCACGTCATCTTCATGGTGTAGAAATTTTAATGGCCTGTAGTGTACATAGAGCGCTTCCTTACGTATTTACTCCAAGCAAACGGCAAGCCACAATAGCTTTTGTTAGCATGTTAAAATGATAGTGCCATCTCATTTGGAACAACAACATTTTGGGTAAATGTCATTGTTTTATTTTACGCATAGAAGCTGTAGTCGAGGCGTGACTGATTTACATTCCTAAAATGCAGAAAACTACCGATTATCAGAGACTAAACGGAAAGCCGAGAAATATCCATAAAATACGCTTGTTTTTGCCGGAATCTGCTATTTACTGAACAGTATTTGCAACGGATGTAGAAGTACATACCACTAGGGCAAAGACGTATTCTGTCCGTAGGAAAGTTAAAGAGATCTTTGGAGAAAAGAGAAGTAGCTGTAGAAATATAGAGAGTTCAGGTGGAAAACTAGTACTAAGTAGAGAACGGAAAGCTGGATAGTGGAAGATGTATATTGAGGGACTACACGAGGAAAATGAATTTGAAGGCAATATTATGTAAACGGAGGAGGACGCAGATGAAGATGATATGGGAGATACGATACTACGAGAAAAATTTGACAGAGCTCCGGACGACCTAAGTCGAAACAAGACCCCTGTAGTTGACGACATTACATCAGAGCTACTGACAACCTTGGGAGAGTCAGCCACGATAAAACTATTCCACCTGGTGTGCAAGAAGTGTGAGCCGGGAGAAATGCCACTACTCTTCAAGAAGAATGTAATACTTCCAGTTCCGAGTATAGCTGGTACGAATATTAGCGAACTATCAGGTTAATAAGTCATGGTGGCAAAATATTAACACGAAATTCTTACAGAAGAATGGAAAAACTGGTAGAAGCCGACCTCGGGGAAGATCAGTTTGCATTCCGGAGAACAGTAGGAACACTCGAGCCTGTACTGACACCACGTCTTCTCTTAGAAGGTAACTTAAAGAAAGGCAAACATAGATTTATAGCATTTGTAGACTTAGAGAAAGTTTTTTACATTGTTGATTGGAATACACACTTTAATATTCTAAAAGTAGCAGGGGTAAAATACAGGGAGCGAAAGGGTATTTACAAATTGTACAGAAATCAGACGGCAGATATAAAATAGGGGCATGAAAGGGAAGCAGTGGTTGATAAGGAAGTGTAGTAGCCTGTCCACGACGTTATTCAATCTGTACATTGAGCAAATAGTAGAGGAAACCAAATAAAATTCGGAGAAGAAAATAAAGTTGAAGGAGAAGAAATTGACATGGCACTGTAATTCCTGCAGAGACAGAAAGGACTTGGAACAGCAGTTGAACGAAATGGAGAGTATCTTGAAAGTAGGATATAACACGAATATCAACAAAAGCAAAACGAGGATAATGGGATGTAGTAGAACTAAATCAGGTGATGGTGAGGGTATTAGATTAGGAATCGAAACTCTAAAAGTAGCAAATGAGCTTTGCTGTTTGTGCAGTAAAATATCTTATGACGGCCAAAGTAGCGAGGATATAAAATGTAGACCGGCGATAGCAAGAAAACCTTCTGAAGAAGAGAAATTTCTCAACATCGGATATAGATTTATCAGAAGTCTTTTTTGAACGTATTTGTCTGGAGTTTATTCTTGTGTGGAAGTGAAACGTGGACGATAAACAGTCCAGATAAGAAGAAGACACAAGCTTTTGAAATGTAGTGCTACAGAAGAATGCTGAGGATTAGATGGGTAGATCAAGTAACTAACATGGAGATACTGAATAGAATGAGGTAGAAACGAAATTCCTGGCGTAACTTGACTAAAAGAAGGGATGGGTTGATAGGACACGTTATGATATATGAAGGGATCAACAGTTTAGTACCGGAAGGACTTATGGAGGATACAAGTTGAAGATGGAGACCAGGAGACGAACAAAGTAAGCCTGTTCAAAAGGAAGTAAGGTGCAGTAGTTATTCTGAGGTACCATTGAAAGCTGCATCAAACCATTCTTCGGACTGAACAGCACCAGAAGAAGAAGAATAACAACAATGTTTACAAAGAATGCTACATGTCACATTTGAAGGCCCACTGAATTACTTAAGTGTTAGTAGCCGTAAACTTGCAACTAACTGACGAATTGCCCGTGGCTTCTGTCTTGCGATCTTCGGCCTACGTTTGTTAAGTGATTTTCCAGACGTTTCGTCAGCACGAGTGGCTGGCATCTACGTCTAAATCTATATGGCTACGCTGCAAGTCACACTTAAGTGCCTGGCAAGAGGTTTATCGAACCACCTTCACTCTAATTCTGTATTGTTCCATTCTCGAAAAGCGCGCGCCTAAATCTTTCCGTGAGAGCTCTGATTTCCCATATTCAGCAATGATGATCATTTCTCCCTGTGTGGGTCGATTTCAGCAAAATATTTTCGCATTCGGAGGATAAAGTTGGTGACTGAAATTTCGTGAGAAGATACCGCCGCAACGAAAAACGCCTTTGTTCTAATGGCTTCCACCCCAAATCCTGTATCATGTCCGTGACACCCTCTCCCCTTTTTCTCGACAGTAAAAAACGTGCTGCCCTTCTTTGAACTTCCTCGTTGTACTCCGTTAACCCTGCTTGGTAAGGATCCCACACAGCAGTACTCCAAAAGAGGACGGACAAGCGTAAGGTAGGCAGTCTTTAGTAAATCTGTTGCATCTTCTAAGTGTTCGCCTTCCCTGTCAAATATTCATCTGACGGCAATGGAAATAGAATCTTTGGCAATGCCATTATCTGATTCTGACGAAACTTTAGAAACATCATTTAAAAATCGTCAGCCCAAGATCTCCAGACGACCAGCAGGCATTGTGTGAACAAGTGGCCACGGAATCCTCGACGCTTTTGACAACCAACATACAGAATTACACTTAAAACGCATTCTATTTCGTATCATTCGCTTTCAGTTACCTTTGGAAAATAATCGTCCTATTTCTCCTGTTTCTACTTTTCGTTTACTTTTTTTCTGTGACGACGATTTTCATTTTCCGGAGTGTCAGTACTTCAGTATAGTCAAAATGGCTCTGAGCACTATGGGACTTAACATCTGAGGTCATCAGTCTTCTAGAACTTAGAACTACTTAAACCTAAGGACATCACACACATCCATGCCCGAGGGAGGATTCGAACGTACGACCGTAGCAGTCACGCGGTTCCAGACTGATGCGCCTAGAACCGCTTGGCCACACCATCCGGCTCAATATAGTCAAACGAATTTTCTGCTAAACATTCTAACAGTAAATTAATGCATTTTGGAGGGTGGTGCGCGTGATTGCAGGTTCCTCCATCGCCTCCTCTTTTCTCTCTTCCTCTACTGAACACACTTTCTTTACTACGCCCGCGTCACTTAGATGCTCAAATTCCGATACTTAGACATCCTTGTTTATCTATTCACGGAGATTTTAGTCATCTATGTATTTACAAGCGGAATTTCTTTTCACAAGGTTTGTCAGATGACTAGTAGTATCCTTCAGTATCGTTCTGGGTGACCCACGGGTAGTCGTAACCTTTCGTTTGCTTATTGTGAGGTTTTTCGTATATTTACACCAATTGGCCCATGATTTACAGGTAACTGTTCTATACACATTGCAGTTACTGAAATCCATACACAAGTTCATTTCTTAAAAAGTACATCAAGCAGCCTCCATAATTTACGATGCATTGCTAAAGACGTTCCCGGCAACTCCTCATTACGTTCTAAATTATTTCTTGAAGAAGGACCGCTCTCTCTTCCTGGATTGCGGCTTTCAGCTCATCAGCATTGTGGAGTCGCCGTGAAAAAAACTTTTTCTTGAGATCCCACATAAAGAAGGTTTGAGTCTGAAATACTAGGTGATCTCGCCTGCCATGGGATATCACAAAATCGTGAGAGTGCTAAGCGGAGCCTTAGTGCAGTCATAGAATTACGGACCATACTAATGAAACAAAATCGCGTTTAGACAGCAAGTCTCTTCACCCGAGGAATTACGAAAATATTAATCATGGTCGCATACTGTTCGGAATTGGCAATCAGCAATAGGCCATTGTTGGTTCAAATGGCTCTGAGCACTATGGGACTTAACTTCTGAGATCATCAGTCCCCTAGCACTTAGAACTACTTAAACCTAACTAACCCCAGGACATCACACACATCCATGCCCGAGGCAGGATTCGAACCTGCTACCGTAGCGGTAGCGCGGTTCCAGACTGTAGCGCCTAGAACCACTCGGCCACAGCGCAAAAAATACGGTCCAGCGGTTCCAATGGAGTGTCCAGTAGCACACCAACAACGACCTTTGGACTATCGTGGGGCTTTTTATGAATGAACTGCGGGCTTTTATCCGACAAAATCGTAAGTTTTGTGTATTGACAGACCCAACTAGATAAAATTTTGCCTCATCGGACATCACAAAATTTGTTAGGAATGCGTCATCCTGGGAAGTTCAGTCCAGTAATGTTCTGCAGGAATTACGTCTACTCACTTTATCTTCTAGCTGTAACTTTTGACCCACTTTCAGCTTACAAGGACTAAAATTTAAATCCTGTTGTTTCACGCTCCTTTGCAAAGGGGGGGGGGGGGGATTTGTAATGTTCTGGATGGGTGACGGACAGATCGCTGTGGGCTTCGTTGCAGAATTGCACGAACTCGTATATTTGACAGCCCCTTATGCTTCACATTGGTTACAGAAAAAATCTTGTTTTATCCACCTGTAAATTATTCTTTTGTCTGGAACACAGAAACAGCGGTCTCTTCCATGACGCATTGCGCGGTAGACGCCGCATACCCTGCACACGACAGAACTCCCCCCCCCCCCTCCCCCCCGTCTTAATACATACCTGCACTGTTCAACGGTCCGTACTGAAGAGACTGGTATTAGCATGTGGGTTCCATCAGCTGTGGTAGATGGCGCGAGCACATCTACGTCTTAATAGAGTGGTCAGTTGAAAATGTTTTATTCTCCGTGGGCCACACCTCAACGGCTATTTCAGCGGAGAGTGTTGCAATTTCTTCCACGAGCTAGTTGTTGCTGTAATCTTCACTTTCTACCAAGCCTTACAAATACCATAGTCTACCTCGAACTTGTTGAAGCAAGGGCACGCGTATGATAGGGGAATCGGCCTATAAGTGGGGTTATGGAGTATTTTTAATATTTTGGAAGGGTAATGGCGGCTTATAAGTAGCCATAACGAAGTTGCAGTTAAGGACGCTGTTCCAAACCTGCATAATACCAACTTTTAAATAATTTTCTAGAAAGAAAAACACTCGAGCACACTATATTTATTTTTCTTATCTTGAGAGCTAGTGAGGTGGGGAAAGGGGAGGGTGCGCGGTCTCCATCTTGCCTCCGGGCATAGGCGCCCTAGAGTTCAAGTATTACCAGAAACTGGGGGTGTCCGAACTGCGGATATGTCACAAGAGTAGAGTCCTGCCATTTACGTGAACATGAAATGGGATGCAATGGAAAAATATTTCAGGGATGTCCGACGTTGAGACTGGGGCTCTCATCGTCTTCCGACGGGTGAAACTTGAGTCACATGCATATTAGTGTATTCTAATCGAAAATATTCTGTCTAATTATAAATTAAATTATAGACTACGTTTTTTTATTTTTTTTCCAAAAATCGCCAAACTAAGCAAGATAATTCGCATTCTAATAATTGAGAGATTGTTGTATACTTAGAAGAAAGAATGTGACTACCTGGCATATTAAAACTGTGTGCCGGACCGAGACTCGAACTCTGGACCTCTGGAACATAGTTTTAATTTGCCAGGAAATTTATTATCAGCGCGCACTCCGCTGTAGAGTGAAAATCTCACTCTGGGAACATCCCCCAGGCTGTGGCTAAGCCATGTCTCCGCATTATCCTTTCTTCCAGGAGTGCTAGTTCTGCAAGGTTCGCAGGACAGCTTCTGTGGAGTTTGGAAAGTAGGACACGAGGTACTGGCGGAAGTAAAGCTGTGAGGACGGGGGCTGAGTCGTACTTGGATAGCTCAGATAGTAGAGCACTTGCCCGTGAAAGGCAAAGGTCCCGAGTTCGAGTGTCGGTCCGGCACAAAGTTTTAATCTGCCAGGAACTTTCATATCAGCGCACACTCCGCTGCAGAGGCATTCAGGAAAGAATGTAGTTTCTATTCAAAGCAAGATTTGTTTCGAGCTCTGTAGACATCTGAACACATTCTTTCTTACTTACGCTTTTACTCATCTGTGTAAGTTAGACGCAACCACTATGATACATTGAAGCACCAAAGAAACTCGTAGAGAGATATGTAAACAGACAGAGTACGGCGCTGCGGTCGGCAACGCCTATATAAGACAAGTCTCTAGCGCACTTTATAGATCGGTTACTGCTGCTACAGCGGCAGTTTACCAAGATTTAAGCGCGTTTGAAGTGGTGTTGTGGTCGGCGCACGAGCGATGGGACACAGCATCTCGAGGTAGCTATGAAGTGGGGATATTCCCACACGACCATTTCACGAGTGTGCCGTGAATATCAGAAATCTGGTAAAACATAAAATCTCCGATATCGCTGCGGCCGGTAAAAGATCCTGCAAGAATGGGACCCACAACGACTGAAGAGAACCGTTGAACGTGACAGAAGTGCAACCGTTTCTCAAATTGCTACAGATTTCAATGCTGAGCCATCAACAAATATCAGCGTGCGAACCATTCAAGGAAACATCATCGATATGGGCTTTTGGAGCCGAAGCCTTGATGACTGCACGACACAAAGCTTTACGCCTCGCCTGGGTCCGTCAACATCGACATTGGACTGTTGAGGAATGGAAACATGATCGGACAAGTCTGGTTTCAAATTGTATCGAGCGGATGGACGCGTACGGATATGGAGGCAACCTCATGAATCCATTGACCCTGCTTGTCAGCAAGGGACTGTTCAGGCTGATGGAGGCTGTGTAATAGTGTAGGGCGCGTGCACTTGGAGTGATCTAGGACCACTAATACGTCTAGATACGACTCTGACAGGTGACACGTACGCAAGCATCCTGTCTGATCACCTGCATCCATTCATGTCCATTGTGCATTCCGTCGGACTTGGGCAATTCCAGCAGGACAATTCGACACCCCACACGTCCAGAATTCCAACAGAGTGGGTCCAGGAACACTCTTCTGAGTTTAAACACTTTCGCTGGCCACCAAACTCCCCAGACATAAACATTATTGAACATATCTGAGTTGCTTTGCAACGTGCAGTTTAGAAGAGATCTCCACCTCCTCGTACTCTGAGGGATTTATGGGCAGCCCTGCAGTGTTCATGGTGTCAGTTCCCTCCGGCACTACTTCAGACATTAGTCAAGTCCATGCCACGTACTGTCGGGGAATTTCTGCGTGTTCTTGGGGGTCATACACGATATTAGGCAGTTGTACCAGTTTCGTTGACTCTTAAGTGTAAATCAACATTAGCTAACTCCGTGTACCACAATATACGCGTATTAAAAGACATCCACGACAACCTCACCGTTCTTCACACAGAAATTAGAAAAAATTGAAATACTGCCGTGTAAACAAGTTTTTTTCGAAAAAACTGTAAACAAGCAAACCGGTTTCAGACTGCTACACAATTTTCAGTTATTTTGCAGACTTATTTACTCCAGAAGGGAGATAAATCTAACAATTATCACAGTTTACAACATACAGGCCTCCCCTGAAATCTACAGGGAGCCATCACGTTATCTATAGTCGTCTGTTTTTACGGCATAAAATATGCAGTTTGCAACTGCTAACATAAGAGGTAAGTTCGTCATCGTACCAAAAAGTTTCAAGTAATGGGACTACTGGGAATTGCCGTGTAAGAATAACGGCATAATGATACGTGAGGCACCTGGAGATTTGTCTATAAGGATCCAAATGAACATTAATTGACAACCGTGTTTGTGACAGAGGATAATATTCCTCCCATAACATTTTATCTACATTATTGCACTATTCTGTAGTTTTCTTAAAGCGACTGATACTGAGTCCTTTGTTGTCTCTGCATGGAAGAGGAGGAGATTGGCGTTTAAAGTACTCTCGATAGCGATGCCATTAGAGGCGGAGCACTAAGTTGGGTTAGCGAAGGATGGGAAGGAAATCGGCCATTTCCTTTCAAAGGAAAAATCGGCCGTGCTCTTTCAAAGGAACCATACCGGCCTTTGCCTGAAGCTTTTTATTGAAACGACGGAAAACCTAAATCTGAATGGCCGGACGCAGGTTTGAGCCGTCGTCCTTCCAAATGAGAGTCCAGTGTGTTGATCACTGCGCCACCTCGCTCAGTTTGTCTATGCATGGTTCAAATGGCTCTGAGCACTATGGAACTTAACATCTGAGGTCATCAATCACCTAGACTTAGAACTACTTAAACCTAACCAACCTAAGGATATCACACACATCCATGCCCGAGGTAGGATTCCAACCTGCGACCGTAGCGGTCGCGCGGTTCCAGACTGAAGCGCCTAGAACCGCTCGGCCACAGCGGCCGGCTTTTTGTGCATGTCTTGATTTTTTATTTACGTATGTTATGAAACATATGTAAGGGTACTGCTAACTGAGGTAAAGAAAGTCTAGGAAATATTTGAAACTACCCATTTTCGGGATCAGATGCGATGTACACTCGTAAGTTGGCCGAAAGCCCACATGCTGAGAGTAGTGGGGAAGAGTGGGTACGAGATCAATGGGTCCATTGTTCTCTTTATTTAAAGAAAACGGCTATTTGGCCCCTGACTGACTGACAGTGACAACGCATTCGCTGCTGTTGAACCTTTGGCGTAAATCAGCAGTGCTGAAGACTCTGGTCTGAAAACCCACGGCGTAAAACTGTTTGGTTGGAAGTCTGACGGTACCTGCAGCACATACAAAACGGTCTGAAACATCACGGTCAGAAAGCCAAGGTAGCTGCTCTACACAATGACTGCTTCTGGCAGAGTGGCAGTGGAGGGAGACAAATTGTGCATTTTCTTATTTTCGTGGCACAATGATTGTTCCATAAAATTTCGGGCGTTCAGTCGCGTAAATTTCACTTCTTCTTCTAGTATTTCGGGTGTATACTGCCCAGCCATCTTCATAGTGAGGCGAGGTGACTGACACTCCAGCACTTGCTCCGTCCTTTTAAACACGCGGACTGCACCACAGCGCATGCCGCCACACACACACAAGGTGCCAGGAACGTTGATCAGCGGCAAAGAGGTATAACATATGCATGGAATTAGGTCACGGAATCCGGAACTTCCTGTAATAAACTCACAAAGACGTCGCGATGGTGCAGCTCGCTGTGATACATCGATGTCACCGTGTGGATCGACAGCGCAGCCATAGATCTAATTCCATGGACGTTATACCTCTTTGCCGCCGATCAAAGTCTCTAGTGCCTTGTGTATCTGTGGCCGCATGCGCAGTGACGCGGCCCGCGTGTTTAAACGAACGGAGCAAGTGTTCAATCGTCAGTCACCTCGCCTGACTCTGAAGGCGGATGGACGGTATACAACCGAAATATTACATGAAGAAGTGAAATTTATACGGCTGCACCCCCGAAATTTTATGGAACGAACTGAGCTCTTCTCTCGCTTTTATGGCATTACGCTTGCGCTTGCTGCTTTGACATGGCACACAACAATACTCATTTCGTAGTGGCTACACACTGGTACTATATTTTCGAATCGTAAACGTTAGCAGTGGCTACACGCAAAAAAACTCGTGGTTCGACGTCGATCAACTCCTTACAGGCTTTAGCTGATCCAGACGTAGCGAACATTCGTTCAATAGGTTATGAAAAAACCAAAACTATTGGCCACGGTATATGGACTGACAGCGAAAATGAAATTGTTGATGTCCCGCTATCATACTCCGCTCGGAGGTGTGTTTGTATCCATAAAAAGTAAGCTAATATGTAGTGAGAAGTACAGATTACCAATGCACAATAATTTGGGTGAGGACAAGTATTAAAGGTGGGTCAAAATGGTCATTGGTTGCTTTTGTAGACCCATACCTCAATAGCAGTAGTGGTGGAACTTTCGAGGGAAAAGTTGGAGAATATTTCATATAAATTTCCTGTTCATGCTATAGAATTAGGTTGGGACTTCAACTTAACAGCTATAGTCTGCGAGACTCAAGAGATTTGGGTGGGTAGTGGGGGCGACAGGGAACATCGTGAAATTGTTTTAAATGTCTCATCCGAAAACTCTGGGTGGAGAGCACTTCGGGATGTCATCAAAAGAGATGACCGTTTTAATTTCAGGATCGGGACATGGAACGTAAGAACACTTCGGCCGGCCGCGGTGGTCTCGCGGTTCTAGGCGCGCAGTCCGGAACCGTGGGACTGCTACGGTCGCAGGTTCGAATCCTGCCTCGGGCATGGATGTGTGTGATGTCCTTACGTTAGTTAGGTTTAAGTAGTTCTAAGTTCTAGGGGACTGATGACCACAGCTGTTAAGTCCCATAGTGCTCAGAGCCATTTGAACCAACCAGCCAGCCAGAACACTTCGAAGAGCAGGAAAACTAGAAATCTGAAGATAAACATGGACAAAGATGAAGTGAACATAATGGGTTTAAGTGAAGTGAGGTGCGGTGGACAGATAGTGGTAAAATAGTGTCAGGTGATTACACAATATTTTATTTCACTTGAAAAAGTTTTGAACGTGGTGTAGTAATAGCGATGGAGAATCAAATAGTGCAAAGTGTGACTAAAGTTGTGTGCCATAGTGAAAGTTTAATGTTTGTGAAAATAAGTGCAGAACCAGTGGACATTCTGATAGTTCAAGTTGCACATGCCAGCATCAGACCATGGTGAAGAAGAAGATGAGAAAATGTGCAATGAAACAGAAGAAATCATCCACTATGAAGGCAGAGGAAGAGAAAACAGTAAAACCATGGACAAAAGGAATAGTATGGGTGGACGTGGTAGTGAAGCAAATATCGTGGGACAGTATGGATTAGGAAAATGAAACGACAGAGGAGGAAAACTAGTGGAATCCTGTCAGCGAAACAATTTGGTGGTCCGCGCGACCGCTACGGTCGCAGGTTCGAATCCTGCCTTGGGCATGGATGTGTGCGATGTCCTGAGGTTAGTTAGGTTTAAGTAGTTCTGAGTTCTACGGGACTGATGACCTCAGATGTTATGTCCCATAGTGCTCAAAGCCAGCCAATTTGGTGGTGATGAACATTTGGTTCAAGAAAAAGAAGAGTAAATTGAAAAAATGAAAAACTCCAGGAGACATTAACAGATATCAGATCGACTACAGACTCGTCATACTGAGGTTTAGGGGCAATGTGAAGGATTTCAAGACAACGCCAGCTGCTCTGCTCACAACCTTTTGGCTGTATCAGTAAAACTGAAGAGTATCCCGCAGCTTGGGAGCAGAAAGCAGAGAACAGACCTCAAAGAGCTAAGAGAGTACGATGAGGCAGTAGGAGAGTACTCCGAGCAAAAATTTAGTGAAGTGAGAGGAAAAAATGCAAATGCGGAAGTGCAGTGGTGGAATGTTAAACAGGTTATGTTGAATACTTTGAAGAGTGAAGTTAGGAGGGAAGCAAAGAGAGCGAGGAAACTCTGAACCACCAATGAGATTCTTGAGAAGATGGAGGGAAGGAGGAAGTGTAAAAATGTTGGAGAAGAAGAATACAGAAGACCTAACAGCGCACTCAGGAGAGAAACAGAAAAACCGAAGAGAAGGTACGTAGAAGAAATGTGCGGAACTACAAAGAAGAGGAAGGTACGACCTCATGTACCAGAAAACGAAGGAGCTGAGAGGGAGTGAGAACAAAGGAATAAGGACCTTCGGTATAGAAGACTTTAGAGGATTAATGGTTACTGAACAACCGGAGGTTCTGAAAATTTGGGAAGAATACGTATAGGAAATCTGCAAGAAGGAACATCGCCCTCAAGACGAAGAAATAGAGACACGGAAGTAAAGAAGGCGATTACGTGCGTAAAGAGGAGGAAAGCTGCAGGAGACAATGACACACCGGCGGTTTTGTTGAAAGAATCCTGAAACGGAGGGTTGAAAGCGCTGATGACACTCATCTACAAATTCTACGACACTGGAGAATGTCCAATTTGGATTTAGGAAAGGAAAAGGAACCAGAGACGCCACCCGCATGGTGAGTATTTTGTCGGAGAGAATCTTGGCTGTTAATGAAAAAATTTGGCCTTGTTTTACAGACTGGCAGAAGCCCTTCGACAAACTGGACGAAACTGGTGAATATCCTTAAGCAGATATGACTCAACTGGAGAGGCCAGAGACTAATTCTCAACTTGTATCTGAGGCAAGGAGCAAAGGAGCGACTGAACTAGGGAAAAACAAACAGTGTGAAAACACTAAGAGAAGTCAAACAAGGATGCTATCTATCCTATCGCCTAGTCTCTTCAACCTGTATGAAGAATGACTGGGGCCGCGCGGGATTAGCCGTTCGGTCTAGGGCGCTGCAGTCATGGACTGTGCGGTTGGTCCCGGCGGAGGTTCGAGTCCTCCCTCGGGCATGGGTGTGTATGTTTGTCCTTGGGGTAATTTAGGTTAAGTAGTGTGTAAGCTTAGGGACTGATGACCTTAGCAGTTAAGTCCCATAAGATTTCACACACATTTGAACATTTTTTTGAGAATGGCTGGGGGGAGAAGCTTTGAAAAGATGCCGAAACTTTAGGATATGAGTACGACTCATCGACAGCGTGAAGTATCTACATGACCAGGTAGTGCTAGCCAAAAATCAAAGACAGCTGCAACATACAAAAACTGGAAGGAAATGTGACATGTAAACCAACATCGAGAAATCTAAAGTTGTAACTTTCTTTTAAAAAGATTATTTCTTTGAGATTACATTGACTGAATGTCTCATCTGTGGAATGAGTACTGAAATTGAATTGTCGTGTTCCGTGTTGTAAGAGCAAATGTTGTACTTACTCGGTGTTATTGTTAGCAAAACTTTACACGAATTGATTGGGCAATGCAACTCCCAATGCCAATAAAGAAATACATTCACTGCAAAATACATTCAGACCCTTAGGCATTGAATCATCTGGCCCTGCTCAAAACTGGTAACTTTGGTCCCTGTGAACATAACAAATAAATTAAATTGTCTTACCTCCAGAGCAGGAACGGAGTAAAGCGATATATTCTTGTCTCTCATGAGAAACTAAAATATGCTATCTACATGCTCAGTAGTGTGTAATGCTGGCCATAATACTTGAAATGCATATTAAATTCATTTGGCTAATAAACGAGAACATTTAATAAAATCCAACTTCCTTCAAAAATATATGACCTGGACAAGGAGGCGGTACGATTATGCTGAATTACTAACACTCAGTTTTTTTAGCAAAATTATTTTGCAAGTCGATTTGTCTTTTCAAAAGTATCAGACAATTGAAGTTACATTACTTATTCTCAACTGATTCGAAAACAATGAGATTTAAACACCAGGTATTATCTAACTTCATTAATCCAACATAACTGCAAATCATCATATTAAACAAAGCTCTGTTAACAAATGTTAGAAACATTATAAAGTGAAATATCTAACTAGCCTTTTTATCAAAACAGTTTATGTACATTCTAGGGTTACTCAACAGTTACCATTTGTCAGCCAACTTATCTGTAGTAACGCGCTGGCAAGAAAACGGAAATCATAATTATTTAACATATTTAACTTGCTTGTGGGAAGATTTCTGCTTACATGTTCAACAATATCGACATACCTAAATTAATCTAACACTTGGTGGCTTCACCCATCACACCGCAAAGACTGCCTACCCGTCGTCTTTCCCTCACAGACAGCTACCACCTACAACTGTGCGCCAAGCACTCTCTTAATCCACACTAGCAGTATCTATGGGTCTGCGATATAAAGCCTATCAAAGACATACATCGTTTATAGAATCATACTCGGGTGCCACATATAAATGTGCCCCAGTGTACTCCTTTCACAACCCTCCAGCGGAGTTTAACAAATTTGATACACATTTGGAAGTACATCGTACAACAAATGTGTGGTAAATATATCTAACTCTATAACATCATTTAACCCGAAGGAATTGATAGCGCGCAGGTGCACTAGTATAAATCATAATCTGGTTGTAATACGAGTAAATTGTTTCAGGAACTAGGTTGCTGACAAATAAATCATGTCAAGCAGAATCAGTATACAATCCTAACTGTCAAGATAATGGTGTAGGATTGGGCAATGGAAAGGAGGAGTCATGTTTTAAGCCTATGAGCATGTTGAAGTGACTGCATCATAAAGTCCATTTCTTTTTGTTTTGTGCAGGTTCAACAACTTAGTAGTGACAAATGTGTATTGCATTCAGTCTACTAATACATCTGAACGCCATATTATTTTCCTCACTAATGTGCAGAGATACAAGAGGTACTCGGCAACAGATTGGCAACAACCGTAGTTGGCGATTACCATTATATCAGCAACGTGATGACCAGCATCATCACTGCTCTTCATTGTAGAGATTCTTCTGAGATTCAAACAACATATGTCACTTATGTTGAAGAATAAATACCAGTAATAAATTGCTCCAATACCATGAACTGAGGTAGGGGACTGGATAATGGAAGGTACAAAAAATTATCAAAGCTAAGGTAGTGGAACATGATCATTTCTACCTATGTCACAATCGAGTAATCTATCTGATCAGAAAAAGTTCAGTATCCTAATGAAATTACAAACTGGATGAAGCAACAATGCTTTACAACAGAGTGACTAAGCTAAACTAAAAGTGAACTCTGAATAAGACAACATCAATAAGTGTGGCATCAGGCTGCCAATAAGACATGAATAACCTAACACGACAGAGAACATCACTGGTTCATAACATTATACTGTGGCTCTCAGTAGCCTTGTATATGCAATACTGAGACATTATTACTTAAGAAAACCTAACAGTATAATCAAGAACTGAATGGCTCCAGGTGGCCTTGTACTTGGAGTACATGAAAATCTTAATAATTAAAACAATTATCGAGAAAATATCAATCAGAGGCTTCAAGTGGCCTTTCTACTTACATATATGCTGATGTTAGTAGCTAATAAAATGTTACAGAAATTATATTTGTGCCTCAATGTTGGCCTAGTACATGAAATAAATACCGATCTTAGTAACTAAAAATGTGACAGTAGACATCTTTCTGGCTCAAGGTGGACTAATTTTACATAGTATAAACATCAAAGCTGAGAAAGTATAATAAAATATCATTTACCTATAAATTTATATGGCACTCAGAGGCCTATGCATAATTCATAATGAGAATATCTAACGCGACAGGGCTTTTACAAGAACAAAGAGCATAAATAGCAGTATTATATAAAGGTATGGCTCTGTATGAGTACAGATTAGACAAATAGATTCATAGAATTAAAGTATTTTATCATGTGAGTGAAGACACAATATATATAAGTTACGTAGCACCCTTGTGACTTCATAAGACTATCTATTAAATGACCCATATCTCTAACAATGCGCATATTTACAGAGGAGGATATAGGAATGACTGATAATGGCAGTGCACTTTATCTGTAAAGAAAATGATTAACAGTCAATCGTCATTCATCTTGAGTGAAGAACTGCTATGGCCAAAGCAAAGGAAAAATGTGATTATAGTATATGCAGGCATGAAGGCAGGAGTACTAAGTGCAGTATTAAATACGCAAAGATGAGGGTGAACTGCAGAAATAGAGGAACCTGTAAAAGTGATTACTAACCTGAAAAAAAAGCAGTCATGCATGCTAACATAAGAAGACAGTATTATATGCAGTCTCATAAAGAATGGTGAAAAAATGTTTCTTAGGTGTAAAGCTTCTGTGACAGTCTCCTACAAACAAACCCAGTTATTTGGCACAAGGTAAGATAGATTTTCCTAGAAATGACACAACATACACAAAATATATATTAGCATCTTACAATATGATTATAGAAATTTCATCAATATATCAATATAATCCACATTATTGGAGTGCAGCTCAGGTCATGAACACTCATTAAATATCATTATTCCATAAAATTTGGTGCAGCACATGAGATGAAAATACTCTTATACCTAGTACAAAATGCAGAAAAAGCAGTTCTTGTTCCTAGATTTTTTCAGTCAAGCTGCCTAACTTACCTAGCACACCAAGAGGAAAATGTTTATAAAGGCCTGCCAAGAAACAGTGTGAGTAGTGTCAATGGTGTTTAGTATTTCACATAATCTGCTTATGTCATACTTTCTATGTAAAGCAGTTCCTGTTTATGATCACAATGGCCCGTTGGGATACAGTGAGACTTCGGTACATTGGTTCTGTGAAATATACAAAATGGATGAGTATATGTAATGGACATGAGTTACAGGGTACATTGATTTCTTAAATATACATACGTGAAAGAAAGTAAACTAGTGGCATCATCAAGTACAGGAGATATACAGCAAAAAGAGCACAAGACTGGGCGTAAATGAAACATGGCAACATTATAAAATACAAAGAGTGATTAACCTAACAAATGTAATAATAATTCATCAGCCAATGGCATACATGTCAGTAGTAATACTATCTTGCATAGGGTGTGCAATAATTGCAAAGTGGAGTAGCATAGCATCAAAAAAATGCCGCATTTCATGGTATCAGTAAAAACAAAATAGCATCAGAAATAAATGAACATAAAATATATAGAGGCTATATACAAAAGTGACACAAATTCTTATTATATTAAAAAATGTTTGAATTACGGTTTGCAACGGTCAAACCGCCCAAGGGATGTGACCCAATGGACGCATGTCAAAATAAATGGTGTCTCTTTCAATTGTTGTTTTCATGCATATGAGTATGAAAACAGAAAAATGTGCAAGGCCTAAGATCACGTTAAGAGGACCGATCTGAAAGATACTCCCTGCTGGGAATGACGCCGTCTAATGAAGTGCTGAATAATCGAGGAACCGTGAAAACAATAGAATTTGCATAAGTGTAGAAAGTGTGTCAAGTAGAAGTCTGATGTGTTTTATAGGTATGTGTGCTCGAATGTAGAACTAAAATAAGCATAAGTTGAGATGTACTGGTAATGCAAATAACGACTTCTGCAAGACTAATGCCAAGTATGATATCTCGCGAAAAGCAGCAACAAAAATTATACATAGTTGAAAACTTGTTAAAAAATATATATAAATGGCAGTAGTGTGATGTATGTAGAATGCAAGACGTCGAGGTAGAGAAATAATTTAAGTCGTCAAAATTGGTGCCTATCTGTAGCGTAAATAAAGTGGCTGATTACACAGAAATTTTGTAGGATAAATGCCGTAAAAGTTTTTTCTGAAATTATTGCTGCTTACAGAAGCGTGCGTATAATTTCGTTCATAATCGCTGCCGTATTCTTGGCGCCAAAACTTACGTTATTGGTATTTCAGTAATTTCTCATTATTGCTATACAATGGAAACTGAAATTCAGTACATATCATTCAGGTGTTACATAGCTACAAAAGGCATAAAAAATTATACAAATTCAGTGCATCAGTGTCAAAATCGTGTATAACGTCGCAGTCCGGGAAAGGAAACTCGTATAAAAAGTAATTTATATGATGCCCGAATCTGCAATGTTGTATTTAATTAGCGCAATATAATTGATCCAGCTCTATGTTTGGCTTGGCATAACATTTTTGAGATGAATGTAGAAGTGATTAGTTTTGGAAATCGACGTTTTGAAATAAGTCTGCTTGGCAGTTTGGTACTGGCGGTATTCCGGTTTGGTTGTGTTATTGGTGGTTGATTTGCTGCTGATGACTTGACGATTAATCTCATAGGATCCGTCCACTGCTGTTAAGGCATTGCAAGTAAGTCGAAGTAGCTTTCACGTCAGTGGGCGTGATATATGCGGAGCAGAGTTTTGTTTTCATTGGCGTAGCTCTACATAGCTTTAAAGAAAGCTGTGGCGTGCAGCAGTGCGGCCTGACAGTATTGTTGACCGCGCCGCTGCTGATTTGAAGGACGGCATGTCACTTACCTGCCGTAGATATCACATTTTGTCTGCATGTGGCCTCTATGCTCCCTGCCGCCGTTGGATAAGCAGCTGCAGCAGCAAGTCGTATACTCCTAGCTCACTCATTTGTTACATAGTTTAATTCTTAATTTCTTTGCGTGTTTTTGGTACTTGCATTGTTTAATTCATAAATTTCGGGCGTATTATAGTATTTGAGAGTGTAGCATCGCGTTTTAGTACCTGAATAGTGTAATTTCGATTAGTCTCCTTCCGCCGCCGAGCAGTGTCAGCAGTGCGCAAGTAGCAGCATTACTGCATTTACTAGGCAATCTTGTATTTTAATAACCGTTCAAATTTTGTCGATTTGTTTGCGCTCTCTGTAGATTAGTTCAGACGTTCTTCGCAAAACACTTTTTAGCATGGATAGGGACTGCAACTGCTGTGTTCGGATGCAGGCTGAGTTGGCATCCCTTCGCTCCCAGCTTCAGGCAGTGTTGGCTTCGGTCACACAGCTTGAGGCTGTTGCCAATGGGCATCACTGTGGGGGTCCGGATGGGGGTTTGTCGGGGACGGCCAGCTCGTCCCACGCATCCCCTGATCGGACTACGACTGTGGTTGCCCGGGATACTGCCCGCATTGAGGCTGATCCCTCACCTGTGGTAGAGTGGGAGGTCGTTTCAAGGTGTGGCAGGGGGCTAAAGACATTCCGGAGGGTTGAACGGAAAGCCTCTCCAGTTTGTCTGACGAACTGGTTTCAGGCTCTGTCTCAGGCTGATACTGATCTTCGGCCTGACACGGCTGCTTGTCCTGTTCCAGAGGTTGCCCCTCAGTCTGCAAGATCCGGGCAGTTGCAGAGGGTGGGCTTACTGGTAGTTGGGAGCTCCAACGTCAGGCGCGTAATGGGGCCCCTTAGGGAAATGGCAGCAAGAGAGGGGAAGAAAACCAATGTGCACTCCGTGTGCATACCGGGGGGAGTCATTCCAGATGTGGAAAGGGTCCTTCCGGATGCCATGAAGGGTACAGGGTGCACCCATCTGCAGGTGGTCGCTCATGTCGGCACCAATGATGTGTGTCGCTATGGATCGGAGGAAATCCTCTCTGGCTTCCGGCGGCTATCTGATTTGGTGAAGACTGCCAGTCTCGCTAGCGGGATGAAAGCAGAGCTCACCATCTGCAGCATCGTCGACAGGACTGACTGCGGACCTTTGGTACAGAGCCGAGTTGAGGGTCTGAATCAGAGGCTGAGACGGTTCTGCGACCGTGTGGGCTGCAGATTCCTCGACTTGCGCCATAGGGTGGTGGGGTTTCGGGTTCCGCTGGATAGATCAGGAGTCCACTACACGCAGCAAGCGGCTACACGGGTAGCAGGGGTTGTGTGGCGTGGGCTGGGCGGTTTTTTAGGTTAGATGGCCTTGGGCAAGTACAGAAAGGGCAACAGCCTCAACGGGTGCGGGGCAAAGTCAGGACATGCGGGGACCAAGCAGCAATCGGTATTGTAATTGTCAACTGTCGAAGCTGCGTTGGTAAAGTACCGGAACTTCAAGCGCTGATAGACAGCACCGAAGCTGAAATCGTTATAGGTACAGAAAGCTGGCTTAAGCCAGAGATAAATTCTGCCGAAATTTTTACAAAGGTACAGACGGTGTTTAGAAAGGATAGATTGCATGCAACCGGTGGTGGAGTGTTCGTCGCTGTTAGTAGTAGTTTATCCTGTAGTGAAGTAGAAGTGGATAGTTCCTGTGAATTATTATGGGTGGAGGTTACACTAAACAACCGAACTAGGTTAATAATTGGCTCCTTTTACCGACCTCCCGACTCAGCAGCATTAGTGGCAGAACAACAGAGAGAAAATCTGGAATACATTTCACATAAATTTTCTCAGCATGTTATAGTCTTAGGTGGAGATTTCAATTTACCAGATATAGACTGGGACACTCAGATGTTTAGGACGGGTGGTAGGGACAGAGCATCGAGTGACATTATAATGAGTGCACTATCCGAAAATTACCTCGAGCAATTAAACAGAGAACCGACTCGTGGAGATAACATCTTGGACCTACTGATGACAAACAGACCCGAACTTTTAGACTCTGTATGTACAGAACAGGGAATCAGTGATCATAAGGCCGTTGCAGCATCCCTGAATATGGAAGTTAATAGGAATATAAAAAAAGGGAGGAAGGTTTATCTGTTTAGCAAGAGTAATAGAAGGCAAATTTCTGACTACCTAACAGATCAAAACGAAAATTTCTGTTCCGACACTGACAATGTTGAGTGTTTATGGAAAAAGTTCAAGGCAATCGTAAAATGCGTTTTAGACAGGTACGTGCCGAGTAAAACTGTGAGGGACGGGAAAAACCCACCGTGGTACAACAACAAAGTTACGAAACTACTGCGAAAGCAAAGAGAGCTCCACTCCAAGTTTAAACGCAGCCAAAACCTCTCAGACAAACAGAAGCTAAACGATGTCAAAGTTAGCGTAAAGAGGGCTATGCGTGAAGCGTTCATTGAATTCGAAAGTAAAATTCTATGTACCGACTTGACAGAAAATCCTAGGAAGTTCTGGTCTTACGTTAAATGAGTAAGTGGCTCGAAACAGCATATCCAGACACTACGGGATGATGATGGCATTGAAACAGAGGATGACACGCGTAAAGCTGAAATACTAAACACCTTTTTCCAAAGCTGTTTCACAGAGGAAGACCGCACTGCAGTTCCTTCTCTAAATCCTCGCACAAACGAAAAAATGGCTGACATCGAAATAAGTGTCCAAGGAATAGAAAAGCAACTGGAATCACTCAATAGAGGAAAGTCCACTGGACCTGACGGGATACCAATTCGATTCTACACAGAGTACGCAAAAGAACTTGCCCCCCTTCTAACAGCCGTGTACCGCAAGTCTCTAGAGGAACGGAGGGTTCCAAATGATTGGAAAAGAGCACAGATAGTCCCAGTCTTCAAGAAGGGTCGTCGAGCAGATGCGCAAAACTATAGACCTATATCTCTTACGTCGATCTCTTGTAGAATTTTAGAACATGTTTTTTGCTCGCGTATCATGTCATTTCTGGAAACCCAGAATCTACTATGTAGGAATCAACATGGATTCCGGAAACAGCGATCGTGTGAGACCCAACTCGCCTTATTTGTTCATGAGATCCAGAAAATATTAGATACAGGCTCCCAGGTAGATGCTATTTTTCTTGACTTCCGGAAGGCGTTCGATACAGTTCCGCACTGTCGCCTGATAAACAAAGTAAGAGCCTACGGAATATCAGACCAGCTGTGTGGCTGGATTGAAGAGTTTTTAGCAAACAGAACACAGCATGTTGTTATCAATGGAGAGACGTCTACAGACGTTAAAGTAACCTCTGGCGTGCCACAGGGGAGTGTTATGGGACCATTGCTTTTCACAATATATATAAATGACTTAGTAGATAGTTTCGGAAGTTCCATGCGGCTTTTCGCGGATGATGCTGTAGTATACAGAGAAGTTGCAGCATTAGAAAATTGTAGCGAAATGCAGGAAGATCTGCAGCGGATAGGCACTTGGTGCAGGGAGTGGCAACTGTCCCTTAACATAGACAAATGTAATGTATTGCGAATACATAGAAAGAAGGATCCTTTATTGTATGATTATATGATAGCGGAACAAACACTGGTAGCAGTTACTTCTGTAAAATATCTGGAAGTATGCGTGCGGAACGATTTGAAGTGGAATGATCACATAAAATTAATTGTTGGTAAGGCGGGTACCAGGTTGAGATTCATTGGGAGAGTGCTTAGAAAATGTAGTCCATCAACAAAGGAGGTGGCTTACAAAACACTCGTTCGACCTATACTTGAGTATTGCTCATCAGTGTGGGATCCGTACCAGATCGGTCTGACGGAGGAGATAGAGAAGATCCAAAGAAGAGCGGCGCGTTTTCGTCACAGGGTTATTTGGTAACCGTGATAGCGTTACGGAGATGTTTAATGAACTCAAGTGGCAGACTCTGCAAGAGAGGCGCTCTGCATCGCGGTGTAGCTTGCTCGCCAGGTTTCGAGAGGGTGCGTTTCTGGATGAGGTATTGAATATATTGCTTCCCCCTACTTATACCTCCCGAGGAGATCACGAATGTAAAATTAGAGAGATTCGAGCGCGCACGGAGGCTTTCAGACAGTCGTTCTTCCCGCGAACCATACGCGACTGGAACAGGAAAGGGAGGTAATGACAGTGGCACGTAAAGTGCCCTCCGCCACACACCGTTGGGTGGCTTGCGGAGTATCAATGTAGATGTAGATGTAGATATGCTTTCAATAGGCTGTACCACCGGCTGAACTTGACCTTAAATAATTTGTAACGTTGGAGAATTCTCAGTGTTATCAGAATTGATTTTCCGTTTGTATAGGACAACTGTGCCGGGTCAGTATATTGGAATCAGTGTGTTTGCTTGTATTAAGTAAACGGGGGATTGAATGTAAAATATTTTCTTCCCCTTGCGTAGTCTGTTGCGAAAGTAATTTGGAAGTGATTTGGCATTGTCCTGAAGGGCTGTCTCGTTAGATAGAACTGGTTGATTGTAGATAATAAAATCCTGTTCACACAAAATGACATCTGCATGTATACTGGTCTTCTCAATATGCTTCTTACGACGTTGCTTTCGTGGCTTGGGCTTTTCTGTACTGGTGCTGAAAGTATTACTCTGAGCGGTTTCACAAATTTTATCTGAAATACCGCAAATTTTGCGTGACAGTGTAAGGTCAACTGCGCCAGAAGATAATTTTTTTTTATGAAAGCTGCTGTCAGTTGTAGTTCTCTAACGTAATCAGAGTGAATATACTGTTCCTTAGAATTAGAAATGGGCTGTTGCAATAAATTCGAACCGTTGTGACCATTATTCTTACGGGCTGTGACATCAGATTGGGCTGGCTTATCGTCGATAATAAAACTCAGTCTGCTCAAAATAACATTTGCAGCCTTCTGAAATTCTGAATGTGACTTCCGCGAAATTGCTGTATTTATTTTCTGTAGTAATGGACATCTTCTTGTATCTGTAAATTTTGCGTTCTGGCTGTAGGTTGTCATGATTACATGTTGCTTTGAAAGAGATAAACGGAATGGTGATATATTGCGTGGTTTCACAGGAATCCGTAGCGATAGTAGATAGAAGTGTTGTAAGAAAAATTTTGCTTCTCGCAATGGGTTGCTAAGTAAGATAGTGGGCTGTGAGAGGTATACGTAGTTTCCTTTTGCGCAGTATTAGTTGCACAATTCGAAGATTCAGTGTAAGGGAAATCGTCTTGTTCTTCAAAAAATTTTGTGTTGTGACGCGGTGGCAATGTAAAATTTATGGTATGCTCCACGGAAAGAAACAAACTATGTTCTGTGTTGAGACTGAATGTGGTGTCTGATGTTTGATTGTCGGCATCATTAATCTGAGGGAAATAAAATATATTTGTTGAGGTTTGATTTTGCTGTATGAATATGGTTTGCAAATTGATCGGTGGGAAATAGCATTTATCAGCTCAAAGGCTGACTGAAGCAGAAGTGTTTGCACACGATGAAGCGGAAAGCTGTGGTGTGAACGGAAGGTTGTCACGACAAAAGGCGGCGTTGTATGTACCACTTTTGGGTTGACAGAAGACTTCTTTACTGTTAGTGTCATCATGATTAATATGGGGCTTGATAAGTTCTCTATTAACTGTTTCAGACTGCATGGGTGGCTCAACAGAGTGGTCATGTACGTCACTCCAGACGGTATTGTTAGTATCAATGAAATATAATGAAATTTCTGACCAGGGAAACTTGTCTTTGTTATAAGATTTAGTAGGCACAATATTAATATTAATTAATTATCATTAATTAGGCACAATATTAATATTAATATTTTCTGAGATTATCAAACTGCAGCTGCTGACGGTAGCGTTGGGGGAAAAACTCACAATTTCATGCTGCTTAGTAGAGGTTTCAGTGTGAACTTCACGACGTGCGTCTCATCGAGTGTCTTGTTGATATGTTCTGTCATTAACGGATTGGGTTTCATCTGTAAGCTTTTTGTAGGTTTCACTTTTTTGATGTCTTAAAGCATTAATGCCATCTCTCTAAGGTTTGGCACTATCTGCGCATTACCTGGCTATGGCTTCAATTTTATCGCAAAGACGTTTTGAACTGGCATCAGTTTTGTTATTTTGTTCAACCATCATTTGCATCAGATTTTGAAGCATTCCTTCCATATTCTTTTGAATTGATGCGTTGGATGTCACCTGTGTTGTGCTTTGTGACGTGGAGAGATCATCTACAACCGCGGACGTCTCGTTTGTTACATTATCTGCATAATTACCGGTAATGGAATCTGACGGGTGATTAAAAGCAGACTGAATACACTACTGTGTCCTCTGGTATACTATTGGCAATCTGATTAATTGTGTGAAAAGAAGGTAAATTATTGACCTCATTCGGTAAACAATCAAGCTTTGAATTGTGCACAGCAGCCCTGTGCAGATCTGCGGTGTCTGCAGTACCGGAATCTACCGTCTGATTACTAGTCAAATTAGTGGGTAAAATTACAGTGCCAGGAAAATGTACATTACTCTAGCCAACGGAACACACGTTTTCTGTGGGTGCTTTGCGTCTGTTGCACCGCAGAGTGGTTACTATCGTTCTCGACATTGTTGTCCATAATCGGAAAATCGTCTATTTCGGTATCTTTAATTGTGAGATTACGCGCCGGAACCTAAACACTTTTGCACGGCATCGTAAATCACATACTGGTGCAAATCCAAAGAAAAAATACTGAACAATAATATCAATGGAAAACTGGCGGAGTAAAAGAATGCCTTTTGTGGACAAGAGCTCTACTATCTGAGCTACTCAACCACGACCAAGGATCCGTCCTCACAGCTTCAATTCTGCCAGTACTTGCCGAATTGAAGCTGGGTGAACGAGTAGTGAGTCGTGGTTGGGTAGTTCAGATAGTATCGCACTTGGCCGCAAAAGGCACTGGCAGAATTGAAGCTGTGAGGATGGGTCGTGATGCGTGGTTGGGTAGCTCAGATGGTAGAGCACTTGCCGGCGAAAGGCAATGGTCCCGAGTACGAGTCTCGGTCCGGCACACAGTTTTAATCTGCCATGAAGTTTACTATTATCTCTACAGAGTGGTTGAGAGAACAGAATATACATACCTGACTATTTTAATACCAGTAATTTCACAACTCGAACGAATGGCAGAGCTGTTGCCAAGTGCAACCTTCTTTCAGAAAATGAAATAATAAACTTTAAGATTACGTTGAATGAATGTCTGATCTAAGGAATGAGTACTGAACTCGAATTGTCGTGTCGCGTGTTGTAAGAGCAAGTGGTGTGCTTACTCTGTGTTAGCAAAACATTACACGAATTGATTGGGCAATGCAACTCTCGATACCAATAAAGAAGTACAGTCAATGCAAAATGCATTCAACCCCTTAGGCACTGAATCATCTGGCCCTGTTCAAAACAGATAACTGTGGTCCCTGTGCACATAACAAATAAATTAAATTGTCTTACCCCTAGAACAGCAACGGAGTAACGTGATGTATTCTGGTCTCTCATGAAAAACATAAATATGATATCTACAGGCTCAGCAGTGTGTAATGCTGGCCATAACACTTGAAATGCACATGAAATTCATTTGGCTGATAAACGAAAATATTTAACAAAATCCAACTTCTTTGAGAAATATATGACCTGGAAAGGGAGGCGGTACTGATTATTCTGAATTACTAACACTAATATGAAATAATAAACTTTAAGATTACAGAGAATGAATGTCTGATCTAAGCAAAGAGTACTGAACTCGAATTGTCGTGTTGCGTGTTGTAAGAGCAAGTAAAAGTTCTGTCTATCGACTTGACTGGAAATCCTAGGTAGTTTTGGTCTTATGTTAAATCAGTAAACGAATCTAAGTCATCCGTCCAGACACTCAGTGACCATAATGGCAATGAAACGGAGAACGACACTGAAAAGGCCGAAATACTGAATGTCTTTTTCCAAAACTGTTTCACAGAGCAAGATCGCACTGTAGTGCCTTCTTTAAATCGTCGCGCGAAAGACAGAATGGCTTTTATCGAAATTAAGTGTTCATGGGATAGAAAAGGAACTGAAATCCCTCAACGGAGGGAAGGCCACTAGACCTGACGGGATACCAGTACGATTCTATATACAGTATGCGAAAGAACTTGCCGCTCTTGTAGCAGTAGTGTACCGTAAGTCTTTAGAGGAGCGAAGTGTTCCTTACGACTGGGTAAAAAGCACCCGTTTTCAAGAAGTGCTGGCGAACAGACGCAAAAAACTGTAGGCCTATATTTCTGAAGTCGGTATGTTGTAGAATTTTGGAACATGTTTTATGCTCTCGTATTGTGACATTTCTAGACGATGAAGATCTCCTCCGTAGAAACCAACATGGGTTCCGACAACAATGACCGTGTGAAACCTAGCTCATTCTGTTCGTCTACGAGATCCAGAAGGCGTAGATTCCGGCGCCCAGGTAGACTTCCTTAAAATCATTCAATACAGTTCCAAACTAAATCTGACGAAAAAAATACGAGCGTACTTAATATCAGACCAGTTGTGCTCCTAGCAAACAGAGCACAGCAAGTCATTCTTAATGGATAGAAGTCTTCAAACATAAAAATGACTTCGGACGTACTCCAAGGGAGTATTATAGGTTCATTACTTTTCAGAATATATTTAAACGACGTAGTAGACAATATCAAAAGTTTCATGAGGCTTTTCGCAGATGATGCTTTGGTGTACAGAAAAGTCGCAACGCTACAAAATGGTAGCGAATTGCAGGAAGACCTGCAGACGATCGGCACATGGTACAGGGAATGGTAGAGACAGGAAGATCTACTATTGTATGATAACACTATTGCAGAACAATCACTGGAAGCAGCTACGTCCATAAAATACCTATGAGTATGCGTGCGGAGCAATCTGAAGTGAAACGACCACGTAAAATTAATCGTGGGCAGAGCAGACCGAGCAAGGTAACGCACCGGTTTTTATATTGGACTCGCATTAGGGTGTCCAGCTACCCATTTTTAGAATTCCTGTAGTTTCCCTAGACCACTAAAGCCAGAGCCAAGCTTTTTATTTTGAAAATAACACAGCCTATTTCTTTCCCGAGCCTTGTCCAGCCCGGATGTTTCCTGAGTCTCTAATGACGTAGTCGTTTCTGAGATACGAAGTCATAACCTTTCTTTATTCCGTTCGGCACCTTTGTGACTTTCTCTCTCTCTCTCTCTCTCTCTCTCTCTCTCTCTCTCTTTCTCTCTCTCTCTCTCTCTCTCTCTCTGTCTCCCTCTTAGCCCCCTATGCTTCTTTTTATTCCTGTTATGAATCCTCTCAGTACTTAAATGAGACCAACATTTCATTTTCCTTTCTTCCCCCCTTCTCCAGTAGTGTTCAGTGTCTCTGTCAAGCTGCAAGCATTCCTTAACCTCACCCGTATCGTCTTCTCACCCAATATGTTAAATTAGTTCTGTCATAGCATCTTCTGCCCTTCATTTAGCTGTGTTCTTCAGTCCGAAGGCTGGTTTCACATAGTTCTTCACACTAGTCCAGCCCTATTTGTTGTACTCAAGTCTTGGTCTCTCTCTGCAACGTTTACCCCACACACTTCCCTCCAGTACCAACTACGCTCCAGTTTGTCCTGTACCTCCTCTTAGTGAAGTTGTGCAATAAATTTGTTTTGGGCCTGACTCGATTCAGGACCTCTTCATTAACTACTCGATCCACCTATCTAATCTTACTTCTGTAATTCCACATTTCGAAACCTTCCACTCTTTTCGTGTCTGTTACGTCTATCGTCCAAATTTCACTTCTGTACAAGGCTACTCACCAGAAAAGTCCCTTCTTAAAACACCAGATAACATTTAAATTTATATTAAATGTTGGAAAAATTTATTTTCCACAGAAGCTTTCTTTGTTGCTGCCATTCCGCATTTTAAATCGTCTTTATTCTGCCATAGTCACGCATTTTGCTTCCCAAACAGCAAAAATCGTATATTGTTTTTAGTGTCTCATTTCATAACCTAATTCCTTCGGCATGACTTTACTTAACTTGACTGCATCGCATGAACCTTGTTTTACTTTCATTTATGTTCGTCTTGCAATTTCTGTTAAAGACACTATCCACTTAGTTCAACAGATCATCCTTTCCTGATTTACAAACCTTGAAGTTCTTATTTCTTCTGCCTTCAATTTAATTCTCTTTCCAAATTTCTTCTTTGTATCCTGCACTGGCTGCTAGATTTAAATATTGAATAGCATGGTCGAATGCGCTACAATCCTGTCTCTCTACTTTCTCAACTATTTCTCCCTGTTCACGTCCTTCGACTCATAACTGCAATCTGGTTACACTGTAAGTAGTAGATAAACTTTCGTTCCAAGTACTTTATCCCTGGTACCTCCAGAATTTCAAAGAGTGTGTTTCAGCACTGTTAAAAGCCATTTACTAAACTTAAAATCTTTCTACAATCTATGCACCGCGGCAACTCGTAGCATCAATGTCACTTCATGTGCTCCTATATTTCTTCGGAACCCAAACTGATCTTCCATTCATTGATTTAATAGGAATGTGTACAATGAAAATGACACTTGACATGAAAATATTGTGAACTATAGTTTAATTTTTTGGAAATTTTAGCTGAGGTCCTATGGGACTAAACTGCTGAGGTCATCGGTCCGTAAGCTTACACACACTACTTAATCTACCTTAAAGTAACTTACGCTAAGGACAACACACACACCCATGCCCGAGGAGGACTCGAACCTCCGACGGGGAAAGCCGTGCGGACCGTGACAAGGCGTCTTATACCGCCCGGCTATAGTTTAATATTTCTTCAAAATGCACACTATTAGAGAAACAGGTAAAGTGAGCTGGTTTGAAATTCCTCCAGGAGCGGCAGAAGCGCATTTGTCATTTTTAGGAGTGGAAGACACTAACAATCTGTGAATGAATCGGGTGTATTTTTCGTACGTATACTTCGAAGCCAAGTATGTTAAGCAACGGAGCTGTGAGTTAATCAGCTTGTCAAGCAACAGCCCATCATAAAAGTGTTACATGCGATCTACAGGATGAAATAGCACTCCATTGACAAACTTTCAATGGTTGCCGAGGCATATCTTCTCCATACTGTAATATAAGGGACCGACAGTCTCCGGCGGCCAGATGCAAAGTTACAAAAAGTTTCATTTGGTTTCTTGCTACCTTTACTTTTATAGCCGTATTGCGATGAAAATAGTGGAGAATATGGCGATGGTAAGGGCTGTGTATCTTGTTTTCATTCGCTCACAGCATCTACTATTGACAACAGTAACGCCCTCTTTCACTCTAAACCTTCAAGTTTAGTTTGCATTCGCTACTGCTCGTTTCTGTTTTGTGTTTTGTTTTCCAGTAGTGTTAATTGTGTTAACACTGATACGTAGCAGTGCTATGGATAGGTTTACTGATGCACCTCGCATATGGGTTCAGTGAATGTCATGCGAGAGCAGTACAAATACGCTATCCTGAACTGTTCCCGCACTGACAACCCAACCACATCACCGCACTTTCACATCCGAGGGTTGTTGCATTACACTCTGTTGCGTGTTGTCCTCTTTGATAACTACTTGTAACAGTCTTCTTGACTGTTTGAAGATGTTTACACAGAAACAAAGGTGACTGCGGTAACAAACAGAATAAACCAAATTTTATTGTTAATATTTGCAGCCATTTTCCTCAGTTGCTATTTATCACTTCAATTATGTTTGCCGGCCGGTGTGGCCGTGCGGTTCTAAGCGCTTCAGTTTGGAACCACGTGACCGCTACGGTCGCAGGTTCGAATCCTGCCTCGGGCATGGATGTGTGTGATGTCCTTAGGTTGGTTAGGTTTAAGTAGTTCTAAGTTCTAGGGGACTGATGACCTCAGTAGTTAAGTCCCATAGTGCTCAGAGCCATTTTTGAACCATTTGAATTTGAATTATGTTTCATCATAAAGATAAGAGAACTTCCATTTTCTACAGTTAAAATTCGTTCTTGAGTACCGGATATGTTTCGCCTATTCACGTTAGACACCTTCAGTGGTCTATAGTACATATAAAATCACTTGATTGCGTATATTTTAAGTGCCAACGGCCTGCCACAGTGGTAACATCGGTTCCCGTCAGATCGCCGAAGTTAAGCGCTGTCGGGACCGGCTAGCACTTGGATGAGTGACCATCCGATCTACCGGGAGCTGTTGGCAAGCGGGGTGCACTCAGCCCTTGTGAGACAAACTGAAGAGCTACTTGGTTGAGAAGTAGCGGCTCCGGTCTCCTAAACTGACATACGGCCGGGAGATCGGTCTGCCGGCCCTTCATATCCGCATCCAGTGACACCTGTGGTCTGAGGATGACACGGCGACCGGTCGGTACCGTTTGGCCCTCACGGCCTGCTCGGGAGGAGTTAAGTTAGTTTCGTATATTTTAACATGAGATTTGTAGTTATTCTTTTGAAGACTGCTTAGATGTAGCACTTCTATTTACAATTGTTTGCTCGTCTTTCTTGTTTACATTCATTTTTGTGTACTCTCCATGCGGGCATTCATTGTCTTATGCACTGATGTGACAAAGGCCATGGAATAGCGATATGCACACATAAAGGTGGCGGTAGTATCGCGTACACAGGGTATAAAAGGGAAGTGCTTGGTGGAGCTGTCGTTTCTACTCAGGTGATTCATTTGAAAAGGTTTCCGGCTTGATTACGGCGAGGGAATTCTGTACTGCGACATCCACAGGGTCAAGAGTGTGCCGAGAGTAACAAATTTCAGACATTTCTTCTCATCACGGACAACGCAGTGGCCAACGGCCTTCATTCAACTACCGAAAGCAGCAGCGTTTGCATACAATTGTCAGTGCTATCAGACAAGCAACACTACGTGACATAACCGCAGAAATCAATGTGGGACGCACGACGAAAGTATCCGTTAGGACAGTGCGTCGAAATTTAACATTAGTTGACTATGGCATCTGACGATCGACGCGGGCCTTTGCTAACAGCATGACATCCCCTGGGCTTGTGACTATAACGGTTCGGCTCTAGACGAAAGGAAAACAGTGGCCTGGTCAGATGAGTCCCTATTTCAGTTGGTAAGAGCTGGTGGTAGGGCTCGAGTGTGATGCAAACTCCACGCGGCTCTGGACCCAAGGCGTCAACAATGCACTGTACGAGCTCGTGGTGACTCCATAATGGTGTGGGCTGTGATTACGTGGAATGGACTGGGCGCTCTGGTAAAATTGAACCGATCATTGACTGAAGACGGCTATGTTCGGCAACTTGGAGACCATTTCTGCACTATTCATGGACTTCATGTGTTCAAACAATGAAGTCATGTCACCGGGTCACAGTTGTTCGCGATTCGATTAAAGAAAATTCTGGACAGTTCGAGCGAATGATCTGGCCACCCAGACCGACCGACATGAATCCCGTCTAACGTGTATGGGACGTAATCGAGAGGTCAATTCGTGCACAAAATCCTGTACTGGCAACACTTTCGCAATTATCGACGGCAATAGAGGCAGTACGGTTCAATACTTCTGCAGAAGACTTCCAGCGATTTGTTAAGTCCGTGCCACGTCCAGTTGCAGCACTACGCCGTGCGAACGGAGGTCCGACACGAGATGGGAAGTATTCCATTACATTTATTACCTCAGTGTATGTGATAAATGCACATGGCATCGAACTCTTCTTTGTACATAACCTATACTGTAGAGAACTCCTCATGGTTGTAGTGCTCCTGGTCACATGATTTAGAGCTGACTGAGGGATCGTGAGAATTGACTGAGGGATTCTGGGGCAATGGAGTGGGTTGTTGGGCTGGGGAATACTCAAGAATAAATTTCTGTTTCAAAAGACAGAAGTTTTCTTATTTTTATGTTGAAATATAATTCAAGCGAATAAATCAAAATAATATTATAACTCTGTAACTAGCCATCTGTGGATCCCTTTTACGAATATACCCGTAAGTTGGAGGATTGGAAAAGGGCACAGCTCATCCCAGTTTTCAAGAAGGGACGTCGAACAGATGTGCAGAACTATAGACCTATATCTCAAACGTCGATCAGTTGTAGAATTATGTATTATGTTCGAGTATAATGACTTTTCTGGAGACTATAAATCTACTCTGTAGGAATCAGCATGGGTTTCGAAAAAGACGATGGTGTGAAACCCAGCTCGCGCTATTCGTCCACGAGACTCAGAGGGCCATAGACACGGGTTCCCAGGTAGATACCGTGTTTCTTGACTTCCGCAAGGCGTTTGATACAGTCCCCCACAGTCGTTTAATGAACAAAGTAAGAGCATATGGACTATCACACCAATTGTGTGATTGGATTGAAGAGTTCCTAGATAACACAACGCAGCATGTCATTCTCAATGGAGAGAAATCTTCCGAAGTAAGAGTGATTTCAGGTGCGCCGCAGGGGAGTGTTGTAGGGCCGCTGCTATTCACAATACAGTATACATAAATGACCTTGTGGATAACATCGGAAGTTCACTGAGGCTTTTTGCGGATGATGCTGTGGTATATCGAGAGGTTGTAACAAAGAAAAATTGTACTGAAATGCAGGAGGATCTGCAGCGAATTGACGCATGGTGCAGGGAATGGCAATTGAATCTCAATATAGACAAGTGTAATGTGCTGCGAATACATAGAAAGAAAGATCCTTTATCATTTAGCTACAATATAGCAGGTCAGTAACTGGAAGCAGTTAATTCCATAAATTATCTGGGAGTAGGTATTAGGAGTGATTTAAAATGGAATGATCATATAAAGTTGATCTTCGGTAAAGAAGATGCCAGACTGAGATTCATTGGAAGAATCCTAAGGAAATGCAATCCGAAAACAAAGGAAGTAGATTACAGTACACTTGTTCGCCCACTGCTTGAATACTGCTCACCAGTGTGGGATCCGTAACAGATGGGGTTGATAGGGGAGATAGAGAAGATCCAACGGAGAGCAGAGCGCTTCGTTACAGGATCATTTAGTAATCGCGAAAGCGTTACGGAGATGATAGATAAACTCCAGTGGAAGACTCTGCAAGAGAGACGCTCAGTAGCTCGGTACAGGCTGTTGTTGAAGTTGCGAGAACATACCTTCACCGAAGAGTCAAGCAGTATATTGCTCCCTCCTAGGTGTATCTCGCGAAGAGATAATGAGGATAAAATAAGAGAGATTAGAGCCCACACAGAGGCATACCGACAATCTTTCTTTCCACGAACAATACGAGACTGGAATAGAAGGGAGAACCGATAGAGGTACTCAAAGTACCCTCCGCCAGACACCGTCAAGTGGCTTGCGGAGTATGGACGTAGATGTAATTGTAGAAGTTGTCCCTGAACAACCTCTGAAAGTTTCTCGGTGGAGTTCTGGTTCATTTTCTATTAAGAACACCTCTCTCAAATTCCTTCGTCTACATAAATTGCTCTATAGATTGCGGAGAAGGGAATGCCAGCAAGGTTGGTGGTCTACGTACAGGAAGTTGAGAACATTGTCTATGGCGAAGGGGCTGCGATCAGATAGTCTCATCAGGTGAAAGGACGTAACGGCTCGCTGCTCAGAGATGCGAGGGGCTGGAGCGATAAGATAGCGATCGCTGGTGTGAGTGGCAATAAGGGGACCCGCGCAGTGGCGGCTGCCAGCGCCCAGTGTACCGGTGTCCGCAGTTGGAGGAGCCGAGCCGAGCAGGAATGTGAGGTACGGCAGTCCGTGCAGGGAACCAGGGGAGTGTCTCACGCCAGTAAAATGCCTGGCTGTGCTGACTTTTCGGTCCGAAAACTGACATCAATTGACCATATCCTCAAGGCTTCAGACACCACCTGGTTGTGCGTATTTTACCATTCTGAAAGTACACTACTGGCCGTTAAAATTGCTACACCAAGAAGAAACGCACATGATAAACGGGTATTCATTGGACAAATATATTATACTAGAACTGACGTGTGATTACATTTTCAGGCAATTTGGATGCATAGATCCTGAGAAATCAGTACCCAGAACAACCAGCTCTGACCGTAATAACGGCCTTGATACGCCTGGATATTGAGTCAAACAGAGCTTCGATGGCGTGTACAAGTACAGCTGCCCATGCAGCTTCAACACGATACCACGGTTCATCAAGAGTAATGACTGGCATATTGGGACGAGCCAGTTGCTCGGTCACCATTGACCAGACGTTTTCAATTAGCGATAGATCTGGAGAACGTGCTGGCCAGGGCAGCAGTCGAACATTTTCTGTATCCAGAAAGGCCCGTACAGGACCTGCAAAATGCGGTCGTGCATTATCCTGCTGAAATGTAGGGTTTCGCAGGGATCGAATGAAGGGTAGAGCCAAGGGTCGTAACACACCTCAAATGTAACGTCCACTGTTCAAAGTGTCGTCAATGCAAACAAGAGGGGACCGAGACGTGTAACCAATGGCACCACATACCATCACGCCGGGTGATACGCCAGTATGGCGATGACGGATACACGCTTCCAATGTGCGTTCATCGCGATGCCGCCAAACATGGATGCGACCATCATGATGCTGTAAACAGAACCTGGATTCATCCGAAAAAAGTGACGTTTTGCCGTCCGTGCACCCTGGTTCGTCGTTGAGTACACCACCGCAGGCGCTCCTGTCTGCGATGCAGTGTCAAGGGTAACCGCATCCATGGTCTCCGAGCTGACAGTCCATGCTGCTGCAAACGTCGTCGAACTGTTTGTGCAGATGGTTTTTGTCTTGCAAACGTCACCATGTGCTGACTCAGGGATCGAGAAGTGGCTGCACGATCCGTTAGAGTCATGCGGATAAGATGTCTGTCGTCTCGACTGGTAGTGATACGAGTCCGTTGGGATCAAGCACGGCGTTCCCTATTACCCTCCTGAACCCACCGATTCCATATTCTTCTAACAGTCATTGGATGACCAACGTGAGCAGCAATGCCGCGATACGATAAACCGCAATCGCGTTAGGCTACAATCCGACGTTTATCAAAGTCGGAAACGTGATGGTACGCATTTCTCCTCCTTACACGAGGCATCACAACAACGTTTCACCAGGCAACGCCGGTCAACTGCTGTTTGTGTATGAGAAATCGGTTGGAAACTTTCCTCATGTCAGCACGTTGTAGGTGTCGCCACCGGCGTCAACCTTGTGTGAATGCTCTGAAAAGCTAATCATTTGCATATCACAGCATGTTCTTCCTGACGGTTAAATTTCGCGTCTGTAGCACGTCATCTTCGTGGTGTGACAATTTTAATGGCCAGTAGTGCAGCTGCTAAAACGTGTACTACGCTTGCCTAGCCACATATCGCTTGCTTATTCTCATTTCGGTTTGTTATTTTTTGTTTTTTATTTTGTGTTTTCTGCTGAAATTTACTTATTTTTATTTAAAAATGAAATGACACTTTCAGAGGCTTTACTGGTCTCATATAGATATGATTTTATACATACAGAGTGAAGCGGTGAGTGAGAACTTGGACCGAGGCTGGGAATCGGACCCGGATCTACTGCTTACTAGGCAGGTGCGTTAGCCACTAAGCCACGTTTGCACAGCCGTTCGCACAACTGCACGGATTACCCTGGCACGCCTCCCTCCGCGAAACAAATTCTCACTGCCGCCCCAGTCTACTTTAAATTTCCCCTCACACACGAACAGAATTGACGAAGCTCTCCATGTTCTGGAATAGCAAAATGGCTCTGAGCACTATGCGACTTAACTTCTGAGGCCATCAGTCACCTAGAACCTAGAACTAATTAAACCTAACTAACCTAAGGACATCACACACATCCATGCCCGAGGCATGATTCGAACCTGCGACCGTAGCGGTCTCTCGGCTCCAGACTGTAGCACCTAGAACCGCACGGCCATTCCGGCTGGCTCTGGAATAGCACCTCAGCATCGAACGTAAGTGGGGGATCCAGCCTGAAACACAGTTGCAGGTACTTATACGAATGAAACGACACAATTTCATAAACTTCACTGGTCTCATATAAATATATGATTGTATACATACACACTGAAGCGCTGAGTGAAAACTTGTACCAAGGCCGAGAAGACGGGTCCCTTGCTTAGTAGGCAGGTGCGTTAGCGACTAAGCCACCTTGGCTTGCTATTAAAGAGAAGAATACAGTAAGTAGATTCGAAATGATGGAGTTTGCAGTAGTTATTCTTGCACGGCATAATGTGGACAGCTGCATCAAACGATTCTTCGCACTGATGATCACAACAGCTTCGATGACCAATCCACCTGTCATGAAATATGCTATTCAATACCGCTTCAACCGCACGCGAGCTATGTGTCGGTCATCCATCATGTTGGAAGTACATCCCCATTCAGTCATGCAGTGAAACATCTTGTAGCAACATCGGCAGAACATTGCGTAGCAAATCAGCATACATTGTACCGTTTAAATTGCCATCGATAAAATGGAGCCAATTATCCATCCTCCCATAATGCCGCACCATACATTAACACGCCAAGGTCGCTGATGTTCCACTTGTCGCAACCATCGTGGATTTTCCGTTGCCTAATAGTGCATATTATGCCGGTTTACGTTACCGCAGTTGGTCAATGACGCTTCGTCGCTTAGTAGAACGCGTGCAAAAAATCTGTTATCGTCCCGTAATTTCTCTTGTGCCCAGTAACAGAACTGAAGATGACATTCAAAGTCGCCGCCATGCAATTCCTGGTGCATAGAAATATGGTACGGGTGCAATCGATGTTGATGTAGCATTCTCAACACCGACGTTTTTGAGATTCCCGATTCTCGCCCAATTTGTCTGCTACTGACGTGCGGATTAGCCGCGACAGCAGCTAAAACACCCACTTGGGCATCATTTGTTGCAGGTCGTGGTTGACGTTTCACATGTGGCTGAATACTCCCTGTTTCCTTAAATAACGTATCCGGCGAACGGTCCGAACACTTGGATGATGTCGTCCAGGATACCAACCAGCATACGTAGCACACGCCCGTTGGGCATTTTTATCACAATAGCCATACATCAACACAATATCGACCTTTTCGCAATTGGTAAACGGTCCTTTTTAACACGGGTATTGTATCACGAAGTAAATACCGTCCGCACTGGTGGAATGTTACGTGATACCACGTACTTATACGTTTGTGACTATTACAGCGCCGTCTACCATAAAGCGAAAAAAGTGGTCCAACTAAAACATTCCTATTTCTTTACGTACTACTCGAATGTGTAATAAAAAATGGGGGTTCCTACTTTAAAAAAACGCAGTTTATATCAGTTTGACCTATGACAGCGACATCTAGCGGGCCAACCATAACGCCATTTGGTTTCCCCCTTCAAGCTAGACGATTTTCGTTCTTTGCAGTTTTTTCGTACGTTATTGACTTTCTGAAGTACACAGCATCGGCTTCGGTGTTATTTAAAACATGGCAGTCAGTTGAATAAACAATACCGGATCTGACGTCCCCGGATTTCTTTCTGTGGGGAAAGTTCAAGGATAATTACTATCGTGATCCACCGACAACGCCTGACAACATGCGTCATCGCATTGTCAATGCATGTCATTACGGAAGGCGAACTACTCGCTGTTGAGAGGAAAGTCGGTACACGTATTGCCAAATGCATTGAGGTTGGCGGACATCGTTTTGAGCATTTATTGCATTAATGTGGTATTTACAGGTAATCACGCTGTAACAGCATGCGTTCTCAGAAATGCTAAGTTCACAAAGGTACATGTATCACATTGGAACAACCGAAATAAAATGTTCAAACGTACCTACGTTCTGTATTTTAATTTAAAAAACCTAGCTGTTACCAACTGTTCGTCTAAAATTGTGAGTCATATGTTTGTGACTATTACAGCGCCATCTATCACAAAGCGAGAAAAGTGATCCAACTAAAACATTCCTATTGCTTTACGTTCTACACGAATATGTAATAAAAATGGGGATTCCTATTTTAAAAAAACGCAGTTCATACCCGTTTGACCTATGAAAGTGCCATCTAGCGGGCCAACCGTAGCGCCATCTGGTTTCCCCCTTCAAGCTAGACAAGTTTCGTTCTTTGTAGTTTTTTCGTTTGACGCTTATTTCGTGAGATATTTGGCCAGGTCACGATCAATGGACTATCCTGTAGAGCAAGCTATTAAAAGTGGTTTCATCCTTTACAAATTGTAAGTGAAGAATAGTTGCCTGTATGTTACACTTTCTTTTGTTAAAATCTTCTTATTTGTACTAGTATCTGTGGAAACTTGGCTGTACGCTAATGATGATGAGCGTATGGCATTGGTGGCCGGGAGACCCCTCGCGGGGCGGTTCCTTAACGCCACTATGGCGACTTGGGAGTGAATGAGGCTGAAATGATGATGAAAGATACGCAACACCCAGTCATCTCGAGGCCTGACCCGGTCGGGAATGGAACTCGGGACCCCGTGCGCGGGAAGCGAGAATGCTACCTCAAGGCCACGAGCCGCGGACGGCTGTGCGCTAATACACTCCTGGAAATGGAAAAAAGAACACATTGACACCGGTGTGTCAGACCCACCATACTTGCTCCGGACACTGCGAGAGGGCTGTACAAGCAATGATCACACGCACGCCACAGCGGACACACCAGGAACCGCGGTGTTGGCCGTCGAATGGCGCTAGCTGCGCAGCATTTGTGCACCGCCGCCGTCAGTGTCAGCCAGTTTGCCATGGCATACGGAGCTCCATCGCAGTCTTTAACACTGGTAGCATGCCGCGACAGCGTGGACGTGAACCGTATGTGCAGTTGACGGACTTTGAGCGAGGGCGTAAAGTGGGCATGCGGGAAGCCGGGTGGACGTACCGCCGAATTGCTCAACACATGGGGCGTGAGGTGTCCACAGTACATCGATGTTGTCGCCAGTGGTCGGCGGAAGGTGCACGTGCCCGTCGACCTGGGACCGGACCGCAGCGACGCACGGATGCACGCCAAGACCGTAGGATCCTACGCAGTGCCGTAGGGGACCGCACCGCCACATCCCAGCAAATTAGGGACACTGTTGCTCCTGGGGTATCGGCGAGGACCATTCGCAACCGTCTCCATGAAGCTGGGCTACGGTCCCTCACACCGTTAGGCCGTCTTCCGCTCACGCCCCAACATCGTGCAGCCCGCCTCCAGTGGTGTCGCGACAGGCGTGAATGAAGGGACGAATGGAGACGTGTCGTCTTCAGCGATGAGAGTCGCTTCTGCCTTGGTGCCAATGATGGTCGTATGCGTGTTTGGCGCCGTGCAGGTGAGCGCCACAATCAGGACAGCATACGACCGAGGCACACAGGGCCAACACCCGGCATCATGGTGTGGGGAGCGATCTCCTACACTGGCCGTACACCACTGGTGATCGTCGAGGGGACACTGAATAGTGCACGGTACATCCAAACCGTCATCGAACCCATCGTTCTACCATTCCTAGACCGGCAAGGGAACTTGCTGTTCCAACAGGACAATGCACGTCCGCATGTATCCCGTGCCACCCAACGTGCTCTAGAAGGTGTAAGTCAACTACCCTGGCCAGCAAGATCTCCGGATCTGTCCCCCATTGAGCATGTTTGGGACTGGATGAAGCGTCGTCTCACGCGGTCTGCACGTCCAGCACGAACGCTGGTCCAACTGAGGCGCCAGGTGGAAATGGCATGGCAAGCCGTTCCACAGGACTACATCCAGCATCTCTACGATCGTCTCCATGGGAGAATAGCAGCCTGCATTGCTGCGAAAGGTGGATATACACTGTACTAGTGCCGACATTGTGCATGCTCTGTTGCCTGTGTCTATGTGCCTGTGGTTCTGTCAGTGTGATCATGTGATGTATCTGACCCCAGGAATGTGTCAATAAAGTTTCCCCTTCCTGGGACAATGAATTCACGGTGTTCTTATTTCAATTTCCAGGAGTGTAGTATTCCCGTGGCAAGAAAAAACGACCAGAGCTATGAACGGAGCACTGATTACGTGATGGAATCATACGGGTTATACTTTTCAGTGATTTACAACGTTAGCTGTATGTCCACTGTACGATAAAAAAATACTTATTCCAAAAGCAAACGAAAGTTGGGTGAGTCATTGTCAGAAAGACATTATGTACACAGGCTTGACTCTGCTTTTGGTAGTAATCCAGATTTCGCTTTTAGACTGCTTGTGAATAAATCTTAATATTTTTAACTTCGCTGGGATGAAGATGTCAGTGAACTACCATTAACAGTTATACGGACACATAGAAAAGCACGAGTGTTTCGTGTCTTACATCCAACACTAACAGAGAAGTGTTTATGAAATTTTAAGGTTGTTTACTTGGTCTAGACAAAGAATTACGTAACATTAAAATGGTTCAAATGCCTCTGAGCACTATGGGACTTAACATCTGGGGTCATCAGTGCCCTAGAACTTAGAACTACTTCAACCTAACTAACCTAAGGACATCACACACATCCATGCTCGAGGCAGCATTCGAACCTGCGACCGTAGCAGTCGCGCGGTTCCTGACTTAAGCGCCTAGAACCGCTCGGCCAACGCGGCCGGCTACGCAACACTAATTTATGAACATAGAATAATAATTACATTTAACATAGCCATATAAATGTATTTAAAGTGATCCCCAGTGTGCCACTGGTGTATAGTATGGTCTTCTTGCATTAATTTTGCGAGAAAAGCTTCAGTAATACATTTCTCAGTATTTAATGCACAATGACAATTGACGTGATCACTTACGTTACAACAATTGTTGACTACTGTTCAATCTTGAGTCGTCTTCAACAACGGGGTCACACACGTCTGAACGCTTTTTTTTTATCATGCGAAAGTTCTTAAGCACAGCCGAAATGTAATTAGCATCATATTTTCCCCTTTTATAGCAGTCAGCTATTTCAGTATACTCGATAAAATGAGGAAAAGTATACAAATATTATAATTTTATAGCTACGAATGGAGTAATATATTCCACTCGAACACAGAGTTTCGCGGTCAGCTGTTCGTCTGTCATTGCAGACAGGCGGATTCGGCGTACATCTGGTAGTCACGTGATGCCGGTTTTCGGTCCAAAACGCCAACGCAGCCAGGCGTTTTTCTGGCGCTAGACACTCCCAAGGAGCGAGCGACGTAAATTCGGCGCATCTGCTTCTGAGAGACGATGAGTACCCAGCTGACCTGCAGATGTTTAGACATCTAACGAAATTTAACGTCCGGCCACTAGAGATATTTTGCCGGAATACCGCAGAACGTAAGCAGTGGAAAGCGGTCCAAAGTAAACTTCGCTTGAAAATTTATAAGCATACCATTAATACCCAAGATCTAGACCATTTATAAAGCACTGTCAGTTTGGAACGCCAAAAAAGAAGTGAAATGTGGGACCGTTCGCTTTCAAAATCTGTTTATCCCAGAAATCTCTCACGTTCACTGAAGGAAGTGCGCGTCTTTTAGAAAGAAAGAGTCTGCTGGGAGAAGCCAGCCAACTATAACTGATAGTTTCTCTACTGTCTCTTTATTGTGTAATCCTCTGTATTCCTTCACAGCTTAGTGTAGAAGTCAGAGAGGGGGGATAAAGAGAGAGAGAAAAGAGAGCAAAAGGAGTAAGAGGTAAGGTTACGATATCGTCCACCTAAAAAGCTAAACTCCTTCGGAACAGGCCTTGGAGGCCTAACGGTACCGACCAACGCCGTGTCATCCTCAGCTACAGGCGTCACAGGATGCGGATACGGAGGGGTATGTGGTCAGCCCACTGATTTAACGGCCATTGTCAGTTTTCGTGACCGGAGCCGCTACTTCTCAATCAAGCAGCTCCTCAATTGGCCTCACAAGGGCTGAGTGCACTCGGCAGACCGCACGGTCACCCATCCAAGTGTTAGCCCAGCCCGACAGCGCTTAACTTCGGTGATCTTATGGGAACCGGTGTCATCACTGCGGCAAGACCGTTGGTATCGTCCAAGTACGTGGGTATTATTTCTGATTAAGCGAGGTCCCACTTTAGAGGGGATGTATCTAAAATTGGATAAAATGTTGAGACTTTTTTGCTAACAGATATTCTGTAACACGTGAGAAATATTGTCTCCAGTTTTCAGAGTTTAATTGATGTTGAGAATAATGTAAAACCCATCTTGCTTTATCCAATGCACAGTGCACGCCCCATTTTCTACACCACTCTGCCCTTATTTGCGATATTTTGTTATTTCCTCGAAACAGGAAAGCTTATAAAAGGCTGTTAGTCCATTTACGATGCGATTTGTTACGATTTTCTAAATAAAAGCACACTTGGTTGTACACGGAACGGGAACTAAAGGCTTAATTACCTCATTTAGAAGGGATGCCCGAAGACAAAGTGTTGCTCATCCTATGATGCAGAAAGATTGAGCCACTCTGCCTCTATGGCCGTCGATAATGGATTTTGTTCACTAGCTGACCTCTCAATTATGTCCCACAAATGTTGGATAGGATACATATCGAGCGATCTGGTGGCCAAATCATTAGCTCGCGCGATCTGATCAGAATGTTCTTCAAACCAATCACGAACAATTGTGGCCCGGTGGCATGACGCATTGTCATCTATAAATCCCATCGTTGTCTGGGAACGTGAAGTCCATGAATGGCTGGAAATGGTCTCTAAGTAGCCGAACAATGCAAGGGCAATGATAGGTCCATTCCATGTAAACACAACACACCATTATGGAACCACCACCAGCTTGCACAGTGTCTTGCTGACAACTTGGAACCATGACTTCGTGGGTTCTGCGCCACACTCGAACTCTACCATCAGCTCTTGCCAAGTGAAATCGGGAATCATCTGACCAGGCCACTGCTTTCCAGTTGTCTAGGGTCCAACCGATATGGTCACGAGCCCGAGAGTCGCTGCAGGCAGTATCATGCTGTTAGCACAAATGGCTCTGAGCACTATGGGACTTAACATCTGAGGTCATCAGTTTCCTAGAACTTAGAACTACTTAAACCTAACTAACCTAAGGACATCATACACATCAATGCCCAAGGCAGGATTCGAACCTGCGACCGTAGCGGTCGCGCGGTTCCAGACTGAAGCGCCTAGAACCGCACGGCCACAGCTGCTGTTAGCACAGGCACTTGCTTCGGTCGTCTGCTGCCGTAGCCTATTAACGTCAAATGCCACCGCACTGTCCTAACGGATACGTTCGTCGTAGGTCAACATTGACTTCTGCGGTAATGTCAGCAGTGTTACTTGCCTATTAGCACTCACAATTGCGCACAAACGCCGCTGCTCTCAGTCGTTAAGTGAAGGCTGTCGGCCACAGTGTTGTCCGTGGTGAGAGATAATGCCTGGAATTTAGTATTCTCAGAACACTCTTGACACCGTGGCTCTCGGGATATTGAATTCCATAAACCCAGATGAAGAAGCTTGCACAGAATAGAGTAGCATGGAGAGCTATAACAAACCAGCATCTGAAGACCGCAACAACAACAAAGATTTCCGAAATGGCATGTCCCATGCGTCTAGCTCCAATTACTTTTCCGAATTCAAAGTCTAACAATTCCCGACGTGCGGTCACAATCACGTCGGAAACCTTTTCACATGAATCATCTGGGCACAAATGAGAGCCAATGCACTGCCCTTTTATACCTTGTGTACGCGATACTACCGCCATCTATACAGGGTGGTCTATTGATCGTGACCGGGCCAAATATCTCACGAAATAAGCGTCAAACGAAAAAACTACAAAGAACGAAACTTGTCTAGCTTGAAGGGGGAACTAGATGGCGCTGTGGTTGTCCCGCTAGATGTCGCTGCCATAGGTCAAACGGATATCAACTGCGTTTTTTTAAATAGGAACCCCCACTTTTATTAGATATTCGTGTAGTACGTAAAGAAATATGAATGTTTTAGTTGGACCACTTTTTTCACTTTGTGATAGATGGCGCTGTAATAGTCACAAACATTTGGCTCACAATTTTAAACGAACAGTTGGTAACAGCTAGGTTTTTTTAAATTGAAATACAGAACGTAGGTACGTTTGAACATTTTATTTCGGTTGTTCCAATGTGATACATGTACCTTTGTGAACTTAGCATTTCTGAGAACGCATGCTGTTACAGCGTGATTACCTGTAAATACCACATTAATGCAATAAATTTAGAAAATTATGTCGGTCAATACCAATGCATTTGCCAATGCGTGTAACGACATTCCTCTCAACACCGACTAGTGCGCCTTCCGCAACGTTCGCACATGCACTGACAATGCGCTGACGCATGTTGTCAGGCGTTGTCGGTGGTTCACGATGGCAAATATCCTTCAACTTTTCCCACAGAAAGAAATCCGGGGACGTCAGATCCGGTGAACGTGCTGACCATGGTATGGTGCTTCGAAGACCAATCCACCTGTCATGAAATATGCTATGCAATACCGTTTCAACGGCACGCGAGCTATGTGCCGGACATCCATCATGTTGGAAGTACATCGTCACTCCGTCATGCAGTGAAATATCTTGTAGTAACATGGTAGAACAATACGTAGGAAATCAGCATACATTGCACCATTTAGATTGCCATCGATAAAATGGGGGCCAATTATCCTTCCTCCCATAATGCCGCACCATACATTAACACGCCAAGGTCGCTGATGTTTCACTTGTCGCAACCATCGTGGATTTTCCGTTGTCGAATAGCGCATATTATGCCGGTTTACGTTACCGCTGTTGGTGAATAACACTTCGTCGCTAAATATAACGCGTGCAAAAAATCTGTCATCGTCCCGTAATTTCTCTTGTGTGCAGTGGCAGAACTGTACACGACATTCAAAGTCGTCGCCATTCAATTCCTGGTGCATAGAGATATGGTACGGGTGCAACCGATGTCGATGTAGCATTCTCAACACCGACGTTTTTGAGATTTCCGATTCTCGCGCAATTTGTCTGCTACTGATGTGCAGATTAGACGCGACAGCAGCTAAAACACCTACTTGGGCATCATCATTTGTTGCAGGCCGTGGTTGACGTTTCACATGTGGCTGAACATTTCCTGTTTCCTTAAATAGCGTAACTTTCCGGCGAACGGTCCGGACTCTTGGATGATGTCGTCCGGGATATCGAGCAGCATACATAGCACACGCCCGTTGGACATTTTGATCACAATAGCCATACATCAACACGCTATCGACCTTTTCCGCAATTGGTAAACGGTCCATTTTAACACGGGTAAAGTATCACGAAGCAAATACCGTGGTCCAACTAAATCATTCATATTTCTTTATGTACTACACGAATATGTAACAAAAATTACAGCGCTATCTATCACAATGTGAAAAAAGTGGTCCAGCTAAAACGTTCATATTTCTTTACGTACTATGTATATGTAATAAAAAATGGGGGTTCCTATTTTAAAAAACGCAGTTGATATCCGTTTGACCTATGGCAGCGCCATCTAGCGGGGCAACCATAGCGCCATTTGGTTTCCCCCTTCAAGCTAGACGAGTTTCGTTCTTTGTAGTTTTTTCGTTTGGTGCTTATTTCGCGAGATATTTGGCCTGGTCACTATCAATGGACCACCCTGTATACGTGTGTATGCTGTCCCATGACTTGTCACCTCAGTGTAAGTCCTATCGAATTCGTTCTTCACACGACGATACAAGAAATGGGGGAGCGTTGTATGGGGTGGCTAGCTGCTCTGGAATTTTACATTTGGTATATTTAATAGACTGATTAATTTTGATATTTACGCTATAAATTTTCAAGGAGAGGACGCAGCTGCTCTTTCGCATCCTTTTTCGAAATGAAGTGCTACACAATGAGCAAGTGACTAATACCGTACATGTTGCATACCTGTGACAGATATATGAATAGACCTTTCAAGCTAACAAGTTGATTTATAGATTACCTTCATTCGGCAACGCGACCACGATAGTTTAATCAGTAATTCACCTCACAACCTCAATTACAGATTACTTTCAACTTGTTTATAAGAATAAAAAATCAAATTTTCGTTTGCGACCTTCAGTTTTCTATCTAAAAGAAGCTGCTCAGTTTAACGACACCTCCCATACGTATAATCTTGGTACCAAAAATTGAGGCGACAGGGGATTCTCAATAGTTTACATTGAAATACTACTTTCGATATTTCTTGTATTCTGTGGGTTCTCAAAGAAATGTACACAACAATTGGAGAATTTCGACTCATTAAATGCTTTTGATTGCTGGTAAGTTGAAACATTGTGCGCTGATTTTCATTTCGTTCGTTCAGAAGTCTTCCTGCATATTCCCTTTTTTCTCCTATTACTTGATTCCATCATCCCTTTATTTCTCGTACGTCACGAACCAATTTACTTTATGACCGTAAATTCTACTGCGTAAATAGTGTTCTCGTCTGAAAGCGTCACGAGATCCCCAGAAAGTCATAGTGTACTGTACCAGCTTTATCGATAGTCTAGAAACTCTTATCGTTTCTTACAAGTAATAACTTTGTGTTCAACTTTTAGACTTGTCTGAGATATCGAATTTACTTATGGATTATTGGGCTACTCGTAGGATGTTAAAGGGCTCGTGCTATGAGCACCATCCCAAGCGAAACCGAGCCGCACATTGATAAAGCAGACGCATCTAGTCGAAGTGGTTGTCTTCGCGGCAAGTCGCCCACTGTGCTGTGATACGCTATCACTCGACACCCGATACTGCGTGCGGCGCTCCACAAAGTGACAACAAACACGGCCGACTGCACAGCGGAGAGCCTCCATCCGGTACCTGGGAGAAGTCGATAGCGTTCCCCAACAAATATTATTCCCGATACGGGAACGCCATTAGCGGAGGTCACACCGCTGGGCCTATGTAAGGACGAATCCGCTACGTCGCCGCTGTAGTCTGTATATTTGTGTTCTTTTCAGTCGTGTGAATTAATTAAAAAGACGCTGTCTTAGGTTACACTGAAAGAGATTTACATTTTGCATGCATCCTAAATGGCGATTGTTTCCACATAACATACTTGTGCAATTAGAAGGGCACCTTTCTTTCAACTTGCGAAACAAGGTCCATGAAGTGCTTTTTTCTGTTTTTCTTTTTGGCAAAAGTCAGAAGCAGCACTGTGTTACATTTGCGTTGCCAAAGTTACACAACTGCACTACATGTATATCAACGAACCCAACTGATGGTGTGTGTGGTGGAGGGTGCACCTGGTACCACTATTTGTTCCCCTCTTCCCTGTCTCATTCGCGACTTTCGCGTGCGCAGAATGATTGGCGGTAAACCTCCGTGTTAGCTCCAGTTTCTCGTCGTCACGCATCTGAGAATAAAGGTTTCCGCACGATGCCTCTTTCCTTATTCGCAATCACAGACGTATAGGAATAAAAGGGCAGGCACAAAACTTTCTGGAAAGAACGCATGTACACGTGGGCGTTCTCGTGTCCACACGTGCTCATCTCAGCCAAAATTACGTAAGCCTAATGTAATCCTAATTCTTCCTATAGTAAAGGTGATTTAAATTCACACTGCAATACCGAGAGTTCTACCTCACCTGCTTCTCCTAGCTTCCTACATTTGGCCTACCCTTTAGGTTACAGGAGCAGACCCACGCCCCGCCTACCAGGCGGGATACAAAAGCCTTTTTGTGCTAGCAGTCTGCTACGGACGCCCTTCTTTGTTTGGCAGCTAGTGCTGCATTTATTGTGATGGAAAGGCGACAAAAAAGAAGAGGCAAAAGCGGCTGTGGGTAAAGAAGTATTTAAATAACAGAGCTACGAGAAGTACAAAATGACAACATTTCGTTTGCAAATTGCAGAAGGAGGTCACAGCGAGATTTTAGGTTTTTTGCTTTGGAAGATGCATCGATGAGTCTGGTGATAACATTTAGTTAGCTAGTAACCGGCGACTTATATACCAGTCTGAACTATTTATTGTGAATTTCAAAACACAGCAATTCAATGATTATTCACGAAACTGAGAAATACTAAATGGAGCTTCTTAGTCGTCATTTTAAGGTTAATTAACTTTCAATGCGCCGTTCGTATTTTGTTTTCTAAGAAAAGTTGTTAACACACCATTAATCAGGAAAGATTATATGTAGATTAACATCTTACGACTCAACGAATCTTGGAATTTCATAGAGGTCAGAATCCTCCACAAAGGACGTAATGTTTCCCAATTCCACCGGGGGCCGAACCGCACAATAACCCTGAAAGAGTGGTTCGGTGTGGAGCGGCGGAGGGTTGGAGTGGACTGTGGACCACTGCGGCTGCGGCGGGGACGGAGCTTCTCCGTCGTTTCTAGGTCTCCGGTTAACATACAACAGAAAAGTAAAACATGGAATATAGAGCAAAGAAAAGTGTCATTCAGTCGGATGACTTCTGTTTCACACAGTATCCAACTTCTGGCCGAGTTTATGTCCAAAGAGTGAAACATGGCGCGGGATCGGTGATAATATTGCAGTCATAACATGGTTTTCCATGGGCCCTGTGGTTACTCTGTAAGGTCGCATTAATACCAAGGAATATGAGGCTGACCAGTTCCATCCCACAATTCAATGTTTGTTACCCAATGGCGATGCTGTGTTCCAAGGCGACAGAGCCCCTATTCACACAGCTCGCATCACCCAGGGCTGGTTTTGAGACAGCAAGGATGATTTGTCGCATCTCCCCGGACCACTACAGTCATCAGATTTCAATATCATGAAGCCTTTTGGGGAGAAACGCGAGTGATCGGTAGCCCTCTCCGTCATCGTTGACTGAACTTGCCACTATGTTGCTAGAAGATTTCATTGAAAACAGTAGAAGATCTATACTCATCCATTCCCAGACGATTGGAAGCTGTTTTGAATACCAGAGGTTTTTCCACATCTTATTAGGCGTGATAATGTGTTGGGGTTTCCTTGTTCTGATGTTATGCTTCTGTAAAAGTTTGAGGCTATTTATTTCACGCTCCGACGTCAGACCCGTCAGTCACCAAGAGCAAACGGAACCAGGAGTACCTCTGACGACATCCATCGTGGCTCTGGAGGTAACGTCCAGTCTGGAAGATGCGCCAGCAAGGAAGACAATCACCCGTGAAAGCCTTCATTTTATTAAGGATGCATGTGTGGGTGTGTTCTTCATTTTATTAAGAAAAGGATGCATTTGTGGGTGTGTTGCACGATAGCTCTGGTGCACCTCGAACACTTTGAACCAGGGTAAGATTATTGTGGGCGCGAAACACCCCCAGCACTCATATTTATTGGAGTTTGAGTGGGAAAGTAAGTGCATGAAAGCATAGCTTTGGTACTCGTGGAGTAATTTCTATCAAACTTGATACCTATATGACCAAACGTATTTAAAATATACTAGGGGAGTTGGTAGGTGAGGCACCCTAATGTGGCAGGTTGGTCAGATATAGGGTAGTGGCGGGAAGAGGGTAGCACGAAAATAATAATAAAAAACTACACTACTGGCCACTAAAATTGCTGCATCACGAAGATGACGTGCTACAGACGCGAAATTTAACCGACAAGAAGAAGATGCTGTGATATGCAAATGATTAGCTTTTCAGAGCATTCACACAAGGTTGGCGCCGGTGGCGACACCTACAACGCGCTAACATGAGGAAAGTTTCCAACCGATTTCTCGTACACAAGCAGCAGTTGACCGTCGTTGCTCAAAAATGGCTCTGAGCACTATGTCACTTAACTTCTGAGGTCATCAGTCGCCTAAATCTTAGAAGTAATTAAACCTAACCAACCTAAGGACATCACACACATCCATGCCCGAGGCAGGATTCCAACCTGCGACTGCTACGGTCGCAGGTTCGAATCCTGCCTCGGACATGGATGTGTGTGATGTCCTTAGGTTAGTTAGGTTTAAGTAGTTCTAAGTTCTAGGGGACTGATGACCACAGTAGTTAAGTCCCATAATGCTCAGCCTCGTGTAAGGAGGAGAAATGCATGCCATCACGTTTCCAACTTTGATAAAGGTCGGATTGTAGCCTATTCCGAATGCGGTTTATCGTATCGCGACATTGCTGCTCGCGTTGGACGACATCCAATGATTGTTAGCAGAATATGGAATCGGTGGGTTCAGGAGGGTAATACGGAAAGCCGTGCTGGATCCCAACGGCCTCGTATCACTAGCAGTCGAGATGACAGGCATCTTATCCGCATGGCTGTAACGGATCGTGCGAGCACCTCTCGATCCCTGAGTCAACAGATGGGGATGTTTGCAAGACAACAATCATCTGCACGAACAGTTCGACGACGTTTGCAGCAGCATGGACTATCAGCTCGGAGACCATGGCTGCGGTTACCCTTGACGCTGTATCACAGATAGGAGCGCCTGCGATGGTGTACTCAACGACGAACATGGGTGCACGAATGATAAAGCGTCATTTTTCGAATGAATCCAGGTTGTGTTTACAGTATCATGATGGTCGGATCCGTGTTTGGCGACATCGCGGTGAACGCACATTGGAAGTGTGTATTCGTCATCGCCATACTGGCGTATCACCCAGCGGGATGGTACTGGGGTGCCATTGGTTACACGTCTCGGTCACCTCTTGTTCGCATTGACGGCGCTTTGAACAGTGGACGTTACATTTCAGATGTGTTACAACCCGTGGCTCTACCCTTCATTCGATCCCTGCGAAACCCTACATTTCAGCAGGATAATGCACGACCGCATGTTGCAGGTCCTGTACGGGCCTTTCTGGATACAGAAAATGTTCGACTGCTGCCCTGGCCAGCACATTCTCCAGATCTCTCACCAACTGAAAACGTCTGGTCAATGGTGGCCGAGCAACTGGCTCGTCCCAATACGCCAGTCACAACTCTTGATGAACTGTGGTATCGTGTTGAAGCTTCATGGGCAGCTGTACTTGTACACGCCTTCGAAGCTCTGTTTGACTCAATACCCAGGCGTATCAAGGCCATTATTACGGCCAGAGGTGGTTGTTCTGGGTACTGATTTCTCAGGATCTATGCATCCAAATTGCGTGAAAATGTAATCACATGTCAGTTCTAGTGTTATATATTCGTCCAATGAATACCCGTTTATCATCAGCATTTCTTGTTGGTGTAGCACTTTTAATGGCCAGTAGTGTAATATTATTGTCTCTAATCTATTGCTTTCGGAGATGATTGTCTGATGATGGTACCAGTCCTAACGGCAAGCGACCCACAGCGATGAGTGTGAGGTGACCCATAAAATTAACAGTGATCAGCCAGAAGATTGTGATCACCTACATAATTGCCGGTATGTCCAACTTTAACACGGATATCGGCGGCGACGCGTCTAGTCACGGAAGCAATGATGCCTCGGTAGGTCGCTGGAGGGAGCTGGCACCACATCTACACTCACAGGTCACCTAATTCCAGTAAATTCCGGGAAGAGGGATGATGAACTCCGACGCCACGTTCAATCACATCCCAGATGTGTTCGATCGCTTTCATTTCTGGCGAGTTGGAGAGCCAGCGCATCAACTGGAACTCGCGACTTTGTTCCTCGGACCACTCCATCACACTCCTGGCCTTGTGACATGGGCTATCATCTTGCTGAAAAATGCCACTGCCGTCGGGAAGCATTATGGACATGATGGGGTGTACGTGGCTGGTAACCAGTGTCGATGCTCCTTGGCCGTCATGGCGCCTTGCATGATCACCACTGGGCCGTGGATGCTCACGTGAGTTTTCCCTTGAGCATAGTGGAGCCGCCGCCAGCTTGTCTCCATCCCGCAATACATGTACGTATCAAGGATCTGTTCCCCTGGAAGACGACGGATTCACTCCCTGCCATCGGCATGATGAAGAAGGTGTTGGGATTCATCAGACCATGCAACGCTCTGCCACTGCGTCAACGCCCAGTATTGACAACCACGTGCTCATTTTAGGCTTGTTCGGTGCACTGTGTGTTCAGACACACTTATACTCAGCGTAGCATTACAGTCTGATGTTAGTTGCACTACAGTTTGTCACCTGTCCTGTTTTTCTTGTGTGCCCAGCCAGCGACGTCCGACATCTGTAATGAGGGGTGGTCGCCCAACCCCACATGTTGAAGACACTCACTACAGCACTCCTCGAGCATCCGACAAGTCGTGAATTTTCCGAGAAACTCGTGCCCAGCCTCCGGGCCATTACAATCTGCCCTCGGTCAAACCCAGAAAGATCGCGCAACTTCGCCATTCTAAAAAAAAAAAAAAAAAACGTGCGTCTGACTAGCAGTCATTCCTCCCCAGGTGACACTCCTATCGCCTGGATGGGTTTATATCGATAGTAGGTCAGTGGTCACAATTTTATGGCTGCGTAGTGGAAGTGTGGCATGTGTGGAACAATTTCAGCCAAACGTAGTAAACATATTACTTAATATCTGGAGCTTCATTGAGTGTAAGAGATGCTAGCACCCTAGGTGTTGAGTTGGTGACGTGATGACAAGGGAAATCACCAAAAATTGTTAATATTAGTTACACATCCAAAGAATTTCTGGGTCTGAATGATGTTAGTCCAGATGATATTTCATCCCTACCGAGTGTAGGTAGGAGTGGCAATGGGACCATTAAAAACTGACAATGAGCCCCTCGAAAGCGAGGTCGCAAGTCTATCAGGAGGGTGACAGAAAATGAGTGTTCGGGAGGTGCAGAGATCATACTTCCACGGGATGAATGTATTACTCTTCACAAAATGGACATCGTCGACATTCAAGAAATATTCAAAACAAACCATTAACTTGAACTATGTACACCAAATGAAAACTGATCACAGTGATCACAAAGGTTTCGCATCATCAAGATCGAAGGCAAACTGCTTGGGAGTTGCAAACCGTACAGTACCTTCAGCAAGATATCCACTCTTAAGGAATGCATATAGAATCACATTGGTGTAACGGGTTGATGACAAATGATGGAAATGATGGAATGATACCAAATGCGAAACAGCTAATCGTTAAACTGCATATTCTTTAAAGTGTAGCAGGAGAGAGAGCGATAATATGTTTTATAGGCAGGGTAAAAAATAACCATCCGGAGGCTGAATTTGTTCAATGGTTCCAGGTGGTATGAACTGAAATGTCATACACTTTTTGCTATAAAAGAGTGTGGTTTTTGTATACAAACCAGGAATCAACCAAAAGCAAGTTATTTTGAGCAGCTGTTAGCCACAAGCAGAGCTCATACCGTAGTTGTTCTCTTACGCTCACTCTTGCTTGCTGTGACGTCAATATTCCCTACTGCCCTTGCAAGATCGCTCACACGAGCAACATCGTGGGAGGCAGAGCACCTCAAACTTCTCGCAGCACAATAAATTACTTTCCAGCCAATTTACAGTGCTGATTAACAGCCGGTATAATTGTATGCGAATCCATTAAGGCACCGATGTTAGTTGATCTAGATACAACTTTCTTGGTACCTCTAATTTACAGTGTTCCTTTCATTTTCATTTACTATTCAAATCCCTATTGGTTGGAGATGAAAACAAATTCCTTACTGGTCGATGAATTAAGGTTTTGTAACCTCGTCCCAAAAATATTCAGACCGATTCAGCAGTTTCCGTGCATCGTCAAGTTGACGCTTTGTTTGAAATTTCACCATCTTATGTCTTCCAGTTCTGTAGCACTATTTGAAGTTTTACAACCGTCCACGGCATCTCTTGAAATCACTGTAATTTATGTCCCCCACCTTTTGATGTACATAATGTAGTAGGTCACTTGATGAACACCCTGTAAATTGTCTCGAGGAAACAAGTGCACCTTGTCGTCCCTTGAACAACCGTAGTTTATCTTATGCACTACACGGTCATATTGCTGCGAATTTATTCGAAATCTGTTCATAATTGTTTTTACTATGATCTTCCATTTACGTAATTATGTTTAATACCCGCTCGTTGGACAACTATTTTCCTTCACTGGAGGTGGATTTGTCGCTCCCTGTCCGACAAGGACGGTGAATGACTCGACACCTGCTTCAGTATCACTTTCATTTGATAAGCACGTATCGTCATCGTTGTACTCCTCATCTACATTGTCCGCACAGCCGAACGTATGACACCGCATATTCCACTGGATCATCTTGTAGGAACGCAATATTTCGTCTGCCACTTCTTTCTCAGTCTACGAAATTCCTCGGGTTCCTTTCTGACGAAATGTCAACTTCGGCAACTGTTGTTGTAGATATAACGAAATGTTTGCTTTGTTTATCGTTGCCATTTCTCTGCTTTTGTATCAATAACGCTAGCATTGTTGTGATTACTGTATCATTGTTGTGAGTTACTCGTTGACTAAGGAGGTCAACTTATCTCCGAACCTTATGCTGTGCTCACCATTGGATACCTCCAGTCCTGCCCCCTGTTGCCATTAGCAACCAGTTTTCTGGCATTTAAGCTGTGTCAAAAATCATCGTTCTTGGTACGATTTGTTACAATTAAATATTAGTAATGACATATTGATGATTAATGCCTTCAGAAGACGACATAGTGCAAGACATGTATGACCCGAACTTTATACGGTGGTGCAGTGGACGGAAATGTGGAGCCGGCCTGAGTGGCCGTGCGGTTCTAGGCGCAACAGTCTGGAACCGCGAGACCGCTACGGTCGCAGGTTCGAATTCTGCCTCGGGCATGGATGTGTGTGATGTCCTTACGTTAGTTAGGTTTAAGTAGTTCTAAGTTCTAGGGGACTGATGACCACAGAAGTTAAGTCCCATAGTGCTCAGAGCCATTTGAACCATTTAAGAAATGTGGACCAAACTTAGTTGGTCTGGGTCGTGCTTTCCCAAAAAAGCATTATATTCATCTTCACGTTCCATACGAGCTCTCTCTCTTTCACTCAGGATTGCGCGTGTTCCATTGCGTGAATATGTCAGGGAACAACGAACTGCAAGATTATTTTCTACTGGAGTGCCTGATTCGATTGCCATTCAGTATTTATTTATTCATCCAGAAATCAATCATGGCGCAAAAACTGTGACATCATGGAAACATTACAGTTTCAGCCCATGGTTCCTAAAAGTCGTAGAGTAAACACACACAAAACATTAAACGTCTCAAGTTTGGAATTAAAAACACGAAAAACATTAGGCGTAAATCGAAGGTAACATACACGGCATTAAAGACCTCTCCGAAACGCTTCCATTAATTCATTTTGTTGTGATAAAGTGCAGAGAAATGTGACTTCGGCGGACAAACATGCTACCCTTAGATCTTACCTTGGAGTTAGCTCGAAATGGTTCAAATGGCTCTGAGCACTATGGGACTCAACTGCTGTGGTCATAAGTCCCCTAGAACTGAGAACTACTTAAACCTAACTAACCTAAGGACAGCACACAACACCCAGCCATCACGAGGCAGAGAAAATCCCTGACCCCGCCGGGAATCGAACCCGGGAACCCGGGCGTGGGAAGCGAGAACGCTACCGCACGACCACGAGATGCGGGCTTGGAGTTAGCCTTAGACGGTCAACGTCTCACATACTTTGATTCCATGAGATATGGCGGAGAGGTTTAGAGTTCAATCGAAGTCACTGATGCAAAGTCTAGTGATCAATAACTTTACACCATACCCTGTTCTCTCGTTGCCGGCCAAATGATGCTGGTCAAAATTTCTTCCACCACCAACACTCGAACCGGTTTCCTCCGTGCCGCGCGACACCACGAAAGCGTGCGTTAGAGATTTTTTTTTCAAAGACTCTACTCCCCTCTCCCCCTTTTCTTTAATAACATTAATACCACCGAGAATGGCAGGAAACCTGCGTCGTGAGGAGGAGGGCGCAGCAAGACGTCAGCTTCATGGAGGCTTTCAAGTTTTTCCGAGAAGAACATTCCGATGACGGGAGAAAATATCGGTTTTTTAAGTGTGGAAGAGGCGGGGGGTCAGCTCTTCATTATGAGAACACCCTAACTCTGGAGTGGGTTAAGGGAGAAACTGCAAAGTAAATTGAAGAAAAATTGTATTTTGGATTGAGGACAACTGCACAATGGCGTTCATTAAGGAACTGCCAAAAATCAAGGATATTTTCTCCCCATCAGCAAACAAGTAATGAGCTGCGTGTCCACAAATCCTCTTCAAAGAGTTCGTCTTCACTTGCGGCGATTTCGGCTATGGAGGTAGTTTTCTCCTTCGTAGATTTATGTCGATGGCATCAGTAGGCAGCCATTTTCACACTGTCCAGTCTGGTCAAGTTAATTAACCTAATCGTCGGTAACAGAAGGAGCACTTTTAGTTAAAATAATGCACAATCTTCATCTACATATAAATCCTCTGCAAACCTCTGTGAAGAGCATGGTCGATGGTAGTTCCTTTTGTACCAGTTCTTAAGGGTTCATCGGCTTCCATTCACTTATTGAGTGAGGGAAGAATGATTACTGAAGCGCCTCTGCTCCCTGTAATTAGTTTGATCTTGTCTTCGCGATCCCTACGGGGACAGTGTGTAAGGGCTGTAGTATACTCTTACATTCCTAGATTGCTCACTGATTCTTGAAACTTTGTAAGCTGGCTCTCACGAGTAGTTTGCAGCTGTATTGGAGCATCTATCCTGACTCTCTTTCCTGAAAAAAAAAAAAAAAAAAAAGAACCTGTCACGGGCCGTCTTGCTATATATTCAGTATCCCTTGGTATTCCTGTCTGGTACGGATTACTCACAACTGAGGAGTACCTTAGATGGGTCGACTTAACCTTTTGTAAGCGATCACGATTGTAGACTCGTTGCGTTTCCCCACTATGCTACTGGTGAACTGAAGTCTGCTACCTCCTTTACCTGTGACTGAGCCTATCTGACCAATGTGATAGTTGAATTTCATATCTCTACAAAGTATTAAACAAAAGTAATTTTACAAGCTGACAGATCCTGACCTTAGGAGACAGCTTTTTTTCGTCTTATGAAGCCGCAGTTTTATATTTCTGTTAGGAATCTCTTACACCCCTCTGAAATCTCATTATGATAGGCATGAAAAATCTGTGCAGCTTTTTTCAGCCAGAATTGTAGATAACTGTATCTGTTGTGTTGGCTGAAGAGCCAACACCGTGTTACTAGTGGAGGTCGAAATGCACGCGTTTTAGCTCACGCAGGCTGTACAACTGGGGCGAGTGCTAGGGAGTCTCTCCAAACTAGACCTGCCGTGTGGCGGCGCTCGGTCTGCAATCACAGATAGTGGCGACACGCGGGTCCGACGTATACTAACGGACCGCGGCCGATTTAAAGGCTACCACCTAGCAAGTGTGGTGTCTGGCGGTGACACCACAGTATCATCTGCGAAAACTCCAAGGTTGCTATTAATATCATCTGCATTATGATATAACATTAATACTGCGATCTCAGCAGACTTCTTCCAGGCACGCCCGAGATTTATCGATGACCCTCCATCCAACGGAACAATCTGCATTCTCCCTACCATGAGGGACTACAACAGCAGTAAATAAACAAAAGAAATTTAACCTTTGTTGTTAATGGTCGCTTCTTTGGTGTTTTCAGTCAGTCCTGAGGCTGCAATTGCACGCGGGGCACAGCACTGGTAGGTTGTGTCCACTGCAGTTGACTGCGTGCATTTGTAGTCTCAGGACTGATAGAAAACACCAGAGAAGAGACCATTAACAGCTGTTCACTGCAGTGGACACGACGTGCCACAGGGTTAAATTGTGCCAAATGTGGCAGTTTTTGTGTATACGTGACTCAGGCAACTAACAGTAGAAGCTGGACACTTACGTGTAGCCACGTACGACGCGGCACCAGGCGACGTGATAGACTTCCTGGAGGCCGTGTTCCAGTTACTGAGCTACAGTCACCGGTTTCTTGGTCCAACATGTTAGCAACACGTTTCATCGGCTTGCACGAGCAAAACACTTCTGCTTGTAGATCTGCAAGGTGTAGCCATAAAGTTTTAATTATAAGTTCGAATAAATGAAGTTATGTAATTAATTATTTCTTTGTTTGCAGGTGCACTACCTATGAAAATTATTCGCTCACCAATGATAAAAACTATATACTCTATTTCACTGCGCAGACTCATCGTAGAAACTAAATAGACCAACAAAACGTACGTTTCCTCTCTCTGTCATTAACTAAAATACAATATGGTTTAGATTTTAGCCTCTTCAAGGAATTCAACCTTTTCCCTCAGAACAGCTGCGCAAACTCTTGGCATTTTGGAGATAAGATTTCGTACCGTTGTTGTAGATATTGCAGCCGACACGTCTGTGAATTATTCCACAGGTCTTCAACATTAGATGACCTCTCTTTTCTGACCTATCTGTCAAGTTCGTCCCGTAAGAGTTGAAAGGGATTTGTCAGGCGACTGACTTGGCTAAATCATTTTATTCAGTTCCCCACATTTCTCTTTTATAATGACATAACCTCTTACACAATTCAGAAGCATATTTTGTGTCATTTTCCTCTTACAGAGTATACGCATGACATATAAGTCTCTTGCGAGATGGAACTGCATCACTGAACAGCATGCTGTGACATCTTTCCTTTATTAATGCCCCTTTAATTTCCACGACATCGCTTACTTTATCACCCTAAAGTATCCCCACACATAAAGAACCCTCTACCACGCTTCACTGTTGGCGTCACACACTGACTCTTCATAGGTTCTCCACGAAGTCGACGAACAAACATTCGATGATGGCTTCCGGATACTTAAGACTTGGATTCGTCCATTAATAACACCTTGGACCATTGATGCATGCTCCAGTTTTTATGATGCTGTGCCCTTTGCAATCTTTTTACCTGTTTGTGTGATAGAGGTCTTTTAACCGTTATGCACCCCTTTAAACCTTGTTCACTAGGACGGAGTTGCACTGTTGATACAGAGATTGGAGCTGCTCGCATACTGTTTACTTCCTCGCGAATTTCAGATGGAGTACTACTTCTCTGATGTTTAGTCTTTACGCATGCGAACTGATCTTTCCTGTGCAGTGTTACTCGGGGTCTTCCAGATCGTTTAACACTTGAACTAGCACCAGTTTGTTTGGACCACTGCAATGTATACACGAGTGTAGATTGGACTTTACCAACTTTTGTTGCTATTGTCCTACCAGAATAACTTTCCTGATGTAGAGCTACAATAATTACAGCTCGTTTTCCAATTCCAGTCTCCTGCTTCCGTACCATCAGGAGGTAATATGGTTTGAACCCGATCAGTATCCAAAACACCGCTGGATAAACGCAATGGTCTGTAAATTAATATCAACTGTTACACAGACAGCTGAAAGGACGAGACCTATTTAAATAGAGCCATATTAGGAAAGGCACGGCAGGGTTGTTGTGGATACTCATCGGCACCCGCTCTACGCGAACAGCCAGTCAAATACGCAATACGTTTATATTTATCTTATTTTCAGAATGGATATCTAATAAAATATTCGAAACTAAATACCTGTTTTAACCATAAGACAGTAGTTTCGATAAGTGATCGCAAACTTTTGAGCTGTAGTGTGTGTGTCTGCAGCCCTGGTAGACACAGAAATCTCCGCAGCACATTACCGAAGCACGCGGCTAAAGGACCCAAAAGAAAATAGCGCAGCCCATTTCTGAAGTGGAGTATCGTGCCGAAATTCATTTTCTGAGTTTCGAAGGAAACAAAGAAGCAACAGTCCATGCTGAATTGGTGGAGGTGTATGAAAACAATGTACCATCATATGACACAGTGGTTCGGAGGCGCAGAAGCTTTCAGTGTGGCCATGAATCACAAGAGATGAGTGGGCCCTTGTGCTCGAAGACAAGCATATTACAATCGAGGCAGCACTGGAAAAACCAGAAATTGGCCTTGGACATGAAACTTCCCGGCAGATTAAAACTGTGTGCCGGACCGAGACTCGAACTCGGGACCTTTGCCTTTCGCGGGGAAGTGCTCTACCAACTGAACTACACAAGTACGACTCACGCCCTGTCCTCGCAGCCTTAATTCCGCCAGTAGAGCACTTGCCCGCGAAAGGCAAAGGTCCCGAGTTCGAGTCTCGGCCCGGCACACAGTTTTAATCTGCAAGGAAGTTTCATATCAGCGCACACTCCTCTGTAGAGTGAAAATTTCATTCGTCCTTGGACATGTTCTCATCTTCTACGACGTTTTTTATACGAGAGCGCGCTCAAAAGTAATACCTCCGAATTGTTTATTCTGTCCCCAATATCGGTTGAGTTTTTGCATGTCATGCATATTAAACGATCGACTTTCACGCTTCGCTGAATCAAGAGGCACCAAATTTCAGCGTATAACAAGGCAGTATGTAACTTTAACTCTATCCGTGCATGAGGAACAGCGTGCTGTAATTGAGTTTCTCACCGCAGAAAACGTGCGTCCAATTGAAATCCACAGTAGAATGAGGACTGTGCACGGTGATTATTGTATCGTCATCGGTAATATGCGACGTGGGTTCAAAACGGTGGTGCTAACCTCGACGTGTGTGAGAGCTCGGAGTGGACGACTGTGTACGGTAGCCGACGAGACTCAGCGGAATCTGGTTGATGAACTCATCAGAGAAAATCGTCTGAGAACACAGACACAACTCTCATGTAAGTGTGGCATATCACTAGAACGTGTACAGGCCATCTTTGCAGAACTGCCGTTCAGAAGACTTGTGGGCGGTGGGTGCCTCGAATGCTCACTCTTGATGTGAAACAGAGGAGACTGGACTTCTGTAAACAATTTCTTGTGCGTTTTCAGCGTGAAGGTGATGGCGGGAGGGTTCTTATCAAAAATGAGACAGGTGAAGAAAGCTGGGTTGACCATTTTGAGCCGGAGAACAAGAGAGAATCAATGGCGTTCCGCCACAAAGAGTCGCTGATACAAAAAAGTTCAAGATCATGGAATCGGCAGGCAAAGTGATGTTCACAGTGTTCTTTGATGTTCAAGTTGTGGTGCAGTTCGAATTTACGCCTAAAAGCATCACTCAGAAAAGTACTGCGAGACACTCAGAAAACTGAAAGTACGAATTCGAAGAGTTTGTCCAGACATAAAGCATCCTCTCGTTCAGCGTGTCAATGCCAGACTACACACGAGCGCTATGACATTTGCAACAATCCGACGCCTTGGGTTCACTGTCATCGATTATCCTCCATACCGTCGGGACTTGGCCCCATACGATTTTCACATGTTTCCAATGCTACTACTGGTTATCAGTCTTGAGCGTATTGTAATTTAATTAAAGAGAATTACACCAGACGCGTTTCGCTTTTATTTAATAAAGCATCTTCCGTGGTTATTCTCCAAATTGGATACATACGTTTGTACATTTTTGGTTGTGTTAGGTTAGAAACAGCGTTTTGCTTATAAAGTTGGTGTGCAAGTTGCTTACGGTTTTTCTTTAGATATACTGCTTCTTCCCTCCTTGCTAGCAGCAGTTGACATCTTAACGATTTTCAACCTTGCTAACAAGATGAGAGAAACCAGCGATGTTACTCAGAACTCTCGTAAGATTAAGATGTGCTAGCAAGGAGGGAAGAAGCAAAATATGTAAAGAAACACCGTAGGTAATTTGCAAACCAACTTTGTAAACAAAACGCTGTTTTTAACCTAACACAACCGAAAATGTACAAACGTATGTATCCAATTTGCAGAAAAACTACGAAAGGTGCTTTATATATATATATATCGTCTGGTGTAATTCTCTTTAATTAAATTGCGGTAAGTTCAAGACGGATAACCAATGGTAACTGATTTTAACACTTGCTGTGGAAGATGGCCATTCTTAAACATAACCTTCGAGGGCTTCACTTTGATGGTGATGAAACGGGACAAGCAGAGGTGATGCTGTGGCTCCGTCAACAAAGTCAGACGCTCTACAGTGACGGTGTCAACAAACTGGTCTCTCCTTGGCAGAACGAGTTCGTCACCACGGTGACTACGCTGAGAAATAAATATGTAGACCTGATGAATAAAGACGTAGAATATAAGTAACGTATGTTTAATTGAAACAGCTTTAAGAATTTTCTCATAAGAAATTCGGAGGCATTACTTCTCAACACATCCTCGTACAAGAAATGTTCTCGTCAGCTGTATTCAACAAATGCTCAGACCCACTCAAAACGCCCGCTGAACCGAGGGAGAAGCATAAGTTTCACAACTGCATAAGGAAATCGAGATGAGCTCCTTACCTAACCAGTTACTATAGGTGCATTACTGTGGTACAGAGACGAAGGAGGAGAGGAAGCAGTGGAAACACGAAGAAACGAGAAGAGCCAACCATCGTAGAGTAATTTGTAGTGCTGTGTGTTTTACGACTGCAGTGTCGTCTTGATCATAAGGGACAAACCGTCAAGGGAGCATAGTACTGAATAGGTCTACATGATTGACGTCAATCTGTTGTAGAATTACAGAACATGTTTTATGATCAAGAATTATGACGGTTTTGGAGAACAAAACTCTCCTTTATAAAAATCAACATGGATTCCTCAGACAAATATCTTGCGAAACGCAGCTAGCTCTGTTCCTCCATGAGATCCATAGCGCTGTAAACAACGACGGTCAGGTTGATGCCGTGTTCCTTGACTTCAGAAAACCTTTCGACACCGTCTTGTACTGGTGCCGTTAATACGCGATCATTCACACAAAGTAAGCCACATTTACTTTTCAAATTCATGAGAAAAAGCTGAGGAAAAAAGGTATGGTTATTCTCAACTGCAAACACAATGAAATGAAATAGTAATTATTATTATTACGCAAAATGAGCACAAATAACAGAATCTCTACTTAACTGCGACCGTACCGGACAATGGCTGATCAAGAAGAGAGAGAACAAAAGGTTGCTGGTGCGGTTCATTTAACATTACATAGATACTGTAATCGACAGAGGTTTTATTGTATTCGCAGTGTCTATTAAGCAGCGATAAAATCGTCTAACGCTACTGCGCGAAAACACAGTCACGAAATCCGCTAGCACTTGGGGAACATTACACAATCCCCTAAATTTTTAAAAGTTTTTCAAGTCTTTAAGAAAATGCTCACTTCATTAACTTTTTGTCTGTAGATTGTCTGTTTTATTTTTTTTTCTTTCATTTTATTCGTTTGAGCTGGAGCCATTTTTAGCTTTGCCAGGAATCTAATTTGCCTTCCCATTCGGGTGTGATCCTGCTGGAACCTGGCGAAACGACAGAAAAGGCATAGGCATCCAGTTCCTTTCTCATAGACTTTAATAAAGTTACACATTGACAAAATCGGATCATTTAGTACAATTAATCAGGATGAACAAATTACATCGATAGAAAAAACATTACGGTACCGTAGTAATTTTTAGGAATCATCGTATGGGTTTTAGTTACAGAAATACGTGGGTTTTCTGAAACTGTTTACAATAATCACTCAGTTGGACATTATTCTTTCTTGCTCGATGGTTGTAAAGGCGACGAATTGTAGTCAGTCGAGCTGCAGTATTCGCCGATGCTGTGGTGTAGAGCGGTCACGGCGGCGTGCTTGCGATGTTGACAAATCTGCATACGTGTGAGCTACGGCGATCTGCGATGGAGCAAGAAGAATGCAGTGTTCTGGACCTGTTGTGCTCGACAGTCAGCTCAGGATACGGGGTTACATGAAACATTCGTAGACTGGGATAAGTAACACAATTTTTAATACGCACTCCCTAAAAGAATTTTATTGGTAGGTAGTTGTTATCACTTGCAACACTAATTTTCATCAGTTTGTTCGGTGATAGCTGTGGGTTACGTAGTATACATGTTTGCGTTATTATACGAAAGGTCTAATATATGGTTTTTGTTAATGCGCTGTACTGTCAGTAGACATCAACACCGTTACTGCACAAACACGTTCATGTTTGTTACGGTTTCCTCACATTCATTAATGTCCGCAGAATACCGTACATTACACATGTTTGCAAAGTGTTTATCAAAGTTTTCGTTTCTTAAGCTCAAATGGTTCAAATGGTTCTGAGCACTATGGGACTCAACATCTGATGTCATCAGTCTCCTAGAACTTAAAACTACTTAAACCTAACTACCCTAAGGACATCACACACATCCATGCGCGAGGCAGGATTCGAACCTGTGACCGTAGCGGTCTCGCGGTTCCAGGCTGAAGCGCCTAGAACCGCTCGGTCACACTGGCCGGCCGTTTCTTAAGCGCTTAGCTTCGCGTCGGCGTGTAATGGCTACACGTGACGTCACATTCATAAAATTCCAGCACTACAGTCTGTTCCACAGTTTATGCGCGATACACACTATCTGAATTTAAAGTAACAACACTTCACTGTGTTCCACTTCAGCGGATCATCACATCACTTCAGTGCTGTCGTCTGGGTGAGAACACAAATTAAATTCACTTGCCACTAATAGTGCCGTCCAATCGATGTTAGTGCACAGTGTATGTATTTATTTCACCAGGCGAAATCGTATTATTATGAGGCGTATAGGGTCTCTTGATAACACATAATTCTCTTTGCTCTTGCATAAAGAGTTCTCCCGTGAAATGCAAAATTTACGTGCACTACAGACAGTCCTGTTTGCCATTGACAACTTATTACTCAGGCCATGTCGGTACGTGTCATCTTACTTACAGATGTGCACAAAGAAAAATCCCACAGCTTATGTACTTTGTTGTTGGTACCAACTGTATCATTTACATAGTGTTTATGTTCTATAATTTTCTTTTTCCTCTTACAATTCTTCGCAACATTAATTTCGTTGTGTGGCTATTAACGTTAGTGAAACCTAGCTTTACAGTGTTTTGTCAGTATGTAATGCGAGTTTATTCCTTACTACTGGAGCTAAGGACATCACTGACTGTTTTTACCTCACACAGACTGGTGTGTACCGTTTAAATTAGTCGCGAGGATTAGTGCAGAATACGAATCTGCTAATGGCACTATGTTGCCATATCACTACTATCGGACTATGTCAATAGGTTTACCATTTCACTTTAAAACAGACCCACAGTAGCTTGCTCTTTATGTTTGCAAACTAATGCTAGGTGAAGTGTTGGCTGAAGAGCCAACACCGTGTTGCTAGAGGAGGCCGAAATGCACGCTTTTAAGCTCACGCAGACTGGCGTGAGGTCTGGAACAATTAAAGGAGTTGAGTCTAATAAATAAAGTACGAAGCTCTTTGAATACTTAACTTTAATCCATAATTGGTGTACATCGCTCTTGTTGATACATTAATAACAATCTCAATATAAACTGGTAATGGCGCCTTGCTAGGTCGTAGCAAATGACGTAGCTGAAGGCTATGCTAACTATCGTCTCGGCAAATGAGAGCGTATTTGTCAGTATAGCATCGCTAGCAAAGTCGGCTGTACAACTGGGGCGAGTGCTAGGAGTCTCTCTAGACCTGCCGTGTGGTGGCGCTCGGTCTGCAATCACTGACAGTGGCGACACGCGGGTCCGACGTATACTAATGGACCGCGGCCGATTTAAAGGCTACCACCTAGAAAGTGTGGTGTCTGGCGGTGACACCACACTAGGCATAAACAGAAAATTACTTTATCCTGCTAATCATTGCATCTGAACAAAACTTGAAAAATCTACTAGTAGGAAAACTTTATCATCTGTATGGCCTCTGCCTTACTTTATTTACTTAGAATTGCACAGCAAATGAAATGGAATAATTGCATCCATGAGAATGGTGCTAAGATTACATCAAATGAGATTCTTGTTACAGTGTGTAAACTTTTAGATGGCAGACCTCTCCCTAGTCCTGAATCGGTAGAAGTCGGTAAACGTCGGGAGGCTTCGGTAGACACGCAGTTCCGACTGCTGCCAACATTACGTAGCTCCCTGTGTTGTACAAGGTAGCCATTGTCGTCTGCTTCGTTATTGTTTCGCGCTGTACTGTTCTGCTTGTTTTTATTGTGCAGTTGTACTAAACATTATCAAAATGAGTGAAGAGGCAGTTGCTGGCCCATCTCGGGAGTCGCCAACAACCCCTACCGGTAGGTCTACGGTTAGAAAGAAACCAGTATTACGTAGCGATGCTCACAAAATTATCGGATGAATGGTTTGTGAGCGCATAGTAGACAAACATACATACATTCATTTATATATATATATAGATTTTAATGTACATGACGATTTCAGTTTCGTTTACGAACAACATTTAAAACGAGTTTTACTTCCAAGCCTTTCGTCTGCTTTCGTGTAAGCATGACGCGCAGTTAGTAGTGCCAGCACTGCAACTGGTAGGCGTGCCTTGTCCCCCCCCCCCCCCCCCCCCACCACAACGGCTCCTCTCCCCTCGCCAGCCAACGCTTGCTTCCTCTTCTCCCCGCTCTTCCCTCACAACGCTGCCGTCTTACAGTTAACACTCTGTACTTTTCTCTTCATAATATTAATGAAATGAGTTTACTTAAAAGATTATTTCTGAACATCTACTACTAGTGTGAAAGTTTGTTGTTCAGCAAAGGGTTTACTTACAGCTCCTCCGTTGGCTCACAGGACAGAACAGGTAGAGTGGCAAAATGTTTCGTGAGGCCTTACTTGCATTGTATACAACACATATCCTTTAATTATACCAGGCTTTTCATCAAAAACAGATATATATTTGTTTAAATGGTTAATCAGTTCATTTTGTTGTACAGTGTTTAAATAAACTTATTCATAAACTTTGCTTCGTATTTCCTGTCTGCAGGACTGTACATCAAATTCCTGTTGACTAGGTTGTGTTTGATCTGGCAACATAGGAAACTGATTGCCACATAAAATTACCTCTGGTTTTATGTATTTGATTCTGACTCCTTGACATAACTTACTGTGAACTGGCTTGCTTTTAATGAGTGGTAGGTCTATCCCCTTCCCATTCACTTTTAACACACATTTGCCACAAGAAAGGTCAATTACTGCATCTCTTTCTTGTAAGAAATCTACTCCCCATATGCAGCTCACTGATAAACCACAAACCAGGAATGTGCTCTCTATAGCTCCATTACCTGCCTCAACTAATACATGGGTCTGCACTACTCCCTTTGACTTATTTTCAAACGCACCAATGGTCCTACAATTGTGTACAGGCAGCGTATGTGGTGTCTGAAGTTCACAGATATTATTATAGAATTCTAAAGCCATACAATTTGTAGCCGCGTCTGTGTCAACAGTAACTGTGGTTGGTATCCCACCTACTACTGCGTGAAATAAAGCTTGGATTGTTTCCTTTTCTGTTAGTTTACACAAATGGTTTTCTTCGCAAAGGTCATCACTCAGATTTTTGCCCTGATTATTACGTATTAAATACACGCTCTCACGACATTTGCCCCCTGCTTCTTCCGCGACCGCCATATGAGGGCTGTAAGAGGTCGCATTTAGTTTAAAGCCTCTGAAGTGTTGGGCCTAGTGTTGCCCACCACTTCTATAATTCCTACTGGTGGCTGTGGCCTCCAGTTTTTCCAGAACCATTGTGTTCAGCGGCACTGTTCGGTGGTGCAGGAGCGCCAGATGATTGTGCATTGGTTCCTGTGTTAGGATGCCAAATACTGTATTACTGCTGTGGTATCGGTTGCCAACGGCTTGGTTGATTACTGTTATTACTGTTATAATTACTGTACCCTGGATGAAACCTGTTGTCTTGCCTATGCCTCTTATTAAAAGGAGGTTATTATTACCATTGTAAGTTTGAGGCAAACTATTCCCATTTTTGTTACCATTACCTTTTTTGTTGTGATATTGGTAATAGTTATTGCTGTAGTTACTCGATACTTGAGCATTACTGCTTCTCCATGCAACAGGTCAATAGAATCAAGCGTTGACATGAAAATTTATACATCTGAATCTGATACATGAAGTAGTTTTTCTTTTATTAATACTGGCAGTTTTGATTTTAAAAGCCATATTGTTGTAACGGCGACCGGAACGGTCGCGGGATTGAAGTGACGGACGGTCGCGGGATTGAAGTGACGGAAAGCGCGGCGGGACCTCCGGAGCGGCCCGCGAACAACAACACAACGGAAGAGGACGGACACGACCAACGAAGGACCTAACGAACAACAACAAGATCGAAACAGCGGAGTCACAAGAAAACCTAACAACTACGTCCACTCGTACATAGAACAAGAAAGTAAATACGCTGTCTAAGGCGAGGCGATATGTCCAGAGACGTACGCAAGATTAGACTCGCCGGCTGACATGAAATGGCTGGGTCCATTACTCATGATGCAACTGAAGAGCCAGCGTCCTTGGAAACCCTCTGTCATTCGAGATGATCCTTGTTGATTCGGATTCGCGGATTATGCAAGTATTGGCTAGGGGAGGATGATGGTAGTGGAGGGGGCGGCTATGATGATGTAATTGTATGCTTGCTTACGAGTTACTTATGACTAGAGCCTGAATTAGCGGTGGATTGTAGTGACTGGTGCTCTCTGGTCAGGGTTGTCATCCCTTCACAGAAAGTTGATGAGATGACGTGGTGATGCCTTAGATGTTTCATAGAATTTTTCATGATTTCTGCTTAATGAGATGATAGAATGATGGCTGTCCTAGCATTGCTCTGATCTCCTCATTGCTCGAGAACCACGGAGCATCTGTAACGATTCGGAAGGTTTTATTTTGAACAATTTCTAGCTATTTGAGATTGGTGTCTGCTGCCATGCTCCACGCTTCTGAGCCATAGAGAATCGCAGGCAGGATGATACCGGGCCGAGCCCTTGTTTCTGGCCTCCCTGATGTGTGTGAATGTCAGATTTTTGTCGAGTTTCAGCCACAGGTATGTAACGACTTCTTTCCAGGGTAGTACCTGGTCATTGTGTGTGATGTTGATTATGGGGCGTTTGATTTTGGGACTGAATAGGATTGTGTGGCATTTGTCAGCATTTATCTTTATCTTCCACAGATTGCACCACTTCGTCACTTTATCTAGGTGGCGTTGCAGGCTGTAGGCTAGATAGTTGATGGCTCTGAGCACTATGGGACTTAACATCTATGGTCATCAGTCCCCTAGAACTTAGAACTACTTAAACCTAACTAACCTAAGGACAGCACACAACACCCAGCCATCACGAGGCAGAGAAAATCCCTGACCCCGCCGGGAATCGAACCCGGGAACCCGGGCGTGGGAAGCGAGAACGCTACCGCACGACCACGAGATGCGGGCGCTAGATAGTTGATGTTCCTGCCACTGTGGTACAGTGCAGTATCATCTGCATACAGGGCTATGTTGCCGCCCGGCTCTTTTGGCAGATCGTTGGTGTACGGGAGATATAGGAGGCGAGAAGCAGGCGCTTAAGTAGTCTATCGGGGGCGCCGCTGTTGGCCGCTGGAACCACGTGTTCCACTGTGGCGCCCTCACACTAAATGCTAGCCAGGAGGCGCGCGCTGCCACAGCTTACGGTGCGATGGTGCAGAGACCTCTAGGCTCTTCGACGTCCATGACGTCTGGCGAGGATTCAAATTTCGCGGCGCGCGGTACCAGACATATGACTTCTTGTTTGGGCATTGGTTCGTCCCAAATTTCGCCTTATTTATATACTTCTCAAAGTATTTATGCAGTGTACCTGCGTTACTATTGTACACCTCGGGATTATATACCTCACGCCTTAAACGTTCTTGTGTTTTTGCTGACCAATACTTATTTAGAAAAGCTTTTTACAATTCCTCATAAGTATGGCAATAATCTATTACTTCATTTGCCTGTAAGGCTCCATCACCTTGAATATGGGTAGGGACAAACTGTGTTTTCTGTTTATCGTTCCATGACTTTGGTAGTATACCGCGGAAGCTTTTGATAAAAATGACAGGGTGTGGTTTTGCGATCCGGTGTAAAACTTTGGAACTGTCTGTATTTTAGTAAACTCTCTTCCACAAGTATGTTAGAAGGAGAACTGGCAGCCCCCTGTTCACAAGCTACGTGAACGGGTTGCTGGCTGGGCATTGTTGCCGAACAGCTGATAGGTGTTTGCTGCTCGAGATATCACAGACAGCGCCTCTGGCAACTTATTGACACGTAAATCAGCCTCGCCTGCTGCGTTTTTTATCGCTGCCAGCTCCCTTTTTAACGTGTCTACTTCTTGTGTAAGTGTCTTTCCATTCCGAAACCTGTTCGGTGTTTTCACCTAACATGTTTGCTGCATACAAAGCTTCGTTTGTCGCTTTCTCTACGGTTACAAGCAGTTCGTTCCGTAAACATTCTTGAAATTGGTCGTCTTTCATATTCATCCAGTTTAAAAAGTCAAGAGTAAACTGATTGCCTTTCTCTACAAACTTCGCTTCTACATATTTCTCATGTTCGATAGCGAGTGCCTGTACCTGTGCAGCTATTTGCTGCATTAACTTGCACGACCTTCTTGGTTACATCATTGACAGCTTCGGGTAAGTGCTTGTATGTTTTTCGCATTTCGTCAAATTCATCACTAATATTTTTGAAGTTTGTTTCAATTTTACTGAATTTTCAATCAAGGTCGTCACTAATTTGTGTGGCGACATTTTATTGTATCTGATGTGCTATGGCGTTCATATTTTCGTTCACTAATGTTGTTATATTATTTTGAATTTCAGTGGCTGCAGTTTGAAGTTTTCTATTTAAACCGTCGGTCACATTTTGAAGTTTTGCTTTTAAGCTACCATTCATGCTAGTTTTGATTTCCGTGGCTGCAGTTTGCAGTTTTGCATCTAAATTGTCGGTCACATTTTGTGATTTTGCGTCTAAACTAACACTCACACTAGTTTTGATTTCAGTGGCTGTAGTTTGCAGTTTTACATCTAAACTCTCTGTTACTTTTTTCTGTACTTCTATAAAGTGTGCATTTTGTTCATGAACAGCGCGATGTAAACCTTGCACCTATTCTCTGAAAAATGTGAACAGTTCGGCGAAATTAGTAGGTACTGATTCACTTTGGGTGGGTTCTTCAGTATATTCGGTTGTAGGTGCATTTTCATCCTCTAACAATTCATTATTTTGAGTTTCTTGATTCGGCATATTTTGCTCGTCACTGTCTACGTCTGATTCTACTCCGGGCGGTGTAGTCATTTTAGTTTTCCTACCAACTTTGTCCATGAATTTAAAAAATACACCTCACTGAATTTAATAAAATTGACCGTTAATTCTCCTCAATTTACACACGTCAAATATTATTCAGTAAGAATTACTGTTAATGTACGGCGATTTACAATAAAACAATCCAGCGACGATTCTCAGTCGTTCTAGAAAGCGGCCATCTTGCCGACATTACGTTTTGCAAAATTCACAAAAAATCTTGCATGCTATTGCGTGTAACTTTTTTTAGAATTTAACACTCTCTAATTGACTTTTGCACGCCAGGGCAAAGAAAACAGTAACGTCCTTACCTCCTTTCTTACAGCGCTTCAGCAACGTCTCGAATCGTGGTTTTTTCTTATAAGGATCGTGCTCCACGTCTCGTATTAACTTGCTCGTTAGAAATTGTCTCGTATCTTCACACTGTGGTTTTTCATGTAACAGAAATATACAATTTCTTTTAGATACCAAATCTACAATAATACATATCCATACATCTATACATACACTACTGGCCATTAAAATTGCTACACCACGAAGATGACGTGCTACAGACGCGAAATTTAACCGACAGGAAGAAGATGCTATGATATGCAAATGATAAGCTTTTCAGAGCATTCACACAAGGTTGGAGCCGGTGGCGACACCTACAACGTGCTGACATGAGGAAAGTTTCCAACCGATTTCTCATACACAAACAGCAGTTGACCGGCGTTGCCTGGGGAAACGTTGTGATGCCTCGTGAAAGGAGGAGAAATGTGTACCATCACGTTTCCGACTTTGATAAATGTCGGATTGTAGCCTATCGCGATTGCGGTTAATCGTATCGCGACATTGCTGCTCGCGTTGGTCGAGATCTAATGGCTGTTAGCATAATATGGAATCGGTGAGTTCATGAGGGTATTACGGAACGCCGAGCTCGATCCCAACAGCCTCGTATCACTAGCAGTCGAGATGACAGGCATCTTATCCGCATGGCTATAACGGATCGTGCAGCCACGTCTCGATCCCTGAGTCAACATATAGGGACATTTGCAATACATCAACCATCTGCACGAACAGTTCGACGACGTTTTGAGCAGCATGGACTATAAGCTCGGAGACCATGACTGCGGTTACCCTTGACGCTGCATCACAGACAGGAACGCCTGCGATGGCGTACTCAACGACGAACGTGGGTGCACGAATGGCAAAACGTCATTTTTTCGGATGAATCCAGGTTCTGTTTACAGCATCATGATGGTCGCATCCGTGTTTGGCGACATCGCGGTGAACGCACATTGGAAGCGTGTATTCGTCATCGCCATGCCGGCTTATCACCTGGCGTGATGGTATGGGGTGGCATTGGTTACACGTCTCGATCACCTCTTGTTCGCATTGACGGCGCTTTGAACAGTGGACGTTACATTTCAGATGTGTTACGACCCGTGGTTCTACCCTTCATTCGATCCCTGCAAAACCCTACAATTCAACAGGATAATGCACGACCGCATGTTGGAGGTTCTGTACGGGCCTTTCTGGATACAGAAAATGTTCGACTGCTGCTCTGGCCAGCACATTCTCCAGATCTCTCTCCAATTGAAAACGTCTGGTCAATGGTGGCCGAGCAACTGGCTCGTCGCAATACGCCAGCCACTACTCTTGATGAACTGTGGTATCATGTTGAAGCTGCATGTGTAGCTGTACTTGTACACGCCATACAAGCTCTGTTTTACTCAATGTCCATGCGTATCAAGGCTGTTATTACGGCCAGAGGTGATTGTTCTGGATACTGATTTCTCAGTATCTATGCACCCAAATTACGTGAAAATGTAATCACATGTCAGTTCTAGTATAATATACTTGTGCAATGAATACCCGTTTATCATCTGCATTTCTTCTTGGTGTAGCAATTTTAATGACCAGTAGTGTACATAAATAAGTCCTGTACTAAGGGAGCCATTTTATGGTGGCGGTATTTTTCTTTTATTATTTGTTTTATTTTTTACCTTATTTTAATTAACTATTGAAATTTTGGAATATAACTAGCACCATAGTTTTTAGCTAGGCCTCTCTACCAGGATTGTCAGTTGGCGAGGATAATTTTTGGGACGCGATTTGCGCCTAAATGCTATCGGACTTTGTTTTGCTAAAAGTGAAATTTTAGTTGCAGGTTCTATTTTGAAAGCAAAGCAATCGTATTAGAGTGATTGGTGCCGTTAATACGCAATCATTCAGCAACAGACATCTCCACACAAAGTAAGCCACATTTACTTTTCAAATTCATGAGAAAAAAAGAAGCTTTGGAATAAATGTATGGTTATTCTCAATTGCAAACACAATGAAATTAAATAATAATAATTATTATTATTACGCAAAATGAGCACAACTGCGACCGTACCGGACAATGGCTGATCAAAAAGCGAGAGAACCAAAGGATGCCGGTCCGGTTCATGTAACATTACATAGATACTGTAATTTACAGAGAGGTTTTATTGTAATCGCGGAGTCTATTAAGCACCGATAAAATCGTCTCAGCGCTACTGCGCGAAAACACAGTCACGAAATTCGCTAACACTTGGGGAACATTACAAACGGGGTGTGTTTGCTCCAAGACAACGCCCCAACCCATTCTGCATGGGACACAGTCACACTTCTTTGGATTATCAAAATTTTCCTCACCCATTCACCTCTCAGGCATTTCAGAATGAAAACGAGACCATTTCGGGCTGAAACGTCCTGAACGGCCGAAATGCAGATTTCTGCAACGAAGACCTCAGTTAAACCGTCCGTCGTTGGGATAAGACTGCCACATGTGAAACTGTAGAGACGGAATAACGTCATCATAAAGTTGCATGGATGCAGCTTATTTTTTTGAGGCGCCGATTTAAAACTGTATGACTAACCTTGGCAGCTTACCAGGCTCTACAAACTGTTCATCACTGACGATATGTGCCCTCCAATAGCGGCAGAAGTCTAGCCGGGCCATTATTTACTTGAATGTCGGCGGCATTCTTTACTTGAATGTGCAGTCTTACCAACAACCATGACATAACTTTTTGGTTTCTGTATTATCCAACCATCGTTAATATTTCAGTAATGTATTGTTTTGCGGAGCTGTATCATGATCAAATAAGGATCGTATCTGACAAATACTTTTGTGACATCCGAAGGATTTAAGGGTAAAACGAAGAAGACCTTCTCCAGTTCGAAGGCATCCAACGTCGGAAACTTCTCTTTTCTATTGAAGGCTTGTTCACTCACACAAGAAATCGCCGGCGTCGGATGGCAAATGCGCCATCTTCCACAAGGGGTTTAAATGAATATGACTATGATTTACAAGTAATTTTCAGTGAGACGTAACCATACACCAAAGTAAATTCCCTTGGTGTTTTAATTTCACCCGAAAAGACATGCTGACTTCTGTTGTTGTTGTTGTTGTTAATTATGATGTTAAGGACGCATGGAAGCTCAGTCATTACCGCCCGGAAACTAAGATTTACGAATTGAAGTCAGCTGTTTGCAATAAATGAAAATTTGCGCCGGAACGCGACTCGAACCCGGACTTCACACTCATCGCGAGCGATTCCCCTAACCACTTCGGCTATCCTACCAAGCCTCCAGGATCTATCCAAGTTTCCGTACGTCACCGAGTCCACAACCCCTACGATCCCAGATTTCGTGATACAGGCACACGGAGAGAAATGTTTTATCGTCATTTTAGCCCGTCGAGGCATGGATACATTATTGATCGTTAAAATCTCTGTGTTCATACAGTGTATCTTCGCATTACAGAGTCCTTCATACATGGATGTATGCCTGAAGGACATTGTCACATGAAGATACAGATACTATACAAACACAGATATTGCAACCGTCAATAATGTTTGCTAGTTTAGTTTAGCAAAATCAAGCCTGTTGTTTAAAGCAGATAATACGACGAAATTCGATCAGCATAATATTTTAGCACTACAGTGGTTCGGGTGAAGCAAAATAAATGAATAAATAAGTAAATAAATAAACAAAAACTATAGCGATTTCACTATAAATACATATTATACATTTATTCCCAAATTTTCAGTTTTTGAATGGGAATCCCTTGATACTTCATTTACAACGTAATAGTCCATACGATACATATTAGTACACAATTTAAGACAACTGGAACACGTTATATTCGCATATATCTACCGCCCCGCGTTACTGAGCCATTTGTTTGAAAAGTGAACCACATAACCAAAAATAGCTGCGAAAATACTATACTGTGTATTGTATGCGACCTGCGAATGTATCATTGCGATATTTAGAAACGAATTAAGTTCAAATGGCTCTGAGCACTTTGGGACTTAACATCTGAGGTCATCAGTCCCCTAGAACTTAGAACTACTTAAACCTAACTAACCTAAGGACATAACACACATCCATACCCGAGGCAGGATTCGAACCTGCGTCCGTAGCGGTCGTGCGGATCCAGACTGAAGGGCCTATAACCGCTCGGCCACAACGGCCAGCCACGAGTCAAGTGATTATCGCAATGGCTTGACAATGCTCAGGAAAAAAGGATAGATAACATTGAGTAGATTTGCAGTGAAGCGATTCCCTGTTGTTTACAAGAATAGTATGTGAACTATGCAGCCTTGTGAAATAACCATTTTCAGAATAGTGTTTTATTACTAGAGCTGTTTTAACTTAATTTGCGTTTCCCATTCCCTTCGTGCCTAACTTTTGTATTGTGTTGAAATATTTCAGTGTTTCTACGAAAGACAGTGTCACGGGGAAAGTAGCAGCCCGTGCTGAAGTTTCTTGTAGGTTCTTTAGGACACGGTCGTTCAAAAACTTACCAATCGTCCACCTGAGCAGCATTGAGAAGAAGTGAAACAGGTAAGAGACTAAAATAATAGCAGCAGCGGAGAACTTCCCTTACATTCTTCCAGCCAGGCCTCTTACGCCCTCCTTTCTTAATAAACGCCTTATCCAGATTCTTTTCCTTCTCTTTACTACGTTCAGTAATTTTTGTGCTCCTCAGTTTTCTCAGCACTTCATAAATTTTCACCCCAACCATCCTACTTTTTCCATTCTCCACCACTTTCACATCTCCGAATGCCTCAGCCTTGCTCTTTCTTCCTCATTTTTCATATTCCAGCTCCATTCAGGAGGACAAGACATACAAAACACTTTCGTAGTCTTTTTCTTTATCTATATTGTTACAGTAAGCTATAAGTTTTTTCTGCTTAGCTGTCACGTTTTTTATTTCTGCGTTGTGCTTCAAACTGTTTTCTATTATGCTTAGTAGGTACCTGAAGCTTTACACATGTTGTAATGTATCTTCAGTCAACATTAACTTTACCTATTTCACAATGATGTAACTCATATTGTAACCTTCCCGTATAAAAATAAAAATGATAACTTTTTTGAATATCTTAACTTATGAAAACTGATAAATTTTCAAGTAAGCAGCGCTACACCGTGGCCCTGTGAAATCAATCTGAATCTGTCCGTGAGAAATAAACTGAAAAATTCTTGCCTCGTGATGGTGTCGCCGGATAACGCTGTCTATATATCTGCTCGTAAATGGCACAGCTTAGTGCAATGCTGGCCTATCTACTAATACTGGACAACATTTGTCTGAGATCTGTATTATTAGAAAAAGTAACTTTGCTTATTGACATAGCTGCACAGCTGGTCGTCTGATTACTAAAGAACACATGACTATGATCTGAGAAAATTTCTGAAATATTTAAATTTAAATAAATGACTGGATAGGGACTGGCAATGACTTAAGGCAAAATATTCCTTCCTTTTTGTTGACTGGTAAAAATTATATTCTAAAAATCTTTTACATTATTGATAAAGATCTGCAATCCATTATATGAAAAACTGCATATTACAAATCTGGGTCAAAGATTGAAACAAATTCATATTAACATCACAGACAAGTGACTTAACTACGCGCATGCCAATAAATATAATAAAATTTACCTTACAATACATGGCTATGAACTACGCTGTACCGCCGGCCGGCATGGACGAGCGGTTCTAGGCGCTACAGTCTGGAACCGCGAGACCGCTACGGTCGCAGGTTCGAATCCTGCCTCGGGCATGGATGTGTGTGATGTCCTTAGGGTAGTTAGATTTAAGTAGTTCTAAGTTCTAGGGGACTGATGACCTTAGAAGTTAAGTCCCATAGTGCTCAGAGCCACTTGAACCAATTTTTTTGCGCTGTACTAGCGACAGACTACAACTGCTCTGTAGCAGCGAGCGACTGCAACTGCTGCAGAGACTGCTCTGACCTGCGATTCTATTGCAGCAAAGATATTTTCTGTCGCAGGCAGCGCGTGAGCAATATATCGAAATTACATTTGCTCCAGCAAGGTAGTGGACCCCTTACAATATGGATACTTTTTCTTCTGGGCAAACGTTTCGTCTGAGTGAGTGAGGGGGAGAGAGAGAGAGAGAGAGAGAGAGAGAGAGAGAGAGAGAGAGAGAGAGAGAGAGCTACCAACTGAAAAAAAACCCTTGTGAGCAATCCGATATTTGTTAAATTCTGCTGTACAGTGTGCACTCAGCAACATACAGGGACCATACAGGTCTAATCCTGTTGCGACTGCCCAGGAAGACAATCAAGTTGCTGCAGAATCTCAGGGTATGTAGCTCAGACGTAACACTGGGCTAAATATCAGAGACTGGTGGTCATTTCTTCAACCACCGCCGTACATTGTCAGTGATGATCTCTGCTGGATGTTAAAGTCATCTTTACCATCTGCAAGCTAAACAGCTTGTGGGTTACTGCGTTATTTGCGGCGTTTATGTTCAAGCGAACTCAATACACAACCCACAACACGCCCGTTGTTTTGTATGCATCAGTTCTTGACGTCTGTTGTAGCTGATGACAGCGAGGTCAGTCGCTAAATATTATGCAACAGAATGGAATCTTCTACCAGGTTGGGAGGTTGGACGTATAGCTTTTATCAGTTGTACGGGGAATTCTTTCGCAAACCTTGATTATTGGAGTCAGAACAGTTATTTTAGACATAGAAAACTGAGAAACATACTAGGTAAATACTCGACCCAGTCAAATTAATGTGACCGCCGTCTATGTTCAACGTCAGCGCTCAATAACTACTCACACAGAGCAGGTGGCAGCATCAGCGGTGGAAGTATATAAAGCGAGTCGGAGGAACGCGGACAACAGTGCAGTCACTGCCGTAATGCGGAAACGCAGCAATGTATCTCGTGTCCACAATGGCGTGATCATTGGCTTTCGGACCAAGGGTGGAAGCATTACGAAATGGCCAAGTTTTTAAATTATTCTCATGCTACCGTGGGTAAAGTACACAGTGCGTGGCAAAATGGCGCTATCCAAAACCGGCACCGATGCAACTACACTATTGGCCATTAAAATTGCTACACCAAGAAGAAATGCAGATGATAAACGGTTATTCATTGTACAAGTATATTATACTAGAACTGACATGTGATTACATTTTCACGCAATTTGGGTGCATAGATCCTGAGAAATCAGTACCCAGAACAATCACCTCTGGCCGTAATAACAGCCTTGATACGCATGGGCATTGAGTAAAACAGAGCTTGGATGGCGTGTACAAGTACAGCTACACATGCAGCTTCAACATGATACCACAGTTCATCAAGAGTAGTGGCTGGCGTATTGCGACGAGCCAGTTGCTCGGCCACCATTGACCAGACGTTTTCAATTGGAGAGAGATCTGGAGAATGTGCTGGCCAGGGCAGCAGGCGAACGTTTTCTGTATCCAGAAAGGCCCGTACAGGACCTGCAACATGCCGTCGTGCATTATCTTGCTGAAATGTAGGGTTTCGCAGGGATCGAATGAAGGGTAGAGCTACGGGTCGTAACACATATGAAATGTAACGTCCACTGTTCAAAGCGCCGTCAATGCGAACAAGAGGTGACCGAGACGTGTAACCAATGGCACCCCATACCATCACGCCGGGTGATACGCCACTATGGCGATGACGAATACACACTTCCAATGTGCGTTCACCGCGATGTCACCAAATACGGATGCGACCATCATGATGCTGTAGACAGAACCTGGATTCATCCGAAAAAATGACATTTTGCCATTCGTGCACCCAGGTTCGTCGTTGAGTACACCATCGCAGGCGCTCCTGTCTGTGATGCAGCGTCATGCGTAACCGCAGCCATGGTCTCCGAGCTGATAGTCCATTCTGCTGCAAACGTCGTCGAACTGTTCGTGCAGATGGTTGTCTTGCAAACGTCCCCATCTGTTGACTCAGGGTTCGAGACGTGGCTGCACGATCCGTTACAGCCATGCGGATAAGATGCCTGTCATCTCGACTGCTAGTGATACGAGGCCGTTGTGATCCAGCACGGCGTTCCGTATTACCCTCCTGGACCCACCGATTCCACATTCTGCTAATAGTCATTGGATCTCGACCAACGCGAGCAGCAATGTCGCGATACGATAAACAGCAATCGCGATAGGCTACAATCCGACCTTTATCAAAGTCGCAAACGTGATGATACGGATTTCTTCTCCTTACACGTGGCATCACAACGACGTTTCACCAGGCAACGCCAGTCAACTGCTGTTTGTGTATGAGAAATCGGTGGGAAACTTTCCTCATGTCAGCACGTTGTAAGTGCCGCCATCGGCGCCAACCTAGTGTGAATGCTCTGAAAAGTTTATCATTTGCATATCACAGCATCTTCTTCCTGTCGGTTAAATTTTGCGTCTGTAGCAAGTCATCTTCGTGGTGTAGCAATTTGAATGGCCAGTAATGTATGTTGCGCCGTGAGTCACATATGACAAGGGTGAACGACCGCTGTGGAGATGTGTACTGGCGAATATAAGTGCAACTATTGAGCAACTGACCGTCTAGATGAACCAAGGGGCTACCAGCAGCTTCCCCCCACCGGCGGTTCAGCGAACGTTGCTGTGTACGGGCCTACACAACAGGCGCCTGGTTCATGCACCCATACTGACCGCTGTTCATGGCCGACGAAGGCTGGAATTTGCACGCCAACACAGCAACTGGACGTCCAATGATTGGTTACAGTTGGCCTTTTCAGACTATTCACCTTTTGCTCAAAATCAGACACTTGGCCGTTGGCGTGTACGGCGTGAGACGTCTGAAAGCGAACAAGGAGGGAGCACTATGGTCTGGGGAAAGTTTTCGTGGCATTGTATGGGTGGTGATTCGTCATTCTGGAAGAAACAACGCATCGACACCAGTACACATCTATCCTTGGAGACCATGTCCACCAGTACATGCAGTTTGTTTTTCCTCGACACGATGGCATCTACCAGCGGGAAAATTCAACGTATTACACAGCTCGAAGTGTACATAAGTAGTCGAAAAGCACCAGGATGAATTTACCGTACTCCTCTGGCCATTAAACGTCCAGAATTAAACCCCGATCGAGAATTTGTGGGACCACCGCCATGGGGCTACTCGCGCCATGGAGCCTCAGCAGAGAAACCTGAAACGTCCCCTTTGAAAAATTAATGAATTACTGTGCTGATAAACCTCTTACGTTATTTGATTTTCAAACAGCTGAGCGAAACTGAACGTACTCAGACATTTCGCTGTTTATCAACACTAAACTGACACACAATATTTTTATCGCAACGCAATCTGACTTTCAATAATCCCTACAAAAGAATGGCCCTGACTAACAATACCCTATACCTTTCATGAATCACTTACCTCACAAAAATCTTCGTTACTCGAGCTATTGCAATACAGCGTGCGCTAATACTGTCAGCTGAGTAAGAGATTCTAACTACTGAAGGGACTAACTACTGATAGGCATAGTTGGCAAATGAAAGATTTTGATAGAGAACAAACAATGTATTTACCTTAATAATGTCAAAAGTCATCATATATATATCAGTTCGTGATATCCAATATTACAAATTTACTCTTTCTGATGGACACACGTCCAGATCGTCCGCTCTCAAAATTCTGCTATCTCTCGCTCTCCACATCCACCACTGATGGCGGCTCACCTCCAACTGCGCAACGCTAAGCGCTGTTGCCATCCAACTGCCCAACACTACAATAGCAAAAATTCCAACAATGCAAACCATCCATAGACTGCACACAGCACAGTTAGTGATTTTCATACAGAGCGCTACGTGACGTTACCAACATAAAAACCTAAACAGCCTACTTACAAACCTAGCGCGGCTCGCCACATCATTGGAATCGACATGACATCCCTTCGATACCATTCAGAAAATGTCTTCCTGCACGTCTTGCTGTGGTCTTTGCTGCAAAAGGTGGTAAATGGAAATGAGCGTTTGGCGTCATTGGCCGGGAGGCCCCTTACGGGGCAGGTCCGGCCTCCTTGGTGCAAGTCTTCTTACATTACATTACATACCTGCTCTCCGGATGGGGATGAAATGATGATGAAGACAACACAACACCCAATTCCTGAGCGGAGAAAATCCCCGACCCAGCCGGGAATCGAACCCGGGCCCGTAGGACGGCAATCCGTCATGCTGGCCACTCAGTTATCGGGGCGGACTACAAATTGTGGTTATTCAGGCTTTTGATAGGTGATTACATTAATGTGACTGGACAGTGTATTTAACATTGTTTGGATGAAGTGAACTTCGATAAATAAAAAGGAAGGGAGATTAAGGTTTAACGTATCATTAATGACTATATCATTAGAGGGGTTATTGAACGGATACAAATAGGGTAGTACGAATGTTCACGAAGGGGGCAGCACGTACGTCCACAGGTTTGTCAGGCGCATGCAAGGGGGTCACGAAGATGCTCATAAAGCTGGAGTGACAGACAACTGAAGACAGACGTCAGCTAACCCACAAAAGCCTGTTTACAAAGGTCAAGAACCAGCTTTGAGTGGAGAATCTAGATTAGATTAGATTAGATTTACTTTCATTCCAATTGATCCGTAGTGAGGAGGTCCTCCAGGATGTGGAACATGTCAGAAAAACAACAATACATGACAAATATTTAAACTAAAACAAATAAGCTAATGTACCATTCCACAGGTCCCAAGTGGAATGATCGTCATTTTTTAATGAACACTAAGAGTCATTTTACAAATACTATTGCACTGAATTTAAAATAAAAAGTTTTATATTTATTTATAAGGTAAGAAACATGTAATACAACTACTGTAATACTTATTTACAATGAACACATTACTGCACTGAAATGGTGCAGAAGTTAGATTATACTTACACACACACACACACACACACACACACACACACACACACACAAATTTTCAGTGAACACATTACTGCACTGAAATTGTGCAGAAGTTGTACTTATATACAAATCAGTTGGTTTTCCTCAGAAATTCATCAATGGAGTAGAAGGAGTTGGCCACCAATAAATCCTTTAGGCTTCTCTTAAACTGAATTTCATTGGTTGTTAAGCTTTTTATGGCTGCTGGCAAGTTATTGAAAATGTGTGTTCCTGAATAATGCACACCTTTTTGTACAAGACTAAGTGACTTTAAATCTTTGTGAAGATTATTCTTATTTCTAGTATTGATTCCATGAATTGAGCTGTTGGTTTGAAAAAGTGATATATTTTTAATGACAAATTTCATTAAGGAATAAATATATTGGGAAGCTGTAGTTAGTATCCCTAGTTCCCTAAACAGGCTTCTGCAGGATGTTCTTGAGTTCACACCACATATAATTCTTACTGCACGTTTTTGTGCCCGGAAAACTTTAGCTTGGCTTGATGAATTACCCCAGAAAATAATCCCATATGACATTATGGAATGAAAGTAAGCATAGTATGCCAGCTTTTTCATTTTTATATCCCCTATGTCTGACAAAATTCGCATTGCAAACAGAGATTTGTTAAGACGCTTCAGCAGTTCTGTGGTGTGCTCCTCCCAGTTGAATTTATTATCAAGCTGTAATCCCAAGAATTTAACACCGTCCACTTCTTCTATCTTCTTGTCATCATATGTTAGACATATACTCTTGGGACACCCCTTACAAGTTCTGAACTGCATGTAGTGTGTTTTTTCAAAGTTTAGTGACAAAGAATTGGCTAGGAACCAGTGATTAATGTCTACAAATATTTTATTGGCTGATCTTTCTAAGACTATACTTGATTTGCTATTTATTGCAATGTTTGTATCATCAGCAAACAAAACAAACTTGGCATCTGGTAATGTTACTGATGAAAGGTCATTGATATACACAAGAAAAAGTAAGGGCCCCAAAATGGAACCTTGTGGGACCCCACATGTAATTAGTTCCCAGTTGGATGATGCCTGATAGCTTGATACATGTCTCTTTCCTAATAACACCCTTTGTTTCCTGCCAGAGATATAAGATTTGAACCATTTTGCAGCATTTCCTGTTACACTATAATATTCTAGTTTACTTAAAAGGATATTGTGATTTACACAGTCAAATGCCTTTGACAGATCACAAAATATACCAGTTGCCTGCAATTTTTTGTCTAATGAATTAAGTACATTTTCACTGTAAGTGTAGATAGCCTTCTCAATATCAGAACCTTTTAGAAATCCAAACTGTGACTTTGACAGTATGTTATTTGAGATAAGATGGTTATAAAGACGACTGTACATTACTTTTTCGAAAATTTTTGAGAATGCTGGCAACAGTGAAATTGGACGGAAATTTGATGCTATTTCTTTATCTCCCTTCTTAAACAGTGGCTTAACTTCAGCATATTTCAGCCATTCGGGAAATATTCCACTGATAAACGACTGGTTACACAGATAGCTTAATATGTTACTTAGCTCAGAATCACATTCTTTAATTAACTTTGTTGATATTTCATCATACCCACTAGATGTTTTTGATTTTAAAGATTTTATGATGGATATTATTTCTGTTGGGGTAGTGAGGGTCAAATTCATATTATGGAAGTTACTTGAAATGTCTGGTCTAAGGTAATCCATAGCAGCATCTACCGAACCTGACAACCCCATCTTTTCAGTAACAGTTATAAAATGTTTGTTAAAAAGTTCTGCAACACTATACACATCTGTCACCAATGCATCATTTACTCTTAATGCTATTTGTTCCTCTTCATGTCTGGTTCTACCGGTCTCCTCCTTCACTATATCCCATATTGTCTTTATTTTGTTATCTGATATGACTATCTTTTCCTTGTAATATATTTGCTTTGACATCCGTATTACAGTCTTTAATATTTTGCAGTATTTCTTATAATGTGCTATAGCATCAACATTGGAAATGTTTCGGATTGACAGATACAGTTTTCTTTTTGTTTTACAAGATACCCCTATTCCTCGAGTAATCCATGGCTTCTTTGTAGACTTTGCTCTAACCTTGGTAAGTTTTGGGGGAAAGCAGTGTTCAAATAAGGTAAGCACTTTATTAGCAAAAATGTTATATTTTTCATTCATGCCATGAGCACTGTAAACATCAGTCCAGTGAATGTCTCTGAGGAGTGTCCTAAAATAATCAATTTTTGGCTTACTGATTACCCTCTTGAGCTCAGATTTAACAGATTTTATATCCTGTTCAGTATTAACATTTAACAGAAGGAACTGCATGTCACGGTCTGAGAGGCCATTGACTATTGGTTTTGTAATACAATTTTGTTCATTTGACTTTTCTATAAAGATATTATCAATGGCTGTTTGTGAGCAAGTGGTTATCCTAGTGGGGAACTTTACTGTGGGAATTAAGTTGAATGATAGTGTTACTAACTCAAATAGGTTCTTATTGGGAGAGTCTTTAAGGAAATCTACATTGAAATCACCAGCAACCACTATTTCTTTGTTTTTGGTTGTTAAATGGGTCAGTACAGCTTCAAGGTGGTTTACAAACAGATTAAAGTTACCTGCAGGTGCTCGATATACACTTAATATTATGAAAGATTTTTTGTGAAAATCTAATTCTGTTGCACATGCTTCCATATGCTGTTCTAGGCAAAATTTATGAATGTCTATGTTCTTAAATTTATGACAGTTCCTGATGAATGTGGCAACTCCTCCTTTCTCCATTTCTGATCTACAATAGTGAGATGCTAACCTAAACCCTGTAACACTTAAAAGTTCTATACCAGTGGTCACATGATGTTCAGAGAGGCAGATTATGTCAGCTGGGTTTGAAGACTCTAATTCATCTATGCAGATAGTTAATTCATTAATTTTATTTCTCAGTCCTCGAATATTTTGATGCAATAAAGATAGCTGACATTTCACATTGACTGACTTAAAATTGGATGGAGTTAAAATATCTGCTGACAGTTGAAAATTCTTAACCAATGGCTGTTTATGTTGATGTAATAAGCTGGAATTATGTTTTTTGATTTCTTTCTCAAACTGAAGGTTTGTCTCAGTTCTAACCTCTCTTAAAATTTGTTTTCTTTCTGTCCTCCCTACCCTAAAAAAGGGTCTTTTCTGAATCCTATAACCACTGGTATTTTACCACTCATGACAGTGCTTCCCCCCTTTAACTTTCCTGCTATTTCCCCAGCCAATTTACCCTTCCCCTTCCTGTTGAGGTGAAGGCCATGCCTAGTATAATCCCACCTACTGACAGAATCAACATGAACCACACCAATGTGTGACCCCGCACCCGACATGAGCAGCCGTTCCAGCTCCAAATTAACTCTCTTGACAGAAGAGTTCAAATGAGGTCGGTCATGGCGCCCAAGAACAGATACAAACTCAACACTGGTATGCCTCGATGCTGATGCAATCTTCGCCAGGTCACACTCTATGCTGTACCCAGGATCTCTGTCAATACTGTTACCTGCCCCACCCACTATAACCACGGTGTCTTCCTTAGTGAAATCTTTGCAAAGTGATCCTAAATCCTCTGTCATCTGCTCCAGACCAGCACTAGGTTTAAAAAAATTGGTGACCTGGTATTCTGATCCTAGTTCATCCTGCAAGAGTTGGCCAATACCTCTTCCATGGGAACTACCTAACAACAACACTTTCTTTCTCTTTACTGATTTCCCTACATTCTTACTTTTCAGTTTGCTGCTGAAAGTTTGTTGTGCCCTGTCTACACCTGTAACTGCTTGAGGCTCACCAGCTTCTAACTGAAGCAACAGGTCAAATCTATTTTCCACATTCACCATAAAGCTGTCAGACAAAGTTCTAGGCCTGTTCCTCCTGTTGCCTGTTGCCACTTCCCACCTCTCTTTACCCTTCTCCCTCCTTAACCTGTCAAGATCTCCCCTGGCCTTGTCTAACTCAGCCTGAAGGGCAGCAATTTTCCCCTCCTGTTCCAGTATCTTCCTATCTCTACTACAAATCCTACAAAACCACTGATGAGTCTCATTTACTTCCCCTATTCCCACGCCACTACAGTCACCCACATGGAAAAAACTACAGCACCCATCACACCAAAGCCCCGACCTAACAATTCTACGGCAAGTCAAGCACTTTTCACTCATGATAAACGTAATAATTTATTAAGAATAAGTCAGTTAAATTACAGATAAACACGAAAATATGGTTACACAAATTTGGCCTATACGCAACTGTGTGTAAACAAAAACAAAAGTGCAAAGTTTCTGAAACAACAAGTTAAACTTTACGCTACTTTCCGGAAATGCTAGTTAAATAATGAAGAGGTACGCTAAGTTAAATTGCTGGAGAGAGCAAGGAACAACTAAACGAAATTCTATAGATTTGCTGCAGCAGAACGTAAACAGAAAATACGACTGTACGGTCTTTTCGCGTTTTCTGCTATATTACGTAATGAGAAATGAAACCTTTAATGGTACACTTAAACGGCACACTAATACACTTATTTACCACGTAATCAGTACTAATCTATGTGTTTTATAATCTAAAATAACTTATCTTTACGAGAACACCAAACCTCGCGCTAGTCGCTTGGCTGCAGGGCTCAGAGTCTCCTTGGCTGCAGGGCTCAGAACCTCCTGAACCTCCTGAATATCGCTCGCTCAGGGACTGCGAAGACCAGATGGTACCAATTACAGCACACGCAGAGAAATTTAGGCAACCAATGTTCCTGAGCCCCATACGAGAATGGAGGGGGAAGAACCCCTAATAACAGGTACAATGTGAAGTATCCTCCACCGTGCATTTCAAAGTCTTTTGCAGAGTATAGATGTGGAAGTGCAAACGAAGCTATAGCTATAAGGGAGGATGGGGAAAGAACTCGGTGCTGTACTCATTAGAAGAACCGTCCCGGGTGGTAAAGTGCGAAAATCTTAATTAAATGTGAGTAGCAGAATCTGAACGTCCTTCCTTCTAAATAAAAAGTGGCATTGTATGTCTTGCCAATGAATTTAGAAAAGTTCATAAATTGCATAGGGATGATGGCGAAATATCAGACACTAGAGACAAAGGCCTTTGAAGTATAAAATTTTCATTTCAGACGCGACTTCGGCATGTACAAAACGACAAAACTTAAGTGTACACTGGTGTCGTAGTGTCTACAATCATCTGTGAGATAATTTACGCGAAACTGGTTTCACAAAAACGTGCTTCGCCCCCTAATTTCGTCCTGTGTACTACCCTTTGTTCAGCCAATGGGCTTGGACTAACGAAAACAAGATATATCGCACAGAAAGTGTGAAGAATTTACGTGACCCGAGGAAAGGGAAGGCATCAGTTAACTGAGTTCAGTCATGCTTCTCATTCGCATGTTACAAAGTAAAAAATAAAAAAAATATATGTAATGCTTCAGACCTCTTTAAGGGAAAGTAGGCCTCCATTGGATATTACCTTCAGGCGGTACGTGGCTTTCTTTCAGGTATCTGTAGAGTAGTCGTGCTGATATTCATGTTTACGGGTTTGTGTGTATCTGACCCAAGTTTTGCAAGCTTAACCTAAACGCTTACTCCTTGCTCTTATCTGCCGTCGTGTTTACGCAGGAAGTGTCTTATCAGCATTCTCGTAGAGTTTTTCGGCTGTAAATAACATTTTTGCTATTCTTCAGTAATCGTAAGTGATTACCGATTGGTAATTTTTAGAAATAACTTTCTCTCTCACATAGCTTACGATCTCACAAATTTCACTGGCGCGTTTGTAAATGCCAAACCGTGTTCACGAGATATGAATTAAACGCTATGAGTTAAACACCATCTAATACTATCGCGTACGTGATTTCGGTGGTTGTTTATTTACTTACTTATCATATGCAACATAAACTGGAGCTAATATACATTCAGTGCATAAGTTTACAAAATAAATAGAACTAAAAAACATTAAAATCTACAAACTAAATTTTTGATTCATTCAAGGACTGCCTATGCCACTTCAATGAAATCTTCTAGCTTTCCAGGGTAGGCTAGTATGCTGCAGTTTCGAAGTGTGTTTGGTAGACAGATGTTCATTATCACAGTCACACTGAGAAGATGAAACCTATCCCCATCATTTCGGGCTTTGTGTACGAATCCCGTTAATTGTCTTCCAAGCACTTCGCAAAATTCCGTACCGGCTGGTCTTGTACCAGGTCTTATGAGGTTATAATATTTCTCATGGGAACTGCTGGTCCACGTTTCTGACCACTTCCTGCTCACGCTGAAATCCACTGCTTGCAGCGATTCTGCCAATATGATAGGCGACTGTCTGGAATTTAATAAGCTCATTCCTAGTGTGGACACACCAGAGTGGATAAGGAGCTGGCGCATTGTTGTCGTGACATGCTGGAGCAGCTTAACGCACAATGCTGTACCTCGAGGCACAGGAAGGGGAACAAGTGCTGGTCTGAATCCGGTGGTTTGGTGAAAGGGACAGCCTGACATACGGTCTTAGGTGGTTTTTCGCACTTGGCTAAGCACAAATTGGACTTGTTCCCCATATATTTTACATATACAATAAAAAAGCCTTTAAAGTGCGAATGCAGAATATACAGCATCACTTTTACGGGAGTACGGGAGTCACAGAGTAACTTCTTCCCAAACGGTGACTGACATTTGTGGTTACTGAGAGCATCCGGTCACTCAACTGCGTTTAAATAATGGACAAATCGCAGACGCCCGACTGCTCACCGTTAGCTGACTCTACCACAGACTTGTCAAAATCTGAAGAAGAAGATTTTAGGAGGTCATACGGAGGCCTCTCCAAAGAATACACTAAATATTTTCTACCCACATTCTTCAAATAGAGTTATGTTTAGTGTCTGTTTATCTCGATATAAATTCGATACTAATTTCGAAAAACAGAATCTGTCCGTGCAGTTTCGAGCTTTTCCCTCTTAACTCAAGTATACGAAGACTTATATTTCTACGTACTGCTTAGAGGACTAAGCTGTCATGCCCATAATTCATTTCACACAGTTACTTACAGAGCGTAATAAATATTGGAGGGTCACAACATGTTTTACAAATTTTTTCATGCAATGGAAACTTTTCGCAGTATGTTCACTACTCCAATGAAAGTATTATACTTACGTGTGAAATTCGTGTACGCACTGTTTGTAGCCATCTATTTAAAGAAACAGGCACACTGACAGAAGTTTCAAAATACATTTACCCTCTTATGAAGTTTGTTATGATTAATTGATAATAGATTTAGTTCCGGACACAGGATTTAGTTTTAGTGTCTCGATGACATTTTTGTTATTGATTAAAAAATTATCGGTTCATGAGTAGTGACTTTATAAAATAATGTTGAAAGCACTTACTGCATAAAAATTTAAAATTTAAAAAAGTGGGTGCATGAAATACCATTAAACTTTATTTCCTCTAAAAGAAGATTATTCACGCACTAGCAGCAAAATTACTATTCAGAAGCAAAATTAAGATCATTTATTTTCCTATCTTGGTACTTTAATGTGTACCAATTCTCAGGGCGGTGTTCACATTGATCTTTTTAGCTTCAAGCTGTGCTCTTTTCCAATACAGACTCCTCGAAATGTACGCAATCGCAGGTGGCCTCATGTTGCAGCAAGACTCTTCGGATTGTTAGGTGGTTTAAAATGTCTTACATTGACTGAAGGAACAAACAGAAAATCTATGTTCCCTCGCAGGATCTGCAGGGTCGATTGTAACGGTTCCCTCTCGGTCTCCTGCACTGAAGAAGATCAACGGAGGGAATCTTTCTGCAGTGGTACGTTAATTCATCTAAATTTGCTAACACCCTAAGTTATCCCTTTCAAGAAGTAGCATATGGAACTTTACGTTCGATTAACTGCAAGAGCAAATCCTATAAGTCTGTACTAGGTGGTCTGTTGATGGTTGAAGAACAGATCTACTTACTTCTTGTCTAAGACTATCTCCTTGTTCCCATTGTAACGCTTCTCTGTTGGTCGCGACTCGAAACCCTGCGATTTTTAGCTGTGTAATTCGGCGTGGCTTTTGGGACTGCTGCTACTGTCAATATAATAATATTCCTCTTTCTTCAGTTTAAGAAAAGTGGATGTCACCTCATTTATTTGTCCAAGTGAAATAAGGGAACGCTTATATCTGGTGACATCACAAAATCAATGCTACACGAGAAACAGTTGAAATCCATAAATCAGTGCAACAATCACGATCTGTGATGACATATACTATCTCGAGTATCTCAAGTATTTTTACTATCAGCTCAATGTTACCAGGGCCAAGCTGGCCACTAAAATATTGACAGTAACGTAACTGATCCATTTGATCGCAAATTACATGTTCTGATCATGGAACTAGAATACTTACATGTTCACATCGCGGTACACCAACGAGATATTCATTAATCTAATTCAACTGTTACCTTTTGATTCTTAATGTTTAAGAAATGAAATTGCAATTACAAACTGTCAGCTTCAATTTTTTGTGTAAGTCATGTATTAAATGTAATTACTGGGCGCTGTGCATGTTGCCGTCAATTTTGAGGCAGGAGCTGCTTCTTAGCTCAAGGACTAATTCTTCTACTGTCAGGGCTTTCCCACACTCTGTGTACAGGTGGCGTGACGCTATATCATTAGGAGATGGGTAACCTGTCTCTCTACCGGCACGCACAGCAGACCTATGTGGCTACCAGATCATGACCCCCAGCGTGGCATAAATGTCACTCTGTGATCACTTAGATGGACATTCTTAACTACTTGAGTACTTTGTTTAATAGTTTATATATCCTGACGTATATCGTACTCCCAGAAGTATGTCAGGCAGATTATTTTTTCAGAGAAAATTTACGAATCTGTACGTCGGCGATGTACTGAGCCGAAATCGCTTGTACTGTTGGGGTTCAGAATCGTCTCTCGAGTTTGTAGAGTGCACCAGAGGTAGCTCAAAGGCGCGTGTAGTGTCCAAAGACTTTACATGCCAGAATTGTCAGAGGATGAAACCAGTAGCTGTTTCTTAAAGATCTTCTGCTTACGATCCCCAACTATACTTCGTTCGTCATAAGAATAAACCAGATACAAACAAATACAAACGCGATATGAAACTTCCTGATAGATAAAAATTGTGTGCCGGACCGTGACTCGAACTCGGGACCTTTGCCTTTTGCAGGAAAGTGCTCTACCAACTGAGCTACCCAAGCAAGACTCACGCCGCGTTTTCACAGCTTCAATTCCGCCAGTACCTCGTCTCCTACCTTCCAAACTTCACAGAAGCTCTCCTGCGAACCTTGAAGATCTAGCACTCCTGGAAGGAAGGATACTATGGAGACATGGCTTTGCCACGGCCTGGGGGATGTTTCCAGATTGATATTTTCACTCTGCAGCGGAGTGTGCGCTGATATGAAACTTCCTGATAGATTAAAACTGTGTGCCGGACCGAGACTCGAACTCGGGACCTTTGCCTTTCGCGGGCAGGTGATTTACCAAACACGTTTCACGACCTGTCCTCACAGCTTCAATTCCGCCAGTACCTTGTCTCCTACCTTCCAAACTTCACAAAATCGTCTCTGGGGTTGGTGGAGCGCACCAGACGTAACTCAACCAAGCCCGCGAAAGGCAAAGGTCCCGAGTTCGAGTCTCGGTCCGGCACACAGTTTTAATCTGTCCGGAAGTTTCATATCAGCGCACACTCCGCTGCAGAGCGAAAATTTCATTCTACAAACACGATGATTGGTTAGAAGCCGCAGCACCAAATACGCTGGTGTTGTTACGTTCGGTCCTACTCATGTATTAGATATATTGTTACTAAGTTACGTTAAATGAACCTTTAATATCTTAATGGTATTAACAGCCGTCAATGGTTTTCTTAATCACGCTTTAGCTATGTAGTTTTTATTTAAAAAATCGTGTAGTCACTGTTGTGCTCTGATTGTCGCGCTGTTAATACGCAGTATGAAATGGCTGAGGCTACTTTCTGTTCCGTAATGAAACACACGTGTGGAACACTGTTAAAAAGTGCAAAGAAATAGATTGTTTTTAATGTTTCTTCATAAATTTACAGAAATAATCGACTTCGAAGTTTTAAGAGGTAACGTATTAGATACAGTTGAGACACAGATACAGATTGGATGTATAGCGGAATCGGTACCGTAGTAGATTGGTAACATGGTTCGCTGATACATGTCTCGTCTCAGTTATTTTTTTCTCGTTCAATTTGAAATAACCACATCTCGTAATTGTAAAATTCATCATAATTTTTTATGAATAATGCACGTCTTATGTTTCAAATTATACATTGTACTCGAAATTCCTGTTTTAATTTCAAACATAAGTTCCTAATTATCGATAATTTATGAAAGATTGTTAATAAAGGTTGCTTAAATTAACAAAACATAACAATTTAATTTTTTAATGGAAAAATGAAAAACCAGATACTCTTTATTTGGACTGTGTGAATTGTTTTAATCACAGATGCGGATCATTTTCACAGTATCGAGCACACCATACAACTATTGCATTTTTACATTTTCCACTGTATCATTGCAATATGAACCCAACAGAACCGATCTGGAGTCAAGTTAAGGGATTCGGCCGGAGAAATAACAAGACTGTTACGCTGCCGGATGTACTGGAACTAACGCACGCAGCTTTTTCACATGGCAGGATATATAAAACGGCACGTCATAAAAGAAGAGGAGAAAATGCCTGGGTGGCTTCGTGGTTTCTGTTGTTGATCGACTCGTTATCAGTACAGCAAGTGACAGTTCCAGAACTGAAATGTGTTTCTCGGATTCCGATAAGGAAGGAGCTAAGAGATTACGAGACGACTGACTGTAATTAATACCTTTTGTGGCTTCAGTGTTCAACACTACGGTGAAATCCTTGCAGTATGCTTTTGCATCACACATAGCTCGCTCAGAAAAATTACCCCGTGTTTAAGATGGGAATTTTCATCACTCTTGTTTTTGATTAGAATACTGTGTCAGGTAAGAACGAAAGCGTATTATGCTTTCCGTCTAGTCACCTAAGAAGAGCGCAGTAGTACTGAAGATTTGCCGAATATTATTATTATTATTATTTTTAAAATTAAATGACATTCGAAGCTATATTGTTTCTTTGCTTGTCTCTTTTTTACGTCCAAACTACAACTACACACATCATTGCAGGTTAATTGGACCACTGGCTGGCCAGTGCTATCCACGTTTCACGTGCAGGTAAAGCTGTAGTCCGGCATTATCGCTCCGTCTGTGAGCGTGTAACACAGCATAAAACGTATTCTTATGGTCGTACTTGACTGTACTGGACATAGCTTGGCTTCCAAGAAATGAAATCCATGAGATTCAAGTAAGCGAGCAAGGGTACATGGTGTAATGTTTACATTGGGTTTATTCTATTCTGTTATGATGAACATAGTGCCACAAAGCAATCAGATTTTCCTACTCAACAGCAGAGTACTGTGCATCGGTCTGGCTTAATAATCCATATGTGGAAAAAGGTAGATACAGTAACTGACGAATCCCCGCGTACTGGTTACCTATCCACCATCTGATATCAGACTGAAGACAGCGCTACTCCGCTATTATCGGAAAATAATTCATAGCCGTGAACTTCCAGTATTGAATGGTGTTTTCTCTGTGGTGCGAAAAAGACATTCAACTGTTATCATATCCAGGATTCTTGCTGAAGATGAATTCAGTGCCATCGATGAGTAGAAACGCTCCTATTAACAAAACAATGCCCCACGGTGGGCGAAACTACCCTTCATCCAGGAGAAATTTCCTAGGTTTGACCAGCTTCAGGCAATTTAGACTACTCCGAATTGCATCCGAACAGCTCATAGATCATATGTAAACACTCTCCATAAGTGAGAGAAAATCTTCATCGCCATCTTCTGACTGTCATGTGGAACGACAGACATCTGCTCGCGTTGTATCAACATGTCCCGCCCGTGCCTACAGCCGTTCTTTCGAAGATTTCGTGACAGTGACAAATAAAGAGATGAACTATATAAAAGATTTTGATTTTTGAATATAACCTTTGTCATTTGTATTGTACACGGTCCCAACCACATTAATTTGACCACCTGTCAGAAACCTGAAAAACACCGAGCGAGGTGGCGCAGTGGTTAGCACACTGGACTCGCATTCGGGAGGACGACGGTTCAATCCCGCGTCCGGCCATCCTGATTTAGGTTTTCCGTGATTTCCCTAAATCACTCCAGGCAAATGCTGGGATGGTTCCTTTGAAAGGACACGGCTGACTTCCTTCCCCGTCCATCCCTAATCCGATGAGACCGATGACCTCCCTGTTTGGTCTCTTCCCCCAAACAATCCAATCCTGAAAAACAGCTTTCTGGATGGTGGACTGCTGCGAGACGTGCGAGTCCACTATCTATCACCTGATGGACCGTGTTAATGCGTAGCCTTACCCAGACGCACGGACAACATCACAGCCCAGCATCCTGCGATCCACATACTAGACAACTAACATGTTTACGGAGGTGACAGTAGAACTTTTGGTTTGGTCACCACGTTGGTGCGGGCGTGGAGGGGCCCCATCTCTTTGTTTAAAGTGAGATTCTAGAAGGTACCAACAGACATGTGGTGCCATGCCGACTGCATTGCCGTGGCCAGCTGCACAAAGTTTCTCGGTTGATGATCCATGGCGCGAACAGCTCGAACAAAGAGGTCCAAGAGATTCTCGATTGCGTTAAAATCCGGGGCGTTTGGAGGCCAGGGCAGTACGGTAAATTTAAACTGGTGCACATCGAATAACGCATGTACACTACGAGCTGCCGGCCGGAGTGGCCGAGCGGTTCTAGGCGCTTCAGTCTGGAACCGTGGGACCTCTATGGTCGCAGGTTCGAATCCTGCCTCGGGCATGGATGTGTGTGATGTCCTTAGGTTAGTTAGATGTAAGTAGTTCTAAGTCTAGGGGACTGATGACCTCAGATGTTAAGTCCCATAGTGCTCAGAGCCATTTGAACCATTTGCTACGGTCGCAGGTTCGAATCCTGCCTCGGGCATGGATGTGTGTGATGTCCTTAGGTTAGTTAGATGTAAGTAGTTCTAAGTCTAGGGGACTGATGGCCTCAGATGTTAAGTCCCATAGTGCTCAGAGCCATTTGAACCCCTACGAGCTGTATGGCGTGTTGTGTTGCCCTACTGGTAGATGCCGTCGTGCCGAGAATGGTTCCCAAGGATAGATGCATATTTATGTTGATTTACTGTGACTTAGTCAGTGACGTGACCACCCAAGAAGTGCCACGAAAACATTCTCCAGACCATAGTGCTCCGTGCTTGTTTGCTTTCAGACATTTCACATCGTATGCGCCATCGGCCATCTGTACCATGGAGAACAAAACGTGATGCATGTGAAGAGGCCATCTGTCATCGCTTTATGGAAGTCGTGCAAATTCCAGCCTTCGACGCTGATGAACAGCACTCAACATGTGTGCATGAACCACGTACTTGCTGCGAAAGCCTTTACGCTGTAACGCTCGCTGAAATGTCGTTGAGGAGACACTGTTGGCAGCTCCTTGATTATCTGTGCGGTCACTTGCTCAACATTTGAATATCTATTCGCCCGTACGCGTCTCCGCAGCCGTCGTTTACCTCCAATCTACGGCGCGTGGTGCACGAGTTGCCTCGTTGCCGGCTTTGGATAGCACCATTTTGCCATGCACGGTATACTCTAACCAGTGACGCACGTGAGAGTTTACAGACTTCGTCGTTTCGGAAATGTTTCCATCCTTGGCCCGAAGGCCAATGACCATACCCTTTTGGACGTCAGATTAATCGCTCGATTTTCCGCCTTATATACCAGCCACTGCTAGTGTGTTGCCACCTGTCGTCTGTGACTGTTGCACATTGACATCGAGCCTAAGCGGTGTTGTTGTTGTTGTGGTCTTCAGTCCTGAGACTGGTTTGATGCAGCTCTCCATGCTACTATATCCTGTGCAAGCTTCTTCATCCCCCAGTACCTACTGCAACCTACGTCCTTCTAAATCTGCTTAGTGTATTCATCTCTTGGTCTCCCTCTACGATTTTTACCCTCCACGCTGCCCTCCAATACTAAATTTGTGATCCCTTGATGCCTCAGAACATGTCCTACCAACCGATCCCTTCTTCTGGTCAAGTTGTGCCACAAACTTCTCTTCTCCCCAATCCTATTCAATACTTCCTCATTAGTTATGCGATCTACCCATCTACTCTTCAGCATTCTTCTGTAGCACCACATTTCGAAAGCTTCTATTCTCTTCTTGTCCAAACTATTTATCGTCCATGTTTCACTTCCATACATGGCTACACTCCATACAAATACTTTCAGAAATGACTTCCTGACACTTAAATCTATACTCGATGTTAGCAAATTTCTCTCCTTCAGAAACGCTTTCCTTGCCATTGCCGGTCTACATTTTATATCCTCTCTATTTCGAAGATCATCAGTTATTTTGCTCCCCAAATAGCAAAACTCCTTTACTACTTTAAGTGTCTCATTTCCTAATCTAATTCCCTCAGCGTCACCCAATTTAATTCGACTACATTCCATTATCCTCGTTTTGCTTTTGTTGATGTTCATCTTATACCTTCCTTCGAAGACACTGTCCATTCCGTTCAACTGATCTTCCAAGTCCTTTGCTGGCCCTGACAGAATTACAATGTCATCGGCGAACCTCAAAGTTTTTATTTCTTCTCCATGGATTTTAATACCTACTCCGAATTTTTCTTTTGTTTCCTTTACTGCTTGCTCAATATACAGATTGAATAACATCGGGGAGAGGCTACAACCCTGTCTTACTCCCTTCCCAGCAACTGCTTCCATTTCATGTCCCTCGACTCTTATAACTGCCATCTGGTTTCTGTACAAATTGTAAATAGCCTTTTGCTCCCTGTATTTTACCGCTGCCACCTTTAAAATTTGAAAGAGAGTGTTCCAGTCAACATTGTCAAAAGCTTTCTCTAAGTCTACAGATGCTGGAAACATAGGTTTGCCTTTCATTAATCTTTCTTCTAAGATAAGTCGTAAGGTCAGTATTGCCTCACGTGTTCCAGTATTTCCACGGAATCCAAACTGATCTTCCCCGAGGTCGGCTTCTACTAGTTTTTCCATTCGTCTGTAAAGAATTCGTGTTAGTATTTTGCAGCTGTGGCTTATTAAACTGATTGTTCGGTAATTTTCACATCTGTCAACACCTGCTTTCTTTGGGATTGGAATTATTATATTCTTCTTGAAGTCTGAAAAAGATATAGATACTGATAACGACATCCTCTTGAGTAGTCCCCGCCCGGGGATCCGAATGGGGGACTATTTTACCTCCGGAATATTTTACCCAAGAGGACGCCATCATCATTTAATCATACAGTAAAGCTGCATGCCGTCGGGAAAAATTACGGCCGTAGTTTCCCCTTGCTTTCAGCCGTTCGCAGCACCAGCACAGCAAGGCCGTTTTGGTTATTGTTACAAGGCCAGATCAGTCAATCATCCACACTGTTGCCCCTGCAACTACCGAAAAGGCTGCTGCCGCTCTTCAGGAACCACACGTTCGTCTGGCCTCTCAACAGATGCCCCTCCGTTGTGGTTGCACCTACGGTACGGCCATCTGTATCGCTGAGGCACGCAAGCCTCCCCACCAACGGCAAGGTCCATGGTTCATGGGAGGAGGTGGTCACTTTAATGTGACTAGACCACATATTATGCTAGGGAGCTGAGTTGAAGACATTCAAAAACACTTAATATATGCCTTACGATAAATAATAATACAGTAAAAATAATTGTAATATGTAAACTTTCACGTCCGGAAATGTCACAATTAATAAAATGCCGTAGACATATTAGTTAGTTTTCATGTGGTGTCGCTATTCACAATGGTTTCACTGTTTTTCCTCCCATTGTTGTAGAATTGTTCAAACATTGCCTCAGGACCACGTATTTCAAATGGAACGAAGAGTTCTATGAACGGTCGGATGGTGTCGCTATGGGGGTTCTCTTAAGGCGGGTTGTAGCGAACTTCTTTGTGGAAAACTTCTAGGAGTAGGCATTGGAAACTGAGAACAAAAAATTGAATAATTGGTTCCGTTACGTGGATGTGATGGCGTGGCAGGGAGAGTTGGATTATTTTCACAAACATCTGAACGGGATCAACGCGAAGATCCAGTTTGCCAAGGAGGAGGAGGCAGGCGGAAGATTAAATTTCCTTCATGTGCTAATTTTTAAGTAAGAAGATGGTAACTTGGGCAACACGTTTTACCAAAGACCCACGCACACATACCGTTACCTGCAACGGGATTCGAACCACCACCCACAACAAAAGCGAGCATCATAAAAACGTTGGCGAATAGAGCAAGAAAGATTTGCGAACCAAAGCTGCTTGGCGTAAAATTAAAATGCATTGCTCATGGATGGTTATTCGTTCGCTAAGGTGGAAAGACCATTAAGACCACCGCGTGGACATCATAGCGAAATTCAAGCGCAGGTGAAATCGAATATTGTCCTGCCATTCATTAATGAAAAATTTTGAAAAAGCCGAACATCACGGTAATTTACACACCCTCACGGAAGATACAAGATCACCTAAAATCGGCCAAGGGTGTTCACCAACCGCTGGAAAAAGGTGGAATTTATAGGATTCCGTGTAGTTGTGGGGAGGTGTACGTTCGTTTAGTCTGCAATTACAGGACCGTATATCAACCCGTTCCCTAATTCGAATTGTTCCTGGAGAGCATTTCGCTCGTTCTTCTTGGCGAGAAAAGCTGATCTGGCTGAGCTGGATAAGCTGCATTCGGCAGCCTGCCCACGTTGTTCGTCAGCTTTGTCGGAGAATATGTGTGCACGCATACCGCAATATAAATCATTTTGTGAACGTGCGTCACGGCACGACAAGTTTTCTGCCTGAGCTGGCGTCTCCGGCTGAGAGCGTCCCACGGCGGCCATGACACTGCTTCGAACAATTGGCTGTAGAAACTTTTATAACGCACGGACGAAAAAAGTTTTTCGTCTCAACATTCTAGACACATACACCCTTTTAAAAGTGTAATAACAAATCAAATTTTCGAGCATTTTGAATGAGAACTTGGCCTTAAGATTTCAGGCCGCATCGTCTCAGCGCGACAGCACCTCTCGTAGTGCATGAAGTCAAAATTATAGCGTCCGTGTCTTTAAAGTTTATGAGGTAACGCATCGGAATGAATAGCACCCCTTTCCCGACACGCTACGACGGCAAATTATGCCTGAAACCTTGTGTATTTGGGGAAACGTTCGCTTTAGGTTCGTCCGGAGTTTCTTCCCTGGCTCTCAAATTGTCGGTTGGACACCCGTTTGGTAGATCTACATCTACATCTACATCTATACTCCGCGAGCCACCTTACGGTGTGTGGCGGAGGGTACTTATTGTACCACTATCTGATCCCCCCTTCCCTGTTCCATTCACGAATTGTGCGTGGGAAGAACGACTGCTTGTAAGTCTCCGTATTTGCTCTAATTTCTCGGATCTTTTCGTTGTGATCATTACGCGAGATATATGTGGGCGGTAGTAATATGTTGCCCATCTCTTCCCGGAATGTGCTCTCTCGTAATTTCGATAATAAACCTTTCCGTATTGCGTAACGCCTTTCTTGAAGTGTCCGCCACTGGAGCTTGTTCAGCATCTCCGTAACGCTCTCGCGCTGACTAAATGTCCCCATGACGAATCGCGCTGCTTTTCGCTGGATCATGTCTATCTCTTCTATTAATCCAACCTGGTAAGGGTCCCATACTGATGAGCAATACTCAAGAATCGGACGAACAAGCGTTTTGTAAGCTACTTCTTTCGTCGATGAGTCACATTTTCTTAGAATTCTTCCTATGAATCTCAACCTGGCGCCTGCTTTTCCCACTATTTGTTTTATGTGATCATTCCACTTCAAATCGCTCCGGATAGTAACTCCTAAGTATTTTACGGTCGTTACCGCTTCCAATGATTTACCACCTATGGCATAATCGTACTGGAATGGATTTCTGCCCCTATGTATGCGCATTATATTACATTTATCTATGTTTAGGGAAAGCTGCCAGCTGTCGCACCATGCATTAATCCTCTGCAGGTCCTCCTGGAGTACGTACGAGTCTTCTGATGTTGCTACTTTCTTGTAGACAACCGTGTCATCTGCAAATAGCCTCACGGAGCTACCGATGTTGTCAACTAAGTCATTTATGTAGATTGTCCTAAACAGAATACAAGGAACTAATGCTAGGTAACTGATATCTAGCTTTTGGGGATATAAAAACATTACACTTCATCTCAACAACTTCAACTCATAGCTACTGTTTAAATACGACGCAAGCATTACAATACAGTCCATTATCAGAACTGCAAACATCATCATTTGAACCCACTGCTAGTTTATAATATGTGATCCCATTCCAGTAATCAGCACACAATATTTTTCGAAGTGTGAATTTCTCTAAATAGTTGACGGATGATTACTGATGAATCATCTCCCACACTGCCCAAAATCATCTCGTCAAATACTCTCTGTAGCCTCAAACGACGCGACTTCTAGTAAGCCGCTCTTCGTGGTGATAAATTTCTTGGAATGAAGGCACTGCCTGTTACGGTTTGTTCTGCAGGTTTCTGTAAAGAGTCTCTCTCCATCTGTGACAACCAATCAGCAACTATTGGACAGTGGTACAAACCATCGTGGAGACATCATCGACGATTGTGTATTGTTTAGTGTTAGCGGTTGTAACAACGATGCAACAGACAGTTGTTTGCTATGAATCATAAGCAATTTACAAACACCATTTCGTTTGTTATGTCAAAATAATCAGTTTAGAATTCTCTACTGCCTGTATAATTTTGACCCTAATGTTTCTGGGACATCCTGGAAGGGGAAGTGGGAAATCATGTGCAGCGGATAATTGTACGCATTCAGTATTTGACGCTTCACGACTTCCGACTACTGGCACCTTCTTCTGAATCCTATAATTAACCGGAAGACAAAGATCCATTTGAGCTGTGGAAGGCGTGAGTGTCTAGCGAACAAAACACGCCTTTCTGTTATTATTTTCAGCAAACAGAAAATAAGAAGGTAAGCTACAGCTGTTATTGATTTACTTTTATCCACCTAATTAAAACTTCATAGTATCATTGCTTGGAGTTACTTTCTCAATACAATGAAGATCCAAAGAAACTGATATACCTGCCTTGTATCGTACAGGGCTCCCGCGAGGACGCAGAAGTGCCGCAACACAACGTGGCATCGACTCGAATAAAATCTGAAGTAGTGCTGGAGGGAATTGGAACCATGAATCCCATAGGGCTGTCCATAAATCCGTAAGAGTACGAGGGCGTGGAGTATCTTCTGAACAGCACGTTGCAAGGTATCCCAGATATGCTCAATACTGTTCATGTCTGGGGAGTTTGGTGACCAGCGGAAGTGTTTAAACTCAGGACAAGAATGATTGCAGGTGATTAGACAGGATGCTTACGTACGTGTCACCTGTCAGAGTCGTGCGTAGACGTATCGGGCGTCCCATATCACTCCAACTGCACACGCTCCACACCATTACACAGCCTCCACCAGCTTGATTAGTCCCCTGCTGATATGCAGGGTCAATAGGTTCATGGGCTTGTCGCCATACCCGTACACGTACATCCATTCAATGCAATTTGAAACGAGACTCGTCCGACCAGGCAACATGTTTCCTGTCATCAACAGTCCAATGTCTGGCTCCGAAAGCCCATATCGATGATGTTTCGTAGACTGGTTCGCACGCTGATTCTTGTTGATGGCGCAACACTGAAATCTGCAGAAATTTGCGCAGGGGTTGCACTTCCGTCACGTTGAACGATTCTCTTCAATCGTCGTTGGTCCCGTTCTTGCAGGATGTTTGTACGGCCGCAGTGATGTCGGAGATTTGATATTTTACCTGATTCCAGATATTCGCAGTACAATCGTGAAATGGTCGTACGGGTAAATCCACACTTTATCGCTGCCTCGGAGATGCCGCATCCCATCGCTCTTGCGCTGACTACAATACCTCGTTCAGAGTCGCTTAAATCTTGATAACATGCCATTGTAGCAGTAGTACTCATCTAACAACTGCGCCAGACACTTGTTGTGACGTATGGGCGTTGCCAAACGCAGGACCGTATTCTGCCAGCTTACATATCTCTGTATATGAATACGCATCCCTATACCAGTTTCTTTGTCGTGCATAACAGTTTAACATACAGAATCTAATCGCGTTAGTGTGTAATGACAGACCGGGATGATGGTACCCTGAAAGAGAAGAGGTTCGCACACTCGTGGAAAAGAGACCGGGAGAAGCTGAAATAAAGAAGACAGTAAGGAATGAAATGAAACAAGAGACTAGGTTGAAGAACACGGATGAAAAAGCTGTACGCGAGTGCATTACTAAGCAGCCAGAGAATTAGTTGCAGAAAACCAGAAGTAAGGTGGAAAGATCAGAAACCTTCGCCTGAGCTATAGGATATTTCCTGCATGTCTATGACGCTGATTCGAGCAACCACTTTACTGACGCAATGAAATCAGTACCTACCTTTTAAAGAAGCTACCGAGTTATGTTACATCTGTGGAAAATCGTGTGCAGGCGACGAACTGTGGTGCAGGTGAATTGGGTGCTCTGTTTGGAATCGTGCCGCATGTACTAGAGAAGACACCCGAGACGACAATGCACGTAACGACTTCCTCTGCAAAAAAAATGAACATTAGAAAGTGCTGACATTTCAAAATGAAAGTCGCTGCAAATTCATTGTCGCTGTTCAAAAGTCATTTCAATATTCTAGTCTCTTGAGAGAAATTTTCTGACAGTTTGAGTTGGGATTATTTTCACTCATGTGCTTCCGTTCTCAAGCGCACAATTTCGCCACCCTGTGAGTAATCACGTCATGGAATCGGGAATCATGCGCAATCGCATCTTTGTTATATTTAAGCTTTAAATTTCATTGTAGTATTTTTTTCATTTAAATTCATTTAGTACGAAGAAGTAGAGAAACTGCAACGATCTTAAACACAGTTGGTTTTAAATTATTGTCATGAAAGTGTCAAAATAACAATTTTTACTTAAGTGTGCGCTTTTCCCCACTTTCCCTTTTTATCAGGAAAAGGTGTCTGTCTGTCGTTCAGAAAAAAATAGGACATAATCAAGGTTAAAGGCTACTACAGCTCGTCATCTGTTTCAACGGACAGAAAATGATTTTCTGTTTAACGTGAAAAAAAAAAGTAATCAGTGGATTACTTGTCGAACAAGTTATGCATGAGCTCAATAAATCATGTTCTGAATGACAACGAGTACTGTAAAATGACGTACGCTACGAGTTCAAGTAACCAACTACTCAAGTTCTCTCTTTTTACTGTGATAATATTACGCTGGCGCGTTATTATACGAGTTTTGGGTTTGGTTCTGTGGCTTTGACACCGGACGTAGGGCAGAAGAGAAGAATTGGGGTTCACTGCGGGGCGTGATAAAAAATATCCCAGTTAAACGGATTCAGTGGGTGGCTGGGGACGACCGTAGTCGTGGCGTACGACCGGGCAACGAACCCGGTACTCGTGTTCTGCACGAACCGACCCGCGCCTGGCAAGTGGGACGCGGAGAAACAGGCGGGTTATCCGTGCCGTGTTATCCTGACCGTGAGTCCCGCGGCGAGGGCTCCGCAGCGCGGCCGAACCGCTTTGATCAGACGAGCCGGCGAATTGTCGTAAAAGCGTCGTTCTTAACGGGACCACATTGTCGGATGTAAGAGTGTTGTCAGGTGTAACCGAAGGGCTATTATTGTTCTTGACTTACCAGTGTATCGCAATCAAAAGCAAACTCACCTGCTAGGACTAACAGAAGAGACGGAGAAGACCCAACAGCAGCGCACTTCGTCGCGGGATCGTTTAGTCGGCGTGCGATCGTTACAGTGATGTTCAACAAACTCCAATGGCAGACGCTACAAGAGATGCGTTTTGCATCACGGAGGGGCTTAGCTTTGAAATTCTGAAAGAGTACGTTCCGGGAAAAGTGGGCAACATGTTGCTCTCTCCCACACGCGTCTCGTGAAATGATCAGAAAAAGTTGTTATTTATGTAATCAGTCACTTGTCACAGGAACATTCCCGGACTGGCTTAAATATGCTGAAGTTATACCTCTCCACAAGAAAGGGGACAAAGAAATGCCGTCAAATTACCGACCGATCTCACTCTTTCCAGCTTTTTCAAAAATCTTTGAAAAGATTATGTTCAAGCGTCTACTTAAGCACCTTAGTGTAAATAACATACTGCCAAAGTCACAGTTTGGGTTCCTTAAGGGTTCTGATACAGAGAACGCTATTTACACTTACAGCGAATATGTCCTTAATTCATTGGACAACAAATTAGAGGCAACTGGCATATTCTGTGACCTGTCAAAGGCGTTTGACTGTGTGAGTCACAGCATTCTTTTAAGTAAATTAAAATATTATGGCATCACTGGTAGTGCTGTAAAGTGGTTTCAGTCATATCTTACTAATAGAAAACAAAGGGTGCCATTACGTAACACTTCAGCAGTAGGCAATCAGACATCATCTGAATGGGAAGAAATTAAATGCGGTGTTCCCCAAGGTTCCATACTAGGTCCACTACTGTTTCTTATGTATATTAATGATCTGTCATCTCTTACATTACAAGATGCCAAGTTTGGCTTATTAACAGATGATACAAACATTGCAATAAATAGTAAATCAGATATAAATTTAGAAAGAGCAGCTAATCAAATTTTTACTGGCATTAATAAGTGGTTCATACCCAATTCAGTGTTATTAAATTTTGAAAAAACCCACTATATGCAGTTCAGAACTTCCAAGAGATTTCCTTCTGGTGTGTCTATAAAATATGATGACATGGAAATAGGAGAAGTTGAGAGTGTAAAATTCTTGGTATTACAACTTGATAATAAATTCAGTTGGGAGCAACATACTAACGAGCTGCTAAAGCACCTGAATAAGTCTGTGTTTGCAATGCAAATGATGTCAGACATAGGAAATATAAATATAAAAAACTGGCATATTTTGATTATTTTCACTCCATTATGTCATATGGTATCATATTTTAGGGTAACTCCACAAACAGAGAAAAATTTTTTAGAGCACAGAAGCGTATAATAAGAGTAATGAATAGTGTAACATCATATCGAAACCTATTCAAAGAATTGGGCATATTAACCACAGCTTCTCAGTATATGTATTCCTTAATGAAGTTTGTTGTAAATAATACATCTAGGAATAAGAACAATATACATAAAGATTTAAAATCACTTACTCTTGCCCAGAAAGGAGTCCAGTATTCAGCAACGCATATTTTCAGTAAGTTACCAGCAACCATTAAGAGTTTAGTTTCAGACAAGGCACAATTTAAACATAATTTAAAAGAATTTTTGGTGACCAACTCCTTCTATTCCATCCATGAGTTTCTCAACAAGTGCAGCAGACCATTTTAATGAAAATTTATTACTTTAATTTTTGACAGTACTTGGTTATAACAGCCAAGTAACTACCTACTGTGTGAATGATGGATGTCTAGAAAGCAGGTGTAAGTCTTAAGTCTGTAAATAGTCGAAGTTTAATATTAAATCTTGTACATAATCTGACTATTCTTAACTGAGGATCACTGAAATGAATAATTTACTTTAATTTTTGACAATACTTGGTAGTAATAGCCAAGAAACTAGCAAATGTCTGAATGATGGATTTAATGAAAGCAGATTTAAGTATTAAACCTGTAAATATTAGAAGTTTAAATTTAATTCATGTACATAATTTTACTGTTTATTGACTGAGGATCATTAAAATTAATGAAACTCAAATTTTTCTAATTACATTTTTGTATTGTGTTTATCTGACATGTTCCACACCCAGGAGGATTCCCTCTTTTATGGGTCTATGGAATGAATAATTAATCTAATCTAATCTAAGACAAAACCCGAGATATTAGAGCTGATACGGAGGTTTACCGACATGGAACTGAAACGGGGACACCATTTAGTGATACCAGAAGTACCCTATGCCACACACCGTCTCGTGACTTGCTGAGTATTGATGAACTTTTAGAATTGACACAGTGAAAGTATTCGATGGCAGAAGCAAAAACGTGTTATTGAACACGGGTCAGGAAACGAGTGGTTTGCGAGGCAATTGGGGAAATGTGGTTACGAACTATCACTGACTTCAATATGACATAATGTAATAGTTACTACAGATGTGCTGGAAACGTAGTCCCAGCTAATTCGCCTCCTACATCGATAAAAGATACTATAATGCTTCAGCACGTTACGTTGTAAAGTAGCGGTACACTTGTGCCAGTTAAAGGAGGTTTTCCAATTGTGGTCCTTGCATTCTGATACAATACTGTAGTCGTCTCTGCAGATAAGTTACGAATTATTTCAAACACCCCTGGACCATGTCGTTAACCTTGACAAGACTGTACAGTTCGCTGCTCTAGTTCTGCTACAGTATCAACGGAAAATTTGTATTTCTCACTTTTGAGATGATCTCAGACAGAAAAATCCAAAGCAGAGAGGTCAGGTGATCTTGGAGGCCAAGGAACAGACTCCACTCGAGCTATCCATCTTGGACTACATTGGAATTACCAGCAAAATGTGCCACCGCTCCTTCTCGCATATACCACATTCCCCAATCACAAGTCATGCGTGAAACTGGAGTTGAAATTGGAGTCTCGTTAGATGGAACCTCCACGAAAAGTTTACATTTCAGATTCTTTTGTCCTAACTAGGAAGATGCTTCATACTCAGGTCACTGACACCTTGTTACTATGTGTTCGAGGTTTGGCTCTGAGCACTATCTGAGGTCATCAGTCCCTTAGAACTTAGAACTACTTAAACCTAACTAACCTAAGGGCATCACACACGTCCATGCCCGAGGTAGGAGTTAAGTCCCATAGTGCTCAGAGCCAGCCAGCCCAGGTAGGATTCGAACCTGCGACCGTAGCGCTCGCGTGGTTCCAGACTGAAGCGCCTAGAACCGCTCGGCCACCACGACCGGCGTTCCAGGTTTAGTGGAACGTTTATGCTTCTGTTACTGTAAACTTTCAATTTTTCATTTTAATTATGATACGCCCTGTACATAAAGGTCCGGTAGACAACGTTGGAAGTCTCGTGAGGCTGTTTGCGAATGGTACTGTCGTTTATAGGAAAGCCATAACGCAAAGATGACAATTATTGAACTATATGAAATAAAATCCTCATAACTTCTGAACGGTTTGCTTCAGAACGTTCAAACTGCACGGTTGGCCGAGGAGCATGACGAGAATTAGTATCCTCTGTATGGTTTGGTTTAGGAACGAAGCCCACTTTCATTTGGATGGGTTTGTCAATAAGCAAAATTGGCGCATTTGGGGGACTGAGAACCCGCATTTCGCGATCGAAAAGTCTCTTCACCCTCAATGGGTGCCTGTGGTGTACAATGTACAATCATGGAATAATCAGTGCTTTATTCCTTGGTGGCAAGAAGACTACAGAACGGTACGTATCCTTATTAGCCAAAGTGACCCCAATTTCGACAAGATGTGGTTCATACAGACGGTCCCCATCGTAGCAGGAGAGTGTTTGATGTCTTGGAGGAGCTCTTTGGGAACCGCGTTCTGGCTTTGCGGTACCCAGAGGCCACTAGTATGTGCCTCGACTGACCGCTATATTCTCCGGTTCTGAACATATGCGACTCCTTTTTGTGGGGCTATATTAAAGACAAGGTGTAGAGCAAATAACCCCAAAAACTGAGCTGAAAACAGCCATTCAAGAGGTCATCGATAGCATCGATGTTCCGACACTTCAGCGGGTCATGCAAAATTTCACTATTAGTCTGCGCCACAGATTGCCAATAATGGCTGGCATATCGAACATGCCATGAACTAAATCCGAATATCTGTAGTGACGTTTACATGTTCAATAAAGTGTGTCCACGCCGTAGTTTGTAACTAATTTAGGTTTTTTTTCGTATAGTTCAATAATTGTCACCCTGTATATAATCTAATGACGGTAGATCTGCAGAGGTTGATGCAGGTTCTGGATGCTGACCCTCAATGTAAGTAAACACCATGTATAGTGAATGAACAGGGAAATCTCCCATTATTGTTGAATTACAATACTGGCGATAAAGCGGTAGAGGCAGGAACAACTGTCAAATGTCTGTGAGTAACCTTCTGAAGTAACGTAAAGTGGAACGACTACACGCTTTTAGGTGCGGGAAAAGCAGGTACCAGACTGACATTCTCTGGAAGAATAATGCTAAGTATTTCACTCACGAAAGTTGCTCACACAAATTTTGCCCTACCGATTCTATTGTCTATTAGTATAGTACCTTCGCCAGAGAGGAAATAGAGAACATCCACATAAGAGCGGTGTGTTGCGTCATGAGTTCGTTTAGGAAGTGTGAAAATGTCAGGAAGATCCGCGCCAAATTTTAGTGGAAGATGCTGCAAGAGAGATTTGCGCAGAATGGAGAAATTTACTGTTGGAATTTCAAGAAGAGTTAGGCAGCGTTTTAGTTCCTCGGATGCACATTTCGCGAAATGACCGTGACGAGAAAATCAGAATTCAGAACTCAAACGGATCGTTATCGACAGTCGTTCCTTCGGTGTTCCATTCGTAATTGGGACAGGGAAGAGGGCAAATAATATAGTTAATAAAGTACGAGAGTACAGATATGGATACTGAATGTCACGCCATTTGCAGAATTCCACGTCACAGTCAGAAACGAAACCTATGCCTAATCTTCTTTAGGAAATTACTCCACTCGCTTATTGTACTCGTATGTTTTTTTGTAAACGGGTAAATCTGATGATTAGTATACAACTTTCTAAACCTACATCCACATCTACATGAGTGCTCTACAATTAAGTGTCTGGCAGAAAGTTCATCGAAGCAACTTCAAATGATTTCTCTACCGTCCTACTCTCGAACAGCGCGCGGAGAAACGAACACTTAAATCGTTCCGTGCAAGCACAAATTTATCTTATTACACCGATGACGTCGCTGTCTGGTCTCCTCCACCAAATCAACCCCAACGCCAACCATTTCCTACTGTTGTCGATTTCTGTTATTGTATTACGATGATCGTTTGTTCCTATGTAGGTGGACGTCAACAAAAGTTGGAGAAGAAAGTTGTTGATTGGAAATTAGTGAAAAATAGGCCATTTTATCAAAAAGAAGAGCAATTAATTGCAGTCTAACGCAATTTCCTTGTTTTACTAATTAATCATTCGACTGCCTTTCCCATAGCCCCATCAAATACCTACTCTTGCTATCTTTAAACTTCTGTCATTTATGTTGACAGAAACAAGATATCTTTGGACAGAATCACGTTCAGTTTCTTCACAGAAGGCTTTTCGCTGGTGCTCGAGATAACTATTCCCTAAGCGATGTGTTTAAATACATATTTTGTGCTGCTCATATATCTATTTACAGCTAGTCGTATACGTTCTGAATCTATACAAAAATAATTTTCCTTTTGTAATACGTTCGTGACAATAGACAAGAATTTCACGTTTAACTGACTGCACAATTGCGAGAAAAATTTGTAGCCACTCACAATTTTTGTGATTAAGGGTTAACTTGGAAAGGTTTTTCAGAGTGCGCTTACCTATTACAAAATTTGCTGACATTCAAATACTTCTGTCGTTTATGTTGACGGAAACAAGATATCTTTGGACAGAATCACGTTCAGTTTCTTTACAGAAGGCTTTTCGCTGGTGCTCGAGATAACTATTCCCTAAACGATGTGTTTAAATACATATTTTGTGCTGCTCATATATCTATTTACAGCTAGTCGTATACGTTCTGAATCTATACAAAAGTAATTTTCCTTTTGTAATACGTTCGTGACAATAGACAAGAATTTCACGTTTAACTGACTGCACAATTACGAGAAAAATTTGTAGCCACTCACAATTTTTGTGATTAAGGGTTAACTTGGAAAGGTTTTTCAGAGTGCTTACCTATTACAAAATTTGCTGACATTCAAATTGTTTAGTGCGGTGACATGCTTCGAGATATAAACTTCGTCTTCAGTGTGTCTAGTACATGCCTCGAAACATGTTGTTTGATTACATAATTTGAATGTCAATAAATTTCGTGGCTGGCAACTGTCTCTGTTAAACCTTCTCCTTCTTTCGAAGTAAAACGGTCTATCATCAGTCAAGACGATTACACGGCGATATGCATATTTGTAACACTAGCGCAGCGTTTAAAATACCAAATGGCCAGTATTCCGTCTGCGAGTGTAGACTTGACAGGTAGTGAACAACAGCATAAGTTGGTCGTGTTTGGGGTAAATAAATTGTACATTCGGCATACTTGTGATTGTTAGCATTACTTTATCTTATTTTTTCATCTTTTGATCACAATTCTGAACATTTGGAGAGTTCTTCAGTCATCATTGGTAAAATAACTTTTCTGCCGAATAGGTTGCGAAACAAAGTTATGATTAATAACATTCCTCTTGTATACGCTTTAGAGTTTACGAACCGCAGTCGGATTAAAATTACTTGATACTTGACATCTGTCACTTGGCACTACAATGTTGTCACATCGGCTGCCAGCTACCGCTCAGTTATAGGTGACACACAAACATGGTGGGTCACTTCGCAAGGTCTGTTAATATGTAAAGCTGAACAATGTAGAGATACGAAGAAAATGCGAGACGCTCTGTCGACAGCTGATTTTTAAGTGACCAATGGCTGTTTGCTGCGGAAGATGCGTTTTGTAACCCTCAATTTAAACTCATGTGCGAAGCTAACCACAACGTCGTGATGTGCAGTGTAACCGAGAAAAGAGCGATTAACAATCTGCAGTTGAACTAAAATCACGACCGCTTTGTTCACGGCGATTGAAGCTAACCTCTGAGAGCAAGCTCAAGACCGGAAAAAAAGAAAAAATCAGTTTAAACCTCCTACTACTAGAATTGTGTTGTTACACTGAGTACCGCTGGGGTCAATATGATCCCAAGTAATTAACACGGGATATATTGGCAGTATTTTAATTATTTTAATAAAACGACATGAAAGCATTCATTACTGATTCAAACCAGGTAAACTATGTATATAAGCACTTACAGATCTTTTCTTAATCCTTGATCTTATAGATCCTTACATTTAAAACAAAGCAACTCTTTACATTTGAAACAAAGAATCTCTGAATGTTGTTTACAGACAAAAGAAAAGCATCTTCTGCACGTTTCTGAGTGTTTTCTATCCACTGAACGTTCGCATAGGGAGCACCCTCCACGTTTTTCCCCCGTATGCTCTTCTGCTGAAGGAGGAGGACAAGGAAGAGAAGCTTGCTGCGCCGACTTCTGTTTTTCTGTACCAGACTTGTTCTCAGTTCCAGAAGAAATTCTCTTCTTTTGTTGTTGTCTTTTTTTATTCCAATCAGGATTTAAGTCCAGACAAATTAGAAGAGCATTTATGGCACTAATATCCAAAATATTATAAAAAATAACCGTGGGCCGTCTTCTTGACATACGTTTTGTGGTGTAGGTCCTGACTAATTAGTCCACTGTGTCTACCCCTGATTAAGTTGCATTGTAGTCTAGGATTGCAATAGGTTTTGCTGCTTCGCCGTCACCTATTTCCTCTCTGAAATGCATAGTACTCTGTAATGTCACTATCTTACCCTTTTTTGGGAAATAGGAGACTATTGTATCTGATTCCTGGAATCGTAAGAGACATGAAACTGAAGTTCTTCCCCTTGCCTCGATAAATTCTGTAGGTAGTTCACGACGACTTTTTCTTAGTGTTCCTAGCAGAGTCATTTGTTTTCGCTCTAGTTTCGTTGCCAACTCCAAACTTGCGAAGAAATTATCTGTTCTGATATTTCTACCACTCCCGGATAAATATTCTGTCAGTTCTAACACTACACTTTTTCCCTGATTGATTTCTCTAGGCTGGCCTACGCCCTTTCCTGTGTACACCTGCAGGTGTGTGACATAGTAATTAGTGCTGTCACATACAGCCCATATCTTTATACCATACTTTCCAGCTTTTGAGGGGATGCACTGGCGAAATTGACACCTACCCCTAAAAGTTACCAGTTGTTCATCAGCTGTAATATTCTCGTGTGGTTCGTATGCATCATGTAATGTGTTTACCCACTGTTCAAATAAATCCCTTATTGGAGCCAATTCATCAGAGCTATGATTCTGTCGCGGGTGCTGAGCTTCATCAAACCGAATTCAGCGTGATATTTCTGTAAAGATGTTCCTAGCCATATAACTATTGAAAATAGGTCGGCCATGCTCTTCGTTCCATAAATTCACTATGTCCTCATTGTGTCCTTTGTACACTCCCGAAAGAATAAGCCGGTCAAGAAAAAGCATTCAAATTCTTCTCTATCAGATCTCTCCATCTGTTACCGAAAGTAATGTTACCTTCTTTGTTCGTCCACTTCAAAATAATCTGGAAACTGCTGGGCTTCGTAAATAATTCAGATGCTGACTGCACAGTATTTACATTCTTCACAGTATGCCCCGTGGGACCCGGGGCCGTCTTCAATATATTTCGTTCTGGCTGTCTCCCACATGATCTAACAGGATTTTTTCTCCATGTTTCATTTCCATTTCTCGACCTGAAAAAAATGGGATTACCATTTTACATATGTACTTACATATTATTATTATTAGTACTATCATGTTGTTGTTGAAAACATATGGTAGATTAAAATACTTACTAGAAAACATTCTGATTTGAGATGTCAGCAACTTCAGGAATTAGAGTTTCCAAATCTCCAACATCTTCATCAGAATCTTCATTTGATTCACTACCTCCAGAAATAATAGCACCAATCTCTTCATCGTCATCAGACGATATATCTCCTAAAGTTCTCTTCTTCATTCAAAATTGCTTGTATTTCAGCACTACTCAAACGTTTTCTGGTCATAATGTAGTTCTTGCACATGCTGAGGCAAAACACTAGCAGCACACAACAACGGCTGAGACAAGAAACGGCAACAATGGGTATAAATTATAAGCGGTAAATGTTAGTTTCATTGCTGCAGGTGTTTCGTATAATATATGTTCAACGTAACAATCGTCATGCTGTTTTCATAACGTTACATTCAAGAAACAAAACCAAAATTTAGATTTGGGTTATGCTGTCCCCAGTGGTACTCAGTGCATAACCTATGAATAAATTTTTTTATGCTGTAAATGCAAAACTGAACAATATGTCATTGCATACAAGCAACTTAGAGAGACAAAGTCGTAAGTTTGAAAATAATCGTTTCGAAAACAACGGAGATACATATTTCAAATGTCCTTATGGGGTCATATTGACCCCAGTGGTACTAGCAGGGTTAAGCACTAAAAGCAGACTGTAGTTTCTCCCAGTCATTGGTTACCTGAAACTATCCTCACACTGGCTACACGCGCTGCTGCGTCACCATCCTATCAGCAGTCCTGGTTGGCACTTGGTTGCAGGTTATAGGCAACACAGGCAGATTCCAAATGAAAACAGAATGATAGGAAGAAAAATAAGAGCAGGTAAGAAAATCAGTACGATGACGCAAAGTGATGCAGCAAAAAATTAGAAAAAATGCATTGAAAGCATTTCATTGAACAAAAATAGTAATTATAGTCTTTACGTTGGATTTAGAAATAAAAAATACTTCGCTACATTTCATGCGATTCGAGCTTACAACCTTCTACACGGGAGGTTTATGCGCTAATCATTGCGCTACGCCAGACTGTTGGGTAACATCGTTGCATTTATGATTGTGGTGACGTAGTCGCAACAATGAGCTACAGACTTAAAAATTTGGCTTTATGCAATGCTGGATGACGATTATCTAATGTACGACAGTCTCCGTGATTATGATAATGTATATTTGACGCTGAATCGTGTCTTGTGCGGAAATATCCAGCATTGTTTGGCTGGTGCTGTGTATGAAATTGGTGTAATTCATAAGCATCGTTCTGTGTGTGTGTGTGTGTTTAGTTTTTGGTGTGGTTATCATGTGCGACGAAATACGAAATAAAAGTGACAGATTCGGGATCCACAAACATAAAGAAAGAAAGCCAGACAAAGAACTGGAAGAGAACTGACCAATTGCTGTGTTAGTTTGGCAACGGCGAACGGTTCGGGCGTGACGTTGTGTGCACTGGTTGGAGAAAACCGGCTACAACGAATGAAGTGTCGACTATCGAATAATTTTAATCAGCCTATAGTTCTAGCATAAATGATTCTTTAACGCCGAAAACAACGCAATATACAGGGGTATAAGGATTTTCGAGCGAGTGCAGGATTTTTTTTTTCCTTTTTCTGACTTCGTTTTCTGATCTCGAATGTGTCTCTTTTTAGTACGGAGCTTAAGCACACTCACGCTGAAAGGGTGTAACGGTAATTTTAATTGCTCCTAAAGTGCTACATTTCGGACATGAATTATTTTTTCGCCGCTACTCCCATAAACAGAGTTTATTGTGAAGTTACACCTATGGAAATAAAGGAAAAATATCATTGCACATAAATCAGACTAACCATATTGCAGTAAAAAGGCGTCGTAAAAAATGCCTGATGAACATTATCTCTCGAAAATGTATCCTGTCTTGAAACAAGTTTTATAAACCATTAATCGCGCCATTGGTTTTTGTATGGCTTTGGACGGATTAATGTCGTAGAAATTACCTAACACCATTATTTTTCCTCTTGTCATGTCTTTACAGAGTTCGGGCACTATCATTTTCTTTCCATTGACAGAACGCATGGGGCGACTGTGCTGTCTCATTATATTACATTCCATCTTTAATATCCTTGACATCTTTCTTCAAATGGTTCTGAGCACTATGGGACTTAACATCTGAGGTCATCAGTTCCCTAGACTTAGATCTACCTGAACCTAACTAACCTAAGGACATCACACACATCCATGCCCGCGGCAGGATCCGAACCTGCGACAGTAGCAGCAGCGCGGTTCCGGACTGAAGAGCCTAGAACCGCTCGGCCACAGCGGCCGGCTCATCATTCTTCCTTCCTATTGCAGTTCTGTACGGAACTGTGAATACGAACAGTATTTACCCCAAAATCCACCAAGCCTTAATTACATTAGATAAAATTTATATGTAGAAGTATGTGGGCAATTTTTGTTTAGCACTAAATGATACTGAAGAAAATCGCGATCAGAATCTACTTTTATTCTGTAGACATGCTGCATTTCAGCAATGATCCCAAGATGTGTTTTAAGCAAAGAGCGTGAAACAGGCATGTGTTGAATACAATGAAATCAACCAATAGAAGAATAAGTAAAATAGCAAAGCACTTGCAGTCATAAAAATCTACTATCAGCTCAAAACAAGTGCAACTGGGCAGTTACAGACAGGGCACTAGCTGAAAATAGGTGCTGATAGACTTTCTCTATTTGTCCGATTTCGTGAAAGTAAGCACTTTTCTGTCTTATATACTCATATATCGCTTTCACGTTATGATAAGCACGTGACTGTTACTCGAACAATGTGATATAATTCTACTGAAGTCGCCGCTATTTTCATAATTCCGAAATCGATTGCTACCATTGTATCCATTCCAAATCGATTCCTTCAGATAACAACTTCTTTGTAAATTATCACCTGAATTGTACATGGTGGAAGTTGGATCTGATGTAACATGACAAACACTGTCGCCAGTAGATAAAATTGCTTCAAATAATCCATTATTTTAGTATTATTCTTTTCACTCGTATTTAATTTATCAGCAACATTCATTTAAAATTTCCGCATTTAATTAGGTTAGGTTAGTGTTTTTTAACGTCCCGTCGACAACGAGGTCATTAGAGACGGAGCGCAAACTCGGGTTAGGGAAGGATGGGGAAGGAAATCGGCCGTGCCCTTTCAAAGAAACCATCTCGGCATCTGCCTGAAACGATTTAGGGAAATCACGGAAAACCTAAATCAGGATGGCTGGAGACGGGATTGAACCGTCGTCCTCCCGAATGCGAGTCCAGTGTGCTAACCACTGCGCCACCTCGCTCGGTCCCGCATTTAATTCACAGATGTTGCTGGAGCTATTTTACGTTGTAATTTATAGTGTTAGAAGCCAAGATCACTTGATGTGAAATAGTTTCACCTCTCGGCGAGGTGACGAGCTTGCGGTACCGAAAGTTAGAAAAGGAAAGCTGTGGACAAGCAAGTAAATGTGGTGGTTTACCAGCTAGCGGAATGTAGTGTCTGTCGAAGTCGCGTTTAAGGCAGGCACTAGGATGGTGTCGAAGTATACTTAAAAACGCAAAGTACAGAGCAGTGGAAGCCGAGCAATGTTGTTACGTGTTATTAACCTGCCGTGAACGGACTGACATGGAGATATGGCGCTCGTCGTGAAGGAACTTCCTTGTTGCAGAAGGTCGAGATCGCTGTTGTAACTATAATTGGAGGCGGCATTTGGTGGCTCGCTAAGAGTGAAGTACGTTCAATGCTAAGCTCCTTTAATTGGTATCATATTGGGAAGGCGCTGTGCGCTAATGGAAGGCTATTTTATGTACCTGAAGAGAGTCAACTTTGCTGCGGCGTGATATGAGGGAGCATCTGCAAGTCTGTAAAACTTTGTTCATTGCCCGTGCTTTAGCTGTGCAGTGTGTTTTGCCCTTCTCCTAACAGCACTGAGTTTTATTACCCTTATGTTAATCTGTTAAGTCAATGCGCTGATCACTTTTTTTAAAAAAACGTGTTTTATTTTTATATATGTGTGAAGTTCCATATTAAGGCTTTTGTGTGACTTCCATTTTATTGAGTTATCTTAAGTGGGCCGAGTTTATGGAAAATACACATATTTAATAACCTTAAATTCAGCAACCATTCACCAACTGTTTGCCATCGTACTGTTTTTACTAGAGTGTATGTTGCCTTTTCAAGTGATGTAACGAATGAGTAATTTTGCGGCGTCATTAAATGACGCCGTGTATATTTTATTTAAAATTGGACTTTAAGGTACTGCTTCTTATGAAAATACAGGGTGATTCAAAAAGAATACCACAACTTTAGGAATTTAAAACTCTGCAACGACAAAAGGCAGAGCTAAGCACTATCTGTCGGCGAATTAAGGGAGCTATAAAGTTTCATTTAGTTGTACATTTGTTCGCTTGAGGCGCTGTTGACTAGGCGTCAGCGTCAGTTGATGCTAAGATGGCGACCGCTCAACAGAAAGCTTTTTGTGTTATTGAGTACGGCAGAAGTGAATCGACGACAGTTGTTCAGCGTGCATTTCGAACGAAGTATGATGTTAAACCTCCTGATAGGTGGTGTATTAAACGTTGGTATAAACAGTTTACAGAGAATGGGTGTTTGTGCAAAGGGAAAACTTCTGGACGGCCGAGAACGAGTGATGAAAATGTAGCACGCATCCAGCAAGCATTTGTTCGCAGCCCAGGAAAATCGACTCGCAGAGCTAGCAGAGAGCTGCAAATTCCACAATCAACTGTATGGAGAGTCCTACGAAAAAGGTTAATTATGAAACCTTATCGTCTGAAATTGGTTCAAGCCGCCAGGCAGCCCGTGACAGAGCACTTCATCACTGGCCTCCAAGAAGCCCTGATCTTACCCCCTGCGATTTTTTCTTATGGGGGTATGTTAAGGATATGGTGTTTAGGCCACCTCTCCCAGTCACCATTGATGATTTGAAACGAGAAATAACAGCAGCTATCCAAACTGTTACGCCTGATATGCTACAGAGAGTGTGGAACGAGTTGGAGTATCGGGTTGATATTGCTTGTGTGTCTGGAGGGGGCCATATTGAACATCTCTGAACTTGTTTTTGAGTGAAAAAAAAAACCTTTTTAAATACTCTTTGTAATGATGTATAACAGAAGGTTATATTATGTTTCTTTCATTAAATACACATTTTTAAAGTTGTGGTATTCTTTTTGAATCACCCTGTATTTTGTTAATTCTAATTACAGTCACTTTGTCACAGTCTCGAGTTCGGGCCACGTTGTGCGCCTGTGAAATAATTATGTTTGTTGTTACATGTATGTTCGGTTTTTCTTCTAGAAGTTTCCTATACGGACCTGTGACCAGTGTTCATGTCACGGCACGTGGCTCCGCTGATGGCGTGATGCGGGGTCTGGGGCGTGCTGCCCCAGTCGTAACATCCCTTCTAATTAACAGTGTTTATCGGTCACACCTCTGTATTTGATGTATAATGTTTAGTTAAGTGTTGTGAATTTAAAATTGTTGACTCTGCGCTATATTCGTAGGACTGTTTTTGTGCTGTATTTAACGTGTTTGAAATTTAATATTAGGGGAATCCTCATATTTTCATTTTCTTTTTTGTATATGAATGAGAAGAGCAGTTCAAAAATATCGATAAAGATAAATCGATTACTCTCGTAATGCTTTGTATAGATAAAACCTAGTTTCAGTTTCACAATCGTCCCATCAAACGGAACCGTTTGATATGCCGGATGATCAAAAAGTCAGTATAAATTTGAAAACTTAAGAAACCACGGAATAACGTAGATAGGTAAAAATTGACACACGTGCTTGGAATGATATGGGGTTTTATTAGAACAAAAAAAAGACAAAGTTCACAAAATGTCCGACAGATGGCGCTGGACAGCAGGTAACTGCTACCGTGACGGGTGAGAGGTACGCCGATATGTTAGAGAATCGCATCATCCCCAGCCTGGCTGATAAACACCTGTTGGAACGTACGATGTTTATGCAGGATGGCGCTCCACCCCATATTGCAAGACGCGTGAAAGATCTCTTGCGTGCGTCGTTTGGTGATGATCGTGTGCTCAGCCGCCACTTTCGTCATGCTTGGCCTCGCAGGTCCCCAGACCTCAGTCCGTGCGATTATTGGCTTTGGGGTTACCTGAAGTCGCAAGCGTATCGTGATCGACCGACATCTCTAGGGATGCTGAAAGACAACATCCGACGCCAATGCCTCACCATAACTCCGGACATGTTTTATAGTGCTGTACACAACATTAATCCTCGACTACAGCTAACGTTGAGGAATGATGGTGGATGTATTGAGCATTTCCTGTAAAGAACATCATCTTTGCATTGTCTTACTTTGTTATGCTAAATATTGCTATTCTGATCAGATGAAGCGCCATCTGTCGGACATTTTTGAGCTTTCGTATTTTTTTGGTTCTAGTAAAACCCCATGTCATTCCAAGCATGTGTGTCAATTTGTACCTCTCTATCTACATTATTCCGTGATTTATTCAGTTTCCAGATTTATACTGACTTTTTGATCACCCAGTACATCACAACAACATTCTGTTTCATTTTCATTTTGAGATTTCGCCTACGATGTTTGTTTTGTTATGCCTTTAGCGCTTCCACCCCCTTTTAAAATCGGTTCAATAAATGTGTTATAAATACAATTTGCATCCGAATAGAACCGGCAGTTTATAAAGAACTCCGAATCTCACTTACAATTATGTGCACGGAATTAGCCGTATAATTGGCCTTCAGCACAATTTAAAGTTATGTGAAACTTTATTTGGATCATAAGACACGTTGCAATTCCGACGCACGGCTTGTCTGACGTCACGAACCACATGATTAGAAGTAGCAGCTCCAGGCGAAGGTATGGCGTTCTGTGGACAGTTTTGTGGAGTGTTAAGTTAGTTTGGCCAGTAATTCTGATTTTTCGACCTATTTAATAATATATTTGCGATACCAAATCAGGTGCGAAAGTCATTGTTTATGTACTGAAAAATAATAAACAAACATTTCTCGTAGATATTGTTTGTTTTTATAAAATCAAAAGCACCTCAATGAAAAAATGGATCTGCAACACTGGACAACCACCGATCGCAAGGTAAGTATATCCACTGCTGCTGCGGATTTGAGAACTTGCTCATAGAGGCTTGTTTTTGCAAACCAAAAACTGAATATGGGTAGATTTCAGCATATATCCTGTTTATACCACGGAATGTGGAAAGGACTATTGATTCTAAGGGGAAAAAAGGAGTTTCGAACGAGACTTACACCGGTAAAACTGTACAATACACTAAAACTATCAGAATTGAAAATAAACAGTACTGCACTTACATCGGTAAAATTGTAGAATACACTAAACCTATCAGAATTAAAAATAAACAGTACTGCACTTATTAGTAGTATGATCAGCTTTTGGGAATCAACGAGATTAAATTCTGTCGTATTCGAGAAGACGTGGCTAATGCTCATGGAGGGTATATGTCCGACAGTTTGAGAAATTATTGCCGACTTCGGGACGCAGCGTTGTGACACCAGATTTGGTATTTGGTCCGATAAATATAGGCTATGTGCGGATGTTACGACTCATCGACAGCGCAGTCATTACCGAGGGAGCTCTATCTCGGGTGGAAGACGATGACGGAGCTAACAACTGCGACCTTTCGAAGGAATCTTCCTAAAATTTGCCATTTCGTGCAAATGTTACGAACTCTAAAGGATAACGGGGAAGGCCAAATGTATCAAGATGATGTAAGGAACACTGGTCCAGAAATGACTGATAAGAAAAGTACGAAGCAAAACGTCTTATGAGATTACTCTGAGGTCAATGGAACACGTGACTCTTCGAATTTTTCTTTGTACGAGGCAGTTAAATAATTTAAAATGCACTTAGTTGCTAACCGAGTGTGGCAGGCACATGAAGTACACAATTTTTGCAAGTATCTCCACACTCCTATTTAATGTGAACCCTCAAGTATAACATTGCGTTGTTAGTAGAGAAGCAGTAACCACAGAAGTTGGTCAAGTGAGCTCACTGACTTCGAATGTGGTCTAATCACTGGATGCCACCTACGTAACAAATCTGTCAGTGACAACTCAACCCTTCTCAAGCAGTCGAAGTCGGCAGTTGGTGATATGACTGAAGTGGAAACGCTAAACATTAAGGCCAGGTCTCACGCTCTGACTGACAGGAACTGTAGAACAAAAAAATGGTTCAAATGGCTCTGAGCACTATGGGACTTAACTTCTGAGGTCATCAGTCTCCTAGAACTTAGAACTACTTAAACCTAACTAACCTAAGGACATCACACACATCCATGCCCGAGGCAGGATACGAACCTGCGGCCGTAATGGTCACGCGGTTCCAGACTGTAACGCCTAGAACCGCTCGGCCACCCCGGCCGGCAACTGTAGAACATTCGAGGAGTAGTTGTAAAAAATCGCATGAAATCAGAGGAAGCGCTACCGGCAGTCCATCTACACTGAAGGGCCAAAGAAACTGGTACATCTGCCTAATATCGTGTAGGGCGCCCTCGAGAACGCAGAAGTGCCGCAACACGACGTGGCATGGGCTCGACTAATGTGTGAAGTAGTGCTGGAGAGAACTGGCACCATGAATGCTGCAGGGCTGTCCATAAATCCGTAAGAGCACGAGGGGGTGGAGATCTCCTCTGAATAGCACGCTGCAAGGCGTCCCAGATATGCTCAGTAATGTTCATGTCTGGAAAGTTTGGTGGTCAGCGGAAGTGTTTAAACTCAGAACAGTCTTCCTGGAGTCACTCTTTAGCAATTCTGTACGTATGGGGTGTCGCAATGTCCTGCTGGAATTGCCCAAGTCCGTCGGAATGCACAATGGACATGAAGGGATGCAAGTGATCAGACAGTACGCTGATACCTGTGAGAGTCGTATCCAGACGTATCACGGGTCCCGTGTCACTCTAACTGTACATGCCCCACACAATTACAAAGCCTCCACCAACTTGAACAGTCCTCTTCTGGCCCGCGGGGTCCATGGATTCATGAAAGCACAATGGATGTACACGTTCATCCGCTCTATACAGTTTGAAGTGGGACAGGACGCTTACCTACGTCTCACCTGTCAGAATCGTATCTAGACGAATCAGGGGTGACATATCACTTCAACTACACACGCCTCACACCATAACAGAGCCTCCACCAGCTTGAACAGTCCCCTGCTGACATGTAGGGTCTATGGCCTCATATGGTTGTCTCCATACCCGTACACGCCCATCCGCTCGATACAATTTGAAACGAGACTCGTCCGGCCAGGCAACATGTCTCCAGTCATCAAAAGTGCAATGTCGGTGTTGACGGGCCCTGGCGAGGTGTAAAACTTTGTGTCTTGCTGTCATCCATGGTACACGAGTCGGCCTTCGGCTCCGAAAGCCCATATCGATGACGCTGCCTTAAATGGTTCGCACGCTGACACTTGTTGACGGCCTAGCATTGAAATCTGCAGCAGTTTGGGGAAGGGCTGCACTTCTGTCACGTTGAATGATTCTCTTCAGTCGTCGTCAGTCCCGTTTTTGCAGGATCTTTTCTCGGCGGCAGCGATGTCGGAGATTTGTTTGCCGGATTCTTGATATTAACGGTACATTCGTGAAATGGTCGTGTGGGAAAATCCCACTTCGTCGTTATCACGGAGATGCCGCGACCCATCGCTCGTTTGCCGACTATCTTACATCGTTCAAACTCTTAATGCTTGATAACCTGCCATTGTAGCAGCAGTATCCGATCTAACAAGTGCGGCAGATTCCAGTTGTTTCATATTGACGTTGCGATCGCAGCGCCGTATTCCGCCTGTTTACCATCTGTGTATTTGCATACGCATGCGCCTACCAGTTTCTTTGGTGCTTCAGTGTAGCACAATAACCGTGCGTAGGAAGTTAAAAAGAATGAGGGTGGGGGTGGGGTGGGGGGGAGGGGGATTGGTTCAGTGGTCTAGCAGCTCCTCACGAGACACGCATTTCTGTAGTAAATGGAATGCTAACCAGCGCTTGGTGTAAGTAGGACGCCACTACACAGTGGATGACGGGTAAAGACTAATCAGTCAGTGGCAATAGTAGGAGAGGGTTTGGGTTTCGCGAACAGCAGGAGAACATCACGTGCCGCAATGTGCTGCGTCACGAATGTTGTTCAGGGGAGGTGGTGTTTAGCTATGAGTTTTAGTAAGTTGTGCCGTTATTAAATAAACGCAGAAGCATTTGAAGACATTTTACAGCATTTTTGATCTGTATACAGCGCTGGAATAGTTCGGAGACGATTATTTTTTACGTCAGCACTGAAATGTCAGTGGACACCCCAGTATAAAGGAACAACTAAACGGGCGTGGGAAAGGTGCAGTCCATTTATCACAGTCATTTGTTACTTCACAAGAGTCCAACAATCTTTTATTGCACACATATCAAAAACACTAATAAAATACAAATGATAATAGCTGCTTGCAATGAATATAATTAACAAGGCGCAACTAAGGAATGACAGATTTAAAGCCGGCCTCGGTGGCCGATTGGTTCTACGCGCTTCAGTACGGAACCGCGCGAGTGCTACGGTCGCAGGTTCGAATCCTGCCTCGGGCATGGATGTGCGTGATGTCCTTAGGCTAGTTAGGTTTAAGTAGTCCTAAGTTCTATGGTACTGATGATCTCAGATGTTAACGGATGTTAAGTGCCATAGTACTCAGAGCCATTTGAACCATTTTTGAACAGATTTAAAATATGAACAGCAGCTCATATTTCAGCGGAAAATCAGATAAAATAATTAAGGAAAGGCATTCAGGCGGTTACTCCAAAATTTCTTCAGTGAAACCAATTGATGATTAATTAGTTAATTTAAACGAACAAGATGCACAAATTTAGGAAGGACTAACAATGAAGTAGACAATCAAATGTAACTAATACACGCTTAGCACTGGCCAAACAATAACAGCAATGATGCTAAAGATTACAATTCCAATGTTTGGCTGGTCGAAAGGGGTGCTTAAGATTAATGAATATAACTTACAAGAAGTTTGGTAACATGAAATGTCACAAGTCAGGTATCTGACGAGCTGAGGCGCTTTAAGTACTAATGTTTTATGTAACGACCACAGGAACAATTCTCAAGGCAAATATGCCATATCTGATCAATCAGAGAAGCCCCTTGGGCGTAATCAAGTTACTGACGTGGAAAAATAATAAAATACTATTTAAGAAATGGAATCTTAAACCAATATTAAAACTATTACGTTAAAACCAAAGTTCAAGCAGGGAAAACATGGAAGTGGCAGGCACGGCTGGCCAGGTCTGAGTAAAATGACTACAACAGCGAGCACTTCAGGTTAAATTAACGGCTGATTGCTACGAGACGGAAACTCAACTTATGAGGTATGGCGTACCAAGCCAGGAGGCCGCAACGTCTCAGAGGCAACGGTGAGAAGGGGAAGCGGCGCGCCGACAGTGCGCACGTACACAGGCGACGCGGACAGGCACTCAGATAATTTAGGAGGCACAAGAAAGTAAACTTAATACTTGAGACAGAGTGACAAAGAATGACTGGCATTCCAGCGTAGCGGGAGCAGCTTAAACACGGGAGTACATACGTCAATCAAGTAAAGAGTTCCGCACGTGGTAGCCGCGCGGTTTGAGGCGCCTTGCGACGGTTCGCGTGGCTGCCCCCGTGAGAGGTTCGAGTTCTCCCTCGGGTATGGCAGTGTGTTGTCCTTAGCGTAAGTTGGTGTAAGTCAGACTAAGTAGTGCGTAAGCCTAGGGACCGATGACCTCAACAGTTTTTTCTCGTAGGAACTTACCACCACCACCACCACCACCAAGTAACGAGTATCTTACCCCCAAAGGGCAGAACAGGCGGCATCAGAAGAATGAACAGCACTACAACACCCACATCTGCAACTATGCCTCCTTAATCCAGGGTAAACGGGCTGCGTCGACATTAGGCCCAAGTATTGCCAACCAACACAACTCTGTCGGCCACTGGCCGCGTAGACAATCGTGGTCCATAAGCTCCGTTAACAGCTCACCGTACTTCACGGGTGCCTCTTGTCTCTCTCTCACTGACAGTTACCGACTGCCTGCCCATGCGGTCAAAAACACGCTCCAAGAAACTACAACCAAAGTGTCAACTAACAGGCTGAAGTATGACAATGCGCCCTGTCATAAGGCAGCAACTTTGAGACAATGTTTTGTGGAGAGTATCATTCCCTAAACGGACTGTACTGCCGGAGTCACGACCTGAACCTGCTGGAGCACCTCTGGGATGAGTTTGGAAGTCGACTTTGCTCCAGACCCCAGTGTCCAACATCACTACCATTTCTGGTTTCGCTTTTTGGTCAAGAATGAGCTGCCGTTGCTCCAAGGACATTCAGCAGCGTTATTGAAAGTGTCCCAAGCAGAATTTAAGCCGTTGTAAAGGTGAAGGGTGGAAACATCATATGCTAATATCTGCTAAGGAGTAACCAGATACTTCTGATCCGATAGTGTATCTTCGCAAAACACTATGCCTCTCTCTGACTCTACCGCCTCTATATTTTGTTTTTGTAAGAGCAAAATTTGGAAGAACTAAGATGTGAGTTGTGGACTCAAAAGTGTTGCTACAGAAACGGTGGTTGATATAACCTCTTCACTCCCGAAGTTAAAAAAATTCACAGGAAATTTTTCTTTTCGCATTTTCCAACGAACTAGTTCACAAGAATGACACAAAAGCAGTAGTTCTTTATGATGACGACTCAATAAGATATAAACGAAAGTCCACGTGAGTGGATCTCAAGTCTCACCTATAGTGAAATACTAACCTTTGCTTTCTATATTTTATCCTATTACAGTAAAATATTTATTTTATTTGAAAGAGTCAGGTACTTAAGCTATGGGGTACACAGAAATTAGGTTTCTTAATATTCATGTGTTAATATTTGCGAAATGTATGATTTTCAATATAGGTTTTTGTTGATGCTCTGGAATAGCTTCATAAATGCAAGGTCGCGCGGGGTAGCCGCGCGGTCTCAGGCGCCATGCCACGGGTCGTGCGGTCCCTCCCATCGGAGGTTCCAGTTCTCCATCGGGCATGGGTGTGAGTGTTGTGAAACTTCCCCTTTGTGTATAAAGAATGACAGTGCTGGAAAAACTCTTACGTTATTTGATTTTCAAACAGCTGAGCGAACCTCAACGTACACAGACAGTTTTCTCTTTACTTATTCTGATCATCACTAAACTGACACACAATATTTTAGCACAACGCAATCTGACTTTCAATAATCCCTACAAAAGAATGGCGCAGACTAACAATAACTTATACCTTTCATGAATCATTTACCTCACAAAAATCTTCGTGACTCGAACTACTGCAATACAGCGAGTGCCAATACTGTCAGCTAAATAAAAATTTCTAACTACTGAAGGCACTAACTACTGAAAGGCATAGTTAGCAAATGAAAGATTTTGATACAGAACAAACAATTTATTTATCTTAATAGCGTTCAAAAGTCATTATTTGTGACATCCAATTAAACAAATTTCCTTTTTCTGACGGTCACACGTCCAGATTGTCCTCTCATAGTAACCTCTCAAAACTCTGGACTCTGTCTCTCCACATCCGCAACTGCTGGCGGCTCATCTCCAACTGCCCAACGCTACACTAGCGAATATTCCAACAATCAGTCCAACCAGTCACAGACTGCACGCAGCACAGTCAGCGATTTTCATACAGAGTACTACGTGGCGTTACCAACATAAAAACCTAAACAGCCTACTTAAAGTTGTCCTTAGCGTAAGCTGGTTTAAGTTAGATTAAGTAGTGTGCAAGTCTAGGGACCGATGACCTCAGCAGTTTGGTCCTATAGAAACTTACCAACACTACTACCACCACCACCACCACCACCACCACCACCACCACCATAAATGCAAGGATATAGGAATCAAAATAATTTCTACAAAGTAATAATTTGGCACTGCCAGTAAAAAAATCTTTAATTTTTAGTACAAGATTCAAAATAATGCTTTTCCATAATACATAAATAAATTTCACATTGATACATGTGATTGTTGTCTTGGAACTGCAGCTAGGTTTCCTGTATTCTAAAACATTCTTTGCACCAAGAAATTTTGGAAGATGGTCAAAATTTTGAAACCTAACTTCTGCAGTTGGTTGCAAATTAGCTCTTGTTGGATATTGATTCAGATTTTCTACATCATCTAAATCTTCACTGTCAGAGAAATTCACTGTCCGAGAATGTACTCTTTTTCTGTCATCTAGCGTGACATATCTGTAATTAATTCGAACTTTGCCAACATGAATTTTGTAGCCAGTCAGTGACAACGTTTTCTGTTTAGGTATTTGATTGACTGTACACCGTCTGTGATACATTATCCGACGATTAGCAATCACATGGTCTGTAAAATGATTAAAAATTCACACAGTCTATTTTCATGCACGAATGTGACATCTATATAATTACACAATTCTCTCACAAACGTCAACGTCTCACATGTTTTCAAAGTTTCATCATCTCTGGTTGTGGATCATGCAACTTCGTTTTCTCTTATCTGCATTATGACCCGAGGTCAACTTACGACGACTCTCAGAAAATGTGTTATATCACAATAACGAATTAAATTTACGTGTATGTGAACAATTCTCACCATCTAGAATAGCGAACTTCAGATAAAAAACACAGATTCTCAGTCTAATATATAGTCATAATAATTATTTATAAATGTTTCCTGTTAGTAGAAGCAGCTATTTCCAGCATACAATCAACTCTACACCTGCACACGAATCGTTCTCTGCAAGATGCTGCGTTGTAGTGTTAAAACGAAGAACTGTGGACCATCATTCCATAAGCGGAAAAATCCGCGTATTTCTAGAGATTAATGAACGAAGGGCCACATTTCTGGATCGAGAGAACGAAGAGGTCAATTAAAATTGCATGCTAAAGGATAGTTCACCATAAGGAATAATCTCCCTCATTTGATTTATTTTTAAGGCATTTTAAGGCGATTACTGTGGCATCTCGTTGTTAGGCCATCCACTTTTATAAACTTTTCCTGTACTATAAATGTAACACAATTTTTCACTGAGATGAAAGACACCGAGTGGTTTGATCCTTTATCATAGATATTAGAGATATTAGAGATTTTTTTTTATTTTATTTGTTTATTTTTTTTTTAGCGTATCCATTTATGATATACCCTTGGAACAAGTGGACCATTTCCTCTACCTAGGAAGCATACTGTCATCTAACTGCTCATCTGGAAAAGATGTGGAGAATAGATTTCGTGCTGCCCATGTAGCATTTGGACGTCTTACAAAGCGTGTCTTCCTGAATAAAGATCTAACACTGTACACCAAACTGATGGTGTACAAAGCTCTAGTCATTTCCGCCCTGCTATATGGTTGCGAAACCTGGACGTTATATTGCTGTGATCTGAAGAAACTAGAACGCTTCAAGCAACAGAAACTAAGATATATCATGAACGTGAAATGGGATGAGTTCATATCCAACACGGCTGTTCTTGAGAAAGCATGGAATCTCTTATCATTGGGCATTAACTCAGATGGGTCGGACATGTCCAGCGGATGAAAAATGACAGACTTCCACGCCAAATGCTGTACAGCGAAGTGAGCACAGGTAAAAGGCCACGAGGTGCCCCTCTCAAACGTTATGAGGATCAGTACAAGAAAAATCTGAAAAACTTGAACATCGACCCGAGTAACTGGTCCACAATAGCAGAAGATCGAAGTCGCTGGCGCTCAGTTACCTCAAATGCTCCTCAAAACTTTGAGCTGGAACGTCGAAGAATGGAGAATGACAAACGCCGGAGATGTAAACTCCTCCAGGCTCAGCCACGTCCTCCTCCTTCCATCAGCTGCAATGTCTGTGGTCGCCTGGTCCACGCTAGGATTGGATTGCTAAGCCATCAACGACACTTCCACGCCTGAACCGTGACAAAGGAAATCTCAGGAGAGAAATGAAAACTCGGATACGAGTATCAGCCGACGACGAGAGATTATTTTCGCCACATACCTTTCTTAAAAAGTTATTTAACAGTTGCGTTAAGGGATACCTTCTGTAAGAGTCTTCTCCATTTATCGCAGAACACAGTAAGCCTACCAATACTCATGTTAAACCACATATGTCACAACAGAGGAATCACACAGCCAACAGGTTGCAGATAATTGTTTGGTACATTGATATAAGTGTCGACACCTCTGATGATGCCTTCATCAGAATGAAATTTTAAGAAACCGTAAAGTTACATTATGAGAAGGCAATGGTCAAAGTTTATAGCAAACTGGACACGTTGCAGCCTTTAGAATGGATCGTGTTCAATTTTTACTTTTTTACGGAAACATATGTGCTCGGAACTATAACCATTGCCTTCTCGCGATGTAACTTTAAGATTTCTAAGAATTTCATTGTGATAGGTGTCGAAACCTAGGTCAATGTACCAAACAGTTATTTTCAACCGGTTGGCTGTAAGATTCCTCTGTTGAAACTTATATACGGTAGCTAAGAGACAGCCATGTTTGAAACTGTTAAACCAGATATTATACCAGGGCGGGAAAACTTCCGTCATCTTTATTAGCAACCGTACAGATTGGGCGTTTTGCCCCTTTCTGTGTGTAGTCTGCTGCCTAAGATCAGCAGTTCTGTGTCAGTATCTACAAAGGAGTTGTGAAGGCGTCATGTGCCCACCTTTTCACGCGTCTTCCTTTGGCCTTCAGCCGTCCTAACCACTTCGATAGTCCAGAGCTTATCGTATCGCCGTTAACTTCAAGAGACTGAGAAACACCATTGCGGACAAAGAACTCGAGCAAGACCCAGCGAGTACTGGACACGTACCCGTGTTCTTCGGACTCTTAATCCAGTAGTGGACTGACAGAATAACGCATGTTTGTCGTGCACAAATCATTCCTCGTAAGAATTATATTGACGCAGGCGTTCCTGACGCTGTTAGTTAATGACAACAGTAGACCCCAAGTCCGGGTCAGTCGACCGTCGTCTGCTCCACGCCATTTTTCGCGCCTTGGCGACCTTTTGATACTACGACGCTTGCGTATCTTTTTGCGCAAGATTATGTTACTGACGGAGACATTATCGTTTTCTACGCTACAAAACCAACGCGATTATCTTTGAAAGTCGTTGTTTTCCTATTTCATTTGGCTTTCCTTTCAGGTCACATTAGCTGTGCGACGTGTGCACTTATTACTGGCAATACAAACACTGCTGCTTGCGAAAGCAAGGAATTGTCATAGATGACACGTAGTGAAAGAAATAAATCGCGCGGCGTCCGAAGCACTGATGGACTGCCGGGTCTCTATTTAGCAATATGTACTCTTTTATTTTCAAGATATGTTATTTTCCATATAATTTGTGAAATCAACGTCTAATATAATTCAATTTCACTATTTTAGCCACTAACGGACGCAATTCACGTGCAATCATTATCCGAACAATGTAATGAGGATTACAAGCGACCATTTCAACACGGCTTGGTATCAACAAGGCTTTTGATACTGTTGATTTCAATATAATTACTTATTAAAACGAAACAGCTGAATTTCCCAAACGTTTCAATACTGTGGTTCGACAGGTACCTCAAAACATGCATCAACGAGTTGTGGGTCGGAGAAGTCGTCATTGACACGTGTGGTAAACAGCATGGTCCAGTCCTCGGTCCACGGTCCATTGCCTCTCTCACTGTGTATTAACGATATTTCATCTGTGCTCCATTGTTGTTAATTACCACCTGTGTGCTGACGTTCCCTAGTTGTACCAAAGCATCAAAAAATGGCTCTGAGCATTATGGGACTTAACATCTATGGTCATCAGTCCCCTAGAACTTAGAACTACTTAAACCTAACTAACCTAAGGACATCACACAACACCCAGTCATCACGAGGCAGAGAAAATCCCTGGCCCCGCCGGGAATCGAATCCGGGAACCCGGGCGCCGGACCAAAGCACCAAACATAAGAACGTTGCTGATAGCGTTGCGTTGTTGTTGTTGTTGTGGTCTTCAGTCCTGAGACTGGTTTGATGCCGCTCTCCATGCTACCCTATCCTGTGCAAGCTTCTTCATCTCCTTGTACTTACTGCAACCTACATCCTTCTGAATCTGCTCAGTGTATTCATCTCTTGGTCTCCCTCTACGATTTCTACCCACCACGCTGCCCTTCAATGCTAAATTTGTGATCCCTTGATGCCTCAGAACATGTCCTACTAACTGGTCCCTTCTTTTTGTCAAATTGTGCCACAAACTCCTCTTCTCCCCAATTCTATTTAATACTTCATCATTAGTCACGCGACCTACCCATCTAATCTTCAGCATTCTTCTGTAGCACCACATTTCGAAAGCTTCTATTCTCTTCTTGTTCAAACTATTTATCGTCCATGTTTCACTTCCATACATGGCTACACTCCATACAAACACTTTCAGAAGCGACTTCCTGACACTTAAATCTATACTTGATGTTAACAAATTTCTCTTCTTCAGAAACGCTTTCCTTGCCATCGCCAATCTACATTTTATATCCTCTCTACTTCGACCATCATCAGTTATTTTGCTCCCCAAATAGCAAAACTCCTTTACTACTTTAAGTGTCGCATTTCCTAAGCTTATTCCCTCAGCATCACCCGACTTAATTAGACTACATTCCATTATCCTCGTTTTGCTTTTGTTGATGTTCATCTTATACCCTCCTTTCAAGACACTGTCCATTCCGTTCAACTGCTCTTCCAAGTCCTTCCCACGCCCGGGTTCCCGGGTTCGATAGCCCGGCGGGGTCAGGGATTTTCTCTGCCTCGTAATGGCTGGGTGTTGTGTGATGTCCTTAGGTTAGTTAGGTTTCAGTAGTTCGAAGTTCTAGGGGACTGATGACCATAGATGTTAAGTCCCATAGCGCTCAGAGCCATCTTCCAAGTCCTTTGCTGCCTGTGACAGAATTACAATGTCATCTGCGAACCTCAAAGTATTTATTTCTTCTCCATGGATTTTAATACCTACTCCGAATTTTTCTTTTGTTTCCTTTACTGCTTACTCAATGTACAGATTGAATAACATCGGGGAGAGGCTACAACCCTGTCTCACTCCCTTCCCAACCACGCTGATAGCGTATCACACGTGAATGACTTTCTTTGTTTGCCATCACTATGGGCACGACAGCTGGATCTTAAACACCGAGAAATCATTGTTCTCCTCATATATGCCGAAAGTTGGCCAGCGGATTTTTCGGGAAACAGTTCTCCAAGACGTAGGCCTAATCTTGTAAGGGCATCTAAATTAGGTAGAACAAACTGTTGCAGCCTGCAGGAAATCAGTTTTCTGTCTATATGCGATACAAAAATGTAGAAACATATTTCACCTAAAATCAAATAAATATTAGTCGAGTGTTTATTCTTGCCAAAACTGCAATCTAAAAGGGGGTTCTAAATTAGTTATACAAAAGTAATCTTTCATTTTGAAAAAGGTAAATGACTTATAAATAACTTACAGAAATGTTTGCTACAGGACTGAATGCATTATATCTTCAATTTTTGTATACAAATATTTAATGTGGCTACGTGTTGTAACACGAAAAATGTCCCATCAACTTCCTGCCAAATCCTACGAAGCAAGTCTTGGTGTATGGTGGCAAGTGCTCGTGTTATCCGTTGCCGCAACTCGTGGACGTTTCCCAGAAGGGGAGCAACAAACACTATGTCTTTAATGTAGCCCCACACACAGAAGTCCATTGGTGTTAAATGACGTGATCAGGATATTGTTACACAGAGTCCACTCCAAATCGGCGCATTCCTACGGGCATATGCGACAGCTTGACGCTGATAATATGGTGGCACCGTCTTGCTGGAAAATGAGGTCTGTGCCCATATCCTGTCGTAAACGAAACAATGGATAATGTTCAAACATGTACAGATAGCCAGTTACAGCTGACTCGGAAAAAAGAAAGGATCGTAAATCTTATTACAACTTACAGGGAAAGGAACAGTTAACTTAGGCGAGTCCCGTACATGTTCTATTACGTGATGCGGTTTCTGCTCAGCCTGTATCCGAAAACTATGCCGATTCACTTTGCCACAGCTATAGAACGTGGCTTCGCCACTGAACACAATTTTATGAAAAAAACATCGTCAGTCTGCATTTTGTTAAACATTTCTACACAAAACTCAGCTCGCTTTCTTTTGACATTTTCTCGTAAAGCTTGAAACAGTTCCTATTTGTAGTGTTTGAATGACAGACGATTTCGTAATACCTTCCACACTCTAACGCTAGACATATTCAGTTTTAAGCTGGCACGTCTCGTTGATTTACCTGGACTACGGATAGAACACTGCCGAGCTCGTTCAGTTGCTGCATCAGAGACTGCTGGGTGAACCTGACCCGGCGTACTATGTGATACACAGCCAGTGTCGATGAAACGATCGTACCAGTTAATAACAGTTCGTCTTTGAGGTGGTGGCTTGCAATATTTAGTCCTGAATTGTCTCTGAACTGCAATAGCGGATTTGGATTCATGAAATCATAAACAGCACTACACCCACTCTGCACTGTTACACGACTCCATAATGACTTTTGGAATAACTCATTTGCGCGTGCTACCTAGCTGGTACGTCGTGAGCTAACAGTGTTAGGCAGGAATAAAACTTGAAAATATACTTCGTCAGTGCTGTATAAAACATTTCTGTACGTTATTTAGCCTTTTCATAATTAAAGGTTACTTTTGTATATACAGTTTGCAAACATCCTGTAGTTTACAGAGAGTGAAAACTCCAGACGGCTCGAACCGGCGATGAACGCTTGCATAAAGTATGTCTGTAACATCCGTTTGTTTTATCATTTTCATCACAGTGGTCCTACCTATACTCAGCTAAGTCGGATGCGACCCGATACAGGGAGTGATTTTTATATGCTCTGTTTACTTAATTGGTGTCTTAGGCATTGAAGTCCTCAGTACTTCACCTCACATTTGAGATAGCTATGATCATTGCATAACTGCAGTTCCAGGTGGGATACATGTACCATCCTGGCTGTAGCTTTGCACGACACTACAAATGTCTCCTTATCCTTCTCCATTTGACCCAAACGACTGTGGACAAATTAGCATGTAACTTGCCTTTTGTCCAAAACTATTCTCCATTCAAGAGGAGATTAAAGGTTTATCTGTTAACATAGGCATCGCTCTCTCCATACCCCAGCCGTTTTCTTTCTGTCCAACAGGGAACCAGTTTTTTTTTCCACATTTTAAATCAACTAGCAGTAACACACAAAACTTGGGGTTTGAAGGTTAATTACCAAAAACCAGAATACTTGATTATTGATTCAGATGGGCTACACATTGAAGGAAAGAAAATCAAAAAGATAAACACTTTCTGTCATTTAGGATCCCTTTTAGAAATCGACGGAAAATCAGAGTCAGAAATCAATAAAAGAAGCAGTAGCACACGGCAGGTCATTGGGACGCTTAACTCAGTCTTATGGAGCAGGAATGCAATGATCAGAACTAAAAAATTAATATAGAAATCTATATTACAGTGCGTGGTTCTGTATGGAACGTTAAGACTCTCCAGGAAAGAGAAGATAAGGAACACCGAAATAATTAGGAGAATGGAAATAAAAGAAAGAATATATGACATAATGGATAGGAAGAAGCCGCGCGGGATTAGCCGAGCAGTCTAGGGCGCTGCAGTCATGGACTGTGTGGCTGGTCCCGGCGGAGCTTCGAGTCCTCCCTCGAGCATGGGTGTGTGTGTTTGTCCTTAGGATAATTTAGGTTAAGTAGTGTGTAAGCTTAGGGACTGATGACCTTAGCAGTTAAGTCCCATAAGATTTCACACACATTTGAACATTTTGATAGGAAGAAATTACAGTGGTACGGGCATATACGACGAATGCAGAAAACCAGAATACCAAAATTGATACTGGAATGCGAACCGGAGGGGAGAAGAAGGAGAGGACGACCTATGACCACCTGGCTCCAAAATGTACAGCACACAATGAGGAGAATGGGCGCAGAGGAAGAGGACGCACAAGATCGAAACACCTGGAGGAATATTTTGAAAATATAGTTTAAGAACGGTTATTCTTTGTATAGTAATTTCCGAGTAAATCATTATGTTGGAGAAAAGTCTCTGTAATGAGGAAAAGCTCAAAATAATAAAAAAATAATTCATCTATGCCTCTCTCATCCCTTTCTATTTCTGTTTTATTCCTTCCGTTTTATCCGATAAACTTACACTGTTGTTTATTTCTCTCTCATCCTCTGACCAGTAAAATTCTTCTCCACGTTGTTTCCTTCTGCACTGTTGTCACACGTTTTTGTTAGATATCACTACTCACATTCGACAAGAACATGATGAGTAAATTTCGTAATGTCAGTAATACTGACTTTCCTTAAATTCCACGTACTCATTACTATTGGTCTTCTTTCCCTTAGCGTTTTTTCCATTTCGCTACGGGGGTGGTGTTGTTAGATATGGGTTTGGCTGTGTTAGTGGCACTTGGTGGTCGAATACCATTCCTGACGCCACCATTCCCAAGTGGAAGGATTCTGTGTATCCCATCTGTTTGCGTCTAATGCAGATCTCATGTTCAAGTGTGATAACGTTTTCGTAGTGGTTGTGTAGCCAGCATCTCAGGCGCGATGTTGCCAACAGCCCGGTAATCATCTAGATAAACGTGGGAAACCGCCCAAAAACCACATCCACGCTGACTGGCTCCACAGCCATCGTCGTTCGCCCGCCAGGCGGAATCGGTCCGGGACAGGTTCGCTCTCCCATTTCCCGGAATTATACGCTTTAGAGCTTTCGTCTATCTGGGTATTGCTCATGCAGTATATCAATTGCAGCGTTGTCTCACTAAGGGTGGCTGTTTAGATGTGAGGTAGGGTTTGAAGGCCCCAGTCTTGCCAAGTGACATAAATGCTTAAATAAATAAAAAAATAAACATTACTAGTGGCACAAAAAACTACTCGTCAGTGGTGACTCTTGATTGCTCTGTTCACACAGGAAAGGAAAAGAATTGTTAAAGAATAATTTTGTCATCGCAAGAGTAAAATTATTTGTTTGTAACTCTGCGTTCGTAGACCATGTATAAAATGACACTGACGAAACGATCAGAGTGATCTCACTCCAGTTTTCACAAAGCGGGAAGTGTAAGGCAGCGATTGCTCCGGAATTTTACCATCGCTGGAACTGCCAGAAGGGGAACTGATAGTTGAGTCATCGAAGCTGACTTTGACTTCTTCAGACTGTCGCGATAATGTTTATAAATTACGTCAGCGCACGTTGAAAATTGAAACACGTCTACAACAAAGTTACAGGGTTTATAATTCTGGGAAAAGGAAATCTCGTGACAATCTCCACAGTAATCTACGATCAGTAAGACATTGCGACAAAAAGGTTGGCAAAGCTCGGTCTAAATTGTGATGAATGGTGGAAGCTGGAAACGTATCAGTGCAGTAGGAGAGAAGGAGAACGTTAGTGTATCACGCCTGGTTAAACATGAAAACGTGTGGAATGAACTTAAACCTGGGTATCAAAAACCAGCACTAAATCACTAATCTTAATTCAGATGAATAACTATTCCGGTTATGTGACGGTATTTGATTTCGCTGAATCTCCTACGTCGTTTGGTCCGAGATTATATCGACAAACGAACTTTAGGCGAACTTTGCTAACAATTTGAAGCAAATAATCTCTGTAGTCTATATTCTCGCGCAAGTTCGCAGTAATGCATAGCACACTATATTAAAACTCTTGTGCCAAGTTGTAATACGTAAAATGTGGTTCAATTAAATGGCTTACATCGAATGTACTCTTAAAAACGCTCGAAACACACATAATTTTATGTAAATGGGCCAGTGTTCATAAATACTGCACAATCGTGCACACGTAATCGAAAACAGTATTATTACTTTCTGTTAAAAACTGATAACTTTCACTTTTCCCCCACAAAAAAGAAGAAAAAATAACAGCTTGTTGCTTACATCGAATTTACTCTTAAAAACGCTCGAAACACACATAATTTTATGTAAATGGGCCAGTGTTTTTAAATACTGCACAATCGTGCACACGTAATCGAAAACAGTATTATTATTTTCTATTAAAAACTGATAACTTTCACTTTTCCCCAACAAAAAAGAAGAAAAAATGACAGCTCGTTGGCCTGGAAAGCAGGGGCCATGGTATGTGCGCCATATGCCACATGGATGAACCGCTTCTGTTTAAGACAGTGTGCTAAAAATTAGTCACAATCAATTCCGATTGCGACAGTTCGTGTTGAGAATCACGCAGTCCTCCAAGTGGACACCCATTTCTTCTTTCACATCAGACAGTGTCTCGACCTCGTAGAACCCCTCAATATATTCTTTCCACGTATCCCCTCTCTCGAATGCATTTAAAAGTGGAAGCCCTGTTCTGCTTCCTGCATTAACACAATTACTTTTAAAGTTGTTTCGACATGTACATTTCGAGACTAGTTGGTGAAGGGTGATAAACTTGTAATAGGATCTTTCCATGGAGGACCACGCTCACGCTCACATATAACCGCAAACTTAGAGAAAACCTTAGTTCGGTTGTTCATAAGTTCCTCGATCATAGCGTGTTCATTGGAGAGGACCAAAATCATTCCACAGAATGTTTAGTTAAATATAATTCTGTAAGTGATGGTCTCGACAAGACATCCAGAGAAACGTTACTAAATGCCTTCTCTAAAAACTGCCTATAACAGCTGGTTCGGAAGCCCACTCATGATGGAAATATAGTGGATATAATGGCAACAAATTGATGTGACCTCTTTGGCAAGTCCACAATGAAACCGTCATCAGTGACCAAGTCGTAGTTGTGGCAACAATGATTCCCAAAACACAAAGGGAAATTTGTAGTTCTGGATTTCGGCGGCGTTTGGGTTTTGCCTTGGGGGTTGTGCAGGTGTGGACTTATTTTATAAAATCATTTATCAACAACCTAAGTATTTTCTTATAAACCCAGTGAAATCAGATAACTTTAAGCTTTCAATAAATCAACAGTATTCTGCTCAGAGATAATGTTTATGTTACACGCACAATGTAGCGCGGTGATGGTGTGGCACCAAACTCTGACAAACGCGCACTCTGGCCAAAACTCAGCGCCAGAGCTGCACTGCCGCGGCTGGCTTGGCAGGCAGGAACAACAACGTGCCACAAAATTCAGATTCAAGGCGCAGTCTGAAACATGTTGAAAGATTTATTTGTTCAACAAACCAGATAAAGAGGCAGTAGTGTCATCATGCAATCAGGAACTTGAAATATTTAGCTGTGGACAGGAATACTACGACAACTGAGACACAAGTAAAAAGAATAACTGACCACGCACTGGACAGATACATTGAGGTGAAAAAAGTCATAGGATACCTCCTAATATCGTGTCGGACCTCCTTTTGCCCGGCGTAGTGCAGGGCGCGTACGCAATAAATCTTTGGAAGCCCTCTGCAGAAATATTGCACCATGCTGCCTGTACAGCCGTCCATAATCACGAAACTACAGAGTGTTTTGCACGGACTGATCTTCCGATTATGTCTCATAAATGTTCGTAGCGATTCATGTCGGGCGATCTGGGTGACCAAATCATTTGATGGAATTGTGCAGAATGTAGTTAAAACCAGTCGCGAACAGCTGTGCCCGATGTTATGTCATTGATATTTGGGGACATGAAGTACACGAATGGCTGCAGATGGTCTCGAAGTAGTCGAACACAACTATTTCAGTTCCAGTCAATAATCAGCTCAACTGGACGAGAAGACGCAACCCATTTCATGTAAACACAGCTCATACCATTATCGAGCCATCACCAGCTTGCACAGATTCTTGTTGACAGCCTGGGTTCATGGTTTCGTGGGGTCTGCACCACACTCGAACCCTATCATCAGCTCTTACCAACTCAAATCGGTACTCATCTGACCAAACTATGGTTTTCCAGCTGCCTAGGGTCCATCCGATACGGCCACGAGCCCGAGAGGTCCTGCAGGGGATGTTGTGTTGTTAACAAAGACACTCGCGTCGCCGGCCGGTGTGGCCAAGCGGTTCTAGGCACTTCAGTCTGGAACCGCGCAACCGCTACGGTCGCAGGTTTGAATCCTGCCTCGGGCATGGATGTGTGTGATATCCTTAGGTTAGTTAGGTTTAAGTAGTTCTAAGTTCTAGGGGACTGATGACCTTAAATGTTAAGTCCCATAGTGCTTAGAGCCATTTGAACACTCGCGTCGCTAGTCTGTTGCCATAGTCGATTAACCCCAAATCTCACCGCACTGTACTAACGGATACGTTCGTCGTACGTCCGACACTGATTTATACGGTTATTTGAAGTGTTGTCTGCCTGTTAGCACTGGCAACTGTACGCAAACCCTACTGATCGCGGTCGTTTAGTTAAGGCCGCTCTCCATTGCGTTGTCTGTGGTGAGAAGTGATGCTTGATATTTGGTATTCTCGGCACACTCTTCACACTGTGGATCTCGGAATATTGGATTCCCTAACGATTTGTGAAATGGAATGGTTCAAAAATGGCTCTGAGCATTATGGGACTTAATTTCTGAGGTCATCACTCCCGTAGAACTTAGTTCTGCTTAAACCTAACTAACCTAAGGACATCACACACATCCATGCCCGATGCAGGATTTGAACCTGCGACCGTAGTGGTTGCGCGGTTCCAGACTGTAGGGCCTAGAACCGCTCGGCCACTCCGGCCGGCCGAAATGGAATGTCCCATGCGTCTAACTCCAACTACCATTCCGTGTTCAAAGTCAGTTAATTGCCTTCGTGCGACCATAATGTCGTCTGAAACATTTTCACATGAATCACGTGAATACAAAATAATGGCATGTCCGCCAAAGCACTGCCTTTTCTACCCTGTGTACGCGATACAACCACTATCTGTATATGTGCATATCGCTATTCCATGACTTTTGTCACCTCAGTCATATTTCGACGTGGTAGAACAGTTAATGGTGAGAAGGGCCCTCTATGGTATAGAATCAGTGCAAAGAAACTTCTAAAGAAACAGAACGTACTGCATAATAACTTTAAACCAAACCATAGTGCTATTAATAGAGAGATGCTGGATGATACGTGTTTAGCTGTCTCGAGAGCAATGAATGAAGGCTTCAGTGACAATCAAGGGAGAAGATTGTCAAAAAATCTGTAACAAAAACCAAAGAAATTGGGATCATATGTAAATGCAGTTAGTGGCACCAACGACAGTGACAGACACTCATGGAAGAGACAGGAGTTGAAATTAAGATTATCAAACCAAACGAGAATTATAACTTCGTAAGCATTCCTGGCGTAATAACTCGTGATACTCTTCTCGGGTTTGTAATAGGATCTTTAAGTCAAGTTAATAAAATATTTCTACGATCCACTTGGCCATAGTCTTCAGGTGGGTCGATCTCGTTGCTGAGTCTCGACGAACTGATACTAAGCCGTTGACTATTTCTCTCTAGGCTACTGGCCTATTAGGTGGGTGTTAAAGTACTTTACCTTCCCGTATTTCCTATTACTCTCTAGTTAATTTTGGTATTTATTTGGATTAGCTTGTTTAGGTATGTTCTCTTGTTGCCGTGGTGGCATTTGTTGACATCTTCCATTGGGGCTACTAACGAACGAGTGGCATCACGGGCCACGTAGACCGGTCAGTATATTCATTACTCCGCCCAAGGCGACATATTAGTATATTATCGGAGTTTATCGCCTTGTCGTACAATTTCTTCGCGTGATGATGGAGTCTGTGATTTGCCTCGTTGGTTATCGATTGGCGCGTTTTACCCCAAGCCATCGTCATTGGAGAGATCGCTGTTTCTCCTACAGTCCATCTCCGCGTACCTTGTTCTCGCACTCGTAGTTCACACTTCCACAGCCGTGGTCGTAGACTGAACGTTTGATGGCGCAGCCGGCGGAACGAGTCCTCCTGACGGAGATCGGACCCTCTGTGTGCTCGCTAGCGGTCTATCTCCGCCATATCGCGACATCGAATGAAACAGATTCTACGCTAGTACCGGTGCAGTTATAGGTCAGTAGAGAGGACTGCCGTTGGTGCTCCCCACCACTCCTTCATTGCAGAAGATACTATCAGCGCCACCGGCTGTGAAAACAAACGAAAATAAGGTGCCTCTGCCGCAAGAGTTCGTCAAAATCTCCTAGCGATAGAGAACGTTGTGTTTTAATGCGGTTCAGCGCAGGGTTTCATACCTCGCTCATAGGATAGCCCTTGTGCCTATTCGTACGACTATTAGTCTAATTTCAGTGGATTCGTTCATAACACATTCCCAGTAACGAGAAACTGCAGCAACTCTCATTATACTGCATTGCATGACCTCCGGCCAAGCAATGATCAGCCACTGGCCAGGTTTTTAGGCTGTTGTGACCCAATGTCAATAGGGTAGCAGTATCATTTATGGATTCGACGGGTTGTCCTTCCAGTCATAAAATAATGGAGGGTTACACCTGAGGAAACTGTGAAAGCTACCCCCCCCCCCCCCACTCCCCTCCCCACCCCACGCTCTTCCCACAAGGGACCACCTGCCCTACCCACACCCTGAAGGCATTTGTTTTTTTTTTTTTTTTTTTTGGTCATCAGTCTACTGACTGGTTTGATGCGGCCCGCCACGAATTCCTTTCTTGTGCTAACCTCTTCATCTGACAGTAGCACTTGCAACCTACGTCCTCAATTATTTGCTTGACGTATTCCAATCTCTGTCTTCCTCTACAGTTTTTGCCCTCTACAGCTCCCTATTGTACCATGGAAGTCATTCCCTCATGTCTTAGCAGATGTCCTATCATCCTGTCCCTTCTCCTTATCAGTGTTTTCCACATATTCCTTTCCTCTCCGATTCTGCGTAGAACCTCCTCATTCCTTACCTTATCAGTCCACCTAATTTTCAACATTCGTCTATAGCACCACATCTCAAATGCTTCGATTTTCTTCTGTTCCGGTTTTCCCACAGTCCATGTTTCACTACCATACAATGCTGTACTCCAGACGTACATCCTCAGAAATTTCTTCCTCAAATTAAGGCCAGTATTTGATATTAGTAGACTTCTCTTGGCCAGAAATGCCTTTTTTGCCACAGCGAGTCTGCTTTTGATGTCCTCGTTGCTCCGTCCGTCATTGGTTATTTTACTGCCTAGGTAGGAGAATTCCTTAACTTCATTGACTTCGTGACCATCAATCCTGATGTTAAGTTTCTCGCTGTTCTCATTTCTACTACTTCTCATTACCTTCGTCTTTCTCCAATTTACTCTCAAACCATACTGTGTACTCATTAGACTGTTCATTCCGTTCAGCAGATCATTTAATTCTTCTTCACTTTCACTCAGGATAGGAATGTCATCAGCGAATCGTATCATTGATATCCTTTCACCTTGTATTTTAATTCCACTCCTGAACCTTTCTTTTATTTCCATCATTGCTCCCTCAATGTACAGATTGAAGAGTAGGGGCGAAAGGCTACAGCCTTGTCTTACCCCCTTCTTAATACGAGCACTTCGTTCTTGATCGTCCACTCTTATTATTCCCTCTTGGTTGTTGTACATATTGTATATGCCCCGTCTCTCCCTATAGCTTACCCCTACTTTTTTCAGAATCTCGAACAGCTTGTCGAACGCTTTTTCCAGGCCGACAAATCCTATGAAAGTGTCTTGATTTTTCTTAAGCCTTGCTTCCATTATTAGCCGTAACGTCAGAATTGCCTCTCTCGTCCCTTTACTTTTCCTACAGCCAAACTGATCGTCACCTAGCGCATTCTCAATTTTCTTTTCCATTCTTCTGTATATTATTCTTGTAAGCAGCTTCACTGCATGAGCTGTTAAGCTGATTGTGCGATAATTCTCGCACTTGTCAGCTCTTGCCGTCTTCGGAATTGTGTGGATGATGCTTTTCCGAAAGTCAGATGGTATGTCGCCAGACTCATATATTCTACACACCAACGTGAATAGTCGTTTTGTTGCCACTTCCCCCAATATTGGGGGAAGGCAATTGTATGTGGTACATTCAAGATCACCCTCCCAACTGATCTAGACCAATCGTGTATGTTAAAAATGGCGGGAAACCCCTGCTTCCCCACTTTTGTCCTTGGGTCAAGTGGAGGGATACCCACTCCTCTTCCTCCTATTCTTACTAGAGCAATTCCATGAGCCTCATCGTTTGAGGTATTTTACTATAGTGAGACAATCAAGTTTGTTACAGATAATAACTACAAATTAACTACAGCAGTAACTTTTGTTTGAAGTACTATGCAAATATTTCATTGAGTTTTTCAAGTTAAGGATTTGTTCTACGCATGATCGACCTTTTCTGAACCCACCTTGGTATTCGCCTAGTTTTGAATCCAGCTGAGGTTCTGCGCGGTTTAGTAGGCTTATGGTTCATTTACAGTTATGTTCAAACTAAATTTACAATAAATTACATTTCTTTTACTCTAAAGATGCACATACAGGGTGAATATTAACAAAACCGACAAACTGTTGGGACGGATTCCTGACAGGAAATGGAGCGAAAAAGGTCCTATGAACATGTGTCTGGAAATGGACGGTGTGTGTGCAACGCCAACAAATTGTCTCGGAACACACTACAAAGCTGCATGGCATCCATATCACAACAGATGTTCAAAGTGGCCTCCATGGGATTGCAGGTGATAGGGATAGTAGCAGCTGTCATGCAGGATACACACAATTGTACTTTGGCTTACACAATATTGACAGGCAGCCTGCCTGGGACTTGTACCAGGGTTCGTCTCACTATCCGTGGTTGAACCCGGTTCTGCAAATCTGGTATACGCATTGCTGCCACTTCCCTGTGATAACACAAACGCCCAAAAGATGCTTCAATAGTCGTGTGAGGTAACGGGCGAGTTGTGGCGCCCTGGGAATGTTCTAAGTTCAGAGTTGGCAGCCAGCGCTCGGGCCGCTCGGCAAGGCGCGGCTCGTTAGCAAGCGCGTGATGCCGCACAGCGGCCAGAGCGTGGTGCGGCTGTGCCAGTGAAGGAGACACGCCGGGAGTGCAAAAGACGGCAGACTTTGTCAAACCCTAACGGCAGACATTTCACAGTTCGTATAGAAATTAATAGCAGCCAGATGAATCAAGATACCTCAAAAAGAAACACCTACATTACCATTATTTGCACGACGATTCTGATAGTGTAATCAGATTTTCAATATCTTTATTAGTTTAAAGTTTAGTATCTGACTGTAAATTATACAAGTCACACCCAGCAGCGAATTTCCAAAATTTAAACACTTCATCCGATTTCGTCGATCGACATGTCTTTAGAGAGCTATTAGTGTAAACCTAAATTGGTATAAATTACAGGCATATAACTTGAATAGTACATGAGTTATTGGAGGACAAAGTGGCCGATTACTATCGATTGCATCAGGCCATAAGTACTACACAGTTACACGAAAAAACTGTAGCAGTATGCTTATAAATGTATTTATTCATCTATGTCTTTGTTTGTATCTGATATATACTATTCATGAAGAAATTGGTTAAATATTTACTGTGTGTTAGAAAGCACAGAGACAGTAGGCTACTGGCCTACCTTTTGTTGCTATTCCTTTGATATATTGAAAGGGTACAATATCGCCCGACATTCAAAATAGGTACGAAATACTTCATTATTTTGTCAGAACAACACATTTTTTTTGTAAAATAACTCAATTTCAATTAATACAGCGAAGTCGGATACCAGTGTGGGAAAGAATGACAATTTATTTATTTAATTGATCACATGTGCACTCCCACAAAGTAAATCCCTACATCCAGTTTGGTGAGATCTGTGAAATGAATGAATGTATGGTCGTCTGCTAACCGCAGATAGTGAATGTGAATATATGATCTTCTTTGAGTCGATCCTTTGGCCACCTTTGGTGGGACCAAAGAGATGAAATTTACCAGAGCTTTGAGCGCCTGAAATGTGGCTGACCAATACAATAGCAAGGTGCTTCCCCCACCTCGACAGAGATGGGAGAGAACCTCAGGAACAGCCATGTTTCAGCACTCTGCCGCTGGATCTTGTGCTGTTAAGAACTGTTTTAGTTGTGCTCCGTAATGACGAAAGAGTGGAGACATGGTATGCATGTGGAATATTTAAAAGTAGTTTGAAATATTAATTTCTCTATTTCAGGAACTTTTGTGGGGAGAATGAAATGTCAGGCAGGCAATATTAATGGGATTGTAGGAATCTTCGGAAGTGACCAACGGTCACAATGAAACCACGTGTAGCAATAAGTTGAAATACTTCCGTGTGCTTAAGTTAAGCTGAATTACTAGCGTGTGTACAATAAGTTGAAATATTTAAGAAATAGCGTGTGCAGGACTTGAAGTTAGAGACGAGTACTTCCACGTGGTGAGTACTGTGTGAGTCTCAATCTGTGTATGAGACAAAGGATAAAGAGAAGTACTCGTCCATGGTATCAGTTGAGGACTCGCGTGTGTGATGTTCTTAACATTACTTTGCGTGATATGATTCCGTGTGACGCTTGATTCAAACTCTGAGAGAGAAGCAAGGTGAGTCGGCCGTCTATCCAGCAACGCCACTTGGCTTGCATTGCACAGGAAGACGTGCAAATATCTCCAGAGTTCATAGTAGGAAAGTAGAATTACAAAGTGGGGCAGTGTCGTGTGAAACTGGGATAAATACTAATTGAAGTGGGAAAGCTGAAAGTGATAGTGTTGTGACTATTTAGTGTTTTATATTTCTTATTGCAGTGTGATGTATGTCATGTAATTTGGGTATGTGTGGTTTGCACGGGAGAGTAGCGAGGTAGTTTCAAATGATTAGTGGGCTATGCTTGTTCCTTCGGTACCGCTCGGTCTGGAGGAAAGTTTAGTGATGATGATTGTGAGAGTCGAAGTGTGAGGTATAATAAAAGATCCACCATCCTATCCAGAAAGTGCACTGTAGCGTTAAAAGTAATTACGAGACCATAATATAGAGATTCACCATTGTAAAGCCATGCCCACTGGGCGGAATTTCTCATGTGTTATTGTTGTAGGTTATAGAATTTGTGTGTTTAGGTTAGAGAATTTGTCGGAATAAATAAGATAGTGAAAAGAAAAAGATTGGCGGACTTTTCCTTCGAATTGTATGTTGTCATAATGTCCCGAATTTATAATGTGTGCGCCATTCATATTCAGTGCGGTGGCCACGTGTTGACAAAAGCCGTTAAATGAAAGACAAAAAGAAAATGTGGAATTGCCAGTGCGTAGTGTACAGTCAGAGTTCTGTAAATTACTGGTAGTCAGATGCGTGTTTCCGTTGCGTATTAATCATATAGGAGGATAACTGGTAACTTAAGTGTGAGTACTAGAGTTCATGTTACTCGATAAATAAGAATGAATCCACTCGCTTGGCAGACCACTCATCTTGCAGGCCTGACTGCTTGATGCCACAGTATGAGCAAGGCATGTGGGTGCCTCTCAATATATGTTTATTTAATTTGTTTATGTATTTAATAATGTGTGTTAGAGTGTGTTTATGGTCCAGCTGTAGGAATATTTATTTGATTTCAAGTTATTTAAATGAAAATCCAGTATTTGGCATGTGTTTCAATATGTTTGTGAGTGCATGTCGGCTTGGAGACATGGAGGGAGCGCTCTAGCCAATCACAGCGCTCGTTACTGAGAGAGACGTATGGACGCTGGGGAGAAGCATCGTCTCCGGAGAGGACACGGGGCACTTCTGGACGGTAGGGCACAGGAGACGGGAGGGTGCTGGAAGTGACGGCGCGACGGACGCTCGGTCGCCGCAGAGACTCGCAGAGTGTGGGGCGGTTAGCACGTGGTTGCGGCAGACAGTAATACTTTGGAATGCCGACTTGTTCACTTGTGAGACTTCTTCCGTGGCTTCTACAGTGAAGACGTAGTGTGCGTTTAGAAGTGAATATCTCGCGAGCTGTGTTGTTGTTCATAACTAATTACGTGCTGTAGGGATCTATTGTTTCCCTGTTATTCAACTTATATTTTATTTAATTGCTGGACCATCGACACCAATAACGGTTTTTCAGAAATATACCGCATTCCCAAAAGTACTTCAACGATCGTAATCATCATTTAAAATCGTTAAGATAGTACTTGCAGATATTATTTAACTGAAATTTTTCATTTATAAATGTATATGTTACTTTCATAATTCGCAATTGCCGAGTGATAGGAAGCTTCGACTATTCGATTCATGTGTGCATTCTTATCATATACTGTAGACTCAGCAGTATTTGGCCTGTGATGCGGCAACTACATACCCCGGCCCCTAGATAACGAAACCAGCCAAAACTTTTAATATTGCAACTCTATGAGTCTGAGCGAACGTATTTGAGGGCCATCACCACACCTCCCTATCATTTCATTCATATTGTTTGAAAGCCCGCAGTTGTTTGATGTGGCTGGTGTCTGTGAGGGTACTTGTTTTGGTATAGCCGTGCTGCCCCTCGACCGTTTCAGTCTGCTTGGCCACACACGAACGCCATATCTGCTGTGGCAACGACACTTTTCCAGACACATGTTCACCGGACCTTTTTTCCTCTATTTCCAGTCAGGAATCTGCCCCCGCGGTTTATCGGTTTAACTCAGTCCACCTTTGTGTTGCAACTGTATCTGTACAGTATGTGTACATTTTCGCTATGACCCCCCAAATTCCACAATCTGCAACTCTTTCGCCTCATCTTTCATCAGACCCATAACGTTCTTGTTTTGAGGTTTATGCCATAAGGATTATTGGCTGACACCCATAGGTGTCCAGTTCGTTGGGATGGATCACAGTCTTTCAACCATTACACGGAACTGTCCGTATCCGTATAAAGTAACACTGGATCAATGAAATACGTCCCACAGACACAATTAGAAATTGGTACACGTTGAGTTTGGAGAGGTCCAGTTTTAGACAGGCTTCGTGAACAGCACAGAAATATTAGCCATCTCCAGAGCAACTAGTCCTTGACTGAAGATAGTAGCCTGCTTAAAAAATTGGTCCTGCGATGTAATCCTGTGCACCATGACACCAATCCACACGGTGGATGCCTACATTGTCCATAGTTTTCGCGAAAATATGATTATTCATTCATTTAAAAATCCTTTTAAAAATCACATGTCATCAGAGCCCTCTTTTCGGTATTTACATGTATACATTCCTTCAATAGCGTGAGTGTTTGAAGGTGGTGGCGCTTCTGACTGTAATAAGTTTCATCCTCAAACTGAGATACTGCCAGAGGTTTCGTAAAGCAGAATGTTTCTCTGTTTATTCTCCAGCGTTGTCATCAGCTTGGGGATAAAGCCACGCGTGGTACTAGGTGCTCTGGACAAAGCAGCAAGTCTCTATATACGTCATGTGAATCAGTAAATCAGTAGCTTATAAAAGGCTTGTCTACACTGCATATCCTTCACTAGTATCTGCAGCGATAACTCACCCAGTCTGGCGATTTCCTTGTCAGACAGCCATCGGAAACCTCCAATCAGCAAAGACTGTTGTATCGCGTACCTATATAAGGTGTTTACACCCAATAAAGGGTGTACAAGTAATTCAAATATTCTGATGCTGTACTCCCCCTCAACTATTCACGTGTTATTTGCCTTGGCGTACCTATGCACACACTTGCATACCCCCTCCCCCCCCCCCCCCTCCACAAATGTCGCGTTAGAAAAAGAGCAGCAAGTCAACTGTGGTCAACAGTTTGATGATGAAATTTCTTTTTGACATTGTGTCTCACGAAAGCCCTAGCAAGATATAATAAAAGGCAGGATTCAGAGTGTATGTGTGAATGTGTACGCTAGAATTCCTCAAAAATATCCGCGAGCAGGCGTACATCGGTCTTCATATATACTCCATCATATTCCCTTAAATTATGGATGTTGAACTCTTGCCAAAAATTCACTACCTGCCCATACTCCACAACTACGGTCGCAGTGCCTGTGAGTTTACTGAGGGTGGGGGCTATGTAGGCAATGTGGTCCCATTCTCTCCCTTGAATCCAGGTATACATAAGAAAGGAGCCGCTTCGTCGTCACAAAATGGAATTTTGCATCATCAGCATATGCAGCTCCGGTGACATGCACATCCTCCTGATGCATTGTTTCAGCCCATTTCTGGAGAGACGTCTGCATGAAACGTAGGAAACCCAGGAAGGGGACTTTTATTCTTACCGTGAATCGCTTGCAAAATGAGATAATTTTCAGCAGTGTAGGATATGACACTCATCCTAACTCCTCCCAAACGGAAATCATCAAAGTGCTCACAAGAAAGTGAGCATCGTACCTGTTTAAACTATGGAAGGGGACGTACACGTTGAAACCCATGGATCAAGGTAGTCAGGTAAATAAATTATATCTTAACTTCTCAAAATCTTTCGATCGAGTACCGCAGCTAGCCTTATAATCGAAAGTGCGGTGGTATGGAATACGAAAGTGAAAGTTGCGACTGGATTAAGAATTTCTTCATAGGGAAGATGCAGCATGTTATCTTGGATGGGGAGGCAACGATACTTGTAGAAGTAGATTCAAGTGAGCTTCAGGGAAATGTGTTGGGACCCTTGCTGCTCATGTTGTACATTAATGAGCTTGTACACAATATTAATTGTAATCTCATGCTTTTTACAGATGACACGGTTATCTATAGCGAAGTTCTGTTTGGAAAAAATGCTACACAAATGTTACATTCGACGTTGATAAGATTTCAAAGTGCTGCGAAAACTGACAACTTCCTTTAAATGTCCAAAAATGTAAAATCTGCGCTTGAATACAGTATCAATGTGTCGCAGTTGGGATCAATCAAGTCATACAAATGTCTGGGTGTAACAGTTTATATGGATATGAAATGGAACGATCACATGGGTTCGATCCATTGGTACAATACTAGGGAATTGCAATCAGTCTACAAAGTAGATTGTTTGCAAAACATAGGTGTGACCAATTCTAGAATATTACTCAAAAATGTAACACCCGATTCAGATAGGACTACCATGGGATACTAAACTTATACAGATAATGGCAGCACAAAAGGTCGCAGGTATGTTTGACCTGTGAGGGAGTTACAGGAGAAACTGAACTAGCAGGTGCTTGGAGACAGACGAAAACTAGCCCATGAAAGCCTGCTTATGATGTTTCGAGAACCACTTTTAAGTGATTAATAAAATCTTCTGGGGCTTCCATCCGCGTCATGTGCTTAAAATCCCATGAGCTTTCGACCGCACACCTCTCGGCCGTTGTCAAGCGGTAAAAGAGTGCCATGTCGCCGTGTCCTCGCCTTTTAGCCGCGCTGCTGGCTGTGACGTCACTGGTGCTGTCTTCCTCGCCAAATGTGGTAATGTTTCTGTCCTGCACCCATAGCGCCTGCTTCAACCTCTCGAGAACTGGGTCCCAGGCGGAAGGCCGAGAAGATTTTATTAATTCGTATCACCGCTAGATCGTGCATTCATGCATCTTGATTCTAGGAATATACTACACTCTAATGTATCACTCCCGTAGCGTTTGCGAAAATAGGCTCAGTCTATTTACATCGTACATTCTGCCTGTGCCTAATATGCGAATGGTACGGAATAAAGCCCTCATCTATAGTAGTATATAAAAACAAGTCGTAGTTTTAACTTTGTTATCAAAAATATCGAAAAGTTCTTTACCGTTTCCTCCATATTTTTCAACAATGCTCTAATACGGATGTAGGCTACATTTTTTTTAAAAATTATATAGTATATAAATAAGTTTATACAACGTATACAGGAATCTCGAAAAGTTCTTCACTGTTTTACTTCAAATTTTGACGTGATACCCTAATAAGCGTTCAAACAGTGATAGGCTACATTTTTTTAAATGTATGGTATGGAAGAACATAAATGCTATATAAATGGGAAAGGTTGTTTGCAAAAATCTTGACCAACTTAATTCAAATTTTCAAATGATAGTCTAATAAATGTACAGAGCCTACGAATTTTTGCACGATATCTTCGTAAATATTTGGGCATATATAGGCTATATATTTTAATATACATATACAAAATTTGCTAGCAAAAAAAAATCTTAAATTTCTTGACTGATTTAATTCATATTTTTACACAGCACCCTGATAACGATTCAGGCGGAAAGTTCTTGACCAATTTGTTTCGAGTTTTTTACATTTCTAACAAACATTCAGACAAAGATAGGCTGTACATTTGCAGATTAAAGTTGTGTGAAATACTGCAATTGAAGCTGCTATCCTCACAGATCCAGCAGCAGGGGAGGAATCTCTCATAAACTGTATACCAATGGCCCCAACCAATTTACCCATTTATTTTAGCTGACTTCAATTTCCAATCAGGGCTTTGTTGGCTATAACAATTAACAAGGATCAAGGTCAGAGGGAGGGGAAAGAGATACGGAGAGAGGGTATGAACATAGAGTGGGGAAAGCTAGAGACAGGCAGAGAGAGGAGGGGCAGGAAGTGGAGAGAGATAGGTGAAGGAGGAGATGGACATAGAGAGTGTGAGGAGCTGACGGACAGAGGAAGAGAAAGAGAGAGAGAAGAGAGAGAGAAGAGGGAGAGCTAGAGGAGGAGATAGAGGAGAAGAGGAGATGGACAGTGAGCTCAGGAGGAAGGGAATTAGGACTGAGACGCCCACTAAACCCGCAGGGCAGAACAGCTGATTAGGATTGTGGAAAGGGCCAATAAGCGGTCGGTCAGGTTCACTGAAAATTGTAATTTATTATACTTTAATAACACCTTTAAACCATAACGGCACATAGCCGAAACTTTAGAACTATAAGTTTCAACAAGGTAATTATTTCACGGCTGAGGGCCTCCAAACAAGAAATCTTAAAAGTCAATAAAATAAAAAATGCAGTTAAAATAGCAAATAAGATAATTAAAATATATATGGTATCACAGCTAGGCTGGAAAGCCTCAAGTCAAAGGTAGATAGAACAAACATATGCAAGGTGCAATATAGCTACTGAGTGCCGCAATTAACCCTTTCGTGAGCCGTGGGCAACATGCTTCCCACTACAATGAACTCGCTCCTAGTCCCGTGGGATTCACAGTTCCCACCTCTGTATGGTGCTACTACCTAGTGAACAGTATAGGGTACTAAATCCAGTCGAAAGTTCCCGCCGTTTTTGCTGTACCTTCGCGGAGAGACATTGTATAGCTGAGTGTTGCTCTATAGAGGAGCCTTTCAGTGCTGTTTGCGTGGCATTTTGTGATTTTTTCCTCAAAGCTATAGTATAAGGTAAATACTTTTGATTTACCCAAATTTATGAAGGAAAACGTAAAATTAGAACGAGGGGAATTCCAGTTTGAAACAAAAGGAGCCATTACTGCAGTAAAATGTATGGATAACCGTCCAGTCACTTTCCTGTCCTCAATTCATGACCCATCAGGAACAGCCACAGTGAAAAGGGAAAACAAGGATGGTACTAGTACAGAGATTTCTTGTCCTGAAGTTGTGGCAGAATACAACAAAATAATGGGTGGTGTCGATAAGTTTGATCAATTACGAGAAAGGTATGCTTTTGGCAGACGTTCTGTAAAATGGTGGCACAGATATTTTATTTCCTGGTGGACGTTGCTGCAGTGAACAGTTTTATCCTGTGGAAAATAAGTAAAAGAGAAAGTGGACAGCATGATCAGCTCACATACAGGATCCATCTAGTCAGACAATTGATCACTGGCTTCTAACCCCAAATAAGACGTAGACAAAAACCTGTCTTTCTGGCAAAAAGGGGTAAAGTACCTGAAGATTTTCGTCATGTGGCTGTAGGGGAGCATCAACGCAGTTTAGGAGAAACCTACTGGACGTGCCGTCATTGTAGTACCAAAGCTGCGGAAAAGAGCACTCGCTGTGTGTGTACATATTGTCAAATACCACTTTGCATAGACCCATGTTTCAGAAAATTTCATGGCAAGTAATTGTGAACAATCATTGTAACAAGAGAAGTAAATTTATCAAAAAAATATGACATTTATTGAAAAAGTTGTTTTTGTCATTTAACTCCAAGAATGGGAAGAATACTTCCCACCTTGTTGTGTGACATCACTTTCACAATTGGAGCAAATTTGATATTCTGTATGATAAATATACCTATCTGCTGACTACTATCTGCTCTCCATTCATTAAAAAAACTGCTCAATAATATTGCCCACGAACGTGTTAAATTTTAAAATTTTAAAATGTATTACCATAATCTTTCAAGGCAGAAGGTCGCAATGTTTTTGCTTAAAGGGTAATTTCAAGAATAAGGTTTTAAGCGGCTTAGGGCCCACAATTGATTTTCCAAAATACGAAAGTACATAAGCTCCAGTAAAAACAAGAATCTTTAAATGATTAGCTATGATAGATTATAAAAAGACAATTAGACACCGGTGGGAAGTACAATAAAGAACGGCACTCAGAAGTCACTAGGGAGATCGGTCTGCCCTCGTTCAATTAGGTGAGACAGGGGGTGAGCGCAACTACACTTGATCTGTCAGAACCCAACCAGGGAACAACCATGGACCGATTGACGCAACGACTTGCTTGCCTCCAAACGGTACATGAGAAATCAAACACCAAAATGTTACGGACGTAATTATCCACAATCAGATATGTACATGTATTAAGCTGTCAAAACTATGCACTGTGTTGGACAATGACAACAGGTGAGGAAAGGACACTGCCTGAAATTACGTTAGTGGCCTGGGCAGGTAACCGGAACACTAACGGTCATAAGGCAGAAAATTCCCCTGGTGCACTTGAATTTTAGTCAGCCAATATAGTTAACCCCACCGCATGGCGTCTCAATTTCAGCAATACAAACACTCGGTGTTGCTCACAGGAAAACCTCCCCAACAGCGAACCACCGAAAGGAACCACACAACATGAATTGACATGGCTTGGGTACTTGAAACCACTACCCAACTTTGACGTCCTAGGTCGGTGAACCACGAAGCTCGTAGCGATCGGACAGCTCCACATACGCTCCGACACTGCGCAAGGACCGCCAACGGACCCAGCCGACTGCACCGCACGGAGATAACTTCGCTGGTCCGCAGCAACCGACCGACTTATCTCAGAATGCCGACAACGTCTAAAATAGTCGTCAGTGGGAATAACGCCACACACAACCTGACAAACACTTGCACGAAGACCTGAGCGATACCCAACAGTAACTAAGCACGCAAGAAGACAAATCGGGAGTCGATGCACACATACACAGCCGACTTACGAAAGATCGGCGACCTAAAACGCGTCTTCCGGTAGGACGACCGACCGACGATCCACCAAGACCGTGGTCCGGCTCAAGTGATGCGTGGCGGCAATGGTCGGACGAACCACGTCGACGCAGACCTCACTGCTGCTCCAACCCGACTGCACTAGGGCCGCACTCCAACTCTCCGACTGGCAGGTCCAGACTGCGCTTCAGACGCGTTCCAACTGACTGGCAGACCCGAACTCGCAACCCGAACTGCCTTACGACAGACAGCGAGCGGGAAGTAGCAGCAGTCTTTCAAAGATACTACGAGAGGAGATATATCGATACGCGCTGCTAACGCCGCTCACGGTCAGGCAAAGCAGCAACTTAGTGAAAGTAGTAATTTAAATTAACGTAGTGAGATGGAAGTACGTTAAAAACAGGGTGTAAAATACATGATGGCGGGAAACGAGCGAAGCACGGCTCAAGGACATATATACAAATAAAATTCCCACACATATTTCGCAATTGCAAAGCACTGACAGGTTCACTACTAACTGGTATAAAGAGAAATAACTTGAGCCACGCACTTCACTGTGGTTTGCCAAGTGTAAATACAGGGCTATTACAAATGATTGAAGCGATTTCATAAATTCACTGTAGCTCCATTCATTGACATATGGTCACGACACACTACAGATACGTAGAAAAACTCATAAAGTTTTGTTCGGCTGAAGCCGCACTTCAGGTTTCTGCTGCCAGAGCGCTCGAGAGTGCAGTGAGACAAAATGGCGACAGGAGCCGAGAAAGCGTATGTCGTGCTTGAAATTCACTCACATCAGTCAGTCATAACAGTGCAACGACACTTCAGGACGAAGTTCAACAAAGATCCACCAACTGCTAACTCCATGCGATGGTATGCGCAGTTTAAAGCTTCTGGATGCCTCTGTAAGGGGAAATCAACGGGTCGGCCTGCAGTGAGCGAAGAAACGGTTGAACGCGTGCAGGCAAGTTTCACGCGTAGCCCGCGGAAGTCGACGAATAAAGCAAGCAGGGAGCTAAACGTACCACAGCCGACGGTTTGGAAAATCTTACGGAAAAGGCTAAAGCAGAAGCCTTACCGTTTACAATTGCTACAAGCCCTGACACCCGATGACAAAGTCAATCGCTTTGAATTTTCGGCGCGGTTGCAACAGCTCATGGAAGAGGATGCCTTCTGTGCGAAACTTGTTTTCAGTGATGAAGCAACATTTTTTCTTAATGGTGAAGTGTTTAAACCTCCTCTACCAAGAAACGTGCCAGACCTGCGAGCTCGCATCAATGATGCTTTCGAACTCATTGATGGGGACATGCTGCGCCGAGTGTGGGAGGAACTTGATTATCGGCTTGATGTCTGCCGAATCACTAAAGGGGCACATATCGAACATTTGTGAACGCCTAAAAAAACTTTTTGAGTTTTCGCATGTGTGTGCAAAGCATTGTGAAAATATCTCAAATAATAAAGTTATTGTAGAGCTGTGAAATCGCTTCAATCATTTGTAATAACCCTGTAATGTTGATGATGTAGGTTTACCTGTTCCACAAAGACAGAAAGGGTAGAATCAGTTTGGTTACAGACTGTACAGGAACGTTTAACGAATCATTATATGTCCTTTACATTCCGCAAAGTGAGGAGTGTGGTCGCTGGAGGTATCTAAAAGTTTGTACGGTGAGTTTAAGTATGGAAATGCTGATCCCAGTTGCCTGCATCTATACAGATGTGGTGGGTGGAGGTGTGAAACGGAAAGGAGGAGAAATACGTCTAGGGCTGATGCTGAATACGTGGTTGCATAATGATGTTGATAGGAGTCAAAGATCCAAGTAGATAATGTTTAAATTGGTGCGACAAAGTGATGAGTTAAAATGAATGGATAGATTTTTGTTTGAATTGAAGAGGCTACGTTTAGAAAGATAGATGTCATTTGGAATCAATTTTTAAGGAGAAGCAATTTAAAGTTCGAAACGCTTTATGAGGAGAGCTTGGGTATGTAGTGTGAAGTTATGTGCACAAGTAGTTAGAGTATTTTATTGTCTCAAATTGTTAATACATTTCGTAATTTTGATTTTAATATTATGGTCATTATGTCCAATTTTCAATGTTTGGTTCACACTGTTATTGGAAATAACGATGAAGGTTAGTTATGTTACATTTAAGGCGATGTCTTTAGTTCTCGCTGCCTGACCCAATACTCTGCGCTTCTTTCTAACAATTTCTCTTTGTTTTTTTTTGTCTCAAAAAATGGCTGTTTCGTGTATAAATCCCTTGCTGCTGGGCCGTAAAACTGCATCAAGTGTTGGAGGTCCCTAAACTTTTCAAACGAGAATGGGATGAGATCCGCAACAGAGGGTAAAGGATATTATTTTCTTCATAAGTAAAAAAACTGATTTCTTGTCATGAAAGATTAATATTAAAACCACGCTGCCAGATATTTTGTTCTATTTTAAGAGCGTGAAATGAAAGTAACGATCTTACCTTTGTTCAAATAAACCTTAAGGATGAATTCTCCTTAGCCCACTAGCTGTTCGCTCAGCTTCATGGGAACATGGGTCACGGAGAGGCTGCTTTATTGATGAACTCTCACGTGCACCGTTGTAAGATCTTCGGAATTGAACAAGAGATCCCATCTCTTGTTGTAACAAAAGCTCCTTCACTGGCTGAATTGCAAAACGACACTTCTTCTTTTACAGAGGTGATAGAAAACGGGTCCAAGGTCTGAGAAGTACTTGATAAACTCCAATGACATCAAAAGAAAAAAGTTACACTCTAGTTGCAGAAAAGTGGCTCAGGCAGTGCTCAGGAATTTCAGCGGGTATGTTATTGTTAATGAAGGCCATATTAAGCTCACACTCCATATGAGAGTGACATCTAACGGGAAAAGTTCCTGTAACTCAGTACAGTCTTCTTGAGTTGTTGTCAACTTAAAGCAAGACTCTGATGATAGTAAAATTTTTATTCTGCTCACTGCATGCATCACAGAATGTGTCCAGATGCTTAACATCTGGTGCCAACTTTGTGAATATATCAGGTAAAGTGGACCAACGCAGATACAACTTCGTCAGATTCTTTCTCTCCAACGGGCTCATCGTAACAGTAGAAAACAAGAGTCACTATTAGAAAGAATATGAATGACAAACGAATACAGAGATAATTGTCGCCTGTAAAACGCTTCATTGGTGAAAAAGCTTGGCATATTGAGACTTTTCTGAAAATCCATGATAATATCTTCATAATCTTTCTGTCATGAACTTTAATAAAAGCAAAAGTCGAAACAAGGCCCAGGAGTAGACAACAATCCATTAGAACTACTGACAGCCTTGGGTGAGCCAGCCCTTAAAAAACTCTATAATCTGGTGAGCAAGATATATGAGGCAGGCGAAATACCATCAGACGAATATAATAATTCCAGAATATAGAATAAGATATAATAATTCCAATCCCAAAGAAAGTAGTTGTTGACAAATGTGAAAATTGCCAAACTATCAGTTTAATAAGTCACGGCTGCAAAATATTAACCCCAATTCTCTACAGACGAATGGAAAAACTGGTAGAAGCCGACCTCGGGGAAGATGAGTTTGGCTTCCTTAGAATTACTGGAACACGTGAGGAAATACTGACGCTATGGCTTATCTTAGAAGATAGATTAAGGAAAGGCAAACCTACGTTTCTAGCATTTATAGACTTAGAGAAAGCTTTTGACAATGTTGACTGGAATGCTCTTTTTCAAATTCCGAAGGTGGTAGGGGTAAAATACAGGGAGCGAAAGGCTATTTGCAATTTGTATAGAAACCAGATGGCAGTTATAAGAGTAGAGGGGAATGAAACGGAAGCAGTGGTTGGGAAGGGAGTGAGACAGGGCTGTACCCTATCCCCGATGTTATTCAATCTATATACTGAGCAAGCAGTAAAGGAAACAATAGAAAAATTCGGAGTAGGAATTCAAATCCATGGAGAAGAAATAAAAACTTTGAGGTTCGTCGATGGCATTGTAATTCTGACAGAGACAGCAAAGGACCTAGCAGAGCAGTTGAACGAAATGGACAGTGTCTTGAAAGGAGGATATAAGATGAACATCAATAAAATCAAAACGAGGGTAATAGAATGTAGTGGAATTAAATCAGGTGATGCTGAGGGAATTAGATTAGAAAATGAGACACTTAAAGTAGTAAATGGGTTTTGTTGTTTGGGGAGTAAAGTAACTGGTGATGGTCGAAGTAGAGAGGATATAAAATGTAGAATGGCAATGGCAAGGAAAGGGTTTCTGAAGAAGAGAAATTTGTTAGCATCCATTGTAGATTTAAGCGTCAGGAAGTCTTTTCTCATAGTATTTTTATGGAGTGCAGCCATACATGGAAGTGAAACATGGACGAGAAATAGTTTGGACAAGAAGAGAATTGAAGCTTTCGAAATGTGGTGCTACAGAAGAATGCTGAAGATTAGATGGGTAGATTAGATAACTAATGACGAGGTAATGAACAGAATTGGGGAGAAGAGAAAATTGTGGCACAACGTGACTAGAGGAAGGGATCGGTTGGTAGGACATGTTCTGAGGCATCAAAGAATCACTAATTTAGTGTTGAAGGGCAGTGTGGAGAGTAAAAATCGTAGAGGGAGACCAAGAGATGAATAGACTAAGCAGATTCAGAAGGATGTAGGTTGCAGTAGGTACTGGGAGATGAAGAAGCTTGCACAGGACCGAGTAGCATGGAGAGATGCATCAAACCAGTCTCTGGACTGAAGACCACAACAACAACAACAACAACCTTTCTGTTTCGTAGCCCTAATTTTTGCGGCTTTCTTTCTTCTCCAGAATGTTTCTGCTTTCGTCTTCTGTACATCATTTTATGTCTTCAGTTGGATTTGTTCTCTTTGATGTTTCAGTTGTGCTTCTTAATTTGTAGTGCTCTTCAGTCACTGGGTAATTATTTGCATTCCTGCTTGAAATCCATCAGAAGTGTTGCAGGGATCGCATATAGGAAAACAAATTTTATATTGAACTGTGAGTTGAATACATTCCTGTAATACTAATAAGATGCGTTATGGAGCCATTTTTCTTTGTACATCTGATGCATTTTTCTAATATCCAACTCTGCAGGGAGGTACAGTTTCTTACTTACACATAATTTTCGGTGCTGCACCTAGAGTCTTTCGTGATGTTTGCAAAGTCTGTGCTCTTTGCAACGTGGCACCATGAATACCAATACAGGCTTTAACACAGACAGATACTTTGGTCATGTTTTGACCATCTGAGACACGCACTTTATAAGAATAGTCACTGCAATTGAACCTTTCGTGATGCAAATCTTGTCTAGGCATACGCTGCATTATTGAGTTTATAGACATCAGTCCAAATAAGTAGGAATCCTGCTCGTCATAACTTCTCATTGATTAAATTCTTTAAGAATTTGTGACGTCTGTTCAGCAGATAAATTTTCAAAACGTTTTAATCTCTTACACTTACGGTCTGGTCCGGTCTCGTGAGATAGTAAACGCGGTGTTTTCATTATCCCGAACATTCTGCCGTAGTTTTTTCTCTTCTTAGAGGACTCCTCTGGGTTAGATACATTTTGAATGATATCTACTTCATCTTCCACACATTCCATATTGTCGTCCTGCAAATAAACCACATCCATATAACAATAATTATGAAAACGAAAGACTGGGAACAATAAAAGCAGCGTTGCCAATAGAGTTTGCAGGGAATATAGGATAAAGCAGACTCGGGGACATGCGGAAATGACAGTCACTCTTTTCACTGAGCCAAAATTGACATCTAACATTTTTTTTTTCGTTCACAGACCATATTAAGGTCATTACTACACAACGACTATCAGTGTTCTTGCAATATAACGCCGTATGTGCATTCTACGTGTCTTCAGCTATACAGTGCAACTCATTTTCGACAAAAAAGGGACATCCATAAATTTTCCCGTTGCCTCTTCAGTTGTTCTCTCATTACGCGATTCACTTCCGCAAATATTGAAATAGGTAAACCTGTAAGTGTTTATGAAGTTTTAGATAAACAGAACTGAAATGTATGACACAAGTGGCTTCCAATAAGCGGACACCAGAGTCAAGGCAGTGGCTAGAAGGGAGCAATACACGCGAGCGACTGCTCACGCGGTCGTTGCGGTCATTACGAAAACAACTGACAATGAGTGGAAAGAACTCTCCCAGACGATAAAGACTCAGCAGTCCCGACCTACGCAATGTCTCAGCTTGCTGATTGATGACCAGTTTCATAACACAGACGGGTGAATATTCGTAACAGAATTCGGTTAGAAAAATTGACCCACGAAAATGAGTATTAAACTATTTATTTGCAGGAAGCGGAAACAAAGGTTGCTGGATTCAAGCAGAATCGATGCAACTTAATAACTGAACTTGTCACAGGTTTCTTAAAAAGTTAAACACTTCACGGAATTTAAAAAAAAAAATATTTCGCAGGGAAACATACATATGACGTACACCATGTGATCAAAAGTATCCGGACACCCACAACACATACGTTTTTTATATTAGGGGCACCTACTGCCAGGTACTCCATATAAGCGACCTGAATAGTCGTTAGAGGTGAAAGAGCAGAATGGGACGCTCCGTGAAACTCTCGGTCTTCGAACGTGGTCAGGTGATTGGTTATCACTTGTGTCACACGTCTGTACGGGAGATTTCCACACACCTAAATATCCCTAGGTCCGCTGTTTCCGATGTGATAGTAAAGTGGAAACGTGAAGGGATACGTACAGCACAAAAGCGTACAGACCGACCTCGTCTGTTGACTGACAGAGACCGCCAACAGTTGAAGAGGGTCGTAATGTGTAATAGGCAGACATCTATCCAGATCATCACACAGGAATTTCAAACAGCATGAGGATCCACTGCAAGTACAATGACAGTTAGGCAGGAGGTGAGAAAACTTGGATTTCATGGTCGAACGGCTGCTCATAAGCTACCCGTCACGCCGGTAAATGTCAAGCGACGCTTCACTTGGTGTAAGGAGCGTAAACATTTGACGATTGAACCGTGGAAAAACGTTGTGTGGAGTGACGAATCACGGTACACAATGTGCCAATCCGTTGGCAGGGTATGGCGAATGCCCGGCGTACGTCATCTGCCAGCGTGTGTAGTGCCAACAGTAAAATTCGGAGGCAGTGGTGTTATGGTGTGGTCGTGTTTTTCATGTAGGGAGCTTGCACCCCTTGTTGTTTTTCGTGGCACTATCGCAGCACAGACCTACATTAATGTTTTAAGCACGTTCTTGCTTCCCACTGTTGAAGAGCAATTCAGGGATGGCGATTGCATCTTTCAACACGGTCGAGCACCTGTTCATAACGCGCGGCCTGTGGTTACACGACAATAACATCCCTGCAATGTACTGGCCTGCACAAAGTCCTGACCTGAATCCTATAGAACTCCTTTGGGATGTTTTGGAACGCCGACTTCGTGCCAGGCCTCACCGACTGACATCGATACGGTCCTCAGTGCAGCACTCGGTGAAAATTGGGCTGCCATTCCCCAAGAAGCCTCCCAGCACCTGATTGAGAGTACGCCTGCGAGAGTGGAAGCTGTCATCAAGGCTAAGGGTGGGCCAACACCATACTGAATTCCAGCATTACCGATAGAGGGCGCCACGAACTTGTAAGTCATTTTCAGCCAGGTGTCGGGATACTTTCGATTACGTAGTGTACATCGTTGATGAGTTTCAGCTCGCTGACATAGTTTCTCAGTCAGTATTACATCGCTGTAATTGTGTACATTTTACTTACCTACTAAATAACATTAGCACAATTAAAGCGACATAGAGCAAATATGGCAAATCACAGATGAAGATAACGTTTGTAGATCAAGTGAAAACCAAAAATAGATGTTAAGCTGGCAACACTTCACACACAAAGGCACACAGAGAGACGACTAGCCGGGAGTATACACACAAACAAGAGTGGTGCCATACAGTGTCGTATTTCACGTGAGTAAATGCGTAATGCTGCAAAAGAACGTGAGATCAGGCAAAAAACATTAGTGTCGAACGCAGAAACAGCCGCCTCAAAACTGTGCAAGCATATGACTCTTCCTGATGTAAGCGAAAATCAAGCAGAAAATGCCGCAAGTAAACATTACTCCCCATCTTTTGTAAAGAATATTTTTAAATCAAGATAGCAAACGCATAGTGTAAACATGATTCATTGTAGACTACTGGCGATGTTTTGTATCAATAAAATGAACGTAAATAGTTATATAGACTGAAGTGCCAAAGAAACTAGTATAAGAATGAGTATTTAAATACAGGGATATGTAGCAGAATAGGGCGCTGCGGTAGGCAATGCGTATATAAGACAGCAGGTGCCTGGCGCAGATGTTACATCGCTAACTGCTGCTACAATGACAGGTCATCAAGATTTAAGTGAGTTTGAACGTGGTTTTATAATCGTTCCACGAGTGATGGGACACAGCATCTCCGAGGTAGTGATGAACTGGGTATTTTTCCGTACGACCATTTCACGAGTGTGCCCTGAATGTCAGGAATCCGGTAAAACATCAAATCTCCGACATCTCTGCGGCCGGAAAAAGATCCTGCAAGAACGGGACCAACGATGAGTGAAGAGAATTGTTCAACGCGACGGAAGTGCAACCCTTGCGCAGATTGCTGCAGATTTAAATTCTGGGCCATCACTTAGTGTCAGTGTGCGAACCATTCGGCTTTCGGAGAGAAAGGCCCACTCGTGTTCCCTTGACGGTTGCACGACCGCTACGGTCGCAGGTTCGAATCCTGCCTCGGTCATGGATGTTTGTGATGTCCTTAGGTTAGTTAGGTTTAAGTAGTTCTAAGTTCTAGGGGACTGATGACCTCAGAAGTTAAGCCCCATAGTGCTCAGAGCCATTTGAACCATTTTTTTTGGTTGCACGACACAGAGCTTTGCGTCTAGCATGGGGTCGTCAACACCGACATTGAACTGTCGCTGACTGGAAACATGTTGCATAGTCTTACGAGTCTCGTTTCAGATTGTATCGAGAGGATGGGCATGTACGGATGGACCCTGCATGTCAACAGGAGACTGTTGAAGTTGGTGAAGGCTCTGTAGTGATGTGAGACGTGTGCAGTTGGAATGATATGGGACCTCTGATTCGTGTAAATAAGCATTTTCTAGTACACTGCTCTGCAAAAGTAAAGGACGAGTTACATAAAATAACAGTCGGTGGAAATGAATGAACGCATGGATGCACGTTGCCAGGTGTCTCCTAGACGCCCACAGAAAGTTGGAGGTAATATGGGATGATATCAGCGTGATAACGGCGCCAAATGTGACTGGCCCCCAACACGAATCAGTTGAAGGAACGGGAAAAGACAGTGTGAGGGTCAGTCAGGTAGCAGTTACGGTGCACAGTAGTGGCGCTGTTCATTACTGACCCGAGGACGACATCTGGGAGACTTCAGACGGGGAAGAATGATATAAAACTGGAAAAAGAACGGAGTGTGACGAGTGTAGCCCAGAAGTTTGCAATTGTCCACAGCACTGTTTCACGTCCGTGGGGAGCGTTTCGAACCATAGGCACTGCTGCCCAAAGTACAGAATGTAGTCGACACGGTCAGGTTACCGCCACATTGTGCAGCGGGCAAGAACAGACCTACGTCAAATTGCGATAGCAACCAGATTTAACAGAACCGTAAGGCACTCAGTGTCACGCCCCACAGTGGCACGACGACTGCATGGGGGTGGTCTCTTTTCCCGACGACCAGTACGTTATGTTCCGTTGACACCCGCACATCGGCGACACTGTTTGTGATGGTGCCGAGAGCATAGGTATTGGAACAACGAGGAATGGGGTCTCATGCTCCTCTCAGATAATAGTAGATTCATTCTGAGTAGATAATCTGGAGGTACGCTCTTGTGGCGAGAGGTGGGAATACGCAATGTACCCAGAATCACAGAGGAACACGGTCATTTGATGGTCCAGATGTTATAGTGTGGCAGGCATAATGTTGCACGGGCGTACTGACCGCCAGACCTTTGAACACGGTACATTCGGAGGTCAATGTTGTTGTAACACATAGGCATCTTGCCTACGTGCGTCTTTTCAGGGTTGCATTCAACCCTGACTTGGATGGATGAAAATGCGTGGCCGCATCGAACAGTGCAGATGAAGGAGGTTTTGGCACTCCGTCGTCAGGCTACGAGTGGCCTACCGGGACCATCCGACCGCTGTGTCATCCTCAGAGGAGGATGCGGATAGGAGGGGCAAGGGGTCAGCACACCGCTCTCCCGATCGTTATGATGGTATACTTGACCGAAGCCGCTACTATTTGGTCGAGTAGATCCTCAATTGGCATCACGAGGTTGAGTGCACCCCGAAAAATGGCAACAGCGCACGGCGGCTGGATGGTCACCCATCCAAGTGCGGGCCACGCCCAATAGCGCTTAACTTCGGTGATCTCACGGGAACCGGTGTATCCATTGCGGCAAGGAGATTTTGGAACGAGGGGATTTTCTGCGAATGGACTGGCGTGCTCGTTCCTGCGACTTGAATAGTTTCGAGCACGTATGGGATGCTTTGGGGACATGTACTGCAGCACGTCCACATTTACCAATGTCCATGCAGCAGTGTGAATCGCGTTGGTGGACTAATGGAACGCCCTACATCAAGAATTCCTCCCCAACCTTGGGACCAGAATGGGAGCACTGTGCGGAGGATGCAGTGCAGTCCGTGACGATCACGCACCCTATTAAGAACCATGTTCTGCTTTTTGCAATATCTGGTAGACCACCACAAATAGTGGTGACTTCAGTGTAATTAATGGCTTTGAATAAAAGCGACATTTCTGATGGTCTCATTGCTATTACGCTGAGTTACCTTCTGTACCACACTGTAGCAGTTCTTTCTACGTATGGTCCCAGTTTCATCGATCTATGTTACTTGTCAGTGACGCAAATTGCGAAACTTACTTTCGTCCTTAAGTTTTGGAGATCAGTGTAGGTGCACAGACAAATTTTAAATAGCTTTAATAAATGTTCAAGAAACCATTCATATTACCTTCATGAGATATAATGTTTGTGTGTTTTTTGTCGGCAACCTGTTCCAATGGTCTTTTGACCACAACAATTTGCTATGTCCACATATAACTAGCTGTGTAATGGAGGTAAAAGTAAAATGGTATTCTCAGACCGTGGAGTAGAGAGTGCTGCGTGCCTAATTATGAACGGGACAATGCAGCTTATCTGTATTCCTGAACGGCTATCACCATTCGTGATCATGGTTCATAGTACTTGGTCCAAAGTCCTTATTGCAGGTTGCCTATCTAGTGGTTTCCAGAGGCAACAAAAATGCGATTTTCAATATTTCTCATAATTATTGACCGAGTTCTAAAATTACAATGCTGCCATAATCCACTCATTAAGAGGTATAACCTTATGTCAAAGATTCAACACAAGTGTTACAGTTAGGATGTGCGAGGGCTTTTTGGTAAGTAAGTGGGGATCGCGAAACCATTGTGAAAACTAAAAATGTTTTATTTGAAACAGGTAGCTACATCTTCCATCTACTTCTAACATAACCACCGCTCCGACTCAGACATTTGACATTCGTTGTACCTACTTCCAAATATCCTCATTACAGAAGGCAGGCACTTGCGCTTTCCCTCCAATTCTCTACGCTGGTGTACAGATCGCTGTCTCTGCCAAAATGTTGTCTTCATAGAGAGCGGTTTATGTGGGCAGAGATTAAACTTAGAGGGAACCAATTACGGATTGTATTGTGGATGACTAAACACTTCCCATGGAAAACGCTGCAGCAGCGTCTTCATTGCCCCTGCCGAGAATTGTCTTGGAGAAAGAAATTCATGACAGTTACGTTAAGTGAGATTACATGACATCATACGAAATTTCTCAACGGTCAGTCATACTTGGCGAGAGACACTATTTTCTATGCGTCCTTACGTGGTCAATGTGCGCTCAGAACTGAAAAGAACAGCGTGACGCAATCGACGATCATTCTGGAGGCACTGCCCAACCCATCTGTGCAAAGTGTCATCGGATTTGTGGTTTACACTTCGTGCCCGATTGGCTTTACTTTCCGAGTAGCAGTCCTATGTATATGTCTTCAGGCAGTTATGTTATTTCCATCTGGTATTTGATAGTGAAAGCACTTAATGAGTTTTAACAAACTTGACACCTAATTTCAAAACTTTACGAGAGCTTTTCTCACTGTCATCCGCCACAAAATGATTAAAGGAAAAAAAAAATTATATCGCTCACTACATTTTTGCTCTTCATACAGTATAACTTTATCATAAAGCATGTTGTTTTAGTTTATTATTTATGACTCCATTCGCAACAAATTTTACACGTAGTATCTACATATACCTCTAAATGTACACCCAAACTTATATAATAGTACGGCACACAGTTCAGACGATATTATGTCATAAACATTGAGATGTGTGAAAAATTAGCTTTTGTTTGAAGCAGAGCGCAAATTACATGTACAGTGTTTGATAGTGAGAGCACTTGGCGATTTCCAAAAATTTCAAACAAAGTTTGAAACTTTTTCTAAAATTCTACTCGCCTACATGTTTAACGTCAAATATTTAACACATTAATCCCTTAATGACTGAATAAATTTGTAAATGGAAGATAAAAATCAAAAATCGTGATGCTTTAGAGGGACCCGAAACACTCAAGAGAGTGCAGCAGTTGTCAGAAGCGTTGGTAGCTTCATGAAGAATCAGTATCTACCGGCACTGGCATTCAAAAACAGTTAACGTTCCAGTTGATGACACAGCATTGGTATGATGCGAATTCGCGACACTTGGCATTAAGGGATCAACTCATTTGTAAATCATAATACGTTTGAACCTGTCTTATACACGGGAGTTCGATTCCTTAGAGAATCTGTATTACAAAATCGAGTCAAATTTACAGAGAACTTTGAAGTGTTAGCCCACTAATTAATATGAAGTTGTATCCTCTGTGGCCTGGATATGTTCACTGATTCGGTAGGGATGAGTGTCTAGAAGCCGCTGAAGCCTCTCCGGAGGCAAACTGGTTCACAATTGTTGTAACTGGCCGTTGATATCCTGGATACTGGCGGTGGGACAGAGTTTATGTAGCACATGTTGCAACAGGACAGATCCGTGGATCTGACTGGCTACAGGAATACCTCAACATTACCGTGAGTGTTCATAGAGACACGTGCCATGTGTGGAGGAGCATTGTCCTGTTGAAAACTGGGTTCCTGATACTGCAACATATGATGACGCAGGATGTCTGTGACGTACAGTTTTGCTGTCAGAGTTCTCTGAATCGCTGTCGACCATGACCTGATGTCACACTTGATGACTCCCCACACCATGGCGCCATGAGTAACTAGAAACGCCATGCCTTTCGAAAACATCGGATAAATAGGACCTCTCCTCATGTCACCGCCGTACTCACCGAGGATGGTCATTGGGGTAGTCTAGGAACGTGAGTAATCGCTGAACACGGTGCGACGCCATTCGTCAGCACCCTACACTTCCTGGTTACAGCGTCCCTCCAAACGCAGCCACATGTGTTGTAGTGTTGACGGCAGGCTACGCGCATGGTGATAACTCCCTAGTATGCCTGCTACTAATCTCCAGCCAAAGGTAATGAAAAATGTTGCAGGGAGTCCATCACTTGTTCGCTGACTTGAAGGGGTTACGATGTTCTTGGCGTACATATGGCGATCCTCTCTTGTGGTGGTTGGCTGTTGTCAACTGGCACGGTGCCTGTCCTCACGATTCTATGCAGTCAAATAATGGGCCGCTGTCACATCCAAGTGCCCCAGCAATCTGGGTATTGCTCGAGTCGGCCAGAAGTCCACTTGGAGCCCCAGATCGAAGTCTCAAACTCTGTTAGGTCCTGATAATGCTGTCTAATACGAGTACATGGCAGCGATGACTCAACATCTCAAGCCCTGCACGTCCTTATATGCTCTACCAGAGCTGGTAAGAGCACTAAAGACGAACGACACTAATGCATCCTGGTGGCCGTTCTACCTCTTACACAGAACAGTGGTTGTAATCATTTAAATACCAACTGGTGGTAGTGTGTGCATGAAGTTACATTGACATCCGAGTACTTAACTTTCTGGCAGGTGATGTAGTAATGTAAAGTTGAGGACCTTCACAAGAGCATAGATCCCTTTTTATAGGATTCAGTCTGTTCTGTACCAGGCTTGGCTAAACCTTGCTCTGGGGAGGGGTGCACTTTCGTCCCACACTTTTCTAGCCATGTGAACAGAGATTCGGGGAAGGAAGTGAAAGAAAATTCAACAGAAACAAAAATTCAGTGGGAACAGTTACGAGTACTGAAGTTCATAGACGAAGTATCCTTCCGACCAGATGTAAGAATGACTTAGAAAACTTGTTAAAAGGAACGGGCATCCTGGTTTGGACAGAATGTGACTTAAGGTAAACAAACCAAAGACAGAGGTGGTGAAGGAGGAGACAGGAAGTATCAGTCAGGAAGTGAGATTCCAAAGATTGTGGAAGCAAGGAGGTTTTCAAAAATAAGACTGGTGCAGATGAAGAAAGCTTTCTTCAATAGAAGAAATCTGTTGATGCTGAAACCTTCCCGTCTCCTCTATATCTCTTTTTTTTCGCAACCTTCCCTTCTACAATAACCTATGAAACCTTTCCTTAGGATTTCTCTCTCTTGCTTAATAATAACAAATGAAATCTTCCCTTTGAAATTTATTCTCTTTCTCAATCTTCGCATACAAATTTAATTGCTGCTTATTAAAAGTGATTTTCCGATTATTTCGATGAAACATAGAATGTGTCGTCGTCGTGGCCCTCGGTCATTATCTGCAATAACCCAAAACTGTTCCTTACTATTTTTCTGTTACTGGATCGCCATTGACTGCTACATCGAACTGCGACATGAATATACCTACTCTGGTTTACTATACTCTACTAACTGCTGGTGGGCTGTCATAATAAGTGGCTGTATTCATTACCAAAGCTGACTTTATTCTTTAATAGCAAAGCTGACGTTATTCTTTAATTAATTTGACTGAAGTTACGTAATTCATAGTTACACTTTTTCTTGACAACAATAAAACTTTTGCAAAGTTTTACGTTGATGGTTTTTGGGATGGATTATAATCAGTAATGCAACGTTGCTGGCAAAAATTAATTATATTCTGAAAACGCTTCAAATATTTACTGTTGGTAACGAAATGATTTTACAAACGTTCAAATGGGACTTACTTTTTACAATAATCTTACAACTAGCATTGCGCAAACATACCTTCAGTAGTCTTGAGTTTCGCAAAGAAAATAATTCAATAATATTAGTTCCTCTTATTATAATAGTTAGTTGACGTCTCTGTACATCCGTTTATAATCTCTTGTAAATCATAGCTGGCGGCTGGCAGGCACACTGCTCCTCTCAACCTCTCGCTTCAGACCTGCTACCAACTAGCTTACTACTGACTTCCCACGAACGCTAAAGTGCGGTCTCTCCTGCCAACAATGCTTTCTGGTGCAGACAATCCCTGCTACCACAATTATTTCCAACATGAAAAATATTAATTATTCCTACTTAATCCTATTAATAAAATATAAACATCTTTCATAAATTGTGGTTTGACAATAGACAACAGAAATATACACGTCTTACAATGTCATATGTTGACAAGGAGGTTTTCAAAAATAAGACTGGTGCGGATGAAGAAAGCTTTCTTCAGTAGAAGAAACCTGTTGATGTCATATGTTGGCAAGGAAATAAGGAAGACGTTCTACATCTACATTCCTCACCATACGATGCATGTTTGAGGGTACCTTGTGCCACTGCTAGTCATTCCATTCCTGTTCCACTCGAAAATGGAGCGAGGGAGAAAATACTGTCTATAAGCCTCCGTGCAAGTCTTAATTTCTGTTATCTTGCCTATGCGCCGTTTACACGAAATGAACGCTTGCAGCAGTAGAATCGTTTTGCAGTTAGACGCAAATGCTTGTTTTCTAAATTTTCTTTGACAGTTTCGCAGTAGGAACGTCGTCTTCACCCCAAGGACCGCTATTCAAATTCACGAAGCATCTCCGCTACATTCGCGTGTTGATCGAAACTATCGGTGAAAAATCTAGCAGCATGCCACTGAACTGCTTCGATGTCTCAGTTTAATCCGATCTGGTGGGTACCCCAAAAACACTTCAGCAGTACTCAGGAACGGGTCGCACTATTGTCCTATACGCGGTCCCATTATAGGTGACCTACACTTCCCTAGCTTTCTCCCAATAAACCGAAGTGGATCAGATTATTCACCTTCCATACTACCGTCCTTACGTGATCGTTCCATTTCATATCGCTATGTATTTAATCGACATGACTGTGTTCAGCAGCACATCACTTACACTGTATTCGAAAATTACTTTAGTTTTTTTCCTACTCATCATTTTTATACATTTAGAGGAAGCTGCTATTCATCAAATCAAGTATAAATTCAGTGTAATTCATCAATTCATCCAGAATTCTCATACCATCACTCTACGACGACCATTTCCCGTACAATAAGGCGTCATCAGCAAACAGTCTCAAATTACTGCTCAAACGTGCAGGATCGTTTACGTATAGAGAGAATAAGGACGGTCCTATCACTCTTCCCTGGGACACTCCTGACAACTCTCTTGTCTCCGACGACACTTGCCATCCAGGACGACGTACCGGGTTTTACTACTGAAGAAGCCTTAGAGCCACTCACAGATTTGAGATCCTAATCCGTTTGTTCTAACCTTCGCCAACAGTCTTCTTCAGTAGCTCTACAGCCCTTGGTGAGCCTTGGCTTCTTCAACAAACTTCCTCGACACTTCTCGGTTATTTGCTGCTCTTTTCCACCCCCGGACTCCCATATTGCTGATATCCATTATTACCTCGTCGATGCATCTTCTTCTAGGTCTCCCTTTTCGCCTAACTGAATGGATCATACCTTTCATCATTTTCTTTGGAATTCTATCCTCTGCCATTCTCTCCAAGTGTCCTAGCCATCGTATTCGCTGTGATTTCACAAATTTTACTATGTCTCTGCCTTGTATTAACTCTTGTAATTCGGCATTGTAGCGTATTCTCCAGCCTTCTTCCTCCCTTATTGGCCCATAGATTTGCGTAGTATTTTCCGCTCAGTGCTTCTTAGAGCATTTTTATCGTGTTCTGTCAACGTCCATACCTCTGAGCCGTATGTGATAACTGGGCGGACTAAGGAATTATATATTAGCAGTTTAGTAACAAGGCTATTTTTGAAAAGCTGCATATTTGCAAAGTAAGCTCTGTTTCCTGCTTGTATTCTTTCCCTTATAGCCTTTCCAATACTGTTATCATTTGTTATTAGGGCTCCCAAGTAGTTAAAAGAGGACACTCCATTGAAGCATTTCCCATTGATGTTTAGGTTTTTAGGGGTTCTTCTGGCCTCAGATTGTGACATTACCATATATTTTGTTTTGTTTTCATTTACTATGAGGCCAATTTTTAAGGCTTCTGTTTCCATTGCCCGGTATGTTTCTAGGAGTGTATTGGTATTTCTTCCTACTATAGCAATGTCATCAGCGTATGCACATATCTGGCTAGTTTTCATAAATATGGTGCCTCTTTTGTTGATTTTATTTACTGCACTATGCAGGGCTATGTTGAATAGGACAGTGGAGAGACTATCCCCTTGCTTCACACCTTTATTAAAGTCAAAGCCTTCACTTGTTCTGCTAAGGACCTTTACTTTTGCTCTTGTCTCTGTCATTGTCATTCTGATTAGTCTTATTAATTTAGCACATATACCAACTTCTTTCAGTACTCTGTATAGTTCTTGCCGATTTTTGCTGTCAAAGGCTTGTTTGAAATCGATGAATAAGAAATGCAGATCTATATCATATTCATAGAACTATGTCACACTCTTTTCGGAAATCTAGGAACATGGAAACTATTTGTTGTCCTTCATCTATGGTTCGCATCATATCGTGCTAGAAAAGGGAAATCTGAGTTAAGCATGAGCGATACTTTCTAAAAATGTGTTCATTTGTGGAAATATTTTTTTTATATCTCAAGGAAATTTATTATATTCGAATTCAGAATGTATTCAAGAATTCTGTTACAAACCGATGTTAAAGATGCTGTCCTGTAATTCAGCGGATCTGTTCTTTTACCGTTCTTATATTCAGGTTTCACCTACGGTAGGAACTTTGAGCGGGAGATTCCCGATAGGTGAAAGCTAAGTAAGGGGCCAATGCCGTACAGGATTCTCTGCAAAAACGAACTGGTTTTCACCCAGACTTTCTATTGCTTTTCAACAACAGGGATGCCAATGGTTTTGTCCTCTAAGCAGGAGTAAGGGCGACGGACAAATAATGGTATGTCTGTAAGATTCTGTCACATGAATAATTTTTAAATTCCAGATTTAATACTTCAGCTTTCTTATACTGCTTTCTGTAACGCACGAGATTGAGAAACGTTTGATTCAATTTAAGCCTTCGATCCACTTAGCGATTTTACGTAGGTCCAAAATTATCACGTCAAGATCTTTCGCTAAGGTATGACGATGGGAGTTGCTATATGGTTCTGGCAACGATTTTTTTAAAGTATATATAGACGAAATTCTGGAAGTGGAACATGGAACAATGGAAATCCAAAGGCGAAGCAACTCTTAATGTTTGAAATTGGGTGCTATAGAAGAATACGAAGAACAGATGTATAAGGAAGCGAAGAAGTATGCGAAAAAGACTAGGTGAAGAAAGAAGTCTACAGCGAAGCGTGACCAAAATGAAAGACAGGTTGGTGGGACACCACGGCATCCAGGAATATTTAACTTTGCTCCGGAAGAAGTAGGGGAGAACACTCATAGAGCAGAAAAAGACTATTGTTATGAAAAGTTATTAAGTAAAGTACGATCACATGGAGTATCGAACGAAATTTGTGATTGAAAAAAGTCTTTCTCGGTAGAGAGGACGAACCATGTTGTACTGGATGGAGAGTCATCGACAAGTGCAGAAATAACTTGAGGCATGCTGCAAGTGTATGAGACCTTTCCTTTTGATGTTTTGTGTTAATGACCTTCCAGACGATGTAGTTACTTTTGGACTGAGAGCGGTTAGTGATAAAAGCAAGCTAAGGGAAATGGCGAAGAGCACTCTCTGTGAAACCGAACTGGGATTCCATCCGGACCTGGTGACTTATTTCTTTACAACTACTCTTGTTACTTCTCAACGCTAGGGGCTGCAGCTGTACAAATATCAGTCAGATGTTGATAGATCTGAAAGAGATGCAAAGAGTGATAACTCGTTTTAAATGTTAAGAAATGTAAAACTGCTATGTCTATAATCTGTCATGGGTCACCATAAGTCACCTCACACAAATACCTCGGTATATCTGTAGGAATACGAAGTGAAATGATCACATAGACGTAGTCATAGGTAAAGGAAGCAGCAGACATCGATTCATTGCTAGGAAACTCAGGAAATGCAGTCAGTTCGCAAATGAGATTACTTACACAACACTCGTGCGACTCGTCATAGAAGATTACTCAGATGTGTAGGTTCAAATGGCTCTGAGCACTATGGGACTCAACTTCTGAGGTCATCAGTCCCCTAGAACTTAAAACTACTTAAACCTAACTAACCTAAGGACATCACACACATCCATGCCCGAGGCAGGATTCGAACCTGCGACCGTAGCGATCGCTCGGCCCCAGACTGTAGCGCCTAGAACCGCACGGCCACTCCGGCCGGCAAATGTGTAGGGACCTACCAAATAAGAGAGTCAGGGGATGTTGGACGTATGCAAGGATGACGGCTCTTATGATCACAGCTTTGTTTGATTCACCGGAAAGCGTATCGGAGATGCTAAAAAACCTGAACTGATAGATATTAGAAGACACATGCGAATTATATAGCGAAACCCTACTAAACAAGTGTAACCAGAATTGAATGAGCAGTCTAGGAATATGCAACGTCCCCTAGAGATCGCGAAAACGAGATTAGACTAATTACAGCCCACACAGAGACATTTAAGCAATCATTCTTCCCACAATCCATTCGCGACTGGAATGGAAAGAAGCCCTAATAACTGGCACACAAGAAGTGTCCTTTGCCGTGCGCTTCACAGTGTTACAGGGTATAAGATGTAGGCGTAGATATCCAGGAGAAGTTGTCTTGGAGCTAGAAAGAGCAGTAGAGGGGAGAAATCGCAGGGATAGGCTAGATGGGATATGAGACGCCGGTTATACAGGGAGAGTCAGGAGGAAATTTATATACTTTGAGAGCTGATAATATTAGTGATTCTGTACAAAAACCGTCGGATGAGCATATGTCCTGTTCTTAACAGTTTCCGAGAAAGCTAATGAAAAAAATAGGAAGTAGAATAAATGTATCTAATAGTAAGTGTTGTGATCTAATGTTTTGTTTAGTTGCGTACGTTTCCTCCGCTGTCAACTGCAATGCATTTTGCAGCTGTTGCTGCTGCGTTGGTGATGTGAGCTCACTCGTATGGTCCTTTACTGGAGCATTCGCGTGTAAAATACGAGCGAGAAATTTCATGTAGTAAGGGTGACTTGGCTGTTGTTTCGACAGAAATGTCCAGAATAGGAGCAGAATCAGCCCGATGGGTGTACAAGTCAGTTGCTGTGAAGACATATCGGAAACCTAGAGCATGAAGCGGAGAACCCACTCTGTCAATGTACCGGGCGATCAAAAAGTCAGTATAAATTTGAAAACTGAATAAATCACGGAATAATGTAGATAGAGAGGTATGAATTGACACACATGCTTGGAATGACACGGGGTTTTATTATAACCAAAGAAATACAAACGTTCAAAAAATGTCCGACAGATGGCGCTTCATCTGATCAGAATAGCAATAATTAGCATAACAAAGCAAAGATGATGTTCTTTACAGGAAATATTCAATATGTCCACCATCATTCCTCAACAATAGCTTTAGTCGAGGAATAATGTTGTGAACAGCACTGTAAAGCATGTCCGGAGTTATGGTGAGGCATTGGCGTCAGATGTTGTCTTTCAGCATCCCTAGAGATGTCGGTCGATCACGATAAACTTGCGACTTCAGGTAACCCCAAAGCCAATAATCGCACGGACTGAGGTCTGGGGACCTGGGAGGCCAAGCATGACGAAAGTGGAGGCTGAGCACACGATCATCACCAAACGACGCTCGCAAGAGATCTTTCACGCGTCTAGCAATACTTTGTTTTTTTTTGTTTTGTTCTAATAAAACCCCATGTCATTCCAAGCACGTGTGTCAATTTTTTCCTCTCTATCTACATTATTCCGTGGTTTATTAAGTTTTTAAATTTACATGACTTTTTGATCACCCGGTATTTGTGTTGAAAAATGTGTGGTTTCAGAAAAATGAACAACGGTCGGCAAAGTCAACACTACGTATCATAATGTCGTTCTGGCTGTATTCGCATGTGAGTGCTTGTGAAGAAGAACGTGCAATTGATGCCCGTCGTTTTCAAACACTTCTATGTCCGATACGACTAAGAAAAGGACGTATGCTCATATGAAGTTTTTGCTCAGAGTAAACAATCCTATGAACTCCTCAAACATGTACACTCGACAACACAAAAGCAAGCCAGCCCTGAATTTCAATGTGTAGGCCGCACCTGACTGTATAAAAGCAACATAGAACTGCTGTGTCGTATGTCTTCTAAACCTCCTGCAGTATAGTCGTTTGACTATACGCCATTAGAGAACACTGTTCTTTACGGCAGTCAGTCCAGACGTAAACCAATACCGTCATACAACAAATGTTAGGAAAGACGTTATCAGAAATGAGACAGTCCTTAACGCTTGCGTATTAAACTTCATACAATAAGAGACAACGCAGAAGTCTTACGGCACTCATTAAATGGCATGACGAGTTCTTGCTCGTGATCCGAATTTGAACCCATTTTTAACAAAAAAAAAAAAAGCTTGTGTGTCTGATCGAGACTCGACTAGGCATAAAAGAGACGTAAAATATCGTTCACCAGTATCTGTTTACAAGGCCGAAGGCCGAGACCTGGAAATAAATGATGATACATTTAACACTGGACTGGGGACCCCGTGAAGCTTATATTTCCCCTGAGAATTAGCCACGAAAGGTACGTAATAGAGTGCAATGCACAAGTGTGAAACGCCATGAAGAAAAATTCTGTTGATGGACGGGGAGTAGAGCACAGCACCTATGTAAATTATAAACTATGTGCAGTCAGATGTCAGATATTAAATATGTTCATCAATAGTGTGATATCCGAACCTGAAACGACGATAAGAATTATTTTTTTTTCCTCGAAAGGATTCGAATCCGACGCCTTTCCCTATTATCTTATAGCTACGTATAGATATGAAATATTTATTGTTTCTTCACCAGTCACTTCCCTCAGTTATCTGTGGAACAGTTTCATAATTACAAATGGAATTCGGCCGGCCGGAGTGGCCGAGTGGTTCTAGGCGCTTCAGTCTAGAACCGCGCGACTGCTACGGTCGCAGGTTCGAATCCTGCCTCGGGCGTGGATGTGTGTGATGTCCTTAGGTTAGTTACGTTTAAGTAGTTCTAAGTTCTAGGGGACTGATGACCTCAGATGTTAAGTCCCATAGTGCTCAGAGCCATACGAACCATTTTTGAAATGGAATTCACAATATTGTGTGTGTTGTACAGCATTAATTTACTTCGTGAATCGGTTTCCAGTTTACGAAGTCATCATTAGAATTTGACTATCGTCGCCAAAGAAGGCACAGTATTCGTCATCAACACTGGGAAGTAGGAACACTGAGTGAATGCCATCTTTGACAGTGCAATGTTAACACAATTAAAAACGTTAAATTATTTACCGTTAAACATTCTAATTACATTAACACTGCAAACGACTCATTCTTGATGTTTATCATCTTTTCGGCGTTGCTCGCCAACGTTTTACCTTCTTTGACTAAATTCTGATGATGGCTTTGTAAGCCGAAACCCGGTTAACAAAATAGACTACTTGCCAGCAGCCATAAAAAGCTTAGCAACCAATGAAATTCAGTTTAAGAGAAGCCCAAAGGATTTATTGATGGTCAACTGCTTCTATTCCATTGATGAATTTCTCAGTAAAAGCAACTGATGAATAATATAACTTCTGCACAATTTCAGTGCAGTAATGTGTTCATTGTAAATGTGTGTGTGTGTGTGTGTGTGTGTGTGTGTGTGTGTGTGTGTGTGTGTGTGTGTATGTGTGTAAGTACAGTCTAACTTCTGCACCATTTCAGTGCAGTACTGTGTTCATTGTAAATAAGTATTATAGTAGTTGTATTACACGTTTATTACCTTATAAATAAATAAAAAACTTTTTTATTTTAAATTCAGTGCATTAGTATTTGTAAAATGACTCTTACACATAGTGTTCATTAAAAAATGACGATCATTCCACTTGGGACCTGTGGAATGGTACGGCTTATTTGTTTTAGTTGTAAGTATTTGTCATGTATTGTTGTTTTTCTGACATGTTCTACATCCTGGAGGACCTCCTCACTATGGATCAATTGGAATGAAAGTAAATCTAATCTAATTTAATCTAATTAATACTGTAGAGCACACGCAACGTTGTGCTTTTCATTTATAGTGATGGAGGATAACATAACATCAGCGGAAAGACCGATGATTTAAGAGAAATAAGTTTAGGGTTTTCCGCGTTGCGGTCTGGATACTGTGCGTCGACTGCGTTCTGTGTTGAATCGCGTGCCGACACCCCTGGAGCTGAACGTGAGAAGCTGGCCGTGGACAGCCCTTCCGCTCTGCCCGGCACGCGACAGACGCGGCAACCGGTTTTAAACTGGCCGGCCGCTGGGGGATCACGTTGCGCGGGTTGCACGGCTTCACGCCTGCGGCCAGCAGCGCCGGAAACGAGTGGAAGGGCTCCAGGAGCTAACACGAGTTCTTTCAGTGCGATACTGACAGTTGAAGACCCAATACGGACAGAAGTGACGGGGTACTGGCAGTGTATTATTATACACTGATGGCCATTAACACTGCAACAGCATGCAACCCCAAAGAGTTGTGCGATATAAACGGAATTTGATGGTGTGTTTCTACATCTGAAAGACGATGTGTATCCAGATTTCGCGCCAGTCGCTTAAGAATGATGCTAGTAGCGCCACTATGAGAATGAAAATCAGGTGTGCTTTAAATATTTGCTGTAAAGCTCGTAAGCGTTAGTTGCTTCTGAGATCGGACATGGTAAGCTGACGTTAGTCAAGAGCACCTTTAAGGGCACAAAGACGCCGCTGAGCCGTGGTAAAAACTACTGTTTTGAAGAGCGCGCCGCAGCGCGTTCTGTGAACCAGTCGCCCTCCGTTTCTGGCGGTTGCGCCGCTGTGGTAATCGCAGATTTGGTGTCTCCCTCTGGTGGGAAAGGGGAAAGGTTGCCTGTTCACGGGCATATAAGGGGCGCTATCAGCTCGGCCGTTGGCCAGTCGGAGTGAGGCTGGGTCAGTCTCGCGTCACCAGTTGCTGGTCTGTCTCTCGTTCGCATTTGTGCGGCAGTGAGTTTCTGTCTGTCGTCAGAGTGCTAGTATGTCTGTCGTTTGGATCAAACTTTAAAGACAGGAAATGAGAGTCTTGCCACTCCGCCAGTAACAGAACTCAGCTAGTGGTCGCCCGGTCAGGGCTGTCTGTGTTCCTGCATCTGAGTCTGCGCGTTAGGCCGCCAGTCTGCTCTAGTTGCTTGGGCAACGATTATTGGCGGTTGGATCGGTCGGTTGGTCGGTCGCACACTGAGACACAAGATGACTGGTCCGCCTTGAGCGTCGGCGCATGTGAGGCCCCACGTGAGTCCAGTGGGCCGCGCCGTATAGAAAGGGATAGTGGCTTCGTGGTCTCGACACGAGAGCAACAGGAGTCAAACCACGACATCGGGCTGGCCGGGGCGAGCTGCGACGCCGTCAGACGGGAGATCCGCGCGCCTTCCTGCGTCCGTTGAAGCGGCTGGAAGCGGACGGTTCGGGAGAGCGTTGGGGGTGCTGCGCCAGGTCTTCGCCAGAAATCGCAGTTTATTAGAAATTGTTTGGAGATATATTGTTTCATTTACTTGTTAAATTCTACTTATTTCTTGGTGAGGTCACCAGCCGCTTTGTTTTGGGGTCTTCCCACCATTCTTCTCCGTTTGCCCACCCGCGGGAAGGTGGTTATTTATGAATTAGGTAGTCCGTTTTCCCTTGTGGAGTTGGGGCGGGTTAGAGCAATCTGCGGTTGGGGTTGTTCAGTAATCCCCCTGTCAATCTGCCATACGTTAATAGCTGCCTCTGTCATCTTTGTCGGATTCGGTGTTAACGAATTTATTGCTTAAAGTGTAAAGGCCGAATTCCTGAAATATGTTTTTATCTTACCTATCATCTTGCGAGGTGGTATATGCGTAATGTAGAGCATGTTGGTACATTTTATGCAAAACTGCATTTCATGGATTTTATTTAAATGGTCATTTTAGTATATAAAGTTGCCACCCTTCCACCGTAAGAGTTCTTTTAGAAACAAGTTGCACTTTCGGTGGCAAATAATTTTTAATGTGAGCGTTTTGTACCATTTCCATCCCTCTTACGGGGTGCGTAGTTTGTGGGTTTGTGTGGGTTGTTAAAATTTTTAGTTTAAATTAATCTGGTGTGTTGCAAATTTGCACCAGTGTAGTCCTTCAGAGGTTGTTGTGAGCGGCCGTGACTACGGCCGTGTTAAAAGGGAGCGGCAAGGTTCTCAGCCCGAAAGCTCATACTATAAAAAAAATTGTTATTTCGGCCTCTGAATAAATTGTAACAGGGTCCTTCTGATTATAATTTTAAATCTGTTTTTAAAAAAAGGCTTTTAGGAATAACATTTCCATTTATTGAAAATTTTTTTAAAAATTTGTTTCTTCGGTTACCATTGGCAACTACTTCCACGCTCACATAGTGTGTTTAAATGTGTTAATGTTCTTGACGAATCGCTAGTAAATGAAGTAGATTCTTAAGAAAAGGTTTTGAAAGTAAATCCACGGTTCAGCCGCTATCAACATCTCGCTGAGTTTGAACTAGATTGTGTAATAGGGCTACGAGAAACTGAATGTTCCTTCCGCGACATTCGAGAAAGAGCAGGCAGAAATGTAGCCACTGCACATGACTGCTGCCAGCGGTCACGATATTGTACGGTAGGACTACCGCGAGTAAACATACTGCATCTGTAGCAGCAATTTGACCAGCAGTCGGCAACACAATGACGCAACGAACTGTTACGATTACAGAGGGGTCCAAAAAAATGTATCCACTGTTTAAAAGTCCATAACCGGCAAATTAATTGACGGAGTTTTCTCATCGTTGGTAGTCTAATAGTTTGTAGTTCCGGCAATCGCTACACAAGGGTTGTGTTGCGTTGTTTTGTTTTGCCAGATGACAGTCGCCAGATAGTCAGTATTTTGTTCTTAGTTGCAGCTAGTTATTCGAGCAAACATGGCTGGCGCAAGGCTTACATTCGTTGAAAGGAAGTCAGTTTTGAAGTGGTATTTTAAGTACGAAAACATTAATGAGGTTCAACGGCAATGGCGAAATGAGTATCAAACAGAGCCACCGACACGTTTAACGATTCGTCGCATTCGAGGCAAATTTGAAGCCGAAGGCTGTGTTAAAGTCGTACACAAATAACGATCTGGACGACATGTAACAGTAACAAGTCCAGCTAACTCCCGTCGTGTGTTACAACAATTCACTCGCTCACCACAGAAGTCTGTGAGACGGTGTGCCCGTGAAACTGGAGTGAGTCGCTCAAGTGTTCGGTGAATTTCGAAGACAGCAAAAAAATGGTTCAAATGGCTCTGAGCACTATGCGACTTATCTTCTGAGGTCATCAGTCGCCTAGAACTTAGAACTAATCAAACCTAACTAACCTAAGGGCATCACACACATCCATGCCCGAGGCAGGATTCGAACCTGCGACCGTAGCGGTCGCTCGGCTCCAGACTGTAGCGCCTAGAACCGCACGGCCACTACGGCCGGCTGAAGTCAGCAAAGTGGAAGTTCTACATCCCACGATTGCTACACGCAATGAACGAGGACGACCCAGATCGTAGAATGGAGTACTGCGAGTGGTTTACTAACATGGTGCCCAACGATGAAGAGTTTGCAGAGATGATTGTGTGGTCTCATGAGGCACAGTTCAAACTCAATGGTACAGTAAATCGCCACAATTGCATCTACTGGGCAGACGAAAATCCGAACGTCCATGTAGACAAAGCCGTGAATTTGCCAGGAATAAATGTGTGATGTGGGTTGTTTTACCGGGGCTTGATTGGGCCATTCTTCTTTGACGGCACAGTTACCGGTGAGGTGTACCTTCAGAAGCTTCAGACATCTATTTTACCTGCCATATGAGACTTGTATGGAGACGGAAGAGTTTACTTTCAATAAGATGGTGCCCCAGCCCAGTACCAAAATCGTGTTAGGGCGTATCTCGACGAAAATCTACCAGGAAGATGGATAGGCCGCAGAGGTGCTGTGGAGTGTCCACCACGTTCCCTAGACCTAACTCCTCTGGACTTTTACCTGTGGGGAACACTAAAGGACGTCATTTATCGACAAAAGCCATTCACATTGGATGAACTTCGAGAATCCATCGTACATTCATGTGAAAATATGCAACTGAACACGTTGCCGTCAGTAGCTCGTGCTGCAGTTCGGCGGCATCGTTTGTGTGTGGATGTTAATGGTGACCATTTCGAACACCTACAGTGATATCTTTAAGTTGGACTTTAAGCTACACTTTCACCAAAAATGAGATAACTCCGTCTGTTAGTTTGCAAGTTACGGACTTTTTAACAGGGGATACATTTTTTTGGTCCCCTCTGTAGTTTACTTCAAAGACAGCTCCGAGCCAGACGCCCTGTAGCGGGCATTCCACTGACCCCAAACCATCGCCGTTTGAGACTTCGGTAGTGTCCAGCGATATCTCGTTGGAGGGCAGCGTGGAGGTGTGTCGTGTTTTCTGATGAAAACGGTTCTGCCACGGTACTAGTGATGGCCGTGTGTTGGTTACAAGTTAAGGACCTGCACCCAACCTGTCTGCATGTTATACACAATACACCTACACCAGGAGTGTTGGGGTGTTCCTATGACAGCAGGAGCACTCGCTTGGTTTTCCAGCGCACCCTGACAGCAAAGCTGAACGTCGATCTGGTGATTCACCTGTTGTGTTGCCATTCATGAACAATATTTCAGAGGGTGTTTCCCAACAGAATAACGCTCGGTCACGTACCGTTGTTGGAACCCAACATGATCTACAGTGTTTCGACATGCTCGCCTGGCCTTCAATCGAGCACATCTGGGTCATCATCTGATGCCAACTCCAGCGTCATGCCCAACCAACATTTACCGTCCCTGTATTCACCGATCAACTGCAACATGCATGGAACTCCATCCCACAAACTGACACCCGGCAACTGTACAGTATAATGTATTCACGTTTGCATGCTTGCAATTCAACATTCTGGCGGTTACACCGGTTATTAATGTACCAACATTTCACATTTATAATGTCTTACCTCGCGCTTACATCAACCTGTGATCTTGTAATGTTAATCACTTAAATATACGACTGGCCATTAAAATTGCTACACCTCGAAGATGACGTGCTACAGACAAGAAATTTAACCGACAGGAAGAAGATGCTGTGTTATGCAAATGTTAACTTTTCAGAGCATTCACACAAGGTTGGCGCCAGTGGCGACACCTACAACGTGCTGACATGAGGAAAGTTTCTAACCGATTTCTCACACGCAAACAGCAGTTGACCGGCGTTGCCTGGTGAAACGTTGTTGTGATGTCTCATGTAAGGAGGAGAAATGCGTACCATTTTTTCGGATGAATACAGGTTCTGTTTACAGCATCATGATGGTCGCATCGCCGGCCGAAGTGGCCGTGCGGTTAAAGGCGCTGCAGTCTGGAACCGCAAGACCGCTACGGCCGCAGGTTCGAATCCTGCCTCGGGCATGGATGTTTGTGATGTCCTTAGGTTAGTTCGGTTTAACTAGTTCTAAGTTCTAGGGGACTAATGACCTCAGCAGTTGAGTCCCATAGTGCTCAGAGCCATTTGAGCCATGGTCGCATCCATGTTTGGGACATCGCGGTGAACGCATATTGGAAGCGTGTATTCGTCATCGCCATACTGGCGTATCACCCGGCGTGATGGTATGGGGTGCCATTGGTTACACGTCTCGGTCACCTCTTGTTCGCATTGACGGCTCTTTGAACAGTGGACGTTACATTTCAGATGTGTTACGACTCGTGGCTCTACCCTTCATTCGATCCCTGCGAATTCCTACATTTCAGTAGGATAATGCACGAACGCATGTTGCAGGTCCTGTACGGGCCTTTTTGGATACAGAAAATGTTCGATTGCTGCCATGGTTAGCACATTCTCCAGATCTCTCACGTCTGGTCAATGAAGGCCGAGCAACTGGCTCGTCACAATACACCAGTCACTACTCTTGATGCCGGCCGAAATGGCCGTGCGGTTCTAGGCGTTGCAGTCTGGAAGCGCGAGACCGCTACGGTCGCAGTTTCGAATCCTGCCTCGGGCATGGATGTTGTGATGGCCTTAGGTTAGTTACGTTTAAGTAGTTCTAAGTTCTAGGGGACTAATGACCTCAGAAGTTGAGTCCCATAGTGCTCAGGTCCATTTGAACCATTTTGAACAACCCTTGATGAATTGTGGTATCGTGTTGAAGCTGCATGGGCTACTGTACCTGTACACGCCATCCAAGCTGTGTTTGACTCAATGCCCAGGCGTATCAAGGCCGTTATTACGGCCTTAGGTGGTTGTCCTGGGTACTGGTTTCTCAGGATCTATGCACCCAAATTGCTTGAAAATGTAATCACATGTCAGTTCTAGTATTATATACTTGTCCAATGAATACCCGTTTATCGTCTGCATTTCTTGTTGGTGTAGGAATTTTAATGGCCAGTAGTGTATATTACCTATGCAAATGCATTCCCGAAATTTCATTACTCTACATTAATTTGTTTTTGGAATAGCGTTTTTTTCCGTCAGTTTATCTGCCTTTTATGTGGGTGTTTAGCATTCCAGCTCAACCACACGAGGCGGGTAGGAGTAAAGCTATATGCAGGGGGTGGGCAAAAATATGGAAACACCAAAAACACAACACATTATAGTGCTTCATACGGTGTAGGAATACCGTTCGCTTTCAAAGCAGCTGCACGTCATCTCAGAATGGATAAACATAGGCCTTGCGTCATTTTAAGAGAATTTTGTACCTCCATTCCTGCAAAGTAGTGACAAGTTCAGGTAACGATGATGGAGGTGGACAGCGACCACGCACCCTTCTCTCCAAACTAGACCACAACGGCTCAATAATATTGAGATCACCGCGCGTGGTAGCAGCGCGGTCTGGGGCGCCTTGTGCGGTTCGCGCGGCTCACCCCGTCGGAGGTTCGAGTCCTCCCTCGGGCATGGGTGTGTGTGTTGTCCTTAGTGGAAGTTAGATTAAGTAGTTTGTAAGCCTAGGGACTGATGACCTCAGCAGTTTGGTCCCATAGGAACTTACCACATATTCCCAATATTGGGATCTGGTGACTGCACACGAAACCAGTTCTGGACGATGTGAGCTGTGGGAACAGGGGCCATTTCGTCGTGGAACATAGCATCACCACTAGGCAGTAGCAAGGGATGGACCTGAGCCAAAATTGTCACATAATCCTTGACAGTACTGTGATCTTGCAGAGTAACATGAGGCCAAAGAAATATCACGATATGATTGCCCAAATCTTCATCGAACCTCCCGTCATGTTTTACTCTAGGGACGTAAACTCGGCCAGCAGTTGGAAACAGCGTCGAGGAATACTCATTCGAACGGATGACATTCTTCCATTGATGCACAGTCCAGGTTTTTATGGCTTCGGTACTATGTTTTCCAATTACGCCCATCACTGGTGACCGATTTTGGAATTCCATCTCGCCCAGCAGTTCCCAGCTTATGGAACTTCCTTCTTGTCGTTTTGGTGCTGACAGGGTTCGCGAGTGCGATATTCAATTCTGCAGTGACATTTGCAACTGTGCTATCCTTATTTTTCGTCACAGTCCTCTTCAATGACCGTCTGTCACGATCACTCAACACACACTTTTTTCCGCTTTGCGACTTAGCAGATGATGCTCTTCCTCTTTCCTTGTACGCGATATAAATTTTGGATACAGTACCTCTTGGAACACCAAACACTTCGGCTACACTCGTCACGGAAGCAACCACTATACGATCACCAACAATTTGCTCATAATGTAATCATCGTGTTCTGAGCAAGACTGACGCTTGCAACGTGTTGAAGATATTGTACAGATGCAGTTCGTGGTCAAATACAACAGCGTGACTTGAAACGTTGTGTAACAGCTGCATTTATGTTCAAGTATGCATTTCTCACGTCGTTCCCTTAGTTTGGTACGTACTGTACCTAAGGCACTACACAGCGGATTCCTTGTTGAAAAATCGTGTGTGGCGGTCGGGTGATTGTGAAAAGATCGTGTTACACCCCATGTAACAAGGAGATCCATGTACCAGCTCCTGTCAGAATTCGGCAGTGGCAGAATCGTGGCACATCTAGACTGGTTTATGGTTGCGTGATGATGCTGGTATTGTTAGGCGTCCCACAGAGATCCAAATTCAACACTTCTCAGGATCACAACGGTCCCACTTGACTGGAGCCTGAGAGGGCAGTAATACTGATCGCTCTGCAGGGCAGGATTATACAGCCGTGTCATGCAGGATGGGTCAGGAAATCGTCTTTATTGTACAGAAAGACAAGCATGCTCTCAGACAATGCGACGACGTCTAGAACTCCATAGATTCTCAGCATGCGGACATTGTTGCGGCAACTTTTGACACCGTAGCAGAGATTGGCGCGTTGGCAATGCTGCATCCAACAACAAAGTTGTATCCAAGAGTAGACTCGACGTCGTTCTTTAGACGAGTCCCCGTTTCGTGTACTGCATCACTGTGGGTGTATGCTCTTGTGGAGGGTCCGAGGAGAACAAACGTTGCCATATTTCATTTGGGATCGTCATATTGGTCCAAGCACATGACGTGACTGCATAGGATTATCTTCGACACGTAGTCTTTCAACAAAATAACACAAGACCGCATTTTGCCTCGTTACAGAGGTTGTTCGAATGTTGATCTGCTCCGCACGTTCTCCAGATCTCTGACCCACTGAAAGCATTGCTGGAACTAGCAAGCCACCCCTGGCGAGCCACCAAGGTTAATGAACTCTGACATAGAACTGAAGCAGCGTCGAATGAAAGACTCGTTTCTGTCGTTATAGTTAAGGTTGCACAATCTGGTCTGGCGGCAACCCTCCGTACTAAATTTCTTAACATCTACACTCCTGGAAATTGAAATAAGAACACCGTGAATTCATTGTCCCAGGAAGGGGAAACTTTATTGACACATTCCTGGGGTCAGATACATCACATGATCACACTGACAGAACCACAGGCACATAGACACAGGCAACAGAGCATGCACAATGTCGGCACTAGTACAGTGTATATCCACCTTTCGCAGCAATGCAGGCTGCTATTCTCCCATGGAGACGATCGTAGAGATGCTGGATGTAGTCCTGTGGAACGGCTTGCCATGCCATTTCCACCTGGCGCCTCAGTTGGACCAGCGTTCGTGCTGGACGTGCAGACCGCGCGAGACGACGCTTCATCCAGTCCCAAACATGCTCAATGGGGGACAGATCCGGAGATCTTGCTGGCCAGGGTAGTTGACTTACACCTTCTAGAGCACGTTGGGTGGCACGGGATACATGCGGACGTGCGTTGTCCTGTTGGAACAGCAAGTTCCCTTGCCGGTCTAGGAATGGTAGAACGATGGGTTCGATGACGGTTTGGATGTACCGTGCACTATTCAGTGTCCCCTCGACGATCACCAGTGGTGTACGGCCAGTGTAGGAGATCGCTCCCCACACCATGATGCCGGGTGTTGGCCCTGTGTGCCTCGGTCGTATGCAGTCCTGATTGTGGCGCTCACCTGCACGGCGCCAAACACGCATACGACCATCATTGGCACCAAGGCAGAAGCGACTCTCATCGCTGAAGACGACACGTCTCCATTCGTCCCTCCATTCACGCCTGTCGCGACACCACTGGAGGCGGGCTGCACGATGTTGGGGCGTGAGCGGAAGACGGCCTAACGGTGTGCGGGACCGTAGCCCAGCTTCATGGAGACGGTTGCGAATGGTCCTCGCCGATACCCCAGGAGCAACGGTGTCCCTAATTTGCTGGGAAGTGGCGGTGCGGTCCCCTACGGCACTGCGTAGGATCCTACGGTCTTGGCGTGCATCCGTGCGTCGCTGCGGTCCGGTCCCAGGTCGACGGGCACGTGCACCTTCCGCCGACCACTGGCGACAACATCGATGTACTGTGGAGACCTCACGCCCCACGTGTTGAGCAATTCGGCGGTATGTCCACCCGGCCTCCCGCATGCCCACTATACGCCCTCGCTCAAAGTCCGTCAACTGCACATACGGTTCACGTCCACGCTGTCGCGGCATGCTACCAGTGTTAAAGACTGCGATGGAGCTCCGTATGCCACGGCAAACTGGCTGACACTGACGGCGGCGGTGCACAAATGCTGCGCAGCTAGCGCCATTCGACGGCCAACACCGCGGTTCCTGGTGTGTCCGCTGTGCCGTGCGTGTGATCATTGCTTGTACAGCCCTCTCGCAGTGTACGGAGCAAGTATGGTGGGTCTGACACACCGGTGTCAATGTGTTCTTTTTTCCATTTCCAGGAGTGTATATCTCCAGGAAACTACAGATTCAATCACGCAGTCCTCCTATTACGCTGTATACGCAAAGTAAGAAAAAGTTTGGTATTTTCACTGTTTCCTGATGTTGGACCTTTAATGGCTGGAAGTGGAATAGTACTAATATTGTAAGGGGGCAACGGTAACAGAAATTCAGTGTTGTTGAACATTACTGTTGAGCCTACAAATTTCTTGATTTGGAGGCAACATTAAGTGACTGTTGCATCAAACACCTTGTACAGGTGACTCAGGGACCACTGAGATCTCAACGTGAGATGTTGTTTCCCACTGAAACTGAAACTGATCCAATGTGACAGTCTTAATCTATTACGAAACCTGCTGTGCCCGTTACTGGGGATAAGCGAGTGAAACAGACCAGCGGTCTGCTAAACATCGGTAGTTAAAGCATTCGGCGAATAATGATACTTCTAATGGAAATAACAGCAAGGACTAAAAAGTATCACCTTGCCCACTGCACATGGATGTCTGAGAACATGTTGAAGAGGCTGCTCAGGCAGCCATTTTGGGACCAGGGTGTAACCAGCTGCAAATTTTGGCTTTCCCTAGAACGAATGATGCCGTCGTCTCGCATTCAAAGACATCTTTGAATCGCTCCAGTAACTGTCAGATAAGACTGAGAAAATCAACCTTACACACAGAATTTGTCACGGTTACAGTCTGCAGGAATGTGTCAAGAACTCACAGTGGGCCCCTGACGCTATGTCGACTTGGAAGGGTTCAACTAGTTATTTGAAGTTTCTATTACAAGGAAGACTAGAACTTTATAGATTTGCACCATTCTGTCCTCTAAAATGGCTCAGTGGTGCACTGCTAACCAAGTAGCAGACTGCGTGTGATGTGCACACAAGGTGCTTTTTTTAGTTCGAGCGAGTGTCCAAGCAGTCCAGATAATTAAAACTGCACGAGTCCCCGAAATAATAGGCTAAGATCTAAAGAAATGCCCCACACAGGTGGGATTGTTAAAATACTAATGACTAAGTGGCAAAACACGAAGTGTTAGAGTTTCAAGCACTTCTAACAAGCAGTGGAGCTCATGTAATATTGAGCTGTTTATTTCGCTCTTTTCGGGGAAATGGGTTTTTACTGCAGTTTCCATTCCCATCTCCTTACTCTCTGCCTTTCAAATACTAGGTACAAAAAGCTGACTAAAACCCGAAAGTAACAGCAATGGGATTTTTTGTGTTAATCTAAGTTGAAAATTACTTTTCACATATATCAGCTTCCAGCTTTTATTAATTTCCACCGTTGCTAAGTCGCAAGTACTTTTGCAACGGTATTCCGTGTCCATGTCTGCGAAGCAGACAGACCTTGCTCGATCGAGATGGGCAGTTATAGCGACGCTTTCGGCGAGCAGTGTCTCGGCCAATAAGAAACAAGTGAGGCCTGAGCCGGGGCAGCGTGATTGTCATTTTATCGGGAACAAAGAGTTCTTAATCTGCGTGTAGTCTGGTGTATCCAGATGGAAAGGTTGGGTGGCGGCTGCCACTTTGGTTTGATTGTGTAAACTTACAGTGAGATTTTCTCCCTGAATTCTCTGGCTACGAGCTACGATATCTGAGGTAACGCACTGCATATTGCAGCTTAACGTGTTATTTCAGTGTAAGGAATTCACGTCTGTACTGTCACTACAAACGACAGGATTCAACATGTTCTGTACTGTTTGATAGCGAGTCTCGATTCGCCTGGGCCAGAATTCGGTCTCTCTATATAACACCTCCGACTCGTAGATGAACTATATAAAACTCTTTCTCACTCACTTAACTGTTCTTGATATTATCGTACGTTTTTTGAAAACTTTGTGGATAAATTTTTTGTTATGCAGTGGTGTAGAACATCAGGTGGTTCAAACAGAAATAACTGTGTTCTTAAATGTACTATGAGCTGTGTTTTGAATTAAAAGAATCAGTTGTTTGAAAACAATCTCTGAATTTATTTACGTGTGTTGCCACTATTGAACTGATACCTTAAATTTCACGATTCTCTTTACTATTCCACATGTGCATGAATTTTACAACTGTAGGACGGATTCTACTATGATCAGTAAAGGTCTTTATTCAATGGTGGTTGCTTCAGAAACAAGATTATTAGTACTGTTTTCATATGAAGCTTTCAGCTTTCTGAAAGTACAGGGAGACAATTATTGAACTGTATGAAATAAAATCGTGGTAACTTCTCAACAGTTTGCGTTAGGACGTTCAAACTGCACGGTTGGCCGCGAGCCATGATCGGAATTAGGATGTGCTGTATGGTTTGGTTTAGCGATGAAGCGCACTTTCATTTGGATGGGTTCGTCAATAAGCAAAATTGGCGCATTTGGAGGACTGAGGATCCGCATTTCGCAATCGATAAATCTCTTCACCCTCAACGGATGACTGTGTGATGTGCAATGTCCAGTCACGGAATAATCGGTGCGATATTCATTGATGGCATGGTGACTACCGACAGGTACGTGAAGGTTATGAAAGATAATTTCATCCCCATTATCCAAAGTACCCTGATTTCGACAGGATCGACGAAGATCGATCCCGACGAAGCAGGATAGTGTTTGATGTCCTGGAGGAGCACTTTGGGGACCGCATTCTGGCTCTGGGGTACCCAGAGGCCACTGGCATGGGCCTCGATTGGCCGTCATATTCTCCGGATCTGTACACATGCACTCCTTTCCGCGGGGCTATATTAATCATAAGGTGTACAGTAATAACCCCAAAACCATTGCTGAGCTGAAAACAGCCATTCAGGAGGTCATCGACAGCACTGAAGTACCGACACTTCCACGAGTCATGCAGAATTTCGCTATTCCTCATCGCCACATCATCGCCAATGATGGCAGACATACGAAACATTTCATAACCTAAATCTGAATATCCGTAGTGACGTTTACATGTTTACTAAAGTGTGTGCACGTCGTAGTTTGTAACTAATTTACGTTTTTTTTCATATAGTTCAATAATTGTTATCTTGTAAGTTTACATCGAGGTATTCGCGGCAGCTAACGATATCACAGGATACACGCAGTGTTTATTCCATCTTTCAGTTTTCTTAGCCACTATGTGCTAAAGTTCTGACTGAAAAATGTGATGAATTGGCCAGTCGTATAGATGTTATTGAAAGTAATAATGACAGAAAATCAGACGATACTGCACCGATTTTGTTTAACCAAACACCTGAATTCCAAAATTTACAGCAGACAATCAATGAGATCGATTCGTCTAATAATACATTACGTAGAAAGTTGTCAAGTTTACAGCAAGAAGTAACAGAGATGAAAAATGTTTCAGCGTTTAACACATGACAGCAGACGCCACTTTGCGAACAGTTGTCAGATTCACGCAGCGTGTATAATTTGGGTAATTTACAGAGACTATGCGACTTAAAATCCGAAAAGCTACGCGACTTAAAAACCGAAATGACACAGACAAACAGATTCTCACACAAACCTGAACGTGTTCACAAATTCAGAGACGATAACGTTGATTAGCAGCAATTTTTATCTGTAAGAAAATCTAAGGAACTTAATAATGACAAAGCACAGGTACACGCTTTGAACTGGATACGTCAATTTATTTTTGTATTTTTAACAGCATTGCCTGTAATACAGAAACTACAGTTAGCATGGATACAGCAATGTGTGTGTGAATTTTTACCGGCATTGCCTGTAAGGCATAAGCTAAAATTTATTTGTAGTGCGTAATAGACCTCAGGGGATTCATTACGCTTTAATGAATATGTGCCGTAGCGTGCACAGGGCCCGAGCCGTAGTAGTGCTGTTTCATCTTTAGTTTTCTGCACTGCTGCCTTCTCTTCTACTATCCTTTATATCTATCAAAACAGCTCTTTAACTATTGCCATCTAGAATTAAGAATGAGTAAGGAAAACCCGATATGACAAATTTTACCGAAAGTGACAGTTCTCTTTAGACACTCCCGAAATGACAACTATTGCCGTAACATTAATATCAGAGAAAATTTTTAATCATCAGTATGTGTAAAATTATCAGCAACAGGAACCACATTTTGGTAATAATAGAGGTATTTTCACCGCAATAGCTACAAAACCAGCCGGTTAGCATACCTAACCAACAATGCAGTCTACAAGGTCAACCAAGCTTTAATGTTTCGCCGCGTGCACGTATAGTCTCAGCTCCAACAAATAGTAACGCACAGCAGCAAGGAAATCAGTACGTACAGAAAACACACTATTTCAATCCCTATCGCAATGCGCCGTATAGAAATGACTATCACGACAGACGTAAAAATAATGAGCACAATTTTCAGCGTACATTTAATGACAGTCGATCTTATCAGCAGCAAGAACATCAGCAACAACATATTATCATGAATGAACCAGACAACAGGTATCATCCAGAACGTAATACGTCAGGAAGAAATAAAAAAACAGTTCAAATAGTCGAAATGCCACAGCATCCTCCCGAAAATAATGACACGTCAGATGGAATTTGACTAGATACAGTACAGGTTGTATATTCCAGTAACGCAAGCAATACTTTTGATACGCAGAATCTTGTTCACGAGAATGTTATTTGAAACATGCTCTGTTGAATGCACCACTTGTATCGCACCCAGATCTTACCAGAAATTTTTCCATTGCCACCGACAGTTCTAACACCGCTTTAGGCGTACATATTTTCCAGGAAATTGAAGAAGATGGTTCTACAGTAATTAAAAAACATCGCATTTGCAACTCGCATTCTGTCACCTGCTGAACGAAATTATTTTGTTACAGAACTGGCAACATTATGTGTTGTTTGGGCTTTTACAAGGTTTAGGCATTTTCTTTATGGAAGACATACGACCGTTTACACAGACCACAGAGCGATACAATTTTTACTTTCGGCTAAATTTACACACGACAGATTAAGTAGATGGAAACTTTATCTACAGGAATTCAATTTTACAATAGTTCACATTCCCGGCACACAAAATGTTGTAGCAGACGCACTATCTCGTTCTCACGGCAACAATCAGCAAGACATCGCAACCAACTTCTGCAAAGCAAATTTCAGCGTCATGTACATTCAACAAGTTGCATTTGAAAATTTCATTTTGTCGTCATTACAGGACATAGTACAAGAGCAGAATAAAGACAACGTGTGGAAAGAGATTAAACACCTTTGGCAAGATAGGAATAATGTTACTATTAGAAACCATTACACTGTACGCAATGACATTCTGTTTCGCCGCTCTCATCCTGATAGCAACAATTGGTTATTATGCATTCCTGATGAGCTTGTTAACAAATTAATCTGGTATACTCATTTAAGTTACGCACATTACGGAGCTAGAAAATGTTTTCTTATACTGAGACAGAACTGTTATTTTGCCAACATGGATAAACGTATACGACGAGTTTTAGCGTCATGTAAAATCTGCCAGAAAGCTAAGTCAGACACGACTTCACATATTCCTCCATTATATCCTATTGTACCTGTTAAATTGAGACATATGGCCGCTGTAGACATTTTTGGTCCGATTCCCAGAACTAATAGAGGTTTTTACTTCATCTTTGTCGCTGTTGAACTCACTTCAAAATTTGTTACCTTCACCCCGTTACGCAAAGCTACTGCTAAAACTGTTTCGAAGGCATTTTTAAAACATTTTCTATTTCATGTAGGGCATGTGTTGAAAGTAATTTCCGACAATGGACCACAGTTTCGATCTGCTATATGGACACGTATGTTGCGAGCTAGAAACGTTTCTCCGATCTATATATCCAGGTACCATGCTTCTTCGAACCCTTGTGAACGATTAATGAAAGAAATTGGTAAACTGTGTAGAATTTACTGCCATAAAAAACATATTGACTGGGACACACACATACACTCATTCCAGGATGTAATTAATTCCATACCAAATGAATCCACTATGCTATCTCCGTCTGTTATACTGAAAAATGTTGAACCGACAAACAAAATTAAAGAATTAGTAAACTTTCCTACATCTCGTAGACTACGACACCATGAAATAATTGACATTGCGCTGAACAACATCAAACGTGCCGCAGAGCGCCGGAGAAGACAGCAAAAACAGGTTTGTACACGCCGTGAATTTCACATTGGACAGAAGATATTAGTACGTACACACTATTTATCCAACAAAATAAAAGGTAGGTGCAGTAAATTTGAACTTCTATACGCAGGACCATATCGGATTTGCAGCATTCCTCACCCGAATGTTGTACGCGTCGAAACTTTGAGAACCAGAAAATCCAAAGGAAACCACCACATATCGAATATTAAACCTTTTATTGAATGAAGATACTTTATGATTTAACATGCTGTAGTGCCATTTCCTAATTTTTATGACCACTTATGCAATTATATTCACTTGAATACTTACTGATGATTGTCGTATTTTTCTTGGCAAGTGCCCGGCAAGGTAAAGTTAGCAGGTCGCTTTTCTTGTCGTTACACATCAGACCGTGCATATTTTCCAGATGAACTTACACATTTTAAGACCACTTATGCAATTATATTTATGTGACTACTTACTGATGATTGTCGTATTTTTCTTGGCAAGTGCCCGGCAAGGTAAGGTTAGCAGGTCGCTCTTCTTGTCGTTACACATCAGACCGTGCACATTTTTGCAGGTGAACTTACGTATCTTATGAATAATTATGCAATTTTGCCTAGTGACATATTAATTTTAATTTTATAAAATTCTCTCTCCATTAAAGTCTCTAATTCTCGCCTCTATTAACTACACAACATACAAGCTGGACACAAAGAAAGTCACATTTCTTGTCATCATTTTTTTATGTATGTACGATTGTTTTCATGTTTTGTTTGTATGCACTATGAAATAGTTGAGATATAACACACACCAGTTGACTTTGACACTTTTGCCCTATGATATCTCAACATCGTGACTATTTTACATTTTTTGCTGCTCCATTGTGGTATTCTGTGTACTTTTTTGCCTCTGAACACTATCTATTTTTTTGACATATTACGTTTTCTGTCATAGTATGCTGTATGCTCAATTATGTTACTATAAACCAGTTTATATTTAATGGGTATATGATTTAAATGTAAGACATTATTCTTTGTTCATCATTTTCAGAAAGAAATAACGTGTAAAGGAAATAAATTAAACAGAAATGGGAATTTCACCTACGGAATAAACGAAAGAAGATGCAATACCTCATGAGGAAGAGTAAATGGATCAGGATTAACAAGCATTAACAAGAATATACTATACACATCGTAAAATAGCAGTCTTAACTAATTTTTTCTTTCAGAATACGAAGCGATTGATGCAGGCTGTCAGACAGAACTTCACATCTTAGTTTTAGTGATGAAATATGATAGAAATAAGGAATAATTGTATAATGAATAATGATGTGACTTTTTTGCAGATGATAATGAATGATGATGAATAATGATGAAGAATATGCTACTATGAATAATGTAGTTTTTCTTTACAGGTGATGATAATAACGGAGTTATGATAATATGGATAATGAAGTGATGGATAATGAAGTTTTTTCTTTACAGATGAGGATGATGTTGAAGTTTATGTATTTATGCTATGTAGTTATTTAAGTATTTGTTGCAGTTCGTTTTGACAGTATGTGTTACATTGCATAGTAGGATGACTGAAGGTTTTGGAAAGGACAGTTAGGGAACACACATATTTTTTATGCACATTTCACTACCTGTTAATTCGAAGTTCACTACTTTTCAGCATGAAATGCGTTTCTTCTTTCAGTTTAATAATCCATTTTTGTATTTTGCAGGAGAAATTATTTATGAAATTAATGTGCTATAAGCAGTTGTTCATTAAACCTATGTCATTTATGAATGTGATTACATATACTCTACTGGTTTCATAATCTTGCTACAGCTGACTCAAGACGAATGACGTTACACATCTTCATTTGCAGCAATAATTTAAAAGCAAATATTTTCATTCCCCAGTATTTACCTAACGCAATGCATTGCCAGCAAAAAAAAAAAAAAAATGAATGGCAATGATTACTTTAATTAGATTAATTATGTGCATTATTCTGTAATACTTTGATGACTTCTGATGGTTTGTAATTAGGCAATGAGTGCTAATGTTCTCTGTGAATGACTTCTGATGGTTTGTAATCAAGCAATGAGTGCCAATGTTCTCTGTAAAAACAATTCATGAATATTATTATGTAATCATTATTCTGTAATACTATGATGACTTCTGATGGTTTGTAATTAGACAATGAGTGCCAATGTTCTCTGTAAATGACTTCTGATGGTTTGTAATCAAGCAATGAGTGCCAATGTTCTCTGTAAAAACAATTCATGAATATTATTATGCAAACATTATTCTGTAATTCTATGATGACTTCTGATGGTTCGTAATTAGACAATGAGTGCCAATGTTTTCTGTAAAAACAATTCATGAGTATTATTATGTAATCATTATTCTGTAATACTATGATGACTTCTGATAGTTTGTAATTAGACAATGAGTGCCAATGTTCTCTGTAAATGACTACTGATGGTTTGTAATCAAGCAATGAGTGCCAATGTTCTCTGTAAAAACAATTCATGAATATTATTATGTAAACATTATTTGTAATTCTACGATGACTTCTGATGGTTCGTAATTAGACAATGAGTGCCAATGTTCTCTGTAAAGTTACTCATGAACATTATTCTGTAATACTACATACATGGTACAGATTCTGTAATACTACGATGACTTCTGATAGTTTGTAATTAGACAATGAGTGCTAATGTTCTCTGTAAAAGACTTCTGATGATTTGCAATTAGGCAATGAGTGCCAATGTTCACTGTAAAAACAATTCATGAATATTATTATGTAAACATTATTCTGTAATACTATGATGACTTCTGATGGTTTGCAATTAGGCAATAAGTGCCAATGTTCTCTGTAAAAACAGTTCATGAATATTATTATGTAAACATTATTCTGTAATACTATGATGACTTCTGATGGTTTGTAATTAGGCAATGAGTGCTAATGTTCTCTGTAAATGACTTCTGATGGTTTGCAATTAGGCAATGAGTGCCAATGTTCTCTGTAAAAACAATTCATGAATATTATTATGTAAACATTATTCTGTAATACTGTGATAACTTCTGATGGTTTGTAATAAGGCAATGAGTGCCAATGTTCTCTGTAAATGACTGCTGATGGTTTACAATTGGGCAGTGAGTGCCAATGTTCTCTGTAAAGTTACTCATGAACATTATTCTGTAAAACTACATACATGGTACAGAAATGTTCAATAACTGGGCAATGAGTGCCACCCATTACTAGTGTAATTCTCAATGAAGACTAGTATGTGACTTAATGTCCTTTACCTTCTAACCTAATTACCTGGAATTACTGCAATATCCGTTTGCCCTGTTTATCCTCATGATCATGGAGCACTATATTTGGTTTTTGCACTAATTCTACGTTGTTGTAACAGACAAGAACGTGGTGTTGACACGACATGCTGTCCACCACCATGAGCGATGAAGATGCTATTATGGTCCCAGTGTTTGGTGTACCTAATGTACTACCAAAAGCATAACATGGAATATTACTACGGCATTTCAGTGTCTTGGCTACGCTGATTAATACTTCTGGGAAAAGAACTTTAGATTGCCTCACTTGGTGTTGTGCTTCTGTAGAAAGATATGGACTTTCAGTGCAGCTGCTTGCAACCTAAAGTGCTACAACCATGACGCAATCCTTCCCTTTCCTATCCTAATTCTTGTGACATAGTGAAAAAAAATCATTTTGTTATCATGATTTGTATTTATGGCCTATACATTTTTGTGATTTGTAAATATGTTCTGAACTACAGTGCATGTGCACTTTTGTCATTTATGATTTCTACTCATTGCATATAAATTTTTGTGATTTGCTCTCAACTACAGTGCATATGCACTTTCGCCATTTGTGAATATGTTCTGTACTCATTGTATATATATTTTGTCATTACCTGATATGTTCTGTACTCAGTGCATGTGCACTATATTTACTTCATGTTCTACACCTATATATCTGTATATTCTGTGATTGTAAAGTTAGTTAGTTAAAAAAAAATTTGTTGCTCATGGCAAGTCCAAATGACTCACCATCGCTGCCAAATTTTTGCCCCCCCCCCCCTCCAGTGGAGGGTTATGAAACACGTATGTATTCATTACCAGCGATGGCGAGGCATGACAGAATCTCTGACCAAAGAGTTATTTATCGTTGCTAGTCTGCGCTTGACCGCGCGAGTGTTCAGTTGCGAGTTGCACTCTGTCGGCAGTAGTGTGTGGCGAGTGGGCAGAGAGAGTAGACAGTTGCTGAGTAGTAGCAGTCGGTGCTAGTCTGCGGGAGTCGGCATGCGTCGACGGCGTGCTGTTCTTCCGAATCTGGTCAGGATTGTGGTGGACGATGTGTATTATTGTAGAAGGTAATGAAGCAGCATTGCGCTCAGCTAATAATGTATGGTAATTGTAATTAATTTGTTCAAGAAATGCCCCAATAATAATTTTTTTATAAAGTAAATCTTTTAAAGAAAAGTAATCATTTCAATTTAAAGAATTTTTCCACTCTTTTGAAGAAAAAGATTCATTTCAATTTAAAGAATATTTCCTATGCATTCCCTCCAAGAATCAAAATTAAATGTAGGCCAGCATTGCACGGAGCTGTGCCGAAAAATAAGAGCAGATATAGATGCAGTTTTACTGAGGTAAGAATTTATCAGGTTTAATTATTTCACAGGGCCGAAGGTCAGCGATGCTGTCCTTAAAAAGTTTACCAGACATCATTATTTCTGTTAGGAAGTTACATTTCCTATATGGTTCATTATTTAATCAATATTATTGTGTGGGTTTATGATCAATTATTATTCTTTAATTTTGTGGGAAGTTTACGCTTGGCTTCATTTCAATTTAACGATATATGGCTTCATTCCCATTTACATTTTTATTGACATATTCTCACAGGGAGGTTACAATTTATGTCAGAGTTGTCAGTCACATATACTCACTGCACGTCATTTTGCTATAGGAAAGCACTTTTACACATTCCGTAAGTCAAGTGATGAAACTGTTGTTAGGAAATGGGATCATTAAGATATGTTTAAATGTTCGTGTAAGCCCACAGAATAACCGTTTGGCAAAGTAAGTGATCCCTTCGTTAATCCGTTCCGAAACTGAAGTTTCATGGGTCTGTATTCACACATTATAAGAAGGTATTTTAATCATTGCAATTCTCTGCAGACATTCTTACATGTATTCAGGGTTTCCAAAACACAACGGCACTTACAAAGTGCATGTCGAAAGGATACGCTAATCGGAAACGAAGACAATGTATTCCTTGCGATGGACAGAAACTCAAAGAAGCTGCATACGAGATTGTTTCGGCGGGACCTAATATCAGGTATGGTCGTAAACGTATAATTGGGTCCTTCTGTTGACCAGCAGATTTACCCCAGAATGTAACTGAAAGCCTTTGTAAAAACATATGATGGCTAGTAGACATGTTCCTCAATCATATTGTTATAACTGGGAGAGACTTTATTCATCCTACAGTTGACCGTCAGTAAGTCGCCGTATGAGCTGTAACTTCCTTTATGTTGCCGATATGGTAATTGCTTGTTGATATTTGTGGAAAGAAGTGGAATTTTGCATTACTCATATGGGATTTATACTCTCGAAGTTTTAACAGTAAATCTCTCTGGTAGACAGCGCCTCTTTTGGAGTACTCCCCCGGAGTTTCGTCAGCATCTCTGAAATGTTCTCGCCCTTACCAAACACACTAGTCACAAAATGAGCGCCTCGTTTTGGGATCTCGTCTAAAAATCCACCCTGGTGTGGATCGTAAACTAACAGGCAGTGCTCAAGAATCATTCGAACGAATGCTTAGTAAGCTATCGCTTTTGCGGCTGAATTGCCTTGTCTTAGGATTCTACAGTTTGATGTCCGCTTTTGCAGAAGCCAGTTTTATATGGCCGTTCCACTTAACGTCGTTCCAGGCGGTTTAACAAATTATTTCTTAGTTGTTACTGTTCCCAGCCAGTTGTGTAATAGAGCAAAAAAGTGTGTTTCGCCTATGTATGCACAATGTTGTTGTTGTTGTTGTGTTCTTCAGTCCTGAGACTGGTTTGATGCAGCTCTCAATGCTACTCTATACTGTGCAAGCTTCTTCATCTCCCAGTACCTACTGCAACCTACATCCTTCTGAATCTGCTTAGTGTATTCATCTCTTGGTCTCCCTCTACGATTTTTACCCTCCATGCTGCCCTCCAATGCTAAATTTGTGATCCCTTGATGCCTCAAAACATGTCCTCCCAGCCGATCCCTTCTTCTAGTCAAGTTGTGCCACAAACTTCTCTTCTCCCCAATCCTATTCAATACCTCCTCATTAGTTACGTGATCTACCCACCTTATCTTCAGCATTCTTCTGTAGCACCACATTTCGAAAGCTTCTATTCTCTTATTGTCCAAACTAGTTATCGTCCATGTTTCACTTCCATACATGGCTACACTCCATACAAATACTTTCAGAAACGACTTCCTGATACTTAAATCAATACTCGATGTTAACAAATTTCTCTTCTTCAGAAACGATTTCCTTGCCATTGTCAGTCTACATTTTATATCCTCTCTACTTCGACCATCATCAGTTATTTTACTCCCTAAATAGCAAAACTCCTTTACTACTTTAAGTGTCTCATTTCCTAATCTAATTCCCTCAGCATCACCCGATTTAATTTGACTACATTCCATTATCCTCGTTTTGCTTTTGTTGATGTTCATCTTATATCCTCCTTTCAAGACACTGTCCATTCCGTTCAACTGCTCTTCCAAGTCCTTTGCTGTCTCTGACAGAATTACAATGTCATCGGCGAACCTCAAAGTTTTTACTTCTTCTCCATGAATTTTAATACCTACTCCGAATTTTTCTATTGTTTCCTTTACTGCTTGCTCAATATACAGATTGAATAACATCGGGGAGAAGCTACAGTCCTGTCTCACTCCTTTCCCAACCACTGCCTCCCTTTCATGCCCCTCGACTCTTATAACTGCCATCTACGGAATCCAAACTGATCTTCCCCGAGGTCCGCTTCTACCAGTTTTTCCATTCGTCTGTAAAGAATTCGCGTTAGTATTTTGCAGCTGTGACTTATTAAACTGATAGTTCGCTAATTTTCACATCTGTCAACACCTGCTTTCTTTGGGATTGCAGTTATTATATTCTTCTTGAAGTCTGAGGGTATTTCGCCTGTCTCATACATCTTGCTCACCAGATGGTAGAGTTTTGTCATGACTGGGTCTCCCAAGGCCATCAGTAGTTCCAATGGAATGTTGTCTACTCCCGGGGCCTTGTTTCGACTCAGGTCTTTCAGTGCTCTGTCAAACTCTTCACGCAGTATCTTATATCCCATTTCGTCTTCATCTACATCCTCTTCCATTTCCATAATATTGTCCTCAAGTACATCGCCCTTGTATAAACCCACTACATACTCCTTCCACCTTTCTGCCTTCCCTTCTTTGCTTAGAACTGGGTTGCCATCTGAGCTCTTGATATTCATACAAGTGGTTCTCTTCTCTCCAAAGGTCTCTTTAATTTTCCTGTAGGCATTATCTATCTTACCCCTAGTGAGACAGGCCTCTACATCCTTACATTTGTCCTCTAGCCATCCCTGCTTAGCCATTTTGCACTTCCTGTCGATCTCATTTTTGAGACGTTTGTATTCCTTTTTGCCTGCTTCATTTACTGCATTTTTATATTTTCTCCTTTCATCAATTAAATTCAATATTTCTTCTGTTACCCAAGGATTTCTATTAGCCCTCGCCTTTTTACCTACTTGATCGTCTGCTGCCTTTACTACTTCATCTCTCAGAGCTACCGATTCTTCTTCTACTGTATCTTTCCCCCATTCCTGTCAATTGTTCCCTTATGCTCTCCCTAAAACTCTGTACAACCTCTGGTTCTTTCAGTTTATCCAGGTCCCATCTCCTTAGATTCCCACTTTTCTGCAGTTTCTTGAGTTTCAATCTGCAGTTCATAACCAATAGATTGTGGTCAGAATCCACATCTGCCCCTGGAAATGTCTTACAATTTAAAACCTGGTTCCTAAATCTCTGTCTTACCATTATATAATCTATCTGATACCTTTTAGTATCTCCAGGATTCTTCCAGGTATACAACCTTCTTTTATGATTCTTGAACCAAGTGTTAGCTATGATTAAGTTATGCTCTGTGCAAAATTCTACAAGGCGGCTTCCTCTTTCATTTCTTCCCCCCAATCCATATTCACCTACTATATTTCCTTCTCTCCCTTTTCCTACTGACGAATTCCAGTCACCCATGACTATTAAATTTTCGTCTCCCTTCACTACCTGAATAATTTCTTTTATCTCGTCATACATTTCATCTATTTCTTCATCATCTGCAGTGCTAGTTGGCATATAAACTTGTACTACTGTAGTAGGCATGGGCTTTGTGTCTATCTTGGCGACAATAATGCGTTCACTATGCTATTTGTAGTAGCTAACCCGCACTCCTATTTTTTTATTCATTATTAAACCTACTCCTGCATTACCCCTATTTGATTTTGTATTTATAACCCTGTACTCACCTGACCAAAAGTCTTGTTCCTCCAGCCACCGAACTTCACTAATTCCCACTATATCTAACTTTAACCTGTCCATTTCCCTTTTTAAATTTTCTAACCTACCTGCCCGATTAAGGGATCTGACATTCCACGCTCCGATCCGTAGAACGCCAGTTTTCTTTCTCCTGATAACGACGTCCTCTTGAGTAGTCCCCGCCCGGAGATCCGAATGGGGGACTATTTTACCTCCGGAATATTTTACCCAAGAGGACGCCATCATCATTTAATCATACAGTAAAGCTGCATGTCCTCGGGGAAAATTACGGCTGTAGTTTCCCCTTGCTTTCAGCCGTTCGCAGTACCAGCACAGCAAGGCCGTTTTGGTTAATGTTACAAGGCCAGATCAGTCAATCATCCAGACTGTTGCCCCTGCAACTACTGAAAAGGCTGCTGCCCCTGTTCAGGAACCACATGTTTGTCTGGCCTCTCAACAGATACCCCTCCGTTGTGGTTGTACCTACGGTACGCCCATCTGTATCGCTGAGGCACGCAAGCCTCCCCACCAACGGCAAGGTCCATGGTTCATAGGGGGGGGGGGGGGGTATGCACAATATATTACATTTATTTGCGACCGGCGTGCGACTTCTAGTCCTTGCACTAAGCACCGAACCTCTGCAAGTCTTCCTGTGTTGTTCTACAATTGTCTGGCGTTACGACTTTCCTGTACACAACAGTATCGTCCGAGGACGACATAGAGCCCCCGAAGTTACCGACCAGATAATTTTTATATATACACACACTTGAAAATTTTTGTCGCTGACTGAGAATTCCTTGACATCAGCTGTATTAGGTGCAGAATTTCTACCCAGCAGTGGCAGGTGAAAATTTGTGCCGGACCGGTACTTACACCCGAATTTTCCGCTGATTGCGAGCCGTCACCTTAACAGCAACTCCCGCTATCCATGCACGCTCTCCAGACCGATCCCAACCTCCATATGTGACACTGTCTACATCCTCATGTAATGGTCCACTAAAATCTTAAACTAAAGCTTGCAACATTACCTGGATTCCCGCAGTAGGGGGAATGAGACAATGAGGAGTCGAAGCCAATATTGTTATCGTCTTATGCCCACCTAGGTTTGTAATACATGCATGTCCTGAAGATCGGACACTATTTGCGATCCCACAACTGTACGAAATATTTAGAAATTGATTCGCTGACTGCGAAATTGTCGCCTGTTTCCTCCCCGTTCGTCCATCCATGGTTGAAATGTACGCCTTAATTCGCCAGGAGGTCATGTTTTTGCCTATAGCCACGGCTCATGCGATAGTCTGGATCAAACGATGGACGGTCGCCAGCCTTTATTGAGACGGGATCGAATCACCGTTCTGTGTTTGGACCCTCCTAGAGGACGAACATGCTGTGACTGAACGACGACTACGGTACCGCGTCTGTCTGCGCGATCCCCCACTCCGCTTGAATGTGCGTGGCGCGGCTCTATTGCTTTCGCGGTGCACTGCTAGAATCCCCTTACGTTCCTTCAAGCCCCCGGCAACTGCAGCGCCTGATACCGCACTTTTTCCCCTCTCCCCTACCTACCACTACTGTGTCACACGATGGAATTTCGTGATTACATTTGAGTATCTCCTTCCTCGTAAATCTCCGGTTGGTAGATGGTGTTGGGGACGCCGTGGCCAAGTCTCGTGTGGTCGACACCTGCCCAGTCTATCACCAGCCGTGCTATGGAGCCGGGAGGTGCCCCACACGTGCTCATCTCCCATCATCCCTACCTTCCCTCCACTTACAAGGAACGTTCAGTCTTCCTTGCCCGCATCTCGTGGTCGTGCGGTAGCGTTCTCGCTTACCACGCCCGGGTTCCCGGGTTCGATTCCCGGCGGGGTCAGAGATTTTCTCTGCCTCGTGATGGCTGGGTGTTGTGTGCTGTCCTTAGGTTAGTTAGGTTTAAGTAGTTCTAAGTTCTAGGGGACTTATGACCACAGCAGTTGAGTCCCATAGTGCTCAGAGCCATTTTCTTCCTTATTTGCATTCTATGACGTTATCTGCTGATCTGCTGTATTTTTTTCGTAAATAATATTTATTTTTCCCTCTCATGTTACCCCTTTAAAAAAGCGTATTAGTCGGTTAGTTTCAGGAGCACGAGATCCATGGATAGAATTTAAAAAACACTTAAAAAAACACTTAAGGCGACCGCTCGCGACAAGCGGAAAATCTGGGTTCGAGTCCCGATGCGGCACAAATTTTCATATGTTACTATTGTCTAATATATATCTGCCTAATACAGCTGATGTCAAACAATTCACAGTCAGTGAATAAATTACGACGTATTTCGCAGAACTTTAGATCGTCAACAGTGTCCGTTCTTTCAGACATGCATTTCCGTGTACATATCGTCTAACGATGGCGTTGTGGATGGTACATTAACCTACCGGCATCCGTAGCTGTCTAAGAAGCACTACATATGGATTCACCAGTAAGCTTGGTTGGTTTGTTGGTTGAATTGGGGGAGGGGGCCAAACAGCGAGGTTATCGGTCCTGTCGGATTAGGGAAGGATGGGGATGGCAGCCGGCTGTTCCCTTTCAAAGGAACCATACTGGCATTTACCTGAAACGATTTAGGGAAATCGCAGAAAACCTAATGACGATGGCCGGACGCTGGTTTGAATCTTCGTTCTCCCGAATACGAGTCCAGTGTGCTAACCACTGAACCATGTTGCTCGGTTCTCCAGTAAGCACTCATCCTTTTATCAACTAGGAAAATTAACCCACCCGCGGGCTACGCGGCTACTGTTCATAGAACATGGACAAAAATACAGGAAAACACAAAACACAACATTTTACCATGCCTAATACGGTGTAGCATTCAAACTGGCATTCAAAATGGTTTACAGTCGTCTCGTAATGGATAAATATAGGGCCTGTATGGCTTCCAAAGGAGGAGGGGAGATTATCGTTTAATGTCGCGTCGACAGCGGGGTCATTAGAGACAGAGCACAAGCTCGGTTTAGGGACGAATGGGGAAGAAAATCGGCCTTCGCCTTTCAAAGGAACCATCCCAGTATTTACCTGAAGCGATTTACGGAAATCACGGAAAACCAAAATCAGGATGGCCGGACGCGGGTTTGAACAGTTGGCCTCCCGAATGCCAGTCCAGTGTGTTAACCACTGCGCCACCTCGCTCGGTTTCAAGCGATCTTACACCATTCTCCCCACAAAAATAATGACAAATTTAGCTAACGATGTTGGAGGTGATAGCGGTCACGCAATCTTCTCTCCAAAGCAGACCACAAAGGTTCAATAATATTGATATCTAGTGACTGTGGCGGCCAGGGAAGATTTGAAAATTCGTCCTTGTGCCCACAAAACCTGTCTTGGATCACACGAGCTGTATGAACAGGGGTCCTTGGCACTAAGGCGAGCTTGCAGCATGACCATGCGGCCCACAGCGTATCACAATATGGCTGCCCAAGTTTTCACCGAACCCCCGTCTGTTTCACTCTTGGGATGTCAACTCGGCCGCAAATTGGAAACAGAATGAAACAAGTCTCAACAGACCAAATTATTTTCTTCCATTGCTCCGTAGTCCAGGTTTTGTGGTTTGGGTAGAACATTTCCCTGTTACAGGCACTTGCAACACTGATGAGAAATTTGGAATTCCAGAGCTCGTCCAGCAATTCCTTGATTCTGGAGCACACTTCGAGACGTTTGGGTGCTGAGAAGATTCGCGAATGCGACATTCAGTTCTTCGGTGGCCTTAGCAGGTGTCGTTGTCTTATATTTCGTCACATCCCTCTTCAGTGACCGCCTGTCAAGATCGTTCAACACCACTTTCTTTCGCGTTGGGACAGCGGATGATGCTTTTTTCTGCTTTTTCCTGTATGCAGTACAATACACCGGTACGGTGTTACGGAAGAACGCATCATGCGAAGATCAATAATTTGTCCATGTTTGAATTCACTTAGCTGCCACATAATGCACTAGCAACCACACAGAACAATGGCCACGACTGACCCTTACAACGTATTGAGGATACTGCAAAGGTGCCGTTCGTGGTCAGATCCAACAGTGGAAATCGCAGACTTCGCTAGCGTTTGCATTTATGTTCAATCGCCCATTTCTCACTGCATTTCCATATTTTGTACCACCCCTGTACATTCGCACTCAAGATACTAGTCGTAAGTTTCACCATTAAGAAGTTTTCTTCTGGTAATTGGAAAAAAAATTTGAAACAAGTTCCTACATTGCTCTTTCACTAATGATGGAACACATATGAACTGCTCAAGCGTTCTCTTCAAGGCTTTCATCTCAGTCATTGGTTTTTCCTTAAAGAGAGTTGTGCCGCCAAAAACAAGAGATCTGGACCCGGATAACGGTGATGTACGGCAGTTTCCTGTAATTTTTGCATATAGTGGGTGCCTAGCCACTACCGAGTACATGAAGGGTCCATTACGTGAAGCATAAAATTGTTGTCTGTGAATAAAGCAGAGCACCTGGCTCAAGAAACGCAGTTCCTCCAAGTATGTCATTTCTACGTAATCGAAGAATTACTGTTGACGAAACGTAACTGATGGACAAACATCATGTTTTTTATAAGTACACTTTAATATATGGTCCATTATATTAACTCTCGACTAGAATAAGAAAATCATTGGAAGACTGCAGTGTTCACATACATCTATCGGTTGTCTTAGGAACTGCGTAGCAAACCGCTCGTGGTAAGCCATTCACGACGTTATTTATTCGCTTAGGATCAGTTTGCGTGAATAAAAAACGGCTAATCAACATATATTATAAAAGTAAGTGTACAATGTACATGCTGTTAAATCCCAGAAACTATCAACTGAGTTTAATGGTATGATATCCTCCATCCATGAAGGAAGTTCCCCTTTTTACCTGAAGAACGTGATTTTGCAGATATAAGGGTTGTGAAGTTTTGGCCTCCAGAAATTTCTTGAACATTCCAGAACAGTGTTTGAGAACATATCATAACATTCGAGAATTTTCGAGCGCATTCCACAACATTCCAGAATGTTCCACAGTGATCCGGTATGTTCTGGAATGTTCGGCTATAGTCTGGAACAGACGAGAAGATTCCAGAACGTTTGGGAACTGCCCGGAACAGCCCAGATCGTTGTGGAACATTCCATAACACTCTCGAATGTTATGGAATGTTCTGGAACGTTGAGAATCAATCGAAGCCTTTTTGGCATGTTCCGAAATTCGAAACTGGTTGGGTTACCCATTGGTAGGGTGTTTATCACAAGACCCGTCATGAGTTCGAACGTCAGATTCTGATCAGTGACGAATGGAGGAAACAAGAAAGTAGTGCAGTGAGTGAATAAAAACAAACAGTGACGTGTGAGCAGTCAAAGTAATACAATGACTGAATATTAAAAAAAAAAAATGGTTCAAATGGCTCTGAGCACTATGGGACTTAACATCTATGGTCATCAGTCCCCTAGAACTTAAACCTAACTAACCTAAGGACATCACACACATCCATGCCCGAGGCAGGATTCGAACCTGCGACCGTAGCAGTCGCGCGGCTCCGGACTGAGCGCCTAGAACCGCTAGACCACCGCGGCCGGCGACTGAATATAAACCGACAATTAGGTGCGAAACACGTGTAAAGTGTACTTAGTGTATTTGTTAATAAAAAGTTAATGTGATTTATATTTTAGACAATTCCTAAAGTTAAAAGAGGAGTAGTAGTAGTAATGCGCACATACCGTGTGAGCGCGCGAGCGCGCGCGCACGCGTGTGCGTATGTGTGTGTGTGTGTGTGTGTGGGTGTGTGTGTTTTCCGCATGTCCCCCCAAACCATTGGCCCGATTGGTACACATATACAAATAGCTTAATGTCAGGCTAAAATCAGTGTGGGGATGAGAACCACCTACCTATGAAAGGGAAAGAAGGGTGGGGGTGAAAAAGAAGCATAGGCCGTGACACGTGAATTCCAAGACTTCATTCATCCATTATTTGAGAATGAGAGCACTTAGGGATTTGCATAATATCAAACCTTTACAAAACGTTTTCTCGCTGACAATCCCTACCACATAATGAAAGGAGAAATGTTCATCACGTACTAGTTTTCCGCTGTCCATACAGTAAAAGTACCGCATGAAACATGGCGTTATAATTTATTAATTCTTTACTACGAACTGTACTCACAGCATATTTTACAGACAATATGCGCATACAACACTGAATGTAAGTGCAAAACTATGTCATTGCAATACACACAGTCCAGGAGATATGATGTCATAAACAATGAGGTCACGCATGACGTTTAAATTTACTACTTCTTTGTTACCAACTTTTTTTCGCAATAAATTTTGCAGACAATATTCACATATAATGCTGTATGTAACTACAATATTATGTCGTTGTGCGACACATAGTTCAGGAGATATTACGTCATAAACAGTGAGATAGGTGGAAAAAACTGCGCATTGTGCATGACGTTTAGCAACAAGTTGCTAACTCCATTCGCAGCATATTTTGGAGACAGTGTCTACATTTGCCGCTGAATATTCCTAAATCATTGCACAAGACGTAGTTTAGGGGATACGACACCATAACCGTGAAGGTTAAGGCCAGACGCTGCGTGGCAAGGGCGTGGGAGCAGAGATGTAAATAAATACTTGGGCAACGCCGGGTTGCTCCGCTAGTAGATAAACACATAAAGAATAGATTTCGTTGCTAACTTGTGTTTCTAATAAAATAGACACCGATTTTGCTCAGCATGCACCATAACCACGCTTAAGAACAATGAGAACTTCTTCATCGTCGCTACTCTGAAACACAACTCTTCTAATGAACAAATGCTCATAACTTTAAGGTATGCATTTTAGAGCACATGTTTACTGGACATTTTTTTCTAGTTTTGGTCCATACTGCCACGTCCCAAAAATGGAAGGCAAAGAGCTTGCAGTAGAAGAGATTTGGTTCACAGTATCGAAGATGAAAAATTGCTCGTAGCTCTTAAGATAAGCATTTTCGACCCTATGTTTAATGAGACCTTTTCGCTTCTACTATCGTATACTTTCAGCTGTATACGTTTACGCCATTAATCATGACACATCCTGTAGAAAGGGGCAGTGAGAGTGAGCTCCTTAGCTACAAAGAGCGCTAGGTAAAATGATTTACAATGATCTGTGTTAAAAGAGAGCGAATTTGTTCGAATGCCATAATCTTTGGCGAGGAAGGCGGAATGAGGATTCAGGCAGCTGGTTTCTTACTTGGCTGTCAAGGCGAATATTCGCCTCTCCTGTGATCCGAGAGGAGCATTTTCCAGCTGCTTATGTTTTGCACAATATTTGTGACTGCATGAAAGATGGTAATCTTGTATTGTATCATATATGATATGTGAGAGCTGTTTTATTTTTCTTTTGTATGAAATTGCGATTGGTTATCACATGTGATTTGATGTTGGTATAGTCCCTGTATAACAGTTTAGCCCGAAAGCGGTCGGAATAAATCCGAATTTGCAAATCACCACTGTATCATGCATTTTATACGACACATTTCAGCTGTTGACTGTCGCTTAAAAAAGTATTAAATATCCATATACTGAACAAAATGTAAACTGTGCAATAGTGCGAAAGTAAAATTGACAGCAGCGAGCGTCATTGAGCCATTAAAAAGTTTAAAAATGCTAGTAGATGAAGAGTAATACGACATGTCGGTTTGGCGTAACCCTATTCTTCTGTTTTGTGTAACTTATAGGTTTCCGCAAGCTACACCACAGCAAGTGCAGTACGTCTCAGGTGGAAGACGGGATCAATTAAATTTCGTCACCGTAAATGGGTTGAGAAACCTTCAATGATTTTTAGGAATCATTGGGTAAATAAGTTTCCAGGGCATAAAAATGTCATTCATCCGTGGCACATTTGTAATGTGGCAACATAAACATGAGGGAAATGACTACTACGTTAATGAGAAGCCGTCATATAAAATACTGTGACTGTCAACAGAAAATCTGGAATTTCAGTTGATATAAAAAGTGGTTCATAACGGAACTACGAAGCATTTGTGTGGCGGGGCGTGGGCTGTTTCTGGCAAGCGCACGGACTTGGCTAAGAAGAGTGCCATCTTTGTCCCATTCTCTAGTTTTAGAACTGTTCTTTGTTTCTGTGCAACTCAACGCCATTCGTCACGTCCCAAACGAATGAAGGTAATTTAAAGTAAGTAACTCAACTTACTTAAATACTCAGAGAAGATGAAAGTTTGCTGGCGGAAATACCAGGACAGCTTGTCGTACAGGAGCGCTGTTGTTTGCAAATTTCAAAAGCATATATCGTCCGCCTGTTGGAGAACAGTGCCAAGTGGAACGCGGGCTAAAAGCGGCCGTCAGAGGGATGTGCGGATTCATTCGCAATTTGACACAGAAACACCTCGCTGCGATCCTAGCCAAGCGCTTTATGCGGCGTTCCGCGAAATGTTACAAGCGCTGGAACGGATGGGCTGCTAACAACTGGGTGACTGGGACAAGGCGAAGTGAAAGAGAAAGGGAGCGAGGCAGAAGAAAACGCCCGCCCGCCGTCTTCTCCTAACCAATAATAGCCCTCTACGTGGTGCGAATATGTAACCACAGAGACAAGCTCGCTCACTTGTTTTCGTGTACCGACCTATTTCCCATGTGCTGGCAGCGAGTGGGAAATAACTTCATATACGGACTAAAAAAAAGGAAAAAAGGCTTTGGTGCCAAGTTCACAGAAGGATAGGGGGAGTCGTATAGAACAAAACTCGCCAGACAACTATAGTGTCAGTTGCAAATTAATAGTTGTGGAACGGCAGACATAAAACTACAGCTGATCACAGACAAGCATGCAGAAATACATTGTTTTCTCTAACGATCATCCCACGAAAGGAACTCAAAGATAAAAATTATGGAGGATAAAGATCACACGGGGGATTATCAGCAACCGTACTTACCACGAAACGTTCACAAGTCGAACAGGAAAAGTGGGAAATAGTAGTGGTACACAAAGTACCCTCCGCCACACACCAAAAACGAAAAGGGGGTTAATATTGCATTGTCGTCGAGTTCTGAGCTATGTAGAAAGTTTCACGACTCTAACTCATCAGGAAATGATGGAGGTAAACAAATTCCCGCCCGCCATACACCTAAAGAGGAAGCGAGTTAATATTGCGTTGTCATCCAGTTCTGAGCTGTACTGAAAGTTTCAAGTCTGTCTCGTCGGGAAGTTACTCTAAAATAAACTGCATGATTTGTACCTAACAAACAGACAAGAAAGCGACCTAATGAAAACGTGCTAAAATCAAAACCTATGGTCTACACATCTCATTATATAACAAAATTGTGCCTTGCGCTACTGCAGTTCATTTTCTGCTGTGCACCTTTTTACCGAAGCAAATTTAGGACATATTGGTTCTCCTAGCGTAGCTATTGTAATAGTTAACCTCTATTCAGTATAAATCACTGAATAACATTTTACAGCATATATTAAAATTAAACAGAAAACAATAAAATGTTCGTTCTATTAATGATTATCTCAGAATCACCTTCCTAAATGTTAGTTCTTATTTTGAGGCAGATGGAAATTTGCAGGCTGACTGATATGCTAGTCAAATATTGTATTCCAGGCTGTACTAGTAAGTTTGAGCTAACAGCGACTGTGACCTGGCAACACTGGTCTACAGCAGCTACCATGGCTCTTGTGTTACATCTCTTTCCCCATGCTAAAAACCACATACAAAAAATTTATACAATTATTTCTACTGCTTCACTCACTTTTTACAAAAATCCACTTAGCACGATGAATTTCAATAGCATACTGCCATCATTCATGTGCATGAAAGTTATAAGTACATTACATTAAACTAAACTGTGATTGCGTTCATTTGCTGTTGTGGCAGTGAGGTTATGTATAGAAATACAATCCTGTACAGAAAGATACATATGTTTTAGTGTGTACATTAAGTGATTTGCATGTTTTCATCTTTTCATGAGTACATATACTTACATTTTTGTTGTATGGCACACGGAGCGTGGCAACAAAGACAACACAACTTAACATTTGCACATTCAGGTATTTACGTCATTCCAAAGAGTCTCAACTGCTAAGACAAGGTAGTGTAAATTGCTAAGATACTAACATACGAAGAAGATAAAACATCTTTTCTATTGAAGTGTATTTTTGTAATGATACATATTAGATAATGTTTACTTGATGAAAACAATTTTTGACTGTTAGGGACCATATTTCTTCAATAAAATGAAAATTCGGTCTTGGAGACGTTCCTGAAGAAATTAACATTTTCTACTTCCCAGCTTATCATTTAGTACCAAGTCACCAGTAGGTCGCTTGTCCATTTTATGTAACACTTCAAGAGCAGAGGGAATTCTGATGTTATGGGTGATAATGGAAGACTGAAGAAAAATAGGATCACTTTCATTGGATTTGTCGACCTGGAAACAGCGTTCGACAATGAAAAATGGTGCAAGATGTTCGAAATTCTGAGAAAAATTCGGGTACGCTGTAGGGAAAGAGAGATAGTATACAATATTTACAAGAACCAACAGGGAACAGTAAGAGTGGAAGACCAAGAAGGAACAGTTCAGTCTTTACATCGAATAAACAAGGACGGAAATAAAAGAAAAGTTCAAGAGTGGAATTAAAATTCAGAGTGTAAGGATATCAATGATAAGATTTGGTGATGACATTGTTATCATTAGTGAAAGTGAAGAAGATTTACAGGATGTGTTCAATGGAGTGAACAATCTAATGGTGTACAGAATAGAATTGAGGCTCACGACGTAGACGAACTTAAGAAATTCTGCTACCTAAGCAGAAAATAACCTGATTGACGGAACAAGGTGGATATAAAAAGCAGACTAGCGCTGGAAAAAAGGTGTTCGTGGCCAAGGAAAGTCTACTAGTATAAAACGCAAGCCTTAACTCGAGATAAAAATTACGAGAATGTGAATTTGTGGCGCAGCATTGTATGATAGTGAAACATGGACTGTGGGAAAACTGGGGCAGAAGAGAACCGAAGACTTTGAGACGTGGTGCTACAGAAGAAGAATGCTGAAAATCAGATGGACTGATAAGGTAAGGAATGAGGAGGTTTTCTGCGGAATCGGCGAAGAAAGGCACTTGCGGAAAACACAGACAAGGAGATGGGACAGGGTGATAAGACATCTGTTAAGACATCAGAGAATAACTTCCATGGTACTAGAGGGAACTGTAGAGAGTCAGAAATGTAGAGGAAGACGGAGACAAACACAGAGCAAATAATTGAGGACGTAGGGTGCAAGTGGTACTCTGAGATGAAACGAAAAAAAAAGAATTCTTCTATTTGTGCGGTAGACATGTGTATGTTCATTGTATCTTTTGTGGGAATCACTCCTGGTTTAACCTATATAGAGGGCTTTGCAGTGCTACATACTGTTTTATAAATGCTTGATTTTATGTGTTTATCTGTGTATGTGTATTTCGTCTCAGTGTGTGTTGCGGTTCAAATGGCTTTAAGCACTATGGGACATAACATGTAAGGTCATCAGTGCCCTGTACTGAACTACTTAAACCTAACTAACCTAAGGACATCAAACACATTCATGCCCGAGGCAGGATTCGAACCTGCGACCGTAGCAGCACCACGGTTCCGGACTCAAGCGCCTAGAACCGCTCGGCCACAGCGCCCGGCTGTGTGTTGCAGTGTGTTAAGTGTTGTGAAGGCAATGTTAATGTTGTGCAGTGTGAAAATTTTGCAGAAGTTTCCTATGAATGGTAAGCAAGCATTGGATATCTTTATCATTTTCTGTGTGACAGTTCTTTAATTGTTGTTTTTATCTTCTGTGCAAGGTTGTCAGTAAGTGTCTCATCATAGCAGTTTGCTGCAGCTGTTTGTTTGATTAAGCTGAAGTCATCAAGCTTCGCATATTTATCTATTGGTATATTTCAGGATCTGTTAACTCTAATGTTCTCTATGCTCTCTGTGTATCAACGTACGGTATGTTAAATCTATTTTGACACAAGCGGTACCTTTGATCGTATTGCATGGCTTGAAATATTCGCTTTCAGCGTAGGCAACAATTAAAATAATTCGCTATCTATTGGCTATGTTACGTATTACAGCGTCAGGTGATTTCCTCAGAATGAAATAGGTACCAGTGTGCTAATGTTTTCTAGTGAGGTATACAGATAGCAATTGTCATTTATGGGTGTTGTATTCGCCCAAGCACATACAACGCGGTATCTTAATGCATTGCAGTTTTCAAGGGCGGTCTGTTTGATCCCAAAAGGAGGGACTTTTCGTCATGTTGCTGCAGTTGTCACTGTCTATCCATCTGTCATCCATCGGTTGTGAACGTACTTCATGGGGATAGGTCAGTACGCAAGGGGTGTTGGACAAGGCCGCCGACGCATTGAAACCCTAAGTGAAGACCGGTAAGTCTGCGTATCGGCGTCGTAAGAATACCGCCAGGGCACTGCAAGACGATCTCAACCCGGCCGCTGGGGCCACTGTGTCCTATCAGACTTTACAGAACAGGCTACGAGAAAGAACCTTGCGACCCACACGTCCTGTTCGAGTACCCTGCTTGAAACGATAACATTTTGCAACTCGCCTTCAGTTCTGCTGTCAACTGGCAACTTCATCACTGGTGAAACGTATTATTCACAGACGAGTCGAAATATCCTTTGACGCGAGGTGATGGCCGTGTTGGTGTCTGAGGACCCCATAGTGAACAGTACCTGCCACATGTTGTCGAGGAAACCTACAGATTTCCAAGGTTCTGTGATGTCGTGGGAAGGCTTTAATGGTGATGACCGTAAGGATATTGTTATGTCCATGGTCGCCTCACCGCCGGGCAGTACACAGATCAAAACCAGTTTCACCATTTGGTGGCTGCTGCATACGGTGGTGGCCCTGAATTCCTTCTAATGCCAGGGTCTACGTGACGGGCGTCAGGAGGGATGTCTTGCGAAGCCTGGACATTGAAGTAATGGAATGGCCGGCCGTGAGTCTCGACCTAAACCCTATCTTGCATATGATGGGACATGCTTGACAGACGTTTTCGTGGTCGTCCTGTTGCTCTACAGACTCTGCAAGAGCTCTCGCGGACTCTCAGTGAAGAACGGAAACGGATACCACAGAGTGACCTTCGTAGACTTCATACGCAGCGTGCCACGTAGGCGTCAGGCAGTGATAAATGCTCTCGGAGTGCATAGGCATTGTTGAAACTTTCGGAGTACAATGAAAAGCACATGGGATGAGGGGATGTGTGATTGTTGATTTATAATTATGTTACATTCATAATTCGCAACTGCCGAGTGATAGAAACCTTCGACCATTCAATTCATGTGTGTATTCTTATCGTATACTGTAGACTGAGCAGTATTTGGCCTGTAATACGGCAACTACGTATCGCAGCCCCTAGACAACGAAACCATCCAAAACTTTTAATATTTCAACCCTGAGTCTGAGATGAGTCTGAGGATACGTAGTTGAGAGCCACCACACCAACATCATTTCATTCATTTTATTTTTGAAAGCCCGCAACCGGGGATGCTGACTTTCAGAATGTGACTTTGTTAGATAATACAACATAGCGAAACATTTACAGTTGGGATGAGAAGTTGTTTAATTTTTCCATATGAACAAAATTTTATGGAGATATAAGAATAACACCTCTTTATTATATGGGAATTGTTTGTGCACTGACATATACTTACCTTCTCCCTTCTTTTTAAAGCATTTAATATATACTATCTGATCATAAATAAACGAACAACGATTGTTGGACATTATTATGGACACTCTTTCAGTGAGGGTTTTTTTTCTTTCTTTTTTCAAGTGACGTCATATGCACCGTTCACCGTTGACTGTAGAAATTGTTTGCTTTAAAACTGCAATTCCACTCTTAGGATAATTATCAAGCTATACTGTGAAAGATTGTGCTTTAATACATGTCAAACTTCAATATCCCCCGACGTATGGACGTATGCGCAAGTTATTATCAGAACCGAGCATTTACAATGTAAAACAACAGCAGCACTAAACGAGCACGAAGCTCTATACACCGTGAAATGGTGCAAATTACGTGACCCATTGCCAGTGTCAACATCCTTAACACGAATCTCAGTAAACTGCTTTTCTTACACGCTCTTAAGGATGTTAACACTGGCAACAGGTCACGTAATCTACTGCATTCCACAATGTATGGAGCTTCGTGCTCGTTAGGTGCTGCTGTTCTTTTAGAGTGTAAATGATCGGTTCTGACGATGACATGTATATATGTCGAAGGACTCTAAAGTTTGACATTTTTTGACGTAAAATCTTTTGCAATACCAGTTAATAATGCCTTAAGGCTGAAATTGGAATTTGAAATCAATAATCTTTACAGTCAATGGTGAATATTATGTCCTTTAAAACGTTGTATACGACTGTGAACAGCAATCATAAGAAGTAAATCAGGTTTCTGACTGTCTGCGAAGGAATGGCAGCTCTTTCTTCCTCGAGGGTCGAAACCAGAGAAGGTAGTGATGGTGAACACTGGGACCTGGAGAGAAGTGACTTATCCCGAATGTGTTCCATCGGTTTCAGATCGGAATCTGACAGGCTGCTGCACTTCAGGAATGTTACTGTCGACAAAATGTTGCCTCAAACATCATGCTTTATGCCCTGGTGCATTGTCAAGCTGATACCAGCAGTCATCTCCTCCGACCCGTTCCTCTACCGCATGCTGTACTTAATGTTTTAAAATGCGTTGCTATCCTTCCGAATTTAGCGTTTTCTTAACGCAATAAGGGAACCACACCCTAACCACGAAATCATCTCCATATGGTAACACCACTTCCTCCGTATTTCGCTTATGGCACTACACCAGGAAATCATCAAACCCGTACCCTTCCATTGGAGTGCCACAGAGTATAGCGTGATACGTCACTTCACATCACTCGTTACGTCATGCACTGTCGAGTGACGTCACTCTTCACACTGTCTCAAGTGTCATTCAGCAGTGACTACACAAATGTGTGGCTGATGAGGACCTGCTTGACCATCGTACCCTATTCTTTCCAGCTCTCTACGCACAGCAGATATGCTAGATGGAGTGCTGGTAACGCTTAGGAACTTACGAGTGTGTTCTACCGGCAGTTTCAAGCGATTACTTAGAACCAACCTGTGCAACGCTCAAAGGTTCCCGTCCGTCATTACGTCACGTCTGCTTTGTCTTGGTTTAACTGTGGTTGTTCCTTCGCGTTTTCACTTCGCAATCACATCATCAACAGTTGGCTTGGCCAAGTGTTGAAGTGTCCTTGATGGATTTTTTACTCAGGTGACATCCAACAACTACTTCACGTTTGAACTCACTGAGCTTGCCGGACGAACTATTCTGCTGTTACTGTTTCTCTACCGACAATACAATACTTACCATCGTTGTTGGTACTGGCGTGTCTGCCTCTCGTGATATCTAGTGCTCAACATCGCATTAATAGAGGGGTCCAGATATTGTTGATCAGGTAGTGTAGCTTTCTCTCCAATGAACTGCCTAATATATATCTTGGTAAAATGACCATCAGTAGTCTTTTGTAATATTGGTAATCCGAGGGCGCTGATACCGCCGTCTTCCAATCAGTTTGCTGTCTTGATGATAAAGACCCTCATATTCCACAGTGGGATCACCGAAATATTGACGGGAACTCATGGCACTTCGGTAAAGTTAATGTTGAGGCTCATAATACAGCCTACCTTCTTGGCACTTGCGGCATGCTGGCTACAACAGACGTAAAATGTGGGTTCTTTCCGTTGTGTAAGGTGCTTCATTAATGATACCGAGCCCTCCTTCTCACTCATAGACATTTTTGAGTTGCTATTGGAATCCAACATGAGTTTTCGATATCAGCTCCAGCAAAAATGCCGACTTCAAATTTCGCATCTGGCAGATAAGGAACATTCTCGCAGAGATTCTTGACACATTCTCCATCTTCGACTAAGGTTTTCACTAACTGTTTCATTAGGCCCAACTTAATCTTTTGTGGTAGCAACAGAGCTTTTTCGGATCCAGGATGATAGAAATAGAGGTATTTGCAATAGCCAAAGAAGTTGATACACCTGCCTAATATCGTGTAGGGCCCCCGACAACACACAGAAGCGCCACCACACGAAATGACATGGATAACTAAGGTCTGAAGTAGTGCTGGAGGGAACCGACACGATGAATCCTGCAGGGTTGTACGACGGGGTTCAGATCTCTTCTGAACAGCATGTTCAAAGGCAACCCATATATGCTCAATAATGTCCATGTCTGGCGAATTTGGTGGCCAGTGGAAGTGTTTGAACTCAGAAGAGTGTTCCTGGAGCCACTCTGTAGCAATTCTGGATGGGTGTCGCATTGTACTGCTGGAATTGTCCAAGTTCGTCGGAATGCATAATGACCATGAATGGATCCAGTTGATGAGACAGGATGCTTACGTACGTTTCACCTGTCAGAATCGTATCTAGACGTATCAGGGGTCCCATATCACTCCAACTGCACGCGACCCACACCACTACAGAACCTTCACTAGCTTGAACAGTCCCCCGCTGACATGCAGGGTCCATGGATTCATGAGGTTGTCTCCATCCCTGTACATGTCCATTCGCTCAGTACAATTTGAAACGAGACTCGTCCGACCAGGTAATATGTTTCCAGTCATCAATAGTCCAAAGATGGCGGGCGCAGATGAGGCGTAAAGCTTTGTGTCGTGCAATCATCAAGGGTACACGAGTGGGCCTTCGGCTCCGAAAGCCCATATCGATGATGTTTCGTTGATTGGATCTCACGCTGACACTAGTTGATGGCCCAAAATTGAAATCTGTGGCAATTTGCGGAAGGGTTGTACTTCTGTCATGTTGAACAGTTCCCTACAGGATCTTTTTCAGGCCGCAGCGATGTCGGAGATTTGATGTTTTGCCGGATTCCTGATATTCACGGTACACTCGTGGAATGGTCGTACGAGAAAATACCCACTTGATCGCTACCTCGGAGATGCTGTGTGCCCTCGCTCGTGCTCCGACTATAACACCACGTTAAACTCACTTAAATCTTGATAACTTGCCATTGTAGCTGCAGTAACCGATCTAACAACTGCGCCAGACACTTGTTGTCTTATACAGGCGTTACCGACAGCAGCGCCGTATTCTGCCTGTTTACACATCTCTGTAATTCACTACGCATGCCTATACCTGTTTCTTTGGCGCTGCAGTGTATTATGTCACTTCACTGGCCAAGCGAACACGCCATTTTTAAATCGGCACGACGCGTGTTACAAATTCTTCTATGGAGTGGTATTGGCCAAAACCAGAAGACAAGTTCCTATAATAATATGCCCATAAAACAGTAACCGTTGAGATATGGGCCTATCTGTCCTCTCACTATAGGGAATGCTGCATGAGGCTACCACGCATGGTGACACATCCTTCAGCGCTTTCCCGCAGTGAATCACGCGCTCTCTCAAATAGACCTGGCTCAGTTTGGATTGCGTCGCACGCAGTGGTCATACCCTCCTCTAACGTCTGCATATTCTCCATGGGGTGAGCATACACCAATACCTTTAACGTTCCCATAGCCAGAAATCAAAAGGAATCAGGTCCGATAACGGGCAGGCTATGCTACCGAACCTCCTCGATTAATCTATTGTCCACGAAACGTTTCGGTAAGGTAGTGTCATACGATCTGTAAGAAATGGGGTGGTGCCCCGTCGTACATTCGGTATCTTCCTGCAAGTGTAACGTTCTCCAATAGCGCTCGTAATTTATCGCCCGAAAATCAGTGATACACAACACCTGCTAATTTGCTTGGTAAAGTGTGTGGTTGCATGCCCTATGATTCTGTCACCGACAACTCCTGTCTATACATTGATACTGGTGCGATCCTGATACCTCACCTCCACGATTTTTGAGAATTTGCTTCTGCCCATATGTGCGTATTGTGCTAATTTACTATAACTTCTGTTGTGTGTCCTGCCTCATCTGTAAATAAAATGTAGGCTGTGAACTGCGCAGCTTCAAGGTCCATACCTCAATAGGTATTGTTTTCTGGACATGTCATTACAGGAATTTTTCTTCCATTTTTTACCAATATTACCTCCTGTAAGAACATGTCTTTCTTTTTAAAAAAAATCATCCAATATATTACAGCAACGAGCGGAGTAGCTTACTCCATTTATATTGTATCAAAGTTCGTAAGTTTCTTGCTTATGTACAGAACGGACAACAGGATGCATAGGTATTGCCATTGTATAATAAAAAGGTGTTTAAATTAATTTTAGAAGAGTGTGTTCCTCCTTTTTTCATTCAGTTCTAAATTCATTCATCTAACCGGCAATATCTGAATAATGCACTACATCACCTTTTTCTTCGGAACATTGAAAAAATACTTGCTCTCTTCTCCTACGTACCTTATTATTCGTTTCAGCTGACAATAAGTTATTTACTTTCAGTCTGGAGTAAGCATTTCAGCTTTTTAGATTATTTGGTCCGTTCCACATTGTACAATGATGGAACTCGTCGTGAGCTTGTTCATTTTCATCAGGCCGGATATCACTACAAATATCCAGATTAACATCATCTACAACTCCTAGCGGCTTAAAAATAGAAAGAACAGGACCGTGGCCCACTTGGTGAATGGCAGGAATGGCAGGCGAAAGGATATGTTGTCCGGTTACTTTTATCATTTTTTGAGAGGTAGCCAGTAAGAACATGGTACCCTCCATAACACTGGAATGGCAGATCTAAAGGCTTGTTTGTCTTTTTTGAGAATTTTCTGAGACCTTCAGTACACTATACATACACACGTATAATGTTATTATTATCTCACTTAATCAAAATTCGCCATAAATTCATCAAAAATTGTTAGGACAATTTTTAGAACTATGACTGCTCAGTTTCCTAAACAGATTTACTAGAAAGTAGGAAATAGAGTTTACATTACCACAGAACGAACAGTTGTAGAAGAAGACGAGGTAAGGAGCTTGACATAGTAGTTACAATATATTCTAGCCGATACAACCACTCACACCACAATTTCAACAGCTTAATATTAACTGAATTAGTATATGATATACACACAATTAACAATTATTCAAGTACACTTTTAAATATTGAGTTTTTACTGTAAAATTGTTGGCTTATAAGGTTTTTTGTTTTCATATTTGGATTCAGCATCTAAAAAACCACAAGGAAAAAACAAGTTTTCCATCGTTGGCTTTTGCAACAGAAGGTCCCACAATGAAATACTGCCCCAAGCACTAGTTATTAGCGATTATTATTCCCTATTACTTGAGACGACTTTGGACAGTTTCAATAATATATAGCTCTAATTTTGTCTTTCTCCTGATACGTGTATTTATTGTATCCATGGCCATCGACAAACTACGTACTTCTATTAGATCAGCTCTTTAATACTATGGTTGATTTCTTCAATCAAAAAACATGTCTACATGGTATCCTCAGTACAGAAATACAATTGCTAGATGTTTTGTAATATTTGATCACCTCTCTCAAAGTCCCTGTCTGAGATGTAAATTTCCTTTAGATTGAGATGAAAAGTCCTATATTAGGAACATTGATTTTTCTGTGCGGTATTAATATAAATCAACTATAAAATATAAAACATTGTAATTTTATATGTGTGGGCTAATAGAGTATGTCATTCGCTAAACTAGTAGTGCTAAATCAACAGGGATTTACATAAAAATGTAAGCACCGCGTCTCAGACGCAGTTGGCATCCGAAGCAAGTTCGCAATCCGTCCTAGGTTTTCCGATTTATGCTGTTTGAAAGCTATGGAACGAAAAGAAAGATAGTGAACCACTATCTAGGCAGCTGTAGAAAGTCGATGATAAAATCATTGGATTGGAAAGCTTGAAACAAGTGCCACGATGCTTCTGTTGACTTACGGCTAACTTTTGTCTGACGGTTGCCTGGCAACGGTCGTGCCGTAGCAGTCGAACTCGCAGGACGGCAGTTGCACCGTTCTGATTTCCTCGGTCTAAACCGAGATGCGCTCGCGAGCGCGGCCCTCTAACCAGCTCGTTTCGAGGGATGGAAGTGCGCGGACTTGGCTCGGTAAGCGTTTCACGTGAACAACCCGGGGAAGGAAGCGGTGGCCAACTCGGTTCGGGATGCCACGTAATCAGTGGCGGCTCGTGAGTATACATTCTAAGTGTTCACAAATATTTGGATTCACCTAAATTTGAGAATATGTAATTAATAGCAGCTGCTGTATAAGAGTTATGCTTCTCCATACACAACTACAGCCATTGCCAATAATAACAACAACAATAATGATAGTAAGATGCATAGCTTATCCGACAAGAGAAATTTTGTGGAATTTTGTTGTTTTGTACATAATTGACTACATTTTACGGCAACGACGAAATAATGTATAAGTTTTCGCAACTCCCTATTTCGAATTTTTGTGCAACTGAGAGTTTTCGTACTTTTAGCCGGCCGTGGTGGCCGAGCGGTTCTAGGCGCTTGAGTCCGGAACCGTGCGACTGCTACGGACGCAGGTTCGAATCCTGCCTCGGGCATGGATGTTTGTGATGTCCTTAGGTTACTTAGGTTTAAGTAGTTCTAAGTTCTAGGGGACTAATAACATCTGATGTTAAGTCCCATAGTGCTCAGAGCCATTTGAACCATTTTTCTCGTACTTTTCCATTTCTTCGGACATGTGTACAAGTTCGCGAACCTATGTGTTAGTTCATGAATTTATTTGCGGGCTGAAAATCAGGTATTATTACGCTGCATCCACAGAACAACTTGTGCTAACTGTGCACTTCCTTGTTAAATGTTCGCTTGTAGTCACGCTTATTTAATTTCATCACTCTCTCTGTCAAAGGACCAATTCTCGTAGGCCCTAGTTCCTTTGCGGCTAACTTGTCCTGGTAAATTACTTTTCTGTTCCCAGAGTGAGATATTCACTCTGCAACGGATTGTGTGCAGATATGAAACTTCCTTGCGGACTAAAGCTGTGTGCCGGACGGAGACTCGAACTCGGGACCTTTGCCTTTCTCGGGCGAGTGCTCTACCGACTGAGCTACCCAGGCACGACTCACGATATGTTCTCAGAGCTTTACTTTCCTTTTAACGTTTAAAATAAATTCAACATAGTTCATGTTTACACTGTGCACGAAAGCCGATTCACGGACGGTAAACAACCAACTCCAAACACAAAGTGCCATTTGTGGAAATGATTAAATTCAAGTAGTAATGTCTACCTACGTAGCCACTTGACCAGAATACATACTAGACTTCCACTTCTAGTGGAGTGGCAAGGGCTAGCTGTGCACATCGTGAACTATGCACGTTCTTTATCGAGCCCGTATGTATTTGGCCGTAAGGCAATTACGTCACGCGAGTTGTGCATGCGCAGAAGATCCTTAAAACGTGCACAACTGAAGGTGTGCTCGCGATCCTGTTGCCAAGTTTCACTGAGTTTGGAGGAGCTATAACGCGGCAGATTTAAGTGCCGCAGCTTTCAGATTGCAGCATCAGTGTTAAGCTTAACAGCATTCAAAGAAAAATAACCAATAAATCCTCAAGGTGTCGAAAGTTAGGGTTTTCATGTGCTCTTGTGCTCTTACACAGCAGCTGTCACTGTGCGTAGTTAACCTTATATCGCTTGCGGCCTGTTCCTGCGTAGTATTACGTTACTCACAGGCAAGTTTTAGCTGTTCGTCATTAAATACCGTTCCCGCCCCGTGAGCAGCCTGAATTCGTCGATGCAACATGATGCTGGAACACCAGCTTTTTGCGAAGAAGCAATTGCGATCGCATGAGTAATCGGCATGAATTCGTCGATACTCCCTAGCTGAAAAATTGGACTTACGGGTTGTTAACATGGACGTCGCAGTAACGGACCGATCTCGAGAAGACCAGCGATGTAAGTGACAGAAGGATGTTGGCGCGCAACATATAGGAAAATCACAACCGCGAAGGTAAATCACGACTTGCTGCTACTTTCTGGCTATTCCTCAACAAGCAACAACGACGTTTTCGTGACCAAGTCGTTAGATTATAGTAGAATCTTTAAGGGCGTAATAATAAGTAGAATCTTTAGCGGCATAATAATACATCGTAGTCTCTCTATATCTTCTCTATTATGGCACAGTATCTCAACAATTGAATCCAGTATTCCTCTAAAAAGTATGGTCAACGTGCAGTTTGCCAAAGAGCACTGCAGCGAAACATCCGAAGAGTGCAAGCTTCACTTCCCATTTACACTGACCATTGAAGCGCAGACCTTTAGCTTAAGGACAGAATAAGTTTTAAATTTCAGTATTACTCTTGTTGATGGCTTGTCATATCATTTTATTCCTTTGCATCTAAATAGTTCATGCGGTTTGTGATTTTGCGTCTTACGAAGATTCATGTACTCCATTAAATAGTTAGAGGCTATCTGTAAAAGATTACGAGAGAACGTCGTACACTTCGAAGCGTCTGTTCGAAATACCACGAGCGAGATGGAAGAGTGATTTGAGTTTACTATGACTTAATGACGAGTTGATTTCTTTTCGATCGCTAGAAAAGTAACTATTAGATTCCAACGCGACAAAAATTTCTCAGATTACCTTCGGTACCGGAATTTCGTCCGCCCCGGTAGCTGAGTGGTCAGCGTGACAGACTGTCAATCCTAAGGGCCCGGGTTCGATTCCCGGCTGGGTCGGAAATTTTCTCCGCTCAGGGACTGGGTGTTGTGTTGTCCTAATCATCATCATTTCATCCCCATCGACGCGCAGGTCGCCGAAGTGGCGTCAAATCGAAAGACCTGCACCAGGCGAACGGTCTACCCGATGGGAGGCCCTAGCCACACAACATTTCCATTTACCGGAATTTCGTACTGCAGACGAAATAAGTTCAGACTGACTGTAAATAAGTAACAAGTAAAACATTTGTATATCAAAGTTTGTGGAGACACTCTGGCTAAATTTTACCATGATCCGTTCGTGTGCGTGTTGCAAATCTTTGAACCTCTGTGCTTGTCTGGTGGCGGACAACAGATGCATGCGTTTGTAGAGCGAATGGCGAACTGTTTGCTGGATTGTACAAATTTAATTCTACGAAGTTTGTTCTTGCCGATATTAAGTTTTATGATATAAATAAAGGTTTTAAATGGTGAAAACTTCATTCAATTGGAAACTGATGTTCATCACTATCATTTGTATGATAGACACTTGTAGGCGTATTCGTTGCAGCATGGTAACAAATTGCCTATGGATATTACAGTCAGATCATGAAGGTTGTAGGCTGAATGCTGGTAGGGTAAGGTGTCCTAAAATTGATACAGGCAAAGCTTCCCAAAAACTGATACACCCTGTCTGTTCATAAGAAAACCATACTTATCACAAATATTCATACTGTTAGGTATGCTGCCATTGTCTAGGAATACTTGGTCATAATTTGGTTTGCCACATGCACTTTGGCGGAAAAAAATAATTTTGACAAACATCAGTTTCAGACTGAAAATAAGAGTGCACACAGCTCACGAACGTTTGCCACTCTTACTAATTTTGTGTTACATAAACAGAAAACTTTGCTCTGTCTGATGTGTAATTCATTCATGCCCCATTTATTATACCAAAACAATTACTAAGCAGTCACTATAATTCAAAACAACAACAGTAAATTCTTTGGTGAAAACGAAAAGCCTCCAAATAAGAAAGAAGAACGCCCAACGCAGGAAAGTCAGAAAGCTACGCTTGTAACCAAAGTTGTGGCAGGTACACGAAAAAGAAAGGAAGCTGGGGAGACTGAGTATGATTCCGACATCTTTCTGATGAATGACGACAGCATGGGTAATGTCGATCTCTTTGCAGAATCCACAGTAGATCCTACTGTAACGACAGATCCAGCACATGTTGATGGAGGAAATTATACACTAATGAGCCAAAGAAACTGGTAAACCTACCTAAAATCGTGTAGGGCCTCCGTCAGCACGCAGAAGTGCCGCAACACTACGTGGCGTGGACTCGACTAATGTCTGAAGTAGTAATGGAGGAAACTGACACCAGGAATTCCGCAAGGCTGTCCATAAATCCGTAAGAGTACCAGGGCGTGGAGATATCTTCTGAACAGTACGTTGCAAGGCATCCCCGATATGCTCAATAATGTTCCTGTCTGGCATGATTGGTGGCCAGAGGAAGTGTTTTAACTCAGAAGAGTGTTCCTAGAGCCACTCTGTAGCAATTCTGGACGTGTGGGGTGTCGCATTGTCCTGCCGGAGTTGCCCAAGTTCATCGGAATGCACAACGGACATGAATGGATGCAAGTGATCAGACAGGATGCTTATGTACGTGTACCCTGCCAGAGCAGTATCTAGACGTATCAGGGATCCCATATCACTCCAAATGCACCCGCTCCACACCACTACAGAGCCTCCACCACCTGAACAGTTCCCTGCCAGAGTCCACAGATTCATGAGGTTGTCTCCGTACCCGTACACATCTATCCGCTTGATGCAATTTCAAACGTCATTTGTTCGACCAGGCAACATGTTTGCAGTCATGAACAATCTAATGTCCGCAATGCTGTCTTCTGCCTGTTTATATATCTCTGTATCTCAATATGCATGCCTATACCAGTTTCTTTGGCGCTTGAGTGTATATTGGTTAAATTTCGAGAAGGAGGTAGGTAATCATAGGAAAAATACGAAAAACCGTTCAGGAAATTACTGTTATTATCTCTGACGTACGCTTCATGCCATGATTATCCTACAAATATCTATTACTCACAAATCCCAGTTATACACAAGTATTGTTTTGTGTGATCTCTATCGTATTTTTAAGACCTGAACCATCCATCGTCAATATACGTAAGAATATCACATGTTTGTCATATGTTGGACGGGGCGTATCACATTAAAGAGTTTCAGTCCAAAAGATGATTTTATTTTATCTCGTCTACGTTTGCAAATTTAAATATTAAATAAAGTATCATTTCAAAGCAGCTTATACTCTCGAACATTCACAATTTTTTCCTAACAGTTATTCTTTTTCATTCAAAAATCCATATGAATTTTGTCATTTTGTATCACATTTAACTTACCCTATCGAAGTATTCGTCATTCCATCAAGTCCCAAACACGTTCTACAAATCGGCAAACCGGGCAGGCTAGTCAACGATCCGTATATTCCTAAGGCGTTTACGATTAAAATTGCAGTGTTTGGCCATATGGTACGCTTGTCATGAAATGTATAACCACACGGTTTACCATTCTTGCCAGATGACGGTGAGCATTCAGTCCCTCTTCGGCATCTACCAAATAATTCGTGTTGTCATATCCAATAGTTCCCCACACCATAATTCCAGAATTTGGAGAAGTATGGGTCTCCATAATCGCTACTTACCGTGCCCTTTCACCAGGTCAATTTCGGACACATTGTAGTCAATCTGACCGTCACAAAAGGAAGCGTAACTCATCGCCGAACACTACAGCATGTTGCTCAATGTCCCAGACATATGATAATCAGCGGAAAAAAGGCAAAAATGTTCCTTTTTAAAACACTCTGACAGAAAAATATGGAATCAGCTGCCTCAACCCTCATTCCGCCTTCCTCGCCAAAAATTTTGGAATATGAACATTTTCGCACTCTTTTAGTACAGAAGATTCTAATTCCTTTTACCCAGTCTCTTTTTGTAGTTAAGCTTTCATGCTCAGCATCTCCCTTTACTACCACTGTCTATATACACTGATCAGTCAGAACATTATGACCACCTACGTAATAGCTGGTGTGTCCACCTTCGGGACCGATGAGAGCGCGACGCATCGTGGCATGGAAGCAGTGAGACCTTGGGAGTTGGCACTACGTCTGCAAACACAAGTCACCTGATTTCCGTAAATTCTGGGAAAGGGGGGAGGGGGCGATGAGCTCTAACGCCATGGCCAATCACTTCCCAGATGTTTTCGGATACAGATAGGGCGAGTTCGGGACCCAGCACATCCACTGTAACTCGCCACTATGTTCCTCGAAACACTCCGTCACACTCCTGGTCTTGCGACACGGCGCGTTGTCTTGTTGAAAAATGCCACTTCTGTCGGGAACCACGATCGTCGTGAAACGATGTACGTTGTCTGCAACCAGTGTACGATACTTCTTGGCAGTCATGGTGCCTTTCGTCTTGGCGCCTTGCGCGAGCTCCATTGGACCCATAGATGTTCACGTGGACGTTTCCCAGAGCATAATGGAGCCGTCGCCAGCTTGTCTCCATCCCGCAGTACAGGTAACAAGGCGCTATTCCCCTGGAAGGAGTCGCGCCCACCCATCGGCATAATGAAGAAGGTATCGGGATTCATTAGCCCATGCAAAGCTGTGTTACTGCGCCAAAGTACAGTGCCGATGAGGCGTGCCCATTTCAGTCGTAGTTGCCGGTGTTGTGGTGTTAACATTGGCACATCCAGGGGTCGTTGGCATCGGAGGCCTATCGTCAGGAGTGTTCGGTGCACTGTGTGTTCAGACACACTTGTACTCTGCCCAGCATTAAAGTCAGATGTTAGTTTCACCACAGTTCGCCCCCCTGTCCTGTTTTACCAGTGTGACCAGCCTACGACGTCCGACTTCTGTAATGAGAGGTTGCCGCCCAACTCGACGACGTCTGGCCGTGGTTTCACCTTGGTTTTGCCACGTGTTGAAGACACTCGCCACAGCACTCCTCGAGCCCCCGACAAGTCGTGCAGTTTACGAACTCAGGCAGATCGCGCGCCTTCCCCATTCTACACACCGATAGCACGCTCACTGATACTACATGCACCGTGCGTGAGTCTGACTAGCAGTCATTACTCGCCACGTGACGCTGCTATCACCTGGACGGTTTTATAGCGATAGTAGTGCTGTGGTCATTACGTTCTGGCTGATCAATGTATACGTCTCTGTCCCGCTGTCTCCTTTTCCTGCCATTGATTTACAGTATATCCTACAGCCATTGTCTACACCATGCCTCGGCAGCTCAAAAATTCTGGTGGGTCCAACTTATTTTTTCTAGCATACCTACGTGTTTAAATTTTAGGTGCAAAATGCGCCCTCCCCTGTACCTATGATTTCAAGTTCACCTATCTGGGAGGCTCCAGACCCTAAAGCCCGCATACAGGGTGTTTCGGCAAGAGCTTGCAAAAATATAGCAGGACAATTTGAGAGTGAACCTGTCATCGGAGAGGCCAGCTTAAGGAGATATGGAAGTAAACTTATCTACCCACCTTGTTTAGCATGTCCGCAGCTCGTGGTCTTCCGGTAGCGTTCTCGCTTCCCGCTCACGGGGTCCCGGGTTCGATTCACGATGGGATCAGTGACTTTTCCTGCCTCGAAATGACTGGGTGTTGTTGTGTCGTCTTCATCATCCTCATTCATCCCCATTACGGTCGGAGGATGGCAATGGCAAACCACCTCCACTAGGGCCTTGCTTAGTACAGCGGTGCAGGTCTCCCGTATCGTCCCACACGCTCCTCGGAGTATGGGACCTCATCATCATCATTGTCTAGCATTACTGTTTTCCATCTTATTTACAATTAACGTGAGTACAAGTTTACACGTACCCTGCTGTTTATTAGATGTACATTCTTTATTTCTGCAAGGAAACAAGGAGTACGAGCCTGATTTCAGGAAGTCATGATGCAGGTTTTGTTTACTTTATTTGTCCGTACGGTGGCTCTGTTGTATCGTATTTACGTTGTCCCAAGACAGAACGTGCTATAGGTCAACGACAGACTCATTCATTACTCAGTGTCATTCAGAAACGTACAGTGTAATACTATGAAGCACTATCGGTACAGTTTCGCAGAACTCACTGACATACACCTTGCCTATGGGGAAGTACGTTGCAAGGCTCTCGCTGCTGAAAGGCTGCACAGGGAACGATTTCTTGACAGGCACGATCCGTCACGATTAATGTTTATTTCTCTCGATCGACGAATGCGGCAGACTGGTTCACTGGAAAGAGAAACGAAGGACTTGCCAACATGGGGTCCAGTCGCACACCAGATTTTGAAGAGGAGGTGATGCAACGTGTTGCAGCAGACTCCACTACAAGTACTCACCGTACTGCACATGAAATGGGCGCTGCACATAATAGCGTGTGGCGAATATTCCAAGATCAACAGTTACACATATGTCACCCACAACGAGTGTAAGCAATGCTTGTGACTGACTTTGAAGGGTTGCATAGTGTCAGTGGTTGCTCCAATAATGGACTGATTGACCGGATTTCCTCAAAATTGTGCTGTTTACTGACGAGGCCTCATTTGATCGGGATAGTATTTCGAACATGCTGTAGTAGAGTCTCACCATCAAGTACGTTTTGATGTGAATATATGGGCTGGGATTGTAGGCGACAATCTCATTGGGCCATATCTTGTAACTGGCCATCTGAATGGTCACATGTGCTAGAGACTCATGCAAAGAATTCTATCTGAGTTATTGGATAACGTACAATCGGCTGATTGTGAGAGGATGTCGATACAACATGACGGTGCACCGCCTCACTTCAGTGTGGATGTTCGCAACCGTCTCAACGCTGTATTTCCTGGTCGCTAGACTGAAAGGGGAGGTCCTATTCCATGATGTGCGAGGTCACCTGACCTGAGTCGCTTTTATTATTTCCTATGTATGAGATCCCAGTGGATACGGAGATGGACTTAGCTGGCAGAATTGTAACTGCCTGTGATGTGATTCGAAAATAACCCGGGTCAGACAGTGTCATAATCTTGTTCACCGATGTGATGCTTGCGTTGAGGTTGATGGCAGTCAGTTTCAGCACATTTTGTAAGATACAGTACAAACGGGACGTTCATTGTGTCAGTGATAGTGGTATCTGCAGTTAACTAACTGAGGTAAACAGCAATGTGATTTTATTCCTATTATCTGCTTCAGATGTCTTCTACGACCTCAGGTTTCCCACTTCAAATTGTTCAGTGGAGCATCCTCTATGTCCTGTTAAATTTTTGCACGCTCTTACGGAAACATCCTCTGCAGTCTCCACTAATCCGTGTTTTTAATTTCCACTGTTTCCTCTCTCTGTTCCCATTGCTTCCGTCTTCAACCGTCTCTCTCTCTCTTTTACTGCCACAGTTTCTCTCGAAGATCGATATCTTCGCTCTCCTTGGCTTCCACTGCTGTCGTCTCCCATCATCTCTCTACCTCTTTCACTGCCATTTTCTCCCTCGCTGGTACCGACTCCTCTCTTCCACCGTCGATGCCTCTCTGCTACTATATTTCAACACAAAAAGCGTGTCTTGTTCGCATGGCAAATTTTTGGTAAGGAATGCGGAATGAGGCAACTGGTTCCCCTTTTTCTCTCATTCTTCTAAAGAGGAACAAATTCGACTGTTTTGTGCTCCGATAGGAGCATTTTTCCAATGGTCCCCATTTTTTCCGTGCTACAATAGTTCAGTCTGCTCCATAGATCAGTAAAGTTTTGACAACTTATTTATGTACTTTGACGCATTTTTATATTTGACAAGTAAAAACAACAAAGAAGTATCCATAATACAAGGTTAGCACAAAATCGTTTGGTTTACATTTTTTCTAGATATTTTTCTCGTCACTGCAGTTTATCGAAAACGCCCGGCTTACGATGTGCAATGCGGTCAGAGGTAACCGGACACACACAAAACCATAAGTTTTTCATGTAAGGTGCGTTGTGCTGCCACCTACTGCCAGGTACTCCATATCAGAGACCTCAGTGGTCATTAGACATCGTGTGACGTCCTGTGGCGAGTGGTTACACGACAATAACATCCTTGTAATGGACTGGCCTGCACAGATTCCTAACCTGAATCCTATATAACACCTCTGGGATGTTTAGGAACGCCGAAATCGTGCCAGACCTCACCGACCGACATCGATACCTCTCCTCGGTGCAGCATTCTGTGAAGAATGGGCTGCCATTCCCCAAGCACCTGATTGAACGTGTGCCTGGGAGAGTGGAAGCTGTTATCAAGGCTAAGGGTCGAGAGTGGAAGCTGTCATCAAGGCTAAGGGTCGGCCATCACCATATTGAATTCCAGCATTACCGATAGAGGGCGCCATGAACTTGTAAGTCATTTTCAGCCAGGTGTCCGGATACTTTTGATCACAGAGTGTATGTATCCGAAAAGAGTAAAACTTTTATCAGAAATATTTTATGGCATACGCAGTCTTCCCAGTTTTAAATAATTTTTGGCAATTATTTTAATTTCTTATGAGATATGTTAAAACTATTTTCAGCCCATTTTTAGGGTTACGTACCTCTATGGTAAAAACGGAACCCGCATAGGATTACTTCGTTGTCTGTCTGTCTGTCTAACTCTTAATAACCCTTTTCCACAGCAAGGGGTAGACGTATCAATTAAAATTTATGCACACAGTATGGTCTGCGGTCCTTCGGCAATGTAAAATATTTACGGTTATAAGTACTGTAATCAAAAGATACGGTCATTTATGTCACATTCTTGGGTACTCGAAAGCTCACTCATCGAATTCCTATGGATACTTTTGTTCCGCCGTTACAACTACCTATAGGGTACATCTTTTTTACCTAGAATCATGAAAGGTGGCAAGAAACCAGGCTTCACAGTGCAAGTAAAGGGGTAAAAGGTCAGAAAATCGTTAATTTGTAATTAAACAACGTAATAATACTTTTTGGTAGCTTCGTCTCTCTGTCCATCTGCGAAGATCTTTTTTTCTCAGCAACAGGCAGACGTATCACGTTGAACTTCATGTCACATACTAAGGTTTTTAGTCCCTTGGTGGTGTAAAATATTTGAGACTCTAAGTCAATGATTTGAAGAGATCGACCATAGTATGTTATTTGTTTAATACCGGTACTCGGAAACTCACTCATAAAAACATGTAGGGAACTTTCCGTTGACGTAGAACCATGACATTTGGCAAGGTTTTTCAGTACATATAAAGTGAAAATAATTGGTGCCGCTAATTAGTGTAGTAAGTCAATACAATCTCAGAATCAATAAAAGAAATTAAGTATTACTATAGCGAATAGGGACTACAAAAAAAAAAAAAAAAAAATTAGAGATTAAAACTTAAAATTGAAACATTCGAGAATGTTTTTGAATTTCCAAGAGCGACATCTTGTCAGTTTGGGTATCGATAACAGGCAAAAATCATCGTGATTCTCGATCCCGGGATATATGAACTATCCGTACACATAATTAAGTTTGTACGAAACCCTTAGAACCCGCGTCCTACCCGGACTGGGTGGGACATATAGTAGTGTCTTTTCGGGCATATTTTTCGGTTGGTTGATTTGGGGGAGGGGAGCAAACAGTGACGTCATCGGTCCCATCGGATTAGGGGAGGATGGGGGAGGAAGTCGGACGTGCCCTTTGAAAGGAACCATCCCGGCATTTACCTGAAGCGATTTAAGGAAATCATGGAAAACCTAAATCAGGATGGTCAGATGAGGGTTTGAACCGTCGTCCTCCCGAATGCACGTCCAGTGTGATAAAAACTGCGCCACCGAGCTTGGTGACATGTTTGTACAGGCCTGAATTGCCCATTATACAGACACAGAACGTCAGAAAGTTTTATTGGTGAAAAAATGCTGACTAAATCATATTCTGGCGATTTCAGACCCCTTGTGATGACCCTAGAACACTTACCATGCTTTAATGACGTCAGTTAAAAACACATATGCACCTCAGACCGGATATTACGTACATATTTTACTTGCGTGGGTACGGTAAATTTGAACCTCTGGATTTATGTAAAGGATAATGTGGTGTCACAGCCAGACACCACACTTGCTAGGTGGTAGCCTTTAAATCGGCCGCGGTCCGTTAGTATACGTCGGACACGCGTGTCGCCACTGTCAGTGATTGCAGACCGAGCGCCGCCACACGGCAGGTCTAAAGAGACTTCCTAGCACTCGCCCCAGTTGTACAGCCGACTTTGCTAGTGATGGTTCACTGACAAATTACGCTCTCATTTGCCGAGACGATAGTTAGCATAGCCTTCAACTACGTCATTTGCTACGACCTAGCAAGGCGCCATTATCATTTGCTATTTATCTTGTGATGCATGTACCGTCAGACCGATGTTCACCAATTATGGATTAAAGTTAAGTATTCCAGAAGCTACGTACCTTTTTTGCTAGTATAATTACTTTACCTGTTCCAGACCTCACGCCAGCCTGCGTGAGCTTAAACGCGTGCCTTTCGGCTTCACCTCGTAGTGGCTTGGCTGTCTTGCCAAGTCACAACAGTCTGACGACGAGGATTTTGGGTTCGTATTGATACAGACTGATTTACTTGTGTAATGGCTTCGCCACCATCTCCAGATGTACTGTCCGAATTTTATCGCTTGCAGAATCAGGCCTTACTGGATGCCCTTGGACAGCTCGTCCAGGGTCAACGTGCAATGCAAAACGATGCGGCAGCCGCCGCTCCACCGCTCCCGCAGTCACACCACGCAGTTGCACCACCTTTTCGTCCTTTTGACGCGGCACTGGAAAGCTGGATGGAGTGGTCACGCCAATTTGGATTCCATCTCGCCGCCTACAGAATTCAAGGTAATGAGCGGCAGCCTTTTCTCCTTTCCGCCGTAGGCGTCCAAACATACTGTGTGATAGTGAAATTATTTCCCCGACGCGACGTAACAACTCTGTCCTACGACGAAATTTTGTCTGCATTAGATGCATATTTCAAAGAATCAGTCAATGTAGTTGCCAAATGGTATTCGTTCTTTCGTACAAAACGTACGTCCGGTCAGACTAATCGGGAGTGGGTTGCAACCTTGCAAGGCCTTACTAGGGATTGTGCTTTTGAGTGCCAATGTGGACTCCCTTATTCAGATACTATGGTGTGTGATGCAATTGCACAGAACGTTTCTGATGTTCGTATAAGGGAACAGATTTTGAAACTACTCAATCCCTCCCTTCAACAAGTGATGGACATATTGGATCGGCAGGACATGCTTGACTTTGCTCAGGAATCATTTGAAACTTCGCCACCCATGTGTCAGGTTAGCCGACCTGCCGGGCGAGCTGCACGGAACAGTAAACAGTCCTCGCGCCCAGCCGTGCCAAATCCGCCTGGCTCTCCGCCATGTGTACCGCGCCAGCAAGCAAAATGGTTCAAATGGCTCTGAGCACTATGGGACTCAACTGCTGAGGTCATTAGTCCCCTAGAACTTAGAACTAGTTAAACCTAACTAACCTAAGGACATCACAAACAGCCCTGCCCGAGGCAGGATTCGAACCTGCGACCGTAGCAGTCTTGCGGTTCCAGACTGCAGCGCCTTTAACCGCACGGCCACTTTGGCCGGCGCCAGCAAGCAAATGCCGTGAAATCATGCCCGCGGTGTGCTACTAGATATTCGCGTGAGAATTGCCCGTCACGCCAGGCTATTTGCTTTTTCTGTAATAAAAAAGGCCATGTTCAAAGTGTTTGCCAGAAAAAGCTCCGATCGGACACTCACATCCATTCCACGCCCTTTGCTTTGCGCTGGAATCGGAATCGAACCAAGGATGCTCCGGCTCGCGACACTTCGCCTATGGAAATTCATGTAGTTCGTGCCACTCCGCCCAGTGCTACTCTCTCTAACAGTGACTGTGTTCGTCCCACAAATAATGTGCGTCGACGTCGCCGGAAATCACGTCAAGTCGCAAGTGATTCTGTACCAGTGGCAGTTCATGTTGCACAAGACAGTCGCTCTTGTCGTCGACAGGACAATAAACTTTTTATAGACTTGGACATTCATGGCAAAGTGATACTGTTCCAGCTCGATACTGGAGCTGCAGTTTCACTGATCAATCAAGACACGTACAAACAGCTGGGCACACCTCCGTTGCATGCCGCAAATGTTAAGCTAACTACATATTCAGGGCCCGGGCTCCCTGTGTTAGGACAGTGCAGCCTTCTTGTAACATACAAGGGACAAACAAAACTTGTGTCATTGTGCGTCCTTCGTTCTTCTTCTGCAGTGAACTTGTTTGGTTTAGATTTATTTCAGTTGTTTAACTTGTCTATAGTCAATCAGGTCCTATCAGTGAACCAGACTGTGCCTTCAGACAGTGTTTCTCGTCTATGTGAAGAATTTGCAGACATTTTTGCACCGGGCCTTGGTTGCACTAAGAACTATAAAGCACATTTGGAACTGAAAGTAAACGCGCAACCGAAATTTTTCCGAGCGCGCAATGTTCCCCACGCCTTGCGTGATGAGGTCGCAAGAACATTAAACGATTTGAAATCACAAGGTGTAATTGAACGTGTGGAGGCTTCTCCCTCGGCATCACCCTTAGTAATTTTGCTAAAACCTTCCGGAAAATTGAGACTTTGTGTGGACTTCAAGGCAACAGTGAATCCCCAACTAGTGACGGCAACTTTTCCTTTACCCCGCCCGGAAGATCTTTTTGACAAACTGTGACCGGGTAAATATTTTTCGAAGTTGGACCTCGCAGATGCGTACTTGCAAATACCGGTGGACGAAGAATCCCAGCGCGTTTTGGTGGTTAACACGCATCTTGGTTTGTACCGAGTCAAACGACTGCCATTAGGGTGTGCATCCGCCCCTGCATTGTTTCAGCAATATTTACAAACTGTTTGTGCGTCGGTCCGTACTGCAGCAAACTATCTGGACGATATTGTGTTCTCCGGAAAGACGGAAGAAGAACATTTAGCCAATCTCAGAACATTATTGCAGGGCTTGCGACAAAATGGTCTTCACTTGCGGAAGGACAAATGTGTGTTTTTTGCTCGTGACTTATCCTATCTGGGCCATGTACTCAATGCCCAAGGCATACATCCGAGTCCAGAGCACCTCGGTGCCATACAGGACTTGCCTTCGCCGCAGAATTTGAAGCAGCTACCGAGTGTGCTGGGAAAAATCAACTATTATCATCGCTATG